>NC_140544.1:13830877-15218377 GCF_057382185.1 Mchenga conophoros | reverse complement strand
CCTGGATTAGCTGTCCATGTTGGAGTAATTTTGGTGGACCGGACACTTCTGGGAAGGTTCACCACGGTCCCAAGTTTTCTCCATTTGTGGACAAAAACATCCCACTGAAGTTTTCTAGTCTTCTTCTCTATATTATTTATTGGGGGTTGGCAAACAGCAAAATGTTGCATTACCGCCACCATTTGGTGTGGAGCGTGGACCAAAATGTAAAAAAAAAAGAAAAGAAAGAAAAAGTAAAAAAAATAATAAAAATATATATATAAAAAAAACATTTAAAAAATCGATAATTCAAATCCCCCCCAAACAAATTAGTCTGCCTTAAAAAAAAAAGGCCTGATAACTTTCACTTTTCAACTTCTTACAAAATAAATCAACTAAGTCCAGTTTCACTTTCATATCACCAAGGTTTTTGATCAGTTGTCTTCTTTTGGCATCATGTTTCTGACAGTGCATTAAAACATGCTCTATTGTTTCTTCTTCTCTATATGCTGAGTGACTGTCTTGAATTCGAGTCTGAGCATATCGCAGATCTTAGTGGTCTTGCATCTTCAATCCACTGGACAGCTAACAGTATTGAAACTATACACTGATAGTCCGTCACTGATCCTTTTCCTTACTTTGACATTAAACTCAGGAACAATAAATACTGTCCCGCTTTGGTTGGATGAATTCCTTGACGCATCTGTGTAGATTTTGACATAACTTGTATGTCTGCATTGTATGCGAGTTTAATATAAAACCCCTATTCTTGTTCTTTTTGTCCAATAGTTTGAAATCTGCTACAGCATCAGGGAGTATCCATTGTGGTATTACAGGTAATGGTAGAGATTGATTCATGCTGATGTTGTTCAGATTAAGTTCAGCTGCTTCCTGCCTCACTGTTCACCCAAAGCTCTTCAATTCTCTTTTCTCTTTTTCCCAGCAGGGTTGGAGAATAGTTTTTGTTGAAAGATCTTGACCATGTCCCAGTAGTTCAGTATTAACTGCTCTCTTCTGATTTCTAATGGCATTTCTACCTTTAAAACGACTCCAACAGCAGCAGTAAACGCACCTGTGCAGAGTCTTAGCCCCTGATATTGGGGCTAAGATACTATCTATGATACTATCTAACTTATGAAGACTTGTTCCGGCGTTTGCTGGAGTCCAAAAATTTTTAGACTTTATAAACTTTATAACTATTTCCAGACTGATAGATGTATGTTACTTGGTTTCTTTAAAATGTGACATGATGATAAATATATGGGAAAGTGACACCAATACATATTTTTGACATCTTTAGTCTACTTCTCTTGAGTGTGGTTCGTAAAATTTAACTTGTGTTGTTAATCACAGTTAATTCATGATTTAAAAGCAGGGGGCAATTAGTTTTTCAAACAGAGTCAGAAAACAAACAAAACATTCATGCAGACAGTTTTAACTTTCAGGTGGATATCAGTTTTATTCTATTACTCAACAATTGTACAACAAACTTTGTTACAAATACATTTAAAAGTGCAATTTTAAATAAAAAGAGGATAACACGTCTTAATTTCTGCTTGCCACACACCTGTAAACTACCTGGCACATCTTACCCGCCTTCCGGTCTGTCTACAACTGCGGTGGAGACGCGTTGTGGTTTGACGCATTGCAGATCCCCTCCTGCCAATCAGCAGCCTCCTTACAGCATGCAGCACATTGCGGGTCCGCGCTGTCCAATCAGAATCCGGCTCTCAAAATCAAAACTGCAACTGTACCCAGTGCCGTCAGCCGCGCTGTTTAGAGCGTATCCTTCCGCCTGTATAAAAGATCGTTACACAAAGTAGTCCGTCAGTTTCTGCGCGGCCGCGCTAGCGTGTTAGTGTCGCGTTATTGAGGTCATAATAATTATTGATATTGATATATTTTTTTATATTTTTAATTGTCATGAAACATAATGACGCCAATGGATCGCCAGATGACATTAATTTTGCCTTAAATGTAAATATATATAAAAGAGAAACCACCTTGAGATTGAACGGACGCCATAAAGAGAGGTTTTTATTTAATTGGAGAGTGGACAGGTGCTGACAGGTAACAGCACTCTATTTAAAATGATACTTTATCATGGATACTTAGACTGGATAAGGTTTAATAGAGAGTTTCTCAAAGCCAAAAATGTAGGCTGGCAGCTCCTAAATTATGTGATGAAAATGTAAGTATATTATTTCTGCATATACATAACCTGCAGTACTATTCCTAATCACTTTAATATGTGTTAATGTGACCAATAAATACAGAGCAATCCAAAACCATATGTAGAAATCATTCCAGTGGCTTCAGCATAAAAGGAAAAAACTAATGTTTTAAGCCTTTTTTACATTTTGAAAACAGCAAACCATATTCAGAAAGCTCCTCTCATTATTCTCGCGACAGATGACATTTGAAATGTCTGGGCTGACTCACCAACTGATGCCTCAACCTAATGGGACTGTCGATGCTCTTAAACAGTCAAATTGTACAGAGTGAAACTGCAAGTTTTGTGCAGTGGGCAGACTAATGTTTAAAGCCAAACGATATAAGATCCACATATTCACGTAACCAGCTGTTGGAAAATTAAGTAAGCGCCATTGTTCCATCTAACCCTAAAGTAAATACAGAAAATAATTAATGGCCATAAACAACACCAAAACACATACCATGCTATGCTTGTGAGCAATGTTATTTTGTAATTTTTTTTAAACTGCAATTAAAAAAATAATAATTAAACCTTAACCTGTATTTGGTGGCGATGGCAAAAAGTGGGCAGGTAACATGCTGATTTAAATGTTTTTAGTATTACAGCAATAACTAATGGGAGGAAAGTGAAGCTTGACTGACACATGAGGCCAGTCCTGCTGGTTTCACTAGTTAACATTAACCTCACCATGTGTAATTAATTACATTTAATTAATTAGATCCCAAATTAAGACTTGATGGTCTGTATTGTGCGGTAAATATGTTTATTTCTCCTCTAAACTTGGTAATCTGAACATGCTAGTGTGTTGAAATCAGACGTGACACCCGAGCGGTAGATATGAGTGTAAACCAGGTACACTGCAAACTCATGTTGTGGATAATCATCCTGGTAATCTTTAAAGTTTCCAAAATCTTTTTTTTTTTTTCATTGTGACCTGAAAAAAGCAACTGAGGCCATGAAGATGTTTCTAACTTTTCCAGTAGGTGACCATTGCAAAATGTTTAAGGCATTTTGGCACTGCCTTTGCTAATGTCCATGAGAATGTACTGCATAATCCTCCTTTCAGAGTAACCAAACTTTACAAAAATTGACCAAACGTTTTATTAGTGATGACCCGAAATGGGATATTAAGTCAATCACAGGTATCCCGCCCTGGTGGCCAGTATAATGAAAGAATGGTTTTGGGGGACTTCATGAGAACACCACTTTGCAGAGCCGGAAGCTACATCTATCTATGTTTACCATTTCTTTTCAGGCTGTAGCATTTTTCCCCCCCTATTTCCTGGAGCGTGATCTTTTGTCACACAATAAGAAATGTGGTGTGAGAGCAGCATATGAGTGGTTGTGGTTTAACAGGTAGAGTGGGTCATCCACCATGATGTAAGCTCAGTGCTATGATCCCCCGACTCCACCACATTGTCAAAAATGGTGAAATAACATACCATGTCCAGGTGATGGATACTTAAAGCTCAACATTTCCTGCAACTAGGGTGACCAGGTGTCCCACTTAAAAAATTTAAAGCCTAAAGCATATTTGTCATTCACATTCATGTTTTAAATACATAAAAAAAAAGTCCTTATAGTCATTTAAAAAGCAACATTTTATGTTATTCCTACATTTAAATTTTGAAACTCAAGCAGCAAATGTTCTGCAAAAGCACATTTACATTGACAGTGAAGTTATAGTTCTCCAGAGTTTCTGAAGATCTTTCTTGTTTTCTTTGGACATTGGCTGTTTGTACCCGACCATTTTCAAAATAACATATTTTACTTGTTTATCAAGCCACTCAATACTGAGCAGTGAATCATTCAAGGATGAAAAGGCACCTCACTCACAGGATGAACCAGACCAGTGTTGTGTCTACAGATCATTTGTATCTTTAGGCATCTCAGCATTGTGGTTCCTTAGAAAATAATGAGAGAATGGGACAAGTCAAAGACAAGAGAAGAAGTGCCGACCTTAAAAAATATCTACAGCAGATGAACCATATCCAAGAGTCAAGTATTTAAGAAACAGGGGAACAAAAAATCCAGTAAAGACCTAACACAGGACCTGAGAGATGCATCTGGAGCTTCAGTAGATCCATCTCCTGTTCATTAAAGCGTTATCAGAAACGGTCTCTGTGGAAGATTGGCTGTCAAGAAGTTATTCTTAATGAAGAGAAACAGAACAAAATTACACAACTGGTCTTTTGGAGTGTTTGTCAATATATACAGAATAGAGAGTACAACAGTGAGTGTCTACCCCCCATCAGCAAACATTTAGCGACCTTGGGAAGGAAAAACTCCCTTTCAACAGGAAGAAACCACTAGCAGAACCATGCTCAGGGAGGGGCAGCCATCTGCCATGACTGGCTAGTGGCAAATGGAGGAAGACAGGACAAGACTTGTGTACTATATTTTTGTGCATATTTGCACATGTTTCATTACATTTCCGAAGCCGTTTCCTATTTTCCTGGCAAAATAAAAAGAAACGAAGCCTGGACCTCTTGTATCACATCCTTTCCTAAAGTATATGTACTCCCAACACCACCAACCTACCCAAGCATTGTAATAATATAGACCTTACCATTCAATTGAAAAACAGTTCCACTTTGATTTCCTTCCTGATTTCTAACTAAGTGCGGTTATTCCAACTCCTAACTTCTCTGGATTTAAATTAAAAATGACAAGATGGTGCGTATGAACGCGTGCAGCGAGCGCGGGAGCCATACTCACTGGTCTTTGCGGAGGAATACCGTGAGAGCTGTGCGGCGGTGCTTTGTCCTGCGTACCCGCCCCCAAGCAGCAGCCAGCCCTCCTGCTCTGTGGCGACCGTCCATTTCCCTCTGTTCCCCCGTAGCGTTAGCAGACCCGCTGTTGGAACTCCGCACAGACATGGTGAGTATTTTAACCAGCCGTGCCTTGAGATGTGTGTGGATTTAAGCTGTGTGAACTTGACTGGAAGCCAGATGCGGGGTTGAAATATCTCCGTAGTAGAGCGCTCAGGGACGAATGTTAATACTGTGGCGGTACTAGACAGAGACTCTGCGGGCGGAGCAGTTTATTACCACCGCGGCTTTTTCCTCCCCCCCTCTTTAAGAGCCCACTCTGTGAAATTGCAGCAGATTTTGGTGCCGTAAGCACCTTCACAAACTGAGAACTGAGAGGTAGTACTCGTTACAGGTGGCCACAGTTGGTAGTTGTGGTGGAGCTTTTGGCTGGTTAGCATCACAGCTAACAGTGATCCCCTCGCCGATAGTCTGATTTTCCGGTGGTTTCTTTTCTTCTGTTTTTTAGTAAGGATGGCTAATTTTCTCAGGAGGAGAGTTGCCTCTCTCTGCTGATTATTCTGAGACATGGAGCTGTAAAATAAAGGTGCACATCTGCCCTTCATGTTCAGACCATTTAT
The DNA here is from genome assembly GCF_057382185.1 of Mchenga conophoros. Lineage (NCBI taxonomy): Eukaryota > Metazoa > Chordata > Actinopteri > Cichliformes > Cichlidae > Mchenga > Mchenga conophoros. The sequence goes on along the minus strand of NC_140544.1, from coordinate 15,212,792 downwards.
GTAAGGGTGCATATTATCATAGGCGTTAGCTTAACAGTTGTAGATAAGAGCTGTCAAAGTCCAACGTGCAACCATTGTAAAAGCCGCTGATAGTCCTAATTAGGCCAGAGGTTATGGTGTACATACATGCATACGCTTTGCGTAGAATAAAACGTGTTTGACCTGTTTTGACGTCACATTTTTAAGTACAGATTGATGATCCTAGATGAAAAGTCTGATCTGCAGTGGATGCACACTGCAATCACCATGTTACACTATTTATACTATTTAAACACGCACATACACCACTGTTCCTGGGTTGTGTGTCCATGAATGCACTGTGCCAGTCTCCAGGGGAGTGGTAGCATCCCACCCAGGTTTGTCGTTTATAGCTTGTGGAGGGAGTTGCTTGCGTTTACACATTCGGGACCCTATTGTTAAGTATAAAAATTGATCCTTTTGTAGTTCATATTTTTGTTCAGTGTGTATTTGATGTCATGTTTTTAAAAAACATTTACTGAAAAAACATTTTTGGTTAAAGCACATAAATGCACCTAAACCTCTCTGCGTGGCTTTTAGTGTTGTAACTTGCCTGGTTATGTTTTTACTGCATACCCTAACCAAATACCCCTTATTACCTAAACCTAACAGAGTTCTCTTTGGTGTCATAACTTCACCAGGTGGTTTTTAAGAGTGCCATAACCTAACTGGTAACTAACCAGGTACTACTACCTGACCTTAAAACAGTACCTTAACCTAACCAGGTAGTCTGATGATACTTAATAACATATTTAAAATAAAACTGTAAACATTTCTTTCTTTTATGACTCTGGCTGTAGTTTCTAGTGTGAATCTTTACATATCGGTCCGATCAGGTAAAATTATGTCTACAAATAAGATTAAGGTGTGGAACTTCCCAGTGTAAAGTCTATAATAAAGCTAGCATGTGTCTAGGCTTCAAAGAGAGGAAGTCAAATACATGCAACCATAAACTGCTGCCTAAAAATATAAATATGCATGATATAATTATGTGAGGGGCAAAAAACAAAAAAACAAAAAACCCCAGACTCTTAACAGTAGTGCAAACAGCAGTCCCAGGTAATTAAAGTTCCACTTTACCTGTTGTAGCAGCTTTTGTCCTGGTTAGCACTGCAGCAGGGAAGTCAAACTCATTACACATCGACTGGGAGAGGTTTATGCCCTACTTGAGTGGGCCGGTTTTGAGTGTTTCTTGGCCTTACGTTTCATATTTCTGTTCTGCAGTAGCACATTTAAAGTTAGTGTTAGATAATTGTTGTTGGAGCTTCTCTTATTTGAATTTTTTTGGATTGGCTACAGGGCTCTGAACTTGGCTTTTTTTTTTTTTTTCTGTAGGAATAAGCAGAAAAACAACTCCTTACAGAAGGGGAGCGTTTGATTTTTCAGCTTGTTTTTATTAGGGCTGCATAATGGATTAATTAGTAGTGTTTGTTTTTTTAAAAAAAAGTGTTTTGACACAGGAGATGTAAAGCTCTGTATCTGTGTGTGTATTTACTGTATTAGACATATAGAGAAACAAGCGTGCAGATGTTGACTGGCGTTCTTCAGCCTGTAGATCAGAATATAGTTTACTCTGGCTGTTCTTCATAATGTTTATTTTTGTCATTGTGAGATCATGTCCAAAAACATTAGTCATCTGAGAGATGCCTGCATCTGAAAAGGAACACAAACCAACAGCCTTCAGGTTCAAGGTGCACACCTGTTATTTCAAGCTGCCCACCTGGCGCTGATCAACCCTCTAAGAAAGAATTTGAGGGGGGAAATCGCTTCAGGTCCTGAATGGTTCAAGTTAGTCGAATGACCCCCAGTGAAGACTGTTGGCTTTATCTTAGATTTGACATTGTTAATGTTTGTTTCAGTCTTGCTTCTGATTGGTTGATGTAATTCAAGCTCCAGAGTTTGTACTTTAATTATCTAGTCCCCGCACCTAATAATGACCTCTAAAAGCTGCTTTACAAGGCCATTTCCTGCGGGGGAAATTACCCTGTGGTTAGTTTGTGGTTGCTATAGCTACGTACGTGAGAAAGTTGACACAGGAAGTAGGCTGAAGCTGTACTTCCTTGTACTTCCTTACATATGCAGGATTCGTTTAAAAGCAGACAGACTTGTCTTGCGTGACATGTCCATCATGAGTTCACTTTAACTGTCAAAGTACAGGGAACAGAAGCTGTTGTGTTCGGCTTTAATCAAAGCCATCTGCACGGAGTTTAATTTTACATTTCAGAATAATACCCATGGGTGCTGTAGAAGGAAATCATAGAGCCCTCATACTTGACGCGGCTCTATTGCCAGGCGCCTTGAGAGGAATTTGGCCTGGATATTAGAGGTGTTAGCAGCTTGTTAACCATCGCTCGGCCTGACACAGATCAGTGCCGTCATTAGTGTCCGCCTTTCCCTTGGGTCACATGAGTACACAGCATATTTTGATTCAGATATCAGGTAATTGATCATTTTACCATTTTAGTTTCAGTTTCAGGTTTGGCTTCCGGCAGTTTTTATTATTAAAACAGGATCATGTAGATAGTGCTGTTAATGTGCCCGACCTCTCGCTTTCCCTTTGAGCATATCCACAAAGTTCAAGGAAATCTACTTTATTAAAAAATAGATTTCTAATTAGTTAACCAGTCTGCAATTGTGCTAAATAATTAGGGCCGTAATATCATGATAATATTTTTGTATTTCTATAGCTTTTATCTAAACTACCATTTCTTCCCATGAACACAATAAAGTTCATCCAAAAACAAATATAAAGATGATAAGATCTTTCACGAGCAAAGCAATGATGAGGTCAGGCTTGATATTGTCTTCCCAGTGAGGATTATAGCTTATTAACCCAATACCTGTATCATATTAATGGAATGGAAAACTAAACAAATGAACAGGATGCATGTCCTATTGTTGTTCCCCCTTTGCAAGCTACATGTTCATTGTAGAAGACGTAGTAATCAATTACAGGCACTCTTATCGTTATTTATGACCCTTGTGATTCAAAAGTGCAACTGAATTCCCTAAAGCTGCATAGATTTTGATAGTTTTGGCACCTTAGACAGTTTTTGTAGTAAATTTAATCTAGAAACAAACTGAAAATTAAAAAAAACAAACATCTGCATTGAGGAGAAGGTGTAAGTTTGGCCTGCTTTGGGGACAAATTAGTAAGTGGAGAAAGGGGAACTTCCCGAGGGGTCCACCTGGTGTGAACCATGATGCTTTGCAGGAGGTCAGATGACTAGCCAACCGATCCTCCCTGGGAGCTGCAAATGTAGCAGTGAGATGACAGGTGACAGATTAGCATATACATGTGGAGACGCACACACACACTGAACTCTCATGACCTCCCCCCTGGTCTGGACCCCGTTACTCTCACACACCTAATGTCAATTTTACTGATAAGTTTCACTGACCTCCTCCAGCCTCGATTTCTTTGTTCCGCTGCTCTTCATGTGTTGAGCCTCCGCAGGAGGTTTTGAATGTCCATGTGTCGGGGAGGCTGAAACACTGCTAAGAGAGGGGTTCTCCAAAGTTGTTGGAGGCAGTTGAAGCCAGGGTAGAACAGTGCCTGGTCACTTGGATAGAAAGCTTGGCTGAGAGACTGACACACAGGAAAACGTCAACAGGTGGAGCAACTTTTCCATCAACCTGGCTGGTCAGTGCCAATCTGCTGACTCTTTCTGCTCTGGGGAAAACTTCTGTCATCCACCTACACTGGAATGACTGAAAGACGAGACGACTGATGCATCCGTCTGCCCATCCAGGACAACTAAAAACATCTTTTAGCATCTTATAATCCATGTTCCTGAATATGTAACTATTCAGAAACATGGCAAAGTCTCCTCCTTCCATCCTTTCTGCCAATCAGAAGCGACGGATAGATGTCTAACCATTTTTTTCATCCACCCATTCCTCCCAGTTCCTGCCCTTCCTGCTATCACCCACTCGTCATGCTGCCCAAGAAAATCGCCGTCTACCCAGCAGAAGACGAGCTGGTGAGCTTGTCCACCGTTTATGACCTCCTGGACGAACAGCAGCACTACTATAAAGAGCTGATCCAGCAGCAGGAGAGGAGCTACAGGGCCTTCCTGCAGATGCTGATGGACTCGTCATCAAGCCGCATGGATGGCCTTGTCAGAGAGATGCAGGACCTGAGGAACTGCCTGCAGAGAACCAAAGCCGAGCTGGCTGAAGTAAAAAAGCAGGGCGTCCAGACCAGCAAGCAGGCTGAGTGCCTGGCTGAGGGCTTGGTGATGGTGCGGGGAGCGCTCGATGGGCTGACCATAAAAACTGGAGGAGGAGGTGGTGGTGGAGCAGGAAGAGGTGTGGATCTGAAGCAGCGCAGAGGGCCTGGAGGGTTAAGACTGGATGGAGGAATAGGAGGTGGAGGCAGGGATGTGAAAAAAACAGAACCAAAAGCAGCGAAGCTGGTGGCAGACCTAACAGATATCCACTTTGATGATATAAAGGTTGGATTCAAGTAATGAGATCCCTGATTAATCCCCGCATTTGCTTCCTAATGTCATTATCAAAAGCCTTGAAGCCTTGTCAGTGTTTTTGTTGATGTTGTGAGGAGTTTGTCTTTCTTTCTCTCTTTCAAAGTAACATAATCCTGGAGTTTTAAAATGAGCCTTTCGAAATAAGGAAATTTTAGATCATTAAATGACAGTAAAAGCAGTAAGCTATGGTAAACTGTGAAGATGATGACCGAAGATGAAGAGTTCTGTCAGGCAAAGCTTGCATGTCACAAGTCGACCACAACAAAGTGCTTACAGAAGCAGTTCTCACCACTGTTTGTGATGCCTGATGAGGCAGGATCTGATTAATCTCAATTTAAAAGATAATCAAGTCTCATTAAAAGAAAAAAAAATGCTTAGTTTGTTGAACCAAAACGATTGTATTGGATTTCTTTTTTTTTTTTCTTAATCAATCTTGGTAATAACATAGCATATTAATTCACTCTTTGGTGTTTTTGTTTTGTTTTTTTAGGCTGACCAACTAACAGAAGAGCAGATTGCTGGTAAGGTGATGCCATAAAACACTTCTAATTTTATTCGCGTCTTTACAGCTGCAGTGTAAATGTCCTTTCTTCTTCTCTTCGTTTGCCTGTTCAGAGTTCAAGGAGGCTTTCTCCCTGTTCGATAAAGACGGAGATGGTACCATTACCACGAAGGAGCTGGGCACTGTCATGAGGTCACTGGGTCAAAACCCGACCGAGGCAGAACTCCAGGATATGATCAACGAGGTGGATGCTGATGGTACGCTGCTGTCCTCCCTCGACACGGGGGAAGGATTCATCTGTCTAACTTGTCTTTTTTTAAATAACCCTTTTATCAATGATGAGTCATATTTACCTCCTACTCCTAGGCAACGGGACCATCGACTTCCCCGAGTTCCTGACAATGATGGCGAGGAAGATGAAGGACACTGACAGTGAGGAGGAGATCAGGGAGGCATTCAGAGTCTTTGATAAGGTGGGCCTGGTTTAAGTGTTTTTCATACATATTTTGACGTATGAATGCTGCAGTCAGTATAACAGCTGCGTCAAGGCACTTTGCAAGGTATCAGAACACTCCAACAATCGGTGGCACTCGCGGTCTAATTTCTGATGGTTGGAAATTTATGAAAGATGGCATACTATGCTGCTTTTCCTAGCCATTTCCAGTCACTGGAAACAAGAGAAATTGCGTAGGTCTTTATAGACGTCCTGTTGATAAGAAAAGTAGAAAAGAGCTGGTAAATTCTTGTGGGAAAAAAAACTTCCATACGAGCCCTCGGTGTGTTCTCAGCACTCGTCCCGATGCATTTGAAGCATTTAAACGACTCGACTTAAGTCTGTGTGGGGAAACTGACTCGCCTCATGTCATATTCAAAGCAGGAAGTCAGAAATAGGAATGAAGGAAGTGGCCAGTCAGTTTTCAAAATAAAATTCCCTTTTCATAACAACACTTCTGATATGAAGCCACAGCTCCTCACTGTAAATGACTCTTAACTAATCCAGCGTGCTCCTCGTTGGAGGATGTGGTGAAGAGTAAAACGGGATCTTTTTTTGGATTTGACCTCCTGCCTCACAAATCCAGAGTAGATATGCGGAGAAACACTGAAATGGCATGCGTGTTGGTCTGATCACTTTTCCCCATCTCTTTGTCAGGATGGAAATGGCTACATCAGTGCAGCAGAGCTGCGTCATGTGATGACTAACCTGGGAGAGAAGCTGACAGACGAGGAAGTAGACGAGATGATCAGGGAAGCAGACATCGACGGGGACGGACAGGTCAACTACGAAGGTGAGCTTGGTCATGAGTGTTATTAGAAGCTCCAGAGCTCTGATTGGTCCTGAGGCTTGCTGTGTTATAATTCCTGATGGCTTTTCTTTCTCCGCCTCTTCGTTCTCCACAGAATTTGTCCAGATGATGACCGCCAAGTGAACTGGGCTCGCGTTAAAGACAAAGAATCTGTCAAAAGTTTCACTTACCTCTTATTGCAAAAATCTACATTTAATCATACTGTTCTGTATCAACAACTTAAACTGAATGTTCAAAATCTCAGATCTGTCCATATTAAACAAGTTCACAAAAAGGAAAAAAAACAAAAACTAACTGAATCTGCATGTACTGGCTTGTACCCCCACCTCTCCGTCCCACTCCCCTCTCCCATCTCAGCGCCGAGCTGCCCAATCAGATCTCAACTCAACAGCCGAGCGGTCGCCGCGCAGCTGGCTTCCTGACGTCACTGCGATGTTTCGGGACGGCCGATCGCCTTTCTTCCTCGACTTCCTGTCTTCTTTCATTTCTGTTCTTCATGCATGAGGCTTTTCGTGGGTTAGCGTCGAGAGCACAGCAGGAGAAAGCAGTCGGTGGTCCTCAGGTCGGCCTAGGAGGTGTTGGTTAGCTGAGCGAAGGAAGAAGCTTTCACAGTTTGCTTACCTGAGTGAAGTCAGATATTTTTAAGAAAAGCATAAAAATAGAATAAATAAGAAGTCATTTTAGATCTTGTGTTTCGGGCATGTCACTTTTCCTTCGTGTGTTCACCTTTTGTTCAAGGCAGGGTGACGATTTTGAGCCATGTTGGGCGGCGAGTGTGTCGTAGGGTTTCAGGGCGGTTGGTTAAAGATGATCGACATACACAAGCAGCTTTTGACGCAACATTGAGTAAACAAATGGTTTTAGATTAACAGGAAGTGATGAAAGAATAAAATGTCATTGCCTCAAATGCTGTGTGTGTACACAAGTTCACTTTAGTGGGGACGGGGGTCGGTGCTTTGCGGTGTTTCTATCTTCTGTTTGTGCGTGCGTGTGCGTGCGTGTGTGTGTGGGTGTGTGTATGGGTGCGGCGAGGCCCGGCCCAGTCCAGCTGTTCTGTTTGGTTCAGTTGATCTGCATTCCAAGATGTACATGCTCGTCTTTACATTTTGTTTTTCCAATAAAAACACAAACATGAACTGAGATGCCACTTTGTGTGTGTGGGTTTTTTTGTTTTGTTTTTTTTAAAAGCTGACTTGTGTGTTTTCCTGCAACTCTGTGGGGGACGTACTGCTTTAAAATGACTCATTGGTGATCGGTGTGATGTCTTACTGTGAGCACAGACTCTGAAACCCACCTAACATATTTTGGGATGAGATTAACAAAAACTACTTTCTGCGAAAGCACAAGACTGTGATAAAAGGATGCAACCATGGACTGTATAAAAAAAGATGGTGTTTGGGAGCCATATATCGATAACAGGGTGGGTTTATCAACTTACACTTCCATTATTGGCTAGAAAGTCACGTCAGCTGTTGGCTTCAGTTTGTGATGTTTTGTTTCAGTCTTACTTCACTGACTCGTTAGTAAACCCACATTCATTTATTGCCAGACCATTGAAGGTAAATAAAGTCTAAGAAAATCAACTGTTAATGAATGTATATTTTACAAATCCACTAGTGAACCATCCATTCAGTCATCTACCAGTTCTTTGGGCCAGGTCCTACTTCCCTCAGCTGATCCAGGGGAATACAGAGGTGTTTCCAGGCTAGCTGACACATGTTATCTCTCCAGTTTGTCCAGGGTCCATCCCGGTGCCAGCTCTGATATGAGGACTACCAAATGTTTGAGGGCTAATACCCTCCATCTCACTCTAAGGGATGGAGGGTATTAGCCCTGACCAAAACATTTGTGTTTATTTTTACCATAACTGATCAATTCTGGGTACTATAGGGAGATTTTATTTGCCATTTCCAATCTAAATGCTTCATAGGGCACTGTCACTCCTTTTTAGTAACTCAGATTAGCAGATGGCACCATAGGCTATAGACTAGGCACAAGGCAAGACCATAGATACTCATGTTAAAATCCCCAACTTAGGAGCAGAAATAATCATATAAATAACAGTTCTGACCTCTATGTATGAGCAAATCACAGCACCGCCTGATGTGCCTGGCAAAAATGTGTTTTGTTTTTTTGGTAATGACAGAGTAGTTGTGATCAGCTGGCCACGATAATCCTGTAAATGTAGCAGAAATTTAAGAAAACAAACAAAATCAAAAATGGGAACTAAATGATTAAACCTCCATCTGAGGGGTAGGTGAGTAAAATCTTCGTCTTCTGCAGTACCCCCATATAAGTAAATCCCTCAGACACTCGCTCCTCACTACATTCTTCTGGCTGTCAGGTGAAAGGCTGAAATATTTATGAGAGCAATCTGGAGCCAGCAGAGCTGAAGGCGAGGGGAGAATCTTCTGCACTGGAAAGCCCGTTATTAATGCTGGAGTGGCAGCTCACTAATAGCAAGCAAAGAGCAGCAAGATGTATTAATACACTTCAGACTGTTACATAACTCCAGCTACTAACTCTGTGTGTGACAGAGGATACATCCAACACCTCCTACACTTCCCCGTCCCCCTGTCTGCTCCTCTGCAATCCCACAATCGCCACCTCAGTCTTAAATATTCAAGATGAAGCTTTTCATTTTGACCTCCTCATACAAGTCGTCTTCATCATGGCTCAAGCCCCCCCCCTCCATAGCTGGACTGGCCATCGGGCATACCGGGCATTTGCCCGGTGGGCCGCTGGCGATTTTTTGGATTTTATATTTTTTTTTAGGAAGGGTATATATAATGAAAGGTGTTGGATTGGCCAATCCTGTTGTTCAGTCTGACGTCACTAGCCGTGTCTGGGTCTAAACTCCGCTGCAGGTCCATATATCAAACGATCACTATGGCATTACTGAGAGTTGAAAAACTGTCTAAAGTCTTTCATCTTTAATAAAATGATCAGCGTTCTGCTCTACCAGGTGTAACAATTGAGTTTAACATCCAGGCATCCATGAAAACGGAATTTATGACATTTAACGGAGTTAGAAGTTAGCAGGGAGTTAGCTCGCTAGCTTCTATCTAAATACAATATAGCATGTCCTGACTGCGGGGTTTTGGAAACAAATTAAAACGTACAGCTCTGCTATCACTTCCAGCATAAATGAAGACAGAAAACTAAACAGCAGTGACGTTTGTAGGGTTACTGAAGTTGGGCTAGCTGGTATATAATGATGTGCTACGTGACCGCTAGCGACACAGCTATGTTAGCATAATATAAACAAGCTAACTTTTTTTCCACTCGATAAAAGTTAACGTGAGTGTTCTCGGTGGTCAGGAACAAATGTAATCGCATGGCAGGATGCTGTAAAAGGACCAAACTTCAACCAGGAGAACAACTGAGATAATCCATCCACAATACGAGGTTAGTCATTCATATACTGCTGCATGGGCTGGGCTGTAGTTACATCGTAAGGTTTTAAAAACTGAGCTTAAATAAATGATTAGCGGTAATAAAAGCCGAGGGAGGTCAACAGTGATCACTGACTGTTTTAGGAGCTTTTTGAGATCAAATAGAAGAAAATACATAACATTAAACATGTTAACAACACAAAAGCCATATTAAACGCAGACAACTTTAGACCCGGAAGTAGGATTCGTCGCGTCATCACTGAACAACCGGATTGGTCATGATCGACTCTGGGCTGGACCAATTACAGCCGAGGAGGCCGGATGCACCCTCTCCCTTGTTTAGCAATCACGTGATTTTCGCGCATTGCATGCCGGGAACTCGTGGCAAAACAATCCAAGTACCGCATCAAATGCAAGCATTTGCAGCACCGCAAAACGTTCATTCTCCGGTTCCAATGCCTTCTTGTTTTTTCTTTGACGCACAAAAAGGAATGTACAAAAACAAAAGGAGAACAATGCCAGTCCGTACAAAGACAGACTCGACGAAAAGACAAAGAAAAGATTCGAGGAAAAAATCAAAGGAGTGAAAGGGTTAGACCCTTACGAGCACACAGAGTGGACAAAAGACGTTAGCGTGCTGCCCAACTTTCACCACGCTCATATTTATAATTATACGGTTCTTGGAGTGAGTGCATGCACTCATGAAGTTTAGTAACTTCAGGTCACTGCAACAAGCCCAGGTACAGTTTACCGACGGATGGGTACAGGACCTTGAAATGCACCGTGTAGAACGAAAGACCATCGTATGAACAAAGGTAAGTTTACCAGTCTCACAAATCGTCTCATAGATACACATTCGTTAACCGTTTATTAATATAACCTTTGAGCTCAACGGTAATTAATTAGTAGTGGAAATAATTTCTGGTAGCATTACAGAAATGTAGCAGTGACAATAATATTGTATGCTGTAATCGCACTGGACAATTAGTGATACAAAACAACTGTTTTATCCTGTGAATAAAAGTATATATTTTTGTCAATGTACCACGGTAATAACAGAAGCGAAACGCAATATTGTGTCAGGACAATTCACTATTAATGCACAATAAACACAATAAACAAAGGAGCATAGCGCAACAATTTCTGTTCAGCGCCAGACTTGCTTGTAACCTATATCACCAATTATGTTAAGAAAAATGACGTATTAACTACTACAAAACTCTGACCTTTGAGGGAATGCTTGGAGCAGACTAACATGTGAGCTGGAGTGTTCTGAGACGTTATATTTGGTATATCCAGACCATCCGTCGGCTCTTACTTCGGAAACATGGCTTAAAAAATTTCTCTTCAACGACTTAATCCGATAAAAAAAAAAACGATCTCTTTACCCGTCGGCTTCCCGTGGCTGTCATGTGACCGGCTATTGCAGTTAATAATACAACAGCTTCTTGCCATTTTTTGGGTTTCTTTTTATCGCTGTGTAACTGAGTTCAATTGAAAGCCTGCGTGCGCCAGTACCTCTTGCCACAAGTTCCCAGAATCCTTTGCGGTTTTACCCCTGAATGACGTCACATTTTCAATCTTTATCCTGGTGGGCCGGTCTCTAGTCAAAATGCCCGGGCCGATTTTTTGTCCCAGTCCAGCCTTGCCCCCCTCCCCCCTCCAATTCCTTCTCCCACTCTTTCCTCCAGCTCCCACAGTTTTCTGCTCCCTCCTCTTGTTCTGTTTTGCCCATCCTGTCCCTGGCTCTGGCTCTGTTGCCTAGCAACAGCTCTTCATCTGCAGACAAGACATTCTGGGCGATCTGGAAAAGTCCCTCTGACACCCTACACACACACACTCTCACACACATTGCACATTTGCATTCAAGAAATGTTTGTAAAAGCAACAACTCAACGCACTGAACCATAATCATGTTTTTATTTGTTCACAGCTGCATGCAAAAAATAAAAAGCATCACATTTCACTTCCTATCTTGTGCAGAGTTTCAGCATCATTGCTTCAGCCCTTCCTAAAGCCTCAGACTAGCTGCGGCAACTTCCAGCAACTGGACTTCTTCTAGTGGCCACTAGAGGCTGACTACAGAAGCGAGTCAAACCGGATGACAACTTCCTGGCAACTTCTGGTCACTAGGGAAAAATGTGTATTCCCCTGACTGGTTGGGGAGTGGCTGCTGGCTTATTTCCTTGTGACTGCTTTGGTTGCTAGTAGATTGGCTTAACTTTACCTCCAAACACTTGCCAACTAGTCTCTGAGTGGCAGCAAACCTTGGAAAAAGATCATTCGCCTTCAAAGTAAACGCCCTTCCTTTAGAAATATGATTGCTGCAGCGGTGTTTGCAGACAAGTTCGCATCACTCACGCAGACTGCAGGTGACCGTGGCAACCTAGCAACCGCCAGCAACCACTTGGCAACTGGTCGAAGAGTACACATTTTTTCTTAGTGACCTGTGGTTGCCGGGGGGTTTTGATTTAGTTTTAGTTATAATTTAGGCATCTAAATTCTTTCAGTTTTAGCCGAATAAACATGATAAGTTTATAGCAGACTAAATGTGAGTGTAAAGTTTGTTGTGTCTTTATCAATTGCTCCACATGGTTTACAATGAGTCTTATTTTCCTTAAATGTTCATTTTGTTGTATTTTCATGAGAAACACTGGGCCTGTTGTACTGTTTCCCAGGAGCAGATCAAATCTGCTGCTGCCTAACCTTAATGCACATAGAGATTATTTCTGATTGGACCACTTCCAAACTTGTCCCGCCTTTCTACACAACTTAATTAGTTCTAGATTGGTTTTCGTCATTCGAGAATATTGTCATCTTGCTTTTATTCGTTGATGAAAGCATCAGTGCGTTATGCCCTCATGCATTCGCTTTTATTTAGTTATTGTCCTGTTGATGGACTCACATTTGGAGCCAGCCTCACGTGGCCATTAGAGGGACTGCAGTTTCATTTTTGGACAATTGAAACGAATTACAACCAGCTTCATTTTGTGCACTAGCCAATAATAAGAAACCCTAGTGAGCAAGTACTTTGTGTCATTTTTAAACTGAAATTGTGGCAGTAACTGCAGGAATTGTGCAAACGTTTACACCTGGACCCTGGTGATGACCTTTATGAGAGATTAACCTCTAGTGACACCTGAGAGTCCAGCAGAGACCTCAGGACTGGGCGGGCGGGAGAGACTGAGCGGGGGCTTCCTGGCACTCCAGGACAAAACCTGTCAGCGCTGTAATCCTCTGATAAAAACCACACAAAGGAGCACGCGTCGATTTGCTGACAGACACACACCTGAGAAAGTAACACACACCGCCGACCCCAAGGTCGCTGCCAGGAGGAGTACCCCCCACACACACACACACGAGAACCAGAGAGCATCGGACATCTTCTTTTTATCCACTTTTATTATCTTGGTCTTCATAATCATTCATTTACAGCACAAAGGACTCACTGCCTGAGCTCAGGAGGATGTCCTTTCATACCTCACTCTCTCTAAGCAACATCATTCTCCAGAAAATAGTTATAATTTACTCTCTAAAATAATAATACACTAGTGGAACAATGAAATATACAGCAATAATTCTTTGTATTTATAATCAAAAACGAAATAAAAATATTAATCTGGTGATGGGACACAAAGACAACACAATCACTGCGGGTGCATTTGCGCTCAACAAGAAAATCTGATTTCTGGAGGAAAGATGTGGCACAGATTCCAACAGTTTCCCGCAGATTATACGTTGCTGCCGTTTGAGTTGCTCCAGGTGGCACTTTGATTTTTCACTTAAAAACTTCACAAAACCACTTTAAAATCATCTGCAGGAAATCAGATTTCCCGTGAGGGCGAATGCAACCCGAGGTTTGGCATTTACACCGATTTATTTCTCAGTGAAAGTCCGTCGATGCTCCGCTGGATACCTTAAAGACCTGGCTGATCCTGAGCCAGGTATACAGTAACAACGATCCCCCTCCATGCAGATGCAGATAACATTACACGAGCATCTTTCCTGAGTGGATACAAGCACCAAAAAGTGTAACAGATACTTTTGGAAAATGATCTTAGTGTCGAGTCAAACACCATTGACCACTCAGAAGTCTGAATTTACTACAGTGGGTTCCTGTCTTCAAATTTTAACAATGCTAACACGGGTGCAAGGCTACAGTACGGTGAAGGCAATACTCAGTGGTTTGACCCCCAGCTCGATCTGCTGCTGATCTATAGTGTTTGTGCGTGCATATAAAATGGGATTGAGTTTTTGTAGTGTTAAAAAAAACAAAAAAACACAAGCATATACATACAGCAATATTTATCACTGACTAAACCAGGTGAGGGCAGAACACAGAGACTACACAGAGTTTTATCTGATGAATTATCAGAAAGCAGAAAAGATGCAGGGCAGGGAGAGGGATTAACAATGAAGACATGAACCCACTGAAAACAGGGTCCACTGGTGGCTCTAAATTGTATGGTGCTCTCTCACCTTGCTGAACTCCGTAAATCATCATAAGAAAAAAAAAAACAACAACAAAAAAACAGGAAGGGAGTGGGACGGACAGGTTTTGGCGCTTGCATCCACTTTTGAAAGAGTGTTTTCTGCTGCATCGATGTGAACAGTACCAAGTAAATGCATATTTGGCTTTTAAAGGAAATCTAATCCATTTATGTTAAAACTGCTCAGAGTGTATGTGTGTATTTGGACTAAACAACATGTAAACACAACTTTCAGGCTTCTGAGAATAATGATTTGAACGGAATCTGACGAAGGAGACAACACGCAGCGCGGGAAAGAGACACGCACACTCACGTAGACGTGGCCACAAGAAAGGCATTGTGGGAAGCACGGGTAGACAGAGGGAAGCCTGTTTATTTGTACTCTTTGCATTTCTATATACACTCTGAGTTTATGTGTGTGTGAGGGTTTGGCAGTACAGCTTTTCACAGGTCTGTGCGTGTGTGTGTGTTTGTGAAGTGGCATGCAGGCATGCTCTGTGTTGTGTTTTTCTCATAGCGCTCTGGGAATGATGGTGAAGGGCAGGATGGGGCTGCTGGCTTCCAGCTCCAAGGCGGTGAGAAAACACTCAGTGGCGGCGGCGGTGTTTCCCTGAGCCTGCAACACCTCGCCAAGACTGTTCCACACATCGTGAGCCGTGCTGAGGAGGACAGAGGGATGAAGAGGTCACAAGAGGAAGAACAGAAACAAATTTAAGGGGGGAAGGAAGAGTAGAGGAAAGAGTATAGTGGAGAGGAAAAACATGGAAGATGAGAAGGAAAGAAGTGGAGGAAGAAGAGATGAGAGTAGAGGGATATGGGTGGAAAGTGGGATGGCAAGGAGAGAAGTGAGGAAGCGAGAAGATGGGAAATACGAGGAGAGGAAAGCAAAGAAAAACGAAGAGGAAGAAAAAAGGATGAGAGGAGAACAGCAGCATAGAAAGAGGGAGGAGAAGTAAAAGAAGAGGAGAAATTAAAGGGATGTAAGAGGAAGTGGGAAGGAAAGAGGAAGAAGTGAGGAAATAGAAAAATGTTGAACCACAGGTGCCTTAAAGGAGAAAACGTACAAACATTACCTTGTTTAAACACAAACAAACTCACCTGTTCACCTGCACGGCGTCTCTCAGCACCTTTTCCGAAAGACTGTAACGCTGCAGCTGGTGCAGGATCAGACCCTGCAACAGAGAAAACAAGAGAAGAAGAGAACATCCCCCTTTTTTTATCATGCTGTGTGTCAATGATTCAGCAGTTGGCTTTATTTAAAAAGAAGCTCTAAAGTTACATTTAATATCGGTAACAGCCACCCTCCTCTCACTTTTAACATTTATTATTCATGAAGAATTTAAACCAGAGATTCAAATTTACACAGTGCGCCGTGTCATTTATCTTCTACCGCAAACTACCTGCCGTATTTTACACACTTCCAGGTATAAGATGATGATTTTCATTGGGTCTGAGCTCTCTACTCCGTTTTTTTCCTTGCATGAGAGCTATGGAGATCAAATTCAGCAAATGGGAAAAACTAATGGAAGTAATCTTCAACAGGGTATTATTGAGGGACAGCCACCTCCACAGCTAATGTGCCAAAATGTGCAGTTCCTCGAGTGGCCACTTGGTCTTTACAGCAGCAATATCAAACTGCTTTTACACGGGTGGCCACGTACAGCCAACTTTCATCTTTTGGTAGTTTATTCCTGAGACTGTCCACTAAAAATAAAACTCTTGCAGGCTCCGCCGGGCCGATTCTGGCCCTCGGGCCTTACGTTTGACACCTGTGCTTTTCGGTGCCACCCACCATTTTTTGTGCGTCTTATTGTCAACCACGTGTCTTAACAGAATTTTAACCCCATGGAAACAGAACAATGGAAAACAGTGGCTGGAGACCACAGCGTGACCCAAATTATTTGTGAACATGACTGCAGTTGGTGCAAGTCTGGAGACAGGTTGCCTCTTTGTAAGTTGGCGTCATTGCAGGTGATGAAATCATCTGGTTTGGGGTTGCTTCACTGCCTCATGACCTCCGCAGATTATCAAAAAGTGAGTATAAGCAGAGTAGCCCGGAAGGAGACCCTTTAAACTAATAACGATGCCAGGCACACCAAGAATCCTGTCCGGATTATTTCTGTTTATTCGTGACTGGAAAACACTCTGACTGAACTCCTGTTGTTTTTAACTTTCATAAATAAACATGAATTCCTCCTGTTTTTAGTTGCTCTTAACTCAAGGTTGCATCATATTTTTTTTCCAACCTACTCTTTTTCTTCTCTTTGTTCCATAACTGGACTTTTAATCTCTTCTCCTTTTCTTTTTAGTACTCTTCATGTGCTTTTCGTTTTAGTCTCGGCTTTTACTTCCTTTGATTTACCTGATTTAACTTTTGCAGACTGATGGTCCACCGTGGGTCAGTCAGCTCAGTTCTTTATTTCACTTTTATTATTTTCACTCTTTTCATCTATTGCTAGATTATCACTTAACATTAACTAAGCTGAATAAATTGGAGAAAAAGCCAATTTTCTTTATAGGCATGTTCAACTACACCATCTTTTTCCTGCAGACACATGCAAGCTCGAAACTTTCCCCACAATTACCAAGACAAAATCCAGTTTTCAAGCTAAAATACCAACTACACAAATTGTCAAAAGCCTCCAAATGCATGAAAACATTTTAATCTGCACTCGGGTCAGATGGACACACTGACTACTGAGGTACTGATCCGCCTTCAGGTGCCATTGCCGTGCTGTCACTGGAGAGAATTTCTGTGTGTTACTCTCTCCATCAGCAGGTCTGTTCGTTTCTGGCCTGCCAACATGAGTGAATGAGTGACAAGGGCAGACGGAGCAGACTGAAAACAAAAAACAAACTTGCTCTCCTCAGGTGAGGTTTAACCGTCCCGGCAGACTGTAGGTAATTACATAAAAACACACAAAACTCGTCAGGGTGTGAGGGCACTGCAGGCAGGCAGGTGGAGGACAGAGTGTCTTACCAGTCTCTGCATGGTCTTGACATGAGTCGGGTTGATGGACAGGGCCTCCTCGTACCAGCGCTTGGCTTCGTCCATGTTGCCCCTCAGCTCGGCTATCTGCCCCCTCATGTAGAGGACGTTGTGGGACGTGGGGAAGAGGTTGGCGGCTTCCTGCGTGCAAGCCGTGGCCTCAGCAGGTTTTGACATGCCGATGTACACCTCAGCTGTTCAACAGAGACACACGCAGAATTTCAAACTGATAGAAACACTGTGAACCTCCAGGGCTAAAAAACAAATTCCTCCAACTGTGATCATTTTTGTTCCATGTTTTTCCTCAAAGCACCCGAAGCCCATTCGGTGCAAGTTTACACATATTGATGATATATGATCTCTCGTATCTGTTGATCTTTTGTGGATGTAATGTGACATTCTTCATCATCTTCTTCTTTTTTCTGCTCCCTATGGGGCTGGCTACAGTCTGCCTGCATCTCACCCTATCCCAGCATCTTCTACTGACATACTGATCCTCTGTGGTCTTCCTCTTTTCCTCTTGCCTGGTAGCTCCATATTCAATACCCTTTGTCCAGTATATCCGCTACTCCTCCTCCACACATGTCCAAAAAACGATCTCAGCCTAACTTTGTCTCCAAACTCATCTACCTTCTCTACCTACACTCCTTGCAGCTTCACTATTACACCCGTTGCTCTCTCTCTCTCATTCTCACACATATATTCAGTTTTTCTTCTACTGACTTCCATTCCTCCTCACTCCAGAGCATACCTCCACCTCCCCAGACTTTCCTCCACCTGCTCCCTACTCTCAAAGTCCATCATCGTCCACAGAGACTCCTGCCTGACCTCATCTGTTAGCCTGTCCATCACCACTGCAAACAAAAAGGGGCTCAGAGCTGATGCCTGACGTGTAATCTATATCTCGCCACTGGCCTGCCGTCATCATATATGTCCTGCACATATGTGCGTTTGTTTGTTTGAACGACTAATTAAATGTGACTTTTGGACTGCTTTTGCTGCACGGACACGGCGATACTCTTAACATGATGCAGAAAATAAGAAAGGATAAAAACATTTTTCCCTTCAAGCTGCATGAGCAGAAAAAAAAAGACTTCTTCACTTCATGCCCAGCTGAGGCTTTCACTGCGCTGGTGTGATGAAGACAGAATGATACGAGTAGAGACGGAGGAAATGAGCCTGAACTGGCTGATTACATTAGCCATATCACCGGGCTGGACATGGCCAACCCTGACAGGAAGCAGCTGGACAGATAAACAGGCGGACAAACTACCTCAGCCCGAGTGTGTGTGTCTGTTTGTGTGGACACCGCAGTCTGTCTTGGTCGCTGAAATCAGAATCTGAGCTCAAGTGAGGGGAAATCTAATATATCCAGTAGATATCTAATCAAACTGCTCTTCAATAAAGTCCTGGAGGCTGATGCCGGTGCACTCACTCTGACCTCATATCTGATTCTCTGATGAAGCAAATATCGACCACAAGAGGTGAGCAGACAGTGCCCTGCTGTATTTGACGGCCAGTTACAAAATGATTAATTATTAAGGCATAAAATAACTTTCATGCATGCGCTGCGAATGAGTAAGAGGATACCTGCATGGAGCCAGATCTGAGCCAGGGTCATCCAGGGGTGCAGGGGTCCATGTTTGGGGGCACTGCTCTGCAAAGAGGAGGCGACTTCGGATAGAGCCTGCTCCACACGACTGGCTGCTATTGAGGTAGCGTGCACCGAACCTGGAGGGTGGAAATCAAACCATCACAGACGAATACACCATCTTCCAAATTTTGTGACTAACCACTACAACAGCAGTGTTAGGCAGCCATGTGCCACAATGCAGGGTGATTTTAACTGAACAAAACAACAGCAGAGGCCACTGATTACTGTGGTTCTGCAGTGTTTGGTTGCAGTAAACAGTTGGAGTCCACACTGGCACACAGTTTTTCAAGCCTTAAAATAAGTCCACGCCATTCAGCACTCGGCGGCACACAGTGTTAGGGCCCTGAGTTACAACGAATTAGTGTCACCATCATGCATAAAACTGCATCACTCTGCTCATTAGTAACTAAAAGAAGCGTCGCTGTGATGGTCTGCGTATCCGCGGACTATTACAGGGGTCAGCATGGGAGGAAAAGCAGGTCCACAAAAGCCAAACGTATCACAACGCTACACAGAACGACCCCCTTACACATCACAAAATTTGATCTTTGTCTTGTTTTGTTTCGCTAAACTGTCATATGCATTGGAACCTAAAGGGATTAAAAATGAATAAAACGTGCCTCTTAGAGTCTTTTTCTAAATTTAAAATGAACACAGCTTGCTTTAATCTGATCCGTCCCCTTCACTGACTGAAGGAATAATAAAAAATATTTTAAAAAAGGAGAAGATTTGAATGTTAACGATTTCTAAGAGGGGACTACGTGGCAAAAGGATGTCTCGATTCAGCTGAGAATCCTGTTTGCTGTGGAGTAATTTATTAGACGCCACCATGCAGCAGCCCAGCCGAACGCAGCACAACACGGGCAGGATGGCGTGTAGCGCTCCCTAAATTAAGCCGATGATGGCGAATAAACACCTTCAGCCTGCAGGTGGAATTTGTTTCGGTAATTTGAAGCTTTATTTGATTTATTTTAGTCTTACTTTGTTTCACTTTTCTCTGTACATCGTCTGTCTGCAAGCCTGTTTCTGTACTGCAAAATGGCAAATATGGATTTTTACCCAAATCCACATTTGGATGTGTATAAAGATGATTTAAATGTATAAGGCCCAGGGAAGGCCAGTGAACACCTCCATCCCTAGAGGAGCTGGAGGAGGTGGCCAGTGAGAGGGAGGTCTGCACGAATGAATGTATTAAATACGCCAGAATTACACTGAATTATAGATCTACAGATTACATGAAGCCCAAAGTGTTCCCTGCCTCTAGATTCTTCAGATCTGTCACCCTGTGACCTCCCCATCATCTATCTGTTGCTTACTATGCTCCCGTGCACCTCCTTTCCTCCGATCCTCCTCCAGCTGCCGTTTTCTTTTTTGTTTCTACCCGCAGGTCTTACTGTTTGTGTGTGCTGCTCTTTGTTTGTGTTGGACTTTACATCATTCGTGGAGTGTTTATTGTTGCACGTTATGCTTGTTGTGATTCTACGAAGATGTCAGGGTGTGTTTGAATGTTTTCCAGTGGTGTGTTGCTGCCACCTCTTTAAATAAGTATTTTAATGACTCCTCTGGTAAAAAACACTGCAGAGTCCACGCCCTACTTGGTCACTGAGGTTTTGTCATCAGGGTTTGTAGAGTAGTAGGCTGGGGCAGGCTGATCGGTGTAAGTCAATATTTCGATACAGCTTGTTCGATCCATATAAAAAAAATTTTTTTTTAAAACCCCCAAAAAACAAACTTGGCTAAATTTGCAAGGGTCAGATTACCATGTGGGATATGTGGCTGCTCAAAACGAGGTCTTCTTTTTATCCTCAGTTTGATAACAGGCTCACCTTCAACCCGTGTTTCCTTCTGGACTTAAATGTGCTTTTCAGTTATCAAAAAATAAACAAACACCAAAATAGTGCCAAATTCCATGGTATGAAGGTTAAACTTAGCTTGTAAGTTATGGTACAAAGTTGATTTTGAGGGCGTCAGGCAGAAGGCACTCACTGAAATAACGCAAAAATTTGCAAAGACCCATATTTGACACAAGCGGTACTTTGACATCATGTGAAAGATGCGATCGTTAGCCTAAGTGTCAGAATACAGAGAAGGATATCAGCTGTACAGAGCTGATAATGCCTTTCATGAGAAACTGCACCACTTCCTCATTTGTGCAACTTCCCACAAACCGCTGTGGGAAGTAAATTGATTACAACACTTGAGCATCTGTCAGCAATTTGCCTCGAGCTTGTTGTAACAGTTACTGTCACAACTACCATCACATTCGTGAGAAGGAAACTGCTTCCTGGTGAGTTTTTGTTCTCTTTCACGTTACCGAAAAGGATAAACGCATCAGAAATAACATCTGTGTGCTGGAAAATAAGACCCTCATCTGGATTGTGCTCTAAAACAATCCAAACAAGTTGTTTCCTGAACACCTTCATGCTGCTTTAATGTGACAACATGCAAAAGATGCCTGAGCTCTTCCTTCTAACTCACTGTGGGCATTTGGATCAGCCACCAGCATGATTTAAAAAACAAAATAAAACTGTTTGCAGATGTCACCTTAAAGCAGAAGATATTTGCACATACTCTCGTCATATGAATATGGCACATATCTGGACCTCTTGGGACAAAGGGGGAGCAATGACGGAAGAATGGATGAGGGGGGGAAAAAAAGAAAAGAAAAGATGGAGGTTAGATGGCTACTTACAAACAGAAAACATGGAGGAAAAACCAAGTGTGTTAGCGTCCTGAAGGCCGCCTTGAATAAAACGAAGGGATGGAAAGAAACAGAAAGACGACTGTTAATGATTGAAAGAGAGGAAGAGACAGAAGAAATATCCAAAGCACGATGAGGAAAAAAAACAAAAGAATCCACAGAGGGTAGACTGCAGCACCCCGCGGGGTTTTCATTCTTCACACAGTCACTTTTAGACCACATGACAGCAGGCGAGCCGCTTCCACTCATGCACCCTTTCTAATGACAGAAATTTGATGTGAATAACATGTGAATATGGAGGACCGAAACAGGCCAAACTGTGAATAACTACATTAAAAAAAAAAAAAGTAAAAAGAATTCTCATGGAATTAGCAGTAACTGAACTTTCAAAATAAGAGCGCTGCTGTTTCTTTGCATAGATGGAAAAAAAACAATATGTATAGAAAATAAAAAAATAAAAAAAATCAGTATGTGTGGAAATACTGAAATATTTAGGTCAAGAAAAAATAATCAGTAAATAACGATTATTTGTAGGAATAAATGCACTAAAAGGAATACTTAAAATAACTGTAGGTAAAAGCTCATTTTTATGTGCTATAAAACACTATTTATGTTCTAGTTTGTTTGCTTATTGGCAAATTACTTCATTTTACTGAGTCATTCATTCTTTTTTTCTGTTTTTTTTTTTTTTTTTTTTTTAAACGTTTGGCAGAGTCAGTCCTCCATAAATGCACACCCACTGGCCTATTAAGTAGTTAGTGCCATAAAGTTTTTTAAATACCAAAATGTCGAGAAGGCCCATATTTCAAGTCATGACAGGTTTTTTGTTTCAAAAATTGGTGAGGAACATTATATTTTACACCTCATGATGTGGTGCGCCTGCATATTTGAATTAGCTTTTTAATGAACTAATCATTCAAAAATCTCCTAAAGAAAGTAAATGTATCATATTTTCAGTAACCATGATGATCGACTAGCTGTCACCGTTCTGTGGCCTGCGGGGAAAAAATAATCTAAAAGACAACCATTACCATTATTATTATCATTAGTAAGAGAGATGGCAACAAGGACAGACAACATCGAAACTGGGAAGCACGACAAATTAATGCTGGCTGAGATGGAAACACTGAAAATTATTAAAAACAAAAACAGAGGTGCAGAGAAAGTGCAGCTGCGATCTGTGGAAAAAAAATCCTTTATAACATAAACTGCCTCCCCCCCATCTGATCAATAAATTTTAGCTAAATAAAATGAGTGTGTGTGTGTGTGTGCGCGCATGTTTAAGTCACAAAATAAGCAAAGCAAATGCATCAAAACTCAACTCAATCCACATCAAAGTTTCTGCAAACATGCCAGGATTTACAGCAGCTCTGTGGAGTTTGTCTCTGCCAAAACTCCAAAATGGTTAGTCTCTTTAGTCTCTTTGTCCAGGCTTAAACAAATCTCTCTAATTCACGATCCGCTCAAGCATCAGTGCGGGTGAAAGCACAAGAAGGATGTGGCTGCTCATAAGAGGAGCTTTCTTAGATATCGAAGAGTTCAAAGATAGCTGGTGGTTTATGGGCACATTATATTAAGCCAGGAACTAACAAGTGATGCCTTTAAGTAAGAAAATAATTGCAAAGCAGGTAATTAATATCTTCTCCAAAAAATACAGAAGCATTTTTTAACTTTTAAGATTTTTCTTTTGCCTTAAAACCACATCCAGGAGGATTTAAATGTGTCAGGAAATGGTGCTGCCCCTGTCATTTTAAAATATTTTTTAAATAGTTAAATAGTTTTAAATATCAGTGAATTTCTCAGCATTATTAAAGTAATACAGCTTGGCCTGACAGTACTCTGCAGTACAGGAAATTTCATGACTTCATGAGCATGACAGAGATCCAACTGGTCTCTCAGGAGGCTGAAGTGCTTCATAATATAGTTTGGATCTTTAATTCTATTCGTGTTTCTGGACATAAATTTTTATGATGTTATAACTAACAGCAGTCATAACATATGTAGCTCAAAAATCACAGAAACAGGCAAAAGTAACTAGTGATGACATCTGTTTGTGGTCAGTCTCCACACCGTGCTACAGGCAGAACGGACGTGGAGGAGGATTACAGTTGGAGGATAGCTGGCGGACTATGGCGTGGTTGCAGAAGGAGTGAGTCCTGGTCTTTGTGCGTGGAGGTGGAGGAGGAGGAGGAAGGGCAGGGGGAAGGGAAGGAAGAGGAGAGCGGAAAGATGGTTTTCGGAGTGGAGGCAGAGGAGTACGGGGAGGCTGGAAGATGAAGACAGGGGAAGAAGGGGAAGACAGCGGGGAGGAGACGGTGGACATGGTGGAGGGGGAGGTAGGGGAGACTGGTTCGAAACCAGAGAGCGAAGAGGAAGAACCTGAGACTTAAAAAGGAGGAAATAAAACAGAAATGAGTGAAATTAATGAAGGATTAAAGAAAGGATAGAAACAAAAAGACCTTTTCTCAAACAACATTTTTTAAAATGCTCCCATTTTTTAAAGTTTATACATTAAGTTAAAAGAAATCAGATTCTTTTATAGACTTTTCCCTCTGCTATCTGTAAAAAAGACATCAGGATGACCATTAGAGGAGAGAGAATAATTAAACAAGTTTGACTCCATGTTTACTGATGAACGCTGAGCACGTAGATTTCAGGTGTCTGTACCTACCAGTCTCAGGGTCACTGAAGTCAGGCAAGGTCATAGCGTTGAGCTGTCGCCTGTCTGCTATGGCTCTATCCAACAGACTGCTGCCACGCCCCGAATCACTGCCACGAAACACACGTGGATGTAAACAAAGGGAAAAAGCACATCCGCACGCACGCACGCGCACACACACACACACGCGCACACACACACACACGCGCACACACACACACACGCACACACACACACACACACACACACACACACACACACACACACACACACACACACACACACACACAGGGATTGAGCTGCTGAGCAAACATGACCTCCAAAACAAGGAGATAAAGCATTTTAGTGCCTTGGTTACCTTTTGTTTTCTTAGTTAGATCAAGCTTCAAGGGAACTGTGTTATTAATGAAGAGACAACGACTCATTGCCAGTTATTCAAATGCTTGATTGCAGCTCTTGCTGCCAAGGATGGCACAACCAGTTATTAGATTTAGAGGGCGAAGAGTTTTTCACACAGGAACAGGCAGGTTTGGGTTGGTTTTTCCCCACTTAATAAATGAAATAATTTAAAAAGTGCATTTTGTATTTACTCTGGTTATGTTTATCTTGTATTAAATTCTGTTTGATGATTGAAACATTTAAATGGGACAAATGCACACAGACAAAAAAAACAAAGAAATTAGGCATATTACTAGCATTGGCTAACATTAGCCAGAAAAAAAGATGGCTTAAAGTGATCTGTAGTCTGGAAAACTATGGATTAAATGCCATATGTAAAGCCACATCAGTGTTTCCTTTTTCTTTTGTGTTCCTGTTGTGCCTGTTTGTTGACATTAGTGATTAGTGGACACCATTCATAAGCTAATGTTAACTTCCTCACTGTTGGCACTGGGAGCGGCACTCGGGAGCGGGCGTAAATGCCACATCCTTTGGATATTTGCAGAAAATTCCCAAGTTCTTCACAAAGAAGTCACTCCACAGACTGTCAGAATCAACAGAGAGAGTCGGGGAAGGTCTTATATTTCATAATTATGTGATAATCCATTCAGAAAATTTGCAAAAACAAGCGTGTAAAACATTTTTTTTAAAAAAATTTACTAAATGGACATTTAATTAGGGCAAGAGTTGCAGGATCATAAATATAAACTAATACCAGCTTATGTTTTCACATAGTGAGGTTTTGATTAAAATTAAAAACAAACCTAACATCAGGTTAACATAAACAGTAAACTTTATTGACCGTTTATGTTATTAACTAATATTTGTCCACAGAAGCTATTTAGTACACATCACCAAACATGCCTGGAATTATAGCATTTTTAAATGCCAAGACCATTAGAATGAATTAAATGCTTCTCCATGAAAGTGCTCAGTTGGTAGTTCAGTGTAATCCAGTCTTCACAAAGTTAGAGTCTTAAATTCTTTTTAAAAGTCTTAAAAATGTTACATTTGGTGGCCAGATCCTTCAAGGTAGTCTCCTTGCACACCTCTGCACCTATCTCAGAGCTCCACACCGGTCCCATTATGACCACACGAAGGTGCTTATTTAGGACGAGGGCTGCATCTTCAGATCTTCACAGCAGCGACCCGTCAACCTTAATATTATTTTGGAATAGAGGTCAAAGCCGCAGGGAGCTCAATCTCAAGAGTAGGAGAAATGAGAAATCACAGCCACCTGCCTCGGTTACAAATGCTCTCCCTCCAACTCCTCAAGACATTAGATTAGACGCCCAGTTTTACCCTGGGGGATGACATCATGGTGCTCAACATCTGATGCACTTTGTTTGGTTTTAAACCGCTGATCACAAGTAATAATCTGGAAGTATATTACCTTAAAGGGGATAGTAACATTTAAATCAGGTATAGTTATTGTTTTTTTATTGGCACCATATCTTAATTATTTAAAATAAAAGCAAACAAATAAAAAAGATCAAACTCTTTGTTTTGTTACGGCACCAGAAACAAGAGAAGCAGTGATTCTCAAAATTTAAGGGACTATAAAAAGGAAACAACAATAAAACAAAGCCATGTGATTTGAACCATGTGTTATTGTTCATTTATCTGACCAAATAATAACTATTTTATTTCTCTTGACTTTGGTGGAGGCGTTACTGGATAATCATCATCAAAAATCAAAATTGGAACACACTGAATATTAAAAGGACGACTCACAGAAAGCGAGTACCTCCCGCTGTGACTTTACTCCCATGTGCAGTGTTTTTCTTAAGTTTGGGAGGGGCTGACATACAGCAGAGGGGTTTTTTGGGGACATTTACTGGTTTTGCTAGAACACATGACACCAATCCTGCCTTCTAGCCACAGGCTCCGTGTTTTGTAATATTTATGTATGACTTGAACATTTCATCGATCTTTAGATCCTCGACTTCCAAAGTTAAGACTTACATCTGCTGCTAGTTTGAGGCCCGTTGGATTTGAAACCACCTGCCTGACGAGATGACGTTCACAAAAATCTGTGACCACCTTCTATTACATGATGGTTTTAACCATCTGGTGTCTGGTTTGTCATCAATCTTGCACCTTGGTGTTGATGGTATACTAGTTTTGCCTGTCTGCATTTTGTAAATTCTATCATCACTGTTACCATATTTCTACCACTTTCTATCAGTAGTAGAAATAGTAGTGTTTTTATCGAGGGGGAGTGTGTGCATACCTTGGGTTGGTAAGGTTGTAAAAGCTCTTCCAGATCTGCAGCATGTGTTTACAGGTGAGCAGAGCTTCTTCGGGTCCTCTACACATAGCCTCCAGCTTCACCTTGGTATACAACAGACTACACAGACACACACAAACTCACAATCAGCCTGATCCAGCTAAATTAAAAAACAAAACAAAAAAAAACCTCAGTGTGAGGTCTGTGAGCTCACTTGAAGTTTTCAGGGTACTCGGAGAGAGCCATCTCTATGATATTGAGAGCATCGTGGTAGTGTTTCTGGGCAGAGAGAAGCAGGGCCAGCAGGTGAAGGGAGTGGACGTCATCTCCTTGAAGCTGCAGTGCCTGTCGAACATAGCCTAGCGCCTCGGGGATCTACACACATACACACACATATGTACACAAACTACAGGTTTTCACAACATTTGGGATAAAAAGCACTTTGTTAAATATGTGCAACTCCTTGGAGTTTTGATTTTGGACGTCTGCCTTTAGTGTCACAAACACTTGTGTTGCTTTTCTCTTGCTACGACTGTACATTGCATTACCTGTCTGGACACGGCAAGCTGCAGCGCCAAGTAGAAGGCTGCCAAATGGTCAGTTGGAGACAGACTCTGAGCTCTACAGATGAGAAGAGAAAGGAGATGTTGTGTTCAAGAGGCAGCAAATAAAAAATTAAATAAGGTTAGATAAAACTTTAAAGATCCCAGTGGAAAAATAAGGTCAGCGCTGCAGCAAGACGGATGGAAAAGGGAAGCAAATGCTGACCATATTTATGGGAATAAATAATGTCAAAGCCAAACACTGCGCACAGATTAGTCATAGCACAAGCACGAAGGTTCAAATGAGTCAAAAGCATAATGTAATGGTTTGGCAGGGTGGTAAGTTTAAAGTGTAAAAAAGAAAACAGAGCATCATAGCTCAGTCCGAACCTCTGGAAGGCTCCCAAAGCTTTCCTCTGGTATTCCTCCTGTGTGCTCCGCAATGACGCTAAAGACATGCAGAGACACAAACACACCGATGGGTTTTACAGTAACACTGATTATGAATCACTGCAGCTTTTTGCACACTTCTTTTCATACTGCAAAAACATCCGGGCCAGAAACAGAAACAGATGATGCATCGCCTCATGTAAGCAAGCGCTCTATAGAGATCTGCCATCATACTCATCACAAACAAAAAGAGTCCCCTGACAGCACACATACCCAAAAGCAAAACCACTTGAAAAGTGGCTGAAAACTCAAGGTGAATGATTTTAAATGAGGAGAGAACTCATGGCTTCAACATAGACTTAAAGAACTATGACTCACACTTCCCTTACTTTGAATTTACTCAGAGTGAGCAAAGGTGTGATAAATTTGCAACCGTGCACAGTATACAACAGGGGTGTCAAACATAAGGACCACTGGACTGTGAAGTAGGGTAAAAATTTTGGACTTTTAACGGTGTTTTTATAAATTTTAAAGCCTGTGATAGTGCTAAAGACCTCCTACACAGCTATTTGTACAACACAAAACTTGTGAAGCAATAGACAAACAACTAAATGACAACGTGTCCACAGGAAAATAAATAAAATATGGCATTTTCTGGCAATTAACAAAAGCCTTCCGCTTTCTAATTACAGGACAGTCTGGGCTCTGAGCTACCAGACCCTTTTCTGTATTTTTACACATTTCTTACAATTTAAGCCCAAAGAGTCGTGCCGACACACTCCTTTCATTTAAATAGAGCAGTGAGGTGTGGTGCTTAAACTGCACTTCTTTTTCTTCTATAGAGATATCGCAGGGATTAAATGTGCAGTTAAACTTCTTTACACTGACAGAAAGACGATATTCACTGGTCTGGTCCACTAAAGATCAAAGTAATATGCATAAATAAATGTATAAAAAAGATGGAAGCAGCATCTGGGTCTGAAAAGTGAAGACCTTAAACCTGCATTCATTTTAATGGCCACCAGGGGGCAAAAAGAATTATGAGCCCATAGAAACCTCATCGAAAACTGTCAGGACCTCGTAAACCTTGGTTTATGGCCTCAGTTGCTCATTTCAGGTCATACTGTCTAAACCATTAGGACCATTTTGTAAATACTGGTCTGTTTAAGTGTTACAAAGGAAGATTACACAGATATGATCATTGCAATGAGCGCCCAGTTTCATATACAGCTCCACATGAAGTGCTGTGATGGATTTCTTAGAAGTCTTTTCATGGCCTTTTGCACATGAACTGAATTCCTGACCCTAAAATGACCCTACAATTTAAATTTTTAAACAGTGTGAAATGGGGCATAGTAGGCAGCAGGGACAAATTGATGATGCACAACCATTTGAAAGATGGAAAAAACAAAATCACAAAAAAGAGAAAGCCCTCCTGACCTGGGCTAGGCTGGAAAAAAAACTCTGGTCCAAATCAGCCAATGAGTTTGCAAACTTGTAGCTTTTCCTGATTTCTTTTCACCCAGAAAAAAATAAAAATCTTGCTCACACGTTCGCACCAAGAAAATGACTCAGGAGATGGAACTTCTCCTGAACAGACTTACCATCAGTGGCTTTGAGGCTGTAAACCAAACCTATAGCCAAGTAGCCTTTGGCTCTGAATTCAGCTGCTTTCTCTCCCATGTCAATCACCATCTTTGCAAAGCACTCTCCTTCATCCAGCTGAATAATGACAGAGGGAAATTTATAGGAACAGAGAGAGAAAGTTAGACACTGGTGAACATGTTGGAGGCAGTTATATTAAGAACTAACAAACCGCCCTCACAGGGCAGCTCAGCTGTACGGTTCGCACCCAGTGGAGAGGTCCGATGCACAGCTTTACGGCCAGCAGCGGGATGGTGGGGTCATCGGGCTTCAGGCGGATACACTCCTTGAGAACCTTAACGGCACGAGCTGATTTGCCTGCTGCCATCAGCGACAAGGCGAGCTGATACCACAAGTGGAACTCCTCAAAGGCGAACTTCATGGCTCTCTCCAAACACTGAAAGATAGTACATTTTTCTGTTTTATTGGGATGTCTCTAGGCACCAACGTTTGTTGAGGAACAAAAGCAGTGAAAATACTATCCCCACAGTCACTGTGACTGCGGTCTACAGAGGGGTCATTCACCTCTGACAACATCTCATACTGCCCTCTCCTGCCCAAAGCTATGGTCAGCAGGTCATACACCACCGAGGCCGACTGCAGACTGATGATCCGATCGTTGTTGTGTTCAGGAATTCTGCTTAGGACGGCATCACGGTTGGCCTGAAACACACAAAAGCCCACGTATGCATAGGTGTGAATACGGAAAAACCAGCTCAGTGTTCTGGCATGGTTTACTCTGCAGAGAGTTTGTGCCTCACCATGGATTCACTGATGAGCAGCAGCAGCAATGCTTCTTCTGTGTTCTCCTGAGGGCAAAACAGACTGCGAGGAGAGGAACGCAGCGGGAGGCCGATGGAGTTGGACGAGGATGAGAGGGAGGGAAAAAAAAAGGGAGGGAAAAAATGGAGAGAAAAGTGATGAGAACAAATTGGTGGAAAAGTACACTGGCAGCAGATTTAATCTGGTATCCACGCCAAGTGCTTTGCTTCTTACTTCTCTCCCGAGTACACTCGTGGGCGTCGGCTTAGGCTGTAGCTCTTGCTATGAGTGTGTCCTTGGCGTGTCGGATCGTCCAGGGGCGACACAACGGGTGGGTCTTCAAGAGGAGACCAGTAACTCTGTTCGCACATTCCTCTGAGCAAGATCTCTGCAAGCTGTCTGGCTATGGTCTGTACGAACACAACACTTGTATATTAACTTCTTATAGCACAGCACAGGCTTTAATCTGGACCCTTTCGTCATTAACGTACATCCTTATAAAAATTTACAACTATTGGATCTAACAGCCTGTCCTGGGATTCTTCCCAACAGAGAGACAGACAGACGATACAGTTGTGGTGCAATTTGTGGAAGAAGTGACGTGTTTAAAGGAGTAATTTGGGAAATTTTTAAACGTATTACTTGTTGCTAAGATGAGAAGAAGTTAAAGTCGGCTGCCACAGACAGAAAACAGGTGAAGCCTCTGCGTTGGGCTCTGTCATTTGTTTGTTGGGCAAGTGTTTGACTTTCAACTTTGGGGATGTGTAGATATAAATCATTTGAATTTTGGTGTCAGTGACCATTAGTTAACCTCACTATTGTTGTTAGAGGTCAGATTTAGAAACAGTTTTCCTTTTGAAGTACAAATCAAAAAATCTGTGGACAGCAGTGCCATGCAGTGTAAGTTCTCTCTCCTTCTGTCTACCACTCGCTGAGGCATAACTCTAACTTTGCTTCAAACTAGAGCTGGGCGATAGAACGATAACGATATGTATCGCGATATAACTTTTTCTCGATAGAAAAATTCAACTATCGCGATAGACCTCGCCGCTCTTGTCCTAAAAAAACAAAAAAAAAACAAAACAAAAACAACAGCCAATCCAAATTAAGTAACGCAGAGCCGAACCAATCACAGCCGCAGCGTCACGTCACGTGACTTGTTACTTACAGCACAAGTGCCAAGCCGCACATGTGTATTTGTTTGGGAAGCAGCCAGCCACCGTACCGCCCGGGTAATGGAGGAAATGAGTGTGCCGACTAGAAAAATCAACCGAGCGTGACCGAAGGTTACCGAAGAGAAAACAGATGATGGTTCCAATGCCGGAGAGATTGTCGAACGGAAGAGCCACAGAAGTTCCGTAGTGTGAAGGTATTTCGGCTATTTCAAGTCTGACAAAAAACAGAGTAGCGCGCACTGTAAATTGTGCCGAAAGCAAGTCTGGAAATACAATAAACTGGTGCATGCGCTACGTCCACACGTACCCGGGTATTTTTGAAAACGCAGATTTTTCTATGCGTTTGCACCTTTCGTCCACACGTAAACGGCGTTTTTGGTCACTGAAAACGAAGATTTTTAAAAACTCCGTATTTGCATTTACGTGTGGACTAGAAAAACGGAGAAAACGCAGCGTCAAAGATGTGCGCATTTTGACGTCACACTGTGCGCCACGTTATTGTTTCGGTCTAATGAATTTCTACAATACTGTTCTACTCTCTGCAGTGTTTAAATGCTTACATATACACACAGTTACTGTCCCTCCACACATACGACTCGGTTCTGCTTCTATGCCCCAGCTTTGTTTACTTTTTCCCACCGAGGCTTCTAGACTTCTGATTGGCCAACATTTCTGCACGGTTAGGAATCTAGCGCCACCTGCTGCTTTGGCATGTTCATAGCAGCGTTTTCCTTCATTTCTGCCTTTATGTGTGGACGGGATTATTTTTTTAAAACGAAAACGGAAAATCTCCGTTTTCAAAAATACCCGTGTACGTGTGGACGTAGCCTCAGTCTCTGACTGGAAGCGCTAATTCGTCATTCGGCTTTTGTCAGACTAAAGTAACTGTTAAAAGTGTTTGAAAAGCTAAGCTATACAACAAGGAGAGATTGAGAATTTCCTTTTAGTTCTCAGTTTATTTGATATTGACAAAAGTTAGTCAGTTTTGTCTGTTCTTCTGTAAAACAATTTATTTTTAGAATTAATATTTTGTTTCTAAGTGGAATTGACAATTTAGTCTGTTTCGTTTGTTCTATTTTGAAACTTAAACGCTTTAGCGGCTGCCTTTTGTGTAGTTTGCAATATTTGCCTTTATCTATCTGAAAAAGTCTCATGTTCCTTAAGTACATCTACCCTGTTGAACTTATTATGGGAAATAAATATTTAAATAAAAACAAGCTGCTGATTATTTCACATTTTACTTGTGAGCAACGGCACATTTAAATCTTACAAATATAGTTATTTGGCTTATATCGTGATAGATATCGTTATCGCCTGAAATGAAAAAAAAAAACATATCATGATATGAAAAAATCTTATATCGCCCAGCTCTACTTCAAACATTCTCAGAGTCATCATTTCATGTGTCAGTGTAGGTGAAATGATAGCACGCCCATGAAAACTAAAGTTCTGGAGCACAAAATGTTTTCAGTTTGACTTCTGTCAGCTTAAATGTGCAACAACAGTTTGAACTGTTTAAAAAAAACAAGAACAAAATCTTACTTCTAGTACCTTAAAGTACCTATGAAGCAAACAATTATGTTCCCCAAAAATTCCAAGCTGTTCCCTTAAGTGTTAATAAACTGTTCCTCACCATTCGTAGGTTCTGGGTGGTTCTGGTCTCAATAGCCCGAAGAATCTCTCGAAACCTGCCCACACCTTGTGTCAGGTTGCTGCAATGATGGAGACAGGAAACAGGGAAGACAAAAAAAAAAATATTACTGGCTGCTGAACAACACTGAGTCCAGTGCACATACTCGCCTAATTTTGTGTGTATTGGTTTTCTTTGACCACTTGAGTAGCTTTGCATGATTCAGAGTTCAAAATAATCCCAATTTTTCTGTTTATCTTCTGTCTGAAACAAGTTGATTTAGCTCAGTTTCATTGGCTTCCCCTTGGAGACAAACAGAAACCGTTAGATAAAGGTGTTGAATTAGGTTCCACTTACTTAGTTTATTCTGATTACATTTTGTAAAAGCAAGCCTATGCATGCACCAGAACACAACTGTTTAGGAGACCATACTGTTTCACATCATTTACTATTTTTTTTTAAACAATTTGAAAATGGTGCAAATATAAACTCACTAATTTCAGACACAAATTTCCAGCTCCATGTTTTTATACTTGGACTCTCTGAATATCTTTGCATGACTATCAGTTTAAAATAATTCTGTTTTTATATTGTGGGGACTCTAAGTTTGAATTAAACCGTTTCAGCTCCACCAACCTTTTAACATTCCTCTGACTGGCTGCTACTGCTGCCACCAGCAGGTGGGCTTTCTGCTCACAGGCAACGTCATGTGACTGAGATTTCCGTACTGGAAATCTTTAACCATTCAAACCATATCATCCCACATTTACATCATGCAAAGCCAAAAGCAGAAGAAACTCTCTACACAGGATGACCTAATTTTTTAAACCTTTGGCCATACACATGACAGGAAAGTTAAAGAGTAACAGGCCTTATTTAAAGTCACATTCCAATATATACACACACAATATATTTTTTATGGACATTTAATGCTGTGTGAGGCATTTTTTTTTATGCTAGAAGCTTCAAATGAAACCATGTTATTCCTAGAAACTATGACAAGTTGCTGCATGATGTCATATTTGTACCTGAGGCCAGACTTTAATATTTACAAAAACAGAGTATGTATACTGTCTACATATTTTTGGTTTGCTTCACAGCAAAAACAATCATTTAGCAATAAGTAAAAAGAAAGAAAAAAACAAATAACAAAAAACAGAAACCCTGTAGGAAAGAGACTATCATGAGGCGTCCAGCAGCTGCTGCAACACTGAAACCACCAGCAGCATTTAGCGCAACACCGCTGTGTGAACTGCTCTGAGCTCAACTGTGAACGTTACTTAACCATGTTCACACTTTTTTTTTTGCTTTTATTCCACCTGTCAGCAGCTCTGTAACACTACAACTGCTGAATGAGTGAAGAATGCCCACAGAGGGCTGCTAAGGTTTAAAAAAAAAGAAAAAAAAACATCAGCAAGAGCCAGAGAGGTAAAAACTTTCCTGTCTGATCTCTCAGGTTCACCACCATGTGTTCCCCACCCCCCTTACCCATTCTTGAAGTGGATGACATGGGCTCTCTGAAGGCCCGTCTCTAGGAAGTAGCCCAGCTCCTGGTCCTGAGCTGTCGGGCCAGGCTTTGGACTGCGGTTCTGAATCCCTGCTGACAACGCCTATGCAACAACAAACAACAAAAAGAACGAGAAGTTTACTCAACCCCTCCTAACCTGAATCAATAAGACTTATTTTAATCTCAGGCGGCTCTGCATTTAAAAAACAGACACGATTCTGCAGTGGAAATCACTGCATGACTTTTAACTGTTTACTTCTATTGATTTTTACTTTGATTTTTCAACCTCCGCTTTATTTGATTAGATTTTGTCCCTCAGTGAATATTAAACTTCCACAACCATCGTTCCCGTTGCAGAATTCTTCCACAAATTTCAATTCAGGATTATTCAAGTTCCATGTCTCTCTCTTATAATGTCCGTTTTTAGTAAATGACTTCAGGTGCTAAACTGGCTCATTGGCAGTCCAAAAATTGACACCTGCCGGAAATATATTGTGTGTCACAAAGACACAATATATGACAAAGAATCTGATATCAGGCTATATCGAAAAACTAAATGTGGTTACTAAATACTTCCTTTTACGGTCTTTTTGGACGTAATTAAACAAGCTTGAAACAACTTCTTGAGGAGCAGTCAAATTTTAACATTTAACTTTCAGGGTCAGAGGAGTCCACGTTTAAGGAAACGTAACGGTGTTAAAAATACCGGACCACTCCTGAAAGACTATTGACATTGTGCTTTTCTCCTTTTGAAAACGATCAAATAAGCAAGTGAACAGTCAAACCTGGTACTGCAGCATTTGCTCTCTCTCCTTTTTGATTAGTAACTCTCTTTTTATTTCGGAGTTTTTAAAATGTTTAAAGACGTGCAAACCACCAGACAACAAAAGACAGATAAGGTAGTTTTGGAAAACAATAATTAAAAACAAAAAATCTCTTATAACTATATATTATATATACATATATACACAAAAGGTGGAGGAAATTAGTCTGAAAGCTGCTTTGCATACTTTTGAATATAAACTAGAATACAGTAAAATACTTTAAGGATCAGGGAGTGTATTATAAGAGGACTGCACACCAGGAGAGATAAAGAGATTATTTTGGAGGGGAAAAAAATGTTCCTTTAGTTCATTCCCTTAAGAGTTTCATCTCTGTGATTTGATGAATGTACCCACTGTTCCCAGTGTTGTTGTTTAAAGAAAAAAAAGTATATTTCCATGCTGTACAGCCCCTCAACTCTAAAACACTAATAAGAAAGATGTTAAAAGATAAGCTATGCAAGTTTCTGGTATTAGAGTCTCAACAAACAATCAAATATCTCCCGTTTCAGCATTTGATAAGCTGCTTTTCTGCTTTAAAATAAACAGAAGGTTTTCCCATCTATGTCTTAAATACATTATCATGACATCGTTAAAGTGTTCCTTAACTAGCACCTGTAATATTGCACACGTTTTGTTGAATTTCTCACAAGTATCACTACATCCAGGTTGGAATATTTGAGCTGCATCCTTCTCAGTTTTACTGCAGTTTGCTCAGCCTGTGCTCTCGGCAAATAAAGACGAAGAGATTTGTTTGTCAGTTGGCCGTCGAGGGCGGTGGCGCATCAGTCAAACTCGAACGCAGTCAGCAGGATGTTCATCACACGCCCATAAGGACAGTGAAAAACAACAACACGCAGAGAAAACGCTGCACTCTGTGAAGCCATCACAGCATGACAACACACCTTCTCGGCCTCCTGCAGATAGAGCAAAGCAATGTCTCCAGACTTTTCGTAGCAGGTGATGATCTCCTGCTCCCGCTCGGTCATGCTCCTGTTGGACGCCGGAGACCCGGCGTTCTTATTGGATAGAGACGGTGAAGCAGCTGGGACTTTCTCTAGGCACAAACCTGAGGAAGAAAGAGAGAAGAAGAAACATGGTGTGACTGGGAGACATTTTGCCCTATTTGACACCATCACCTACTGTCACTGATGAATGTTTTCCCAGATGAAATCAGTTAAACACATTCAAAGACAAACAGTGCAGTCTGCGGCTTCTTTTTACATCTGTGGCACTGCACTGCCACCGTGTGGAGAGAAGAGGTGCTGCAGAGATTAGTGCTGATTAGCTTGATGACAGTTTAAGTGAGGTTAAGGAGGACACAAACAAGGACTGTGTATACCTTTAGTCGCATAAGACTCTGCTATCATAGACAGCCTGTACACAGGAGCTCCAGCCAGCTGCATGTCGTCCAGGTTCACCTTGCTGTAGTGCCCTGTCAAATCCCGAATTATGTATTAATAAACTGACCTACTTATTCACTAAAATGAGGGGGAAAAAATATCGAATATGAGAAATGTGTGTCACCTAAAGCATCTTTGTATTCTCCCTCCACATAGCACAGTTTGGCCATTAACAGGCTAGCTTCCTGGATGTAATCCGGCTAGAAGAGAGGAATAAATGAATAAATAAATAAATAAATAATAAAGGATGTGTTCGGAGTTTTGATTTTCAGCCCAGTGGTTACCTTCAGGTTTCCTCTGTCCAGAGCAGCAGTGAGATGCTTCCTGACCTCCAGCAGTTTTGGCCGTTGGACCCTGGGACTTGTACCTTGCTTGATGGGATTCTCCTTCAGGTACGTCTGCAGCTTACATTCACCCAACAGCAGCTCGCCCAGGTCATCTGGAACAATCAGGAGGTCAGAGCAACCATGACATCAAATCCTCTTGTCCTCATCCAGCATGTCTCCAACATTTTGAGAGCTTACAGTTGATCTATTATGCTCATGAGCATGAGACCCAGTTCAAAAAAATCCTTATTTGTCTTACACTAGGTTTCTCCCTAACCTGCCTATTTCTGGTTGCTTGGTGTGCAGTTTGCATGTTCTCCTTGGATACTCACCTGTAAAGGTGTGCCATTTTCATTCATTATTTGCCTTATGACTTTAAGGCCTAATGCAGGGTGAACACCTGGTTAAAGTTCTCTCTCAACCACCTGAGTTTGTCAATGAGGCATTAACATCAATGCAGTACATGCAGTGCCTTCATCTACTTTATCCTTTGATCTAAGCTTCCTATAGCCAAGCTGTCGCTACAACCACATGCCAACAATGGCAAACCCTGTAACCTGTGTACGCTCACGCAAAATATCTGCCAAGCAACATGGACTTAAATTAATGCCATAAAAGTATGCAAAGAAGTAACACAGAAGAAAATATGGACGTAACAGGGGCTCAAAACACCCCGAGTGTAAATTATGATGCATGAACTGAGGCTTAATGGTTATTCAGAAACTACTCAGGGTTACAGTGAGAATGGCAAATCTGCACACGGAGAAACACTGCTTTGTTTGCACACATACCAGACAGAATTATGCACTCCGGGCTCTGATCTGAATATCTTCACTAATGACTCCAAAACAAACAAAAAAGGTGCTGGATAAAAATGTGGAGACCAAACCTGTGTTTAAAGTGATAGTTGCTACTTCCTTCTTTTGTATACTATCAGTGGTGATTCCCCAAATCCACATCTAGTCTACAGTGGACTTGAATTTAGGTCTTGAATTTACTAGGTACTTACGAAACATCCTGAGGCTTCAGGTCATCATGAACAGACTTTTATGCTCTGTTATACAAAAACAATCTGGTGCTCACTAAAGGGGTTGTAGCTTAAACAAAGGCCAATTATGGCTTTTCATATACGTGAAATTGAATTTAACAAAGCTTGTTTTATTTTGTTTACTAAGTGGCCAAAATAATTACAGGAAAATGCCTCCGCTTCTTTTAACTTCACTGATGATATCACTGCAGTAAGTCTTATCTGTGACAGGAAGGGAATCTGCATACTGGAGTGAGGAACAGCAGCTGATGAGGTGGTGAAAAGACAACAGTTGGACCTTCGACACATCTCAAACTAAAGAGCTTACTGTTGACTCTAAAAGGGAAATAGTTCAACATCTCTCCTTTTCCACCACTGGCCATGTTGTTGGAGAGGGTCTCGTCCTTCCGCTTCCTGGGCAGCACTATACATCAATAGTTATCAAGGGACATGAACACCACTGTCATTGTTAGTAAAGCCCACCAAGACAGCTAAGCACAACCAATCAGGACAAACAACAGCTTGAAAAAGCAGTACATATAGCTCTCAAGATCATTGGATGCAGTCTATTTTCCACAGCTTCACACTATACCACCACTGACCTTGCCTAATCTGCAAATCACCTATTCAGTCTTCTCCCATCAGGCAGAAGATACAGGTTTACTGGGATTCTGTTTACAGTTGTATTTGTTTTTACAGTTATACTTACTCTTCACTACTATATTTTAGTTGTTTTTAATTGAAACAACAGTTTTAATTTTTTTTAGTTAAGGTGTTTTTACAGAGTTCCTGCTTTATTGTCTGCTTCTTTCAAATCTCACAATAAATCTCTCTCATTTCCAGTTTCATATCCTTTACAGATGCAATGATACAAGTTTAAAAAAAAATAAACCAACGTTTCCTTGTGTAACAATAATGATGTTTAAACATAAAAGCTAAGCACATTTAAATTGCATGACAAAGGTTGGCATATAAATGAGTTTGACTATAGTTCTGTTAAAGTAGTTTACATCTCTCATCTTATTTTCATTTCATTCAAATGTCATTAAGAAAAGTGAGAAAGTCCTTCTTGCATGTAACTTTTATAATAACCAAAAAAATAAAAATAAGAATAAAAAAAAAAAAGTCTGTCGTGAGTAACACATCAGCCTTGCTTAACTGGTTTTATCTTTTAAACTAAAATATCACACTGTCGTTTACTGATACCCTGAGAAAGCGGTTTGACAGCTAGCACGTATTGTAGCTATCTTAGCCAACCAGAGAGAATTTGAAAAACTACCACATTTAAATATATAGTGGTTTCAGCAAACGCATGGCCGTCATTAAATAAATGTTAAGGGGTACAACTTAGAACTATAACCTTCTGGAAAATTCGGCACAAATAAAAATTGGCAGAGGTCATATTAATTTATTAAAGTATCGAGTAAGTACCCCGATAGCGCCCCAAATCGGTTTAACTGGTGGCAAGGGGACAGTGAGCTTAAAAATATAAATAGATAAATAAAAAATGTGAGATAAATCTGTCGTTTTACTCTAGCGATGTTTCTTGAAGTACAATTCATAAAACGTTATTGATCCTCCACACCAGTCAAACACATCCAACGTTAAATGGATACATTTCTGAATGAAGTTCTGCGTGACAGGAAACTGAGCTGTCAGAACACAGGAACTCAATCACAGCAGCGAAAACTGTTCACATCTTTAAACTCAAACCTTCCTAAAGTTTAACAAAGACCTGTCACATCTCTTTCTTAAGTCTTTACGAGGTAACTGGCTCTAAGCAGAGGCGACAACTCCCAGCATCGGCTGCCTCTGCCAGGAAGTAGCGAGGACTGAGGCCAGGGAGGAGGCCCCATACACTGGATGAACGAACAGCGGAGAAACCCGGCACACTTCCTACCGTTTGATATCAGCTTAGCCGAGAGCTGTCGCACCAACTCTGGAATCTTGTCCCACTGGGCCTCCGAGCGGCATCGCTCTATCTCTATCTCCAGTCGTGAACCAGACTTCCTCGCTGTCATCTTGGCGAGTGAGGAGCAGCGCCAACTGGACCAAAACACCACCGGAGGAGCAAGCTAACGCTGGGTGAACCCCAGCATCCGGTCCCCACTTTCAAAATAAGACACACTAATTGTTTTATGACTATAACAATGAAATAAAACACTGGTTGATTAAACTTAGCTGTTATTTTGGCTCTTTGAGTACTGTCGGTGCCATTTGATCACGCAGAAGAACAATTAAAATGTACCTTTAATGTTGTAAAACATTTATTATGAAGCAATCAGAAAGGAAATTTGTTCTTCCTGACGATAATAGGAAGTAGCCCTCAGAAACACGGTGAGGTGTAAGTAGGTGTAATGGCAGATTTGTCGTTGTATTTGGCGAATGTCAATGTTACATTGGGACAAACTATGGAAACTGAAAAGGTTAGTTGATGCTATTAAAATGTTTACTATTTTCTCTTTATGTGACAGCTCATATAAAGATTTGTAGTATTAATAGTTAACTACTTCCTTAGCAACGAAGCTAACGGGCAACAAAAACAAAGCAACTGAAGTCACTTAAACTCTCTAACCAGTACTTTGATGTCGCGAGTTGTATTTTGTGTGCAGTCAGCTCTTAGAAAAACACATTAGACCACTTTTATTTTTGTACCTGTAAGGGTTTTATATAAACAGCAATTTAAAGCCCGATGAGTGCTGGATTTTAGGAAAAGAAGATACTGATATTGTTGTCAATATTTTTACATACATCCCCACTAATCCCAAAAATGTGATTCTGTTCATCTGGACGTATCGTTTTCGATACTCATCCAAGTGACTTCTTCAGTCTCAGAATCACAGAATCAGCTTTTTGGGATTTCCTTACCTGGATGATTGAGCATGCATCATGACATCCCCACTAATGTTTGGTTAAATGTCCCTTAGTAAGTTGCACCTTGACCAGATGCTTTTGTTAGTCATAAACAAGCTTCTTGCATAATTTGTTGGATATTTGACCACTCATCTTGGAAAAATTAGTAGAGTTCATTTAAATTGG
Source organism: Mchenga conophoros (assembly GCF_057382185.1). Lineage (NCBI taxonomy): Eukaryota > Metazoa > Chordata > Actinopteri > Cichliformes > Cichlidae > Mchenga > Mchenga conophoros. The sequence goes on along the minus strand of NC_140544.1, from coordinate 15,171,659 downwards.
TTGGTTTCTTGGCACAGACCTGGCTTTTAAACATTGTTCCCAAAGTTTCAAGGAGTTTAGGTCAGAGCTTTGGGAGGGCTATTCCCATTCCGAACCCAGTTTATATGTGGTTTGGGTGTCATTCTCCATCTTTGTCCACATTTCAACTGTTGATTTGAGGTCAAGTTGAAGAATTTGGAGGTAGTCCAAATGTACCAGTACCACTAGCAGCAAAATGGTCACATCACTATCATCCTTCACTGGCTACCTGTTGGATATAAAATACATTTTAAAATTATATAAATTACTTTTAAATCAAATTCCAGGCCTCAATCCTACTTTATGAACTGATCTGCTACCTGTTTTTTACATTAGGCCTGAAATTGAGCATTTTCTACTCTAATAAAAGCTTTTACTTCTGTAAATTCTTCTATTCAATTCAATTCAATTTTATTTATATAGCGCCAAATCACAACATAAGTCGCCTCAAGGCGCTTCATAGATACAGAGAAAAACCCAACAATCATATGACCCCCTATGAGCAAGCACTTTGGCGACAGTGGGAAGGAAAAACTCCCTTTTAACAGGAAGAAACCTCCAGCAGAACCAGGCTCAGGGAGGGGCGGCCATCTGCTGCGACCGGTTGGGGTGAGAGAAGGAAGACAGGATAAAAGACATGCTGTGGAAGAGAGACAGAGGTTAATAACAGATATGATTCGATGCAGAGAGGTCTATTAATACATAGTGAGTGAGAAAGGTGACTGGAAAGGAAAAACTCAATGCATCATGGGAATCCCTTGGCAGCCTATCAATTCTTTATTGACTTATATATGTGTTTTATTAAAAATATCATACAGTTTCAAATTATCACCAGAGTACAGGAGGGGAAGCAGAATTTGATACTGTGGAGATGGGGGACCCCGTGGGAACGCCAAGGAAGGTGAAGGTTCCTCGCAGAACCATTTACTTTGCCAATGGAGAGACCATGGAGGAGTACAGCACTGATGAAGAGGAGGAAGAGGAGCAGACTGCAAAGAAAGAAGTTATTTCTGTAGACCCGGTATGCTATTGGCACAGCAAGAGTCGAATAACAACAATCAATTAGGTTTTTCAAGGATTTTTGAGCCCGTAGTTTGAGTTTTTAAGTCCCACAGCTGAAGTGTACAGCTTCCTGGTGAACACAGTAGACCAGCAGGTTAAGATACAAAACTGAGCAACTATATTATGTTTCAGTCATTTGGAACTGCAGTGTTTCTTTATACTTCTTTGTGTTTCCAAATATAAAAGAGGAAGAAAGTTGAGCTTATATTGAAGGGAAATTCAGCTAATATTGTTTGTTCCAGTCAGAGGATGAACTCAGTTGGAAGGCCCAGTATGAGATACTGTACAGATTGTTATGACTTGTGAATACTAATATAGTCCAAGAAGAAAAAGATGCACCTGAAACACTGATACACATAATACGTGCAGTTTTAAAATGTTTCAACATGCTTCTTGAGATTTATTTATTTTTTAATCATATCTCATGTCCACTTGCCCGTTTTAGTCCAAACTGACCTGGGGTCCTTACTTCTGGTTCCAAATGTGGAGGATGGCCACCTCCACTGTATCAGGTAAAACTCTACATTGTAAAATTACTCATAAAACACCAGCCGTTGCAGGTTGAAAATACATTCTAATACCAGAGAAATTTAAATAAAAGTAAAAAAAGGAAGCTAGAAGGTTTGCCTGGTGTCATCGCTACATTAAGGCTCTTTAGAGCCTTTCAGGGAGTTTTAAAAATAGCTTTTTGAAGTGGGAATATCAAGAAATGTTATAAATACTTTAGAAAACCTGAAATGAAATGCATATTTCACAAATTGTTTTATAATTATTGTATTTTAAACATTTTTTTAAGTGTTTAGAAGATGTCTCTAATTTGTGGGTTTTTTGGTTTTGTTTTGTTTTTTTTGCAGTATGTGACTACATGGGAGAGAAACTGGCCTCTCTCTTTGGCATCACTACACCTAAGTACCAGTATGCCATAGATGAGTACTACCGTATAAAGAAAGAGGTACAACACCATGTCACAGCTTAAAAGCTGCTTACTCAAACGGAGGAGCAAAAACATTAACATTAATCTGGCTCACTGTTGCTTTCCTGCAGGAGGAGGAAGAGGAGGAGGAGAATCGTCTGGCAGAGGAGGCGGAGCATCGGTTTGGGGAGCAACAGAGAGGCAAGCGGGGCGATCCCACAGCTCCTCGTCTGGCTACGGTGGAGCAGCCTGAGGTGTCTCCGGCCTCCTTTGTTAACATCAGCTTCGAGCTCGAGCCTGAGCCTCCTCTCAGCAACCAAGACCCCAACAGAGTCCCGTCTCCTCTCCCCTCCTGAAGAGTGACGGTGGCAGACAGAAACCTCCAAAACACACACACACTTCTGTTAGCTGACAACCCGTTAATCTACCCAGCTATGTAAACTAATAGTTTTGTTATTTTTTTACATTTTTATTTTATTTTATAAAGGAAGATCTTGGAGTGCAGGGAAACATAAAAAGGGCTGGAGATGGCTGCACTAGCCTGACTTGTGAATGTATATCTGTGTATGGCAGGGACTGATATATGTACTTAGGCTGTTAAACAGGGTCTAGGTTCAGCTCACTTTAAAATGATGAAGTAGATCCTCAAGGCAACAGTCAATTATTAATTACAGACTGGTGTGAAAATCCATCCAGAACTGGACAAAAATAAGAGAGTTGGTCCTACCCCCTCTGCTAAACAGAAACATGTTATGTTATAGTTGTTGCCTCACTAATATGCCAATGAAGAGATTGAGTAGTTTTGCACTCTTATCCAGTTCAGCCTGTCTTTGCTGCACTGTCATCTCTGGTCAGGCTTCAGAAAAAGCCTTAACATGTTTATAGAAGACAAACCGATAGACCTTATATATTAACTTATTCTTATAGGACTGTGTATTAATATTTTGGGTTTTCAAGGTTAGAAGTAGTTACAAAATGAAGACTAAAGCGTTTCAGTACATGTTATATAGTCTGTTAATCAGTCTCTTAGATGTTTATGAGTGAATCGTGACCCTTCACCTTTGCATGCTTACCTTATTCATACTTGATCTTTCCTGCCGCGGTGTTTTGATTCATAAAAGATGCTCGGTGTAAAAATAAAAAACGTCAAATTTGTGCACATAGCTCTGTTTACACACCTGTGTTGTTTTGGTGTGAGAGGCCCAATTTTCGAGGTATCTGATGCAAAGATGTCTGCCTCTCTGACGTTACTGCCGAACCGCCAACCATAACTCTCCAGTTACCCGTGACCAGAGGCTCAAGATAGCGTGAAATGTAAATGCTCTCAGCTGAGCAGTACCAAGCTGGCTGAGCTCAGCTGCACTGTTATTTTCACTGGCGAATGTAGAAAGTACAAAGAAAAAGAGTTCCTAAATGAAACGGCTTGCATTTCATCCTGGGTTTTTAATGTTTTTGTGATTTGATCATCATGAGAGGAGCGTCGTTTTAGTTCTTTATATAAAAGAGAAGGAAGACATTTCTACAGTCTTAAACAGAGCAATTTATAAAAAGCCAGACAGATCAGAGGAGTAATCCAAATGATTTGGGGGTAAACTGGCCCTTTAAGGAGGCACCTGCGCTGTTCACATATAGCCAGACAGATTATGGACCCAAATGGAAAAACCCAAATCAGGTCATCATGGGCAAAAACGTTTTTTAAAAGTGGAATTTTCAATGTCTTAGAGTAAAACAGATATATTTTCTTCTTCTCATCTGTCTAACAATGCCTCATTTTGGATCCTGCCAATTACTTCCTTGCATCTTTTCTTTACTCATTGCTGTCACATTGTTCATGAAACTCATGCACCACAGGCTTGGAGGTGTGTGCTAAAGACAACAAAGATTTAAATGCCTAAAAGCTAAATTAAAAAAGAATCAGGTCCCAGCTATGAACAAATCGTCCAAATCTCCTGCGTGGACCTAACCAATTTCTTTCATCCAAAAATCTTTACTACTTACAAGTGTTTTAATATATTTAAGCTCTCCATCGTCCACAATGTTTCACCTGTGGCCTCCATAACTGTGATGTTTAGTTATTTATTGACCTGATGCACATTTATTAATTTCTGAACAGCTTGTTTGAGTGTTACATTTCCCCATGCCCTAATGTTTCATTCATTATTTCTGTGCTGCTTAAAGATGAAGTCAGCTGCTTCCCTTTCTTGAGATGTCACAGTAATCAGCTGCGTTTCTATTTTGATGTTATTTACAGCCTCTTTACATAAAATCTAAAACCTTCCGACAGTTAAATCTGACTCTAGCACTAACTGATGCTCTACGCTGGTGTGAACAGTGGCTCGTGTATACTTCAATCTTTGAATGTCCTTGCTTGTGCCAGTCTAAGCCTCTTAGAAATTGTTTTAATCTTCTCTTTGGCTGTGACGTGTGATGGCAGGCTTCAGATCTCAGTTTGCAGAGTAGCAGCGCTTATAGTCAGAATCGGTCCACAAGCAGACTCCAATGAAATGCCAGCGTATCATAGCAAAAGATGTGTACACTTTGCAGTTAAATGTCTTTCACTAAGTATAAAGGATGTTTTTTCACTATGTAAAGCAGGGTAACATATGCAAAATATTTTCTGATTTAAAGTGAAGCTTTTAATGAATCTTTATATTTCTATATTCTGTGTGTAAATAAAATCTTTAAATAATCAAAAGGGTGTTTTGTTTTGAAAATTGTACAGTGTGACTTATTTCTTCTTTTATAGACAGTGCTGTGAAAAACTATCCCTGTGTGAAAAAGTAATTGTCACCTAAACCTGATCACTAGTTCTGCCACTCTTGGCAAGAACTGCAATCAAGTGTTCGTGTAACTGGCATTTCAGACACATTAGAAGGTTTTTAAACAGCCTGTTTAAGGTAATCTCTAATAATCTCATTCTTATTTAAACCCAGATTATGATTGGGTCACTCCATATTTCTTATTTTGGGTTTTTGAGTCAGTCAGAGGTGGGCTTGTTGGTCTGTTTCAGATCACTGTCATGCCACATAATCTGAGTGCGCTTGAGCTTCAGAGCATGAACTGATGGCTGAGCATTCAAGATTTTCTTGTTTCATCAATTACAGCAAACCAGATGTAACAGGACTGTAAAAGTTCTTTTGTCTCGGCCGGCCACAGAATATTTTCTCTAAAGCCATACTTCATTTTGTCAGACAGGTTATATTTGTCAAATTAACAGGTAATTTGTAATCAGGCCTGGGTGTGACGAATAACATTGAACTCAGCTTTGAAAAAAAGAAATTGTGATTAATTCATGGTTAACATCACGACAAATATGCAGCAACTGTGTGATGCTGTCATGTCAGCATGGAATGTTTCCAGCATCTTGTTGAATCTACACCACAGAGAATTACGGCAGTTCTGAAGGGAAAAGGGGTCCATTTATCATTTAATGTTTAATTTTACAAAAATTTACAAAAACATTAGTTCTAAAGAAAATCATAATTTAAAGTAGAAATTTAAAGGAGCATTTTTCACAAAACGTACAAAGGAAATCCAGTAAAAACAAAAAAAGAGCCCACATGTAAATCAGAGGGAGTTACTACGAAGCTAATTTAATGAGCCAGCAGGTCTTTAACGGAGGATGCCAAAATTAAATGTAAACAAGCTACTCGATGTAAATTAACTGTCAATTAAAGAGAACAAATTATTACCAGGTGTTAGTAAAGCTGTGCTTATTTACCATTTTATAATATTTCCTTTTGATTTTTTAAATTTACTCCTATTCAATTTTATTCCCATTTGAACATTTTAAATTTTGTGAGGAAGAAGAAGCAGCAGCTTCCTCACAGGACCAGATGAAGAAAGCTATACTGAATTACCTTCGTAGTAAACCCACCTAGATTTCACAGGTAGGAGAAAAGATCAGTATTTACACAAAGATCAGCATTTGCACATTCCTCCTTTTTCCTTCAGAGTCTTCCAGCCTTCGAGGCCTTCACATGTGTGCGGGTGAGAAGGGTCAATGTCCTGCCATTTTTTGGGAGTAAAACATCAAATTCTCTTTACGTTTCAACCCCGAAACATCTTCATGTATCGTCAAAGTCAGCCATGCTGCTCCCGCCAACCCCGCCGCTGTCACTGTCGTTGGCGACCAGCACTTCTCTGTTCTCATAGGTCCAGAAACCGTTGAGGTCAATCAGGATGCTGACCACTGTGTCGCCCTGACAGCTGTTCACCAGGTCCTGCAGTGTGATCTTGAAGGGGTCTTTAGGCTTCACCATGTCAAAGATCTCATCCTAAAGAGAGAATTAAATGTTCAAAAATATCGCCCACGGCCATTACGGCCACATAAGGTGCTGTTTGTCTGTATGTACCTTTACATCCTGGAAGGAGACCGGCTCCTGTCCGTGCAGCTTGATCTGTTCCTGAATGGCCTGAAGAGAAAAAAAAAAACTGCTGAAAAATGATCAAGAAAGACTGAATGAAAAAAAACAAACAAACTGCTGAATCAATCCTTTTGATTTCGTTTCACGGAAGCGTGTGCAGCCGATACCCTAAAGAAGTAGTTGAGGGAGAAGACGTTGAGGTGTCCTTGATTCTCCATGTCCAAAAGTTTAAAGATGTACTGTAAAGCTGCTGGCTCCTTCCTGTTCTCCAGAGCCAAAACAAAGTCTAAATAGGTCTTATAGTCCTGGAAAAGAGAAGGAGAAACATTCATGTCAGACAAATATTGAAATATTTAAACCACAGGAATGATGTTTTGGGAAGTAACACGTTGGTTTTTGGAGCCATATTTGGACAAGAGGGTGGAGTGAAGTTATGAGCTACTGCTTAGCCAGTCTGGTTAGATATTTGCTGATTAGTGCTAAATAGCAAACTAATAAAATACTTGGATAGTCTGTTAATACAGTAAACTGCACAGTGAGGCAAATTATTCATCAGTGCATTTAAAATGATTCAAAAAGGAACCACAGCACAAAATAGGTCCAGTTCAGTAACGAGAGCCAAAGAATAAAAACAGCATGTGAATAAGCCCAGCTTCAATTTGATGCAGTGAATCTTCAGCTCTATAACAACTGAGGTAATGAGGAAAAGAGGTACAAAGTTTTAAAGCGTTAATCATCCCTGTAAAGTATTTACAGACCTATAGAGGCTGTAAATATGCTTATTTTAATGTAAAGTTAGGCATTTAAACATGGGAGCCGTGGCCAGTATAGTAGATTTATAGCGACTGCTTTTAGACGTGCATGCGTGTTAGCTGCCTGAGGAGATCACACAGAGTTCACTCAGTCAGCAGCTCAGGATTAAATCTGTTTGCTTGAAGATGTGTGAGAAAGTCCTCACAGTCACCTGATCTCACCACCAAAAACATCTCTGCCACAGCAGTCAATACTCCAGCGGTTAATGTTATGGACCGTACCATTTCACCCTCGTAGGTAAGGCACTCCTGAAAGACTCTATCCAAAAACACAGAGGTGAGTGTGGCCGTGCCGTAACGTGAAAGCTCCTCTTTGCTCAACATGCCGTTGTGGTCCTTATCCAGGTTCAGGTACTGGCCTGCACAATTTAAAAACACAGATGTAAGCAACAGTACAGGGCACTGATACACAGACACATGCCACACAGAGCACTCCAACTTCACTGACCCAAAATTGGGCCTTTCACCAACATTCCTCTAAATACAGAGGAATACAATTACCACCGGTATCCTGCTGTGCAGATGTGTCCAGATGTTATCTCACCATAGACTCGGAGAGCCGACGGGGCCGAGAACCAGTTGGAGTCCTGACTCTCCTTAGACAACTCCTCGTCTCTCAGCTGGTGACAGAGAAAGGAGAAAAAGGATGATATCAATAAGAGGAAGAGTTGCTTAGGGTTCAATGTGAACATCCTATTGTTATTGGCATCCTATAACAGACTGTGTGTGATCAAGCAAGGAAAAATAAATAAATAAAAAATACCTCCAATAAGTCATCCAGAAAACTGCAGGCCAGGATGTCTTGGATTTTAATCTTTCCTGGAGAAAAGTAAGATAACTTAAAACAAAACAACAACAAAAAACCCACCAAACCAAAAAACCAACACCTCCACAAAAAATTCAAATTCAAATTCAAATTTTATTTGTCACACACACACAACCATACACAGTATGACATGGGGGTGAAATGCTTGTAGCTGTACAATGCCCGACCATTAAATGACAGAAGAAAAGTTTTACAATATTTACAATTTACTACAAAAATTTACAAATTAACTTAGGAATTTACAGTAAAGAATGTGCAAATAGCAGAAGAGATTATAAAGATAAGGATTATAAATTATAGGAATTATAGGAAATGTGTGGTGGTGCGTGTGGTGACGTGTGTGAGAGTCCAGTCTTATAGTGACGTGTTTGGGAGAGTCCAGTCCTACACCTGGTTCAGGGCCCGAATAGCCTGGGGGAAGAAGCTCCTCCTCATTCTCTCTGTTTTGGCCTTAAGGGAGCGGAAGCGCTTCCCAGACCTCAACAGTGAGTCCATTGTTGGGATGGGAGAGGTCCATCATAATCTTCCTAGCTTTGGACTTGCACCGCTTGGTGTAGATGGACAGCAGGTCAGGGAGCTCTGATTGAATGATGCGTTCTGCCGAGCGCACCACCCTTTGCAGATCTCGTCTGTCCTGCTTGGTGCTGTTCCCAAACCAGGTGCAGATGTTTGACGTCAGGACGCTCTCGATGGTGCAGGAGTAGAAGTTCTTGAGCACCTTCAGTGGCAGATGGAAGTCTCTAAGTCTTCTGAGGAAGAAGAGACGCTGACGGGCTTTCTTAACCAGGGTGTTGATGTGACAGGACCATGACAGGTCCTGAGTGATGTGGACACCCAGGTATCGGAAACTGTCCACTCTCTCCACTGGCGTGCCACTGATGATGAGGGGTTTGTAATTCCTCGCCTGCTTTGTAGTGAAGTCCACGATCAGCTCCTTAGTCTTGCTGATGTTTAGGAGGAGGTTATTCTCCTGGCACCAGGTCTCCAGGTTCCTAATCTCCTCCAGGTAGGCCGTCTCGATGTTGTCGGAGATCAGGCCCACAACAGCAGTGTCGTCAGCAAACTTGACAATGGAGGTGGTGTCGGATGTGGCAACACAGTCATAAGTGTACAGTGAGTACAGCAGGGGGCTTAAAACACAGCCCTGAGGCACTCCAGTGCTGAGTGAGATGGAGGGGGAGACTTGTTTTCCTACCCTCACTGATTGGGGTCTGTCTGTGAGGAAGTTGAGGATCCACTGACACAGTGATGAGCTGAGTCCTAGATCCGTCAACTTGGTGAAAAGCTTAGAGGGAATTATTGTGTTGAATGCTGAACTGTAGTCCACGAACAGCATCCTAACATAATTCCCTCTGCCAGTGTCCAGGTGACTCAGGGATGTGTGGAGCAGGTGAGATATGGCATCGTCTGTGGAACGATTAGTCCGGTAAGCAAACTGAAGTGAGTCGATGGTGGGAGGAAGTGAAGAAGTGAAGCCACAAATATTATGTGTGATAACCAAAATCAACCTTTTCTACACTCCTAACACAACCTAAACACAGGAAACATGGCAAATAGCTCCATATAAAGATCAAAATGATTATTTTTCCTTATGTCTTGTGTATTGTAATTATTATTGTAATAACTGCAAAGCTGCAATAAGTTAGTCCTTACAGTGACCATCAGGCTCTGGTTTCAGAAATTTAGGGTTAACAAATTTTTACTTTAAACTGAGATTAAACTTCAGCTGATCTTATATAATTAATGAGCTGTAAGATGACTGGTATAAAATAAAAATTCCATCTGTGACAGGCATTTTCTTCTCAGTGTGACTGTGACAGTGACCCCACCCTGACAAATGACAGATCACAGACTTTTACATACCTAAAGCATCACACAGAGCAGTTTTATTTAAACACTGTTTTTTACAGTAATGTAAGGCAAATGTTTCAGTGCAGGGAAACTGACTGCAAACCTAACGGCTGCGTTACAGCAGCCTACAGATTTTATTCTGAGGAGATAATAATATTTTCTTTTCATTTCCAGATGACAGATTGATTATAAATGTTAAACAAAAGACATTAATCACTGATGCATAAATGGAGGAAATGAGTCAGCTGCTGCAGATACAGCTGGAGGGGAGGAGGCAGAAAGAAATCCTGCCAAGCAAGCAGGTTAGGCTCAGAGAGTTACTCAGACTTAAATCCAGAGTTTTCCTTATTTCAGGTTTAGCAAACCAACTCTGTCTTGCTCTATAATCTTTCAGCACTTGTCCTGGTTCATGCAAGTGTCTGTTATATGTCATATGTAGCACCATGGTCTTGGAGGAATGTTGTGTACTGTACCACTGCACATGGCTTAAATGACATTAAAGCCACTTGACTTGACTTGCATGGTAATATGCCACGTTCTTATGGGGTTTACTCTCACCTGTTCGGAGTGGGTCGAGGAAGAAGAAGAACTTGCGGACAGCGGTGCAGACGTAGAAAGAGTAGAAGGACTTCTCCAAGCCGTCCAGCTGAGGCAGAGTGGGGATCAGCTCCAGGATGTAATTTTCTAGATCCTACAAAGAATCAAAAGAATTACCATTTTGCTGCATTTATATTTTCACTTGAGATAAAACTATTTTGTTTTGTTTTAAAGTCACTTGAGCTGAACTTACCGACTCTCTGAGGTACCCCTGTCCAGCCACATCATACAGACTCAGGCCTATCCGGGTCTGATGCAGCCACACTGGATGTAGATGAGAAGGAACAGAAAACAGAAGGGTAAGTGAAAACTTTTTAATTTGCAATATTATTGTAGTATTTCTGAGCCCGCAACAGGATAGTTACAGTGGTGAAAAACACAAAAGAAACAATCTAAACCTAAAATCTTTTTTTTTTCCTTTCAGTAACTTAAAGCATAGTTTCAATAGCAAATTTGCACCAGTTTATTTTCTATGGCACAGAGTAACAGAAACAAGCATTAGTACTATGGATGTTTGATTGCATTTTGTGTTATATCCTCATCTTGGATAGGTGGTTGGTGAAAAGAATTTACGGTATATTGTTTAGGAGGCTCTGTGGAAACAAAGCAGAGGAAAAAAGGTCCAAACCTTTCCTCATGACATAGTTGAAGAACTGCATGATGGAGATCCGCCCGTAAGGGTCACTGTGCAGCAGCTTGGCGTAAACTCTGGCTGTGAAGAATTTTCTGAAAGTAAGAAAGAAAAGAAAACAATTAAAACTTTACTCAAACATATTAATGGCTTCACGTCAAAATCTGTTTTCACTTAACACAATCTTTCTGCTTCAGGCTCTGAGCGCGCTCACATTAAAGGTCACTCTTCCTTCGAAAGAGTCCCGTATTCTTATTTTTCATCACAAATTTTCCCAAGTTCAGTAATTTGGATGCCTGCTGCCTTCGTTAGATGAGGTAGCTGTTTCTTAAGGACCAATTACCCATGGACACCGTGATAGACATATAATGTAGCACCAAAAGTTGATAGGGCAGACATTTAAATGAAACAGTGATTGGGTTAAGGTTATCAAGATTGACCAGAGTGGCTGATGCACACCCTGGAGGGACACCTACATGGGTTTTGGGCCTGATAAATACCTGGAGGGTCAGTGATTGTTTACATGTATTAGCTCTAGAATTGCCTAATAATACGTGCACAATCTGCGTGCACTTAGACCCACATGACTTAAACTTTGATGGGAGCATAGACTACTAACTATTACTACTACTAACTACATTTCCCATAGGTGTTTTGATATGCTGTTGATCAAGCCTAAGGGAAATGCTTTTTACTGATTCAACATCCTCTGTGATCAATATCTAACAATTAGACTGAATACGTCCAGCAGTGTAATACAGACTTAAATGAATTTTAGGGTTGAGAACTTGTTATCACTCACTTGCACTTGCTCCCAGCCTTTTCCCCCACCTCCAGGTACGCTTCATAGTTGATCATGGCCTCTTCTCCAGTCAGTGGAGGCACCTGGTGCTTATCGAGCAAAAACCACAAATTCTGCAGAAAATAAAAGGAAACATAAGAAAAAACAAAGTTTGTGTTGCTTTACCTGCAGAAGAAGCAATGATATATTTGTGTGCGTTTTACCTGCAGTTCCTCATTATCAAGCAGCTCTCTGCTCTTCCTCTGGAGAAAGACAGCTCTGGATTCCTCTCTTAATTTCTGAAGCAATACTTCATCTTCTGCTGGCAGCTGCAGAAAGAAACCCAACATCTAGTGGCCATGTCCAAGCAACTACGCACAAGTTAAATAATTAGCATCACACTTTCCTCTCTTACCACTAATTAAATGATTAAATTGACTGGATGTAAAGGTCTGAATACAACTGTGTGTGAACTGTAACGTTTGCTTCTGGATGGCGTATGTAGACATTGGAAAGAAAATAGTTCCAAAACTAAGGTTTTTGTTTGACTTTTACAGATTTCATATGTATTGAACTGATTTGATACCCTGTAGTAGAACCGTGGGATGGTCTTGTAGGAGCTGCCGCTGTTGCTTCCTCCTTTCCACTCGGTGTAATATTTGGAGAAAAGCTCCGTTTCTTCTGATTTATTTTCCTCTTCGCTCTTCTCGTCTTTGCCGGAGAAAAACACAATATAAAAACCAACTTAAATATTAACTATCCGGCAAAAGAACACTCTTATTAGTTAACTGATTACAAATCGATAGTGTACATTCAAGTTAGCCAGCTAAACACAGTTTACATTGTTTTACCTCTTTTGGAGTTTGCTAACCTCCTCTTAAGAATATCCGCCCAGTTAGGCTGCTGTTCGGTAGCCATCTCTGCTCCGGAGACAAGCTAACAGTGAGATTTCTTCATTTTAATAACGAATCTCCACTTGTAGTAAAAAATAGCCGTGCTACCCAAACAACATCAAGCTAATAGCTGTAAAGGGAACTTTTTTCCGGTCGGTGCTTTTCAAAATAAAAGAGTAACGAGAAAGAAATGAATTTCCACCTCTTCAACCTGCTCCCTGTTAGTCCACACAGCGACTACTGCCTGACTTCAACCCGTTCATCGCCATCGCAAACAAGGAGAGACTCAATACTTATGCCGATTTAATCTCATATCTCCACAGTATGGCTCATTATCACTATTAACTCTATCACTCTGCATTTACTCCAGCTCTGCACATCGCCTATGTTCTTGAAAATTATCTGGACATAATATGATACAAAAGCTACATGTAAATAAAATAAATGTAAAAGTTAAATAAATATTTAACTATAAAATATATAACAAACTATTCTCATGATCAATGGGTGATGACATTTCCTTTTTTATTTTGAAAAACCTGATACCTCACAAACGACGTTGTCTAATGTTGATGACGTCAGGTGTGCGACTCCATCCATGCCTTTTTGCTGGTGTGTTTTGTAGAGGGATATGAGCTGAATGAGTTCCTCAGGCGCTGTATTTGTAGTTATTCAGATTTATGGACGAAACGAGAGCGCGAGAGAGCCTTTGAAGGACGCGTAGAAACAGGAAGGTGAGCTTCTGGTGTCACCTGCAGGCTCATGTAATTCACGTCATGTGTCAGCTGTGTGCTTAGTTTGTGTATGAGAAATAAAACAGTTTAAATTTAAAGTGGGATTACAGCTGCTGTGCTCATAAATCATTCGCTATAATCATCCAAACATGGGCTCTACCTTCATACTGAAAGTCAGAACATCTCTAAAGTCCTCGCAGCTCTTTTTCCAACATGGACGTCCAGCTTTCTCCACATTACAGCCTCCCTGGGTTCTCTCTGTGTGCAGCAGAGAGCCCAGCCTCACCCTGGGTGTCAGACGGACACACAGAAGCAGCAGTGGACAAACTAAAGGGCAGGGTGGGGTTAGAAACAGCACCATCAGAAGCGGTGAAGAGGATGGTACAGTGAATGGAGGAGGAGATAAGAGGTCTGCTCCCCGGCAGAGGATCCATAAATCTGTGTTTGCTGCTGGAACGGCAAAGAGGACGGCGGATATACTGAGGAGGAGGGCGCCTCTGGTCTGTGAGTATAAGGATGAAGAGGAGCCTGAACGTAGGTCAGATAGGGGAGCAGGTGAGCATGCATCACCACCTCTCTTCAGATATTTAACAGCTCATGATGTGTTTGGATGACTATTTGGATGTTTTACAGGAAGGCTGCAGCCTCCTGAGCGACCGCTCCCTTCCAATGAGTGGAAGAAGCTGAAGGAGTCTCAGGGAAATCCACCTCGCTTTGAAATCCAAATGATGAAAGCTCTCTTCACCTCTGGGGGCGAGCTGGATGTTGCCAAGTAAGAGTTAAATGAAAGATTTAATTTGCCCTACGGTGATTAAACAGATACTGACTCTGGATGACTTCCAGTGGAGCTGTGAGGAACCTTAAAGGCATTTTAGATCAGTCGCTGTTCTAAAAGCTTCCTGAAAATCCTTCATTTAATCCAGAATGCTGCAGTGAGAGCATTAAAGGACTGAAAAAGCTCCATGTTACTTTCATTTAAAATCCTCCTCTTCAGGTCCCTGCTGACTTTTGTAGCCACGGAGACTGGCACACTGTCCTACGAGCTGCTACTGCGATACCTGACGCTGTGTGTGAGCAGCGGCCATGACGCTGAGGTGTTTGACGTCTATGACATCATGCGGGGAAGTTTCCCCTCTCTGGACACAGGAGCTTCCAGTCTTTTTATCAAAGCCTTCAGCCGGACGGCGAGGTGGAGGGAGGCTCTCAACATCCTGCAGGAGCTCAAGAAAGTAAGCAGTTTTTTTTTAGGAGAAAATTAAACTTATGAAAAGTATTTCAGTGAGGAAAAAAATGCACTTTTAGTTTAGGCCAGAATTCATTACGTGTGTTTGTCATTTGCTAAGCTAAATATTAACCTAAAAGTTGTTTTTCTGAGGCTTAAAATTAATTTCTTACACTTTTTCACTCCTTTTTTTCCTGTTTGTCTATACAAACCAATTAGCCATGCTTCTGTTCAGTTCTGATAAACTTATAAATGTTCAATCGTAAACTTTCTCAACCTGAACAAACCTGAACCAGCTTGCTCGTGGGGGGGTTCTATACTTTTGTGATTTTCTCTGTTTTCTTTGTGTTATTGTAGGGTCTTTACCTTAGAACGTAAAGCACCTTGATTCAAAGGTTGTTGTCATTTATCATCTGCAGATGACGATGGTTGATTTCGTGATATTAGTGAGGTAGTTTTCTATATTTCAGGTTGTTTCAAATGTGAGCGAGCTCACAGGTGAAGCTTTCTTTTCCTCCATAATTATCACCTGATTTTATTTACTAACAGACTTTTAGTCCATCACCACGCAACTATGGCGACGTCATCGCAGCGGCAATGCAGCACGGTGACACAAGCACTGCCTGGGCTCTTTATGATGAGCTAATTGACAATGGACTGAGTCCTCACCAGGAGACATGGGAGACTCTGTTTAAAGTGGCAGGGAAAAAGGAAGGAGAAGAGGGAACGAGTGCCATGTCACAGGCTGAACAGCAGGAGAGGCACCTGGGAATTCTGCTGCACATGAGGAACAACCAGATCTACCCTCAGCAGAGCCTCGCCAGCAGCATCAAAAGCTGGTTTGAGAGGTAGGACCGTGATAGGGAAGCACATGCATGCAAAACAAATCCTGTTTCTTAAAATGTGATTTTTTTTTTTTAAAGCTTTGCTCCCCTGCATTTATTTTCAATGTGACGTGTATTAACGGCAAACCTCAACATGTGAACATAATCACTCTAGTGTATATTCTCCTTGTGCTCCTTCCCAAAATCAGCCTGACAGGACAGGAATGGACAGGCAGCTGGACGACCGCCACCCCAAAGTAATAAAAACCACTTCTGATGTATGTACGTACCTCCATTATGATAGTGTGTGTCATTTAAACATATATATGTGTGTGCATGTGTTCAGGGGAGTATGTAGGAGTTGTGGGTCTGAGCTGGAGTCCATCCAGCTGACTGCTGAGGAGTACCAGCAGCTTAAAGACAGAGTGATGACAGACATCATTGAGGGACAAGATGTTTTCACCAAGACAACTCCAGAGGTAAAACGCACACATACACACAGGGACCTTGAACTTTAATTTATTATTATTTATTGTTATATTTAAGTGACAAACAAACAGCTGTAAACATAAAGAAGCAGCCCGAAAAAAGAACATTCAAACATCCTGTAAGAGGGAGATGAGATTTTTCTTTGTACACCCCGTCACCACTAGGGGGAGTAGTGCTGCTGCCAGTTAGAGTGATTTAATGTGGGGGGAGGGGGTGTGATCAGAGAGGCATTTCGTTTTGTTTGTGGTTGTTCCTTTCATATTCCACAAAGGTCTGTGTAGACTCTGTAAATAAGGCTGCAAAGATAGGTTAACCACTCCAGTATTTTTAATGCCATTATCTCAACCCGTGAATTAAGCATTCACGTAATTTAACATAAAGAGACACAAGTATGTTTTAAAAACTTAATACAAACCTAAATTTTTTTTCTTAATAATGTTTCCTTTCTTTCCTTTTTTCCCTTTGTCTCCTTTGACCTGTTACGTTCCTCCACCTCAGCTTTGCTGTTTTTGTTTCCTTTTGGTCGCTTTACTCTGTTTTTCTTTTACATTTGCTCATATTTTCTTTTCTACTCTTTTCTTCCTTTTCCTAGTTTTTTTTAGTAGAAAAGTAGAAAATGCTAATATTACCACAATACACAAAATCTGTGTGAGTGTTTGTGAATGGTGTCATGTTGCCTAGCAACCACTTATCTTTGGGGCACAATGGTGTGTTTTTTGCAGTTGCGCACCTATAACACCTTATAAAACAGTTATACTGGTTTCATTTTACCGCAGTTTCTAATTTAGATCTGCAACACTTCTGTTATGCGTGATAAATTATGACCCCCATTGATGTTTTCTTTTTTCTAATTAAAAAAATAATAACAGTTCATTCATGTAGATGTTTGAAAAGTAAAGTAAAATATTGAAACTAGATTTTTATGGCGCACTAGTTTCTCAGCTGTTTTCTTGCTGTCTTTTGCTAGATGGCGTCATTGTTACACCGGCTGGCACATCAAGCTGGCAGAGTCTGAGCTGGTCAAAAGAATAGATCTGTGTTTCAAGTTTTATAGACATTCTTAGGTGCAGTGAGGCAGCTGTTTGTCCCCCTGGTTCCAAGACTTTATTGATTATTTCCCTAAGCTGGGGTATATGACTCTGTGGTTAACTATTAAAAATCAGAGGAGGATACAGTTCTGTTATCACCACATCCTTTGTGGTTTTCTGGCCTTTGCAGTTTTGTTTTTTTTTAATGTTAATGGGACAGCCAGTCATCTGGAAGCTGTACTTTCAATTTCTGATTTATAGATAAGAATTACGTTAGATTATGCAAAACTTAAATCACAGCAGTTTTTTTGGCTTTATCCTGTAAATTTGGACAAAATCAGACTCCAGACAATAAAAAATACATCGCAAAGGCCATTCTGCACCACAGAAGCAAGCACAAAGACTGTTAAAGTGAACATTTACTCTTAATGTGCAGGAAAAGCCAGTTGATTTTTGATCGGACCACAAATTAGCCCATACACTTTGCTCTAAAAGATTTAAAAAAAAAAAAAAAAAAAAAAGGAAAATAACAAAAAAAAGAAAACAAAAACCCATTTTTTTCCAGTTTTAGACATGACATGAGGTCATGTAATCACTGTTTGTAACTGGGAGGGGCCACATCCTGCCGCCTCAGTAGAATATCCCTCCTGGCTAACACCGAACAGAATGATAGCACCTGTCTTTTAGAGGCCAGTAGAAACGCCTCATTCCCACTGATGCCAAACAGAATAAGAAGGGGACAAGGGGGCGGCGTCTCATTGAGAATCCTGGACAGGGTATGGAAAACCTCTGTCCAAAACTGAACAAGACTGGGACAAGACCAGTACATGTGGATCAGTGAGGCTTCAGCAGTTTTGCATCTGTCACAATATGGAGAGATTTCAGGATGCGTGTTTGCATTCATTGCAATACTTAAAAACGAAGCTCTTGCCAATCGAACACTTTCCAGATAGTATTGCCAGTGAATCAAAAATTCATGGTACTTTACTGCATAATTTCATCAGTTTTGCTATAATGCAGCACCAAATTATGATGAAGCCTCCACCAGCTTTTACTCACTGTTGCTTTCTCTATAATAAGAAGTGCCCCAAGACTTGTGCACAGTACTTTAGGTCAGGTGAGGGACAAAAGTTGCATGAGATTGCATTGCGCAAAAAAAAAAAACCAACTAATTTTTATCAGATGTAGGCTCATATGAAAATGACCCAAAATAGAACACAAAAGATCAGATTCCATGTGGTTTGCGCTGTTCATGCTGTTGTGAAAAACCAGATATGAGTCACATGTAAGCCAGAAATATCATATGTGGGCTACTTTTGTCTGCAGAGTGAACTAGAGATTAAACAAGATGATTTAAACGACTGTGAGCCGGCAGTGAACTTCACTGAGACCCAGCCAGCACCTCTAAAGTTCACTAATTAACATATTATATGTTGTTTGCTTAAATTGTGCAGAAGCTGAACTATTTGCAGTGCAACAGACCAGTTTGCACGCAGACTCTTTTACTACCAATTCATGTTCATGGAATACATGCAGAATGAGATTTGTCTTGCTGGATAAGCAAGGCAAGAGGCAGGGTACATGCTAGACGTGTCGCCAGTCTGCTGCAGGGCTAGCACAGAGACACATTCACATTTACACCTATGGGCAATTACTGTGTACCCTGCCTCTAGCCATATGGCTGCTGGGATAGGCTCCAGCCCACTGGTGACCATGAATTGGATGGCTGACAAAGGCCTTCTGTACAAAAGTAAGTCATGTGGGTTGGCCACAAGGTCAGTCTTCCTCTTTATTTCAGTGGAAGTTGCAAAGATGATTTACATATTTACACAGCTAATTAAGTTTACTTTAGCTAATTGATTAAATTGAAGAAACAGGAAAATAACAGAGGTTGTGGTTTTTGCAAACACCCACCCAATTCAGAGCAAGGTGATTTAACTATTTAAAGTTTCCACTCAATTTTCACATGAACTAAACAAATGAAGGGTGTATTTGTGAGCTTCAGAGGAAATAGGTGGACTTTGTTACCTGTGAACGTAGCCTGCATGGACATTTCCTCGCTGTCTTTGTGCTTGTAGCTTGATGTTGTGTATGTACGTGAGTTTCTTGGCAACAAAGTAAATGATCCCGTTTCCCATGAATTTATTTGTTTAAGGGGACATGAAATGAAATGAAAATGAGATCATTTACATGCGTTCAGCTGGATTCTTTATGTGACTGCAAATATGTAGACAGACAGCAGCAGACAGACAGCAGTGCACTTACAAACAAGCTTAAAACGCTGAATTATGGCTGTGTTGTAAGAGCCTTATTTGCTGTGCATGCATATGTGCAGCGTCTGTGTCGAGAGCCAAGGTACAAGCTTTTCATTGGATTGGAATGTACTCCTTTTTTAATAATGCAATTAAAGTAAACATAAAATGAAGTTTATTTAAAAAACAACAACTGGGCAACACCGGCAATGTGTGGTTAATAATATGACATATTTAAATTATTAAAATAGGGCTCGCTTTGCACATGTTCTTGTGTCTTTATCTGGCTCAGTTATAGTTGGTTCAATTAAGGGAATTTCCAGCATGCGGACGGCCATGTGAACGTAGCCCACAGCTACCTCCTGCTGAGCAGACAGACAGTTTAAATGAGCTTTGTTAATTCCCCATTTAAGGCAGTTTATTTCAAGGGCAAACAGAGTGCTTCAGAGGAGAGTTAAGCAACTTGTGAAGGAAGGAAAAGGGGTAGAAGAAGGGCATCAGCACAAAGGGGAAGAAAGGCGGCAGTTTGTTTCGGTCTTTGTTTGGTGATAACTAGTGAAAAAAACAAAGTGTCTGTTTACTTTTCAAATAGCACTCATATATGTTTAGATAGCAGAGGTCAAAGATTGACTATTAGAGCAGAGAATGCAACAACACATCCCTTTATCCACAGAGAGAGTCGCTGTGAATAAACTCTGAATGCACTAATCCTGTTTTTATTTTAAAACAATATTAACATTAGCATGATTTTAATGCAGAGCCTCGCTGTAGGAGCAATTTTTGGTTTGCTCATTTGTGTTTAAGCTTCTGGCCACCACTCAGTTATGAGGTTGACATGTACTGAGCCTAAAGTCAGACTTTTCAGTGTGAGAGGTGGGTCTCTTTTAACCTGGTGAGGTCACCACATTAGCTTATTCTGATTACATAAGCTGGTGCAGAGCAGGGTTTTTTTAGTGATTAATGGAACATGATAATACTAACCTAGTACTAACTTGGTTAGTACTACGGGGCTACCTAAGTAACTACACCTTTCTAGTGCCCCTTTTGCATTTAGAACTGCCTGAATTCTCCCTTTTTCCACAACAGGGTTGCACAGGGGATGCAGATTTGTCAGCTTTACATCCAGCTTTAATACTCAAGTAGGCTGTGGTGTTTAAATAATGCTCAGATGGAACTAAGGGGCCAAAATTGTGTTGAGAAAATATCCCCCAAATCATTACACTACAACCACTGGCCTAAACCTTTGACAGGGCAGGATGGATCCATGCTTTCATGTTGTTCGTGCCCTATTTTGATCCTACCGTTGGAAATCAAGACTTATTGGAACAGGGAATGTTTTTCCAGTCTTCTGTTGTCCAGTTTTGGTGAGCCTGTGTTAATTATAGCCTCAGCTTCCTGCTGTCTGCTGACAGAAGTGTCATCTGGTGTGATCTTCTGCTGCTGCAGCCCTTCTGCTTCAAGGTTTGACATGCTGTGGATTCAGAGAAGCTCTTCTGTATTCCTTGGTTGTCATGAATGTTGTTTTTTTTTGTTCCCGCTGTTTCCTATCAACAGTCTGCTCATTTTGACCTCTGACCCCTGGCATTAAAAAGTCATTTTTATCCAGAGAGCTGCAGCTTACTGGATATTTTCTCTTTTTCGGATCATTCTCTGTAAACTCTCGAGATGATTGTGTGGGAAAATCCCATCCACACAAATACCTTTCTTCCTCATTCTGATGATTTGAATTTCTTGGCCCTTTCTACATCCCCAAAAGCAATGAGTATCTTATGATTGTCAGGTTAGATATTTGTGTTAACAAGCAGTTGAAACGCTGTACCTACAAAAAAAAAAATACTAGCAGATGAGCGTATATACGAGGATGCGGTTTTTGTATCTGTTTTCTGGCGCGGCTACTTGTCCAAAATTTTTGTCTACTTCACAAAAAGTTTGATAAAGTGTTGTGGCTATAGTACGCTTTAACATAATGCGAAATAGCACAGTCTAGGCTGTGTTTTATGAAAAAGCAGATCGTTTGCTTCGTGCAGGGGCACATCATCATTAGTACTCATATAGTATTTCAACTACTGAACAATTCAATGCCTCCTTTGTTGCTTTTGTTGGTTCATGGCTCTACGGTCTGGACTTTTACTGCAGAGCTGTGCTGCTGGACTTTGCAGAATGTGGCTGCACAGTCCAGCAGCACAGTGGCTGGCTGAAAACGCAGTCAACATAAACCGGCTCTTTTAATCTTAAATATTTATTTGGTGCATAAGCAGATATAAAATGTAGACTCCAATCAAAATGTAAAGGGGGAAATGATGACAAGTGTCAGAAGTGAGATAACTGAGAAGTGAGATGAACTAAACTCAGCAGGAAGTTTTTTTTTAAATAGTGTTTGAGCTGAAATTGATAGAGTTAATTATGTGCACACGACACAGCTCAGTGGGAATGGATATGTTTACAGTACCCTACTGTGCTTTGTGTAATAAAGGTGGCACTTAAGTGATACTATAAGCTTATGCATTTTTTATGAGTGTGTGTGTGTGTGTGTGTGTAGTCGTGTAATCCACAGCAGCACAGTGAGCTGGTTTCACATATCAGCTCTGGAAAGTCCCTGGATAATTATGCTGGACTTTGTCTTTCTCTTTTCTTCTCCTCATATTCTTTGCTCGTCTGCGGCTTTCGTTTATTGTCTTTCTTCCTTTTCTTCTTAATCAAACATTGCTGCAGAATGAGTGAGTATGACTGGTGTGTTTAGGCAGTCAAAATTAATAAGAGCATGAATAAGAGCATGTGGCAGTTTAAAAAAAAATCTAGATCGTGACATTAAAGACACTCATTTTAATGTGCGTTCATGATACTGTGGATGCAATCACGATTCACTCCAGGGGAATTCACAGCAGCCTATTTCCATATTGCTGTTGGTGAAAACTGAAAGCACTGACAGGTTCCCATGCAGGTTCAAAGCAGCTTTCCTGTTATGGCACAAAGCTGCCTCAGAGCTTTTACAAGTTTTGACCTGAGTGGTGCATAAAAATTATAAAATGTGGTGTGAAATTTATAAGAAATGCAAATTGAACAAATTCTGCATAGATGGAGCTTTTTACCTCCCCTGTGGTCTGCATGTTTTGGGTGTTATGAAAACAGCTGCAGATGTCCTTAGATTTCTGTGTAGTAAAGATAAGGGCTCACCAAGGGCTAACATATTAGTCTGACTAGTCTGAGGCAGCTTAAAAGGTAAAAACAAAACACGATTATCTATTATTGATAAGCGTTATTTGAATATGCTATTAAACTTTATGTTAACACAGAGGACTAGCTGGCACTCTGCCATCTGCCTGCTGGGAAGGAAAGTCCAGCTTGATTTATTACTGGCAGGCCTTTGATCAGTTGGTGAGAAAATCAGCCAACCATCAGCTCACAGGTGGAGCTCAGATACGCTGTTTGACTCAGTAGCAAACTAACCATCTATGATGTTGTTAGAAACCTCTGCAGATGTTTTCTGCACATTAACCGTGCTCTCGGATCAAATTATCAATCGGAAACATTGCACAGAGGGCAACTATGCTTTTTGCTGAACATAACATAGGCTTTACATAAACAATGGATGCAGCTACTGCGATGTCATCCACTGGTTTGTGACGCTTTTTGGCTCCTGTGTTGTTGTTGTTGTTGTTTTGGAGCCACAATTGCTCATGCTTGATGAAGAGGTTACCAGCTAATTCTTGCAAACCTGCCACAAACTGTATGGGTGCAGGACACAGTTAGCTGCTAATTAGTTCAACTTAATAAAATATTAGAAATTAAATACTCTTGGATGAGCTTTAAGTACAAATGGACCAACGTTGGCTGCTTTTAGATGATCCCACACTGCTGTTTCATTGTGTTTTTCCTTTCCAGGTGTGCTTTTCCCCACTTGGGATCATTGTCATGCTGGGAACTCAAGCTAATGCTAATCAGATAACTTACACATAATTCTGCATGGTGGATTATAATCTCAGGGTACTTTTTTACATCATAATTTCATCAGTTTTGAAAAGATGCCTAACACCACTGCCTGAAATAGCACTAAACCCCAATAGAGCCTCCACCATGTTTTACAGATGGCTGTAGACACTCGCTGTTGTACTTCTCTGATTTTCAGTGCTGCTTTTGTGTAAGTTTTTGTGAACAATTAAGTTAGATGCCTTTTGTGTCGTACCTGTTGTACCTTCATGGATCACTTTCTTTATAAAAACTCCTCACTGACTGTTATTTCCCTACATATCGCTCTCTTTACATATAATAATTCTTCTTCCTCTCTGTTTGTGTGTCTGTTCAGGAGCTGCAGCGGTTCAAGTTGTTTGTGAAGAGGAAGCCAGCCTTTGATGTGGTTGTAGATGGGCTTAATGTTGCAAATAGCAACAAGGACAAAAGCAAGCAGTCAGAGACAGTAAGAATATGCACAGGTGTACATGCATTAAAAGTGTGAGATGCAGATTTACCCACAGGGCAGACCCTGTGTGTAAATCCGCACTCACTCACACATAGTTACACAGTCTTGATTTTAGTGGTTTCTTCCTACATGCATATCTGTCCAACTCAGGGGCTTTTCTGCCAGTCACAGAATGAGTAAACCTGCAGTGTGTGTGTAGTTTTTTATTTTTTTTTATTTTTTAGAGCATGCATGTGGGAGATGCACGTAAAACTGCCCAGTACCTGATTTTAACAGTAATGAGAGTACTTGTCAGCCTGCCTACATGTGTCTGTCAGGATGTGAGTGTGTGATGGCTTATTCTGCCCCAATTTTCTCACATATGTGGCTGCAAGACAAAGGAAAGTACAGACTGATGAGCCTATTTCCCTATCTAGTCATCTAGTTTGTGGGAAAGTTAAATAATTTATGAAAATAAATGCAAAAGAGATCGAAATTTACATCAAGCATATTATTCAAAGGAAACTGGAGGACAGCCGTACTGCTTCAATATGAATTACCTGCTGAATTCACTATTCAGAGTTCTGGATGACTGCTTACATGCCATCAGCTCACTGAGATGAAACAAGCTGAATGGCTGCAAATAGATAAACAGTGCATTGTGTATTTGCAGCTTGAACATCAGAAACTGTTTTATAAACAACATTTTTCACACATAGTTTTGAGAGACATTGCTGACAGTGAAGCTGAGATAAGAAACACTGGAAATGTTGGAAACATCGTTAAATATTTGTGAGCAGCCTGCAGCTTTGGCTGCTCTTTCCCGACTGCAAATATCAACAAATGTTTACAAAGAAACAGCTTATTTAGACTTGTGAGATTGATCTTTGTAGAGACCGCAGCGTAACCTGCTCAAGTACCCGACAGCATTGCCAGCATTAATGTTTGTGTTAATTATGTGTTAATTTATTTGTAGTTATGTCCTGGTTTTTTGTATACAGTGTCAGCCAATATAGATGCAAATAAAAGGCCAGGAGTCATGCAGTTTTCATTTTTCATGTTCTCATTTTATTGCTATTGTAAGACAAGCACGTGCAAGGCGAGTTGCAGATAAAAGTTTAAAAATGTTCCAGTGAAATCAGAGAATGTGGCTTCATAGTTTTCCATTTGTAGGCAGAAAACTATTCAATTGAAGTTAATTGTGTTAACTATAATTAACTTGGGAGTAGACGACTCTGAGTGTCGAAACATTTAAAAGAGCAAATAAAACCCTAAATTGGCATTTCAGCCAGTGCGTTCCTGTTTTTTAGTCTGGTTATCTAAAGCTTGCTCAGCCATGACTAGTCAGTGCTACTCAGACTAGAAATAGAAACTATAAAGCTTCCAGTAACAAAGCATCTTGTCCTGTGGCTGCCAGTTCTTTAGATGTCTGTTTGTAGAGCTTAAAGAAGTAAACATTACTGCAGTACACAGACATTTTACTTCATTTTTATTGAGGCAATGAGCCTATGTAGGCCCACTCATAGGAAAATAAATACATAAATTATACATATGTAAAAATGTATGAGTATGTACATCCAAATGTATGTAATTTTTATATTGTATGTGTCTTTAATGACTCTTCCTGGACCTACACGTCTTTTCTAACTTCCAGCTTTTCCGAATGTGAAACATATAACCCCCCCCCCCCCCCCCCCCAAAGCTCATTGCCCTCATGTGGGATCAGCTGCTTGCATTGTAGACCAAATCCAAGCCATCATTTTAGTAATTATTTTTATTTATTAATGTTCTCGTTTTGAAAGTGAATATAAAGAAAGGCATATATTTGTGTGTTTCAGCTGCTGCTGGTGGTGTCAGAGCTCGTCGACCATCAGGGCCTGACTGTCCTGGTGCTGGGAAGGAAACACATGCTGCGACCCTCCAGATCCTGGGACAGAAACAACATGAACCTCATCCAGCAGAAGGCCCACTGTTTCTTTACCGACAATATGTGAGCATCTTATGATAATAATAATGATAACGATAATATAAAAAGAACAGCATGAAATATGTTCCATTGGATAGACAGGAAACCAGTACTGGGAATGTTCCTGTTTACTAGTTACTCTGTAAAACGGTAATCAGTAACTATTTTTACTGCTTCATGAAAGTAATCGGTTGCATGATCTGTTTGTTTCACTGGAGCGCTACCTTCAGCATGCGCTGGGTGGTTAGCAGCCGGGATGAAAATGGTCGATTGCTCCTTCTGGTTTGGGGGGGGAGAGTTTGTGCCTCAAATGAGTTGAGGTGTCTCGGGATCTTTATTCACAATGATGCGAAGGTGGATTATAAGGTCGGCTGGCAGATGTAGAGTCAGTAGAAATGTGGGCATTGTGTCAGACTGTCAGGGTAGGAAGAGAGCTGAAGTTTTATCCCTAGAATGCCTGCCAGGCTTGGAGATCGGAGGGAAGCCTGGAGTAGTGCTGCTGCTCCTTTGTGTTAATAGGAACCAGTTGAGGTGCTTCTCCCTCGTGCCTTCGCTTTGGAGGGTTTTTTTTTTTTTTCCAGCACATCCAACTGGAAGGATATCCAGACCTGGGAAGATCCCAGGAGGATCTGGAAGGCATTGCTGGGGAAACAGACAATTGTTGTATTATGGAAAATTGTTTTAAAAAACATCTTTACGGACTGTAAATGTTTCATTAGCTTTCCTTTGTCATGTTAGAGCAACATTGCATATTTAGCACTGAGAGTTGTTGCTTTCGGCTGGTCTCAGGCTCGCTAGTAGCAAGATTCACTGATTCACACACAGATGCAGAAATGGCTCCTTGAATACCATCTTCTCAAACTATCTTGCTGACCTTCTTTGTCCTGGAATAGGCCAAAGCGGGACATTCCTGCATGGTGAGTAGATGCAGACCAACAGAGTTTTTACATTTAAGCTTAAGTGATGTCTGTCTTGGCTTGAAGACATTGTCTCAACAAGCACTGTGCAAACCTACAATGCAATCTGTCTATACAGCCACAGCTTGTGGCTCTGGAGCCTCTGGAGAGATTAAATCTGTTGGCTGGGTTGATAACACCTTGGTGTCCCTCCAAAATAGCTGGAGGAGGTGGCTGAAGAGAGGGAGTTACTATTCTTGACCCGAATAAGCAGCAGAAAATGGATAACTGTAACACCTTAGAAATTTATTTGTTTTGTGATGTGTTTAAGTTGATGGTAATACCTGCCTGTTTAAAAGGCAGCACACAAGCAAAAAAAAAGAAAAAAGAAAAAAAAATGTCATTAAAAATCATTCAAGAATCAAAAGATCCTCTTTAAATGTGTTTGTGGGTGCTGCAACACAATCTGGGTGGCTGACATATATAGGAAACCATAACACAGACTATGAATTCAGATGTGGAGCTCTGCTTATTTTCTGCATTTTGTGCTTTTCAGTTCAGAGGATGACCCCTTCCTGTTGTACGCTACTTTGCACTCTGGGAACCACTGTCGGTTTGTAAGCAGGGACCTGATGAGGGACCACAAGGCCTGCCTGCCAGATGGAGCCACCAAGCGGCTCTTCTTCAAGTGGCAGAGAGGGCACCAACTGGTGGTGGACGGGCACGTCACAGCGGGCAGGAGGGTCCGATTTCAGGTGGAGAATGAGACCATGAGAAGAGAGGGTCAAGGCTCAAAGAAGGAAGCATCACAAAATTAACTCTGTTTTCGTTTGTGTTTTCCCAGAGTATTCCCAGCTATGACACCATTGTCCAAACCTCAGGAGGAAACTCATGGCACATCCCTTATGATGAAACAGAGGACAGGAGCACCTATGAAGTACCACAACACTGGCTGTGTCTCAACAAAAAGCTCTGAAGACTGTCTTTTTTTTTACAGTTTGGAATATTAAAAAAAATGCTGGTACTGAAGACTTTTAATAAAACTGTGGACCTGTAAATAAACATTTACCATCACTGCAGTGTCTGTACTGTTTTAATCATATTTCAATTTAATATGATTAAATATTAGATAATAGGTACAGCCAGATCCATGGATATTTGAACAAGATGTACAACAAATGTAATTTTTCAAATTTTGGCTATGTGCATCCACTAACATTGGACTTTAAATAAAACAATTAAGATGTGATCAAAGTGCAGACTTATTACATTAACTGCTTAGGATTTACAGCTATTTTTATACACAGTCCCCCATTCACAGAAATACAATAAATAAATATCTCATATCCTGCTTGGAACAATTTGGTTTTTACTCAGAATATAAACCAAATACAAAAACCCAAACACTTTCTTTTAAAAATATTAACCAGAAGAAAAAAAATCTAAGGAAGTACAACTTTAATTGTGCAGCACAAGTTTGAATATAATTTGAATTTTCTCAAGTTTCCAGAATCTATTCATATACACAATCTCTCGGGAAACATTCCTTCTTAAAGGTCAAACGGGAAAAGAAAGCAAATCTAACAATCTTCATCTGTAGCTGGTGAAAAGGCCTTTTAGGAAAGAACTTTTAGGTTTTGTCTTTACTCCAAAAAGAAAATTGCACAAACGTCATATTCTGTAATTGTCAAGAAATATATTTTGATATTGTTACGAATACACCACCTGATTGAACTACTTGTTAAAAATAAAAATACAAAAACTACAGACAGTTGACCCGGATATGAAAGCTCTCGTCTGCTTCCGGTGCAGAATCGTGCCATGTTTTGCTTCTGTTTTAACCTCAGTTTAGTTTCAGATTCGGTCTAGACCACTTTACCTCAATTATTTCCTGCCGTCATGTCCCGGGGGTCGAGTGCGGGGTTTGACCGGCACATCACCATCTTCTCCCCGGAGGGAAGGCTCTACCAAGTCGGTCAGTAATAAGAGAACCGAACAGAACCTTAACCTGCTCTGTCATCACTGCCTGCTAGCAGGCTAACAGCAGCTACTCACAAAGCTCAAGGCTGATTAAATATGTCACCACAGGGCAGTGTGGCAAGAAAATAGCTATTATGAAAATTAATTAAATGTATTGAGGCAGTTAATCCGACTTAACGGAGCAACTAATGAGTCATATCATTAAAGCAAAACATTTCAGTTAGCTGCAATTATAGACTAGTAAAAGCTAGCTAATAATGTATAAAGGGGACTAAATTAAACGTTAGTTCTAGCTTAAGGTCCATACGGCCGGCAGGACCACGCATGCGCATGTGTTTATATGAGTATTGTTTTTATTCTAACAGCATCTCTCTAAAATTCTTAAAGCAGGGGAGTCGAACATGCAGCATGCATTAATGTGCATTAGTCATTTTTGTTCTTTTGCAGATCCACATCTCACCCTGTCGCTAGCATCCTACTCTGTCACACCAGATCTCTGCATGTCTTCTGTCACTGCATCCATGAATCCTCTCTGAGGTCTTCCTCTTTTCCTCCTGCCTGCTAGCTCCATCTTCAGCATCCTTTGTCCAATGTATCCACTATCTCGCCTCTGTACATGTCCAAACCATCTTAGCATTGCCTCTCTGACTTTGTCGCCAAACCACAGTCTGAGCTGTCCCTCTGATGTACTCATTTTTAATCTTCTGGGATGAAAATATGAGCATCTCCAGCTCTGCCACCTCCAGCTTGGCCCATTTTTTCAGTGCCACGTCTCCAAATTCTACATCACAGACAGATAACAAAAAATTCAACAAATAACTGTAGTTTGGAAACTGAACTACAAGAACTTGAAAACAAAATTTCAAATTAATAGAAAGAAAAACACAAAATCATAATAACTCTAATAAATTATAAAGCGTTAATTTGTGTTTCTATTTAAAGGCTAAGTGAAACAAGGAAACTGTAAGCAAATGTAAAGAACTGAATAACATAACAAATAGTTTCCTCATTCTCTTGTGTGAGTTATAATTGCTTTCAGTTTAATCATGAAGATATGGAAATATTTTGTCAAAAGAATCTGACATCGATGTGTTAGCACTGAAGAAAGAGAAGAAGCAAAATGAAAAAGAAAATAAGTAAAAGGTGCCTTTCTTTATCAGCACCTCAAAGAGTGATGTATTTGTGACACCAGGAAGTGAAATTTACAGGTCATTTAACAATCATCATCAATTTACTGATAAGAAGAACAAGTAGCTAGTTTGTTACTTTTTTAAAATGTTCAGTCATGAAGTTTGTGTATATTTCATTTTGCCTGCCTCTCTTCACTCTTCAGAGTATGCCTTTAAAGCGATAAACCAGGGCGGACTGACCTCTGTGGCCGTCAGAGGGAAGGACTGTGCTGTAGTCGTGACGCAGAAGAAAGTTCCTGTGAGTTTGCGTTTCTTTCACATTCGTGTGATCCGATTCCTAAAACGACATTGATTGGTGTATCGATGGTGGCCCGTGTGGCGAGTTCATCTGTTAGGGGCGCCTTTCTTTGTGTCTTCCTCAGGACAAGCTCCTGGACGCTGCGACAGTCACACACCTGTTCAAAATCACAGAGAACATAGGATGTGTTATGACCGGCATGACTGGTAAGCAGCAGGAAGCTTATTATCTACTCTTATTATGGGGGACAATGTTAAGCTTTTTTTCTCCAGTCTTCTTTGTTTCTTTTGTATAAAATAATAAGAAAATGGGCTGATTTGGCCCTGATGCAGCCTCCAGTGTATTAGCAGAGTTGTGATTTGGAGTTAAGGTAACAGATATACTCTATATTGCCAAAAGTATTCACTCACCCATTTGAAATCAAGGAATCCAGGTGTTCCAATCACTTCTATGACCACAGGTGTAAAAAATCTAGACATGCAGACTGCTTCTGCAAACATTTGTGAAAGAATGAATCGCTCTCAGGAGCTAGTCTTGGTAATATAGTGTAACTGAAGTTGCAATATACTCTCCTCACGATGTTGCAGCTGCACATTTTAGTTATCCTCTTCTTTCCTGCAGACTATTCAGAGTTACTGAGTTACAAATTATACTTCAAATAATGCAAACTTTTTCAGTGGCATGCAGCTAAGCTTGCAGAAGAACACAAGACATTTCCAGAAACTGCACATAAACACTTGCTTGAAATTTGAGACAGAGTGTATAAAAAAAATGTGTTTTTTCAGTCGACAATAAAGGTTGTAGAACAAGGAAGAGCAGATTTAAGTACAGGAAAAAGACAAGACAAACAGCGCTGTATGTGAGTAAACAGATGAGGGTCATGTGAAGCTTACATCTGTTTTTGTTTGTGGGTTTTATTTAAGAAGCGGCAGTGTTTAATATGAAAACTCAGGTCTGTCATTAAAGTGCCAGATTTAGTCACACATACATATATTCATCAATAATCTGTGGCAGGTTTATGGTTTATATTAAAAAAAACATTTAAGATGAAACTGCACACAAGGACTGAACACTAATAGAATAATAACATAACAGTGGGTAAAAGTCACATGATGAAATCACACACTAAAGTACAAATGAATGGAAAAAATAATGAGACTGATTATTCCTGGTAAGCAGTGTCTCATCTGACTTATGTTCCACAACAGATGCTTGTACTGGAAAAACTGCTGATATGTGCAATTAAAACTAAACCACAAAGGTTGTACTGCTTCTTCTCCTGCTCCAGCACATCCTGGAGATTCCCAGTCTCGGGGCTGATGAAACCTTTAAGAGCAACATATTAAGACAACAAGTTAATGTCAGCCTCTGCCTACATAAAGTTTGATTTCATCTAATCATGAATCAGCAGTGGCACAGCTGGATGTGCACCAACCCAGAAAAACAATCAACAACACTGTGATTGATCTGCTTGGTAGTAAACGTGCTGTGTAAACACAGAAAATTAGAAAAATTAAAGATACTTTATTGATCCCACAAGAACAGAAATTCAAATAGTGTAATAAAAACAGCACGGTTAGAAGTATGCAAGCCCATAATGAAGGCATTATTATGTTAGGTAGCACAAAATTTTATATACAACAGTTATCCATCCATCTTCTCCCACTTATCCAATTCACAGAGAGGGCCTGGAGCCTATCCTAGCGAGAAGTACATCCTGGTCAGGGCGCCAGTCTGTTACAAAGCTCACACAGAGTGACAACCATTCACACTCCATTCAAACCTAGGGGCAAATTAGAACTACCAGTTAACCTTATCCATGTAACTCCAAAGACTGGTAGATAGCCAACCTCTTGCCGCACACTAAACAATCTGAGCTTCCTCAGAAAGTAGAATCTGCTTATCCCCTTCTTGTACACAGCATCGCTGTTGGTCCTCCAGTGCAGTCTGTCACTCAAGTTTACACCAAAGTACCTGTAGCTGTCCACATGATGTTAAGTCAACCCACATCTCTTTTGTGTTGCTGACATTCAGGAGGAGGATTGACGTCTCTGGCTATAATATTATTAACTGTAATGCAATAATAGCAGTGTAGACATGGCATTTTCTCTTTTTCAAAGCTCTAGCAGTCCATGTAAGCACTCAGTCAGGAATATGCTCGAACACACAAGTGTAAGTGCCCACTATGGCGTAGCTCTGTGTTGATTGAACAAAGCTAAGCTGGAAAATAACTAACCTGTAACCTTAAACAGAGGTGGTAGAAGAACTCTTAATCAGAAGGTCCAGAAAGTCCCCACCATACAGTACTCCCTCGTTAGGTATAGATGTGATCCTGAGCTTATAGTCTTGTCTGTTTCCATTTACAGATTAAAGCTACAATAACTATTCCTAGTAAGCAATGTCTCATCTGACTCATCTCATGATCCACAACAAACCCTAGTATTGGAAAAACAATGCTGATGTATACAATTAAACTAAGCTTCCTGTTAAGACACCTAGCTCTTAAAAAGGTTGGCAGAAAGCTACCTCTAAGAGCCTGCTACCACTTCCAATGAGACCAACTTACCATATCATACCAGCTGTTAATTTTTTAAAAAGTCAAAGCACTTAAATAATTCTGGCCTCCAGCCCAAGTTACAGCTTCATCTGACCAGACTGATCCTTGATGAGCCCTCAATTTTTACAGAGGGAGACCACATGAGCTGTAACTAAAAATGTTTATATTACACAACTAAACAGAACTGAAACACAAATGAACATAGTCGGATCTCCTGCAGGGAAATGCCTGACCCGAGGGCTGTATCACTTCAAAGTAATTCATTTATTAAAACAAGCCCGTGTCCCATTAGTGAGAGAGCAAATGTTTTAAATGGCAGTTTAAAGTGATGTGAGCTGCTGTGACATGATTTTCTTTCCCTTCCTTCTGTCCAGCTGATGGCAGGTCTCAGGTGCAGCGTGCACGGTACGAGGCGGCTAACTGGATGTACAAGTATGGCTACGAGGTGCCCGTGGACATGCTGTGCAAACGCATGGCCGACATCTCCCAGGTTTACACCCAGAACGCAGAGATGAGACCGCTAGGCTGCTGTACGTAATTTGTGTTAGTGTGTGTGTGTGTGTGTGTTTGCATTTTGATATCACTCCATGTATTAAAACTGAAATTGAAACTTTTTTCAGAGCATTTTCTTAATGTCTGCAAGCTTCAGTTTACACAGTATTTTGAAATCTGATGCAGAAAGTTGTTAAATTTCTCCTTTTTTTGCGTGTCTAAAAATGTGGTGTGCAATGGGGCGATCGTGGCTCAAGAGTTGGGCGTTCGTCTTGTAATCGGAAGGTTGCCGGTTCGAGCCCTGGCTTGGACAGTCTCGGTCGTTGTGTCCTTGGGCAAGACACGTCACCCGTTGCCTACTGGTGGTGGTCAGAGGGCCCGGTGGCGCCAGTGTCCGGCAGCCTCGCCTCTGTCAGTGCGCCCCATGGTGGCTGTGGCTACAATGTAGCTTGCCATCACCAGTGTGTGAATGGGTGGATAATTGTGTATAGTGTAAAACGCTTTGGGGTCCTTAGGACCAAGTAAAGCGCTATACAAATACAGACCATTTACCATTTTATATGACTTCTTTCTTTTCTTTTTTGTCCTTTCCTATTTTCATTCCACCCTGCAGGTATGATAGTGATCGGGATTGATGAGGAATTGGGCCCACAGCTGTTCAAGTGCGATCCAGCCGGCTACTACTGCGGCTTCAAGGCCACGGCAGCCGGAGTGAAACAGACAGAGGCCACTAGTTTCCTGGAGAAGAAAGTGAAGAAGAAGCTGGACTGGACTTATGAGCAGACTATAGAGGTAAAATACACCAGAATACACAAAATAATTCCATATTCTTTTCTGTTGCACTGGAATTTTGTCCAAAAACGGCCCGGTAACGATGAAGGCTGCAGGGCGTTTCCGCCCTATGGAGCTTCGGGAATGTTGGGGATTTTACAGGATACTTTCTGGACAGCCGAGTAAGGGGAGTTAGGTGATTTTTATTGACGTATCAGGAAATGTGTGTGAATTTTATAGCTGTGACTATGTGGGGTAATTTCAGTGAATTGCTTGGTGTTTTCCAAGCCAGTTGACGTTAGGGAAGGTTGTTGATTTTTGGAAAAAAAATTCAAACAAGCCCTGTTGGAATTAGAAATCAGTCTCTGAATGGTTTCCTGTGGTCTCTGAATCAAAAAGATACTGACTTATTGAAACCCTCTTTAATATGGTAAAGTATTTATATCAGAGGTGGGTACATGAGAAACTGGGACTGTTGTCTTCCATTAGCTGAACTCAGTTGCCCACCCCTCGTATGTATGTATGTATAATAAATGCATATATAATAACTTTTTTCTTTTACTTTAATTTTCTGTATCATGTTTAAATACGAAGTTCTCCCCTTTGTCTCCAAACAGGCGGCTATCTCATGCCTGTCTACTGTTCTGTCCATCGACTTCAAGCCCTCAGAGCTAGAGATCGGAGTCATCACGGCACAAGAGCCCAAATTCAAGTGAGTGTTTTTCTGAAATAAAGCTTCTCGATAGCTTTGAGTAAGAACGTGATCTTGAGTCAGCCACTGCATCAAATTAGTTTTGCAGAACGAAGCGGGCTGTTGCTGATTAAAAAGTTGAAAGCGTTAAAACGCCGGTAATGTGTCGGCTGTGTTGGGTTATTGCTAAATAATTTGAGAAAAAAAGGCCGGTGTTGTAATGGAAATTCCCTAAAACTAAAAACAGCTAGAGGTTGAGATCAAAGCAAGGACTTACATGTGGAGCTTGTTCTCGATATATCCGTATGTGTGTTGGCAGAATGAAAAAGTATGACCGTATAACTGTGCGTTTGTGTTCCAGGATTCTGTCAGAGGCCGAGATCGATGCTCACCTGATGACTTTGTCTGAGCGGGAGTGAAGCGGTTTTATAAGAACGGATGATAAACAGTAAAAAGCATCAACACACAAAATGTCTCAGCTGGAAGGAAGATGAAGGAGGAGCTGGTATCATCTTCTTCAAAAAGAGATGAACAGTAACAGATAACCCCACCCCCACCCCTCCATGCTATCTGGTCACAAACAGGACATGATATTATCCATGTACCCAAACCCCTGCCCCCTCCTGTGTTTTCCTTCTGCAGCCAGCTGCTAAATGTCTCAGATCGTGGACGGGACATTCAGATCAGTCCCTGACGTGACACATAAAGTGTGACGTGGCAGCTGATGTGACAGACGGCCGCAGCGCAGCAGCTCAGCCTGAATGACTTCATGACATGTGTGACATGAGCAGATTGGAAGGTGGAGGTGTGGTAACACTACAACTTACAGCACAATACCTCTTAAATGTGGACTCAGTGGTCCTGTAGCTTCACTGTGCTCGGCAGTGCTTCCTGACCATCTTTTCTCAGGGCTACCACTTACATATGTGTCTCTCTTCTTCAGTGTTTAAGCTTTCCCCTCTGCACTGTCTTCAGTTTCAGGATGAAATTCATGCTCTGTACTCGATGATAACCCAGGGAACAGCTGTGGGAATTCTCCTACAGCAGCAGGTCATTGTCACACCCCTGTTTAAATCTGCTCAGGTCACTAGAAAGCTGGTGTTTTGATCTACCTGCCCTTCTGCTGCAGCTGCTGTACATTTCCACACTTCTATTAAACACACTTTTTATTTAACACAGGTGTTTGATTCTCTGCGCACATTCATTCCTGTCTGACGGCTCTTAGCTCTCTCGAAATTACTCGACAGAGTGTACAAGTGAGAATGCAAATGTCTGAACAGTCAGCTTCCACAGTAAACGATCTTTACTATGCCTGCTTCCTGATAAAAAGCGAGTATCATGTACCCATGAAGGTATAGCACAGTTTGTTTACACCCAGTGAGAACTGCACCTAATGCAAACGATTATTGTGCTGCATTCTGCTTTGCATTAATTTGATCGTTTCGCCTAACAACACATCTTCTTTGAAAATGTATTGAATCCACTATTTTCTGATGTCTGGGAGAAATTATTTTAAATAATCACGATCTCTGTGTTTAACAAGATAATTGGGATTGGGATTTTTGCCCCAATTGAGCCGACTTTTGCTGTTTATTTCCAGTACTGGAAACGCTCCTGCCGCGGTCAGTCGCTTTGCACATATCGCGACCTATGTGCCCACTCAGCAGCGCCATTAGACCGAGTACCCTCACGCTTACAATGCCCACTGCTGTCTGTGTGTTAAGTCTCATGATCAACCTTTTGTGGGTACAAAGTAAACAAGCACTGAGGCACCGTTTACTCTGGTTAGGCCGAAAATGGAGCAAAGTTCAGGCAAAAGAACATGTGAGATGATCCATTGTCGTTAATGGTCTGGATACTTGCTTTTAAAAAGTGCAAAGCCTAAGCTTGATGTCCACACTGAAACCTTTCTTTCTCTTTACTTTTCTGAAGCGTTCAAGCATCTGTAAGGTGTAGTATGCAACGTGAAAAACACAATATTATACTTTGTGCTCCATGCCAATTATTTAAAAGCTATGGTTAGTGTTTTAAACATAAATCTGCTGATATTTTATGCCGTATGATTACAGATGAGGCCACCCAGCAGAATACCAGTCCATAAAATCAACATTACTACTTTTACTCGAAGTGTACATGGTGAGTAATAATACTCACCATGCATTTTACCTTTGATTGTAGCTATTGATTCATTAATATGCCTATCACTTTAATATTGATTTTAAAGCATTGTCTGCTGTTGAGTAGATGTACAGTACATTAAAACTGTACTGGTCCAGTTCATTCTCCCTGTTAAGTGATAACACATCTACCCTGTTTCTGTTTCCAGATTTATCCTGCGCTCAATGACGCTTTTGTCTTTTTAAGAACAGCTCATTCAGTCGTTTTGATGCTAAATTGTTTGTCCTGTTGAGTAAGAATGTGACTTATAGCCTAAATACCCTTTTTTTTTTTATTAATATCTCTTAGCAGAAGACTTATTCAGTAGAAAACAATTAAACTCTTGTGCAGCATCATTCTTCACGTAATGCTTGTGTATTAAGGTGCAGGGCTGCCCTCTGACGCAGTATTCTGATTCGTTGCAGGCTCTGTGGCCATCTCCTTTAATTAAAGTCCTGGGTTGCCTTGTGGACCAAGGTTTACTATAAACAGTCTATAAACATGAACTTTAGTTCATTTTTTCTTTTGCGTAAGGGAGGGGAAAATATTTCATGTCTGCTAAAGTATTAAAATGTAAGGTTTAAACACAATTCTGCAGTAATTTAATGACAGTGGATATTTATTTTACACGCAGCTCCCTTCCTTCCCAACTTCTGTCACTTGACTTCAGCATCCTGTTGTTCCTGTTCTTCGGAAGGTGAATGACAAGCAGGAATGTCGCCAATAGCTGAATTGTTCCGTTCCTGGGAATTTCCTGTCCCTTCCCTCTTAGCCACACCCTCCAGAAAAACTTCCTGATTTAAATGACAGGGCAATTGACCTCATTACACACACAGAAAAATTCCCGAAGCCTCTTGTCTATACAAACACACACATCTAAAAGGAGGAATTCGCAGCTCAATTGACTACCAGTTCCTCATTCAGTGGAAAGGAGTTATCAGTGCTTTCCTGTATTATATGAAAATCAGAAAGGGAAAAAAGAAGTGTCCGGTCAGGAGTGAAGTTGAGCTGTCATGCTTTGATGGGAGCGTTTATACGAGCAGACTCAGTGACGGCAGCAGGAGGCCACGTGGTTACATTCATTTCCCGTGTAATTGCAGATTTTTATTGCCGTCAGGCTCTGCCGATTACGATTACACGCCATATACGACTACTTCTGATGTCTCGTGTAAAAATATTCCCATCCCAACAAATAACACGGTCACACAGGAGGCTTTCACTGTTAAATATGAGTGTTTTAATTTAATGGAGTGTGCTGAACCCATTTGCTGTCTCACATATACAACCTGCTCAACTGTACACATTCACAGCTTCCATAAAAAATACATCTTTGTATACACAGCATTTACACTATCATACAGCAGAGCTGCTGGAGGAGCATCTTCACGTATGTATGGACGTCCACAGAATACAAGCGATCCATCCCGTCATTATGTGTCACATGCGATCATGCAGTCGCCGGCAGTCTGTTTAATTCTTCCTGCTCAGCTGCCTGGAAGCGGTCACGTCACCTCGCTGCATCGCCCGACCCCATCGTTGTCATCCACGTCACAGCAGAAGTAAGGAACGTGCCGTGCCCCCCCATCCGTCCATCCTTCACCGTCACAGCCTCTGGTCTCTGTAACTTCCCCCGCCCTCTCGCTTCCTGCTAATGTCCATTCCACTGAATGTCATCGTAATTCACCTGCAGACACATGGGAGGAAATAGAAATGGTCACACACCAACTAGTGACACACTTCATTTGTGCCAGACCGGCTGTACGATTTTGAAACGTACCTCATCGTCAGAGTTCATGTGCTCCTCTTCGTCACTGTCGTCTGACTCGCTGTCTGGCAGCTCCCTCAGGTCAGGATGGGTCACAGAGTACAGCTCTTTGTTGATTTCCCAGTTATCCAAACCAATGGTGAGGTGATAGGGGCTGTGGCCCCCAAAGCTCAGGAGGTTTGGGTTCGCTCCTTTTTTCAGCAGCAGTTTGACCAAGAGGAGATTCTGCTGGTCCACAGCCAGGTGGAGCGCGCTGCGACCGTTATGCTGCTCCTGTAAAACAGCAAGGAGGCAAAGGCATTAGTATTAACAAAGAGACTAACAAAGATTAACAAAGAATTCTTTTATTTTTTTCCATACAGAAGAGGTGAAAGTTACCTTTGCATCAATGTCAGCTCCCAGATCTACCAGTCTCTCCACCAGTGAGAGGAAACCCTGCACTGAAGCCAGGTGGAGGCAGTTTTGACCTGCACAACACAGAAAAGGAAAAGAAAAATTAAAAGTTGATTCCAGAGCGAGACTGCAACAGGAAATACAAAGATGTATTTCCATATTCTTTTGTTATTCTTAGTAATTAGCAAAAACTGCTGGGTGTGGGTTGTGAAACACATGCATTCATATCAATGTTCTTTTTTGGATTTGATTTACTGTCTTTTTTAACCCCCCAAAAATACTGAGTGTGCATGGCAGTGCTTAACGGAAAAATGTTTGCACAAAAGTCTTAAAGAGAGGTGTCCACCTTTTTTATTTAGACATTAACTACTGCATAATAGGTTGGGTTAAGCTCCTCTTGGTCACTTAACTGCAGTCTTCGGGGCTAACTAACAGCAAGTGGACCCAAAAACTAAAATGTTAACGTGTCTCAGGCGAGGAAAGCATCACTTACCGTTATAGTTGCAGGCAGCCATCGCCGTGTGTAGGTGCTCTGGTCGGCTTTTCTGTGTGATGACGCTGAAGCAGTGCAGGTTACCGTGGCGACAGGCAATGTGGAGAGGCGTGTCTCCATTGTTGTCCACCAGCGTGGGGTCACAGCCGGACACCAGGAGGTTGAGACACACCTCCGGCTGTTTTGTTATTACCGCCAGGTGGAGAGGAGTCTGGAGAGGGACAGGTATTTTAGTAATGTCATGATGGCGGATGCAGGTGGGGTGTTAAGAGCTGTGTTGTGCATACCTGTCTCAGGTCATTCTGTCTGTTGAGGAAGTCTGTGTTTTTAGACTGGTCGATCATGGTTTTGATGAATTCTTTGGCCTCATGGATGATTGCCAAGTGGAGCAGCCTGCAGAAACATAAAAATAAAACAATTTAAGTAACAAACCAAAGATAAAAGCAAATTTTACACAACTTCGTGCCTTTTCGTCTACATCAGATACAGTTACAAAAAAGTATTAACTATGAAGAAAACACTCAATTATTTTCATAAATATTTGTAATAATAAATTTACAAGGAAAAAAAATTATTTTACACCTAAATAGAGTAACTTCCTGTGATTACAGTAAAATTGTGTAACTGTAAAACTTAAATGATTGATGTAACAGCTTCAGTTCAGAAGTGTCCCTTTGTTCTCTAACTTGGCTTTTATGCTTTTGTTTGAATTGGTGTAAAATACTATAGTGCTGCATAGAGAGTTACATTTGTTACACAAAAAAGAAAATGCACTCACTCAACAAGAATGGCCAATAGAAACATGTCTTACATAGGGGTGTCATAGTAACTGTTTATCAACGGTAATCCAGGGTTTTTCCAGATTCTTGTGAGGGTGACTTTGCTTACATGTAATCTCTCTTATCTTAACAAGTCTGCATTGTCCAGATCTTTCTGGTTTACTGATAAACAAAGATGGACTTTTATTACAAATTTTTTCTTTTTCTTTTGGGGAATGCCATTTTTGGTGGGTACCAATTGCTTTTTTGTGTCTGCTTTTACTTTCAATAATATGTTTGCAGGAAAATAATTAGAATGTTTAAAATGTATTTTGCCTTTCAGAA
The DNA here is from genome assembly GCF_057382185.1 of Mchenga conophoros. Classification (NCBI taxonomy): domain Eukaryota; kingdom Metazoa; phylum Chordata; class Actinopteri; order Cichliformes; family Cichlidae; genus Mchenga; species Mchenga conophoros. Next base: position 15,131,271 of record NC_140544.1, on the reverse strand, counting down.
AACTTAATTTGAATTATTATATATTATGTGTCAGTGCTATACTTTTCTTTGAATTTGTGCAACAAACAAGTAAACAAAGGTTAAGCATCTACACTTGCATCACTTTTTAAAAAAAAAAAATACAAACCTATTCCATTTGCCTGTATAATTTTGGCATAAAAGTACTTCCATAAATTTCCGGTACTCTGCTTTGATTATTTAACTTATCTCTGGCCCAGTGTTAATGCGCGAGCAGTAAGCCCATTTAAAACACTAGGAACTATATTCATCTGCGGAGGAACTTTGTTAAAATAAAAGTTGGGTTTCGGGGACTGCTTTGTTATTCCCCTTGAAATAAATGTCAATAATAACTCGTACGCGCCTCTTCGAGAATCGGGTTTCGCCCCCAGTGTCCGCTCACTGCATTTAAGGTACTTTTTTCACATTTTTCTTTTCATCCTCTTTCACTTCTCGGGAACGCGCGTCGCTTGGATTCCTTGGTGACGCGCCCGGGACTTTCCCAATCTGACCCGCGGCCATAATAGATTCCCTCCTGATAATAGCCTTTTGTTTACGTCCAGCAGCGCCGTGTCTGACCACAGGTTGACCCGTTCTTAATAAAACCGGACACTCGTTCGGTACCCCTAAAATCCTGGCTACTTAAAAATTAATCCCCCACTCGGGTTAAGGTAGGCCTCACTTGGAGCAGAACTACATTCCCCACAGGAAAGGCATCAAATTACCTCCAAGACCCGAGCTGGGCCTTCTCCTAGCCTCACTGTTGCACCCCCCCCCCCCCCGAAAATAACTGGTAAACATCCGAGCTCGGTAACCTTATTCCGGGTCAAACTTACGTGTCTCCGTCTTCTGTGATCTGTGTCTGCCACTCGTACAGCTCTCGGGTTGCAGCGGGGAGCTGCTTGTGCTCCGGCGCCTCGCATTCCAGCTGGAGCCGGCGGATCTCGGCGGCCACAGCCTGGTACTCCTCCTCCTTCAGGGAATCCAAACCGCTGTCGAGCCGATCCTCCGTGGCCTGAGCCGTTTTCCCTTCTTTTGAGTCCCGACTGTAATCCATTTGGTTTAATATACTGGTCCTGTGAAGATCCATGTTAGTCCGAGGTGCGTTCAGTTGTGTTTTCCGACAGCGCTGCACTGCAGTAAATGCCCTCTGCTCTGTGGCTGCAGCGGGGCGGAGCTAACAGCTAGGTGGGGGATTTCCAGAAAACTGTCACTTAGAATAACACAGCACACAGATTGCTGGCTCCAACAGGGGATTTCTGTTGAGACACATATAAAATACACTAGTCAGTTTGTCACAGGGAGAGCGAAAATACTTCTGCAGGCTGCATGTTGTGCGCATAAATCATACAGCCTTCAGGGCATTTCACATTCCTATAGACTTATTAATTATGTGAGTAATTGGATTTGGATGCATGCAACATAAAGTCATTTCTTGGTCATGCAAATTGATTAAATCAAAGGTTTTGCACCTCACCAGTGAAACTGCCCAACACCACACATCTTTAGATGTAATTCTTCAAGAAAGGGAAATTTTAGTTGGGCATTTGGTGTTATGAAAATAATGACGATAATAAAAAAAATTAACATGGAGCTCGGGGAGGTGAAGAATATTCAGAGGAAAATCTCAGAAATTCCCAGATTAAAGCAGTTAATTTTCAAGCAAAAGTACTTGTGTATTTTCTGAGATTTAAGTGGTAAACTGAGAAAAATACAAATGCACGTTAACCCCCACCCCAAATTTTCTAGGTTTAGAGTGGCACATTTAAGGGGAAAAATTAGAATATTCTGTTTGATTTAGGAGTAAAAACCTGGACATTTTCTGGGATTTAAAGTGGTAAATGTGAGACCACTACACACACACACACACACACACACACATATATATATATATTTGTTAAGAATCCACATGGCTTAAGTTTCCAGTCAGGCTTATTATGACTGCAGTTGGTAAGCTCATCAAATTATACTGCAGTCTGACTGAGCAATAAGGAAATGCCAGTGATTTTCGCTCTGAATTGCCATCGTACAGTCAGAAACAAGGACTTTGAAGAAGCCCGTTTGTGATTGGGGCCAACAGATTTGACTTCTGTGCATCAGTTTTTGTTGCAAATCCACTGTGTAACGAGAATCATTTTATTCCAGGTTCTTCTTGTATATTTATGTTTTTAATCCTGGATTATTTGTAAGGTTTTTCTCCCTCTTTAAAAAAGCCCCTAATGCACCATCTTGAATGTGTCCCAGATGTTAGAAGCACAGTTTTAAAAGTTTAATATCTTATAGTTGAGTTCAGATCAATGTGTGTTTTTCTCTTGATGCACGCATGCAAACGCCTTCAAGTGCACCTTCATTAGCATGCTTCTGCTAAACCGCTCGACAGAAGCAGCAGACCTGAAGGAGGGAGCGAGGGAGGGGGGCTGCAGCAGACAGTGGTGGTACAGGAGTTTCCTTCAAAACTTTTGAGTGTGACCGCCCTGTGATTTCACTTCATTTATCATATGGTAACATAGTGTGATGAGCACAAACCAGCACGCATGCTAGCGGAGTTTCCCCAACATCCTCCAATCCTGACCACATGATCAAGTGTTGTTCTTACAGTATACTTTATTCCAAAGTAACACTGACATTTTTAAGGATACTTCTACTTGTTGTGTAATCCTAATTTTAACGCATACATAGAAAAAAAAAAACAAGTTTCCTGCAAGCATCGAGGTCAGAGATTACAAGCTTGCGCTAATAACTCTACTTAACATCCTGTTAAGTATTTTTAAACTGAGTGATGTGTCTGCAGATGATTTTTTTTAAGGCGAATCAAACTTCCACAGACTGCCTCTGTGCCTTCAGTAACTAAGAATGAAATCCCTCCCTCCATTCTCCTGCAGATAAACTGGAAGGACTCCAAGTTCTGGATAAACCCGCGAGACTCAACGAGGCTTCGACCTCTCCCTTTAAAAACAGACGACAGGCTGAACGTGATGTTCTGGAGGCCTCGGGGAAACTCCAGGCTTGTTTTACCTCCTATTGTTCCGTCTATGTGACCAGTTAGACGGGGAACCTCGTGGTCTTTGCTCTCTGTGCAAAAACTGTCACATTAGCAGCTGTTGTTATGCAGCATTGTTTGCAGTGCATCACGTTGTGCATACATATTTTGGTACGTTTTACAAGTGATCTACAGTGCATGTATGTTTTAATGTTCTGATGCGAGAATGGAAAAATTACAGAAACCACAAACAACGAAAGCCGCAGGCACACCCACAGTTGACTGCATGTACATGCTTTTTATGTAGACCACGGCTATTTTAGTTACCTAGAACTTAAATAGATACTAGGCATGAAAAACATCTTTATCAACTTAAATTATAAAGGTTTAAAGGGAGCATTTTCAAAACTAAACTAAATTAGAAATGTGCAGGAACGGTCTTTTGTTTTATTCCTGCATGATGGGGCTTTAATGCATGTTTTTACTGAGAGTGTGAAGGAAACTCAAGGCTTCTGCCAATCCAGTGTGGACTTATTCTAATCTGTATACAGTTTTGGCCAAGATGCACGCCTTACCCGAATGAGTAAGAGGAGTAGACTGGCTGTGTGCCTCGCTTCAAACTAATACTTAGTTGACCTTGTTACATTTGGCCTCTGACAAATACTCCCACATAATAACAATACAAGAGAAGTCAAAGCCAAAGCTGAAACTAAACTGAAAGCAGTGAGTGAGCCCACTCTGGTGTGCACTGTCCATCGCAATCAGCTTTGAATGCTAGTGATAAAAAGTCCCCAGTTTGAACCATAATAAAGCAGATAAATGCAGGAAAGAAATGCACTATAGTTGACACAAAATAACACGACAAAACAAAGCTGTTTTTCACATGTGTGCATGTGTCAGATCACACCTTTTATCGATTTTACATTTACAAATTTACAGTTTCTGTCACATCCCGGTGTATCAACAGTGACGGGAAGCTCTGGGCTGCTTTGTGTTCTTTAAATCCTGATATGCGTAGCTATGATTAGAATGAGTGCAACTTACTCACTTTGACTGGAAATCAGTCAGATTAAACCAGTGCGGCTCTGCTGACTGGAAGCTGTGTTATGTGACACTTTGAGACAAGCAACATTTAAAACAGTACAAAAAAATTCCGAAATGTTTTTAGACATTTAATTAGCCGCCTGAGATGCGGAAGAAGTACATGGAAATGATATTCCTGGATTTCTCCGTGCAGTCTGTGTGTTTTTTCAGGCTTTTCTAATTTCAGCAGGAGTTATCAGCATTCGCCCAGATCACCTCCTTAAGGCTAAAATGTACTTTTTAGTGGGAAACCTGGGGGAAGAAAGGTGGCGTCATGTTGTCAAAGCTCTGATAAGCTCTGTTTTTATTTCATTAATGGCTTTGTAAGAGAGGGATGCACCTTACCACAGACCTCCCTCACTATAAAATGGATAAATGGATCATGATACCTCACGGAGACAGAGTTACTGAGGCCCGACCCTGGTGCCAGGTTTTGTGAGTGAGCGCCTGGTACTTCCTCCTGAAACAGCCACGGGGGCCTTTAAGGGTCCAGTGCTCATGGGGGTTTGATGATCACCCAAACTAACTGTTGCCAAGTTGTCGTTCCAGCCTGATTTAACAGACCTGTGTGCAACATTTTTAACATAACCATCATAGTAAATGGTAAACTACACTTTAGTAAATAGTAATTTACTGTAGGTGTTGTTAAAAGGCAATTGTGGTCAAACATTTGCATCCACTTATCATGGGCATGAATTTTATGGTCATTTTGAGCTTTTAATGATTTCTTTTACCAGTTCTTTTTCGAGGGTGGAAAGGTCAGTATGCCTTAGCAAGTTGCACTGCCATGAGACACTTTTGATAGCTATCAACAAGCTTTTTGTATAAGTCTGGCTTATTTGACCGCTCTTCTTGGCAGGATTGGTAGAGTTTATTGAATCATGGCATGGACCTGGCTTTTAAACATAGTTCACAAACTTCCAATAGTGTTGTGGTCGGGGTTTTTGGAAAGGCCATTTCAGAAGTTTAATGTTATCCCATTTTATCCATTCTAAAACCAGTTTTTATGTGTTTGGAACATTGTCCTGCTGGAATAGTCAATTATGGCTGTTTCAACCATCCTGCTGTTGATTTGAGGGGAAGTTGAAGAAATCAGAGGTAGGGGTGACACATCCAAATAACTTACACACAGTTGTTTGAGCCAATGACCGTGGAATCTGTAGTTGTTTAGAAATGGCCCAAAGAGACATTCCCAACTTGTGTAAATGTACAATTCTCCTTCGGTCTTCAGTGAATTCCTTGGACTTTCCAAAGGAATATACCAATTAAAGATGTATGTTGCACTGTTTTCACTTTGGAAAAAAAACAGCCCAAATAAATAATTGACATGCATGCCCACGATGAGTCTATGTAAACTTCTGACCACAAATGTAGGTGGAAATGCAAAGTGGAGTTACAAAATACATCTTGTATTATATACACACAACTCCTTTGGTTTGTTTACATTCTTTTCTTGGAAATGATTAGCCAGCACCTCCTTTCCAATGCCATCAGATGAGGGAGCAACATGTAGTTTATCTTTTCTCAGTCACAAAAAGGCAAGATTTTATGAACCTAATTTTTTTATGAACCCGACCACCTAATCCAACACGTAGTCTGAAAGCCACACAAAAACACACCATCTACAGTTTTCCTCTGAAATAATCTTTTTGAAACTAACCCTATTCTGTCTGATTAGACAATAAAGATGGCAGAGTACTTCCACAGGTCAAAAGTGGTCCTGCATAAAAGGAAGTGAGATAAAACAGTGCCAAATATTATGCCTGGCATCCTCATTTGTCATTTGTCACCTCAGCGTTTCTCTTGGTTACAGTAATGATAACAAAAGCAGACCAAACAAAACATGAATGTGGTGGAAGGACAAGGAATAGTGGCGCCAGTTCCTGGCAATCCAGTTTGGCCTGATTGAGGTGAATTAAAAGTAAAGTTATTATACACTACTAAAAAAAAGAAAATTAAAGAACCACTTTTCAATGAAGAGTACAGCATCAGTGAAACCTCTAGGGTAGCAGAGGGGCTTGTTAATCAACCACCTACTTTTCTGACTGTGTTTTCAATAGTTTTGCAGTTATTTAGGGTCAGTGTTACTACTGGTAGTGTGTGGTGATACCTGGACTCTTCAGAGGTTGCGCAGGTAGTCCAACTCCTCCAGGATGGTACATCAATACTGGTCATTGGCAGAAGACTTGCTATGTCTCCCATCACAGTCTCAAGAGTATGGATGAGATTCCAGGAGACAGGCAGTTACTCCAGGAGAGCTGGACAGGGCCGCAGAAGGTCCTTAACGCATTGGCAGGATCGTTATCTGCTCCTGTGTGCAAGGAAGAAAAGAATGAGCACCGCCAGTGACCTTTAGCAGGCCACTGGTGTAAATGCCTCTGACCAAACAATCAAAAACAGATTTAATGAGGGTGGTCTGAGGGCCCCGTGCACACTGCCTGACCCTGACTGGCACTGGCAGGTCCACTGGTGCCCTGTGTGAAAGGGTTTGGAGAAGTCCTGGAGAATGTTATGCTGACCGAAACATTGAGATATGATGTATTTTCTGTGGTAAGTTAAATATTTGTGGAGTATAGTTAACTAAAAACTAAACTAGAAATTTCTTTAACTAAAATAAAAATAGAAACTAGGCTTTTCAAAAAAAAATAAAACTGAAACTATTTTGTGAACCTGGAAAAATAAATAAAATAAAAATATAGAGTAGAAGTCTTTAGTTTTACTCTCTGTCAGTTTGCAGAAAATGTGATCACGACCTGCCTGATGAGGGGTCGGCTGGTGTGCTTATTGAGACTCGGGAAATGCTTGTGAAAGCAAACTGAAATAATAATTAACTGAAAAATACAAAACTATAATAACGCTGATTTGTCAGAGTTGATGATGTTTTAAGACACTTTAGAAAAAAAACCCTGTTTTTCTTTATAGAGTTGATTACTAGAAAACTGGGGCTTTTTAAATGTCACCAGTAAACATGGCTATTTGTATTTTTTACCACCCAGTGTATGATATTTGATACAGTTATTGTGAGTTATTGAGATTTCTACACCACCAGTGGGATTTCTTTCCCGCGAAAAACAGAAATTGCTCAATTCACTTTCAAGCAATATGTTCCAAAAGAAAAAGCCAGGTACAACAAATATGATAGAAATTTAAACCCATATGTGCAAATTAATGTTAAAATAATTTTTTAAAAATTAACCGAAGGTTCAATAAAGACACAGAAATAAATGTCTGGCAATTACTTCCTGGTTCATACTTTAAAAGGTTTACATCCTCCCAAGAGCCGGAGTGTCATTGCTTTGGGTTTGCAGATGTGTTGGGTGTTACTAGCTGAATCCGAATCCCGAACCATTGAAAACCATTGAATGAACTGAATGTGTAGGAGTGAAAAGCCTCCTTGCGTGAGCCCTTTCTGTTTCCATTCTCTAGGTACAGTCATTGTTATATAAATGCACACCTGCAGCATATTTGTGCTTGATAACATTGAGCGTGTGGCGTGGGAATCCCTGGGTATTCTGAACACGACCAGACATGTGCTGCGCACAATGACTCACTATGAATCACACACCACGCACAAAGCAGTGTGGTAAAGGGTCAAAGTTAATAATTGTGACTCATCAAATCAGTAAACTTGTTAAGACTGAAAGCATGATAGAGATGTGAACTCTGGACTTTTACTCTGCACACCTGTTTCTACCTGCTTCCCCATTTTTCTCCATTTCCTGCTTCCTCTCCCGGACCACAGACTCCACTGGAGGATTTTACAGTCATGTGCTTAAAATGCACGCTACTCTTCTAGTTTACTCGCTGTCAGCAACCTGTAGTGTACTTTACTGTATAACCCTGTGTGAAGACAGACAGCAGCCAAAACAGCTGCTGTTAAATTTATAGATAACATAATAACAATAATGAACTTTATGCATACAACACCTTTAAAAATCCAGTTTCCACTAAAATTGTGCGCTCAAATAGTTGGAAACTATTAACTACAGGAAGAACTACAGTGTAATAATAATGCTGTGCATTGAAATAAAATTGGAATTTTATAAGTTTTCCGGATATTAAATTAAAAATTTACATTAAGGAACCAGGATGACTTCAGATATTTGCAACTAAGGGATTTTTATGATAGGGAAGAAAGGCCCAGTGAAAATTTGGACAAAAGCTGCATAATTAGAACCACTGTAGGTATAATATCTACATTTTACCATCAGCTACTGGAGAGGAAAGAAAATACAACACTTTACATTAAACAGAAAGAGTGAAAGAGTAATTTTCTATTGGTGATACAGACATGTTGAAGACCCCTCTCATGTGTTTTGTCTTTTAATTTTTGGGCGAGCATGCATTTTGTTGTCAAAATTCTGGGTCATGTTTGGTGTTTTATTTAGTTAATGTGGCAGAAAGTATTGTGTCAAAAGAAGATGGGTAATTGTTTAAAATCTCATTGACTGGATGCAACTGACTCATAAGATAAGATTCCACAAGGAAACAAAATAGAGAGAAATGGAGGACGTTTACATGTCAGGGACAGGGTGAGGACTGAAATGTTGATCTAGAGACAAAGCACTCCAGATTGTACACAGGTAGCAGTTGGTCTGTTTTGTTTCGTTTGTGTTATCTCTGAAGTAGAACAGAAAGCAAGACATTAGGGAACAGCACAGCAAGATAAAGTCAAGGTAAAGATGAGAAAAACTGACACACAAAAAAAAGAAAATAGGCAACCATTAAATACCAAAACCTCTCATCTGTTGTAGGGTTAATACAGAGAGACAGGCCCCTCTAGAATCACCACTTAACCTAAACTCTTTGGACTCTAGCTCGTGGATTTAAATGCGCGATCTTCTTGCCGTGAAGCAACAGTGCAAACCAAAGCAGTGAAAGTGGAAAGTGATTTAATGAGCCTTCTCGGAGAGTATGCTCCAAAGCTGAGGGGGCGGATGGTACCTTTGGTTACAGAAAGTCAGGTGCTTAACTCTGACCTCTGTATGCACTTTCCTGATGAGTTTATGGACAATCAGATCCACCCCTCGCTCGTCATATCAAGAAAATGCTCAGCTCAAGACTTCATCACCAGTCTTTGACACGTCTACATCTGCACAACTGAGCACGAGGAAGAACATGACGGCTGGCAGAGCACTCGGGTCTCTCACTGTCAAACTCACAGAAGTGTTGAAACTATCGTGGAAGACTCAGAAACATTCATCTCTAAATGAGATAAGACAATCAGCTGTCGTGCATGACACCCACCCTCCTGATCTACCCGTAATCAGGCTTCAAAAGACACATTCCCACACTTTATAATAACAATTATCAATAATTGGTTGATTGTTAGCTCAGTTTATGGCTTTTTACTGTTAACAAACATTGTATTTATGATTAATAATGTTTACTGATGGAGTGGCGACAGCGTAATTTACTGTGAACCATCATGGTCTGTTTCTCTCACTGGTTAGTTTTACTTTGGTTAGGTTTAAGCACCAAAACTGCTTGACTAGTTTTTTGAAATTGTTGTGGTTTGGATTAAATGTGATATCAGACTGAGACCAATATCATTGTTGGCAGGACATCGGCATCATGGGACCAATGCCGAAGGACCCGGAAATCTCTGGGAGCAGGTCTGATATAAAATGTTTGTAGGGCACAAACTGATGATGTGTACACAGTATATAACATGACTCATAGCTAATGACATTATTTATTACTATTTCATTGTTTCTTGCCAGTGAAATAACTGTTTACCAAAGTGTAGCTTACCATTTATTACTGATGGTTATGTTAAAAATCTTGAAAATCAGGTGTTTTAAACCAGGCAACTCAGCAGCTTGGTGACAGTTAGAATTGATTTTAACATTTTACCACCACAATTTGTCACTTGAAGCACATCTGGCCTTTCAGAGTGAAAGCGTCGATGGTGGTTTTGTTTAGGCCATAGGGGTCCCTCGGCTTTACAAGGATCTCTTTGAAAAAGCTCACAGAGCCGGAATCCTCTGTTAAATCGATTTTTAAAGTTTTCATAGCCCTGTTTTGTTTAGCACTGTTGCTTCATGGCGAGAATCCACCAGCTGGGCTCTTTCTGTGCACCGCTTCCTCCCACAGTCCCCCCCCACACACACACACACCCCTTTTTGCCTCAATTCAGATAATTGGTTGTGGTTTTAACTTGGAGAGGACTAAATAATGATCAGTGCTGACCCATTTACCAACACAGATCCTAACTCAAACCCTAGGAAGTCAGAATATATCTTTTTTTTTTTAAATTAAATTGTTCTCCCGAGTCTGGCACACGTTATAAACCAGGGGTGTTGAATTCCAGGCCTCAAGGGCCGGTGTCCTGCAGGTTTTAGACCTCACCCTGGGTCAACACACCTGAATCAAGTGATCAGTTCATTACCAGGCTTCTGGAGAACTTCAAGACATGTTGAGGAGGTAATTTAGCCATTTGAATCAGCTGTGCTGGATCAAGAACACATTTAAAACCTGCAGGACCTTGAGGCCTGCAGTTCAACACCTGTGTTATAAACTACCCACATTTTTTTCAGGTAGGATTAGGGTTATACGTGTGACTTAAACCTCACAGGGTTTATTAGACTGAGGTTTTGTTTACAGCCTTAAAAATAACCTTTTAAGACATCCAAGGGACCTAACAGAAAAGATACTGCAGGTAAGTAAAGTTTCTGGGCTTTTTTTAACTTTAGTATGTTTAAAGAAGCGTATTTTCAGGCCCATGAATTACATTTTTACAGCCCTCAGCAGATATTGTCAGCGGTGAAAAGCACAGTTTTTATTTGAAAGGTTATTTTTATCCAAGCCCCAAATCTCTTTGAGCAGATAGTTTTGACAGAGAGATAGAAGATGAGCCTTTCATATGGTGTAACTTGTTGTCTGTCCAACCTGCTGATGCCAATGTTTGCTTCTCTTACTGATGTCATAGACAATAATTTGCTGTAGTTTATCCTTGGAAACTATGATGTAAATCAAGACTCTGATGCTCAAAATTGTGCAAAAAATCCTGCTGAATAAAAACAGATTTTGGTTTTACACTGATTAGATTTTAATTAGTTTGGTTGCAGTTTTTATTGGAGCTTAAAGCTGTTTTTTTTAGCCATGAAAATTTCATATGGCTATCTCGTGTACTCAGGAAGTCATGTTGGAAAAAATAAGACAAATTAAAAACGTAAAATTTCCAGCCTATTCCTGTGTACTGCAGGGGCCTGTAGCTTGGAAAACATTCACTGTATGACGGTAAAAATTTCATTAAATAGTCTAAATCAGATGACTCTGAGGTGGTTAGGTAGGACTTTTCCACTCATATCTGATGCCATGTTTCCTATCATGATCACAGAGCCGCTGGAAAATACACACACAGTTATTAGCAGTGAAATCAATCTGGAATAGTTTACAGAACTTCTTGTCTGTAGAACATTTTGATTGCTTCCTCATTTACATGACAGGTTTTCCATGGGCTCTCAGATTTTTGGACCTCACTTGTGCAGATATGTGGAGAAATTCCAGCAGTTGCAGCTTTGTGTGTGTGATCAGTGGTTGTTAACTCTTTTTGTTGATGTCTCTAAATTTTGCTGAATCGGCTTTAATGAGCTGTTGGGGGTTCATACAGTCAGCAGTCCAGACTTCCCCTTTCTACTGCTCAGTGTTTTTAATTCCTTCCATCTCACAATAGTCTGTTGGGAAACTTGCTGAACATGTTGAGCAAATTGTGATGATGCTGCAGAGATTAAATCCTCCAGTTTCCTGCTGTGACAACAAACAACTGGCTTTTATTTTGCATGGAACAAACGTAACAGTGCGCCAGAGATGATCTCAACTATTTTTATGGTCACACAGACAATGGGCCCCACTGTAGGAGAGGATGCAAGAAAGAGAAGCATCAAGTAGTCTTACTAGAAAGAGGCAGCCACTAGAGACTCTTTGTTTCGTACAAGATCGCGACTTATCAGGCCACGCTGTATCATAAAGACCTCATCCTAACAGAGCACTTCACTCTCAGAATCTGGGCTTTCTTGTTCCTGAGCCTGGTTCTTCTTGTAATTTCTTCCTGTTAAAAAGGAGTTCTTCCTCCCTGCTGTCACCTGTTCACAGCGAATCATCTGATTGATGATCAGCTGTGTAAAAAAATAAATAAATAAAAGAATTGAATAAGGTGTTTTTTAACAACAGCAACAATGTTGTCAATAATCAGAGCATATTCTCCGTAACCATGCTTGGTTAATATATACTCACCTGCGATGTCGGTCTATTAAGTACATGTGTTCACATCTTTATCTAGTATCTAATCAGCGAGTCACATGACAGGAACTCAATGCATCTGGCCCTAAAGATGAAATCAAAACAATCTGCTGAAATTCAAATGGAGCATCAGAAGGAAGAAGAAAGGTGATTGGAGTGACTTTAAATGTGGTGTGGTTGTTGGTGCCAGGCGGAAATGCTGACCTACTGGGATTTTCCCACATAGTCATTTCTAAAGTTTACAGAGAATGGACCAAAAAGTAGAAAATATCCAGCAAGCAGAATTTCTGTTGAAGCAAATGCCACATTGATGTCAGATGTCCAAAGTGATTGGATAGACTGGTTTGATCTGACAGGAAGGCAACAGTAACTCAAATATCCACTTGTTACAGCTGAGGTATGCAGAAGAGCGTCCCTGAATGCACAACACATCAAACACATTGGATCAGGTGAAGCAGCAGCAGCAGGAGACCACACCAGGTGTCACTCCTGTCAGTCAAGAAGAGGAAAGGTCGAGCACCTTTGGGATGTCCTGGAACAGGAGATTCACATCATGGATGTGCAGCAGCTGTGTGATGCTGTCATGTCAGTCTGTGCCACAAAGACATACAGGAATTCTGAAGGAAAAAGGAGGGCCGACCTAACAATAACATTATTGTATCTGAGTGACCACTAAGTTTATACTGACTGATATATCACATCTGCAGGAGCTTTTAGATAGATATATGCATGTGTTATAAATAAGTGTCTGAACTTCAGAGTGCTAGCTGATGCTCAGTGTCCTCTGAGCCTTTTTGTTACATTCTGCAACATTTCATTGTATTTGTTGAGAAATCTTTGTGTAACCTGAGCCGACATCTATAGTCACCGTTAAAGAAATTTGCGAGCACCAGAAAAAAAATATCAGTTCAGCACAATCATGGAATGAACAAGGTTTAACGTCACATAAAATTTTACTTAAAAATTAATACATCTAACATCAAACATTGCTTGTTTGTCCAGAGAATCAGCCATTATGCAGCAATCACAGTTTTGCAGACCTTTCAGCATTCTGGCTGTTCAAGTGTTGAGGCAATCTGGGGAAATTTTTGTGCTTACTTCCTGAAGTGCCTCCCACAAGTTGCATTGTTTTTATAAATGCTTCTCCCATACCATAGATATGATCAAGCTGCTAGAAACAACAGCTCAGTACACTCGCTGTCTGAATTCCTAGCTTATTTATTTGTTTTGGAGCTGGTCGTCTTTGACACAGAATTTCTGCTGCAGTTTTTTAATGGTATAGTTAGAATTAGGCAATGGGCTATGCAGATGTATGCCTTCTTTAAAATAAGAACAAAAGTTGCTGTTCTTACATAACTTCAACTTTTTCCAGTGATCAGCAAACCTTTAACATGATGATTTTTTAAGTAACACAATGTGCCCTTTTAGGTGTGAGTGAAGGCTGCCTAGAATAGGTCACTGTACATAAATGCAGTTTCCCTTAAAAATCATAAATATTTATCATTATTGAGTCATCAAATTCCATTTCGATAGATTTATTTTAGAGAAGAAACTTATAAACTATCACAGACTATAGATCGTTTTTCTTTTCAGACGACCTCTTTGGAGATCAATATTCGACTTAAATAAATCGTTTGGGTTTTACCAGTCTGCTTTACAAGAGCATTGTGAGACCGCGATCCTCAGAACGGAGAATTCCCTGCAGGAAGTGAATCCAGAAGGATATCTGGATTAGTTTATGATTTTTTTTCTTAGGAGTCATAAGACAGTATCTCACAATCTTTGTTCCTTAACCCCAACCCAGACATGTTGGTATTTATGTGTCCAAATTTTGCCCAAAGGGAAAAAAATAAATAAATAAAAATCCTGATCTAATCCAGAAGTATCCATGCAGAAGAGGCACAAAGCGCTCCAAACACCTGTGAAATAAGTTTGTGCTTCTGCAAGTTTGGACCACTAGATGGCGATAGATGACCACTTTACTGAGATGTCCACAGTCGTCCTCTCAGTATGAGACTGAATTGTCTCCATAGAGAGCAGTCAGCATGATTTTGGTGTTTATTTCTCATCATTTACTGATTTGATTTAATTAAACTGACCGACAACAAGACAATGAAAACAACCTCTCTCCAGCATCTAAACTGTACGTGCGCTCCTGATGTCATTTTACTTACTATATTTTACTATTTTTACCATATTATCTGATTATAGGTTTACAGAGAGTTTCTTTCTGATCTGTAAGGCACAAATAAGACTGGTTTTTAAGAAGCCTACAAATAACCGATGGATCCATGTCTAAATTAGAGAGGGAAATTATTTTTAAAAGGTAAAATAGTAAAAATCACAGGAACCTGTTTCTGTCTCTTCTGTAAGTGCATTTATTTACTTGTTGTTGTTGTTGTTGTTGGGTTGTTTTTTTTTTTTTTTTTAATGAAACAGCATTTGTCTCAGTATTAGAGTGCAAACCAGTGTCATGTGGCTTAATTTAACTTTAAATCTAACACTAATATCGGGGCTGCAAACAGTTGTGTCCTGTCATCTAACAGTGATTTATTGTATGTGTAAAAAAAAATAAAACCAAACCCTTTTTTCTTCCATTGTTATACAGCTGCTTCTAGCTAAGAGCCACACAAATGCAAGAGAGCCCAACCTCTCAGTTTAATCTCAAAATTAGATTGTTGTAGAGCTGGTTTCCCGAAACTGGAAACCAGCAAACTCATGATGAGTTAGAACGCGTGCACTGGGTTGTGCACGTGCTCAGTTCCCATCAGTTAAGATGTAAACTCCATGTAAACACAGACAGACAGACAGACGGATCAACCGTATAATACGACAGTACTTAAAGGGATTGTGACTGAGAAGCACAGATCAATAGAGTCATTTTCAGCAGCCTGGAGGATTATCCACCTCACTGCCCACTGATGCGATGCAAAATAAAGACACACACACACACACACACACACACACACACACACACACCCTCCAGCCAGCAGCCTCCTCAGACTGCTGGGGATCTATATTTTTACAGGAGATTACCCCGCTTTTACATCTTTACACCGGCCTTTACTGATTTTATCCTCATGGCAGAACTCACTCTTAGCTTTCTTCGTGTGATTCGATTCCCCCTTTTCTCCTCAAAAGGAAGGGGGGGGGGGGGGGGGGGGGAATGAAAGTTCAATGTTCACCAGCTGATCAGAGGATAAAATTTATATCATGCAAACCTCACCATAGTGGGAAAATCCAGCAATGTGAACTAAATGTACATATGTTTAAAAAGGTTTTTTTTAAAGGCTAAAAAAAATTATACCTTAATACACAATTAAATAATGATTTTATTAAGTTAGGACGGTGATATTCAGGATAAAATATCAGAAGAAATATATAATAAAACTGATCATTTTGATCGAGTTTTTCAGTATTTTGTATCACCTTGAATCTTACTACAATCTTAATAAAGGATGCTTCAAAATATTATATTTGTCTTGAATATATTGATCACTTTTGTGCATAAAAAGGAACTTGTTCAGTTTTAAGGTAAAATGGCTATTTATTTCCTTACTTGGTTTCCCAAAACAGTAAAAATAACAACAAAACACCCAGTATGGGCTCTCTATACATTATTATGGTAAATGGCCTGTATTTGTATAGCGCTTTTACTAGTCCCTAAGGACCCCAAAGCGCTTTACACATCCAGTCATCCACCCATTCACACACACATTCACACACTGATGATGGCAGCTATATTGTAGCCACAGCCACCCTGGGGCGCACTGACAGAGGCGATCATCATATTATCATTTGTATTTATTTTTTTCTATTATAAAATATGGTTGTAGAGATCATAAGGACTTTAAAAATCAAGCGGAGGTCTCAGTCAGGATGATCAGGGGTCAAGGTTTCCTCAGGGTAGCAGCTGACAGTTACAGTGGAGAAACAGCCAAACTGAAGAAACTAGAAGCGCTGATTCAAGTTAATTTTTAGTGTAGGACCCTCCACACAGCTCATCTCTGTTCTCTGCTGTATTCCCCAGGGGACCCTCGTCCGGCCACCAGCCCGGCCCATGAGCTCGTTCCCACGCTCATCCGCTTTGATTGATTTCCAGGCAGCGACGCCGGCTGGCTGGAGCCCCTCTGGCCGGGCTGTGGAGCGCCTGGCCCACTCAGAGGGGCCTCAGCCCATGGAGGGGAGGTGGGTGGGTGGGTGGGTGGGTGGATGGATGGGTGGATGGATAGATGGATCAGTCTCCCTTCGACCTCTTATCAGCCACAGCAGTCTCTTGTGGGGGAGGGTGAGTGTGAATTGTCCACACACACACATTAGATCACAATCTCTCTCCTTCCCCGCACTCTTTCTGTTCTGCTGAGGAGATAACGCCACGCAAACGTGCATGAGCACATGCACGCAGAGGGAAAGCCGTGCCTGAGGTATTCCCACCATGGCAACACCAGAGACACGGATAATCAGACACTTCAGCCACACTGAAACGATCATTAGTAGTCTTAAAAAAGATATGATCTTTAACTGAGGGCCCCAGCAGGGAGGCAATTTCTAATTACACCCACTCCAGTGCATATGCACGAACCTGATCAGGTTGTTCTCCTCAAAATGCCTCCTGTGCGTGTTCACTGGTTAAAGGTGCAAACTGAAAACACTAATAAAGAGGCTGCTAAGTTCACTTTTCCAAGAGTGTCGCAGCATTACACAAATGTGTCATATCTGGTTGATTGTATTTTAAATATTTTACAGTTTTTAAAAAATTACATCAACCAAAGAATGTCAGTAAAAGTAAATAACTGAAAACAAACAGTTGATTTAAATGGAAAAAGAACAAATTATTCATGTTTTATGTTTGTTCATCTCGTCTTCTTTAAACAGTTTTTACTTTATCTCTCACATTCCAAACAAACTCAAAGCAGATTATTTTTTGCACATGATCAACTGCTGCAGCAACTCCATCATCTAAAACTATCAATTTTCATTCCCTTTGTTTTACTTTCGATGCATTTTAAGAATTATTTGGAACCTGTGAGTGTTTTATGTATTGAAATTTACTCTAAATTCAGAAGAAATGTGAGATAAATGTTGGGAAATTATGCCACAAGTTGTGGTCTTTAAGTTCTGAGCACATTCAGAAAATCACTTCCTCAAAGATTTTACAATAGCTCGAGTTTCATATTGTACCAAATATTTAGCATCTTGCTAAAGCTTCAGGAAATGTTCTGTAAAGGCTCCCTGAGGGTCTTCTGAAAGTTTAAACAATAATCTTCAAGTTCCTTTAACGGTTTCACCAAAAACTACCTCTCAAATTATTCTTTAAAGTTTTGGTTTTTGTTTTAACACTGAGAACTCCATGTATTTCACACTGCGGGGTGATTGCCCACTTTTTAAAAAGCATTTGACATTATAGATCACAGATTATTAATGGAGAACATAGAGAAATACAACAAGGTATCACACTAAAAAGTTACACTGACCATGGATATCAATATGTACAAATAAATACTCGTAAATCCAACCTCCTGAAGGGTGTTTTTTTTTGGGGGTTATAAAAGGTTCAGTGTTGGGCTCTGTATGTATATTGTATGTAAAATTAGAAATAAAAATGTATTTTATTTACTAAAATATTGTTCCAGTACATCTGATTTTTCAGTGCCACAAAAAAGCCAGTTTAATTACTTTATATACCTTTAGAATCATATATCTTAGATTTTATATTATAAATCCGTATTTGAAAATTTTTTAAATAAAACTTTCATAGAAATGTAGTGGAGTAAATGCTCTGCCCCTCTTTAGACTCCATGGAGTAAAGTTTACAAGAAATCTACCAAATTTAAAGATCTAGCACTTTATCAGCAGACAGACAGCTTTTATTTCAGCTTCTTCTTAATTTAGCTATAAAACAAACAAACTATGAACAGAAGCAGCTAAAACATAATTTTTCTTTTGATTTAAACTATGGTGAAGGAATTTTATTGGCATTTTAATGTGAAAACACCAAATGTAATAAAACACTACTTAAGAGTTAGAGAGTTAATGAACCAATAGGTGGAAACATGAGCCCTGAACCTTGTTTGCTGATGACACTAGTTTCTATCTCTCTGGAAAGAGTTTGGAAGTTCTCAATACAGAGCAAAGTTTTGAGGAAATAATTTAATATTAATAATTAAATAGTAATATTAATAATAATTTGTATATTAATATATTAGGTATCATTAGGAACTAGTAAATGTTCTGGTGTACTAAAAATTAGACCCTAGAGTAGTACACTACTGTGCAAAAGTGTTGAGTCACTCCTCATTTCTTTGTGTTTTGCTCCCAAAGAGCCAGGCTTGCAGATTTGTTCTTAACTGGTCTTGAGCAAACGTTCTCCAGGGTTTCTGGGTTTCTTTTTCACTCACTTTCAGTCCAGTACTAATGCATGACCATTTCCAGATGAATGTTTTGTTGCGTGTTAGGCCCCTTAGCACTGACTTGGTATCTCTTGGTATTTTGTGCGGTGTGTGCTTCATAAAACTGAGAAAACTGGACAAGTGGAAGATAAAAGAAGTAGTTTCAGGCCTAAAAATCTATCTACAGCAGATAAATATTATCTGAAAGTTGTGTCCTTAAAAAATTTAAAAATCCAGCCAAGACCTGACACGTGACTTGAGAGATGCATCTGATCCTTCAGTTGTTCAATGAAACCTCATCAGAAATGGTCTCAGTGGTAGGGCGAGTGACAAGAACCCATTCTTGAAGAAGGGAAACAGGGAGAAAGGACTCAGGTATGCACATTACAAAAGAACTGGACTGAAATGTGAATACATATTATAGAGTGATGAATCCAAATTTGAAAAATTTTAGTTCAAATCACTGATATGTTTAATTGAATTTATTGTCAGTATGTACGGAGAAGGTCAGGAGAGAAGTACAACAGTGAGTGTCTACAGCTGCCTGTGAACACGGTGGAGGCTGTGTCATGGTGTAGGAGATTTTCTAAATTGATAGAATTATGAATCCATAAAAGATTTTGATCCACCATGAAATACCATCTGAAAACCATCTTACAATGGTTTAAATGTTCAATGTGACAACGGTCCCAAACTCACTGCCAATGCAATAAAAGGGTACCTGGAAAAACACACGACGGGACACTATCAGTCATGGATCGGCCTCTGCAGCACCCGGACATTAACATAATTGAAAATGTTGGATCATCTAAATGGAGCCAACACCCAAAGAAGAACTTTGATGGTCCATAGAGAAGCCTGGAGAACTATTCTTGAAGACTCTTCAAAGAAATTACAAGAAAGCTGCTTGACAGGGTTCAGATTGTGCTAAAGAATAATGGCTGGCTTTCATTGTACAAAGTGTATTGCCATGTTTGTTTTCATCTATTTCCCATTTTCCTAGCAAATTTTAAAGGAATAATGGGTAAAGAAGACTTTGCACAGTACTGTAGAATGTGAGCTTTCATTTATAGAAAGGGAGATCATATTGGGTTGGCTTCTGATTTTTGGATGGCAAGAAGAGAAATAGAAATGAAGACGACACAGATCATCGCTGGCTGAAAGTCAGTGCTGTGAGGTGAAGGGATGTTGAAGGGGAAATGTGAAATTGGCAAAAATTGCCTCTGGCTATGTTATTTATTCAAGTCAGCCTGTAAAAGGAAGAGAGGAAATGAACATTAGGACATTTAATTATATTTTAAAAAAATTGTACTGTCAATACAAGTGTTAAAAGTCTGAAAAGCAGGAAAGCAGGAAAGTAAATCCTACTTAATCTTAATCAGGGATACAGCCCTTATCTGCTAATGTGGGCACTGACTTTAAAAGGTGAAGTTTGGCTCCCGCTACTCTGACTTTAGGGGTCTCCTGATCTTCCTGACTAAGTTACCTTTTAAGAGGACAAATTTATCCCCTGAGGTAATCCAGACACTTTTCTTTTACTTAAAAAAGGTCTTGCTAGTGACCTACCTCACTCCAAGAACAGCCTTTTCAGAAGTTATAGGTTTTCTCATTATGCAGGAGGCATTCCATGGATCTTTTAACGTTGTGGCACCAGTTGTGGCACAGTATCTGATCATAAATAAATGCAGTGCAGACAAAAATGGCATAGGAAACACTGAGCACATGTTTTGCAGTATTATGTACTGTAAGTGGTGCTTCATAAGAGTTACAGTGGCCACCCTAAAATGTCCAACGGGGATCTTTAAAATTTATACAGAAATACTTTTTTTTCTGTCTATCATACCTGTTCTGTTACCTATAAAACATTCTTTTATCATTATATATGTTGTTTATGCAAAGAGTTAAAAACACAATTGATACTGCAAAAAATAAATACAACTGAAGGTAGGTTTATATTAATTATTTATTACAGTATCATCAGTACCAAATTATAGATGAAGTGGTGACGTCGTAATGTTTTAATCAATAACTACTTAGAGTGAAGTCATCATGGTTGGGCTGTTTTTACTTTGAAACAGAAGTCTGAAGAAAATCTGAGTAAACATCTTGTTTGAAGACAAGTAATACTTCAAATATTTGTGCAGAACCACTCAAAATATCCCAATTACTGATACCTAATTATGAAACAGTTACACGGGAATTACAATAAAAATCAAACCCTATATTTTAAAACAAAAACATGCATATATATCCACTCCAGAGGATAAAAAACTAATAAGGAGATTGCTTTCTACAGAGCTGCAGCCAATGATTGTTTTAATTGTGGATGGATTTGTTTATTATTTTGTGACTGTTTATGGAAACAAAACAATAAGATTCAATTAGAGCTTTCAGTTTAGAGTAATTTGGTTTACTGCTGTTTTAAAAAAAATTACTACAATTTAAATCAGTAATCAAAACCGTTTTACTGGAAATTTTGTGGCAGGAAACATTTATGATTAAAACTAAGCAGCGCAGATAAATATATTCAACACCTGAAGGTTAAACACACTTTAGCATTTAACCATACTTGGACTCTACTTAAGTTATAGTAGGCTACAGAAATTTTAGCATAAAAAACATTTAAAGTACTTAAAATCATACCTCATGGGGCAGGTGCCACCCTGTGCCACCTCCACCTGGACACGCCCCTGCCTGACACTATTTTTTCTTCGCTGTTGTGCTTTTATAATTTTTAGTCTAATGTTGAATTTCAGCATTCAGTCAAAGCTATCGGTGTCCGTGAGGCTGGATGGAAAAAAATGTTAACGCGGATAGGCTGCTCTCTTTCTCTCTCTCTCGTTCACTCATCATACCTGCGCGCGCCCCCCTCTCTCTCTCTCTTTCCGCCACTTCAAAGCTCTACTTGAAAGTGGGCTCGAGACAAGAGTTGTTGTCCTTTCCGCTGTGCTTGTGCCACGCGCTGTCATCGCCACAATGCCTCGAGGATTCTTGGTAAAGAGACACCGGCGAGGCTCGGCGTCATACCGGTCACGGAGCAACAACAACAACCCGGAGGGTGACCGGAACGGCGGCGGCGGGGGGTACAGCTGTGAAGCGACCGGAGCAGAGAGCCACGTGCTCAGTGTTTTCCCGTTTCAGCGGCAGGACGGAGAGTTCCCAGTGTCCCGCGAGGACTCCGCTGGTGTCAGGGAGGCGTGGAGCCCGCACGTGGAGTCCGCTCTGGAGGCAGAGGCGGACCGGCGCGCGCAGTTACCTGAGAGCGAGTTGGACGCTTTGAGCCCCGACGGTGACTTCTCTTGCTTCTTCCCGCCGCCGCCTCCGCCACTCACAGACTCCTGCAGCCCCGTTAAACCGGTTGGCACGAGACTTCTTGAGCAGCGCGAGGAAGGAGAAAAACAGCTGCTGTTCACGGGCAGGTGTCTGCCGTCCTCCCCAGTACCCGACCTGCCGGACCTGCCGTTCCTGGTCAGCTCCACGCCGACCTCGGTGTCCGCCTCCATCGAGAGGATCCTCGCGAGCAGCAGCCGCCACCACGCGCCGTCCTACGGTCACGGTGACAAGTATGACCCTCCCCACGTGCACCTGTTCCCGCATCTCACCGTGATGAGCCAGGAAGTGGCGAGGAAACGCTCGTTCCTCGAGCCGAGCAGCAGCAGACACAGCAAACAGTCTGCGTGCAGCAACCCCACGAAAAAACCCAAAGTGAACCGGAAGCTGAACTTCGAGGACGAGGTCACGACCTCCCCGGTTCTGGGTCTGCGCATCAAGAAGGAGAGCCCCGAGCTGCGGAGGCACCGGGAGAAGTCGTCCGGCCCCGGCGGGAATCAGCCGCTGGGGGAGTTCATCTGCCAGCTGTGCAAAGAGGAGTACCCCGACCCCTTCTCCCTTGCGCAGCACAAGTGCTCCCGCATAGTGCGTGTGGAGTACCGGTGCCCCGAGTGCGACAAAGTCTTCAGCTGCCCGGCCAACTTGGCCTCTCACCGCCGCTGGCACAAGCCGCGCCCGGTGAGCAGCCCGGCAGGTGAGACCCCGACCCCCAACAAGAACCTTTCGCTCAAAGAGGCACGAGGGCTCGCTCAGCACGAGAGGCCGCCGGTGGAGTTGGAGGGCAAGGAGAACGAGCTGCTGCGCGTGAACACCAATCAGCACCACGCGGCGCTGGACAGCTCCCGCATGAGGCGCGAGCAGTCTCTGCTGCTGCTCCACGCGCGGTCCCGGGACAGCCCGGACGGCGACGGCCTCGCGCCTCCCCGCTACGACTCCTCTCCGCGTTACCGGAACCCGGCCGAGAGCTGCCTGGACCTGCAGCCGCAGGTGAGAGCCGCGGACAGCCCGCCGTCCAGTCTCCTCGTGCTGAACCCAGAGGAGCGCGCGGACCTGCCCCAGCAGCAGCTTCCGCCTCTGCCGTTTGTTCAGTCGTTACCGGAGGAGGTGTACGAGTGCCGGTATTGTGGGAAGAAGTTCCGGCGGCAGGCTTACCTGAAGAAACACCTGGCCGCGCACGAGATGACATCGCGAGCGTCTCCGCCCGCTGCATCTTACGGCCAAGCGCGCGAGCCCAGTTCTGGACAGAGCCAGGTGTGCCTTTGTCACCTGTGCGGCGCGCGCTTCCCGTCGGTCGAAATCAGGGACAAGCACCGGCTGTGGCACGCGATGAGGGACGAGCTGATGGCGGAGACTCTGGGAGGAGGACGCAGAGGGGACGTTTTCCACGCGCACAGAGAGGAGAGCGGTGGCGGGGAGTGCGACCACCACCAGCAGCAGGAGCAGCAACAGATCTTCACGTGCAAACACTGCCCCTCCACTTTCTTCAGCTCCCCGGGACTCACGAGACACATCAACAAGTCTCACCCCACCGAGAACCGGCAGGTGATGCTGCTGCAGATGACCGTGCGGCCGTGAGTCGCGCGCAAAACTGTGGTTTGGAAAAGAGGGGGAAAAAGTTTATTTATCAAGAAGTCCTTTCAGAAGCAAGTCTCGCCACTCGGTAGCCATCTTGGTAACACCTCCGGGCACTTATTTTAAAATATTGAATTAATTTTAATGGTCACCTGGACACAAAAACTGCTCGTAGATACTAAAATCTGATAAAATAACATCTCAAAATGTCTTTTTTTTCCTCTCCCACAAAGCTATCAATCTACCACAAACCTCTGATTCTTCTCTGGGTGCTTAAATAACACATTTATAGTTCTGCTGAAGTATATTTGGACTATATGCTATGAGTAAAAGATGCTGAAGATGACCTGTAACTGTCCAAGGTGCTGAAACCCTGCCTGGAAACTGGCTTCTACACAACCATCCTAGCTCGCTTTTCCTTAAAGGGAAAAGAGGATATTTTAAGTTACCGGACAAAACAAATAATCCAGAATAATGTTAACCGATTAAATTATTTCTTCTTATTACTTACAGTTCAGCTTTTCTTGCAAATAACCTGGCACTAAAGCTCATTAATGCCACCACCAGAGTGAGTAAAACGGGCCCAACAGCCAGTCATTTTGAACTTGGCATTTGTTTTTATGTTCACTAAAGCTTAGGAGTGTAACCATAATGGGTGATCTTCCTCCTTCTCATCCTAAAAAACTAAATTTTCAAACCACAAATGTACAGAGATCAATGAATAAGAGTAAAGAGAAAACAATCATTAATTTCTCAGCTATAAAATATTTTCATACAGAAATGAAACAGTTAATGTTATACTGCTATTAAAAAAAGGTCTTTTGTCTTTGATTATTCATGTTGAGATATTTGCTAAATGCCTTTATGATGCTAAAAATGTAACGTGTGGTTCTATGAAGACTGTACGGTCCTATTTTGATATGGCTGAATGTGAAACTAATGACACAATTGTGAATAAATGTGAGTAGAGTCCAATCAACACTGCGCTGTCAGCCTGCTGCTGTTATTGTTTTGAAGCTGATTAACCACACAACTCTGGCAGTTACTGGTACGAATTGTTTTATTGTCAAACTCCATCGTGGCACATCCATACGCTTGCCGTGTGGCCGGCGTTAACACATGTTCACACAGTTGACAGTTTGTGGAGTGTGTGCGCAGTCAAAGCATGCAGTGTGTGTAATCAGTAGTATCCATCAGGTGGGGGATTTACACTGTTTCTCCTCTTCAGATGAAGAGTGACGCCGATATGACTTATTCATGCTCTTTGGGTGGAAACTAGTTGTAGGGGACAAAAAAAGAACAGTATGTACAACCCGTGGATCTTTAAAGCAGCATCTGAACGCTAATCCACTAGCGCGCGTAAACATGGTGCCGTCGTGTGGTTTCGGTGCTGGGACGGAGTTTGGGGTGTGAACTGAGCAGGCTCGGTGACCTCTAGTATACATACACACATATATATATACGCAGCATGTAGAGATCAGGGTGCAGTGGGGCCTCTCAACCATTCAATGGTGCTTTGACCTCAGTGACAAAAGTAACAAGAGTAAATAATTTAAAGGGAAGACTCAAACCTCAGCTGACTTCAAGTAAGTGCACATGAATCTGATCTCCTCCTTTTTAAATATTAAGTTTGAAATAAAAGAAAATTGTTACACAATCCCTTTAATCTATAGAGTATATGGCTGAAACGAACAGTAACAAAACTTTCACCAGTAACAGACACGGGAAGAGCGTTCGTTTAACCTTTTTTCCTCTAAACTCACAGAAAGAGAAACTGAAAATGTTAAATACATTAAAAAAAAAAAAAGTGGTAGTGTTGCGACTGCATGCTGATGCCCCCTCCCTCAATGACACCTCTTTTTCTTCCCCTTCTTTGGCGGTGATTCTCTCATTTTTGTATTTTTTTTCCCCCCCAACCCTGAAAACTGCCTACAAAACACTGAAAATGAAGCACTAAACCAACTCTTAGTGGACTTTTGTGGACCCAGATCCCAACACGCGGAAGTGTGTTTTAAATACCAGTCCCCTTTCCCCCCACCCACCAGCCTTTTACAGTAATTCATGAGAATGATGATTCCCTCCATACAGATTTACAAGCTCCATCACGGGAAGAACAACGTAGAATGAATTTAAATTCCTGGACGATGAAGAGCAAGCTGGTTATGAAAGCTTGAAATCTTGTAGCGCTAACCTACTTTTTGTTTTGTTTTCTAGCAAGTCTGTGGTTTGGATTTCAATCACAGTTTGGCTTTGGCAGCTATAACCGTATGTACACACGCACAACAAGCTTCCTTACACTGTACACATTCTTATAGATATTCATATATCTACTATGTATGTGTATATATATATTTATACTCATATAGATATACAACATATACTCGAAGGAACAAAGAAAGAAAAAGCTGTGGTTCTTTGCCTCAGATGAAGGACTGACTAAAAATACAGTAACATTCCTGTTCGGGTCAAAACTCAGTTTACAGTCAATTAAAAGAAAAAACCCCAACATGTTAATATTAATATCAGTGCTTGTTTTACAGCATCAGAAGAAAACAAAATGATATATGCAAGTGCCTCCTCTTCCATCGGTCGGTCCTGTTAATGATCATCAGAGGAAGTTCAGACTTTTATTCTGGATTCAAACACGGAGAACGTTTTTTTTTTTTTGTTTTTTTTTTGGCTTGAGAAACTAACTTTCTTTATCATTTCAGGTCTGTGCTGCGCACAAAAAAAAATAAAAATAGACTTATCGCTTTCTTTACAGCCTCCACTCCCACCTCTGCCCCCCCCAGCACACGCGCACACACTCGCACACACACGCACACACACACAAAATAGTACAAATATACAGATTCCTTAAAGGACACTTTTCTTCTTCTTTGCAGTCCTGCTCACACTGACTGGCATTGTGTGCACTTTCTAACATGGCACAGGCTGTTATGAACTAATACTGCACTGCTAATTTTACTACTCAACATGCTGCAACACTGGTTTGACTTGTCTCTCTCTCTCTCTGTGTGTGTGTGTGTGTGTGTGTCTGTGTGTGTGTGTGTGTGTGTTTTTTTTTTTTTTTTTTTTTTTTTTTCCCAAGCAAAGCTGTAGATATACAGAGCAGCATCTGTGAGTATTTTTCAAAATAAAACTTACAGTATTGCCCATAGAATACTTTTATATATATTTAGTACAAGAGAACACGTGTGCCCATTAAAGCCCAGGGTCCAACCAGAAATACAACATGCTGGGATGAATCAGCGCCTACTCAAGAGTTTATATTAATTTGCTTACATACCTAATTTTGTGTGCTTTGTAAACGGACCAATTTAAAATGGCTTGTTTTTGAGGATCCTGATACCTCCGATTGGCTGATATGAAAGCTTTTTGTTTCCTAATGTGATATCAAGTGTGAGTTCTGGCTGAGTCCTGCAGTTTGGGGATTTCAGGTCTTATTGGCTGATCCGGAGGAGCGTCGCAGCTTCATGGACATGCGGCTCTTGCTAGTCCGAGGAGACATGGGGGACGCCGTGTCGCTCCCGGCCTCCCCAAGAGCCGGACTTTCTCCCCGAAGAATCTCTAGGCAGGAGCCTGAAGAGGAAGAAGAATAGGAGGAGAAGGGGGGTTTGAGGGGAAGACAGGCGAGGTGAGGGGGTGGAGGTAAATAAGGAGAAAAAGGATGAAGGGACAACAATAAAATTATATTTCAGCCCACTGTGATCTACGAAGCCACACTGCACAGATTCCTACAGTCACAGAAGCAGGACAGTCAGATAAACGGACACACAGACACACAGCTAGAGACAGGAACATGATAAAGCTCTATTTCCTTAAGTTAAAGGTTCCCCAAAACCACTAGACATGTGCATGACCTATACTTAATGTGAAACAGAAAAGTAATTATTTAAACCAACCAAAATTAAGTGAATCTGAGCTAGCGAGCGAGCCTCACTGATAGGACATACTAACCCTTTACCAGTGACTACAAAGACATTTTAAAGTTTTTCCTGCTTTGCAGCTGAACCTCTTATAGAACAGGTACCACCTCTATCAGGATAGCTTTGGATGATACAGTTTAAAGCAAGGCTGCCAAACTCATTTCACGTACAGCTCACTTTGATGTTAAGTGGGCTGGACGAGTGAAACTCACCATTGTGTCAGTGTAAAGACGTTTAGATAAACATTCAGTCCCTGAGACATCTTAATACAAGAAACAGAAGTGCAAATTAAATAGTAGGTCTCAGGTTTACTACGTAATAAAGAAATGTTCCAACAGAACGACATCTGGGCTAAACCTGCAAAAAATAAATGTTTAAAATTGCAGAGAAACTTCTGGTAACTCCCTGCACAGACTGTCCTGTAATTTAAAGTATTTTAAAGTGCAATTTAAAGTTCACAATTTATTCACCATCTCTAGTGCATACCATTCACAGCTAGCATGAAGAACCTTCTGCTTAAGACCTTTCCCTTTAACCCTGAGCTGGTTAAAGCTGTCTAGTGGTTTCGGGACCATCAGATACATTGCACTATGCTCCTCTAATGAGTGGAAGTTAGGAGAGGATAAAGGAGGAAAGAGAGAAGGACAAAGAAATAGAGAAGGTATTGGAAGAGGAGCAGTTCAGGAGAGAGAAGAAAAAGAAAACTGAATAAAAACAGAAAAAAGAAAAAGCCACACGTGTAACAGAAAGGAGCAGAAAGACACACATGACAGACTTCACAAGCACATTTACAATACGTACACGTACATAATGAGTACACATATAACAGAGCATATTCACTTAATTTGTCCCATCCCTGTTACATTGAAAGAGCACAATTGAAAACACAGAAAACAGCGTTAGTCCAACATTCAAACAGCTTTTGTGCACATGTGCAAACCTATGCTTGGTTTACCACTTTTAACAGGGTGTCAGAGTGCATATTTTTGAGCAGCACTATGGCACTACATCATATCACAACCGGGAAGAGAGAGAGCGAGAGGAGCATACAAAAAGGTTAGAGGTCAAGTTTCACCAGGTGAGCATGACATCGGAGGTTAACAGAACGACCAAGTTATGGATCGAGTGGACAGACAGGAGAAAAGGACGTCTCACTTTCACCCAGCCTCGGAGAGAGATTTGCTATGATGTTCGTGTTGTGTTTGAGGAACATTTATCAGGATGCAGAGTGGGTACGTTAATAAATCAAGATGTTATTTTCATCCCGACAGCCAGTGAGTCAGACATCTCAAGAGGAAGACAAAATGTTTCCCTCTAAGGTTGTCTTCTTGTGCCTGTGATGAGTGAAACTCACCTTTGCGGCAAAACTTTTAAAATTTGTAGATCGCTCTGTGGAAGTCCCATTCTCACCACTTGCAGCTGCCTGTGTTAAATCTTTAACCTGAAGTTCAGATGTAGAAGCTATGGGGAGCTAAATCTACCGAATATAGCATGTGGTGAACATGGTGTGGATAAAAAGCACAAACGGTGTGCTGACTGGGTTCACAAGGGCTCACACCACAGGTCAGGGGGTCTGCAATGACTCCTCCTTTTCAGAAGTCTCAGGAAATCTGTGTTAGTTGCAAAAGATGGATGCAACCCATTTCTTGGGTTGCTTGGATGGTCTGTTAGTTCAACTATAACACAGCAGGCCCTTATATTTTTCACTTTAATGATTAACAATTATATAAAAGGTACCAACAGCATACAGATCCAGTCACCAGTGGGGGTAATTACCATTATTAACTGGGGAAATTACTTGTGGAGATCAGGCTGTGAACAAGCGCATTCCTGCTGGAAAGGCGTGCATTCTAGCACGGGAGTCTGCAGGGACTGACTGCAGCTTTTGGAAGCAGCTTAAAGTTTTAGTTTTAGCCCCAGAAAGTTGCTGCTTGGACAGAAAAGGACTTCAAGGAAAAGACAAACAACTAGCACTTAGATAAGGAGACCAACCTGAGTAAGAGACACTTTAAAATTTAAACCAGGCGATGGTTTTGTTTTTAAGAATAAATTAAAACTGGACTTATTTGTGTGTCTGACACTCAAGAATAAAAACAAGTGTCTTGCCCTCTTACTGCCTCTGATAATGATCCATAAAACAAAAGTCACACCAAACCACAAGTTGAAAGTGAGGCTTCCTTTTAAAGTGAAGGCAGCTGTTAATACATGCAGACCTGGTTAAACAGTCGAAAACACAGGAGGAAGAAGAAACGGAGAGATGGAGAAATCACAGGAGTGTAAAAGCTAGACTGTAACGTCCTTAGGAAGAGCCAGTCAGAAGTGGGCGTGTCAATCATGTGACCAGGCTTACCTTTTTAGCTATAGGCAAGTGAGACAATACGATCTAAAGGAGGGGGGGAGGGGGACAAAAAGAAAATAAAATGGGTGGGAAAAATTGAAATAAAACAAAATAAAATAAGAACAGAGAGAAGAATGATTGATCATTGTGTTTGTTAAGAGAGGTGAACCTGTGAGTAAATACAGGAGGGGGAGGGCAGGAAGTGAATTACTCTGGGTTGACTTCAGAGCACGGGATCATCAAAAGTTTGTCAAAAGCAGCATCTCAATTCACAATTTTTAGATGTGACACACTCATCGTAACTAAAGATCAAGCAGGCTTTATTACTGGGATCTGATCCTGTGCTCTGAAAGGGAATTTGGGGCCCAACCCATGACAAACCAAAACAGAGCCTTTAATAAGTTACATTTAAATGCCATTTAATAAGAATGAGTGAAAATTTGTGGGTGGGGTGGGCGGGGGTGTTGTGCCAGATTTATTTAACCTCAAAGCAGGTTGATTATTGTTGTATTATTATTAATATTTTGACACAGCAGCTGGTAAGATGAGGAGCAGGTGGCTAAGGAAAGGAAACAGGCATCAATTATACAAATATTAAGACAAACGCACACAGTCACACCTGTCACGTGTCCCTACAAACCATCATTTGATTACACCACGCACTTCTGCTCCTTCAGGTCACACATTTATAAGTCTTTAAGAAGAAAATATGCGGCTTACCTACAAAAATTAATTAATTTTTAATTAGATTAAACTGGAGCCAAAGGACAGACCACCATTTTAAGCAGATAATTTGCAAGGACTAATGATCTGTATCGATTTAATAAACTTAAACAGGATACATATGAGAGTCATATTTAAGTCCCATGTGCGTGCCTGGCATCTCTACGGCTGATCAGATGTCAGCTAATTCCTCAGAGGAGCTCTAGAGAGAGAAAAAAGGGCCCGAGTGCAGCTTTGGATACAAAACAGAGCTCAGCAGATACTCAGGCTGTGAGCTATAGTGTGTGTGTGTGTGTGTGTGTGTGTGTGTGTGTGTGTGTGTGTGCTCTGAAGTTCATCCTATCAAATCTGGACAATGAGTGCCAGCAAAATACAATCTGTACACAACAAACACAAAATATGTGGGATTTTTTATTGAGTATGTCACGCTGTTATCGTCGGGGCTCCGGCACCAATTTAAGAATCAAAATCTGCCATTTTAAGACATTTTTAATTAGAAGTGAACAATGTAGAAATGTAAAGTGCTCAGCAGTGCAGCGATCCCTGTAACAGGGCAGCGTTTGATGTTTTCTTTGGCCACACTTGAAACTAAAAAGTCAAGCCTCCTGTATGTAGGGAGGGTTTCCATACGTGTAGTCCTTTGGAACTGAGTACTTTTCTTTTTAAAAAAAAAAAAAAAAAATTAGCCATTTCATAGGATTTTAATATTTTTTGTACATTTTACTTTTTATTTACCTGTTTTTCCTTTGAGAAGAGGACATAAAACAAAAGGACTAGAATAGAATACCAATAGAATACTATTTGGTCCATAATTTAATGCTAACTTTAGTCCTCAGCGAATGAGTCAGAGTGCATTTCTTCTACTATGTCCAACTACTGATGTGCCAAATATATCCCCTCTAAACTAAAAGAACTTTATCTGAGAATAGTTGCAGTTTTTGGTTTAACTGTTTATTTTTCATATGAGGTGTAATAAAGAAACCAATTAGGCTTTTCTACCCATATTTACCCGGTCGTTTAGAATTAGTTGATTATCGTGAACTTAAGTGTGTTTCATGAATACTGTGGATATTTTCTGATTTCACAGGGGTGTGCACAGAATTTCTGAGACCTTGAAACGTTAAAAGTACAGGACATATTACATATTACTGTGTGCTGCACTTTTTTCTGGTACCCTGAATGTTGGACTTGTTTCCAGATAATTCACTGGAATGCAATATTTGCATACACTTTAAAGGGTCAGGAGACCATGTGGGACATGTGGCTCCTTTTTACCTTAATTTTAACACCATCTCATGTTATGGCTAACACCCAGATTTATAGCCTATTTCATACATTTGTTGACAGGTGTAGCTGCTGCTGCTGTGGTCTCACCTGTGTCAGAGGGCAGGTGAGTGCAAGGAGCAGGACTGTAGACTCGGGCTGCGTAATCCTCAAACGTGGTTGGCTCCTGGTGGTTCTGCACGATATTTTCTAAGTATCGGGCGCGCTCCTCATAGCTGAGTTCAAAGGTCAAGGACAACTCAAACAGGAGCAGAAACACAGACAATAACAAAAAGAAGCACAATGGGTTAACTTGCCCTTAAAAAGTTATTAAAACCACCACTAGAGGCCGACCAATGCAGGATTTTTAGGAACAATATCAATTCCAATACTGATATTTGGTGATTTAAATATCCGATACATCAACCAATATTTTATTTTATTTTTATTTTATGTCAGAAATTAAATAGCTTGTTTACACTCAGCCAGAGTCCACTTAGATTTGCTGCCTGTTGTTGTGGACAAATATGGATTATCAGCACTTGTACCATGGTTGATGATAACTGATTAAATCTTTAATTATTCCAGAATCATAGTCAACAGAAACAAAATAATTCAAATAACACAAAAACAAGATAAAAACAAAAGCATCCAATCACCTTCCAACAGAGAGAAATACACCAGTGTTTCTGGGTCTTATTGTATTTATTTTTAAATTTTCATCGGTATCAGTCGCTATAAATGCCGATACCAATATACCTAAAAAGGTCCTGTGGTTCGAGCCTACATCTATAACTGCCGCTACACAAAAATGGGACAGGAATAAAACACAAAATAACCATTATGTTTGTTTCTTTTAGTCAAACTTACAAATACACATTTAAGGTGAAATTACTGGTCATGGTGAATATGGAGGTGATAAAGATACAAGATCAAGTTGCACACTGGTGCTGCGGAGCTTGAAATGGGTGGTGTTACAAAGGACACCGGCCAACTGGGGGACTGAAGACCAGGATAACTGTTTCTGTTGTAAATATGAAAATCCTTCAAATTTATGGGGACAATACTGCTCGAGGCCAATCATTACAAAAAAAAACAAAACCTTGCTAATTAACTGTTTGCATACTTCATACGATTAAATGTGAAACTAAAATGAAGTTGAGCTACTTTAACAAAGCTTTCTCCAATTTCAGTCCCCCCTCCTTTTCTAAACACATTGCATGGTTATGAAAAACCTTTGATGTTCCAAGAGAGAGATAAAAAAAAACTACATTCAAGTCTCATGTGCTTCCAAATTTTTTTCAAAGCTCAATGTGCTAAATGTGGATTATTTGTCAAGAGTTTAACCCTCAATAGAAATCCACCGCATCTCTTATTCAGGCTGCGTAGGCCTTGTAGGCCGGCAAATAACCCATTGTGAAATAATCTGCAATGTCCTCCAAATTCATGCAGTTTAACATAACTCAGTACTGTGTGCGTCATGCTTCAATTCAGCCCTCCAAAGTGAGCTCTCTCACTTATTATGGCCCTCTGGAATAACAAATATCAGCCGGCCGTGCCCTAAAACGAACACTTATATAAAAAGGGAGTAAACTTTTTAAAAGATTATAGTTTCTGGTTTAATATAATATAAATGATAAAAGAACTCAAACCCTAATTTGGAGCCCAGTACAAGAAAACTGAAATACCACGTGTTTATTGAATGACCATGTACCTTCATGTCCATGTGACTCTACAGAGAATAATCCAGCCAGAGACAGAAAGAGAGAAAAAAAACCTTGCTATTTATCACTTGCTATTATTCAAAACGAGAGGCGCAGCGATTCAGCAGAGAGCAGAGTAAATGGAAACCAGGACTTCAACTGTCCATCTATTAGAGATAACCTCATTGATAGAATGACATTTACCCTCTCTTGCTTAGTCCTTCTCATACATCCCCCCCCATAATGACAGCTGTTACGGCCTCCTGACACACACGCGCACACCCATACACAGATATAAACACACACACAGTTCAGTCCCATCATCTCCCAACAGAATGACCATTTGCTCAGTGAGCTCCAATAACAAGGGCTTTTCAACGAGAAAACAGTGTTTGTGTGTGTGTGTGTGTGTGTGTGTGTGTGTGTGTGTGTGTGTCCGGGTTTGATAAGTTTGGATGTGAGAAAGCACAGTGTGGTTGTGTGCACGTGATGCTGTTCGAGTGTGTGATGGGATTAAGCCAATGAATCTTCAGAATGAAATCTGTGTGTGTGTGAGTGCACGTTGTGAATGGCTCGGCCATCTGTAACAGCACCCATGGGTTTTCTATTGGGTTAGAGAGCTGGTCTATGGGCC
The DNA here is from genome assembly GCF_057382185.1 of Mchenga conophoros. Classification (NCBI taxonomy): domain Eukaryota; kingdom Metazoa; phylum Chordata; class Actinopteri; order Cichliformes; family Cichlidae; genus Mchenga; species Mchenga conophoros. The sequence goes on along the minus strand of NC_140544.1, from coordinate 15,097,086 downwards.
TCAGAAGGAGAGAGATTCAGGTCTAATGGTAACTGATTCAGTTACAGACAATGATAATAACAACAATATGGCTGCTTTAAAGTGCGCTGGCACAACAGAGGGGAAAGGAGGGGGACAGATAAGCGGAAAAAAAGCAGGGAAAATAGAGAGGAGGAAATCTATATAAACTTGTGACAGGGTGACGGTTTGTCAAAGATTGTTTCTGACATTTACCAGACTTGACTTCACGGGAATGTCAACGTCTAAAAACAGCTGTTATTGTTTCAAAAAAAAACAAAAAAACCCCAAAAAACTTGTCGAAACCTCAGAAGGAGGGACGGGGGTCGGAGGTGCAAATGCAGTGAGATGCTGAGGGAGGAAGAGAACTTGTTAAAAGGGAAGCAGCGAAGGTGAAGATGAAGGAAGGGTGAGAATCCTGTGGTGAGCCGCAGAGGAAGCGAGGCAGCGACGGCGATGTTTAAGTAACAACACGAGAGCCGGGAGAGGTGCGGCAGGCGCACAAAGACTGTCGAGCCGGCGCCTCGCACGCCGAGTCTCTGTGTGATCTCGCCGTTTGCCCTTTCCTGCTTCCCCCTCACCGCCATCGCACCTCCCCCTTTGGTGAACGAAGGTGTGTTTGTGCGAGTCGGAGGGGGAAGAGAGGTGTGCATGTAATGCAATTAGGAGATAGAGGTGCTATTATATATTCAGGCAAACAACACCTAATCATCTTCATATCATGTTTTAATAATGTGTGTCTGAGAAAGGGGGAGGGGAAAAAAAGGCACATAAAAGGCTCCCATTTCCTCATTTCTGAGGAGGTGAAAAGGTTTAAAGGACACCCGCGGGAAAGAAAGATGTCTGCAGAGACGGGAGAATAAGGACAAATACATACAGAGACGCAGTACCACTGCTGAGATAAGTGACGGGAACATCTCTTTCTTCCCTCGTCCTCCGTCTGCCTCCTTTATACCTCCTTCCCTTTTTGTTCCTCTCAGTGTGGGTTGTGTCATCGTGTCACAAACACCAACTCCCCACTGGGATGAGGCGACATGAGGAGGACAGGGACGACGGACCGATGTGCAAAACATACACGAGCAGTAATCTCACCTTCATCAGCGGTGGAAAGCTTTAAAACACTCTGCACGGAGAACGTCGGCTACACCGGGCTGTTCTAGCAACGAAGATGTCCACATGGGGTCTTTACATCTTTATAATTAATGTCTCTACAACATCGACTGCATATTAAACCTTTTTTCTTATTTTTTTAATGAAGTCACGTGTGGTCTCGACACCTTGTCCTGCCTTGGGAACCTCGAGAAACCCTGTTAACGCTGCTTCGAGACACTTCGCCATCGAAGCAAACTTTAGCACTTTTCTTTACGTGACAACATTTAGAGCAAAATATTTATCTGTATGACTTCTTTAAGCCAAATTAAATACAGGTCCTGTGTGTCTCTTTCTGCTTCAGCTTTTACAAACATTTTTCTCTTATTTAATACTGAAAATTAAGTCTTAATAACAGAAACTGTGACTGAGATTTAACGATTTTAGGTTTTCTAGTTATTTATTTTCCCAAATTTTTAATCCTCCTCTGTGAAGCATTTCAGGAGGCCGGTCTGCACGAAGCACAGTACTGAAATAAAGTTATTATTATTGGTATTAAAAAAAAAGAAAAAAAGTAGAAACCATTGAGAGGTCATAGAAAATAGAGTTGAAATGCGCTCGCACATCTCTGCCTCCATCCATCCCTCTGTCCCTCTATCCAAATGGCAGTCGCAACTATGAAATCTGCTGTAATTGAATTTCAGATGGCTCCTCTTATTAAGTCATTAGCAGAAAAATATCCCTCTTTCAGTGAGAGAAGGGGAAAGAAAGAGGGAAAATTATAAGGGGATGAAGAGGGGAGGAAGGCTGGTGAGGGAGAAAAAGAAAGCATAGCAGAGAAAGGCAGACAGGAGAAACATGGAGGAGAGAGGGGGCGGATAAAGAGGCTCTTTTGTGTCGAGTCAGAAACTCATTTTCTTGTGCGTGGCTGAAAGGAGTGGAGAGAGTGAAGTGTTCGTGCTTTCCTCCTGCTCTTTCTCCCCCTCTTCTGTCGCTCTCTCTCTCCCCATTTCAGACCTTTTCTCTCCCGCAGCGCCGCTCATTGTGGCGGTGTTCGACTCCTGTGATCACTTGAGACGGAGGGAGGCTGGAGGAGGAGAGGAGGCGAGGGGAGGAGAGAGGGAGCTTGTTAGCGCATTAGGAGTTGGGCCCACTGCTGGGATGTGTGTGTATGGCAATGTTTGTATGTAGGGGGTGTGTGCTGTGAGACTATATATAAAGTCTGTAGAGGTAGAAATGTGACTGTATGGTGTCTACAGAGAGCATCAAAACCCGGTTGTCAATCAATAATGTAATTAATAATTATTAATGCCATTATTCTTACACAGCACGTCTTTTATTCTGTCTTCCTTCTCTCTCCCCAACTGGCCCCGCCCCTCCCTGAGCCTGGTTCTGTCGGAGGTTTCTTCCTGTTAAAAGGGAGTTTTTCCTTCCCACTGTTGCCAAAGTACTTGCTCATAGTGGCTCATATGATTGCTGGGTTTTTCTCTTTATGTAGGGTCTACCTTACAATATAAAGCGCCTTGAGGTGACTGCTGTTGTGGCACTGTATGAATAAAACTGAAATGAATTATTTAGTATTGTTTAGTTTAGTTGTTCGATCCCTGGCCACTCGAGTCGCATGCCAAAGCATCCTTGGGAAAGAATGACTTTTAGATAAAGTGCTTTGAGTGTAGAGTAGAAAAGCACTGTACAGGAACCAGTCCATTTATCTTGTTTGTGCATTGAAAAAACATGAAATTTTTAACCCAAGACATGAATTTTACTACATGAGCTTTTTTCCTATAACGACCTTTTTTTAACATCATGTGAAATAAAGTTTTGTTCTAAAGGCATACTGGGCAAGAGGTAATTGAAAAAAGTAATAAAAAAGTGAAAAATATGTTTGTCGATATACAATGATGAGGCACAAGCTCAGAATAACAGAAGGACGAGCTGCGTGGATCGTCATGGATCCTCAGCCAGGTAGTCTTGCTAGATGTTAAGTGGCGCAAGTACACCCATGGAAATAAATGAACTGGTTCCTGTGTGAAGTTTGCATGTTCCCCCTGTGCTCATGTAGGCTTTGTCCGAGTAGTCTGGATTTACCCTGCAGTCCAAACACGTGCGTTAGGCTGATTAGCGGTTCCAAATATGAGTGATGTAACAAAAGGTTTCTGAACATTGTGTTAAAATACAAAAACATCACAAAGCGACCAAAAAAAGAGAAGCAAATAAACCACAAAGAGCCTGAAGAGAAGCGGAATAACCACACACACACAAAAAAAAAAAAAAAAAAAAAAAAAAAAAAAAAATTAAGATCCTTAAAAAGAAAAAAGAAAAAAAGGAAAAAAAAAACCAATTCTAAAATAATTTGTTTTGCTATGAATAAAATCTAAGGACTTTAACCATTGGTTCTCTTGTCAGCAGAAATGTGGCTTAACCCCACTTATTGAGCTGATATTGAGCTATATCTGCATCCACAGTAAGAAATGGGGGCCCTGCTGTGGCACACTTGGTTGAGCAGGTAACCCGTATGCCAAAAGATGCAGGGGCTTTGGGTGAACTCTGCTCTTTTCCAACTTCCCAGGCTAAGACTGGCACTGTTGTGTTTTCCAGCTACCTTTACTTTCTCACTAAAAAGAAGAAAGACCAACAAGCCTTTAAATACACTTTATGACCTCCCTGCCTTGCACTTTGCAACTGAGGATGGGAAAAAAATGCCTCCAATCAGTCTTATTGAATAGGATTAAAGAGGGGGAAAACATCTGAGCAATGTTGGTTTTAAAGTGTTAAAAGGAACAGGCAGTGTTTGCTGAAGGTCATCTCTTCCTGTAAATGAATAAAAATTGTTGTTTTAATAAGTAACAGAAATTAGAGTATTAAATCGACTAAAAATAAATTAAGAAAGAGCAGCACAGCCGGTGAAAAGCTAGAAACGTTCTTTAACCTTTTGATGCTGAATCTGAATAGCTAATTTCCTCTGGTCAGACAAGTGACTCTAATTTACACTCTAATTTAAAAAGGGTGAACATGAAGTACGGCTGCCCATCCTGTTTTTCCTGCTGTACTAACAACTTTTTATGATTTTCTATTTTGAGAAAATTGCATTAAAAAGCAGCACAACTTGTCCGTTTTCTTGTCTACGAGACACCTCTCATCAGAGGCGCGCACGCACACGCACACGCACACACACACACACACACACACACACACAGCTTATCTCACCCAGCATCTCCCAAACACACACACAACCCCCCCTATCTGTCCTCTGCACCCCGGGCATTGGAACAGACAACAGAGAGAAGGACATCAGAGGGATAATACAATTGGAAAAGCTTTACAGCGTGTAATGATAAACCTGTGCGTGTATGTGTGTGCGTCCACGCCCAAAGGAACAAGCTAATGGGTTTATATCTTTCTGTGATAGCAATGATATGGAGGGGCTTTGTGATTTCATTATGAGCGTGTGTGTGTGTCCACGTACGCCAAAGATGAAGACAGAGATAGGTTAGTCTAATGCACTACTTATTGCTCGACGTGCATGAAAAGACACACACACACTCAGATCAGACAATCGCATTTGCCCCTATTCATCTGCTCTTTAACCTGATGCAGAAACAGAGGCAGAGGAGAAAAAACAGACGTGATACATTAATTGGCCCCTTGTCACCCCACTATTTCACCCTTTGACTGAGACACACACACACACACACACACACACACACACACACCTCCCTGTCACCACAGGGGAGCCTTAAAGCTGCCAGTGCAATTACAAGCTTTATTTAACCAGCACAGAGACACTAAAGTTCACACAGGCACAGCATGGGTGCTGGTGATTGTCACCAAGGCCGTAATAATAATTCCCTTATTAAGGAGATACATCCGCTTCTTATCTGCAGGCGGTTACACAATACCCCCCCCCTCACACACATATATCTTTACAATCACCGATATGAATCCTCATAATATGGATATAAAAGCTGACAAAGAAAGTAATTCCTCACCTCCCGCATGCATCACACAGATGTTAAATTCAAAGTAAAGGACTAGTTTTTGTACATCTTTCTGCTTCTAGCGGCCGATATAATCTGTTCATAATAAGCCTTGAAAGGTGAAAAGTAAAAGCCTGGCACGTTATATATAAAACAGAATGAACATTTTAGCTGAAATGACAAAACACAGCTGACAGGAAGTGTCAAAAATAAAAACTGCAGATCCTTAAGTGGGCGCTTGAGGCCCACTACAAAAGCGAGTAAGTCCCCATAGGCTCCTCATTGTTTTTGTGTAACTTAACACTAATTACTCCTCCTTGAATCGCTACCTTATCGTGGTGGAGGGGTTTGTGTGTCCCAGGGATCCCAGGGGCTATGTTGTCTGGGGGCTTTTGCCCCCTGGTAGGGTCTCCCATGGCAAACTGGTCCTGGGTGAGGGACCAGACAAAGAGCGATTCAGAAGACCCCCATGAAAAGAATATCGAGGGAACAGTTTACCCTGCCCGGGATAGGGTTACCGGGGCCCCGCCCTGGAGCCAGGCCCGGGGAGGGTGCCCGAGGGCGAGCGTCTGGTGGCCGGGCCTTAGTCCATGGGGCCCGGCCGGGCACAGCCCGAAGAGGAGACATGGGCCCATCCTCCCGCAGGCCCACCACCCGCAGGAGGCGCCATAGGGGTCAGGTGCATTGTGAGCCGGGTGGCGGCCAGGAGCGGAGGCCCTGGCGGACCGACCCCCGGCTGCCAAGACTGGCAATAGGGACATGGAATGTCACCTCTCTGGTGGGGAAGGAGCCTGAGTTGGTGCGTGAGGTTGAGAGGTACCGGCTAGATATAGTTGGGCTCACCTCTACGCATTGTCTGGGCTCTGGAACCAGTCTCCTGGAGAGGGGCTGGACTCTGTCTCAGTCTGGAGTTGCCCCTGGTGAGAGGCGGCGGGCTGGGGTGGGTATTCTTATATCCCCTCGGCTTGCTGCCGGTACGTTGGGGTTTTTCCCGGTGGACGAGAGGGTTTGTTCCCTGCGCCTTAGGGTCGGGGAACGGGTCCTGACTGTCATCTGCGCTTATGCGCCGAGTGGCAGTTCGGAGTACCCAGCCTTCTTAGAGTCCCTGGGGGGGGTGCTGGAAGGTGCTCCACCTGGAGACTCTGTTGTCCTGCTGGGAGACTTCAATGCTCACGTGGGTAACGACAGCGAGACCTGGAGGGGCGTGATTGGGAGGAACGGCCTCCCTGATCTGAACCCGAGCGGTGCTTTGTTATTGGACTTCTGTGCTAATCACAGTTTGGCCATAACGAACACCCTGTTCGAACATAAGAGTGTCCATAAGTGCACGTGGCACCAGGATGCTCTAGGCCGTAGGTCGATGATCGATTTTGTAATCGTATCACCAGACCTGCGACCATATGTTCTGGACACTCGGGTAAAGAGAGGGGCTGAGCTGTCAACTGATCACCACCTGGTGGTGAGTTGGATCAGGTGGCGGGGGAGGACGCTGGACAGACCTGGTGCACCTAAACGCGTAGTGAGGGTGTGCTGGGAACGTCTAGCAGAGGCCCCAGTCCGCGAGATCTTCAACGCACACCTCCGGCAGAGCTTCAACAGCATTCCGAGGGAGACTGGGGACATTGAGTCCGAATGGACCATGTTCAGCGTCTCCATTGCCGAAGCTGCTGCATTGAGCTGCGGCCGCAAGGTGGTTGGTGCCTGCCGTGGTGGTAATCCCCGAACCAAATGGTGGACACCAGAGGTGAAGGGAGCCACCAGGCTGAAGAAGGAGGCCTATCGGGCTTGGTTAGCCTGTGGGACTCCGGAGGCAGCCGACAGGTATCGACAGGCCAAGCGGAATGCGGCTCGGGCAGTGGCTGAAGCAAAAACTCGGGTGTGGGAGGAGTTCGGAGAGGCCATGGAAAAAGACTTTCGGACTGCCTCGAAGAGATTCTGGCAAACCGTCAGGCGTCTCAGGAGGGGAAAGCGGTGCTCTACCTGCACTGTGTATAGTGCTGGCGGAGCGCTGTTGACGTCGACTGAGAAAATTGTCGGGCGGTGGAAGGAATACTTCGAGGACCTCCTTAATCCCACTGACACGTCTTCCGGGGAGGAAGCAGAGTCTGGGGATGAGGGGTGTGACCCACCAATTTCCGGGGGCGAGGTCACTGAGGCAGTTAAACAACTCCTTGGTGGCAGAGCCCCTGGTGTCGATGAGGTCCGCCCCGAGTTCCTGAAGGCTCTGGACGTTGTAGGGCTGTCTTGGTTGACACGTCTCTGCAATGTTGCGTGGAGATCAGGGGCAGTACCTGTGGACTGGCAGACCGGGGTGGTGGTCCCCATCTTCAAGAAGGGGGACCGGAGGGTGTGTTCCAACTACAGGGGGATCACACTCCTCAGCCTCCCCGGGAAAGTCTATGCCAGGGTGCTGGAGAGGAGGGTTCGTCCGCTAGTCGAACCTCGGATACAGGAGGAACAATGCGGTTTTCGTCCTGGTCGCGGAACACTGGACCAGCTCTTTGTCCTCTCGAGGATACTTGAGGGTGCATGGGAGTTTGCCCAACCAGTCTACATGTGTTTTGTGGACCTGGAGAAGGCATTCGACCGTGTCCCTCGGGGCGTCCTGTGGGAGGTGTTGCGCGAGTATGGGGTGTCTGGCCCATTGCTACGGGCCATTCAATCCCTATACAACCGTTGCAAGAGCTTGGTTCGCATTGCCGGCAATAAGTCGGACTCGTTCCCGGTGGGTGATGGGCTCCGCCAAGGCTGCCCTTTGTCTCCGGTTCTGTTCATAATTTTTATGGACAGGATTTCTAGGCGCAGCCAAGTGGCGGAGGGCTTTCGCTTTGGTGGCCTCAGAATCTCATCTCTGATTTTTGCGGATGATGTGGTTCTGTTGGCTTCATCGGGTGAGGGCCTCCAGCTCGCACTGGAGCGGTTCGCAGCCGAGTGTAACGCAGCGGGAATGAGGATCAGCACCTCCAAATCTGAGGCCATGGTTCTCAGCCGGAAAAGGGTGGAGTGCCCACTCCGGGTCGGGGATGAGTTCCTGCCCCAAGTGGAGGAGTTCAAGTATCTCGGGGTCTTGTTCGCGAGTGATGGGAGAAGGGAGCTGGAGATCGACAGACGGATTGGGGCTGCGGCTGCAGTAATGCGGACGCTGCACCGGTCAGTCGTGGTGAAGAGGGAGCTGAGCGTAAAAGCGAAGCTCTCAATTTACCGGTCGATCTACGTCCCTACCCTCACCTATGGCCACGAGCTGTGGGTAGTGACCGAAAGAACGAGATCGCGGATACAAGCGGCGGAAATGAGCTTCCTCCGAAGGGTGGCTGGCCTCTCCCTTAGAGATAGGGTGAGAAGTTCGGCCATCCGGGAGGGGCTTAGAGTAGAGCAGCTGCTGCTCCACATCGAAAGGAGCCAGCTGAGGTGGTTCGGGCATCTGGCAAGGATGCCCCCTGGGCGCCTCCTGGGCGAGGTGTTCCAGGCATGTCCCACCGGGAGGAGGCCCCGGGGCAGACCCAGGACACGCTGGAGAGATTATATCTCTCGGCTGGCCTGGGAACGCCTTGGTATTCCCCCGGACAAGCTGGAGGAGGTGGCTGGGGAGAGGGAGGTCTGGACCTCTTTGCTTAGGCTGCTACCCCCGCGACCCGACCTCGGATAAGCGGATGAAGATGGATGGATGGATGGATTAACACTAATTAACAAGTATCTGTATCTGTGAAAGGAACCCGACTAGTCTATGCCTCGGTAAACAAACTTGCTAATATTCACGAAAAGGTATGACTTCACATTCTGGATGTGAAAAAACAAACAAAAAAAACTACATAGAAACAAAAACACATGTCATGAAAACTAACACAACAAATGCAAAAGAACAGCTCAACAGCTATGTCCATCTGTCATTTACAGTCTATGCAATAAGGGTGGATTGACTGCCAAATATTTGTCAACCAAAAGAATTACGCTATTTTGGACAAATAATAAAATGCTCCTGCTTATTAAATGTGAATATATGGAGCTTGTCCTTCATCTTATTTGAGGCTTTGGGTTACTGATTGGACAAAATGTGCAATGCCAGAGGTTGTTACTTCCTTAGAAACACAATATGATTAAATTCAAACCATTTTTAGATCATTTGAAATCTCAAAAGAAGATGCTTATGTTTCAGACTGATGTCTTTCTGCAATCAAGAATTAAAATGTCAAAAAAATCAACTTGACAGAACAAGGGGACTTAAAGTTACCAAATAATTTGAATAAAAAGTCTGAAAACTTTATTGGTAACACTTAAAACACCTGCTAGGATGTTGCAGGTGCCCTTGAGATACACAAATCCTGCCCCACTTAGCGCTTATTAGCTGGGTAAAAATATTTTTTTTCCTTCTAATCCAATTATCACCAGTAATTAATCTTTCGCCAACACCCCCGTCTGTGCTCACGAACACTTTTTTCTTTCTGCCTCTTTAAGGCTAAATTCAACACGCCTGTTAGAGCTGATGACACACAGTCTGCTGTTCTGCACTTTGTCTCGGTCATCCGTGAGGGAACCCACCCTGAATCTTAAACACCTTATCACATAAAGAAACTTACATTCACACACCCGGCCACAAAGCGCATTCACGCACTTACACACTCACATACACACAACTGCAGATTAGCTTGTTTACCAGTCAGAGGGGGGCCTGCTCCAGCAAGGTGTGATCAAGCCACTGATGGCTGCGGCTCATGTGTCTGCACAGCTCTCGGTGACAAGCATGTATGCTTGCACACAAACACAGACACTCGCCCGCTCAGTCAGTCACGACATGAATCATGAATGTTGGAAATTAGGCCCAAAAACCCATCACGAGGCAGGAGTAACATTAAAGTAATGCACATCAGCTTTGATAATTGACACCTATGTATTGACTGCTAGTCACGCTGCTCTGCTGTGACCATCATCAAAATCTACACCGCGACAATGCTCGGATGACCTCAAGATGACCTCACAAGGAGCAGTACCCTCCATGGAGAAGAAGACTAGAGATGAAGAAGGTGCCTAAGAAGCACAGCAAGCTGCCTAAACCTGAGGCCTTAAAAACCGCCAAACACTCACAGCAGCTTAAAGAGGTATACTAGAAAGTTGGAAGGCAGGACAATAAACCAGCTGTACTCTACTAAGCCATCTATGGTGTACTCCCAGTAGCAGGGGAACACTATGAGAACAACCCCACCAAAGCTGGAGACAGAGCAATACTGGAATAGCATATAGGAGAAGGACGCAACCCATAACGGCAATGCTTAGTGGTTAGTGGATCTACAAGCAGACCACAGAAAGGAACTCAGCAGATACACAGGACGTTGTAGTTTTATGTGATCTGTCTTACTTACAACTGATTGTGAAATTTACTCCCTCCTAGAAATTCTACAAACTGACTTGTTGTAACACTGGCATCTTAATTCAGTACCACAAAATTCAGTGAGCTCTTTTAGAACAAATCATATCTCCACCAATGTTTGTAAAGGCAGCTTGCATTTTTAGGTTCTTAATTTCATGCACCTGTGGGACTGAAAAAAAAATCCAACTTCAAAGCATAAGCGGTTCATCCCAAAACAATTATTCATTTGGTGTAGCTTAAAGTGTGAGCAGCCTTAAAGGAGGAGGAACTAAAACAGCTCCTAATCAAGCAAACCTAGTTTAGTCAAGGTCTAGAATAGAAATATAAAATGTGTTGAAATATGCTCTTAAGTTTAAAGGCTTTACTGTAAATTTAAACGTCATCTAAATAAGTCAAATTTGCTAAAAGCCACCTAAACTGCTGATGTAAAGATCATTTTATCCCTCCACCCATAGGGAGAAATACCACATAGATTTCTGTATTTAGGAGTCTCTAAATGTTTTTTCTCTCATGCATAATATCATAGTCTATGAGGTACAACCAAAACCAGCAAAAGTATGTGCCTGAGATGCAAAAGATTTCTGGTTCGAGACTAGAAGGAAACACACATCCATCCTCAGGGGGCCAGAACAGCCTGAGTCCAGATAAACGGGAGGGTTGCATCAGGAAGGATGCAAAAAATCAAATATGTGTATCCATCCACAGTGGCGACCTCTTGGGAAATAAGGAAGCAGTCAAAAGCTTTCAAAATAATCAGTGAAATTCAACTGAAAAACACCTGGGAATAACTTCTCTTTAACTCAAACACGGCCACATGTTAACTGTAACATCTGTCCACTTTCAAGTGTTTGGAAATCATAGCGCTAATATGTGACTGTGAAGCAGGCAGTCATCCTAGAAGCAACACACACATACACACAGACTTCCCCAAGGAGATGGGAAAGAGATTAGCCGTGACCCCCTCCTCCTCACCCCTTTTCATTTCCTCTAACTACCCGACGGGAAACAATTAACCACCATCACCTCCCCCTCTGCAAGCATACACACAGACTTATATTCATTTCCTTACCCCTAACCCGCACTAATACACAGACCCTTAGCCTAATCCTGATTGTGTATGTGCCACTCAATGTGTGGCACTGATTTCTGTCAATCTGCCAGCAGAAGCTCCTCATGCACCGCAGAGTTGTATGCTCATTTACATCCAGATTTTAAATCATGGAGCAGCTTTACTCATGGAAGACTTTTTCACCAAGTGTTTTAAATGTACGTTTGTGATAGATTTATCAGTGAGAGCATGACGCAGGCATTGGTGCAGCTTTCTTTTAGATCAAAAGAAATGCTTCTCCAGTGTCTGACGGGTGCAGCGGAGCCTGCGGGAGGTTAAGGATAACATGACCCCATTTCAGCATCAGCAATAAGAAAATGTCTTCAATTTGTAAGGCTCTGCCCTCACCTTTCTACCGTGGTGAGAAACACACACATCCTTGTCACACACAGCAGATTGTAGCCTTACTGGGACAATAGGCTCTATTGTGGGAGTTGGCAAAGAGAAGCCAGGCAGGCCGCTAGGCGTTTGGCTGCCCTTGGTGTGTGTGTGTCTGTGTGTGTGTGTGTGTGTGTGTGGATATGGGGGATAATAGCGCTACATGCCCAGAGCTGCCACCATTTCAGTGGGAACAGAGTGTGAAAGCGAGAGAAAGGCAATGACGCTCACACACACACACACACACACACACACACTAAAAACAGAGCATCGCTATCATACTGAGCCATATGCTGACCCCAGCCTCAGTGCAGCTATCTCTGCCAATCAACTACTAGAGGGGACGTCCCACACAACCAACACACACACACACACACACACACACACACACACACACACACACACACCCTTTAATCCTGAAAGTAACGTTTATACACATGCACTTCATGTTTACATTTTGTGTAAGTGTAAATGGTTAGGTGATATATTTGAAAATTCATGCACACACAAACATTTGCTGGCAGCCTGTGTGTGTGTGTGTCCGTGTGTGTATAGCAGCTTAGTGTCTCTCCAACATTGTTCCCCAAAAACCACAATCACACAGGAGCAGATGGAGGATGGCCACAGCCTACTCTTACACACACACACACACACACACACACACACACACACACACACACCGCAACACGGTGTTATCAGATGGTAGAGCAGCTGTAGTAGTTGCAGCTAGGTGACCAGTGGGCCAGCATGATGACTCTGCTTAGACGGACTCACGGTCACAAAACTCAACTTTAGCTTGGAAAACAGATTTTACTCAATAAGGTAAAGATTCAAGTCACCTCTTATAAAAAGCATCAGATTTAGAGATCAAGTTTCCACTTTCACACTCAGCTGATTTTGTGTTTGGTACAACAAACAAAATTTTACCTTCCTACTATGGTTTGTTTTGAAATTTTGTGCTTTTAAAAAATAATTCATGTCAGTTTTTAACATTTTGAGGACTCGTAACTATAAACACAGGAGACTGCTACATGAAAGCTTCAGGGCTGAAACACTTTTTAAGATCTTTTAATAATGAGAATCAAATGAATTTTACACCCACTCAAAGTGCCACGATCTAAAGGTTTACTTCAACTTTTTGTCATGAAATCAACATTACTTTAGTCAAGGACAAGCAGGCACATAAAAAAAGCAGGTTTTATGCTGCAGGCTGACATATGACTTTCCCACCTCTAATGGTGCATGCTTTCTTCATTCACAAGGGTAATATCAAAAGCAAAGCATTCTTGCAAACATGCACTGTAACCCATGTTTTCAAGTCTTAAAAGTAATGGTAAAAAACATTAAAGTTAATTACGAACAGCTTCGCAACTTTCCCCAGTAATAAATCCAAGGGAATTGTGATAGAGATGATCTACAGTAGGGCTACGCAAATCACATCTGGATCCCGACACGCTGGTGTCGCTTAAAGAGCGATGATACCCAGCAGTCTGCTCCACACTTTTATCTGGTCTAATCTATAAGTTCAGGAGGACTGATTCCAATCTGATGGGCTATTCTTTACGTGACTAAAGACTGGCTGCGTGTGTGCTAACACGAGTCATCAGCGGGAAGAGAAGGGAAGTTTCTAATACCAGCTTTGTGTTATTGTTCATCGTGACACGTGCGAGTGTAGTAAGGCCTATATGAAGAGTGTGTGCATGCATGTGTTGGGGAGTTTTGGACTGCTTCTGCTGCTGCAGTGAGCTGATATGTGAGAGAGCTGTGCTTACACACAGCTGCCCCAGCAGCCTGGCACCCTGTGTGTGAGTGTGCTGTGTGGTTTTGGATGGCTCTGGTCACGGTGAATGAAAGATCAGAGAGAGAGAAAAGGCAGATGGACTGCCCTGAGGGCCAAGAGACAGAGAGAGGGGGAGAGAGGGAAGAAGGCAGACAGAGAGAGAGCGGGAGAGAGAGAGAACGGGAAAGAAAGACGAGAAAAATGCCAGTTAACACTGACATACTTTGTCTTGCCAACCTTCTCTCATTTTGCTTCTGTGTCAGCCCCTCAGCGAGGTCCTATCAGTCAATGTTACAATGCAGCACTCAGCTGAAGCTTTATGCAGAACTGAAGGAGATTCATACACAAGGACATCTAAGCCTCATGTATTCCGTGTTGCCGAATTCACAGGTATGTCAGGAAGATATGAATCATTCATCTCTCTTCAAATCTCAACTACTCTACAGTCAGAAAACCAGTGTACACATGCGAGCGTTGGCCCCAAGCTCACACCAATGGGAGGGTTGGGTTAGGAAGGTCTTCTGACGTAAAATCTTTGCTAAAACAAAAACATGCAGATCAAGAATGAGATTACCATACGATGACCGCTAGCAGTACTTACTAGTGCTAACTGACATTAGCCTTTCTGCTAAGCTGGACAAACTGTTTGATGCCCAACCACATTCAGTACAAAAGGTCAGAAAAGGGAAGCCAATGAAACTGGTCTTAAACCTTTAATAAACCTGTAATCCTTTCAACAGCCACCAGGGGGAGATACCTGTGGTTGCAAAGAAACTCCTGCTCCTGTAGAAGAATATGAGGACAAAAAGGCCTCGGGCCCTGATCTCTAAACACTTTCCTGATGAGTTTTTGAGCTCAGACACTCATTTCTGGTCATAATGACCAGAATATTAAGTCCATTTCATAGGTTCTGGTCCCTCATATATGGGGCAAAAATTTGCCAACAAATGCATAATCTTCGATGTAACATATCACAAGCATTTTAGTTTCTTTTAATTTTTTTGACATTAGGAGTCTCAAATGATTTCTATAACACTGAATGACAGGAATACAAAGCATGGGCTACTAATATTATTTTTTAAATGTAGTTCAAGTTGATCAGTGGTCATGAGAATTTGCATAATCATGATGAAGGAGTGGGCTGGTTTCAGTCATTAGGCAAATGTACTGTTTATAAGATTGGGGAAACCTGCAGTCAGCTGAGACTGTAGAAGTCACTTGGATGAGTGACGAAACATTTCTCCCACTGAAAACGCTACGTCCAGATGAACAGAATCAACGTTTGGAGATGTAGTTCAAGTTCCACAAACCACATGTTAGAATAAATGTTCCAAACAGTTTAATTCACTCTGAGCAGGAAGCCACTTGCAAATATTCAACAACAGCTGAAAATCAGGGGGGAAAAAGGAACCATGGTTGAAACACAGAAAAAGGCATGATCCGTATATTTGTGTGAAGCTTCCTTTTCTGTAATAGCTGAACAAAACAAAGCAATGAAACCAACCGCAGCTGGAAAAAGGTTTGATCACTGCAGCCGCCACAGAGAGATGAAGATGCTCATCGTAGCACAAGCTGTTGTGTCGTTTTAAACACAACTTATCACAAAGACCTGGGTCAGTGCAACAACAAAACAACTACTGCACCCATGAAAAAGTGTTTTGCTCTGATTTACATTTGATCTCAAGTGGCAAAATGTAACATTTAAATGTTTTAAGGTTAGAAATGTGCTGTATTACGCCCCCTTATAGAGGCTTTTTTTAAGACCCAAGATGTCGTTGCTTGGCCAGGTATGTTGTAATTGTTGTAAAGCCCCCCTTAAGAACAAATAAACAAGACATTAAACGGATGAATAACAGTAAAAATTAAAAATATGCATGAATTAATTTATAACATAAATTATATATTCATACTTTTTAAAAATGCACTGCATTTATTTACCTTTGTATTAATTTACCTATATATATATATATATATATATATATATATATATATATATATATATATATATATATATATATATATATATATATATATATATATATATATATATTAGGGGTGCAACGATATTCGTATCGATATTGAACCGTTCGATACAGTGCTTTCGGTTCGGTACACATATGTATCGAACAATACAATTTTTTTCAATTTTTTTTTTTTTTTTTTTTGTGTCCCGTTTGGATCTATAGCCATCAGAATTGTTGTCTTGAGGCCAAGAAAGATGCCAAGAGGATTTATTTTAAGTGGATCATCATATTGGTCCATTTGATTGACCTTTATTATAATTATGAATTTATTTTATTTTCAGTTGCAAACGGGACAGACATGACTGTGGGATAGGACAGGGGGAAAGAATGAAAGAAAGAGGGGGAGAGAAAGAAAGAAAACCAAAGGGGAGAAAAAAAAAAAGAACAATACAAAATTTGTAATTTATTTTATCAACTTTCCTTCTGACGATGCTGTCTGTGTTGAGCGCTCAGTGAATCTGCATTTGACTACTCCGCCTAGGCTCGAGAGTGCAGCCTAGGCGGAGTAGTCGAACGCAGATTCACTGAGCACTCAACACAGACAGCATGGTCAGAAGGAAGAGCGCAGGGCAAGCTAGCGAGACAGAAGTGGACCTCCCCACCCTCATTCAGATCTGGCGTTTGGAATTATTTTGGTTTTCATGTGACGTATGACCCTGAAGGTAAGCGAGCCATGGACTAAAGTAAAACAGTATGTTGGATGTGCCATGCAATGCTCAATTACATGGGTGGGAGCTAGTGTGTTAGCGCAGTTAGCTCGTTAACGTGTTGGCCGTCTAGCCCCTCTGTATAGGGTAGCTCGTTAACGGAGATTTGCCGTGTTGTGGCGTTAAGGTCATTTCAACGAGATTAACCTGAAAGCACTAGTGGGAACACAACGAATATGACTGCACATTTACACCGACATCATCCTAGTGCAAAGACAAAAACAACAAGCATGCATGCTACAAACTTTAGCCGAGTCATTTAGACAGCTGTTAGCACAGGATTCTCCTTATGGAGACCTGATATGTTTAATATGCTGCTGAGAATATAGCCCAGAAGAAGCGGATAGTATAGCTTTTATTTTGGAAAGAGACATTTCTCTGTAATAAACTCTCTTTTCCAAAGATGAGTGATTCCTCAATCAGATACAGGGCTCGCAATATCGCTAGCCCGACGTCCCGGGGCTATCTCTGCCCTGCCTGTCGGGCTATTGTAGGAAGGAAAAATATATGTCAATGCTTTTGCATTCTTTCAGAAATGTAGCTGGGTAATTATGTCATTGGGTGAGCCACTGTCAATATGTGACATATTGAAATCGTGTTTGAATTTGCGCTTGTTTTTTTGCTTTCACTTTGCAATCGCGCGAACTGTGTATAGAGAGCGACAGCACTGATCTGTGAGTGATGATAATTTGTGCACCAATTCCTCTGACATCGTCTTATTAATTGTTAGCTTACTATGCAAACATGACAAGTGAAATCTCCCGCAGCTTAAACATGTGAGAGGTTGATCGCGCAGAGAATCGCTGAGCTTATGTGAGTGCGGCAGGATATATATTTCACTACGATGACCTGGATGATTGAGAACCTTCACAGACAGATATATATTTTAGTTCTGCTGAGCCAAATAAGACAGGTCAGGGTGAAGAAGTGACAGCCAAAGAAAAGCTTACCACAAAACGGAGAAGTTATGACAAATCAGACTATAAGGCAAAAAGAAAGTGCAGCTTTATGGTTTCATGGACAAAAGAATTTCTGTGGCTGCAATATGACGAGCTAAAAAACAACACGCACAAGGGTTAGGGTTAAATTTAAAAACTGTACTTTTGTGTTAAAATATATATTTATAATTTTAATAAATGACAAATTAAAAAGGCATGAACATTTTTTTTGTATCGAAAAATATCGAACCGTGACACCAAAGTATCGAACCGAACCGAACCGTACCGTGAATTTTGTGTATCATTGCACCCCTAATATAAAACCAACACCCAGCACGCCCCTGCGGGCGGTTTATCCTTCAAGCTCGGGTCCTCTACCAGAGGCCTGGGAGCTTGAGGGTCCTGCGCAGTATCTTAGCTGTTCCCAGGACTGCGCTCTTCTGGACAGAGATCTCCGATGTTTTTCCCGGGATCTGCTGGAGCCACTCGCCTAGCTTGGGAGTCACCGCACCTAGTGCTCCGATTACCACGGGGACCACCGTTACCTTCACCCTCCACATCCTCTCGAGCTCTTCTCTGAGCCCTTGGTATTTCTCCAGCTTCTCGTGTTCCTTCTTCCTGATATTGCTGTCATTCGGAACCGCTACATCGATCACTACGGCCGTCTTCTTCTGTTTGTCTACCACCACTATGTCCGGTTGGTTACCCACCACCATTTTGTCCGTCTGTATCTGGAAGTCCCACAGGATCTTAGCTCAGTCATTCTCCACCACCCTTGGGGGCATCTCCCATTTTGACCTCGGGACTTCTAGGTTATACTCGGCACAGATGTTCCTGTACACTATGCCGGCCACTTGGTTATGGCGTTCCATGTATGCCTTGCCTGCTAGCATCTTGCACCCTGCTGTTATGTGCTGGATAGTCTCTGGGGCATCTTTACACAGCCTGCACCTGGGGTCTTGCCTGGTGTGATAGACCCCAGCCTCTATGGATCTTGTACTCAGAGCTTGTTCTTGTGCTGCCATGATTAGTGCCTCTGTGCTGTCTTTCAGTCCAGCTTTGTCCAGCCACTGGTAGGATTTCTGGATATCCGCCACCTCCTCTATCTGCCGGTGGTACATACCGTGCAGGGGCCTGTCCTTCCATGATGGTTCCTCGTCTCCCTCCTCATTCTTGGGTTTCTGCTGCCTGAGGTATTCACTGAGCACTCGGTCAGTTGGGGCCATCTTCCCAATGTATTCTTGGATGTTCCTTGTCTCATCCTGGACTGTGGTGCTGACACTCACCAGTCCCCGGCCCCCTTCCTTCCGCTTAGCGTACAGCCTCAGGGTGCTGGACTTGGGGTGAAACCCTCCATGCATGGTAAGGAGCTTTCTTGTCTTTATGTCAGTGGCTTCTATCTCCTCCTTTGGCCAGCTTATTACCCCAGCAGGGTACCTGATCACGGGCAGGGCGTATGTGTTGATGGCCCGGATCTTGTTCTTACCATTCAGCTGACTCCTCAGGACTTGCCTGACCCTCTGCAGGTACTTGGTGGTTGCAGCCTTTCTAGCGGCCTCTTCATGGTTCCCATTTGCCTGCGGGATCCCCAGGTACTTGTAACTGTCCTCTATGTCTGCAATGTTGCCTTCTGGTAGTTCAATCCCCTCAGTTCTGACTACCTTCCCTCTCTTTGTTACCATCCGACTACACTTCTCCAGTCCGAACGACATTCCAATGTCATTGCTGTATAGCCTGGTAGTGTGGATCAGTGAATCGATGTCTCGTTCACTCTTGGCATACAGCTTGATGCCATCCATGTACAGGAGGTGGCTGACAACTGCTCCGTTCCGTAGTCGGTATCCGTAGCCAGTCTTGTTAATGATCTCACTGAGGGGGTTCAGGCCTATGCAGAACAGCAGTGGGGACAGAGCATCTCCTTGGTAGATCCCGCACTTGATGGTAACTTGTGCTATGGGCTTGGAGTTGGCCTCTAGTGTTGTACGCCACATCCCCATTGAGTTCCTGATGAAGGCTCTTAGGGTCCCATTGATCTTGTACAATTCTAGGCATTCCAGTATCCAGCTGTGGGGCATTGAGTCATAGGCCTTCTTGTAATCAATCCAGGCAGTGCACAGGTTGGTCAGTCTGGTCTTGCAGTCTCGGCTGATTGTTCTGTCTACCAGTAGCTGGTGTTTTGCACCTCTGGTATTCTTGCCAATTCCTTTCTGTGTCCCGCTCATGTATTGACCCATGTGCCTGTTCATCTTAGCCGATATGATGCCTGACAGGAGCTTCCATGTAGTACTGAGGCAGGTTATTGGTCGGTAGTTGGAGGGGACCGGTCCCTTCTTGGGGTCCTTGGGGATCAGGACCGTCCGGCCTTCAGTTAGCCATTCCGGGTGTCTTTCGTTAACTAGCAGCTGGTTCATTTGTGCTGCCAGACGCTCGTGGAGTGCAGTCAGCTTCTTCAGCCAGTAGGCGTGAACCATGTCGGGCCCTGGTGCTGTCCAACTCTTCATACTGGAGACCCTTTCTTGGATATCTGCCACTGTGATGGTTACTGGACCCTGTTCAGGGAGGTCGCTGTGGTCTGCCCTCAGATCCTCTAGCCACTGAGCATTGCCGTTATGGGTTGCATCCTTCTCCCATATGCTCTTCCAGTATTGCTCCGTCTCCAGCCTTGGTGGTGCTGTTCTCTTATTGTTCCCTTGCCACTGAGAGTACACCTTTGCTGGTTCTGTGGAGAACAGCTGGTTTATTCTCCTGCCTTCTATCTCTCTGGTGTACCTCCTCAAGCGGCTGGCCAAGGCTGTGAGTCTTTGCTTGGCAGTTTCCAAGGCCTCAGGTATGGACAACTTGCTGTATTTCTTAGGCACCTTATTTGTCGCACCTTTCTGCAACTCCGTTAGTTGGCTAACCTCCCTCCGTGCTACTTTGATCTTGCCCTCTACCCTCTAGCCTCCTTCTCCATGGAGGGTACTGCCCCTTGTGGCTGTTCAACTTGTAGCCAAGCATCTCACTGATCACTGCTGCCGTATTGTAGATCAGCTTGTTAGTGTCGGTAATCGTGGTTGTAGGTATTGCCCGTAGTGCTGCATTAACATCATCTAGCAGACCTTCTGGGGGTACTTCACGTAATCTTGGTAACCGGCTACGGGGGATCCAGGTTTCAAGCTTGGCCATGATCCTATTTTTCAGGTCAGTTCCTCTCGCACTCAACGATCCTTCTCCTATCGCACTTGGGGCTATGTACCCAATCTCGGGTGGGGGTGATGATATCTCCCCCCTGACCTGGCGTCCTGACTCCTTGCCGTAGCATTTGTGTTGTACCTCGTCAATCTCTAGCTGTGAGAGCAGTCCCTTCTTTCGAATGTTGGAACACTGAGCTACTAGTTGTTTCGCCGTCATTGTGGATGTTGGGTATCGAAGAATCCATAGGTCCCTCATCCTATTCATGTAGCCCCTTCCGCCGGGGTTACTTGCGTAGTAGCATTCCAACAACGCCCTGTTTTCGTCCCTTGCCCACCGATGCCTTCTTGTTCCAGTAGCCCACTTTTCGTCAGGGTGCCCTGGTTCCTCAACACCTGACACGGACCTTGTTGATCCGGGCGACGTCCGAGCCGGCATGCCTTCATATTTATCTGTCTCGCTCATGTCTGCGGTAGGCTTGCTTAGCATAGGGGGTCTAGCCTTAGGACCCTTACTGGATACAGACGCCCCAGGCAGGAATCGAACTTGCGATCCTCTGTTCCAAAGGCGTGTAGTTTAACCACTACGCTATCCAGCTGCTTTTATTTATATATATATATATATATATATATATATATATATATATATATATATCTCTCTCGAGACTCCTGCTTTATTTAAGAAATTATTATTATTTTTAAGTCTATGCCCTTATTTCTGCATTAGCTTCTGAACATAATGCATTCTTTTCTATATCTATCACTGCATTTCATAACGACAGGGCCTTCAATTGCCCTAATGATGAGAACTGAGGCACGTAGTAATTAAGCTAAGTAACTAAGTAAGTAAGGGGCAGGGATAGCTCAGTAGGTAAAGTGGTCGCCCCATGATCGGAAGGTCGGCGGTTTGAATCCACTTAACGGCTACCCTGAGGTACCCCTGAGCAAGGTACCGTCCCTACACACTGCTCCCCGGGTGCCTGCTTAGTGGGCTGCCCACTGCTTCACAGAGTGAATGGGTCAAATGCAGAGAAAAACAAGTAATTTCCCCATGGGGATCAATAAAGTATCCATTATTATTATTATTATTATTATTATTATTAACAATTTATTTACACATTTTTTACTTTATTTATTTTTTATTATTGCAGTCCTTCATACTTGAAGGACTGCAATACTGGAAGAAAAATGCCAACAGGGAAATATTATTGAGAAAAGTTTGTCTTAAAGGGTTGCTATTACATCATGAAGCGACTTTCCCTCACTTTAGGACAATGAGAATGAACAGACAAGAAAAAGATCTGGGGGAGAAAAACTGAATGAAGAACGAAAAGTAATAAATGTGAAAAAGATGAAAAACAGACAGTACGACAGAGATAGAAAAAAAGGATTTGCGAAGATAAAGGAATTAGAGTGACAAGAGAGACAATGCAGGGACAGAATTAGGGAGGAAGATAGAGGAAAAGATGATGAGGGCCACAGATACGAGATAGAAGCAGGAGGAGGTGGAAAAGGCCACAAGAAGACGTACAGGGATGTGAGTGTAAAGATAGATGGTCCCAGAGTTTGAGGGAGGGAGGGAGGGAGGGAGGGAGGAAAGGAGTGACAGAAGTGGGGGACACAAAGGGAGGGAGAGGTGGAGAGACAGATAAGAGGAGCAGAGTGGTGTGTGTAGCACAGCGATGGGGAGTCAATAATGACTGATTACTGTAATTCAGGCTGTCAGAGACATCGGCCTGCTGCTACCACCAATCGATACGCGCCAGGACACTTTCAGACACACACAAACACCCCAAAACAAGCATGCGTGACACAAGTGTGTCACCAAGTGCACATGCTCACAAACAAACGTGCGCAGTGGGTAAACGGACGTGCACACACAGTCTCGCACGGAAACGCAGGACATGTGGACGCTAGCAGAGGTGTCTACATGTCTGCACACTCGCTCAAGATTGCTGGAGTAACACAAAAAACACAAACAGACATGAAGGTGGGGAAGAAGCAGTGGGCGCACAAAAACGCACATACACCTACACAAAGCTGTCGGGAGGGGGGGTGTTTGCTCACGAGCTACAGCCCCACACTGAGCCTAACAGCCTGTGTATCACTAGCAGAGCGAAATGGCTTCCTCGCCCTGTCCTTTCCCTCGTCTATCCACATGGTCCACCATCTTTCATCACCTGCACTATGTACAGGGCAGGTGACAAAGTAAAGGTGGGGGGGAAGTGATGCCACATGCCACCAGAACAGCTCCAAGCAGTTTTGACCCTGAATCACAGAGGCTCTGGAACTGTACTGCATGGATGAACACCAATCTTTCAAAGGATTTTCTCCCTCAGAATAATGTCTAACACCTCAGTGCCAAATCCCCCACATGTGTGCACCTTCCAGGTGAACTGGATGACTTGGACAAAGTCTGATAACTGAAGCTGCCTGATACCAAAAGGCTCTACTCTTGGGAAACATAGGAAACACAAGTTAGGCTGCAGTCTGAGAGCAAAGTGGCTCTACACCGATACTAAGGTATCTTTGGGGTCTTTGAGATATAATGGGGACATTCGGGCTTTGCATGTGAAGAGAAGGATTTCAAATTTAATACTGAATTAAACACTTCATGTTAGTCATCTCACTGCAGCATTCTGGTAGAAATAAAATAATAATAATAATAATAAGGAATTACAATCGTTCAGCCTAGAAGTTAAAAGCACCTGTTTTTCAGCATGAAGGTGATCACTCAGAAAAACTTTGTATTGACGATTCTCTTTCAAAGGGACAAGTGGAACCAAAGCATGTCTGCACAAAGTCCCTCACGACAAAACGGAGCCACCGGATCCTCTCACTGTAGGGAATAGATAAGATAAGATAAGATAACCTTTATTAGTCCCACACGTGGGAAATTTGTTTTGTCACAGCAGGAAGTGATTATGTTTTTCCTTTAATTGGTCATCAGGCAGTTTTGAACACAAAGAAAAGAGAGAACACAAAGATATGCACACAGACATGGGGGACAATTACTGTTTTGGTTTTTGTGTTTGTTTGTTTTTTAGTTTCACAGTCTTTCTTTAAAAAAATATTGGTTGAAAAATGTTAATTAATCTGCATGTTTTTATATTGATTCACTTGGATTTCTGTACCTCTTGTGTCCATGTAAGTGTAATCAAGAGTGTGTATGAATGTGGATACTTATCTGGCTGTGTGTCTCTGAGACCAGAGAGCAAAGCCTCTCATTTAGGAACAGCATTAGAGAGGAGAGTCATCGATAATTATCGACCACGGCTTCTTCCAAACCATCGCTTCGGATCAGGCAGACAGACTGCATGCACACCTGTCTGTCTGCCTTTCTCTCCTTGCACACACGGATTCACAGACACACACATATACACACCCTCCGAATGTGCATCCCAATCTTCTCTGCCTGGCCACGCACGGGTAAACACGCACACTTGATATATAGCACTTCAGAGGCAACTAAATGCAGCTCTATCAAACGAGCTCTCATATTCTGAAAGCTGCACAGCACTGGACATTGATCTGCTATTCTTAATCCTCCAACCCAACATTCTCTCTCACACTCACACGTGTAACGATTTCAAAAGCTCACACAGCAAAACGACATTCTCACAACTTCAATGTAAGTTTTTAAAACATCTCATCATTTGAGAGCATGTGGAATTGTGGATGACAGGGCAAGTCATAAAAAATTAAATAAATAATAAATAAATATCAAGGTGATGCAAAACTGCTAAAAATAGTTTTAGACTGCATTTAGTGGACTTAAGAGTTTAATGTAACACTAAAAAAGCTACAACCACAGTACAAAAGAAAAAGAGATTGAAGGCCTTTTCTGCACGAGGCTGCAAAGGACGATATGCTGTCAGCTGTCAGCAAGCCTACCTGTTTCAGTGAAGGTTAGACACAGTGATATTTAAAGTGTTTTGCAAACTCTTTCAGGCCAATAATAATAAAATACTCCCCTGAATTCTTCTGAGCAATCATTTGGAAAAAAAGAAAGAAAGAAATTAGATATGTATTTGGTGTGACTCTCGTTCACCTTGATACTTAAAACTTTGCAAAGTGCAGGAATAGCTGAAGTCTTCAGACCTAAACAGAGAGCTGGTAATAGCATAAATCCACGTGCTGCAGACCTTTGAGTTTTGAATGAAGTTTTTTTTCCTGAAGTTTGTGGCAAAAGAGTCTTGTGAGGTTAAATATCTCTTAAAACGCAAACATAATACATAACAATATAAATAATATGCTAATATAACACAAGAAAAGAGAAAAACCAGAGAGAAAACTCCTTTTCAGCATCCTACCTTTGCCTTTTTATCCTAAATTTTCATATGAGGGTTTTAAAGGATACAAGTTCTGGTAGAGAGGGATGAGGGATTTAAGGGCCCGACTCGCGTTGATAGCTGTCGCTCTCACCATGGTGGGCAAAATCTTCATGTCCACAATGGCTCCATCAAACAGCGGACCAAAGAAAGGAACCTACAGAGAACAAAACTGGCATTAAATCCACGTTTATTCCTTTATATAGTTCAAATTAGATTTTTTTTTTTTAAAGAAAACCCTGAAAAGTCTAGATTTTTATGAAACAGTGGGAGTTACTCAGTTCTACTGAACCGACCCTGACAAGTAATGATTGACGCCACAGATTTTTGTAATGATACAATATTTGATTCAGGCTTTGACTTTCCCATATAATTCAATGCTTTGCTTGTGGAATCCACCAAAGAAACTAATGCCGGACTTTTATTGAGTTTATTTGTGGACCAGGTCTCCAAGCCATGCGCTCTGTGGCCGAATACATGTGCTTTCAGGACAACAACAAAGGGAATATCTTATCTAACTTGTTTTTGGATTCATGATAATTCAATATTTTTCCCTGCAGAATGAATGAAAGAGAATACGATTATGTTATTAGTGCTGTGGTATCTATGTCACAGAGGAAAAAAAAGCAGCATTTTATTGTGTTAGGGCTTGTTTGAAATAGAGTTATGCCATCAGTGCTGTGGTATTAATGTCTGTGTGCTTTAGACTGATACATTAACCAGATCAGAAAGACTTGGGGCAAGACTCTCTCTAGGATTGTTAGTCAATCTGGATGCATATCTGTGGGGTCTGGTAGGAAACATAAAATCATGGACCAAATATTGTTCTCATTTTTTTTCTCCAACCAAATTTTCCCCAAATCCACACAAGTATAAAAAAAAATACAAAAATGGCTAACTAAGTAAGACTTTTAATAAGTGAACATTTCACTTATTTAACATTTCATTGTTGCTTTGCCACAAATACAGCTAAAAAAGGCTGCATTTAGAAAAGTGTTTCGATTTTTCCTTTAATTTGGCACTGCTGCCACTGATAATGGGAAAGATTACATTGATTGGCCAACAATTCCCACAAAAGGTGACACAGATAGCCATCAGTGATAAGCTCAGGGGGCAGTTAAATTACCATGCCAGGTTTTAATAATGAGCTTTAAAGGTCTGTGTGTAAGGAACAACTGCCTAGTCCTGCGTGTTTACCTCTGGTTTTTTGAGTATGTGGATGGAATACATGTGGTTCTTCATGGGGTAGATGATGATTAGCACATCTCCGAACTCAGTGGGGATGATCCCGCGGCGGTAGTCCCTGGAATGTTCTGACCAGACGATGTGGACTTCGTCGTTGCCAAGATGTCTGAGCTGGAGAGGCAAAAAAGAAAGAAAAGAAATTAATAGAATCAAAATGGAAGAAAAATATACATTATTACTCAAACACCAACATTGACCGAGAGGGATCTGCAAACGGAGCTGGATAGGCTGTATCCATCATAACCCCAAGGCTTTGAAGTCTGTGTGTATATGTGGTTTAGGTGGCCCTGGCCGTGATGGAGTGCGTGTGTGAAGATGGAGAGTGGACAACAAGACAAAGTGAAGCCCCGGAAAGATGGAGTAGGGGCTCGAAGACAGATGGGATTGTGTGTGATCCTCTGACTGTGTGTGAGATTCACACCCACGCCGACTACAGTCGGGGCTGGTGACAGCTCAGTCATTAACCTTGATGTCTGCCAAAACACACACCCCCACCTGCCACCTCCCAGAGGTGGCAGGTGGGGGTTGTCCTCCAGAAGGTGTGTACAGAGGTCTCTGTACACACCTTCTGATAGCTGCCAGTCTTGTCCTCGGCCATGAGACAAACACGCTGAAGACAGATCCTTTTAAATGTTTAACTGCAGTTACTTTTATGACTAATTAAATAGTGCACCGGGATGCAAAGTTTAATGATGTAATTTGGTTTGTAGACATCACATACTGTATTTTACACATGGTGGGATTTATGTTACACTACCCGTTACATACATTAGTGCCTATAACTTATCAGCTAGTCCAGTTCAAAGACTGGAACTAGTGAAGGTGAGGCCTTACAGTCAACTGTCAGCTTACTGCTGCCCATCAGAGAGATGAGTTACTACGGAGCCCCGCAGGGCACATGGGAGAAAAAAAAATTAAGACGAACTTTTGCGAGATCTCGCAAAAGTTTTGCGAGATCTCGCAAAACTTTTAGCCGCATTCTTCGGACGCCGGCTCGAAGCCGACCGGGAGGTCGAGGCACGATTTGCCGGGAAAGCGATGTTCCTCCCTGCTGTAGTGGGTCTCGACCTCCCGTTAGCTTCGAGCTAACGGGAAGAATGCGGCTAAAACTTTTGCGAGATCCCGAGATAGTTTTGCGAGATCCCGAGATAGTTTTGCGAGATCCCGAGATAGTTTTGCGAGATCCCGAGATAGTTTTGCGAGATCCCGAGATAGTTTTGCGAGATCCCGAGATCCCGAGATAGTTTTGCGAGATCCCGAGATAGTTTTGCGAGATCCCGAGATAGTTTTGCGAGATCCCGAGATAGTTTTGCGAGATCCCGAGATAGTTTTGCGAGATCCCGAGATAGTTTTGCGAGATCCCGAGATAGTTTTGCGAGATCCCGAGATAGTTTTGCGAGATCCCGAGATAGTTTTGCGAGATCCCGAGATAGTTTTGCGAGATCCCGAGATAGTTTTGCGAGATCCCGAGATAGTTTTGCGAGATCCCGAGATAGTTTTGCGAGATCCCGAGATAGTTTTGCGAGATCCCGAGATAGTTTTGCGAGATCCCGAGATAGTTTTGCGAGATCCCGAGATAGTTTTGCGAGATCCCGCAAAAGTCCGTCTTAATTTTTTTTTCTCCCATGTCCCCTGCGGGGCTCCGTAGTTAGAACAGTACAGTTGTTTCGATGGGGATATTAGTTATTAACTGGGTTATTTTAGTCTTTGTGAACTGACTCACTTGTTTAGCCAGCATCAAGTGGCCACTGGAGGAATTGCAGGTTTTTGCACTTTTGCATTGACCCTGGAGTTCATCGCTTGATCCTCAGCTCGTATACAAGCTTGGGGTCAACTAAATTTTTTTTTTTTTAAATGTAAGCATTATTTAACACATTTGGACGTGATTTCGCCAACATGCAGCACTGACTTGAATTTACCTGAATACAGTGAGTTATAGGCTTAATTAACCTGACAGAACTTGATGGGAAAAGCATAAAGTTGATATATCTGTGAAGTTTTGCCTTGAATAAATCTAAACCCCCTCCTGTGTCTGCAGGATACTCACAGTCATCAGTAATACTGGGAACTGATGCTCTTTCCATTACTGCACTTTAAGAAAGAGTTATGAGCCTCAAGTCGTATTTTTTGGGTGTCAGAACAATTAGGTGGCACAGTTTAAGGCAGTCTGGAGTCTTGGTGTCTGATATGCCTCTCTGAGCTGTACTTTTATTTTAAAAATGTTTCAGTGACAAAGCTCAGAGTGATGTCATCTCTGATGCCACGATCACCTGGTGTAATGCAGCTTTAATCATTTAATCGTGTTTTGCACAGATGAGACAGACCACGACGTAGACCTGGAAAAATGTCCTGCGATGGACAACACTGTTTGTATTTTCAGTGGGTGGCAATGATAAATCTCAGTTTAACCTGTTTGTGGACACGTTTGTCAAACTGTGTCTGTAAGCCTGTGTACACTCGCTTTGTCCAGCATTAACACAAATGTATGGCTGTGCGGTTATTTGGGCAGATGGATGTGAATGAAACCTGCCGTGGATGTGTGTTTGTGTCACGTTAAACGGGTTCACAGTGGCGTGTGTGCGTGTCCGTATGTGACTATGCGTGTTTGATGGGGCCATCAGCTGATCAGGGAGACTGATGGTGTCGGACCAGGCGGTGATAATCCAATCAGGAGCCTGAAGCGACGTGATAGGCCGAGAAGCAGGAAGTATGATCTGATTATGGGGACATTATGGCCATGTGCAGAGCGCCCAGTGCCTGGGGGATGACAGGTGTGTACACAGACACACACACACACAACCGCACACACGCACAATAAACCTGGCTGCCTAGAGGCTGATACAACCCCACGCGCCACACTGCACAAATACAGGCGTGATTGCTCCGAGGAATTATTGAATGCATTGGTGTGGGGTAGAAGCACTGACATCAGAGTGGTGTGAGTGTGTACCTATGCTCATCAAAGAGGTGTGGGTGGACGAAAAGAAGGACTAAGGAGTTCTTGTCCCCTCACTACATAAAAGAAGTGAAATTAGAACAATAAGCATGCTCATTATTACTAATTACTCTTTTCCACAGCACATAAAACACAGTCAGATGTAGTCTGGGAGATGTTTCCATCCATCTATCAAGCAATTTTGACAATTTTTGAAATGTCACAGTGGTTTTTTGTGTTGCCCAAAACAGCAAATAAAGTGCTGCTAATGACACATATTTCATACTTAATTGCGACTGGTTATAAATTTACTACTGCTACAGTGGGGAGCACTATTAACACTCTATAAGAAACAAAAAAACAAAAAACACCGAAGAGGAACTAGCACCCTTCACAGAGAGCCTGTATACATCCATCTGCATGTCTAGATAAACTGTGTCGAGTGTGTTACCTTCTTGGTGAGGTTAAGGTCCTGGTCGTGGGGCATGCGAGTGGAGACGTGGTAGATGACCTCAGTAGTGGAAGTGGCGTAGTAAGGAGTGGTCTGGCCTGTGCTGCGATTTCTCTGAAGGCCTCCCATGAAACCACAGTGAGTGGGCAGGTCCACCTAAATGGCCCAAGCACACAAACAATATCAAGCGAGGTCCATTTAGCAAAATATAACCTCTGCGTTCAGTTAGCTTATTTCATATTATGTAAGGCTATAAATGCTGTGGATTGTGTTCACGCTATATTCTTGTCCCTAAACATCTAATCAAAGTGCTAACATATTATAAAGAAAACAAGTTTTTGTCAGTAGCAGTAAATGATCCTAAATAACCAGCTAATTTCCCAAATTTCAAACTTCCTTTCTCCAGATTTTAATTCTTGAACTCTGCTGGAATAGCACTGCATGGATTCTAGTTCAAAATATAACTATTTATCTTTTACTTCGGCTTAATGTTCCACCTCTGTCTGAAACGAGCCACTTTAGCTCCTTCCCCTTTAAGCCAGTGGTTCACGCCCTTCTAAGCCCCCACAATTTTTATCAACAATCACCAGTGAAAAACAATCCAAGCTCTGAGGCATAGCATATGAGTATCTGCAAACTGTTTTAACTTATTTTGCCTAATTAAAATGTGAATTTTCCTCCTGGCATCCTCCTGATTGGCTGCCATTCACAAACAGAAGGTTTGAACAAGGTGGGCCACAGCTGTGTGCCAAAGCTGATTATATTAAACCTTAGAGTACATGTATTCACTAAAGATGACTTAAGCAGAATTCACAGTATTTGGTTTCATAGGCTGAAATATTACTGTTATTGCATTAATTATGTGTTTTGCTTCATCACACACTGCTAAAAAGAATAAAACATACAGGTGACTGTTTAGGTTTTCATTACTTTGAAATGGTCCTGATAATGCTAAATCCATAATAATGATAAGTAATATATGTATAAATGTGTTCTCACCTCCCACCCCAGTCCAGAAACAAAGTCCTCATATGCCTGGCTGCCAGCTGTGTTAGTCAGTATGGAGTGTTTGTCCTCTTGGCCTTCAGCCACGTAAAATACTGCAATTTTATGGGTTTCACGGCTGGAAGAGAATGAAGAAAAAACAAAACAAAACAGATGAGAACCTATTAAAGCTGCAACACCAAACCGGTTCAAAGTATGATCGGACAAAAAGCTGAATGAACAGAAAAGATGGATTTTTTCCAGGCTCCTCACCACTGCCGTGAATCCAGGTTCTTCAGCTCTCTCAGTAATTTCTCATTCTTCCTCAGCAAGTGAAAACTACTCCTGTAAGACAGAAGTGCACAAGTCAGGAACCATTAATCATCATTAAGATTGAACTGCCTGATCACTGCCCGGCTGTCACTCCTGTCTCTACTAATTAGCTGGTTGCAGGTTTTTGTCACCCTCACACAATGGCAAAATAAGAAGTGCTGTTTAAAGTCCACAAGGGTTTAAAGCATGACAATGTTGTTTTTCCCCCTCGTTTTGGACCATACTATCATACTATTGAAGGGGATTTAAAAATAATAATAATCAAACAATCAAGGTGAGACTGAAATGGAGACTTTTAGCTTTAATTCAAGGAGTTTAACAATATTACCTGTTGCACTGCATGATCTATTTAGGAATTATAGGTATCTTTAAACATAGTCCCTGATCACTTCTTGCCTCTGAATGGACCTTTTAGCCTTTAACTATGCAGTAAATGTCCTGCACTAGCCTCACATCTGTCACTTTTGACTTCCCCATGCAGTACCACAGTTCTTCTATTGACACCCTATAACATGCTTCTTCTAGATCCACAAACTCAGCGCTTGAGGAAAAAAACCTCATTTTAATACAAGACTATAGAGAGGAGGAGTGGAGACTGAGGAAGACGCACACTGACAGATCACCCATAAATGACCACAACCCAGATTTTAAAGAAGGATTTTAACATTCAGTCCCTTGTGGCTAATCTGTTTGGGTCCTCTAAATCATTTTAACGTGGGCTGGGGGTTACCAGCTGTTGTTGACAGCTGTGGTTGTCCAGTAATTGCTACTACTAAACACAATCACATAGCATGTTGGTTTTCCTGTAGGTCTGTCTAAAATGGCTTCAGGGGGTATTTGCAGTCCAATTTTTACTATGTTTTGTTCTCAATATAAAACAAAATGTGTGTAAGAGGCAGGGGAGGTGCTGGGTTTCTGAAGCTGCTGCCTCAACTCTGGCCTTACAAATACAGATTACTGGGTTTTAATATAAATGAGCAAATGCAGCCACACATCACAGGGCCTGCAGTTTATGTCGACGCCACTTTCAGGGTCCAAACATAAAAGAAAAGGGACATTATTATTAATGAAAACAAAAGCCTTTCATGCAGACTAACTTGTCCTGAGGCCGTTCAAAGTGTCCCAGCGACCAGCCCCCAACCTCTGCACCGCTGATATAAAACCTAGACTCGAGCGGTGAAGCTTGGAGTGGACTGATAATGACACGTCACTCTTTTCACTCTTAGAGAAAGGGGAAAAACGGGATAGAAAGAGCAGGAGATAAAGAGAGAGAGAGAACGAGAGGGGGACAGCAATTTGGTCTTTATTAAACTGATACTTGGTAATGGCCTCATTCTCTGCTCTCAAAGACTCCATTTACACCCTGGATTATAGGGAAAAGCATAAAAGGGGACACACACATGCACGCACGTAGGTGACTGTCAGTATCTTAGTATCTGTAATGCCCCATATGAATACCTGGAGAGACAATAACACATGATTAGACAATCTCTTCTTTTCTTTCATCCTTGTCCGTCTATTCTCCCTTTTCTCCAACATCCAAATTTCTCATTTTTACCTTCCAAATCCACTCACCTTTTCTGGCACCATGTCATTTTTTTTAAAATTCACTGTCTACATTTACATGTGCCTCATTTCATCCTGTTTTCTGATTTGCCACTTCACGTTCGATCATTCTCTCCTCTTCTTTTATTCTAACTCCAAATGGGTTGAATTTGATCAATAGAGCACTATACTCATTATCACACACTCTTTATACACACACACTCACACACAAGCACAGTGTGTTAAGAAGTCTATTGTGCAGGCTGAATGCAGAAAGTGTAATTCCCTGGATAAAGTATAAAGAGCGATGAGGGTCCATTAGATGGCTGGGCACTTTTAAAGTGATACCCCGACATTGTGTATTTTAGCCCAGAGTCACTGAGAAGATGAAATGCTGTGCATTATGAATGGCAAAATGTGAAGTGTAATGAAAAAAGAAAAAAAAAAGGGCACTCTGTTGAATTTGAATCTTTTTTTGTTTCATTTGCATTAAGCAAGAATATGCTTTGCTCAAAGAGACACTCCAGATCGAAAACAGCCTCTTAGTTAGTATAGCTTGTACAAAAATGATGTTTTATGGCTTTTAAATGACAGAATAAACCATCGTGTCTTAATGGAAAGAATAATATATTCATAAAATTAAACTAGAGAGTAAAAAAAATATCCATGTTAAAAACGAAAACTCATTTGGAGTAACATTATCTAAGGGCTATAGATATATTTTCATGAGATACGGGATGCAACAAGGTTGTTTATATCAATATAGTGTGATTGTGTGTTATATTTTTTAGCAAAGCCTTTGTGACGGTACCATATAATAACTATGTTGCACTTACACATCTAGCAACAGTTGGTAAAGTCCGCTGCGTTGTAGAAACGATAAAAGAAATCACCTCTTTTCAAAGTCACCACCATACACTGACAAATATTTTTACTGTAGTAGAATTTTAATGCGACTACTGTGTGCTGTGACTGTTGTGTTTCAACCAGGATTAAAACACAAAGCTAAAAACTGCAGTTTCCCTACTGGCCATTTAATCCACATTAACTCTGATGTTAAAATGACAGTTTTAAAAGTCTTTAACAAGGCAGGCTGAAAATAAGCTAATGAGAAGTTCCTGAAGCCTGCATTCTTTTTAATCGTCTCCAGGGGGCGATAGCCGTGGCTGCAAAAATACTTCTGGTCCTAAAGAAGTCATTGGGAAATTATCTCCTGACTCTAACCTCTGTAAATACTTTCCAAACAAGTTTATGCTGCTTATTTTGGGTCATAATGTTTAAAACATTAGGTCCGTTTTAAATTTGGGCCATTTTATATTTTAGAAATGAGGATTATCCAGGTTTTCTTTTGTATTTGAATTTTAACTGAACATTTAGATATTACCCTGTGGACCACAACTCATCTTAAAAACAGAGGTACATTACACAGCCTTAATAATCCCTTTTAAAGTGATCATTAACATAAAGTTTAGAAGTGGCACAAATACTGTTGATAAAAAGCGAACATAAATATCATTAACCCAAAACTCCAGTTTAATTTCGGATTGTCACAGCGTGCAGTGCTCGATCTTACCTCTTCTCCCAGGAGTTGAGCCCCAGTATGTTGATCAGTAGTCTGCAGTAATAGAAGGCCGACTGTGGCGTCTGAGTCTCTGGTTCAGTCTGATGCACGGCTCTCATGTTCAGCTCCTCACCTCTCTGAAACATTCGATCGCTTCATTTTAATGCACAAAAACCAAAAAATTTAATAAAACATGGAAAATACAACAATGAGCGCCAGCCACCACTGAGGCTTATGACAACAAACATAATGGTGGTGCTTTTAATCACGCTACACTAAACCAAGTGTTTTTCTCAGATTATTTTCAAATCAGAATGATGTAAAATCAATTTTAATACACTCACTGGCCACTTTGTTAGGTACACCTGTTCAGCTGCTTGTTAATACAAATACCTAATCAACAATCCCATGGCAGCAACTCGGTGCATTCAGGCATAAACATGGTCATATGACCTGCTGAAGCTCAAACTGAGCATCATAATTCAGAGCAAAGGTGATTTAAGTGGTTGTTGGTGTCAGATGGTCTGGATATTTCAGAAAGTGCTGATCTGCTGGGATTTTCTCAGACACCCATAACTAGAAGACCACACTGAGAGACACTCCTGTCAGCTAAGAACAGGAAAATGATACCACAATACCACAAAGCTGTATAACAAAAGATTAGAGAAACATTTTCTGGTTTGATGAGTCTCAATT
This sequence comes from Mchenga conophoros, assembly GCF_057382185.1. Classification (NCBI taxonomy): domain Eukaryota; kingdom Metazoa; phylum Chordata; class Actinopteri; order Cichliformes; family Cichlidae; genus Mchenga; species Mchenga conophoros. Next base: position 15,062,475 of record NC_140544.1, on the reverse strand, counting down.
TCTGCTGTGACATAACAATGGTAGATCCAGGATTTGGTGTAAACGTGAAGGCTATTCTGTTTTTTTTTTATCACTGGTCAGGCTGCTGGTGTAATGGTGTGTGGCATAAGATTTCTTTGGGCCCATAAATACCAACTGAACATCATTTAAATGCCACAGCCGATCTGAGTATTACTGACAGGCTGACATGCCCATCTCTATATGACTACAGTGTACCCATCTCCAGAAGGATAACATATCATGTCAGAAACCTCATATCACCTCAAATAAGTTTTTTTTTTTTTTGGAACATGACAAAGAGTCAGTGTACTCAAATAGCCTTCACAGTCATCAGCTCTCAAACCAAAAGAGAAGCATTGGGATGCAATGGAACAGGAGACTCACATCACAGGATGTGCAGCTGACACACCTGGGTGATGCCATCATGTTAACATGGAAAAAAAATCTTTGAAGAATGATTCCAGCACCTTGTTGAATCTATGCCATGAAGAATTAGGGTTGCTCTAAATGCAAAATTGGGGAGCCCTCTGTGGCATTAGCAAGGTGTAACTAGCAAATTTACCAGTGAGTGTAGATGAACTTTTTTCCTTCAGAAATGCTGGATTCACTGATAAAATAAACAACAGTTTTGGTATTATGAGTTAGCTTCTCTGTGTTTAGGAGGCATGTTCCTTTGATTCTGTGCAGTAGGGACAACAAAGCTTTTTCTACAATAGACACGTTGACTTATTTTAACAGAAAAATCATGACATATATTAGCAATGGCTGAAAAAAACAAAACAAACAATAACTCTTAAAACAAGTCTGACGATAGAACTGTAATAAATCCCCACATAGGGAAACACATGCTGTACTGCATGCGTGAAGGTCCAATAACTAAAGGCTCGGGAGTTTAATGATTGCTATTGATGTGAACATAGGCAGCACGCACATGAAGGACGAAGTCTCTCTCAGCAGCACTTTGTTTCAGGATGGCATTGATCACATCGTTCTCCTGCTTCTCTGAAACACACACTGGAGGAGGTGCTGGGATGTTGAGCGGCATACCTGTGGGAACCAATCAGGAATCAGAGTTGCTACTTAGGAATGTGCTGAACAGCTGTAGAGTTCAGATTAAAGAAAATACCAGCTCTCTGCAGACACTCAGGACTCGAGTATCCCAGATACTGCAGCATTTCATCCAGTGCATCATCTCCTTCTCTCAGTGAGTCCCACGCTGGCACCGCCTCCCGACACACGCGTTTAGCCAATGGCGGAGCCAGATGCTGCTCTAAACTCGACTTTGCTGGATCTGCCTCACTATCCATTCGATGTTCATCTTTCTCCTCCTCCTCCTCTTCTTCTTCCCTTTCAAATCCACCTCCACCATCTCTCTGATCTTCTTTCTCCCCCTCACTTGCTTTCCTCTCCTCTGCTTCCTCCTCTCCCTCTCCCTGATACTCCTGCCTGTCACCATCCGTTCTCACTCCCTCCTCTGCCCCCCTCTCCTCTTGCCCGTCCTCTTCGCCATCTTCTCTTTTCGCTCCCATCTTTTTCAGCAGACCTCCTGGTGGGGTGCGTAAATGAAGATTTGTAGTGTGAGGTGACTGCGTGTGTGTTAAAAGTGTGTGCGCTGGACTGTTAGGAGAACATGGCGGAGGCCCATAGAGGACGGCGGAGTCCCACGAGTGTTTTCCAGCTACATCTCGGATGATGACGCGAACACAAGCGGGAGCAGAGGACAAACCAGCCGTCATTCCGCCTCCTGGCACACCGGACTCTGATCGGATCTGGGAAATAGCGGCAGAAGAAGCAAAAAATAAAATAAAATAGTAAAGAAATCACAAAATAAATATTTTATATTATTTAAAGATTGTTTCCCCACTAATGTGTTAATAATATAATAAATGCAGTAGTCATCATTTGTATTCCAGGTGTAAAAGTAATTATTCAAGTAATAAATTCATGTACGTTTAACCCTGACAAATACACTTAGAAGCAAGTGGAACATTTATGAAGATTTACCTGAAGCACAGACAGCAGCGTGGATCCATTCAGAACCAGGAACTGCAGGTTTGGTGAATGGAAAAGTTCTGGCCCAAGATCTGCACTCTCACAGAACGGGTTGTCCTGGTTTTCACACACCTGCAAAACATGACGTTATATTTACTACAGCAGCAAAATAACAACAGCTTTCAACATTTCGCAGAGTCACCTCCCTTTAACATAACTTAGTTAACCCACCAAACTCAAAGTAACAGTACCTGACTGGACAGAGTAGCGGGGCCTCCGGACATGGGATAATGTCCCAGATGGTTTACCAGGTGGGTAATAACTGTTCTGGCTGCAATGGAGACGAGGCCATGCTGAATACGGCTACGAACTGCAGAGAGAATACAGATGATAAAAGATATAGTAAGGAGGTAGCAGATCGTCATTTCATCACCTATAATGAAAAATAAAAATAAGGGATTGGACTGTCAGGATTTAGAAAGTAAACTGTAAGACAAAGGTGTTATTGCTCTGGAGAAAATTTAAAGGGAAGCTGCAGCAGGTGGGGTGGGGGGGGGTTAAGCAATAGCAATGCCGAATTATATTTATGGTTTTTGGAAATCATAAAGAAACTGCTTGGTATCATCGCAGAAACAACACACTGAGTATTAGTAATTAGAAATTCTATTAAATGTAAGTCAATGCATATACCATTAATACAAATATAATTCATTGCTGTTACACTTTAATACATTTAGAGATGAACCATTAAAACAACAATACATTGAATAGTTTTATTACTTAAAATGAGAAACAAGTAAGGCTGTTTACTGTGAGAACACTGATCCAATGTTCTTTAGAGAATATAATATAAAATATATATACAAAAATTTAGCTCATTTTAAAATAAGAAAATAAAATAAAATATTAAAGCAAGAACAAAGTCCATCCCAGATGATGTACAAAAAGCTTAAAGATATATTTCTGTTATAAGGGTTAATTATGGATCGGTGCTGATATAAATATAAAAATATATATTTAGCTTTTGGTTGTCAAAAGATAGATTTTATTGATGTTTAGAAGAGTTCATGCTTGTTTCTGTTCCTCATACAAGACTGAAGACTAGAGGGGCACAGAGGCTTTCAGGCTGTGGCAGCAGGGCTCTGGATCAGTTTGCCACTCCAGCTCTGTTAAGCTGACTCTGTAGAGTCTTTAAAACAAAACATTTTTTCAGGCCTTCTGCTGAAATTGTTTTGTTATTTATGTTTATTTTAATTCTATTTTCATATCAATTGTGTTTTAAGCATTTTTGGGGCTTGTCTGTGAAAAGCACTATATAAATAAACTTTAATCACTTTGCAGAGAGTGTTGCCTTTGGCTGACCCTCTTCAGTCTCTATTCATTACACACACAGCAGGCTTTATATCTACTGTTTACTCTCTGATTAATGTGCGCTGATTGAATAAAAATAAACTAATTTTCTCTCATTATCTTTTAGCAGAGGTTTAGCAAAGTAATTCTTCTGCATTGCAGCCTTCTGTAGGGCTGATTGGACTGGAGTGTTACTGCAGAGAGGCGAGTAGCATCCACCGATAAAATAAACAACAAAAGTGTTAAACCTGGAGTTTCACAGTGACAGAAAAAGTGTGAAGGGTACTCTGACTTGTTCTTTAGTTTACAAGTTAACTTAAGGAATCACTGTAGAAACTAGGAGAAAGTACAAGCACACTTTCAGCTCGTACATAGTTTGCACCATGCTGAGAAGAAGCCAATGCCATCACACATTGTGCTGCCAGCCGATCCTGGTTAATCAACATCATTACACACACACTGTGAAACACACACGCGCGCACGCTTTACGGCAACTCCTTATTGACAGGCTGTGCACAGAGTACAGATATGTATTGACCAGATTTTCAATGACTCCCTGAACCTCGTAGGGTGCTCTAAAAGAGGCAGACAAGGCAAAGGGAAGCAAAAATAAATGATAAATGAAGCCAGCAGAATGTAATAGAAGTGAGAGGAACATTAGCAGAAAATAGTCTTAGGATATTAAAAGAATAAAAAACGGAATTGTGTAAGTGAAGATTAGTGGTTAGACGAGAGAAGACAGGAGGAGAGAAGCATGGCCTTTCGGGCTACTCCAGTCATTAAACTAGACAGAGTCCTAGTGAACCACAGCAGGAGATGATATATACTCCGACACAGATGCAGACAGGTGTGTACACATGTAAAGACTAAACCAAAAGTTTTGCAGAGACCTTGGTGTCATAGTGTAAAGATTTTCTATATGCATCTGGACCAACGCACCACATTGCATGGATTATTAAAGCGACAAGAGGAAAAAACAGAAACGTAATAGGTGTTAACCGCGGAGCAGTGCATTTCCACTGCTTGATGCATTACCTTCGGTGACTGGCTGCAGTTTGCTGGATCGCTCAGAGTCCGGACTGTGTAGCGGTTCTGGTTCTCGGAGGTTCTCTAAAGGCAAGAACGGGTCGTAGTCTGGACTCAACAGGTCCGACAGTTGCAGCGGGAAATACTTGGGATTGCTGAAAGACTGTGCCCCATACACACAGCCATGTAATACCTGGACACATTTTTAAAAGAAAAAAGCAGATGAGTGGATTCATTTGTGTATCGTTTACAGCTCCAGTTGAGCCAAACTGGCCTAATACTGACATATATGCAGTGGCGGTCCTAGCCTATTTGTAAATTTTAAATTGTTATTGATCCCTTTACCCCCAGTCCTAAAGTGTATATTTATTTTCTTACTCTTCTTATATATATTGTTTGTTTACTTGCACTGCTGTAACTGGAGCCTCGTCGTTTCGTCTCTCTATGTACTGGACTGTATGTAGCGGAGATGACAATAAAGTTTACTTCGACTTCAGCAGCGAGAAGGTGCACCGAGCAAATTATAAGTCTGTATCATGATGTCTGGTGTTTTCGTGTTTGTTGGTTTGTTTTTATTTTGTTTACTTTGCGAGTTGGTTATTAGATGCTGCTCCAGCCGGTCAGAAAATCCCCCGCCCTCTCCTCTCTGCGCCGCAAGCAGCAGGCGCACCTCGCAAACGAAGGGTGTCCTTACTCCCAGCAAATGGGCGATAGAAAACCGATCGGTGCCTGTACCATTCCCAATATGCGCTGGCTGACGTTGGAGCAGCATGAGTACGAGCATTTTATTTTTATTTTTATTTTTTTTTGCAGAGGCCCGTGATGCCGCCCCCCCCACCACGATACCGCCCGTGTCGCCCGTATCTAAAACCGCTACTGCATATGACAGTGAATATAAACACAAGCATATACCTTATAAATACAGCTGAGGAGCGTTTTGGTAGGCTGGTCCCTCTCTGGGGGGCTTCGTGTTTGCACAGGCTGAAGAAGAGTCTTTGGAGGCAGTGCCATCACCCAATCCAACAGACACAACAGGAGGGAAACTACCAGCTGCAACACACAAGTACAATTTTTAAAAACTAACAATCCAGCGAGTTTTTAAAAAAGTGTTGTTAAGTGAATGTGAGCAGCTTACCCTTTTATCCAGTTCATGAGGTGAAGACTCAGTAGTAGGCAGCAAGTATGTGATGGTGGCAATCAAAATCTGAAAGAAGAGAGTAAGATTAAAATGAGCATAAATCCCTCAGCCACAGTTTTTAAAACCTCTATAAAAAATTTGTTAATGTCTACCAGCACTGTGAGGCCTTGGCTTTACACAGCATGACTTCAGTCATTACGATGTTATAGCAAAGCAATAGCGGTCTTAACCAATATTCAGAAATATTAAAATATTAATGTTGCTCAAATGTTCTCTGTATTTTATGTCTCACCTCTACGATCTTCTTTGGAGTGTCGGGTGGGAATTTCTGCAGATGATCAACGTAACTGATCAGAAGGTGCAGGATGTCTGACGCCACCAGCGCTACACTCTTATTGGGGTACTGAGGGACAGAGGAGAAAAAACATTGATGTTAATTCACCGGTCTGGGTTAAATTCATACACACATTCATTTTTAGCAAAATCCATCTGTATCAGTTATCAAACATCTGTCACTGGCACGTCTTGTATTTCACAAAGCCATAATGAGGTTGCTTGTTAATACCAAATCCTATTTCAGGCCAAATTATTTTGAACCTTCTCTCTAGGAAGTGAACATGTCCAGGAAAGAGGATGAATGGTTCCACAGGACCGTTAGAAGGATTAAACAAGTAGCTTGCGCATTTTTTCTAAGCTATTAAAACTTTGGCTTAAATTAGTCAACAAAAATATAAAATATAAAAAAATGATATGAAGTCAGTAAATTATTAGTCTAAATATCATATAATAAATCATCTATTTTTATTATCTCTAAAGCTTCTCTTTGAGTTGCCTGCCAGTCTAAAAACACACATTCTCCTTCACATATTGGCACTGTTCAAATTAATACTGGCAGGTATCATATCTTATCTGTCACAACTAACACATCAGTTATCCGTGCTGAAATCCCACAGATAGTATTTGCTATACTTGTTTAAGGTTAACAAGGTGTTTACAGCATAATAAGTACAGAGAAAGAGAATTTACAGATTAGTCGGGCTGTAATGAGGATCACGGACGACAAGGCAAAAAATGCTTACAGATGAAAGGCAAAGAGAACAGCAGGAAGAGCATGGAAATATGACAATCCCTCAAGCTTTGTGTGTGTGTGTGTGTGTGTGTGTGTGTCACAAAGCCAATGGCTGGAGCTACTGGCTGCTGGTATGAAGGCAAGAGATTCAAAAGTGGACAAGATGTGTGTATACATGCAATAGTGTGTGTGTGCGAGAGACACAGCTTGCAGCATTCCCTCTGGATTAGTCTCCTATCTGAAGAAGGACCAAACATATTGACAGTCCAGGGTTTGCTCCCAGGAGTGAGTGAATGCGAGTGTGAGTGTGTGTGTGAGTGTGTGAGTGTGTGAGTGTGTGTGTGTGTGTGTGAGTGAGTGATGGGTCGTTGGCTGCCGATACACGAGCAAGGGATTCCAAGGTGGAAAAGGTATGTGTGTGTGTGTGAGTGTGTGTGTTTGGCTTTAGATGACAGTAAATGTTGGGCCGTATTATTGTGATCCACAGGCCTCCCAGTCTGAAACACACTAAGCCCACTACGGAAATTTCACCAACACTCATCTCCAACAGCGTTTTCCATCGTACTTTGGCTGCTCAAAGGACAACATGTTAAACACACCCTCCATCTAATCCTCCAGTATTAACTCTATACTTTGGTCTGCTTACCTTATCTATAACTCTGAATTTAAAGCTGTGGTATGCATGTTTCTGGCATTGGACAAAAATGCATTATAACCTTTTATTTGTATAGTGCTTTACTTAGTCCCTTAAGGAACCCAAAAAGCTTTACACTATATTCAGTCATCCACCCATTCACACACTGGTGATGGCAAGCTACATTGTAGCCACAGCTGCCCTGGGGCACACTGACAGAGGCGAGGCTGCCAGACACTGGCGCCACCGGGCCCTCTGACCACCAACAGTAGGCAACGGGTGAAGTGTCTTGCCCAAGGACACAACTACCGAGACTGTCGGAGCCGGGGCTCGAACCGGCAACCTTCCGATTACAAGACGAACGCCCAACTCTTGAGCCACGATCGCCCCAAATAAATTCCCCTGATTCTAATAAATTAGAATACCCAGAACTATTTTTAGATGTCGAGTAAAAGGAGTCTTAAGGCTCATTAGAGGTGCATGTGTTAACCTTCTCGTGAAGTCACAAAAGTAAGTAAGAAGGGAGAAATTGAAATCTGTGGCACACAGCAAGGTGACACTAAAGAAAAAACCCAGAAAGCGATGTTTGTTTACATCAGAAATCAACTTCCGCCAATTCTTAAAAGTTAGATAATTCTGTCAATGTCAAAACGATTACCTTATTTAGTGAAGATCTACAGTGAATTTTAATCAGACTGAAAAAAAATCTTGCACAGGTTAACATGGCTACCTTAAAATCAACTGATAAAGAAACAGTCATGGAGGAATAGAGATCCCTGCATCCACAGTTGGCAAAAAAAAAGTGTTGCTTCTCTTGAAACGTGTCCGTTGCAGTGGTAAGACACATTTTTACTTTGAAAGCGAAGGTACTTAATTTCTAGTTTCCATTGCAGTTTTATTGCCACTCAGCCACTAGTTTGCAACCTCTTTGCAATCATCTCACAGCGACTGCCAACAACCTCCATGGGAATACACATTCTCACCAGGGCCTCGCTAACTGGTCTCTATGTTTATGTGTCTTTGTTGCTAATTTTTATTCTCTTTAATGAAGTACACTCATGTATCCATACTTGTCTAGTGGGAAGGGTATAGAACAGAGAGGAGTGAGAGGCATGATGACAGCGACCCTTTAATTTTTATAACCGACACATTTTACAGGATTTTACATAGGAGTTTCCTATCAAAGGCTATCTTAACAACAACAGGAATATATCAACAAAGATACCAGTTCTATAGTTTGGATTGGCAATCCGGCTGCAGCCAATCATTTTCAGGGTTCACAAAGTATTAAATAGGATTCACATTCAGATGTAGAGAAGGGATCATTGAAAATGTGTCTGTCTTAAAAAAAAAGAAAGAAAAGGATAAAGAACAGACGTACGTTCTCTCATACACTACATTAAATTTATTTGTCTATGTAAGTGGTCTGCACTATACCATGGCTTGCCTCATGGAAACAGTATGATAGACTTTCAGCCTGAAAAGGAGCAGATGTTTTGGCACTAGTGTGTTGAGCAGATCTGTGCAACATGCGGCCAGTCTGCTATGCCTTTGAATCAGAGTCACTGCTTTGGTCTTATTTCACTGGACCACAGTCAGAAACTGAGAGATCCATGGTCAATGGGGACAAAGTGTGAGAACAGACAACTATAACACAACTCATAATGCGATCAGACTGGTCTGACATTTCAGTCTTAATGAGTCACAGTTCAAATATAAAATTTAGGTTGCTTTTTGGAAGTCCAGCTGAACAGAACTTAATTGCCATTTATAGATGTACTGAGGTGTAACTGACCTTCAAGGTAACACAGATCACATTGAGAGCATCTTTAATCTGTGGATGTTGAGTCCCGTGGGCCAGCTCCTCACACAGCCATATCCCCAGACTGCACAAAGCCACACACCTAACAAAAAACAGCACAGTGTGAGCAAGCAGTTTTGCAATAAAGGCCTCTACAGGGAGTGCAGAATTATTAGGCAAGTTGTATTTTTGAGGAATAATGTTATTATTGAACAACAACCATGTTCTCAATGAACCCAAAAAACTCATTAATATCAAAGCTGAATGTTTTTGGAAGTAGTTTTTAGTTTGTTTTTAGTTTTAGCTATTTTAGGGGGATATCTGTGTGTGCAGGTGACTATTACTGTGCATAATTATTAGGCAACTTAACAAAAAACAAATATATACCCATTTACATTATTTATTTCTATCAGTGAAACCAATATAACATCTCCACATTCACAAATATACATTTCTGACATTCAAAAACAAAACAAAAACAAATCAGCGACCAATATAGCCACCTTTCTTTGCAAGGACACTCAAAAGCCTGCCATCCATGGATTCTGTCAGTGTTTTGATCTGTTCACCATCAACATTGCGTGCAGCAGCAACCACAGCCTCCCAGACACTGTTCAGAGAGGTGTACTGTTTTCCCTCCTTGTAAATCTCACATTTGATGATGGACCACAGGTTCTCAATGGGGTTCAGATCAGGTGAACGAGGAGGCCATGTCATTAGTTTTTCTTCTTTTATACCCTTTCTTGCCAGCCACGCTGTGGAGTACTTGGACGTGTGTGATGGAGCATTGTCCTGCATGAAAATCATGTTTTTCTTGAAGGATGCAGACTTCTTCCTGTACCACTGCTTGAAGAAGGTGTCTTCCAGAAACTGGCAGTAGGACTGGGAGTTGAGCTTGACTCCATCCTCGACCCGAAATGGCCCCACAAGCTCATCTTTGATGATACCAGCCCAAACCAGTACTCCACCTCCACCTTGCTGGCGTCTGAGTCGGACTGGAGCTCTCTGCCCTTTACCAATCCAGCCACGGGCCCATCCATCTGGCCCATCAAGACTCACTCTCATTTCATCAGTCCATAAAACCTTAGAAAAATCAGTCTTGAGATATTTCTTGGCCCAGTCTTGACGTTTCAGCTTGTGTGTCTTGTTCAGTGGTGGTCGTCTTTCAGCTTTCTTACCTTGGCCATGTCTCTGAGTATTGCACACCTTGTGCTTTTGGGCACTCCAGTGATGTTGCAGCTCTGAAATATGGCCAAACTGGTGGCAAGTGGCATCTTGGCAGCTGCACGCTTGACTTTTCTCAGTTCATGGGCAGTTATTTTGCGCCTTGGTTTTTCCACACGCTTCTTGCGACCCTGTTGACTATTTTGAATGAAACGCTTGATTGTTCGATGATCACGCTTCAGAAGCTTTGCAATTTTGAGACTGCTGCATCCCTCTGCAAGATAGCTCACTGTTTTTGACTTTTCTGAGCCTGTCAAGTCCTTCTTTTGACCCATTTTGCCAAAGGAAAGGACGTTGCCTAATAATTATGCACACCTAATATAGGGTGTTGATGTCATTAGACCACACCCCTTCTCATTACAGAGATGCACATCACCTAATATGCTTAATTGGTAGTAGGCTTTCGAGCCTATACAGCTTGGAGTAAGACAACATGCATGAAGAGGATGATGTGGACAAAATACTCATTTGCCTAATAATTCTGCACTCCCTGTATAAATGCAGTTTATCGGAATCACTGCATATATTAATTTTACACACAGGAACCAGCATAAAATAAAGAAATACTCGCCAACGGTGAGCACAAACAGATGTGGTTACATACTTAAGGAATTTATTAACAAATGATAACTTTAGGTAACCTGGGGCACCTGCGCAACACTGTAAAAAATAAATAAATAAATAAAATAAATAAATAAACTTTATAAACCCTTTACCTAGCAGGAGCAGAGGGTTCATCCCTGGCAGAGGTCAGGATGGTTTTGACGATATGCTCCTTAAAAAAAGAAAACAACAAAAAAACAAAAACATACAGCACATGAGTTTTCAATAGCAATATATCAGCTGACCACTAGTATTGTTATTATAGGCATTAATATAAAAAGTCTTGTTACAGAACTCAGATCAAAATACTGATGATGATAATAATTGGGATTATGATTTTTGCCATAATTGAGTAGCCCTTAAAGGTGTGTATAATAAATAATAAACAGACTGCATCCTTAAAATGGACCTATTAGAGTAGCTTTGCATGATTCACTGTTCAAAATAATCCTTCTCCATCTTACACAAGGCCTCGATGTAGTCCTTGAGTTTGTCCAGTATCTGAAACAAGCCATTTTAGTTAATTTCCCCCTCCCTTTAAGCTAACCTCATTATTTGGCAATGTTTGATATGAGCATCCATCATTTCAACACTATTTATATGTCAGAAAATGAGGACAAGCTTAATAGTTCCCAGTCAGACAAACAGGAAACAGATTCAAGGAACTACACCGTGTGGTGTTAATGCATATCGTAGACAGATATGCTGGACTAAATATGGACACATAGTCACAGTTTAAACAGGTCAACACACACCCCAGACACGTTCACACACTCCCTGGTCTTGTCCCTCTGGTCAGTGTTAATGACCGCTTAGTGATTCAAAACAAGCTTCTGCCACATAAGAAAGCAGTGAGTGAGCCTGAGGCGCTGCCACGCATGGCATTAGCAGTTTACATGGCACCAACAACAATAACAACATCACTCCCATCGCCCTTAGCTCAAACAAGAATGGTTGATGAGACATTAGCCTATTAGTTTGCTTTCGAGATCCCCTATGGACAGTCGATGTTTGAACTGACCTGGATTACAAACAATGTAGATAAACTTTTTGAGCTTTTGATGTGTGAGTTGGAAAAAAAAAAAAAAAACTAACACATTTTCAGACCTGTCAGTTTAACTGTATTGTCCTGCTTTTCCCCGAACTTACAGGAAGATTAAAGTAATTTCTTTTAAAAAAAAAAAAATTATTTTCTCAATATTTTATTGCGGTGTATTGTAATACTCTCCCAGAGAAGTGCATATGAGGTATGATGAACAGTTTATCCACTGTGAATACACTGAACCAGGCTGCGCTGCATATCATTTGCAGAAAGGATGCTGCAAGATTAAAAAAGAAGAATTTTCTGTGCAGTTGTAACTGCTAGGATGGCTATAATTCCCTATTATCCAAACAAGGGGAGCCTCTGGTGAAGAATAATTTCAGCCACCTAAATACACTGCTACTGAAAATATTCCATAAACTACATTTACATACATTAGAAGGACAGCTCAGGCTGGAGATAAGGTTAAGGTTGAGATAGTTTGGACATGTGCACAGGAGGGATAGTGGATTTACTGAACAAAGGAAGTTGAATATGGAGCTCCCAGGCAGGAGGAAAAGAAAAAGACTTAAGAGAAGATTCATGGATGTAGTGAAGGAGGACATGCAGAGAGTTGTTGTGATAGGGGAGGATACTAGGGATAAGGTAAGGTGGAAGATGATGATCAGCATTCGCGTACCTTGACATCAGGGAACTTGGTAAGTACCACGTCAGCTGTGGTGGGGTGGAGAGCAGGAAGCTCCCCGTAAAAGTTGGGAAAGCACACCAGAGATCCGAGAAGAATCTGTGCTTCAACTCTTGGAGCCTTTGGAAAATAAAACTTGTTAGGAGGACAGGAATGAAAGAATCAGCTCCTGTAAAGCTGGAAACCAACATTGCAAATGGGAGGATTTCTTACATTGAGTGATGAGCAGGCAGTGACTCTAGAAGCTGCGATGATGAAATCCAGGATCAGCATGGTGGCTCCAGGTAGACCGATACTAAAGAACCTGGGACTACAGTGTTTGATGATGGTGTTCACAATGTCCTGTAAAAGTAATACAGGTTTTTTTTTTAAACATTTAGCTTCAAAGGTGCATTCACAGTAGCACAGCATGTTTGCCTGCATGACTATCTTTTCTCCCCATTTCCCTGCTTTCCTGCACTTACTCTGTGCTTAAAGAGCTGGATTTGAGTATTTAACATTAAAAAATGTTTTATTAACAGCTGCAAGATTAAAGAAATCTGTAAAATATAAAATATGCTGTTTGTTCATATATTATGTTCAAGTATAAATTTGAGACCACTCTACCTGGTCTTGGTGGAGAAGTCCTTGATGCATGATGTTATAGAAGTGTGTCAGATAGTCTGTGTTTGGTGAAACGTCTTGCCGTCTCTTCATGATCCTACAAATCAGCTTGTAGGCGTGAAGTTTCCCCTGCTTGTAACGCTCTGTCAGCATGGTGGCCTAAAGAGAAAAGATTGCTTAACTAACACTGAAACACATGTTATGTTATAACCCTTATTGTTACCTCTCTATCACACATACCTTAAAGAGCCAAGGGGTGAGGATTCTCAGGGGTGGGATCAGAACAGGGGGTGGAGGAGACGACTGGTTATCCAGAGAAATGCCCAAATTATCCCTGATCTGCAAACAGAAAAGCTCGTCATTGGAGAACATGTTCACTGACACAGGAGTTGCGGGTTCACTGTATGTCTCAATTCTCACCTTGGCCAGGTTTTGCCAAAGTTCACACAGGTAGTCAAAGACCTGAGCGTGGATTTCTGGGTCCTTGATGCTGTTCACATCTCCCAGGATACCCAGCATCCTTCGCCACATTACCGTGGCAACATCTGCGTGCCATCCGGTCAGAGAGCCGCCCGCCATCACGCTACAGTCCTCACTGGGGAACTCACTCGTTTCTGGAATTAATGAGTCAATGAGAACATGACTGAGTCATCCTACAAAGTATTTCATATTCACAAACATGATTAAAGTACTACACTTTGTATGAACAGGAAAAAGCATCTCAAAGTGAATGCCTCTGAGTATTACCCAGGTCATCGGGGGTCTGTAAGACAGAGTTGTGGAGTTTCTGGTCCAGCTGTAAATGGGTGTGGGAGTGGGAATGCGTGTGCTCAGTGTGCTCTGCTGTCAAAGTGGCAGGAGAAGGAGTCTGGGAACGAGAGCCCCCGAGTGAATGCATGGGTGATGCACTCTCCGAACCTGGGAAAGAATACAGAAAACATCAACTCCTGATAAGGCAACGGGAGGATGAGATTCATGCTTTATGGTGGAATGTGAGGCTGAGAGGTTGTTTTTATTCTGACTTATATCAAAGAAGGACACTTAAAACCTAAGTGCTAAGTGGATAGTAAAAAACGTCATTTTAAAGATCACATAGAAAACCAAGACAATCAGAAAAATACTTTCTTATGATAGTTTAGTCCATTTTTCTCTTTGTTCTGGATCACACTAATGTGATTTATAAGCATGTTATTTGCTTCAGCTATTATGTATTTTATTATACTGGCCCCAGTGTTTTCTGGCATCTTCAACTCCTCACTGCAGGCATGTCATGTGCCTGCCTGCTTCAAGTCCTCCACCATAATCCCTGTCCCCAAGAAACCTAGGATCACTGGACTAAATGACTACAGACCCGTGGCTCTGACATCTGTGGTCATGAAGTCATTTGAGCGCCTAGTTCTCTCCCATCTCAAGACCCTCACGGCCCCCCTCCTGGACCCCCTGCAGTTTGCATATAGAGCCAACAGGTCTGTAGACGACGCCATCAACATGGCCCTACACTTCATCCTGCAGCATCTGGACTCCCCAGGAACCTACGCCAGGATCCTGTTTGTGGACTTCAGCTCTGCCTTCAACACCATCCTTCCAGACCATCTCCGAGGCAAGCTTTACCAGATGAATGTGCCTGATCCCATCTGCCGGTGGATCACTGACTTCCTGACGGACAGGAAGCAGCACGTGAGGCTGGGAAAGAATGTCTCGGACTCCCGGACCATCAGCACCGGCTCCCCTCAGGGCTGTGTTCTTTCTCCTCTGCTCTTCTCCCTGTACACCAACTGCTGCACCTCCACCCACCAGTCTGTCAAGCTAATCAAGTTCGCAGATGACACCACCGTCATTGGGCTCATCTCGGACGGGGACGAGTCTGCCTACAGGAGGGAGGTTGAACGTCTGGTGTCTTGGTGCAGCCACAACAACCTGGTGCTGAATGCCCAGAAGACAGTGGAGATTATTGTGGACTTCAGGAAGCACACAGCCCCACTCCCCCCCATCATCCTGACTGACACCCCCATCACCTCTGTGGACTCATTCCGCTTCCTGGGTACCACCATCACCCAGGACCTGAAGTGGGAGCCCACCATCACCTCCGTCATCAAGAAAGCCCAGCAGAGGATGTACTTCCTGAGGCAGCTGAAGAAATTCAACCTGCCAACACGGACGATGATGCAATTCTACACTGCAATCATCGAGTCCATCCTCACCTCCTCCATCACCGTGTGGTACGCTGGAGCCACTATCAGGGACAAACAGAGACTGCAGCGTGTTGTGCGCTCTGCTGAGAAGGTGATTGGCTGCAGACTCCCATCTTTGCAGGACCTGTACACCTCCAGGACATTGTGGCGTGCAGCTCGGATCTCAGCTGACCCTTCTCACCCTGGACACAGTCTGTTTGACCTGCTCCCCTCAGGCAGGAGGCTCCGGTCCATTCGCACCAGAACCTCTCGCCACAAGAACAGTTTCTTCCCCTCTGCTGTTGGACACATGAACAATAACCACATGATTGTCCCCGCCACTAACACATGACCCTACGCTGTGTCACTGCATCATTTCATGTTTGGCACTGATCACCACCTGCACTCATGTATATATCTTTCTACGTAGCACTCTTAATTCTTATTCTCATGTATATATCTCATGTATATCTCATGCACATATCTTTCTTTCTACATAGCACTTTAATTCTTATTGTCTGCACTGAAGCACCGCAGCAATTTCCTAATGTTGTAAACCTCAACATCTGGCAATAAACCCATTCTGATTCTGATTCTGATACTACTCTCATGCTTTTTATTGACACTCATCACTGTGATATTTTTAAAAAAAAATCCTGAAAACATGATAGATGTTCTTGTTAATTAATAACAAAAGACTGCATTCAAAGTATCTGTTGATCTTGTACCTTCAAGAGTATTTCTAAAAAGGTTTACTCGACTGGGTTTCTTTTGCAGAGTGCCTATCATTGTTTGGGTCCTTTTACATCATTTTAAATGGATACTCAACATTGTGGTCAATGAGAGCCTGCACTCAAATTTCATATAAAATGTTCTTAGGGATGCACATCGCTGTAGAGAGGTGGTAAAGTAAAAAACGGGCTTAAATTTAAAAAAAAAAAGGTGATATTCTATTCAGAGTAGGGCTGCTTGATTACAACAAAAGGCATGATCACTTAGTTATTTAAAGTTGTAATCTTGATTAGTTAATATCTAACAGGGATTCATAAATCCAGTAGGGAGTTAGGGCAACTGCTGTTCTGAAGATTCAACCACTGGATGTCTGCAGGTGCGGGGAGATGAGCTGGTGAACAGCAAACTTCACGGCGGCCACAAGTTAAACGACAGAGACCTGAATGGGACAGCCGAGCCTTCGAAACTAGACTCTTACAAAGGAAAAGAACGCCCTCGATTCATAACGGAAGAAAAAAACAACACTTTGCAGTATTATTAATGCTTGTATCAATTTTTTGCAGCAAAAATAATGGATAAAAGCATTAATTTTATTCCATCTTATTCTATTATAATAACCACTGGAAGCCGAAATTGAATTTACATTTCTATTAGATGCCCAGTCCTACTTTACCCTTCATTAGTGTTACGAGGATCTGTTTACAAAATAGGTGCTTATCGCAAACACCAACACTAACTGATAAATCTAAGAGGCTACACAGCCTACACACAACCATTTGTTTACTAGATTAAAGTAACCTTGCATAGAAACACTTGATAACCATTGTTAGTTTGTGTGTGTGTGTGTGTGTGTGCTTGCATGATCGACGCAAAGAACCTACATTTCAGATAGACCTAATTTACAACGCGTTTACCAAAAAATTTGATAAACTGTATCAAATGGCTCCTAAATAAACAAACGTTATTTAAGCGTTAAATCAGTGTTACATAAGCGTTATTTATTTCAACTTCTTTTATCTTTATTAGAGTAAATTCTCACAGTTTTTGGGATGTTTTCTGAATATTTGTTATATTCCCCCCCCCCCCCCCCCCCCATTTAATCTACTGGGAGATTACGCACTGGGAAAACCCCTTAGATGGCATAAAAACACAGTATTTAAGGGTTCTGGTGAGCAGGCATTGAGCTGAAGTCTGTTATGTCCCTACCTGTAACCGTGACAGTGTGGCTCAGGCTGCTCGTCTCTGAGTCGATGTGAAGTGTCGTCAAACTGGCCACCTCCTGCTCTTCACAGGCCACGCCCCCACCGAGACTGTCCTGATCCAGCGAGCTGCCTCGACCTCCTCCCCCTCCTGCTGCAGATCCAGCTCCCCCTGCAGACGCCTCGGAGCTAAAAGTAAAATCTACAAAAGAAAGAAAAGTCATCATTGCTGTACAGTTGTTGATTTTCCTCTTTTAATTTCAGCAGCCTGACAAACTGTGATGCATTATTTTTAAACACTTCACAAAAACTTCTTCAAAGTTAAACAGAAGATGAGATGGCTTACTCCTACAGATTAATTTACCTTAAAAAAAAGAAACTCAATTTTGTGTTTTTCTGCTTCTCTTGGCAGAAAAAATGATTATTTAATAACATAAAACTATTTTACACGAACTAATAAAAAGTTTTGCTCAAGATAACAGTTTTATACTTTAATATTGTTTTAAAAAGAGGATAAATGTGTGCCGTGCAGCATAAATAAACTGCTCATATCTTGTTCCTTACTATCAAATTTGCAGGTGGAGTACTGAAAGGCATTAAAGGAGTCTGACTGGCTGTCGGAGCTGATGACATCAGAACCGCTGGCACTAGCGGGTGACGTCCACTCAGAGGGAACCCCCGGATCATCGACAGGCCGAAGATCATCTAAGGGTCGCGATCCATCACGACTATGACTGGCCTCCAGGAGCTCTGGCAGATCCCTGGGAACTTCCAGGCTTCCCGGGCTGCTGCCACGGCGACCCTGTGTACAGAGGAGAAAGTGACGCTCGTATCTTCCATCTTATGACACAATCTGAAATTAGCGTGCGTGTTGTACTAACTGAAGTTCCTTTGGCCCTCAGTCTCTCCTGGATAAACTCATCCATGAGGTCAGAGAAGTTTGGGTTGCTGCTTCCAACATCAGTGGAGACTGGACGGGCCTTCTGGACCACCTCCTCTTTATTGGCTACAAACACAAATGCATAATGAGGCACAGAGGTAGACAAGGTTATAATACACACACACACACACACACACACACACACACACACACACACACACACACACACACACACACACACACACACACACACACACACACACACACACACACACACACACACACACACACACACACACAGGAATGATAAAAACCAATGAGCATTCACAAGCATAGGGAGCCATATAAGTAAGCAAACACACAAAGACAGACTGTGAAGCCCCTGTCAGACATTGTATACAAAACTATTAACCTGTTAAAGTGACAGCATACACCCATTCAGACATTGTCCCCATCTTCAAACAGGCCAGCTCACTATTCTGATCCTCAACATCATGCAGCTGCTTCACCGGCAAGTCTCTCTTCCAACTCCACAACCCTAAAGTCCAGCTGACAACCGCTCTTAAGGAAATCCAGGAAGAGACTCACTGGAGAGGAAGCTGAATGACATCATTCCCAGGCCAGCCAGCAGGTAGTAAATTTACATACCAGAGCCGAGCCTGGCTGGTTAGCGGCAACTGGACTTTCAAAATAAAATACTTCAATGCACACCTTTAAAGTTATTAAGACGTCTCAAAGTTTTATTTGTTGTGCTGTCCATGATGTTTAAGGTGCATAAATATCCAGTTTTTAGGTAGTTAACAGTTCAAGTCTTTTCTTGAGTTTTCTAATGAAAAAGTGACCAGGATGTGCATTCAGACAGGACTTGCTCAGATGCTGTCACATTTACAGAAAGGAGCAGATGCCTGAGAGGGGCTTGACTGATGCTTACCCACGCAAACAGTTTCAATGATAGAAAACTTAGACATACCAAGAAATAAGGAATTGTGTAACATGACTATCATCAGGTCTGACTTGTTGATAATCTTTGTAAACATCTAAAAATCAAAGATATGGTGACATTTTGTTTTTGATCAGGAAACAGTAATCCCAACATTGCCCACAGAGCATTAAAAGCACCATTTAAAGCACAGTGATCAGATGTTACACTGAAATGTCACAATATCACTAAAACAAACTAGTAACTGGTAAAATTGATGATTTAAGAGCAGTCCTGATGTGTGTGTATACTGTAGGCCTGAATGTTATTTAAAACTGTATTTTTTAAATAAAGAAAAGCCACAATAGCAGGCGCATCAATAACCACCAGGAAAGCAATGCAGGAGTTAATACACACCATGCAGACAGAGCAAGAGAGAGTATCACACTGTTAGCTCCAAACAAGCAGCATACCACAGGCCCACATTAGTGCAGTTATGTTACTATGAGTTATACTGCTGTTAGCTTGGATACAAAAATAGCAACCAAATTATTTACTGCCACATTTAACACAGAATTTACCACCGAACAAGAAAAATTCAAAAGGGAATACCCTGCAGGTACACTTGTACATCACCCAAAGACATCATCTGCTCCACCTCTGCAGTAGGTAACGTAAGCGCAACCATAAAAATTTAAGCAGGATCAGAATACTGTGGCCGTGATAGTACAGAGAGAACTTAAGTAAACTTAATGTTGCTTCTATTGAAGCCTTACAGATATCATTCCTGAATACTCAAAAGCAAAATTAGTGTGTTATTCAGACATGTGCCCTTGCCCAGATGTTAAATAATATTTTACTGTAATGGTTATTTGCCATGACATCACCAATAGCAACACAAAATGGAAGGAAAAAGAAAAGTGTTTTTAGTCTCATTAATGCACCATTAAAGCTAACATATACAATGCATTCCCTATTAGTACCATAAACAAGCTGTGAGCTGACCTTACACAGACTATGCCATCTGACAGACTTGACAACTCATCTCTAGTGGATTTTTTTCACATGTTCAGCCCATTCGGTTGAGTCATTTCAACAATTGCAGTGTGTGTCGTCTGGCACCTGATACCAAAATCACCTCAATAAGATAAGAGCTATGGATGACCTTGTCTCCACTGGATCAACACTCTTAGCGAAGAGATCCAAAAATAAAAACAATTCTGGATATATTACTCTACATGGAGAGTTACCAATGACTCACTGCACTCCAAGCTTTCTCTCACTCATGCTGCAGTTCAGTAAAGTACCAGCTGCTGTGAATGGACAAATACAGTAACAATGATGCAACACACTAGACCTAATAAAGCCCTTTTTTAAGGACTTCAGTGTGGAGAGTTTACAATAACTGCACAAGCTCATTCTAATGGACTCAGTTCAGTCATGCAAATTCTGCACAACCGAACCATAAAAGAGTGTGGTCAAGTGGCGCCACTTGTGCTCATGGATTATGCAAAAGCACCATCAATCTGAGTTTAACCAGCCACAGCATATAATATCTGGTATAAAAAAGTACCAGGTGAAACCGTGAATGCCCAAAATTGCTTATTTACACTAAAATGCAATTTCTTCCTTACTGTAATAAAAAAATTAAATAAAAAAAATAAACAAATAAATAATGCAGGCCTAAAACATCTGGAACATTAGTAGACAAACCAAACAAGTATATTATTTGACACAAGCTGCCATGCAATACTCCTGAATAATGTAAGAACATGATTTTAAAAAGTGGTTTTGCAACAGTAACTCCACATCAAGACAGATTCAGGTGATGAATCATTGTGCTCTTATCAAAAATCCAAACCCGAAGGTAAAATAGCCTCACTTCTGCACCAAGGATTAGAATGAACAGAAAAAGGTGGCATTTGTGCTGCTGATTCAAATGTGCACTTAACCATTCAGCATAGCTGATAAAGGCTGTAGCAGTGTCCAAGGCAAATAACCATTACCAATTTGAAAGTGCATACCTTTTTATATTCATTCAAATTCTGTCTAGATTACTACAATCAATTTATCAAAGGGTCTTATGCTGCACTCTAGTGGTGTGAGAATGAACTACAGCTAAATGCTTACACTCAATTTGTAAAATCACTGATATTCCTTGATTGACAACAATGAATCAAAGCCTGAAAGTGCTACAAAATATCTGGGATCTTTCTCAATAGTATAGTGTATGTCAGCTGTTTTCTTTTTCTACAGACATTTGTGCTTGTCTGTAGATCAATTTCCTTCTGTAGAGCTGAAGAAGGGCCGGAGTCCGGGGGAGGAGACGAAGGAGGCACGAGGAGGCTGCATGCAACATCAAGGTGAGGATGGAGGTGGAGAACAGGGTAAGGAGGTGAGAAGGTTAAAAATCCCGAAACCCTTAGAGGAAGCAGAAAGGAGGAGGGAGGGAGCTTCTGAGCTAGAGAAGTGGAAAGGCATGGGAAGTAAGAGGGTGAGGGTCCTTGATAAGAGGCAGGCTGGAGGAGGGGCTACGTTCAAGAGGAAACACATCAACAGGGAGTTTGAATTTCAGTCCAGCAGCAAGATGATGAGTTTCAGCCAAAAATGTCATTCCATCATAACAAACCAGTTAAAAAAGAAAAAAAAAAAACAGCCAAAAAGGAAAAGAAAGTTGCTGGTGTTTGTGTGGTGGTGAGTATTTGTCTTTCCACAGCTGTTTCCTTTGTGAGAACTTCGTTCGTTGCGATCCTCACCTGGCGTAGTCGTCTTTCGTCCAAAGTAGCCCAGGACATGGGAGTAGAGATCCCTGAGTGATGCATCACCCATGGTGGCCCGGGCCTGCCGCTGCGGCGACGAGCCTTGGGATGACCCCTGACCTTGGGGCCGAGGCTTGGACGACAGAGCGTGAACCACAGTCTTATAAACACCACCAAGAAGAGCCCCCTGGTGGTGCCGTGAGGCAGTGCTCCCTGGCTCTTGGGAGCGTGAGCGGGAGGCTCTAGATCGCAAGGCGGAACGTCCTAAACGTCCGCGCACTCCTGAGGAACCTGAACTGCTTGACAACACCTCAGAGTGAACCTCTGGGCCATGACTGGATCCCACACAGGATCCAGCATGCTGCTTGTCTTTGTCCCCTCCAGTCCCAGACCGGGTTTCCAGGCCTGCTGTGCCCCCTGTCCCACTGCTATCTGTTAGAGTCCCAGATGCTAATTTCTCGTGTACGCCTGTTCTATGGCTGATAACAGCCACAGAGCCAAACTTACCTGAACCCCCTGTTCCCAGCTTCCCCCCTGACCCTGCCCCAGCTCCAACCCCAGGTTTCTCTCCAGCCGAGTGGCTGTGTGTGTGGAAGTGACTGAGCCGGCGTAGCCGGGCTTTCCAGTGGGCCTCCTTATTTTCAAGAGGGTTATGGAACTGGACAGATTCAGTTGAGGGCCGGAAACTGACATGGACACCCCCAGAATGATGCCTCTTAGTGCTAATACGGGACATCTTGGTCTTAGTGGGTTCTGAAGTTTGGGGAACTGATTCACTGCTTCCTTCACCCACAGTAGTATCTTGCCTAATTAAACTGGACTTGTCATTTGCTGCCATTTCTTTATCATCTTGTTTCTCTTCTGTATCACCCCATAAGTCATATTTCCCTTCCAATACTGTTGCCTTTCCACTATTTCCTCCCACAACCTTCTTTTCAGCAGTAGTTCTTTCTAAACTAGAGCCCACCTTAGCACTGGGTGATGGCCACTGACACTGCAGCTCCAAGCACTCATAGATACTCGGCTGCTCTGCCTCATTCTCCTCAATAGAATCCACACTGCTATGTCTCACTGATTTACTTACCTGTCTGTCCTCCCTTACCACCTGCTTTGCTTCTCCGAGCTGCCCTCTGTTTTCTAACTGTGTTCTTGCCAATCCTGTTTGCACGAGTGCGGGTAAAGCAACGCTGTTTTCTACCGCTCGACCGGGACTATCTTTCTCGCCTGTCTCGCCCTTCCTCTCAGCTTCTTTGTTAATGAGGTAGTCCCTAATAGAAGAGAATAAATCATCTTCCCCAGTTTCACCCTCATCTGCATCAGCTTCCTTTTCAGGTTGAAAGGCGAAGGCTGAGTCCCAGTCACTCACCCAATCGGAACTAGAACCTCGGCTTCGAGAGACACTTTGGTGCCAGAATTGATCGCACACACTACCATCATCTTTTACCTCTGAGGACGAGGAAACAGCACCATTGGAGAAGGCAAAAGGGGTGGGAGAAGAGAAGGTGAGGGACTGTGAGGGTGGTTGAGCTGCGTGGCTGTTGGTTACGAGTAAGGAAGAAGTTGTGGAGTGGTGGTGATGGGGAGAAGGATTTGGGATCAAATTTGGATCCCTCTGGGGATCTTCACCTTTGACCCGCTCTGTGATGAAAGGCTCCATGATGTCAGAGGCACTGCTGCTCCTTGCAAGGGAGGATGGGGCTGGGGTATCCAGATCACAAGCCCCACCCTGGAAGACCTCAGAACAGGAGATGGGAGGAGTCTCGTCGCTCTGGGATGAGTGGCGCATCCGAGACGTGCGGGATGTCAGTGTGATTGGTGGATCCTCGAGGTCTGGAAGGAAAAGGAGTGGCATTAGCTGGAGCAGAAAGGGGAGGAGACACATTAAAAACTGTGCATGCAGGCATGTGCACACGCACGCACGCACGCGCACACACACACACACACACACACACACACACACAGATCTGAAAGAATGCATTAGGCAGAAGTTATCTAAAGTCTGGTTCTTTATCAGATTGTACTCACTGATGTTGCTTACAAAAACAAAATGTATTCATAGCAAACATCCTATGGCTATTTATCAAGCTACTACTGGTGCTAACCATGACCTTTTTTACCTTGTTTTAGTAGAAAAAGAAAAAAAAAACATTGGATAAATGCCTGAATGCTGACTGTTTGGTAGTTACATCTTCATAAATATTATTATTAATTAAGTTTTAAACTGCGAACTATCAACAAATAGACTCCCCGAGTCAAAAGGTCTGGCTTCAGAACAGTTTTTTTCTATGTTTGGCTCAAGATGATTTTAAAGAGAGTAGATAATTCCCTAATATGACTATCTCAGGCACATAGCTCTGCCTGTGAACACAGAAGCCCAACCTACGTGCTAAGAGATATTGCTTCAGACAGAGGACAAACTTAGAATTGCAATAAGGTCCAGAATAAGATAAATAAGGATAATTCTGAACTAGCATAGTTTGATGGCATGAATATGAAGCTGGAATTTGATTTTAAGAAGATAAAGAAGATGGACAAGATCAAAATCATTTATGTAAAAATCTCTTTCCCCTCATATGTTATACCAGGGGTGTCGAACTCCAGGCCTCGAGGGCCAGTGTCCTGCAGGTTTTAGACATCAGCCTGGGTCAACACACCTGAATCCAATGATTAGTTCATTACCAGGCTTCTGGAGAACACTGAGAAATGTTGAGGAGGTAATTTAGCTATTTAAATCAGCTGTGTTGGATCAAGGACACATCTAAAACCTGCAGGACACCGGCCCTTGAGGCCTGGAGTTCAACACCTGTGTGTTATACTATACACCATTTCGCTTGCAACAATGCAGCAACACAGCTGACTGCTTCCCAGTTTGGCTGTTGTGCACTTGCAAGAGCAAGCTATGTTGTACAACCATCATGTTTAATGTCACAGAAATTCCCCTTAAGTTTCATTTACAATTATTTCAGTGGGTTTTCTCTCTTGCACAATAACCATCCATTAGTGACCACCACACACAGACACACTAAAAACAACAAAAATGATATGCGAGTCATCATCCTCTCATACTAAAGAGAAAGGAGAGCTGTCCGAGCAAAAGCCACTGCAAGAATAAAGCAAATCATATGAAATTTTACACCAAAAAAATTGGTGAAAGGAAGATCAAGAAGAAAGGTAGAGAAATAAAGTGACTTATAACACGCAGAAAAAAATGCAAATATGTAGAGTTAATGGCAAGACCTCGAAGACAAATGTGTGTGCAGGCAGATAAGAGTAAGGTGCAGGCTAATAGGCGGGCGGGCAGGCAGGCAAGCAAGATGATAAGCAAATAACAAAGAAAACAGGTATGTCGAGTTTCATGCAAACAGGTGTACAACAAGAAAAGCAAATCCCACTTACATCTAAAGTCTAAGTGAAATGTTTGGAACACAGACTGAAAATGACATACATGTTTGTTCACTACTGGCTGGCCCAGAATGAATTCGATTTATATAATAAATATGCATATATAAACTAGTTCTAGTTTACATATGCAGGCGTGTTTAAAATAGCATTTTAGCAAGCTGCTGAAGACATTCATTGATCAGGCATAATATTATAACACTGACTGATCCAATGGATGAACCGCTGTAGCTCAAAGCAATGAAAAATTTAATGCTGAATACATTAAATACAGAATACACAGTGCATCACAGTTTCTTCTATGTGTGGCTACAGAACTGCAGACCAGTCAGGGTGGCCAAGCTGACCCCTGCCCACCACTGAAAGGTGACCTGCCCTGATTACTCCGGTTTCTTTTATATCGCATAGATGGGTGCGCCTGTCTGTTGTTTACCTGGGGAACACCTACCGCCAGGATGCACTATGGGAAGACAGCAAGCCAGCAGTGGCAGTGTAATGTTTTGGGCGATTTTCTGCTGGGAAACTCTGGGGCCTGCCATCCATGTGGATTTTACTTGGATACATACCATCTACCTAAGCACTGTTGCAGACCATGCACTCTTTTGTGGAAACAGTACTCCCTGATGGCTGTGGTCTCTTTCACAAAGCAAAAATAGTTCAGGAATGGTTTGAGGAGCACAACAATACAGAGTGCGTGCCCCTGCAGGTAAGAGTTGACAGCAAAAGGTGAACCAACACAATATTAGGCAGGCAATCAATGTTACGCCTGATCTGTATATATTGAGGTGATTATTTAACACATCCTACAAATACAATCACAGTTGAGTGATTCCAACAAACATACTTGATCATCTGGGTGACTGCCAGATGTACTAACACCTGCCAAAGCATATCAGCACTTCAGTGTTTTGTTTTTGAGTTTTTTTCTATCTGAGAAACAAGGCTATGTATTGGTTGCTCTTACTTTAATGTTCAGTTTCTGCCCTACTCCCCTCAAGTCTTCTCTCAGTTGGCTCCCTGGATAGGTTACTGCTGTGGTACTCCTCAATATCAATCAGCTGCACTGGCTGTCCTTGTGCTGTCTGCTTTGTGAGCTGTCACTAACCTCTGTAACCACAAACTTCAGCAGGTGGACGAAGGATTCTCACCATCTGCAGAGCAGAACCAGAACTAGCACTACCACTGCCAAGTGCAGCCCAAGACATCAGAAAAGGAGAGTCACTAGAGAGGTAGCTCATGTTACGCCACCTATAATCTGTCAGCTGATTAGCTAAAAGACCCAATCGGCTCCTTTTTTTTTTTTTTACTGTTTACAGAAAAAGAAAGTTCTTAATTTAACTTAACAATGTGATTCTTCCTTTAAAGATGTAAAGAAACCTCTGCATACCTCCTTGAAAACATTAAGTCTGATAAAAAAAAATAAAATAAAAAAAAAGACCTTTAAGCACCTCTGTTCTTCCAGTGGAAGATCTTGCATATAAATATTTTGTATTATATGATTTGGGAATATCTTTCAGTTTTACAAAAATATGCCCCTTTTGCATCTTGCAAATAATCATTTTAGGCCATCTTTTGACATTTTACTGAACAAAGACTGTATTTGAGAAACAACTTGCTTGTTAAACGATGAAAAAAATTCAGAGATCTACACTTGCAACATGCAAATTTTGCGCACTGCTGATCAACAGCTTTTAAGATTAGCCAAGTTGCAGTTGAACTGGGAATGGGGTCAATGACTGTTGATGGAGCGGATGAAAACTGTTGATCCAGTGATAACAAACAAACAAGAAAAGAGAAATATTCAGAGACAAGACAACAGGCAGAGTTTCAGTCTGTGTAGACGACTAATCCAGGCAGGCAGGCAGCAGGCAGGCAGACAGGTAGTGCAAAGAGTGTGTACCTGCCAGCTGGTCGGCAAGGGGGGGTAGTAAAGGGTGGTGGTGGTGGTGGAGGAGGACAGGAAGAGGTGGAGCCAGAGCAGGAGCACTCTTAGCACTGCGGATAAAGGCTGAGGACAGCAGAGAATCCCCTGTAGAACAGCTACGCAGGGCTGAGGAAGTGGGAAGAAGAGAAACAGAAGAGAGGAAGAGTGTGGGACAGAAAAGGGAAAAATACAAAAAAGAGGAAAAAAGTATAGATAAAGGTTAAGAGGTAAGTGAGGAAGGAGAAGTGGAAAAGAGTACATAAAAAATGAAGATAATAGAAAGAGAGAGCAAGTGAATACGTTTAGTAAATAAGACAAAAGCATAGAAACACAGCTTGGAGGAAATTAGTGGAACAAGAGACAAGTGACAGGATGGTATTGAAAAGGTGGGCTCCATGATGGGCATGGAGGGACAGAGACGGGAAGGGAAGGTGAGGGAGGGGTGAGACAGGGTTAGTTTTGCAGGAAAGTTGGTGAGTGAGAGAGTGAGAGAGCTGGTGGGAGTTCTGCAGCTCAAGTCTCTTCATAAGCCCACGACAAACAGGAACGCTACATAAAATTAAATGAAAATGGGAATCATCATGTTGACATTCAAGAAAATATCCTAAACTAATCCGGTTGTAGAGACCCTTCTGGAACCAAACCTTCAATCCCTGCAGAGTGTGGAGGAACGTCCTTTGTTGTGGTTAGTTTCAATCTACTCTGGCATTCACAACTGGAGCAGAACCGTCTTTATCGTAATGCATAACACTGAGATTATTCAAACCGGCTGGCTGCGTGTATTCACGTTTGAAACATCTTTGGTAATATAGCTTAAAAAAGGAGGAAACAGTATTATATATGGATTTCAAGGTTAAAAAAATTCTCTACCAAAAGAGTCAAATATTTTATCAAATATTTAATAGTACTACTCAAATTTTTGGCATCACAGTTACAATTTTTAATTGGGGTATTTAGAGCTGTGAATGTATTTTTAAAGTCCCAACTTGATTTTCGGATTTGTTTTATTCATCATCTCAGCTGATACTAAACCTATTCAAGCATTGCTGTAACTACATCTTTCATACTAATGGCCACAGCTAAAGATTTTCCATAAACATGACTCCAGAGAGGAATGGTAGTGAGCATATGCCACAGCTTCCTGTCAGGCTGACAGATGGGCAGGAGGAGGGAAGCAGAGGAGAGACATTAAATCAAACAAAACTGACTTGAGAAGAGCGTGACGGTATCCAAAATCTACTGAGGAAAGACAGCATGCTAGTTTGGCTTTGTTGCGCACCATTTATTTCTCCAAAGTATGCATAGACAAATTCTGGGAGTCAGTGCTATGAACATTTACATTCAAAGGGAGCAGAGTTGTAGGAAGAGGGCACACTGACCTACAGTCTTCTGCCGGACAATACTGCGGGCTTTTTCGATGCCTGGTGACCCAGCGGTGGTGGCGCTTCGCTGTCTCATGGCGGCTGCCTGGCCTGGTTGGTCTCTGCTCCAGCCTTTAGAGAAGGAACGATCGACAACCTGCCGCTGGCTCTCCGGACCAATACCTGTTGTAAGAACAGAGGAATGACTTCTCGGTGAACTGAGCTGAAAACACGTGTGCTATTTACATCTAGAAATCTGCTAAATTTACAAATTAGTAGTTTTTCTGTGACCTCAGTTTTTTGCAGTCAAAAAATAATACATGAACAGACCAATTTATATTCCAGAGCTGCATTTGGTTCCAGCAGTGCGATGTGACAATCAGCCGGCTGTGTTCCAGATATGCTCTTAGGAAGTCACAGGAATGTCTTTTGAAGGTCGGTAAAAGTGACTCACCTTTTCCTTTATGTTTCTTCTGTTTTTGTTCACTGAGCTTGTCGAGAGGCAGCTCATTCAGATCGACACTGTACAGGTTCCTTGCCAAAACCTAAGACACAGAGACATAACAAAGCTTTAATCTTTTACCACACTGTTTTAGGTGGTAACAGTTGGAGGACTTGGATAAGTGTTGAACTGAATTTATCTAGTTATATTAATAGCAGAGCGGAGGTATATGTGGTCCCTGTTCAGTACCTTTGTAAGCGTCTCCATGGTCAGTGACCATTCAGTGACCAGCTCCTCCCAGCAGGTTAGGGAGGAGAGGACAGAGAGGAGGTCATCCCACAGCTCTCTGCTTATGTAGACGTTTAAGTTGCCCTTAATCCAGGCTACTATCAGTGTCTGTACAGAAAGAGAGGGATGAAGTAAAATAAGTCATGCTGGCAACCCTAGAGTGTGGTAACATATTAAAACACATGATTATATAATATTGAAATATAGAAGTCTTTTAGATGATGACCGGGTTTCCAGGCCTGCTGTGCCCCCTGTCCCACTGCTATCCGTTATAGTCCCAGATGCTAATGTCTCGTGTACGCCTGTTCTATGGCTGATAACAGCCACAGAGCCAAACTTACCTGAACCCCCTGTTCCCAGCTTCCCCCCTGACCCTGCCCCAGCTCCAACCCCAGGCCTCTCTCCAGCCGAGTGGCTGTGTGTGTGGAAGTGACTGAGCCGGCGTAGCCGGGCCTTCCAGTGAGCCTCCTTATTTTCATGACATTATTATAACGTACCTGAAAGATGGGTCCAGCTAATCTGCCCGACAATGTGTTGTTCTTCTTGCCCTGAGGCATGATGGATGGAGGCCTTTTCATTACTGACTCTGTCACCCTCAGCAAAATCAGCAAGATCTGCTCCCTACAAATTCAGGAACACTCGTTAAAGCTAAACGGTTCTTCTTCTTTAATCAGAAACAGCAGGTAGTTGAGAGCACACAAATGTAATTAGATGGCATTTTACGCTGCTGTTTGTGTTTTTACCATGTCTTCTGGTCCATGGTTTCATGCATGACAAGGCTGCGGTAGATGTTCAGCACTCGCTTGCACATATCGACATGCTCCTCCAAAAGGATCTTAATGTCGTTGGCTGGTTCCAGCAGGAAAACGTTAGAGGAGTGGGTGATAAACACCTGTAGAGGAGACAGAGACGGAAGAAAGGCAATCAAAACCACAAGAAATATTTAAGAAATAACACCAAGATTGTGGAAGTTTGGCAGTTTTTGTGTGTGAGAACATACCTGTAGTGTAGTTTGAACTCCAGCATGAACACTGTATTCCAACAATTCACTGTCAATCACTTTATTCATTCCCTTAAAAAAAGGAAAGTACACAAATAAACACTTCTATTTACCTCAAGCTGGTCTTGAGAACTGAAACTTGTTGGCTGCTAATGTACAGAACGTTTACCTGAGTATTTCAGCTAATTACATGACTGATTTCACAAAATTTCTCACCTCATCATCTTTGTCTCCGAATTGCGAGCCTGTATCCATACTTGTGGCCGTGACTATAGGATAAGGGCCCTCCTCTGGCTCCTTCATGAAAACTGGTTTGTCTTCCATGGAGATCCACTCTTGGTAAACTCGGACCACCTTTCGCATTGCCGCTGCCTCGCACATGGGAAGAAGAAACGCCTGCAGCAACCGGGAATATGAACATGTCAAGAAAGATACAAGGAAACTGTTCTCACTTTATGATAAATAACCATTTTTCCTTAACCTGTCGAAAGATCTCTGTGATGAAGTTGACGTTGGTTCTGGAGCTGGTCAGCACTCTTCTCACCACCTCCATGTCTGTCAGCTGCTCTTCATCCATGGAGCAGAGTGAGGAGGAGCTGGGCTCTCTCTCTGTCAGTGTAGATGTGTTCGAGTGGCTCTGTTCAGGTTCAGTCCCTGCACCTCCGGAGAGCTCCATGCTTCCTCCTCCTCGCCCACTTGAGCTTCCGCTTGCTTCAAGGTGGCTGTCAGATCGAATCCCTCCCACACCGCTGTCCTCTGAGCTGCCTGTGGAGCGAGCTGCAAATCCAGCTGCTGCTCGCTGAAGGTAAGCAGAGACAGGGTCAGAGGTATTTTAAAATCTTTCGCATTTGCTTCTGCAAATTGAGCAGTTAAAACACAAGAACCAAGTGATGCATAATAATGTGCTCATACTTACCTGTATGTTCTTGGGGACATTCTCTCCCTCTGTTCCTGGGATGTGGGTATGTGTGTTGGGTCGTGGCTCGAGCCAGAAGGAAACCAGCCAGCGGATAAAGACAACTCGAGCCTGAAGGAAACTTTCCTTAGTGCAATACAGCGTTTCGCCGCTGTCCTGCTCTCTGCGCACAACACTGTAGTACGGCTTAGAACGCATAGGAGGCACATCTATGGATGACGGAGAGAGGAATATATATTTAAGGGGCACAGGATTAATTATGAGGTACGATCACCGAGTTTTGAGTCTGTTCTTGTTGTGCACAAAGTGAACACAACACAGTCATGTTGCATAGCTAATAAAAGCAGCACAGTGTGGAACAAACACCAGTCTTCTCAGAAAAGGACAGTGCTTACAACACAGCATCCTTCAAAGTGAGACTGTCAGAGCAGAGTTCTACTGTAACGTCCAGCAATGTTTGTAAACTATTCAAACGGCGATGCGACGACAGCTGGGTGCTCCACCATGATAATGAGCCAGGTCTCAGGGGCTCATGTTTCTCCTGTTCAGTTTTAGTAGGTAGAGCAGATCATTAATTAACTGGAGTCCATGCCGAATGTCCATTGGTGTAATGTGTGTGTGAATTGGTGAATGCAGCACTTTTAGTACCACAAAAGTGCTTTAAGTTTAGAAAGACCAAAACATGAGTTCATTTATCATTACTCCACTCCAGATTTGGCTCCCTCTTGTCTAAATTGAAGGGTCATTGTTTTCCCCAGTACACATCACAAATAAATAAATGTTTCTTTGGTTAAATAAGCTTATTTAGTAGAACTAAATGACTTAGTAGTACTAACCCAGCATGGGGCTGTAGAGGCTGGTTTCCATGGAGAAGTTGGGAAAGATGTGAGGAAGGTAGAACTTCCTGAAATGACCAAAGAGGAAACTGAAGCCACGTTCATGGTTCTCTTTACACCGCCACTCTAGAGACTTTGCCTGTTTGATAGAAACATAAACACACAGTTAGACAGACAGACAACCAAGCCTGTGTCGCACGGAGAGCAGAATAGGGTCAAGCAGAGAAGAGCACCATTGTTTTGGGGAAAAATGTTATCAGTGTGTGATGGCAGCAAGCAGAGGAAATACAAGCGCCAAGTTACTGTGTAGCAACAGGGGATGCAATTTGTATTTTAGGGGTTAATGATTCCAGTAAGGAACTAGGTCAATACCTAATTCACTGTCAGATGTGGCCACAACCAAATCAGTGAGTGATGCACCCAAAACTCGGTTTCTCCCATGCTTTTAGCGTGAGTTGCATTAGTAAGGCACTGCAACATGTGTAGTTATGCTGTGTTAACTGTGTTAGTAAA
Source organism: Mchenga conophoros (assembly GCF_057382185.1). Lineage (NCBI taxonomy): Eukaryota > Metazoa > Chordata > Actinopteri > Cichliformes > Cichlidae > Mchenga > Mchenga conophoros. The sequence continues at coordinate 15,029,969 of NC_140544.1, read as the reverse complement.
GAATCAAGATAATACCTGGTTTACCATGTATTTCAGTAGAGCTTCTAGGAAGTAGGCAGTGAGATCTTCCTGGTTCTTATCACCTGACTGGGGAGGAACAAGTGGAGTGATCTCTTCTGGAGTCACCTGAGCTGCAGAGAGGAAAAGAACAGAGTATGGTATGACATTAAAGGCTGCGAAATATCTTTAATATATTAGAGGTGCAAAAAAAAGAAGTAATGTATCTATGAGTCTAATGCACTGTGTTTGAGAGTGTGTGTTGATAAAACTAACTCTCTGTCAAACTCAGTGGTGGGTTGATTAGAGTATCCAGGGTCCGTGGAGTCCCGTGGCAGAGCGGAGCCGGGAATCCAGGAATCAAACAGGCAAACATGCAGAGCTGCTCACGTTCTGCATTACTCTGTAAGGCCTGCATCCATAACAGGAACAAGCGCACACCTTCACGGCGGATCTACAATAACAAAAACAAACAAAAAAAATGAGAGGACGGGAGGGATAAATGAATGCATAAATGAACGCCCAGCAAAACTCAATGAACTCAGGCAACGTTGCAAAAAAGATTCTAGGTCCATAGGACTATCCAGTCCTGTGGACTCTGGATCAAGAGCCATGACTGACAGGTAAAGGAGTTTCACTGAATCACTGAGCAGTACCTTCAGAGAGTTCCCAGTGTGCAGCAGCTTCTTCAGAATCAGCCCTGAAAGAGAAAGGCATGTCAGCTTCATCACCTGCAGTGCACAGCTACTCTTACCTCTCTTTGAACTCAAGAAGTTGCCAGAAGCACTAAGATGCTTTGAGAGGCTGTTTGAGATTCAACATTACATATGGAGTAACCGTGTGAGTGGCCACAGTGTAAAATACTGGTTAAAAGTGAGTTACCAATACTGTGGAACTGCCATCGGCTCTGGATTCTCTCGGGTAGGAGCTGAAGTATTTTCTAAATAAATGAAAAAGAGATTCACGTTAAGAGTGAGTCTTGCTATATTATTGATTACAGACAACCACCTCCAGCTGAACGTCAGCAAGACCAAGGAGCTGGTGGTGGACTTCAGAAGGGGTCAGCACAGAGACTACAAGCCCATTATCATCAATGGAGCTCCAGTGGAGAGGGTGCAGTCCTTCAAGTATCTTGGTGTCCACATCTCCTCAGACCTGACATGGGCTGCCCACATTCAGGTCCAGACCAAAAAGGCTAGGCAGCGCCTGTATCACCTACGACAACTGAGGAAGTTCAGGGTCTCTCCAAAGATCCTCAGGATTTTCTATACAGGCGCTGTGGAGAGCATCCTCACACAGAACATGACATCGTGGTTTGGGAACAGCTGTGTGAAGGACCAAAAAGCTCTCCAGAGAGTGATCCGTACAGCAGAACGCTGCTGCAGGACTGCTCTCCCCCCGCTTCAGGACACCTACACCAGGAGATGCCGGACTAGAGCAGCGCAGATACTGAAGGACCCGTCCCATCCTGGCAACAAACTGTTCCAACTTCTGCAATCTGGTAGAAGGTTCCGCATCTTCCGGGCAAGGACAGAGAGACTCAAGAGGAGCTTCTATCCCCAAGCCATCCGTGCCCTAAACACACACACCCGCCCTCTCACATCATCTATAATTGACTGAGACAGGACTCTTCCAGACACTAAACCAAGGCACAATGTACATTTCAAATTCCTTTAATTTTAAATATGTTTATATTGTCTATCCTGTAAAATAGTCAGATGTCTATTCATATTAATGTACAGAATTCACCTGCTTGCTGCTACTACTGCACATTCACCCAGTGTATATACTACATACACACATATATATACACACACACACACACACATATATATACACACACACACACATATATATATATATACACATATATATATATATATATATATATATATATATATATATATATATATATATATATACACACACACACACACACACACACACATACACATATATATATATATATATATATATATATATATATATATATATATATATATATATATATATATATATATATATATATATATATATATATAATGTTTTTCCTCTACACCACCCCCCCCCCCAATTTTTTGCACATGTCGAGGAGCGTGTCAGGCTACATTTCACTGTGTGTTATACTTGTATAACTATGCATGTGACAAATAAAGAACCTTGACCTTGATATTGCCCATTCATTGATGAATTCACCGGTTGGCTGGTTAATTTCTCATTCGTGCAATGCAATAATGGAAAAATTGTTGCTATGTTTTCATTACATAGTTGCACTCTTATGGTATTATTGAAAGTTAATATCACAATGTAACTAATCAATCAACTGTTTATTGTTTGGCCAAAGTTCTTCAAGAAAATCAGCATTAAGCATCTTCCTTTATCTTAATTCTCACTGGAAATGTGCTCTGCCCAGCCCTGCTCTGAATTGAAAATATGTTGAGGGGCAAACGGAGGTCAGTAACACACACACACACACACACACACACACACACACACACACACACACACACACACACACACACACAGCTATCTTATCCTGGCTACACTAAGCACCACCACATGCCAGTGTCTTTTATTCAGTGGAATGATAGCCAGTGTTATGGCATCCATCGAGAACACCAACAGAGAGGCCGAGCGTTTGGAAGCACAAACACCTCTGTGGTTTAACAAAATGTCAGGGATCCACCGTGCAGCCACACTCTGTCCTGTTATTTATTTCTACCAACAAACCCCGACATTTTGAGGTCAGCTTCGTAGGACTGAATGTTGTAGAAAAAAATATCCCAGATATAACAGTTAGCTTTAAGATTCTGGCAACGACGTGCAAGTGCAAATGTGACATATCCTCAATGAAATCAAACTGTACAATACTTATAATCTAAAAATCTGTAAGGTTTCAAATACCTCAAAGATGAAGAGGATCGAGTCCAGCTCTTCCCTCTGAGATTTATGACCTGAAAAACAAAGAATAATTTATTTATGCCTACAATACCCGTTAAACCACCATTTTATACCACCTGTAATACTTACCTTTTTGCTTGAGGCTGACCTCAATGGTGACAAAATTCTCAAAGAAAACATAGTAGATATGAGAATAGTTCAGGTCGAAGAATTGCTTCAGCTCGGCCGGCTCCGCATTTTCTAAAAAAAATTAACGGTACAAAGGATCAGAGGGTCAACGAACATACACATTCAGGAGAATAGGAAAAAAATTCAAACGCAATAAATTCCCCTACATCTGCTTCAGCGTTTACACCCATTAACATGAATGTAACTTTACATTTTCTTAAACACATTTAATCTCTCATCCAAGAGGCTTAAAAATCCAGCCGCTTTCTTTCCAAGCTCCTTAGACTAACATGACTTGGATGACAGAGAACCTACACAGACATTAACCAAACATCACACACTCAACAAGACCTGGATATTCCTCTTAACAATCCCACCTCTGTACAAACAAAACATCGCATGTGCATCTTCAACTCAACCCCTCTAGTTTAAGAAATCAGAGATTTTCTTTTTACTTTGACTCTGTGAATAACCAATAACTGGGGAATAACAAGTCTTATAGGACACTGGCTTCAAGTATCTGATTTTAAAACAGATATTAAATAGTATTAAATAGTGAGAAATATAAAATGCTTCACAACTATCTTTTTGTGACAACTCACACTCATACGTGCCTGTCAAACTAAGACATCCTGTATTCCTCAGAGACAAACTGGGGTTGGAGCTTTTCTTGTTTATTTCCCAAATCTCTGGAATAGTTGACCTAAAATGTCATGAAAGGAAACTCTACTGATTACCAGAAACCCATAAAGAGACACTTTTTAAAAAAAATTGTCCGTTTAACTTGTGTTGTTGGTTTATGATGGTAACAGGAAATGGTGCTTTTTATAGTACCGCTGCAGAGGGGTACTAACCAGCAGGTTCAGCCACATTAGTGATCGAACACACTACAGATACAGAGAACATTTGTGTTATCAGTATCAGCCTGTATGTGCACTGTATCACTTCTGTGTGATTTCGTTTTAAATTAGCTTTCCTATGCATGTTTCTTTTGTCTATTGTGCACCCCTGTAAAGCCTCTTAAACCTTTACACATGAAATACAAACACAAATCGACTCAACTACAAGTCAAAATTCATGCTTAAATGGAGAAAACACAGTGGTGAGAGGACAATTCTCACTCTTCTTCACAGGAAGCATATTTAAATAAAATAACCCTACCACCATATATGGGCGCTCTAAATATACCCGTGTTATGTAAAGAAGCTGTAAAAACAACACACAGCTCAGTTTGTCATGCAAACAGTCTCTTTTCAAGAATAAGGAAGTTTACTTGATGTGTTTTGCACCTCACCATTAATGGCAGCAGTTGAAAGAGACACACACACAAACACGCTGGTTTAAACACACTCATATTGAAACACAACCACCACTGTGGCTGAAGGTCATGCACAAACACGAATTTGGTCCCCATAGCCTAAAAAGCAAAACCGAAACACACCACAAGTTTTAAAAAGGCTGTGGTGTGATTCTGAATCTCTTAGCAAATGATGCAGAGTCTTTTCTGCTATTTCATCTGATTCAAACAGCAGGGATATATTTTCACTATGGATGACACACGATAAAACTTCGACCCTCTGTGCCCCATAATTTAACACCAGATGACCCACTGAGGATCCTGCAAAGAAGTGACCTTCTCAGAAGTTGTTCATTAAGCTCAATAACACAGTTGTAAGACGCACAGCATCATTATGGTGAATTCGCGTATTCTTGAAACAGACAACATGTTCATAAATAATATTTTTTCTTAATTCAGTGGTGCAGGTCTACAGTGCAATACTGTTAAAGCTCGAGTTCGCTAAACAAGCAAAAACAGAACTGAAAAAATTACTTGTGTTAACTCATAACAGGCCTTCATTTGTTAGTGGACAGAACAGAAGTTTAAGCATTTTGCTGATATTTTTGGCTGTTTTACAAACAAAAATGAATTTTATGCTTAAGTAAAACAGTTTTAAATCACAGTCCTTGTGATTTTGCTTCTTTTGAAGGCCAACACCTTTTTGGTTGTCCCAGAAATTTCCATATACAGGACAAACCCACTTTTGGCTGCTTCCTTATTCAAGGCGGTCGCCACAGTGGGTGGGGCGGCTTGTTTGATTTGGCAGATTTTTACCCCTGACACCCTTCCTGATGAAACTCCAAAGGAATTAGTGTCTCCAAAATCTGTATCTGGAAAGACAAACCCTTATATTCATAAATGTAACGACATATTTGTACAATATTCTCTTTAATCATTTATGCAGGCATGTATGGCTCTAGGAATTGTTTTTTTAATTAAGAATTTTCCTTGCAATGTATGGCAATTAAATGGCATATTAAAACAAATAAACAAAATCAGCTTTTAGGAACCATTCTATTTCTTTAAAAACATTTGTATAACAAAAATGCTTCTGTTAAGTAATGCCATACAGTCTCATTACCTTACAGATTCTTACTACAGACTGTAAAGTGGCTGCACTAGTTGAGGACATCAGTTAATGTGTGATGGAGCACCAATGCAGTACAGCTTCAAGTTAATATTTTTCCCAGTCTGTCTAAACTTTAATTCTCCTCGCTGCTTGTTAAGTTATCGTTCATGCATTACTCCTAGTTGGATAGTCAACACATTGTTTGAATGTTTGCAGAATCTTAATGAGCTTGAAAGTCAACATTGGCACGACCACCTTTATTCTTAAACACAGTCTGAACGCTCTGAGGCAGCTTTCTTTTAACTTCTTTAAGTAGCCTTTAGGAATAGTTCTGCAGACTTCTTGACAGACATTCAAAGCTCTTCTTCGGATGTTGGCTACCTTTAGATGATCCCACAGTGGTTCAATAATGTTGAGGTCCAGGCTTTTGCGAGGCTAATCCATGACTGATAATGTTTATTTGTGTGTTTTTCTATCCAGATATGATTTCCTACTGTTGCCAATCCAATGGTGGATCTGATGGCACCTTTCTGTGTTTATTATTTATCAACATGACACAGCCTCCATCGTGTTTTACAGATGGCTACAGAAGCTGATTGTTGTACATCTTTCATGACCTCCTGCATACTTAATGACAATGACTTGAAGCAAAAATAAAAAAATTTGGATTCATCACACCATCAGACTTGTTGCAGCTGATTTTCAGTTGGCTTCTTAACACCCACCCTTCCACTGAGCTGACTTCTAATCAGGCTTTTGGACACAGCAGATGAACTGATCCAAACACCTATTACAAGTATGTAAAATTGTGTTATCTTTGGCATTTTTATAACTTCGACTTGAGAAATGTGAAGAAATGGTGTGTTTTTGTTACAGATACAATTTAAAATTGGTTCTTTGCTAAGTTTTCTGTTTTGTGTATACACAAAGTTCATCCCTTGAGTTAAGTACCCTTTGTAATGCTTGAAGGTTTGCAGGTCAGTTTTAAGCGACATTAACCATAATATGAAAATGACCAGGAACAAAGACTGGACTGAAAATGGGTGAAAAAGTAGCCAATTTTAAAGAAACAAAAGAAAACAAAACAAAAAAACAACAACTTTGAAAGACCTTTAGAAAGCCTGCAAAACTTTACCTCAGGACCAAATTTAGAAAAAAAAATACAAAAAAGCAAAATATAAAGAAAGGGACAGTGGCTCGGGATGTTTGCACAGTACGCTGCAAGTTAAATCTGATTTTGTCCATTTAACTACATTTTGTGAAAAATCAAACTTTCAACATCATCTGGACATCCTTTTTGGACTTTTAAACAGAAAAGTTTTTATCAATTTGAATAAAATGAAACAAACAAAACTTTCTTCATCAAGACACGAGTAAAAAATAACAAATACATAAAAAAAATAAATAAAAAAAAATCACTCATGACTCACTCTGAGGACTTAACTGGAATAATCTGAACACTGTTTCTTGCCTTGTATGAGAAAGTCTGACTGGACCACTACTGAACTCACAGTAAACATCTGTTCATCTGTAGTTAAGTTATTAGAATAGTAGAACAGCTGGTTTTAACTGAGGAGTTTATCACCAGGTTTCTTTTTTAAATAAAGCTCGTTTATGTAAAGAGAGAGGGGGTCTGGAATGAAGAAAGCCAAAAGGGATTTGGGAACAGTTGCTTATTAACCTGATTGCATAGCAGTGCAACAGCTCCTTTTACTCATTATGCCATAATAGGTGTGACCAGTTTTGAAAACCTAAAAATTGCTCAAGAGTCTTAGTGCTCCTGTCTGCTTCCCACAACGGCTGGAACAACAACAACAACAACAACATGAACAAATACTTAACTGCTGCAGTTAACAATTCTTCAGTGTTGTGCAAATGAAAACCACTTTCTTCATTTCATATGGCAACTTGACTGCAAAACATGTCTTTAGCCATTATTCAGTCATCTGCTTCCTTTCAGACCATTTCACTTCAAGTGTGTTTATGTCTCAGCCTCTTATCATGGTCCTGTGTTCCCAATAGAGAACAGGGAGGGGGCACACCCCTTTCCTTTTCTGTCTTGCACACACATACACAAACACAGACACCAGTAACTTTTACAATAGAAACAGGAAGCCGAGCTACTGGACACAGAGAGGAAATAGTAGAGGCTATTTCCCTCTCTGGTCGGTGTGGGAGTAAGTGTGTCAGTGAAAGACACTCATCCATCACTTTAATACCCTGCTATCTTCCTTTATTCTCCCACGCATTCATAACCCTGAATGTGGTGTTGTGTTGCAACACATCTTAACACATGTTAAGAAAACATTCAGCATTTCTCACACATCAGGCCTTTCCCCAAAACTCACACAGGCACGCCCCTGCAGCAACCAGAGAAGCCTGGCAAACGGCCTGAAGCATCACTGAGGTTGTTTAGATGTTCAACGCGCATCACACCTGATTTTATTTTATCCAAACACCCCATGCCAAACTCCATTCATAAATCTGACGATGTAATGGTATTGCTAAACAATCAATATAAATAACAGCCTTAAAGCTTCCCCTTTAACTCGACAGCAGAAGCAGCCAGGCTCCTTTAAAATTCACTTCGTATACTGAGAGTTACATATCCATCATTCTGACGGTAAAAGGGGGCGAAACTATGACTTCAGAGATAAACAATTCAGAAAAAATAATATAACCTTACAAAATGTTTGATGAAAGAAAACGGACATGATGCCGAATTAATGAGACAATTTCAAAATATTCTTCTGTGTTCTGGTTTGTGAAAAGAAATCCGGCGTGTCTCTCTACAATCGAGTCAACTTTGAACTTGGAGATTTTCTGACTTGAGTTTGGTGTGGCATGCACCAAGGCAGTAAACTGAAATCTAGAAGCTAAGCTGTTCGCCCTTTAATAATGCTTTCTAACTTACCTATGACTATTCTGAGATGCTTGAGCCTCGTCAGCACGTCCTTCTTTGGGTCCAGCACTTTCTGTGTGGATTTTTTAACGTCCCCATGAGGTTTTTTGGAAAACATTCCTGAGGCAGGAGACGCAAGAATGCGATGGTAGACAGCAAGGAGGAGCTAGCCTGTGTAGCCAGCTAATCTTCAAACTATAACGAAAAACGTGTCTCCCGGAGCATTAGCAGCCCTCCGCAACAGCGTGGAGTATTTCTACGGGTAAAAAATTATCAGAGAAACTCATTCTCTTTAAACTAAGACAAATATGTACAGCGTAGCGGGGCAACGCATCCATCCATTGCACCTCCCTTCTCCACAACAGTCACTAGCTGCTTAGTTAGAAAACATCATGGCGGAGGAGGGGAGGGGGGGAAACAAAATAATAGATAGCAGATAAATTCAACGCAAAAATGCCACAGTAATAAGCAAAATTTCTATCCCGTTTGTCATAAATATCACACAGATCTTACATACTTTGGACATACGTGGATTTTAATCTTTTAATGTTTTAAACGTGCAGGATTCTGTTCGAACTCTCCGCCTCAAGCTAGAGCGGTGAAACATGGGTAATGTAGTTTAAGCTTCCACAGTGGTCCTCTATTCATTAGACTATTCTAGATGAAAAAAACTACAATTCCCAAAACAAATAAAGGCGTCCTGCAGAGATTTGTTTTTAGCTTAGCTGGAGCACACGAGTGTAATCGTAACTGAGGTATAACGATAAGTTTTTACTTTTTTTCCCCCTCCGAAAACATTTTTTCCCAACACATCCTGCAAAGTACCACCTATCTTGTAAGATGTGAGTCAGTTAAAGCTTGCTTGTTTGTATATATTTGTAATTAAGTCGTGATAGTTTTTCTTGCTACTTGACTATATTCTCTTGCTAACGTGCTAACGAAATGCTAATACTGCTGTCGTGTATTGTTTTTTTTGAATAATTTAATAATTTCAAAGCTAAGCTAGGGAGAGCTTAGCGAATAAACTAGCATAAGCAATAAAATAGTGTGTACGATTATTGTCTATAATATTCAAACACCTTGAGGATACTTTTCAAGTTCCACCATTAAAAACAGTTAACTGAAGAAAAATGTGTATGAGAAGTCGTTCACTACGAACAGTATAAACAAATATCCCACATTATTAGCTTCTTTAGTTAAGCTGAATATTACACAGGTAAATGTGAGTCAAAAAAATCACCTGGTTGATCAACGATCGCTGGATATATGAAGGACGTAATCAAACTAAAAACCCAGAAATAATTCTAAGTTAAGAAGTTATATAATTTTATTAGCAGGAAAAAACAGAGTTGATGTTCTTTAGCAATACATTTGTTAGTGATATTTAATTAATTCGGGATGAGCGCATCAATCAGAGCAGCAACTGAACTATTAACGTTTTAATCAACCTACTAGTTGTGGCATGCTGATTTGTAATTTCCCTTAGTGTTTTAAATAATCTAGAGAAAACATATGGTAGGATGTGAAGAAAGGAACTGCGGTACTGCATGAGGAAGTCAGAGGTGGCAGAGAAGTGTGTGATCATGGTGAGGGAGGTGTAACAGTGAAACAGCAAGGAGGAGAGGTAGGGAGGGGACATGAGTTTAAATACCGGGGTCAACCATCCAGAGCAATGAACAGTGTACAAAAGAGGTGAAGAAGAGAGTGACTACCATCAGTAAAATATAGGAGTTCTGCTGCCTAACAAATAATTGAATATTGTATGTGCAACTGGCAAAACAACCTGGCTATGTTTCTGTCCCACACCAGTAACCTGACGCAGAGTTGCCGCCATGCCATTGCACCGTGACCGGGAGAAAAAGGAGAGTACAGCTGAGGAGATGGAGGCGGAGGAACATGAGCAGGAGGCATCAAGCTCAGAGGAGGAGGACTCTGACACTTCCTCTGTCTCTGAGGATGGAGACAGCTCAGGTGAGAAACACTGGTCGCAGGAAATGAGCAGAACATTCCTGTACAGCTGTCATTAAAAATGAATACTTGAGTGAATCAATCAGATTTTACAAAGTTGTCAAAGCTTCAACTGAATATCATTATATTCCTACTCAGCAGAGTTTTCTTACATAGCCACCGAGTTGCTCCCTTCTTCCATCAAAGACTCGTTTCATACCAAAGGTGTGTTTGTTTTATGCTGTTCTAGAAATGGATGAGGTGGACTGTGAGCGGAGAAGAATGGAGTGTCTGGATGAAATGTGCAACTTGGAGAAGCAATTCACTGATCTCAAAGACCAGTAAGACTGACTCTTTGCTTCAAATGGGAATTGTTTTAGGAAAGTCATATAACAGTGAGTTGCATCCATATTTACTCCTGCGTCTGTGTACAGGTTGTATCGTGAGCGTCTCAGTCAGGTTAACAGCAAGCTGGCAGAGGTGGAGGCTGGCCGGGCGGCAGAATATCTGGAGCCTCTGGCAGTACTGCTGGAGAACATGCAGGTCCGCACCAAGGTGGCAGGTAACTTAAATGCATAGACACCTTCACATCACACTTGCATTTGTTGTTTATGTAGCCAGCTGTGCAATGCCTTCTGGTAGAGTTGCAGTTTGTGCAGCAGGGTGTTGAGTTGCCTGCTTTGCATTTGCAGAAAGTTGACATGTAACCTAGTAACATGAATTAAAAGTGAAATGTTTGCAGAAACACATTTTGTGTGCCTTTTTTTGTAATTACAGAAAAAGTGTGTAAGCCAATGTGTTGTTTTCAATTTAAAATCCAGGAGTAGTATTTAATCAAAGTATTTATTTAATCAAACATGGTCAGTGACTGTATGGCTGTAAGTGGCTGTGGGAAACACTGTCTAAAGTACACATAGGCAAAATACATCTAGTGGATAATGCAAGTCCATCCTGCAACAAATTAGTAACAAGCAGCATTCTAATAAGGAAGACTGCTGTTGGTGTGTTTAATCAATAACCTGTGCATTGGTGCATATCAGACTGCTGGCAAGATGTAGCCTAATTTAAATATACATTGCATCCATTCAGAATTTTTTTTTATATATCAACTATTAACTATGTAAAGATTTACATTAGCCAGTTTTTGCATGCTATCTAAGTCACAGTATGGAAATGTGGAGCAATCCTCAAGTGCAAAATCCCCACTGTGAGAAACCACACGATGTGGTGAATTTGAATTTTGCTGTTTGCATCTGGCCTCAGCACTGAAGTGGTGTTTTAGGACCTCTTAAACAGACTCTTGGGGAAAAGTGCTGGCCCAGGTTAAGTTAGATAGCACAGAGATGGTGTCATTACTCGGAACGTGCAAAAACAAGTTTCTTTTTTTTTTTTGACACGCCCTTTCAAATAAAGGTGTTATTAGTAATAGCACAAGTTCTTTGACACACTGATCTCTTTATTCATTTGGATATTGTGTGTCTCTCTCCGTCTTTGGCAGGTATCTACAGAGAGTTGTGTTTGGAGTCTGTGAAGAACAAATACGACTGTGAGATCCAGGCAGCATGTCAACACTGGGAGGTTGGACACACCGTTTAATATACCAAACTATTTTTTTTTTATTTAGATATGTGGTAATGCAATTGTTTTCTCTGTATTATTATATGGTCTTTATATTATAAAGGGCTTTGAGGTGATTACTGCTGTGATTTGGCGCTTTATAAATAAAACTGAATTGATCCAGTCTGTGTGTATGATTATGTGTTTTATGTGTTATTTTGACTCTGTGTGTGCAGAGTGAGAAGCTGCTGCTGTTTGATACAGTGCAGAATGAGCTGGAGGAGAAAATCCGAAGACTAGAGGAGGACAGGCACAGCATTGATATTACATCAGGTAACACAGTCATTCACGTTGTTTGATTACGTTTGTACCCTCCCACCATATACGGGAAGTCACGTTACAATGAATGCAAAGACAAAACATTTGAGTTTTTGTTTTTATTTTTCTATCAGAGCTGTGGAATGATGAGCTGTCAGGAAGGAAGAAGAGGCGAGATGCTTTAAGTCCAGATAAGAAGAGGAGACGCCCGTCGGTGGTGTCTGATATCCTTCTAATGTCTTTACTCTTGCTCATAATGATTCTACTCCTAAATAACTTAACTACTTGTGCTGTAGCCATGTGTCTGATTACATTTCATCCCTGCTCTGGCAGTCAGTCACTGTCCTTAACTCTGCTTACGTCCATATATTGTCTACATGCTACCAGATCTGGACATCCTAGAGGACTGGACCGCGATCAGGAAGGTATGTGTTAATGTGCAGGACTCCACCCTCTTTCTTATTTCTCAGGTTGTGTATTCCTGATTCCTTTTTCTTGCCTCCTCTCCTGAGGCTCTTGCTTGTGAGCCATCTTTTCATAATGTGACATGTGGCACATCTGGAATCCTCATCAGTTTTCACCTTGAGAAATTGAAGCAACAACTGTCTACAAAGTACGTCCCTCTCCTCCAGAAGCATTTTAGGAATTAAGACATCTAATATGTACTGAGATTGATTTCCAAGTCATAGGCAGAAGGATGAGGAGGCACAAAATTCAGAAATGTGAAAATCCTCTTATCTTTGTCTCTTTGTGGCGGTTTATTGTGTGTTTAGGCAACATTTAACAATCATGTGTGTGTTCACCCAGGCCGTGGCTACGCTCGGGCCTCACAGAGGGAGATCTGACTCTGAGAGCTCTGCGTTCCCATTCAGACCTGACAGAAGCAGGCCCATTCTAAACTGCTGAGACACCCACACAAGCAGCCGCATAGGAAAAAACACCTCAAGGACCTCCAACACGGAAACCTCTACATGACACATGGTGGCATTCAGGTCTGCAGTCATAAAAACGCACACAGCAGGACATTTCTCAGTCTTCACAGAATCCTCTGCACTTCTCAGCTGACAGTGATTCCACCTGTCTGTGAGATGATTGGTCAAGCTGCCTCTCCTGCCAACCATCATGACTTTAATAGATAAACAGGAACGGAAGCATTATTGATCACCGCTCGTATGTTTGGGTATTGCTGCTTTATTTCACACTCAGGCTCTGTAGACGGTTTCAGCCGACACAGGTTTTTGTAGTTTGTTAAGAAAACCACAACAATTAAAACAAACATCTCATGTTAAATGTTATGAAAACGGCTCAGCGCGTAAAAGCCATTGATGCTACAGCTTAAGCATCACTGAACCTGTTCCTTCAAAATGCTTTTCAGTCAGTGTTTAGATTTTGAATACATCCATTCACTTCGGATGCACAGATGGCCTTCATTAAAAATTTAAATGCTTCTCAAAGGTCGTATGCGGTGAGGTTGGTGTCCTCGCTCCACATTGTGGTTGCCTTGAGTGAGTTAATTGGTGAGCTTATGCTGGTAAAATGGGCGGGAGTATGAAAATGAGTCATTTGTTTAAGCAAACATTTCAGCCGAGCATCAAATTCACATCAAGTCTGACTTTTTACAGCTTGCAAACTCTGTGTCGATTATTGGTTGGTAAAGAAATCAGTCGTTCTGTGCTCAACAAGGTCGAGGACTTGGTTTGACTTCAGATTCACCATGTGTTTTGCTGTAGGTTTTCAAATTTCAGGCTTCCAGTGACTAAGTGGGGGGAGAATACAAGTTCATCAATGATGCCATAAAATATATGGGTTTTTTTGTTTGTCTGTTTTTTTGCCTTTAATACAGTTTACTTTTTGAAGACCATCCATGAGATATTTTACGAAACCAATAAAAGGGGTTATTTGGAAAAGAGTAATGCACAGAATTCCTGTCAGTGAGCTGACTTACAAAGACTTTTTGTCATTAGTGTAAGAGTAAAAACAGGCATTTTTCTTTTCAGTCTGCCTTGTTCATACAGTACAGTGTTTATGGACAGTCAAGGCACATTCCTCTGGCTTGTAGTGATGGAATGCTAAAACAGCGGTCTCTGTAATGTGCTGAAAGAATTATCCACCAATACCAGATCTTACTTTGAAGGAAGTGAGCCAGATCTGTGCTGAGACTGACCAGAAAGTTTCATTAAATTCTGTTTGGTTATTTTAGCATAATCCAGTGGATATAAAGAGCAGAAGGTGGACTATTTTAAGTGAGGGCTAAATGTAATGTATAAACAGCACATGAAAAGTTAAAGTGCTAATGTTGTCATTCTGCAGGTGTTGCATCCTCTTCTCTCACATCTACCTCTTTTCTCTCTCTCTCATGCTCTTCAAAGTACAGTTCACATTTTTCCTCATGAACGTGTAAATGCTGGCATCTTTATGAACACCGTTAGGTAACTTAGTGGTTGGCATGGTTGTTCAAATTTGTTGGCATTGTTTCGTTGTTATAAAGCCTGCAGAAATGTTAATTGTACGTGGTGGTGGGGGGAGTTAAGCCAACAAAATCCTTTAATCAGTCATCTCACGGTTGATGATGAAACAAAACTGCCATTTGATAGCATCGTTTTTTATGTATAGGTTCTGGGGATGTAATATCCAAAAGTTTGGACAATAGGTTTTCACTTGCCCTTTTCTTGTTTATCATGTTGATGATTTTACAATTAAAAGTTGTTTTATAAACATGTCCTTTAGGCGTCTTTGTGAAAGCGCTGTCGGCAGAGCTACTTCCTCTCGATTTCAGCCTCGCATCTTTGCAACTGATTGCTTCATTAATACCAATGAAATATTTAGCAACTTTCTGCAGTGGAGCTCACAGAGTGCTTCCACATCTTTAAAGGAAGCAGCAATGGATGCAGGAACTAAATGGGGAAAAACCTGTCGAGCTCTCAAAGTATACACTGTGTACTCTTAATGAAATAATAGAGCAGATGTATTTCCTCTTTCAGAAGAACGTGCAGTATTCTCCTACATTACCTAATGATTACAACAGGTTAGAGGATATACAGTTACTATTTAGTAACTGTATATCCTTCTACTGTTTTTAAGTTGTGGCAGGATGGCCCTGCAATTTTTTTTTTTTCCTTTTCCATGTCTCAAATCTACTTGATGTAACTGACTGACTAATGTAAATCCAAATAAATATGCCCCTGTAATATAATAATTTGTACACACAAATACTGTATAGCAATATATTAAATAGGCTACACTAGCTCCTAAAAGCAAAAGAAGTTCCATCAGATTAAGTTACAGCATCAAAACATGTTGATTCAAAGTTCCACGGCGGAGGACTAGCAGGCATTTAAATGCATTTTAAGTTTTACAGTTGATAAAGACTTCATTCATACTAAGAGATACACAATTAAATGACAAAAGTTCTAACCCCCTATTAAAACTTTAGTTATAGGACAGTCTGGGTAATGAGCTAGCAGATCTTTTTCTCAAGTTTTACATGTTTAATGTTGACAGAAACTTTCTATTAAGCTGTATATTTACAGGGAGAAATTTGCATAATTATGACTGAAGCTGGAGAAGTAAACCTTTATTTTCAGATTTTTCTGAGCATCTTTAAAATATTCTGGAAATGTATCATGTGATAAATCACCAGAAGTTGAGAAACTGTTGTATACAGTCATGGTTAAAATAAATCAAAGCATATTTTGCAATTTCAGAAGTGTCAAATTCAAAACAATTTAAAAATTTAAAATGTAACTATTTTTTAATAATGTTTTGTTTCTCCTGATGACTTTACAGCTGTATGCATAACAACTTACATTAGTAAATATGATGACACTGACAATTCAAGTCTTTATTAATCTAGCAATAATCACTTTTTACAAAATTCACATGAAGGTATCCTCTGTTCCAGTCAGTCTATTAAACTTACTCCTGTGACTGTTTATTCAGGGAAACATGAGCAGCTATTATAAGCCACCTTTTTCAAAGTCTAGGCCATATTAAAGTCACTGTAACATGATCAAAAGCACTGTTCAACTGCTTCTCTCACTGTGAAATAAGAAGAAAAATATCCCACTTCCCACAGGGAAGTCAGTGAAATTCAATTATGCAACTCTGATACATTTCACCAAAAGCAGTCTCATTTGAGTTCAAGATCAACTCAGCTCAGTCGCAGGCAAAACCAGGCTTGACGTGTTCAGACTGAAGTGTCATAAAATCAAACGACAAGATGCTAACCAGCTACATTTTTTAAAATTATACTGATGATGACAGACAAAAACTATTTCAGGGCTAGTTGTGTTTTTGCCATGACAGACATGCTACGATCATTCAAATCTCTCCTTCATCTCAGTGAAGTATTCCCATCAAAAACCTCTGACGCTGACTAGACGACAGGCAGCTGTTTTTGGGTCATGTGACACACGCAGTCCAGGCCGAGTTTACTTTAACATCAGCTTCCTCATAGAGAATGTAAATGGTGAGAGAAACAGGTGAGGGAATAACAAAAGACGTAAGAAATAATGTCATTAGACAACAAGCAGCAAGAAAACAGGCCAATGAAGGAGGATGTTCTCCCCTGCAAACACTATTCAATAAACACATCCTTCTGGTGAATAAATAGATGTTTATGGAAAAAGGGTAACCAGCAATCTGCCCTACACTGTCCACGTTAAACATTAACCAGAAGTTCTTCGTCTCACAGCTGATGTAGAAACTCAGTCAGGCTCAAATGGCGTCTTCAGGTGAGGTTGCGTTCTCTGGAGACTGGCTTTGTGGTGCGGGAGGGAGGGATTGATGAGGTGGGGGAGGGCCCATGGAAGAAGGTGGGTGGCCGTCGGGAGAAGGGGGTCGCATATTGGGAGCATAGGAGGGCATGTGAGGATGAGGACCAACAGGAAGGGGAGCTCCACTAGGATGGTATCGAGGAGGGGCCATCACTCCTGGAGGTTGAGGAACCCACACTGAAGGGGGAAAAAATGGAAAGGTCAAGTTTACAATAATGACATCTGGAGATGGTTAAAGGTGCAAAGACGGATGAAAGTTCCTACTAGGCCTGATGGGAAGTCCCCCAGGTCCCCTGGGAGAGAAGAAATCAGGAGGTGGGGGTCCATAAGGGGCTCTGCGAGGAAAGGGACCATCCATGGGACCCATTGGTGGACCCATCCTTGGATCTGCTTCAGGGGGAGTCCTGCGTTCAGGACCGGACTGTTGGAAGACAGAAAAAGATTAGAGAGGCTGAGCCACAAATAAGCACTCAGTATTCACACACAGACGCATATACTTACCTCTCTATGGTCCTGTTCACCAGGTCCAAAGCTGTTTTCTCTGTAGGAATCTGCATTGATAAAACATTTAGTGAATTAACAGAAATATGAGGGTCACGTGTGCATTTCAGCACATGCTAAGGAGGATTTTTTTTGTTTACATGTCCAAGTTTACCCATTTAGAGTCAAAAAAGAGAGAGAGCAGAAACTCACCTGGCATGTCTGCAGGGTAAGAGGGTCCTGGAGGAACATTCCGAGGATGGTGGGAGCCAGGAGGGAGAGGAGGGAGTGGACCAGGAGGAAGGGCACGAGGAGGGAGTGGACCGGGAGGGAGGACGCCAGGAGGGAGGGCGCCGGGAGGGAGAACACCAGGTGGGAGGACACCGGGGGGAAGGACGCCAGGAGGGAGAGAGTCAGGAGGAGGCAAAAGGCCCAGAGCTCCTGGAGGAGGTAGAGGTCTTCTGTACATGGGAGCTCCTGGTTCTGGAAACATATAGCCTGAAGAAGAGAGCGATGGATAGTAAGAAGATATTTGCTACACAAAGCTTAAATCTGTGGTGACATTCAGAAAACAGAGGAGAGAGTGAGTGTCTGAGGTTTACCACATAAGAGCTGGAAATAGAAATGTAGTAATACGTTGTACAAATACTTTCATCACAGGGACAATTTTAGCATCCAGAGTAAAAAAAAAAAAACTCAAAATGCTTTCAAGACAATGAACATGCAACATCAACATGCTTTAGCCCCCCCGCCCCCCCACACACACACACACTATACTTATATTATATTTAAAATGCAAGATGCACATGCACACAGTAATAATATGCATGACAACTATGTTGAATATCAACTAACTTCTATTCATATTTGTGTATTCATGTACTCATTCATTCTTTTCATACGCAAGTGCTGGAACCATTGCAGGGGAATGTCATCCATGCAGTGACAACTTAGTTTACTATCACCTAATGGAGATGCTGGGGAAAAAAAAGGGGTTGAAAAAAAGGTTTGAAAAGGTGCACAGGGGGCTTCCATGTGGCTATTTTAAGGTCTCACAGGGATTACTCATACTTACACTGACCTCATTTTTTGAAACTTTGGCCCTTCGTTTCTGTTTGCTAAACATTGTCTTGATAATCTGTGAGATGTTGGCTGTGTGGGCACTTGTAACAGTCTGGTTCTCTCCAGTTTTTTTCTCTCTCACATATGAACACACACCTGGAGGTCCTAAAGGCCCAGGTGGTCCTGGTAAAGGTCCTGGTGGGGGTCCTCTGCGATCTCTCTCCCAGGTAGGAGAGATTGAGCCGCTGTCTGAATGAGGACCTCCACTGCGCTCCATCTCCCTCTGGCCTCCTGGGGGCTCCCCTGGACCACGAGACACTGTGCAGGAAAGGATTGTTGGAAGAAGATGGGGGGGAAAAAAAAAAAAAAAAAAAAAAAGAGTGACAGACAGAGAGAAGGGCACAGAAGAAGAAAGAGAACAAGCAGAACAAACGCCCAGAGACGGTGATGACAGTAAGTCCAGATTTCATCACATTATATTCTGTTGTCTTTTGTGCATTCAAGATTGCTGTTAGCATGCACAGACCATGCAACAAAATGCTTCAGCAGTTTGTCATGCTATAGTCAGCTGGTCATCCCCAACATGCTGCATGTTTCTACACCATTTATGAGTATGAATGAGAAAATGTACTCTCCCAATTATGTAAGAATAAAATTATTACAAGTATATTTATATTTGTAGTGTTTGTGTGTCATTCTAAGGATCTGGCCATGCTTCGTGTATGTGTTTGCTGCAGCTAGCTGCACCTTTAAATGCATTTACCTCTAGGAGACAGTCGAGCAGGTGGTCCATCCATTAACGTAGGAGGTGAGAGAAATGGTCTGGTTTCCGATGAAGGTCGACCCAGAGGAGAAGGAACATACGGTGACCTTTCAGCTGGAAATACAGGAATGTTTGGTGAGTGCAAATGGAAGAAAATCTGCAGCCCTGCAGAGTCTTACGACCGCAATTTAGGCAAGAAGCAGCTTTTTTAGAACTTTCCAACCACCTTCTTCAGTCAGTGATTTACATCTAGAGATTTTAATCTGTCACTCTAATTATAGTACTTTCAGAGAGATTTTTGCAGGGTGGCCACTTCTTAGGATTCACATTCCGAAACTGTTTCATTTATAAATACCGTATTTCCCGGACTACAAAGCGCACCTGAATATTAGCCGCACAAGCTAAAATCAGGGGAAAATCCTGTTTTGTACATACATTAGCCGCACCTGACTAAAAGCCGCAGGTGTTTCAATGTTGACTTATCATATGTAAGAGAATATGCACAAAGCGAATTGTCAGGAAAGAGATGGCTGTTTGGAGACACACCACTTTTATTAATATTTTGAAAAACAAGTTATGGGTACATATTTGCACATGTAGTACATAACAGTAGCCTACAGCACACCAGAAAAATAGATTCGGACTACCTTTTAGGCTCAGGTGCAGCGACACGGCTTTAACAAGAAGAAAAGTCAGTCATTCACTATCTTTCTTCTTCCTGCGCTCTAAAACCACCAAAGTCCTCTTCTCCAATGTCGGAAACGAACAGGTTCAGGATGGCTTTGTCATCCACTCTCCGCTTCTCTCCTTCGTTGTCACTTTCAAAACCAAAGAAATCCTCGTTGTCAGTGTCAGAGTCGAACACCCTCAGAAGGGCCGTGGCGGTGTCCTCCTCTCCATCATGCAGGAGTCCAGCCCTTCAAAATCCATTGGTGATCGTGGATGTTTTCGCACTTTTCCACGCTGTCAGAATCCACCGGTGGAGTTGGGCATAACTTGCTTTTCGCAAGTTTATCGCCGCTCGTCATCCACGACTCCCGCTGAATGCGTAGCGCTACTTTGAAGTTTGTTTTTCGTGCTACTTCGTACGGCACTACGTTGCCTGGCGGACGGACATGTGACTAACATACCACTCTTGAACCCCGATCCTTCCGCCAGGCAACGTAGTGCCGTACAACAGCGGAACAAACAAAACAAATCGTCTTACGATATGACAAAAATCACGGACAATCCATAGAAAAGCCGCACCTGACTAAAAGCCGCAGGGTTCAAAGCTTGTGCAAAAAGTAGCGGCTTATAGCCCGACAATTACGGTAAATAAATAAAATTCCATTTTATTTATGTAGTGCCAAATCACAACAACAGTCGCCTGAATACACTTTATATTATAAGGTAAGGACCCGACAACACTACAGAGAAAACCCCAATAATCAAAGACCCCTTTTGAGCAAACACTTGGTGACAGTAGGAAAGAAAAACACCTTTTTAACAGAAGAAAACCTCCAGCTGAACCAGGCTCAGGGAGGCTTAAGAGCATTAAAAGGTGACTACTGGACTTCTTTAAGTTTTTGAAGACAATTCACTTCCTCTTCCAAGAAGGTTCTTCATCCAAACAGTTTGAAAATACCCTTTGCAGCTTTAAGTCCTCAGAGACATTTTTGTGAGTTGTCCCGGACGTGGATTAAGCCCCAGATTAGAAGAAAATTCATTGCAGGATTCTATTGAAAAGTACGCTTTTTTTCCACTGACTGACCTTTCAGGTTTGATGATTCATGTCATGTTTTAATGATTTATATGTGCGTGTGTGTACGTACCACGGAAAGGCATTGGTCTTGCTAGACTGTTCAAGGCAAACGGGTCTTTGTCGAGGGCGTCCAGTTTAAACTGTGTATCCGTCAGTCTGCAAACAATCACACCTAAAGTTAAAACATGGCAAGCACTTTTGGTCCTGAGATGTTAATACAATTGTTAAGAAATATATTTAAAAAGAAAATGTATTTAAAAGCTGACATGACAAAAGTAGCAGTACATTTCAGTCTTAAGAACTGCTCATTTATAATGTGTGTTCACAACTTTTTATTTAAAAAAAAAAAAAAAAAAAGGCACAAACATAAAGCCAATAAAAGGACTATACTGGATCATAGATCTCTGCAAAAACATGGAGATGAGGGAATCATCTCAGTATTTCACTCAAAATGCTGACATCATGCTTACTTCTGTCTGAGGAGAGCGTTGTCTCTTCTAAAGTCTGACAGTTCTCGTTCTGCTGCTCGGGCTGCCACCTGGAAATGCCAAAAACATAACAAGACAAGAATTTCAGGGGCAATTAGTTGTATAACCACAGTTTCTTTCACTTTATAACATAAGTGTAACAATTCAGAAAGAAACTTGACAAATCTTTGTCGAGTTTTACTAACCCAGTTATTATGAGCTTTCTTTTCATGTGCTGATATCTGAGTCTGGTAAGACTGTTTGGTTTTCTCCAGCTCTTCCTCCATTTCTTCAGCTCGTTGCCTGAAGCAAAGCAGAAATGAGACAGTTTGTAAGGACGAAAAACTAACAAATGCTTTCAAGCTGCTACAGACTGTGTTTCAGCTACCTGTAGTTGTTAAGTTCCTCCATCGCCAGCGCAATATTTTTGTCTGCTTTGTTTAACTTCTCCTCTTTCTGCACACGCTCTTTCTCCTCCACCGTCAGAAGTCTACAAATATTTAATGATACAGTTTTAACATCATCTGATTGTTACAGATAGATTTGTTCATATAAAACCGTTTACTGCATATGCATATACCTGTGTAGTTTGAGCTCATTCTCCTGGTACATTTCTGTCATAATCTGGAGTTTCTGTTGTAATCGTTGGACCTAAACACAAGGTAAAAGGTTTAATCCAAAGGAAAACAGATATGGACCATGTATAGAACAAATACAGTCAGACACAGGTGAGGTCAGTTACCTGATCCGAGTAGTTCTCGGCGTCCGACTGCAAAGTTAGTTTCTCTTTCTCCATATCTTCTATGCTTACTTGAGGGGGGGGGGACAAAAAAATCAAAAACAAAAGACATGACATGCACGCTACCAGGGATATGTCAAGACATGGTTCATACATATCATTAATATGGAAAAGGTTAATAAGTACATTGACATAGATGTTCTGTAGTTTACTTACATTGCAGGTCTTCTTTTGCTTTGATTTCATCGTTCAGTTTGGCAAATACTCTGTCCTTATCCTCATCTAGGGATTTGAGGTCTGCATTCAGCTATACAAAAATAAAGACATGTTAAAGGGGAAACTCTACAGAGATTACATTAAAAAATGAATAAATAAATAAATAATTATAATTCTTGCGTGCCAGCACATTATCAACTTGAATGCTAAACACTATGTTCTTGGTTGTTTCCATCTACCTTAGCAGCATAAACAAGTTTCTGGACTTTCTGCAGATGGGCCTGGGTGTCCGTTATGTCCCCTCTTCCATTCTTCTCTCCTTTTTCTGGCGTACCATTGGCTGTCTCCTTTTCTCCTCCTTCCTCTTCCTCCAGCTCTGAATCCCAGCCTTTCAACCTCAGCAGCCGATCTGTTAAGGACTAGAAGCAAACAGATTTTTTTCTGACAGTTAATTATATTCTCACTGAATCATTTTAATATATTTTCTGTCATTCTGCCATTTTCTGGAGACATGACAGTAGTTGAGACCTGATTTAATATAGTTAAAAGCAAAAAACAAAACAAAACATAAAATCAGAAATTTAAAAATGTCTGTTTTTGCCCTTAAGATCGTGTTTTCATAGACATCCAGGCAGCTTGTAGCATGGCTGCTGTTTTCAGTTCACTCCCTGGAAGTCCTATTATGGCCACTAACATGGTGTGCGCTGATCCTCTTTTTTTCTCTGTTTGCTCTCTTGTGAAGAAAAGCAAACAGAAAGAAAGACGTGGGAAAAATGAGCAGAGCAAACGGCTTCTGTTTCAAACTGACCCGACTTCTATGCAGAGAATTGTTGTTGGTGCTGAGAGTTGGCTCGTCAATTACAACGCAGCACTTTTTGGTTAAACAGTCTATAGTTTCCAAGCCTGAAGACAGATTAGAAGTACAACGAGGAGCATGCTCACTGCAACTTGACTATTGCCCCCCAAAAGACAAAATTAAAACCCTTGAACACAACTGGCACAGTTACTCATTCATTTCACAAAATCACACATTTATCTGATAGTGAGTCAAGCATTGACCAGAAAACGGGGGCAAAGATAGAACCAGGCTTTGGCACCTAGGGAAACAGTTAACCAGCCGTGGAGATAACGATACAAAGCCAAAGCTGACGGTGACCAGTCACGACTACTGAAAGCAAACAGTTGGACACCCAGAGCAATCTGGGGGAAAAAAAAAAGTAATAACTGATAATACTTCTACATAGATCTTATGAACTGAAGAATCTTTTTACAGTCAGCAAGTGAGGTGGAACTTTTAAGGAGGTCTGTAAGTGCTACAGTGTAAACGAAAGAAACAGTCTTGATTTTATAACACCAGACAAAAAAAAAGAGAAAAAAAAATGCTAAGGAGTAATCTGAAACCTAAATTAAAACTGAGATCACAATCAGATTAATCATCCACCATTACCTCAATAGAGGCAATTTACCTTTGTCCTAAGAATGTTCAGTGGAAATTTTGTGAACTGTGATTTGTGCCAGTGTTCTTTATTTTTTGGCCACACAAACAAAATCTAAACTCAGCACCCTACTTGCAATTTTGTCTACCTTCCCGAAATATAAAGAGAGTTAAAGGGTGTCTGTTTTCACACAGAGGCAGACCTGAAAAGGACTAAATGGACTGAACAACATAAAAATAAAAGTTGAGCTGGTAGCTACTCAGGCATTTCCAAAAAGATGACCTCAAAGGAAAACTGGCCAAATTTAAAATTTATCATTTTTATGGGCTGCTTCACAGAACTTAACCTTAGAATAAATCATACCATTATACGTTCATCCTTGGTGGCCACATCCTGCATCATCCCGCTGTAAGCAACCTCACACCTTTTCATCTCTGCCTCCAATTCACTCACTCTCTCTGCCCATCCCTCCACCTGCTGCCTCAACTGTGGAGAAAAGAGTTGGGGGAAGGAGAGAAGAAGAAAAAAAAAAAGAAAAAAAAAAAAAAAAGGTAAGCCAACAATCTTGTGCACCCATTTTGGAAACACTATTTAGTTTACTGCCATACGAAGTTTTTTGTGTGTGTGTGTGTGTGTGTGTGTGTGTGTGTGTGTGTGTGTGTCCATCGTACATGAGCATTGCTCTCCTTTAGCACTACATTCTCTTCTCCAGCTGTTTCCAAGTTCCTCTGTAGTCTGTCACTGTTCATGCTGTACACTTTCAAAGTGGTCTGCGCCTAGAGAAGGACAGACAGAAATATTATAAAACCTAGTGGAACAGAGAAGAGGTGGAAAAGAAGCACCAACAGAGGAAAGAGAACAGACAGGCGAAAGTGCAAATGTGACAGTTTTGGAATACTGCACCTGCTCTTCCTGTGACTGAAAGTCTTTAGTTTCATCTTCAAGGGATTTCATGCTCTCCTCGAGGACTGCTATCTGGATAGAGAAACCAAAACAACTTTCATTCAGTATGAATTCTACAGCTTCTCACTCAGGATTGCCAACTAGGCTTCCACAGTACTTCTGTTAGTGTGTGCACCTACCCTCCTTTCTTGTTCTGTCCTGTGCTCCCTTTGCTGGTCCAGTTGATCCTTTAGCTGTTCCAGATCCCTCTCCAACTCTTGTTTGGAGTGCTCCAACTGTCTGGCTTTGACCTAAGAAAACAAGATCAGAAAACTACTTCAAGTAGCTGCAAAACTGGGACACTGTAACATGAGTAAGGGTTGTAAAGACATGACAAATAATGTCACTATAGATCTGAGGTGAAGCAGTGCAAATATTCTACATTTTGACTAGTTCTGCAAGTCTGTGTCAAAAATTACATGGCAGTGGCTGTACTTCATTGTGTACATCAATAATAATAATAATAATAATAATATAATAATGTTGTTATTATTCTTTTTGTAATATGGTAAACCTCACTATACATTACCACTCACTCAAAAATTATTCCAACAAGTGTGAACATATGGCTGTTAAAAAAAATTCTCTTTTTAGGGACTTTGAAAGCAAATAAAAAAAATACAAGCTTGTTCAACTGAATAAACAATAGGACATGTGTCTCTGTTCACACAGATGAGGCTCGTGGGAGCGTAGCAGTGTACCAGACATGAACACTGTGTGAGCCATATTCATTAAGGAGCATTCAAGTAGGTTTTCTTTACACCAAGAATGGTTTCCATACTTTTCTCTGCCTTACCTCCAGTTGTTCTGTCTTCTGAGTCTGAGCCAAGACACCGCTGTCCCTCTGTGAACTCTCAAGGTTGTCATACTGTAGATGAATAAATTTCTCAGTACATCATGCATGATATCATCAAGAATTTCATTAGATTTCTGATCACCTACAAATGCTCAGTAAGTAAACCTCTCTGCTTTGTAGATATCACCTTAGAAAGCTTGTAATCCAAATTATCTGAAATCTATAGAAGGATATATATATATAACAAAAAAATCTCTGACCTCAAATTATTGTGTGAGACCAGATCTGTGTCTAGACAGAACTGGCATAACTACTAACCTCTTGTTGACACTGACTCAGACTCTCAAGGACTTTGGATTTCTCATCCAGTAGCTGTGCAACCTGTTCTGCCATCCCCTGCTCTCTACCTGAAAAACAGCCAAAAAAATTTCAGATTTATTTTGTGTCATTTAAAAAAAAAAAAAAAAAAAGTGGTTTATTTGTTAACATTCACAGGTCAAAGAGAAGAAAAACTGTCAGTGATAATGTTAAACGTGTCCATAAAATGACACTCAGGAAGAGGAAGTGAGAACTTACGTCGATAAATTCTGCTTTTTATCTGTGAGGAAATAAAAGAAATGAAAGGAAAAACAAAACAAAGAACTGTGCTTAGTGACAGGTCCGACAGTTCAAATAGAAGCCATACTTATCAAACCATCTTAGGTGGCAAAAAATATTTATGATATTGAAGTGAATATGCATGGCTGTGCACTCACAGAGCTGTAACATCTACAGGTGAACAACAGAAGTGTCATCAGGCCCAACAGGCCAGAGACAATGATAGGTTCCCATGGTACACCATACAGGTCTGGCCCAGGTCTCAAGTCATCGGGCAGAGACGACACCACCTGAGAAAAGAGAAAATAATGACCAGTTCCTGTTAGAACCTGTGTGTGTTTTTAAATAGGATATGTGAGTCCGGGAATAAAAACCTGATGTTCTACTGATGCTCAAGGACATTAGCTTTTCTGTCATTGAGGAAATATGACTGCCTCTTGAACATGGGCAAAATGCAGCCCATCTGCCCAAACCAGTGTGGAGACAGACCCATGCCTTCTTAAATATATTAATACATTGTACTATATACTATGTGCCAAATAATAATGCAGCAAGTATCAACTTTCTCTCAGTAGAACTTTCCGTGGTCACACACCTTGACAAAAAGAGATGCCATTTAAAAGACAGTTTTTTTGATTAAAGAAGCAAATAAAGAACTTAAACTAACCATGTTTGTTAATAAGTAGCACGGTCAAGTGAGTGTAAGAGTAAAGAAATTGTGTGTGCAGTGTTTTTTGGAGGAAGGAATCAAACCAAGAAGAGGCATCTCAGCAAGAAGAGCCACACCAGCAACTGAGCTCTAATGGCTTTTGTAGAGCACCGGCACAATGGGCTGAGGTGTTGCTAATGTTGCTGATTAGAAATATGCCACACCTCCTCTCCAGATCCTGAAGAGAAGAACTAAAAGGAGACTAAAAGGAAAGCGGGGATGGAGGGCACAGACTCAAACTCCTGGTTAGATTAACCTCTCCAGCTCTCAGCGGCGCAAAATTAGTAGTACTATTACCAGCTGCATTTCAAGATGGTGGAGTATGAGTGTGTCAAACAAAGGTGAAAGTCCCACAACAATGACGAAACCAGCCCGCTGACAGGGTACCACAGGAAGGAAGGTCCAGTGATAAATGATGAGCAGTGACTAAATTTTGAGAATAAGAGCATTAAGATTCACCAATGGTAAACTGATCACAACAAGGCCCCAGACTGATGAAAAAATTAAAATAAATCACAAATATACCAGGACAGCACTCCAGAGAAAAATCTGAGTGGCAAATACTGCATATATACAAAGATATATGTTTTTGTATAGATGCAATGGTGTTAAAGTGTGACCATGCATTTGTTTATCATCTGACGGTACATTCACTGATGCATATCCAATAAATTTGAATATACAAATATATTAAACATTTATGATGCACCGGACTGACAGAGAAAGGTCAATATTTTCTAATAAGGTTCTTTGTTTTTAGGACCAGGATTTGGGCTTCCTGAAAGCAATCTGTCAAACTGCTAAACAAAATACTACCAAACAGCTGGTCTTTAGAAGATGGGTTTATGTACGGTTACCCAGTTTTTGACCACATTAAACAGGGCGCAGTGTTAATAGTTATATCATTCTACTACAGACAAATGTGGAAAAATATCTGTCATTTTTAACTTAAATCCTAACACCTGACAAGACAGCGCTGTTACTGACAACTAGCCAGCTAACTATTACCAGCTAACTGTTTGAGCAATTAAACATCTTTGAAAACACGAAGAATAATCCTGACAACAGGTCATACTCTTACTTCGGAATGAGATGGACAACACCAAGAGCTGTAGCTAGTACCGAAAAATACAAAAACATGACTGTTACATGGAAGCCCGTTACATTATCTCGGCTAATTGGGAATTGCTAACGAAACCTGACACATAACGTACATCCTTCACTTTCTCCACGGCGATACTGTAGTAAGCCTCTGCCGTCTCCTGGAAGTCGGCCGCTTTGATGCCCGACTGGTCACTCGCCGGATTCTCTGCCATGTCCAAATTATTTCATCTGACGTATATTTAAACTTAAAAATTTTTATATTTACACCGTTAAGAAACTAGAGCTGTGAAGCGGGTCAGCGGCGGTTTCACATCCTATCCACAACACTGACGCTTAGGACTATACCACGTCCTGCTGGACGTCGTAGGGAGTAGTACGAAAACTACTGTACAGCTGTACAACCATTGTAAACACTCCAAACATCAAATAAAATCTGAAAATATAAAATAATATAAACACAGCATGTATAGTATAATGCATCACGTGCACGCTGTTTCGTGTCCTCACAAGTTCACCCGGATGATTTCACACCCCCGCTGGTGAAAATGGTTCAGTCGCAACGTCACCAATTGTAAGATGCCACACTGGCATATCGGAGCGTTTTCAAAGTGACACCAGGAGAAACAGGTGTTACCAAAATGACACCTGTATTATCATTATTTTGATAATTTTCATTCAAAGAAAAAGTAACACATTTGCATCGAACGGGTATTTGTCAACGTGTCGCGTGCTCGGCCTTAGGCCAATGACAAATTAGGAGACAGGTGAAGGTAAAGACTTCCCATATGAAAAAGAAAGAGAAACAATTAAGACCCACGTAGGAAAGTATGGAGTGGTAAAGCATTAACAGAACAAAATAAAAATGCTCTATTTTACTGAATTAATGAAATAACTAGGAAAGCTGTTCATACGAGATATATGACATTTCTCAAACAATTACTATTTTTTTTTTTTCATGTGAATTAAAACAGTCTGACAGCCATCCAGTATTTCTTATACTCACCAGTCTGGCCTCCATCTGAAACCACTTTCACCTTTCAAAACATGAGAGACAGTTTGTCTTCACAGGTGTGTGAGTCCAGAGTGTCACAGACCCAAATGTGAGTAATGTTTAAGGAACCTAGCCAGCTTGACAGGCTGAGACGTAAGCAAAGCTAAATGCCAGAGGGAGAGTCAGCTCAGCATGTCACCAGAGTAATATCTTAAAGAACCAGGCACCACAAAATGCCACACTGACAGAGCAGAGGGTGATTTTTAGTGCCTCCCATATATATTTTTTTGTACTATAACTTTAACACCTTTAATACAGGCATGCAAACACAGAGGCGGGTCAAGTGAAATGACTATATTAGAGAATTATTTTGACATATCAGGAATCATGGCTAGAAGATGATCCTGGTATCAAAATGTAGGTTATGCTATAACCTATTTTGAGGCTTGAAAGTTGCCCCAGCGAATGATCAGAAAACACATGAAATGTGCAAAGCACTAATGTTTTTTGCTATAGAAACTGATAAACCTATTATATTTAAGCTCTTAAATTTCATTACAAGAAAACAGCATACTAAACAAAACAAGATTTTGAATTAGATTGTGACACTTTGAGTGGCTGTAAAGTTTTAGGACTTGTAACTCACAAAACATTCATAGAATGAAGATAAGATCTCACCTTCATAGAATGTATCATAGCAGCCCATGCTATGATACATTTTGCTTTTCCCTGTACAACATGATCAAGGCCACAATTAGCCACAAATCAAAAGCTATTGGACAAAGTATGTTAAAATTAGATCAGAAAAAAAAATTCTGGCTAGGCAGCATGCACCCTGCACCCTGCTTTGACCTCAGCCCCCCTTCATCGCCATTGTGGATTAATCTCTGGCATGAACTGAAGAATCCCTCTCAACATACACAACACTAATCTCTGTAGATTAAAGCAAAAAGGTATATTTGGAAATCAAATGACAAAAAATTGGTTTCTGTTTCTGCAGATTATAAATCCTCAGAAACTGGCACAGCGTACCTGCACAGTAAGCCATATGAGGAGCTCCCTCACTGCACAAGTGTGGGCGTAGGAGTCTTCAGCCATCTGATAAACGAAGTCCAGAATTTGCTTCATAACTCCTGCAGTTAAAGTAACACACATACTGCTGTTTAACATACATCTCTTTTATGATGCTCAAAAAATATTTATCTTTTAATGTGACACATTACTGTAAAAAATGAAAAAAAAATTGTTTTGGCCATCCGGTTTTTGGGGTTATGTGAAGTGAGGACGATGACGAGGTAGGTCGAGTAGCTTTTGCTTAAGATTTTTAATAATATTTTAAACTCTTCTTGATTAATGGATACCTGGGTTATCCATACCTTTCAGCATCTCTGGTGATCCTGGCTGAACATGAGGAAGGGATGCTTCTTCAACACTTCTGCCCTGTTTTTTTCCTCTTATCTCATCTTTTCCTACACCACCACCCACTTGGTTATTGCCTTCTTTCATTATCATCCAGTCATCTCTCTGGATGGATGGATCTTGTGTCGTCTTCGACTCTTCCTCAGTGTTCGCTTTCTTATTTTTTCTATGATTTGAACAAGAGACGCCAACACAGCTGGCCTCGGCTGCATTTGACAGGGAAACACATGTACAGATGCAATTCAAAACCATGCCTGAATTTGAAAGACTGAATTAAATCTCATTAGTGCTGGCCATGAGGAAGCCAGTAGGAGGCAATGTTGAGAAAAACTACCTTGATGATTACGGTCGTTGGTCTGTCTTGTGTTGAAAGTCTGTCTCACTCTTCCCAACAGTGTTTCCAGTTTTTGAAGCGCCATAAGCATTCGGGTCTTTTCTTTGTCCTCCTGCAGTGCATCAGTGAGTGTCACGCTAGGAGCAATCAGCGTCTCCTTGTGATGATACAGAAGTCTCTCTACATCTGACAATATAGATTCATCCTCCTCATCAGGTTTGTACAACATGGTGTCTGAATTGGACAAAATGTAATCCAAAAACTGAAGCTTGTGTCGCCCAAAAAGCTCTAGCGAAATAGCTGTCTCATCTGCACCCATGTGAGTGAGCAGGTTTTTGTAATGTTTGGAGAGAGTTCTTGTCATCTCAGCAGAGGAAGGATGAAGCTGTGGCTG
This sequence comes from Mchenga conophoros, assembly GCF_057382185.1. Taxonomy (NCBI): domain Eukaryota; kingdom Metazoa; phylum Chordata; class Actinopteri; order Cichliformes; family Cichlidae; genus Mchenga; species Mchenga conophoros. Next base: position 14,998,803 of record NC_140544.1, on the reverse strand, counting down.
CTCTGTGATAGTGGGAGAGTCTTTGTGCACAACTTCAAGGTGGTGAGTGGTGGAATCTGGTTCTTGTTCAGGAGTTAACGAGTCTTGCGAGTGCAACGCCTCACCTGGACTAGTACTGAAGCTCTGGGCTGGTTCGGCGGACCCGTCAGATTCGGTGGTAGATTTCTGGCTGAAAACACCAAAGGGGTTTTTTAAAAGACCAAAAGCTCCACTGGTTTTACTCTCTGTCTCTGTCTCCCCACTCTGATCAGTGGGTGGATGTGGAGACACATCATCAGTCAAACTTGGGGCAGTTTGCTCAGATGTCACAGACTGACTTTTAGCAGGGTCACTATGTGGGGCTGAAGGCTCCCTTCCTCCCTCATGCCAGGATTCACTACCATTACTATCATTTTCCCTCATTTTTATATCAGTGTCTTTATCCTCCACTACAACAGCAGCCTTCTCTGTGTGCGTCTGTTGATCGGAGTTTAACTGTTGTGTTGCTTTGCTGCTACTTTCAGTGTCTCCAGACTCCGTTTTATCTCCCTGGCCTAATGCATGAGTGCTTTCTGCCTCCTCTGAAGTGTTATTTGCTGTTTCTTCATCCGAGTCTATCATCTGCCTCTCTCCTGGTGTGTTTGCTTGATCCTTTAGCTTCTCTGTCTGTATTGCTCCTTCACCTCCTTCTTCTAAACCACTTCCAGCTTTTTCTTCATGCACTTGAGGGCAAAGCTCATTTGAACATTTAAAGCTGTCATCCACCTCATTCTCCTCTTGATGCACTTCTTCAACCTCTGCTCGGTCAGTCTCTTCAAACTTTAGCTCCTCTGCCTTGGCTTGTTTTTTCTCTCCATCCTCCCCATTTCTTCCTTCCACATCTTGGTGGCTTTCAACCTGTGCGACTATTTCAGTGAAAGATGATCCTGAGCCATTCTGTGTGTTCGTGGTGCTCGGGATCTTTGCCTCATAATAAGAAGACTGCACTGTTTTTCCTTCTTCATCTTTCTTCTCTTTTTCCTGTACACCCTCCAGTTCTTCTTCCCTCTGTAACATCTCCACCTTGGCCTCTTTTTCCTTCTCTGGTAACTCTTCTTTCTGCAGCTGTTTTCTATCCTCCTTTAGCTCTCCCATCTCCCCCTGCATACTCTCCACTTCTGCCTCATTAGACTCCTTTTCTTCCTCATCTTCCTTCTGCTCTTTCACCTTTTTCCCTTCACCTTCTTTCTTCTCTTTTCCCTCTAGACCCACCAGTTCCTCTTCTTCCACTAACTCCTCCACCTTGGGGTGTTTTTCCTCCTCTGCATTCAACTGTTTGTTAGCTTCCTTTAGGTCTTCCACCTCTCCCTGCATACTCTCCACTTCTGCCTCATTACTCTCTTTCTCATCTCCCTTTTGCTCTTTTATCTCCTTTAAATCCTCCAATTCCTCGTTATCCTCCACCTTCATCACCCCTTGATTCCCCCCATCCTTTGACTCCTCCTCTTTTTCAGCCTCTAATTCAGAACTGATCGCTGACTTGAAGTCATTTTCATTTAAATCATCTTCTTTAGTGCCTGATGCTTCTATCTCTGTTTTAACCTGCTGGGACTCATTTATGTTGTCTTCAACAATTTCCTTTAGTTTGCCTGCATCACTGTCGCTTTCATTGTTAACATGCTCCATCACTGGAGACACGGAGGTCTGATCTGTGGTTGGTGCACTTGTTCCTCTATCCTTTGGGATAGTTTGAGTGCTTCTACCAGGGTTATGCTGTGAATCAAATTCCTGTGAGCTCAGAGTTTCTCCCTCCTGCTCTAACTCCCCATGAACTGTCTCTGCTTCTGTGTTATTATCAAAAAGAGCTACTGTATCTGAATTGTCATTATTTGTTTCAGCACTACAAGGAGTAAAACTTTCATTCTCAGCTGGAACTGGATCGTTTTTCTCCATAGATGACGGTAAGTGAGGCTGGCTCTCTGTGCTACTGTCTTCTACATCACCGTTCAGCTCCTCAGTCTGAGTTTCAGGTAAATCTGTATCCTCATTACTGACTTCTCCTTTATTATCGTCACCCCTGGTGATTTTAAGAGACATTTCTGTGGGTTCTTCTGTGTTATCAGTTTGATTTGTGATTTCTGCCCCTTCCTCCTCCACACTTTCTGATTTCTTGTTCTCCATCTGGTCTTTTTCATCTTCCTTGACCAGCATAGACGTTGACTTTAAATCCACTGAAACGTGATCAGGGCCCAAAATGCTTTCAGATGGTGTTTCAGATGGTGGTGTTGAATCCTGACTGATAGCACTTGGAGTTTTTCTTTCTTCCTCTCCTGACTCCCTGCTATTATCCATATGTTCATTTCCAATTGGTTTGTGAATCACAGCGTCTTCACCTTCCCTTTCTTCAGATCTCTCCTCATTTATTTTGCTTTTTTCTATATTGTCATCGTCATCTTTACTGGGGGGTGATTCTACTAAAGCCTGAGATTCTTCTTCAAACTTCCTTTCAGGAGAAATATCTTTGTTATCAACTGTGGGTTCAGCCTCTTCATCGAAATCGCTGTTTATCCCACTGTCTGAAATATCTGTGTTGCTATCAACACTCTGACCATTAAGTGGTTCTGTAGACGGGGTATTTTGGTCTTCTGACAGTTCTTCCACCTCCTTTGAATTATTGCTTGTCTTAATAATTTCCTCCTCTGATTCACTGTGATCCACATTCTGTGATCCTGTTGGTTGCTCTAAAGTTGTGATTATTTCTGCCTCCTTAGATTCACTTTCTTTGTTTTCATTATCTCCAACTTTATCTTTCCTGAAACCTAGAATACCTTCAATCTCCATGTTTAACCAAGAATTAGCCTGCACCTTCTCCTCCTTCTCTTGTCCTGACTCCTGACTGGTCAAACCAAACCCCAGTGTGCTTGACAGCCCATTCCCCAGCCAACCTAAAGTCCCCATCTCTTTCTTCTCCTCTTCCTGCAACTGGCTGCCTTCAAGGTCCAAGGACATCCTCCTGCTCCTGAATTTCTCTGTGGGTTCTTTGTCTTCATCTGCTTCTTGTTCCTCTTCTGTCTCACTTTTGCTTCCACCTCCAAAGCTGAGCCACCCAGTCATGGTTGAAGTTAACGATTCAGCAGTTTCTTCTTTAACTTTCACACTTTCTTTGCCATTGTCAGGTTTTCCATTTCCTCCGAAGCCTAGCCATCCTGTCACAGAGGATGTGAGCGTTTCAGACTGAGTGTCTTCCCTCTTATCTTCTATCTCCCCTTCAGCCACACTGTCCGGTTGGTCCTCTTTACCCAGACCTAACCATCCTGTCACTGAAGAACCAAGCCAGGAAGAGGAGGGAGACCCACCTTGTTGATTAGGAACCACAGGAATCTCATGTGTCTCCTCTTGAAACCCAGCTCCGGAACCACCAACATTTTTATTCTGATTCTCTTCTTCTTGTTCTTCTTCTTCCTGTGCAGAAACTGGGGAGTCTGAGGTTGTTAAGTGGCTTTCAGCGTTCGTGTCATCAGTGCTTTGGGTAATTTTTTGTGTGGTTTCTGGCTCCGGGATTTGGATTTTCTGATCAATATAATCATCATCATCATCCATATCCAGATAAGTGGAGCCAAACTCATTCATGCAGAAGAAATCAGATTTCTGCAGAAAAAGGGCAAAAATTTAATTCTTAAGAAAGGAAACTAGGAAGAAAAATTTGAAATAATAATAATACTGACAATACTTTTTAATACTTAAAGTTTGTTTACATATGAATGATGAAATTACCTGTGTTTCCACTACTTTCTCCACAGTAGTATGAACCTCTTCTTCTTGCACTGCATCCTTTGGAAAATATCCAAACTCTTTGTCAATCTGAAATAAAAAAGGAAACAAAGGAGCTGTCAGCATTTTTCTTCTTTCTACCTTGAAGAAACCCAGAAATCTAAACATTTGTCATAATAGATCATTCTTTAAAAATATTCTCTGTCATTTGTTGTTTAGGCATTGGTGATGACTGCAAACATAATCTTTTATAATAATCAAATAATTCATTCTTCCTTTGCACAGAGAATGGGGGCACTGTTATTCTGGAAAAGACCAATACCACCAATCAAAGGATAAAGGTCATCACACAAGTTTGTACTGATTAATTTGAGGTTGCCCTTTCATAGGGAAACACCCTGGCAGCACACTGCCCCAAACCTCACAGTACTACAGTGCAGGGGTCAGAGGCTTAGGTTTTCCTTCTGCCTGTCTCTAAGTGAGAACCTGACATGAATGAAGATTTAGGGAAGTACAGAAAGGGAAAAAAAGATCGAAATATGACACATACACTGCCTGCCCACAGGTCATTCCTCTTTCCAGTCAATTTGTGGTAAACAAAGATTGTGTCTCCTTGCCTGAAGCTCAGGAAACGACAGTCCTTACCACGGTGGTCCCTTATAGCCTGCACTCTGCTTAGGAGGCCTACACACACCACAGCAATAGAACACAGTTGTGAGGTGACCATCATTATCGTCATTAATTTAAGGAGCTATCAGTAGATTTTGGACTTACTTTGACACTCAGAGTCTCCGCAGATCTTGTAGTCAGACAATAATCCGATATTTAAGTGGGGTAAAATCACTAAAACTGCACCCAGTGACCACAGGAACCTAGAGACCTGAAAAATAGCCATGATTATCTGACTTTTAACTGGAGGCTATAAGTAGTAAATGTCCATAGTGGGGTGGAAATAACTCCCGTTGTGCTGGCAAGTGAACATTGCCTCTGAGCTGCTGCCTTTTGAAGACTCAATGCTAAATGAAACAGCTGAGATAAGATATAAGGCCAGCATGGGGATAATCATTAACATCTCAGGCCTGCTTGCAATACCAAATATTATCAGTTCGCTGGTCAAAGGTTTCTATTTCATTAGAAGACTTGATATTAATGGAAAATTGCTTTAATTGATATTTCATTGAGATTTTAATACGTGCACACATAAACGGGGTTCCGGGTAAACGCCATGGCAATTTAAAACAGACCCACTCCATTATTTTCGACCTTTCTCCAGGACTGACAGCTGGTCTGTTGCTGTGGCAACAAGGCAAACGCGCGCACAAAGACGACGTCATCACTATGCGTTTGTTTTGCGAGAGAGATGGCGGTCTAGTCTGGTTGTGTTTACTCTTGGTAAAAGTTTAGTGTTTTGGTCCGTTGCGAGTCCGTATTTTTAATTGAGCTTGACTGCTTCATTTAGTTAAAAGCTAGCCGAGCTTACACATTCAGTCACAATGAAGTCAGACGTGGAGGAGTTAATGCCGAGACTGCTGCCCGTGGAGTGTGGATCCGGTACCGTGGGCGACCTGGACCTGAGCGGACCGCCGAGAAACCCCCAGGAGTACCTCCGACAGGTCCAGTAAGTGCATCGCAACCTGAAGAACACACCTGTTATTAATGCTCGCGTCTAATTAACTCCTAGATTCTCTTTGCCTGTTTTCTCTTTGGTGTGTTAATGTATTAGTTGAGGTGGTCGGGCTGCTTCAATGAACTTTTTTCCTTTTGGACAGGCTGGAGGCTTCATTGTGCCCAGAGGTGGTGGTCGCTCAGATTGACCCCAAAAAACTAAGGAAGAAGCAAACAGTGAATGCATCTGTGAGTAAACTGAGAGGCAAATGTATTGAGACTGGTTGATGCTGCAGATGTATGACAAATTAAAGGAAATGACAAAGCCCTGACCCTGATAGTGACAGGGTTCATTAGCTTTGTTACTCTGTGGTGTCTGCAAATCAAAGCATTTCAAGTATTTTTACCTTGATGTGAGCAGTCAGTCCCACTCATCATGGGTGTGAATGTCCTCATAATGTTGGGCTTTTAAATGATTTCTTTGAATTTTTCATTTTTTTTCAGGATGGAATGATTTTAAAGCATTCACTTCAATAACCTTGAAAAACAAGAATTGGGTGCACAAGTTTTAATTTACTTTTGATTTTCTGTAATCCACAAAGGGTCAAAACATTCATACCCACGATGAGTGGATGGAAACTTCTGAGCACATCTGTACGAATCTTTCTTAATATCTTTTCATAGTTTTCACTGCACAGTTAGAAATGAATGATAGGCTCTGAAAAATGTTGTGCTGTGTTCGATTTTTACGTTGATCATGTAAACAGTATACAGCAGTTCATTTGGCAAAGAAAAGAAGATGCTATACAAAATAAAACATAATACATCTCAATAATGCTTCATCTGTTCTGATTATTTCTCAGTTACATTTTTTGTGGGGTTGTTTTCTGGTTTTTAGGTGGCAGGGTGTCATGCTGCTCCAGTGGGTTTCTCCCCAAGTCTAAGATGGCAACAACAACAAGTCAGCAATTTCTCTGAAGTCAGACAGGTAAGAGCCTTTTTGCTGTTATGATATTATAGAATAGCGAAGCCTAACAGAATTCACTAAAACTTTTTGTAGGTCTAAATCCGCACAAATTTGTACAAATGGATATTTGACAATTTATGAACTTTTGTTTACATTTACAACATTTTTTTTCCTTTAGAGTATCACAAGGCACAGGAAACACTGGACCAGCCAAACTCTAGATGACAACGTGCTGATGGTAATGTGGTAATGTGTAAATTTTAATGCTTCAGCATGCAATGCTTTCCTCTAATAACCAAATAAATACTTTGTCTTTCTCCAAGAGGCAAACTTAAAAACAGAATTCATGTTAAAATTTTATGTATGCTCGTATTTGTATGTTACAGCCGAAGCTAACGGATGAGGAGGGTTGGAAGAGGTTTTGTTTAGGAGAGAAGGTCTATCTGGGCACTTCATCCTCCCACACTGATGCAGAACCAGAGCCAGCACTGGACTATAGCAAGGTTATATATGTAATGGCTATATCTCAATGTTTTGTGTCATCATGAATACAATCTGTAAGATTTTTTGACAGTAAAGAAGCTGTCGGTCACATCTATCACCTATTGGTTAATGAGGTTTTGTCACAAAGCCTCCAACTGAGCACTGAAACTGGACCTGAAACCACACACTTACAAGTAACAACCTGTGATTGAAAATCTTCCTAATAATGCCAATAATTTAAAAAAAATCACTTCATGTTGTATTCAGTGTGAGCTGAAACTAGTGACTGAGTCATCAGGGAGTTGTGGGCCATTTTCCCACAGATTTCTATGTAAACGGAAGTGTTTTTATTTAGAGTGAAAGCACTTCAGCATCGGCGTTACTTTTCAGATCCAAAATGTGTACTGCTCTATTTACCTTAGCATTTCTCTGTCTGTTCAGATGGGGTTCCCTCCCTTCCTAAGCATCATCAGCAGGCTAAATCAGGTAAACGATCCCTCTATAGACATTCAAGATGTTCTAAACCAGTCAAAGCCTGATTAGAAGATATGTGTGTTTGCGTTTTCCCACCTGTCTACAGTCTACAGTGCTGATGGTGTTGGAAATCCTCATCGGCTGGTTCGAGGAACGAGAATTTGTTCCACAGTTGGTGAGTTTGATGTATTAGCACCACATTTTTATGCTGATTCCGAACTCCACACGCATTTATAGTCATCCTGTGTTGCATTCAAGATAGATATGAGCTGACTATGCATTCCGCACAGATATCATGAAACCAAACATTCCTTCAGCTTCTGTCTTATGTTTCAGATATAGAAGGTGATGGTTTATTGGCTGCAGTTATTGTGAAATACTTGAGTTTGCAGTCTATCTTCTTGTTCCAGGGGCGCTGGTTGTATGCTTTATTGGCCTGCTTGGAAAAGCCTCTGTTGCCCGAAGCTCACTCATCCATCAGACAGCTTGCACGGAGATGCGCCCAGCTCCGCAGCACGCTGGTAGGCCACAATCCTACCATCTCCTGTAAAGCACTATCTCTATGTGCTATCACTCCATGCTTGAAACGGCCACAGCAGGCCATGTTTTTCTCGTTTTTTGTTGAAATTTGATGATATTTGATTTTATTTACTCTGAGTCTTTTCCCTGCTTGCATGACTTCACAGGACAGCCAGGAAGATGATAAACTACCCGCCCTCAACCTGCTCATCTGTCTTGTTGCCAGGTAAGGTTCTCTGTATTTTTCTTATATGGAACTCTGTGTAGAGAAAAACCCCTAAATGTTTTTTGGTTTGTTTTTTTTTTACCACCAGTGTCTAAATTGTTCAGGGTGATGATACCATGATATTGCTGTCTGGATGTGTACAGAGGATGCAGCTATACTTACTTCCTTTTGTTTTTACTGCAGGTACTTTGAACAGAATGATCTGGCAGATCAGCAGGAGTGAAGCCAACCTGATCTGTTTAACCTCACCAACATATGGAGGATCATATTGTTAAGTCTGGCTGCAGTGAAAGCTGAAGTTCGAAAACAAAGAGACTGGATTACAAAAACACATGTTTTTATTTGTAAGGTATTTGGTTACCTGCACAGAGCAGCGCTGGCACACAGGGACTACAAGAAAATGCAGCAGGATCAGGGCTACTTTTTTCAAACAGGTTTATGCTTTTCTTTGTGCGTTTATATGTGTGTAATTTAGCTCTAAATAAAAGTTTTCTATTATCTGTGATTTGTAAGAAAACCGTGTGTGTGTGTGTGTGTGTGTGTGTGTGTGTGTGTACATCATTGCTGATTATGTGTATGCAGGTTCTCAGTCATCCAGGTCATTTTATGGCCATGTCTGTTGTGAACAACCATCATTGAACAGGTGTGGTGGCTAACGACTCCAGCTATCAGCCACCTACAATACAGTCCCAGGTGCTTCAACCCCCTCACACATTGCCTCAAGTGATCTTAATAGCTCATGATAGGGTGGGGCAAGGCCTCACACACTGGTTTCATCCTTAATAGTGTGTGAATGTGTGTATTACTGAATGCAGTGTAAAGCGCTTTGGGGTCCTCAGGGACTGAGTAAAGCGCTATACAAATGCAGGCCATTTAATCCCAGGTGACAATGACTCTCACCTTGACTTGAGATGACGTGATCAATAGTGTGTCAACGACCCTCAGGGGCATAATGCCCCACTAAGTGTTTAGTACCTGGAATTCTTCACAACCGTGAAGAAGTCTTGTTGCCTTCTTTTCTCAAGCTAATTACACTTTTTCTGGTCATCAAGCCCTTGTGATCATGTCAAATAGATTCTTTAAAAATGACAATTTAAGAATGACTTTAGACATGACAATTCCTCATGGATATACAGTGGAACCAAATATACTGCAATGACAAATCCAATCAGGTACACTTGGGTTCCTAATTAAAAATTCCCAGATACTTTAAAAAAATGTTTCTAAAAAATAAATAAATGAAACAACATGGACATAGTTTGTGCTCAGTTCTGCATGTTTTGTAGGGCTTCCTTCACTACATCCACGAATCTTCTCTTGAGGTCTCCTGGATTTCCTCCTTATTTGCAGCTCAGCCTTCTACATCTATCCCTCCTCTGCACATACCCAGACCATCTCAGGCTTGCCTTTTTTGCTCTACTTGTGTTGGTCACTCCCAATGAGTTTTTGCATTTTAGGGCTGATTACCCACAAAATACACCAAATCTGTCTTTTATCCCATCTTCCTTCTCTCACCTCAACCAGTCGCAGCAGATGGCCCCACCCCTCCCTGAGCATGGTTCTGCTGGAGGTTTCTTCCTGTTAAAAGGGAGTTTTTCCTTCCCGCTGTCACCAAAGTGTTTGCTCATAGGGGGTCATATCATTGTTGAGTTTTTCTCTGTACGTATTATTGTAGGATCTTTCTTACAATATAAGGTGCCTATAGGCAGCTGTTGTTGTGATTTGGCTGTCTAAATAAAAGATTGACTAGATCAAACATCTTCAGGGTTCAACTACATGCTTGAAAACTAATTCAGTTCCACGCCATTAAAATAAGCATGATTGTGTTTTTGTAGTACATGTATTTGAACTTAACCACTGTTGGCGCTTCGCACATCCTTAGGAAAGTATAACTTGTATTTTGAGGATATTTTTTGCCTGAACTGTGCAATAAACTGAAGAGTGTGATGTATTTAAAAATAAATAAAAACAAATAAGAATTCACACAAACAAGCATATTTTCACTACTTCAACTTTATTTTGAAGCAGATTATCAGTCATTAACCCCACCCCAGCAAAAAAGTTTCAATCCAGTATTTGAGCAAATCACGCTTGACATTGTTGAAAACAGTGGAAATAAATGGGAATAAACAGTGTTGTCACAACAACATGAAACAAAAGTAATGTATGTGAATGACCACCATCAAGAGCCCACCCTCTTCATTATGCTTAAGATGAAAAAGAGAACATTCACAACCTTCTTCACTGTGTCACAAAGACCTGTGTAAAGACCAAATCTAAGACTAAGGATAAATCATTTGGAATTTACACCTTTACTGTTTAAGGGGTTCAATTAGAGATGGACTCTTTTTCCTCCAAGTTAAAGATGGAGGAACTGGCCACCAGCAGACCCCCTGATGTCAAAACTATTTTATGAGGAAACAGTTAATGTTGGAAGTAAAGAGTTGGAAGCTTATTTTCCATCAGTTTTTACAGAAGCTGAAAAAGAACCAGATTAGCGTCGCTTGTCCTTCCTGTCTCTATCTTTATGCTCCCTATCGCTCCGGGACGACCTGCCCCTTCCTTCCTCGCTCCTCTTCGATCCCCTCGAGTCCCTCCCTCCTCCGCCACTCCCTCCTCTCTTGTGGCTTCGCCTCTCGTCTCCCTTCTTCCTGTCTCTATCTGAGGGCCTCCTCTTGCGTTTGCCGCTGTCTCGGCTGCGGCTGCTGGATGATGAGGATGAGGAGGAAGAAGAGGATGATGAGGAGCGGCTGGACCCGGAGGAGGAAGAGGAACTTCCGCTGGAGGAGGAGCCAGAGGACGAAGAGGAAGAGCTGTTACTGCGACTGCGGCCTTTCCTCGATTCCTTTTCCTTCTTTCTCCCTCTGCCGCTGTCCTCCTTAGCTGGGGCAGTAACAGGGACCTCCTGGGAAGCAGGTAGTTTTTGTGGGGGTTCCTCCTGCGATTTCCCCTCCACTGCCTGTCTGTCAACTGTGGAGTCCTGGACCGTAGAGCCAGGGACTGTGGACACTTGTGCAGGCACACTAGGGGCTGACGGGGGTTCTGGGGTTTTAGATGCCCCATTGCTCACAGGAGACTCTGCTGCTGGTTCCTCAGCAGCGTGGCTGGGGTCGGGCTGATGGCTGGTGTTTTCGGCTTCCTGGCTGCTTACAGCTGGTTCAGAGGACTTGCTGTCCTGGAGATCTGTGGGCCCCTGCTTGCGTTCCATCTCCACCCCTACATCCTTACCCCTGTCCTCCTCCTCTACTGCCTGCTCTACCTCCATCTCCTCTGACTCTGGACTACCCTCTTTGTCTCCCTTCTTCTGATCCTCTCCTTCCCGCTTCTCCTCACTTAACTCCATCCCTTCCTGCTCTTCCTCTACCTTCTTAGACACTTCCTTCTCCCCTTCCTCCTTCTCTGTCACCTTTCTATCCCTCTCCTTTTCCCTTTCCTTTTCCTCCTCCTCATCTTCCTCCTCTTCTTCCATCTCTACATTGCCCTTATTACCTGTCACTTTGACTACCTGACCTGCTGGCTTACCCTCCTCCGGCTGCTCCGTCCCTGTTGCCGCTGTGTTGCCGTCCTGTTCGCGGTTTAGTTGTCGACGGGGACGCGACTCCATCTTGCTGAGGTGTTCAGCAAAAGCCTCACACCTCTCTTCAAACACAGCTGTTGAGAAAAAAAAATCCTCATGTTATTTAGTAGACAGATCCCCTGTGACTATATAACACCGCCACAACACTGTCAGTGCACTTCCAAAAATAAATTCCCACTCACCATTTAGTTTCTTGGTGGATTCATCGAGGAGTTTCTGTGTTGCGGAGCACATTTTTCCAGGCAGGTAGAAGATATGAGGCTTGGTCTTTGTGCGAATGTATTTCACCAGGCGATTATTGTGGCTGGTCCACTCCTCTTGCTTTGGATGGGGAAAAAATAAATAAAAAAAATTTACATTTCCCATCATTCTAGCTACAAAAAAAGATTTTAAAAGACTAAGTATTAAATTAGATGTTTATCAAATTACAATTTGGTGTGAAAATTAAGCAGTGATAAATGAAATAGACATTTAGTTTGGCCGAATCAGTAAATCCAGTTTCATTAAAAATAAACAAAACTCCACCACTTTCATGCTAGTCCCACTTTCAAACAAATACACCGTCTTACCAATTGAGCCAATTCCACTTTCTGCTCCAGAAGTCTCAACTCTGTCTGCTTGGCTCTCCTCTCCTCAAACAGCTCCCTCTTTTCATTCTCCACCTTCTTTCTCTCAGCCTCAGCCTGAACCTCGAGCTTCTGCTCAATCTCAGAACGCCGCTTTTGCTACAGGATGACAAAAAGAAATATGAAGCAGAACAAGAAAACAAAATCATGGAATTTATGACTTCATCAACACAGAAACCTATATTTTCAAAAATACTGTTCTCATAACCAAGCAAAAGATGAATCTATTCCTCACCTTTTCTGAAGAGACATTTGACTCCTGCTTGAATTTCTGCAGGGTCCCCATGAGCAGGCCGAACATGCGCCGATTCCTGACCAAGACAACACAAACAACACCATCACACACTTAATTCTCAGCTGTAGACACGTTTTGCCATTTGCCAGATGAAATTAAACCAATCATGGCTCAGGCTATTTAATAACCAACTCTGAATGTAAAACTAGAGTTTAAGAGCTACCTCTGTTTTCCCCTCTCATCCATGGTTTGGTCCTGAATGAGATCTCGGCGCGTTCTCTCTTTGGAGGTAGCTACTACAGACGACTGCAACGCCGGCTGAAGGAAGGACAAGAAGCAAATGTTAGGATTTTTATCACTTCAAAGCAGGAAAAAAATCCACTGTGAGAAAGCAAATACTGATCAGGTATTTTTGACAAAATTACCTTTTTGACATCATCGTCATCCTCGGCGTCGCTGTCGTGACGCATGTCCCTCCTGGCCCTCTGGTCCCCTGCCAGCCTGCAGCCACACAAAGATCAAATACTCATAAGAGATGGTACTTTGAAATCAAGACAAGGGAGAAAAAAAAAAACTTACAGAAAGCTGAGAATTAATTCAAATAATGCCTCACATGTGCAGAAATACCACCCACCCCAAACAAGAACCATATTTTCTTACACTTGTTAAATAATCTTAATATTAAATGAAGGGTTTCAGGTAAAATGTGTTACACAAGCTCCAAAACTAGAAACTACCCAATCACTATATTATATTTCAAGTCGAGATCTCACCTTAGCAGGGCTCCTTCGATGTCCCTTTGCTTGGCAGGAGGGCCGCCGCTTCCCATGTCTGAGAGACTGCGTCTGAGAGAGGACAAAGAGGAAAACTTTAGAAATGCACAGACTGAATTTTTAAATATTTTAAACTGTTGAAATAATTTATTCTACCTTTTTTTGGAGAGACACAAAGAAACTCCAAGGAAGCTGATTCTGTTCATCTGGTCGTGTTGTCGGAGAAATGCTTCACTCATCCAAGTGACTGAGCTCAGACTGAGCTCACTCTAGGTTTCCCCAACCTTTTAAACTGTTTATTTGCATAATGACCAAAACTATCGTTAAGGACCAACAATGGGCCCTGAGATCAGTTTCATTGTCCTTAAGTGGTCATAGCACTTTGCATATTAAATCACTTGAATGAGCGGCCAAAAGTTTCGCCCACTAAAAACAACGCCCTGATGAACAATCAACTTCCTGGGATTTAATTACTTGGACGACTGAGCATGCATCAAGACAAAAACAACAATTTTCAAACCCTCTTTGAACATTTAACTGAAACACCAGTGGTTCCTTTACAGACTGAATCATAAAAACATCATAGACAAATGTGATTAACATTTATCTCCAACTCCATGTTTTTGTTCTTGGACTCGGTTATAGTGGGTGTGGATGGTTCACATTTAAAAACAAAACCCCCAAGGCAAATTATCCTGCAAGATGGGGCAGCTTCTCAGTCCATTACAGTTTGTAAAGTTATATAGTTTCTGCTTCTGATAATTAACTTCCCCATAGCCGTTAAAATGAAAAAAGAAAATCACAACAATTCCCCCTTTTAATGTCTAACTGATGAAATCAATATGATTATAAGTGTGAAGGTTTGAACTGGTTTGTTGCTGGTTACAGAATGCAAGGCCATGTATGACCATTGTATGACCATTTGTACAATAGCAAAACAAGGCTTATTTAAGAAGTGACTTGACGCCAAGTCTCACATTTAATACAATGTGGAAGATGTGTGAGGGGTGGGGGTGGGGTGAAGTACTGTTGTACATACTTTTCAGATCAGACACTAAAGTTGAAAATCTAAAGCTCTTTTTTTTTCGAGAGGGGGGGCGCAAAGATTTACCTTAGCAGGTTTATTCCTCTGCCTCTACCACCTCCTCCTCCAGGGCCTGCCATGGGGCCTCCAAGCCGACGGATCTGACCCGGCCTGCAAGCACAGCAGACACCGAGGTTAACACAAAAGAAAGAATACAGTCTGACAAATAAGACTCACGTTAACATTATGCATTTGTGTTGCTGCAGAACCGTTGTATTATTAAGCAAGACAAAGTGATGTGCCGCCCGGACGACGCCTCCTGCAGGGCCTCGACTCTGTTCATCTACCAGATTTAATGTCCCAACTCAATATTTAAAGAAGTCACTGATTTGGTTCATTTTTATTCGTTTGATGCGAATAAATTAGGATGGTAAAAACATATGTGCGACACAAAACAATGAGGCGGTGCTGTTTGCAGGTTAGCCGACCCACGCTAACTTAGCACGCGTCGACTGAGTACAGCTCTCCAGCTTCACTCCAGGAACTCGCTAAAAAACTAAATAACCAGTTAAGCTTTTTACCTTGATTCATTAGGATCACGTCCGGTCAGTTTACGAATATTATCGTCCACATGCTTCAAACTTTCCTTGGCTTTTTCTAGCTGGTCTTGCAAGCTCCGCACTGCCACCGCCATCTTGCTTCCAGTTAGCGCGAATCACGTCTTCGTCCTCTTCTTCTACTTCTAGACTTCTTTTTCATCCCGTCTCTTCATCAACGCATCACTGCCACCCTCTGGTCGGGGATGGATAATGCTTACTAACGTGTATGTATTGGTTCTAAAATCGGGGGTGAATGGCGTGTTTGCGTGTATCTGAAATAAAGTTAATTTCCCAGCCTTAGAATGATCTTTAAAATTGATTAAACTAAATTCAGCTCGGCCTTCAACTGAAGGCAAGAAGCAGCGGATTATTCACCACTGCAGGGCTGACAGGGCTGGACTGGTCATCGGGCATACGGGCATTTGCCCGGTGGTCCGCTCGTGATTTTTCGTTTTTATGGGCCGATGGGGTTTTATTTATTTATTTATTTTTTAACGATATAAATGAATGGTGGTGGATTGGCCAGTTGGTCATGATCGACTCTGGGCTTGACCAGTTACAGCAGAGGAGGTCGAAATTTAAAGTTGAGGTGAAAGGGAACGTGATTTCATCACTACTTCAGCTAGAAAATTGCTAATTCAATCATGAAACTGATCAATGATCAGCTGATCGGCTTTTCTCTCCAGAAAGAGAGAACCAGCAGATGTCGCGCTAAACAACGGCAGCACGTTTGAGCTTGATCAGCTGTCGGTAGAATTTTTTTAATGTTAATTTCAAGTATCAGCTGATGTTTGCTGGAGCCACAGCTGGTCAAGAAGGCTCACCAGCGCCTCTTCTTCTTGAGGACTCTGAGGAAGAACCACCTGTCCCCAGACATCCTGGTGAACTTCTATCGTTGCACCATCGAGAGCATCCTGACCAACTGTATAACAGTCTGGTACGGGAACTGCTCTGCCTCGGACCGGAAGGCGTTGCAGAGGGTCGTGAAAACTGCCCAGCGCATCGCCGGAGCACCACTTCCTGCCATAAAAGACATCTACAGGAAGCGGTGTCTGAAAAGGGCTGGGAAAATCATCAAAGACCCCAGTCACCCATCACATGGACTATTATGAAGAGGGTGGGGCTAATGCCATTGACTTTGATGTTATGAATGGTGTACTAAAATTGAAATGGTTAAGATCTTTCATTAGGAACAAAAATTCCTTTTGGAACATTATTCCCAGTGTGATTTTTGGCAAAATGGGTGGAATAGACTTTTTGTTACGTTGTGACTTTGATTGCAGTTCGTTACCTGTTAAACTCTCAGCTTTCCATCAGCAGGTCCTTCTCTACTGGAAATTAATCTACAAACATAACTTTACTCCTCACAATACCCCTATATGGAACAACAGGTATATCCGTTTGTGTAGGAAATCTGTGTACGTGGATGAATGGAGATCTAAAGGGATTTGGGCTGTAGCTCATTTTATGGATGATAATGGGGTCTTATTAAAGCATGAGACGTTTTGTGAGAAATTTGATGTAAGATGTACTGTTAAGAGATATAAATCCCTAGTGAAAGCCATTCCAGTCCCTTTGAGATCAATGATAAAAGAAGATATTGTGCACTCTAAAATTTCTCCTGGACTGAGGCAGCTCTGCATAGCTGGAGTTGAATTTGGTGACAGCAGGTTTACAAACAAAGTGATCAGGAATATTTTGATAAACGAAATTTGCCCTAATCCGGTTAAAAGAAATTATATCCTTAAAGAATTTGAGACCATGGAGGTTAAGGCGATAAGAAAAAAGTATATTTCACTTCCTCTTTCCCCTAAAGCAAAAGAGGTTCACTTTAAAATCATTAATGAGGTTTATCCAACCAATGAATTCTTAAGACGGAAATTTAATTTAGATGTGAACGCCTGCACATTTTGTGAAAATGATATTGAAAGTCTGGATCACTTGTTTTTCAACTGTGAATCAGTGCACTCCTTCTGGACTGACATGTGGAGCTGGCTACAGTCCAGGAGAATTCAGTTACCACATTTGACGGTGACAGTAATAAAATTTGGAATACTTGCTGAGAATGCAGATTTTGACCTGTTGATTAGGACGATTTTGTTAATGGGAAAATTTTTTATTCACAAATGCAGATACTTTAAAGCTAAACCATGTATAAACAGATGGCTGAATGACTTTAGACTCTGGGCTAAATCGCTGAAACTTGTGAATAACAAGAAAGCCCATAAACTTGTTGTTTTATTTAAAGAGTTTAACCTATGTTAAAAAAAACAAAAAACTCCCTATTTTATAATCACGACTGCCCTTTTTTTGCACGTTAGTTTTTGCCTTTGGTTCGAATCCTTCAATGACTGTTCTTTATTTTTGTGCTAACTCTTTTAACTTTGTGCTTATTGTTGTTGTTTTTGGGTTTTTTTTGTTCGTTTTGTTTGTTTGTTTGTTTTGCTATAATGCTCAACCGAGGATGTAACATAATCGGATTAATGATGGTGCCTTGTATGTTAAACTGTTGTTTGTAAATAAAGTTTAATTTAAAAAAAAAAAAAAAAACAACCCATCACATGGACTCTTCACCCTCCTGCCCTCTGGGAGGCGCCACAGGAGCCTCCGGACTAAGACCACCAGGTACCGGAACAGCTTCTTCCCCACAGCTGTCAGACTCCTGAACTCTGCCTCCTGACATCTGACCCACGTTAAACTCATGGGCTGAACATACACACACCCACAATGGACAACTGTACCCTCAAACACACAATAATAACATGGACTGAACCACCACTCACAACCACTAGCACTTTATATAGCCTCTGTAGAAACTATCTACACCCTCACTTATCTTAACTGCACTACTGTATAGCTCTGTGTAAATAATCATTCTGTACATTCGATAATCTTTAATCCTACAACTGTTTACAACTTGCATAGTTCCCATTTCTGTATAGCTGTATATCTCAGATTCTGTAAAGTTATTTATTTCATATTCTGTATAGTTTTTCATATTTATATCCTGTACATAGCTTGTACTCACTACAGCCTGTACATACTTATAGTTATAGAATATTCACAACATACTTCATACTGTGTACATTATAACATACCATAATAGACCCATTTCTGTAATATACTCACATATCTATATTATTGCTAATATACATTGTAATATATCTATATCACTAAAGCACTTCTGGATGGATGCAAACTGCATTTCGTTGCCCTGTACCTGTGCATGTGCAATGACAATAAAGTTGAATTCTATTCTATTCTAAAGCTGCTGGTCATGATGTCGGTTTGGATATGTGGTGAGAGGGAAACATGAGGATGAAACCAGGAGATGTCCTTACTGAATCATCAGAGCTGAACAGGTGATGGAGAAACAGGTTTACATTTTAGGTGACATGAATGAGTTGACGGGAAGAAATTAACTGTTTCTGAGAGACAAATAACACTAGGATCCATACTTTTCTTTCTTATTCGCATTTAAAATGTCTAGCTTTTAATAAATATTTATCAGAATCTTACAACCAAGTTTTCATCTGATGTAAAATGGATAGAAATACATTACTGTATTCAGTAAATATTAAGTCTAGTAAATACCCTAGTAAGTTATAGTATTCTTTCCTTTGGGAAGGTACCATCTGTGCAGTCTGCAATTCTGTTGAATAAAGATGTTGAATCTATTTGATTACAGGAGAAAAATAATAGATTTCTGTGCATTTGTTTGATACGTGCATTAAATTAAAATCAGTTTTGTCAATTAAGCATCTTGAAACAGAGGGTGGGGGAGTGGTTCCCTATTTTATTTCTTTTCTTTTGTTGCTGGGACAACCCTATTAGTTAGGTATATGTAATTATAAATTAGGTTGATTTATATTTTTGCTACAGACCAGAATAGGGAGGGTGGTGTAGGTTTAAGTTTATTATAAAGGCTTTATGGCTTTTCCTATAATACCATGGTGGGCCGGTCACTAGTCAAAATGCCCGGGCTGATTTTTGTCCCAGTCCAGCCCTGCTGATCACATATCACAATGTGTGCTATTTCAGCCAACAGTGCACCTATATCTTCTCTGAAAGTCAACTAAATGAAAAGCGTAATATCTAATTTCATAAGAATGGTTCAGTGTTATAGCCTCTTACTTCTGTAGAAGACAATAAATTAAGACCCTTTCCAGGAGCTGAAAAGTGCTATATGTGAAATGTTGTAAGAAGGCACAAAATATCTGGGAATCCTCAAAAGTTACAAAGGAATTAAACCAGAAAAAATGTATCAAAACCTGCATGGAGCAAGAGGATTTACTTCTCAAGTTAGCATCAGCAGAATAAATTTAGACTTAAAACATCTGATTTGTATGTTTTTACTAAAGCTTCATCAGAGGTTTAAAAGATACAGACGATACTCTCGAGACTGGATTAAGGACAGGAATGAAGAAAGTGTTCTTTTATTTCACTCCTCCTGAGTACAGACACTCTTTCTTCTCCTGACAGCCAGATTCAGGGTGCCTGCCTGCCCCTTTTGATCTCTATCAGTAACTGAGGAAGCCGGCTCTGAGCTGCGAGCCCCGGATTGAAAATAAAACCCTTCTGAGTCCCGCTGTTGCAGCTCTTGCATATCAAAGTGGAAACCAAACATCAAACCACAGCTGATTTCCTGGCTTTTAACAGTGTGCGCTACAATTCTGCTGATGATTCTTTCATATCATTCTGCTACCAGTCCAATAACACTGGTGTCATCATGCATTTAATTACACAGCAGAGAACCCAGCCTTCTAAAACCCACTCCTCTGACTGTTGGTTGGGAAAAAATGTGTTGTTGTTTCAGCTTAATTGTGAAACAGCACAATGATAATCTCCTAGTCTCATTATCCAGATGAGAAGGAGCTCTTTGTCTGAGTCCTACAGCATTAGTGCAAAACAGTTATTCCTGTCCATTAATTAAAAAGCTTTTTAATTAACTTTACTGTTAGCAGACTGCTTTTTAGCTATTTGTGATGCATAATTGTACATTACAGTTGGGAAAGGAAACTCGTAAAACATTTAGTCCAACATATTACAAAAACTGAATTATAGCTCCACTTTCTTAGCTTACAGTAGGGCCGTGCGGTCTTCTCCTGCTGTAGTTCATATGCTTCACGGTTTAATGTGCTGTGCCTTCAGAGAGGCTCTTGTGCATGCGTGGGTTGTAAAATCATGTATATCACCTTTCTTCTACATTCTGAATCTCGGTTTGAAGTTTAGCACGTTGTTTTGACCATGTCTACGTACCTAAATGGGTTGAATTACATTCAGGTATGACACTAGTGTTTAAAGAGGTGTACCTAATGAAGTGGTAGGTGAGTGTATACTGACACGAGGGGCATTTTCTTGTCCGTTTCATTTCTGACATTGGCGTCTTGAAACTATGATTAAAATTATTGTTGGAAGACATTTTTGAGCAGATAAAAAGCAAGTCCGTGGTGACAGGCTGATGTGAGATCAGTAAGGTGGAAGCAGGAGAACAGGAGCAGAAGGATACTGAAATCATCACAGGGGAATATTTTAACATGCGAAATATTTTTGGGAGCAGGATTTTGTAGAAGAGCTAAAAAGGAGAGACATTTTTCTTATCCTTGTTATGTTTTACATCTCTGGGCTTCCACAGATCCAGCTGCAAGTGCTTTATGCTGTTTACTCAAAGGAAGTGCGCTGCAGGGACTTCCTCTGAGTAAACGAAGAAATGGCAAGATAACATTATGTAATATCGGTGTTCAGTCGGCCCGGACTTAACAAGTAAAGATGAGGGATTTTCTGGTTGGGGAGGGGGAGGCAGTTTAACATTTTATCTTTACATTTGATTATTTCATCAAATTCTTCAGTGGCACTTTCTCACTTATCCGCCCGACTCAGCCGCATCAGATAGATAACTCAGCTGAAGGGTTGTTTTTTTTGAATATTGCATTAAATGGGTGACCTGAAAAGAAAAGGCAAGACCATGTCGCCTTCTTCCATCATCTCAGGAATCTTTTCTGATGATTATGTCATTGTAGGTGTGGAAATGGTTAATAACTGAGTTGAACCCATTTAAAAAAACAAAACAAAACAAAAAAATCCCAAAGGTCATTAGGAGCAGTTATTGTTTTTTAGACTAACGGGTGTGGAGGTGTGAAAAAGGCTGGGGACCACTGGATTAAGAGACAATAGACTACTTAAAGACACACAGGAAACCAGTGGGTCATATAATGTCCCTGCAGACTAATTGTGATTAAGTTAGTTTAGGGTCTACTTGACATTCATGCACAATCTGCAGCTATTGTTTGTTTCTTTGTGGTACTTCAAATCAGAATAACTATGGTCTGGTTTGGTTTGATTGGAGATTGCAGAACGACAGGTGACTTCTTTCCAATGCCAGTTTTTTAATGGATTTAAGGGGGAAGAAAAAAAAAAAAAAAAAAAAGGACAAAGGACAAACGAAGCAAGTGACTTTTTATTATTTTTATTCACTGACTAAAAGAAGAGAAGCATTCATTCCACAATAATTCAAATCAACATTCGGCAGGTTGACCCCTCAATTGTATGCCATCTGTCATTTCAGAGGTTTTACGTGGAGGTTTATAACGCGTCCTCCCTTTTCTTCACCACAGAGTCATGGATCAACACTGTTCAATGATAAAATCTGTCCTCTTACTTCCAGAGGACTCTTCCCCTGCAGACTAATCCAAAAAACAAACAAACAGCTGGGACAATTTCAAATATCACTTTTGTGCCTTTTCTTGTGGACATTTAGGGTAAAACTCTGTTTTGCTTGGTCTTAAAAATCCACAAGCCATCCTTTTAATCACACCTTGGTCTGTTTGATATAGCTCAGGTGAGTTACAGAATTGACTCGCTTTTAAAGCTCTGTGCAGAACAGATTTGGAAGTTTTTTTTTCCTGAAATATGCTCTGTGGTACGTGAAGTCTATCCAGCTGTGTTCTGGGTTCAGTCTGGTTCCCTGCTTACAGAAAGGAGGTAATAACCCGGTGCTATGTGCTCACGTTAACCGACACAGTCACACAGGAACGTTACGCTCAGAATATTCAACATTAACGATGGTAAAACCATTTCTGCAAAAAACACAACAACAGAGCTTCTGATTTACAAAGTCTGCGTGATTTCAGAGTATACTTCATGTTCATAAATTGAACCCGGACATGTGTTGCATAAGAGTATACCACGGTAATGCATTGTTGATACCTATACAAATATGCACTGTGTGAGTTTAGATATCTATATAGTTTATATTTCTTCCTCTATGGTTTTTCTAAAGATGCAGCCGGGCGCGGTCAGCAATGCTTGTGCCCCCTTTCTGGCCACTAGTAAGACTGCTGTTATTGCAAACTGTCCTGATTTTAAACAAATGCACAACATTCGTACCACGATAAAACTGGGGCCATCTAGCCAGTCTCACAGAGACCAAGAGTGAGCCCGCCGTCACCGCTGCTGTCGCTGGGCTGGCTGACCAGAATCAAAAAGATCTTAAAACTAAATGATAAGATTTCAGAAATCATCATAAGGCCAAGTATTGTCATTGCAAGTTCTTATTAGTTTACATCTTCGTTTCTATTGTATGACAGTGAGAAAAACCAAATATAAAAATAGGAGGAAAAGAAAAAAGAAAAAGAGGATGAGTGTGGATTATATGCATTCCTCTTGCATAGTTGTATTGCTGGACTGGGCAGCAGGCCTGCCTGCCTGGCTAATTAGGAGGTTTGGCTCTCCAGACTTGACAAGAACGACTTTGTTTACCAGCCAGAAACATCACAGCCACAGTAGCTGAGATCTAAATGGAGATAGTTGGCCGACACTGAGCATGAATATCTATCAGGTCCCTGATACAGTCAGGCGCTGCGTGAATCTCGCCATGCATCAACGATACTGACAGAATTTGGCCAGGTTAATGCCATCAGTGCCATTTTGTCGTTTCGCCTCTACATCTACAGAGAAGCAAGTAAATGATAACACCATTACTATCGCACCCAGGCTGACATCATCGTCATCATCATCATCATCATCAGCTGGCAGGAAAACTAAAAGCCGGAGTGTCCAAACTTCCTGTCAGTGCTAGTACATCTAGCCTCAAACACATGTACTTATCTCTGTTACAGGACTGATTTTATACCAGTGCAATGCACATCCAGTGTTTGTCTCCAAGTTACTGAAACACATCAGGAAGCTAATCAGATTTGTCACATTCCTGCATGCGGCCAGCCCTCTGTGAGCTCATTCAGTCCTGCATGTACTGGTAGTAGTCTGTGGTCAAAGCATTTAAATGAGAAAACAAACCTAAAAAGAAATACAACCTTGCTATGAGGAAACCCTGTCTCTTCATGTTAATCCACCAGAAACACTGAACCAGCCCTGAATGTCTTTTAGGGAAGGCTTCAGGCCCAGAACCATCTTACTACCTCTTCTTCTTAAACTATTTAAGTTTCATTTTCCAGAACATTCTGAGAGTCAACATCACAAACCCTCGAGTCGGCATCGAGTCTAAGCAACGATCAAAGTGGAAATGAAACTTGTGATGAGTGTCTGCCTGTGGCTCTGAGCCCGCGTTTAGGCGGATGCAGATTTGACACAGTCTGCTGCTTTGGTACTAAAATAACACACACACTCATGACCCTGTCCATGTCAAGGGAATTAGCAGTGGCTATCACAGAGGTTTCATACCCATCCCTCTGTATAACAGCCTTGATTGGACAGTATATTTACAGTTCTGCAAGCATGCCACCAAGGCCAACTTTCTCAGATAGAGTGCATTAGAGGCCAGCTCTGTGGGTTCATTTAGGGGCCATGTGAGCCCAGTTATCTTCAAGGATTTCTCTGAATGCACATAACAGCACAAGAAAAAAATTAAATAAAAAGAAGCTAAATAATAATTAAAAAAAAAGTTAAAGTATAAAATGGTCAAAAGGGCTGCGGCCACTTGAATGTGCAGTAAGTGCTGGTAATGGTCTCCTGAATAACTGACATCCCATCATCCCTCCAGAGCCTTCAAACCTGTCATTTTTAATGGCAGGACTCATTAAAAATAAGGCTCTGCTAGCTTTGTGTCAGTCAAACAAACTCCGTCTGCATATGTTATAAAAGTCAGCCCAGCACAGGCTCCCGTGCATCCAAAGTGAACATGCATCTGTGTCCTTAACATGCAGTCCTGTTTTTCACCTGCCAGACTGACTCAACATGTGAAACCACCTGATTCCACAGCCCTCTTTTTTTAGCACTGTGATAGTCAAGTTGCTTTTGTCACACCCCCCCCTCTGTCCTTTGTGACTTTGTGTACCGGACACAATATGGCCTCAGAATGCTGAAGCATGGCATCGCAGAAACACACATTAGAAACTCAATTTACCTCCTGAAATGAACAACACCCTTCATAACCATTTCTAAGTGTTATCACACCTCCACTCTGCTCAGACCAGCTGCTAATCTGGTGTGACTCGTCAGTTCTAGATGCATCTCTGATCTCTTCACACATAGACCATTCAAAGTAAAAAATATATAGTTTCTGTAGATAATCTTCTTGCAGACCTTGCAGCAGTAAACTGTTTGCATGTCAGACGGCCTGAGCGACGCCTGTGTGGAATGTCCCGTTCCTAGAAGATCTCTAGCAGCAAATCACTTTATAGCTCAGGACTAAACACTTCCCCTCAAACTCGACCTTGGGTACAGGCTTACTGGCCAAACACCACATCACATGAGACACATGGGCCTTTGTCCTCACTCTGCCATTTTTCAGGGTGCAACTCCTCCTGGAAGCATCTGCGAGAGTGTTTAGTCCCTGACTTTACTGAGATTGAACCTTCTTAGTTTTACATTCATTTGTTCCTCACAGTGAAACAGACGATGGACAGGGAAGAGAAAGGAGGAGGAAAACTCCAGATCACTCTGCTTAAGCCTCTGTAGGAGTGTCCTGCACTGGACTGGACTTTAAGCAACATGCACTGTAGACCCTGAGTGCCGTTTAGAGGTAACACTGTACAAGATGTGCAGCAATGCTGATCCAATAATGCCTTAAAACCCATATTCTTGTGTTTCTAAACACAGGGCACAGTCAATGACCAGACGGGAAGCCTTTTGCTCTCAGGTCTGGATTCACTCCAACCACATGGCGAGACTGTTGACATTTTATCACATCCAGTATGGTCCAAAGTGTAAGAAGGGCAGAGTTTGACACCAAACAGACTATTAATAGTCAGTGGAATAAACATGGGAAAAAAAAGGAGTGGAGAAATATCAGAAAAGTAGGAGCTTTAAAGGAGAAAACAATACTGGACCAGCCTCCAGTCAGTGTGTGTCTTTGTGGGCACTTCAGATAGACTTGTGTCTGGGTTAAGTTTGTTCCTCTGTGGTCTTTGGCAGCTAAGAACACATCAAGGGTGGAGAACAGATCCAGTGACTCCTAAGATTCTTTCAGCTTCAGGCCTGAGGTTTCCATCGTCCTCCTCCTTTTCCAAAAACCGATTGAACCCTGAGAACGAATGATTTCTGTTCCTGTTTCCCGCTGCAGAAGAAGTGATAAGACTACACTGGTGAACACGAGCAAGCCTCGCCCTCTCCCCTACAAATACAAATACACACAGGCATGCATACATCGCATGGGACTGCACAGCCAAAAACATCTTATTTATATATTTCTACTGCATACAAGTGAAAAGCTGAGCAGAAAAATGTAGGCAGGATCCGAGAGGAATCAAAACACGATGGCTGCTAAAGCCTTCATCACTGCAGCTTTTAACCCTTAAAAACTGAACTAATAATAACAACACCTAACAAAGCCAATATTTTTCTGACAGGCAAGGTTTGAAAAGCAGTGAGACTTCAGAGGCTTTCAGGCACAAGATGGCTCAATATTTAGCTATTGGCCACAATGCTGGACTGGTTGCACTTCTGTTTGACCTCTTGTCTCCTTGGAAGGATAAACCAGGATTTCTCTAAACGTGCCTTCACTAAAATAGAGTTTTTTCCATTTCTAGTTTTGTGGCGCAAGTATTTCAGCAAGCTAACAAATCTGAACTGTAATTCTGATTATCTGAGCTTAATCTCTGGTAAAAACACCATTCCTTCCTTTAATTTTGGCAGATAAACAGCCAAATCTAAGTTCTAGCATGAAGCCAATAAAATCTAGAGACTTGTGAAGACAGGAAAGTGCTGATGAAACGAGAGTGGAACAGCTTCTTAAAAAAAATAAATCTACTTGCTTATTTGAGGTGACCAGTTACTTTGACATTACATTCTACTAAACACTGCCGTCATTTTTACACCTCTTACCTGTCTGACATCTACGAACAATACGAAGCTCTAACAGCTCTAACATCTCTCACATAAAAGAGCTTTTAAAAAGAAGAAAGAAGGAGGAGGAGCGTGGAAAAAGATGACATTAAAAAACCAACACGTTTTGGTCTGAATGTGTGATGTTGGTACGTTTCCCCTCTGAGTGTACAGAGCTATTTACAGCCACAAACAGCCTTTAAAAGAAACTCTTGGTACCAAAGTGCATTTATCCTGAGATATGAACCAAGGACTATAGAGATTATCATGGCTAAACCACCAAGGTCCCCTTAAACAGACAAGCAAACATTTGGTATCTGGGGCCAGTCGCTGCGATTAATTCATTCTGAAACTAACAAAGTGCTGGCACACTGGTTCCATATCAGTCCATGGGGAAGAGAATAAAATCACTAAGGTCAACACTGTAAACTATAGACCCTGATATGGACCTTTACAGTGTGCAGTGCCATTGTCCTCGATCTTTGCAAATCCATGCCTGAGCTGAAGCCATTTGGGTGGGCAGCTTTTCTGACAGTGGCTCGTTTACTCACGAAATTTGGGTCTAAAGTCTAACCCAACTTCCATTTTTCCTGTTAAAACCTCAACTCAGCTCAGAAAACTCCAATAGGACCTCATAGCCACTGAGCAGTCACAGCACTGTAGGATCACACTGCTATACTGAGCCCAGTAATCAACTGATGGTGCTCAGGTCTATCTGGAGTCATTTGGTCTATGATGCCTCGCTTTAGCTGTTAACATTCATTTCATGTATTAAAGTGATCGCATTCACTTGAAAGCAGACAAGTAAAGACACTGACTTAATCAAAGTCATGCAATTGTGAATGAATGAGGACAAGCTCAGCCAGACCCACAGTGCCAAAGCATTTCACCTCAGATAACCGACCATCAGTTCAAACATTAATTGGGCCCAGCAGGTCCCCCATTGACAGCATAGATTCATTTGAACCACCCCACAGCCTCTCAGTCCCTCACATCTACTGAAGATATAAGACACGTGCAGCAAGCAGCATGGTTGTGCCATTCTTTAGTCTTTATCAACCATAATCTTTGAAAACAAATGTATGATTAGGTTTGCTGACCCCTCCGACTGAGGGTCTATCGGATGGCAAGATAAACAACAACATCAATAACAACAACTGTAGCCAGAAAACAAGGGGCTGTTTCAAAAGGCAACTGTGACTCAAGAGAAAATAATCCAAAGAAAATAAAATAAAAACAAAACTTCTACTCACATTAACTGATTGTTTCACACAAGCTACACAACATTGCCACCACTGCTGGTCTTAGAGACATTAAAAGCCTACCTGAGACTGACAGAAGCAGCTTTCGTCACATGACCCGAAACCTTACTGTGCTGCTGCATTGGAGGAGGAAGAGGAAGAAGGGGGGAAAAAAAAAAAAAAAAAAAAAAAAAAGGAGCAGTCTTGGCTGTCAGTGAAACCTACAATGTTAAAACTCAGCTATTCAGCAAGAGTAAGCCTTCAATGGCTGGCCAACAGCGTCAGAAATGAATTAAGTTACATTCAATGCACCCATTCCTCCCTCCTTGCTCTCAATCATGATTTGTTCCCCCTCAAAAAGAAAGAAGAGCTCTTCCTACCAACAGTACTGCTGCCATGACCTGTGTGATAGCTGCTCCTGCAGAATACTGCTGCTGTTCTAACATGGCCTCACCAAGAGTTTGGAAGCTGTTACAAAAGAGATTACTTAAATCACAAATATACATATGGCATTAAGGAACAAAACCCTGTTTTCTCTTAAAAAAAAAAAAAAATATGAAGGACTACTTGAAGATGTTTTTGACCTCAGAGCCCTCCAGCGTCATGATTTTTGACTTTGTGTCATTGATCCCTTCTGCGTTCTTACAAACAACTGGAAGGCTCTGAAATCAGAAAGGCAGAGATATTCATCCTGAAAGTAGAAAAAGAGTTTCTAGTTGTCGTTTTGTGATGAGCTGAATTTTGTAGTTTGGCCCTGAAAGCGAGTCAGAATACGGGGCTTCCCCATTTAGCTAACGCTGAGGTTTCCCTAGAAAGTCAACAAGTGAGCAGGGTGCAAAGTGTGTTGGCAACAAGCATGTAACAATATTCTCCTCAACACCATCGGTAAGGATCTCAAAACCCCTAAACTATTTTGGCTTTGAGTCGCCCCCCCCCTCAATAATTATCAGTCATGGTGATGACACGGCTGTTACATTAAAACTCACTAGCAGCAGCCACAGCCATTTTACAGTGGCGTTTCCCACCCGGCTGGCAAGGCTCTCGAACTAGTGGACAAGTGCACGAGATGCTCTTTCAGAGCAACAGAAGAAGCAGCTATGGTTGTGTTACCCAGGAAGTTACTAATCAGTAAGTTTACAGACTCCAGACAGATGGATACAGAGCAATGGTTTGTTAAAAAAGATTTAAAAAAAAAAAGAAAAAGAAAAAGAGAAACAAAAGAACTAAAGCTAATAGCTTGTGCCTGAACACACAACCCTTCTTAAATTCCTACAGTTCATCACTCAACCCGCCTGCCTGTCCTGTTCTAGCAGTGAGCAGGATAATAATATATCTCTATTTAAATACACACAAAGCCAATACAGGCAAGGGAACCACCACGCGGGAAGAAAGAAAAAGAAACCTCAACTGGGTTATACAAAGAGCAAGGAGGGATGGAAACAGTCAAATTAAAAAACAAAGGAAAACAAAACAAATCAAAAGGTACATTACACAGATGCTCCAGAGGTTATTAAGGTGAAGGAGAGAGCTCTGAATACTTGTGGGCAAGACCAGACCAGACTGAGCTGAGCGGGCGCTGGAAGCCGCACGCTGACCCACAAACTAAAACCTGTGAAGTCCTGCCAGCTGTCAGATCTCTGTGTGATATTCAAACCGAATGCTTTTCAGATTGTAATTAGCAATTCAGTTTTAAGTGAATACTCCTATCTGCAATATACATATATTTAAAACATCAGAAGCTGAATCCATTTTTCAAGCAACTGGCCAACTGGATAATAAGCAAAGCAAGACGACGTTGAAAAATGGTCAGACTTAATTATGGAAAAAAAATTTAAAAAATAAAAACAATCAGCTCACGTCAGTTCACATAATTTATAGACTATTCTTAAGCTCCACTTTAGATTTTTCGTTGGGTCTTGGTCTGGTCTGGTCTTGACACAGTTTAGGCTGTGATGTCTTGGGTTTGCCATCCCCCGTCTACATGCCCATGCTGAAGGCGCGCAGCTCATGATGGAAGTGCTGGGTGGGTTCGGACAAAAACACGCTGGAATCCAGGCAAGGCTGCCAGACACGGCCGAGGCCCAGAGAAACCTCCTTCACCAGGTTGTGGACTGGGTCGCCCTCTACGCACACCGACTGGTCTGGATCAAAGTCGATGCTCTCCTCGGAGACGGTCAGGACACGGAGGCTGGAGCCTCGCAGTCGGGAGATGGCCACCAAGTTATGGGACCACACAGTGTAACCTAAATGGATTCAGGCATTAATCATTCAGATTTCAAAGCTAATAATGAACATGTTTTGCAGATTTATACTCGAAACAAACCATAACAACTTCTTTTTAATACGGCCTACAGGAAGGCAAGACTGCCAATGAACTCTGCAGTTACTTTACTGCTGGCTTCCTTCAAGCTACATTAGCTCTCCTGCTAGCAGCCAGTGCACTACTGCCGATGCGCAGTGTAGTAAGCATACCACTGAATTAAATAATAGTCTGTAGACTGGCTTTTAAATATATTTAAAAAAAATACAATTATTCAGCTTTTTCCAGGGATGCAATCTAAAAATATTGGACTGGTGTGTCCACAGTCACAACAGTAAGTCCACAGCTTGCTGCACTGTTTAGAAAACAGTCACTACAGGCCTGTTTTGTATGGAATTATTACCACTAGCCACACAGATCTGACCAACTACAGCTCACATTCTATCAAAGAAACAAAACTGAACTCACCATGTATCACGAGTACAGCCAGCTGAGTACATCTCCATGTCAAGAGGACCAAAGGGTCTTCGTTACGATTGATGCTGAGGTCAGGGAAGTCAGGGCCATCCCTCAGGAGCAGGAAGTGAGTCAGCGTTTTGTTGTACTGCTGGGAGATGAGCTCCAGTGTGGCGTCGGTCACCGGCATGCTGTAACTGTCGAGGTGAAGTCGCTCGAGGGGAAGGCTCGGCTTTAGGACCCTGAGGAGCTCAGAGCTGTCGACCTCCAGGGCCATGACGTACACTCGCAGGTTGGCGCTTACACGAACCTGGGGAAGACCAGGTAAACTTACTGATATGCTACAATTTACTAAATACACAGAGCCTCAATTCAGCATGAAATAAAAGCCACAATACAGAATCACAGCAGTACCAGTGCCTTCCAGTTATCCTCTGTAGCGGTCCCTTCTAATGATTTAAACTCCAGGGTGGCCCCGTTGAGCAGCAGGGAGAGGCGATGAAGTGGAGTTCGCCGTGGAGATGCCAGCAAACCACAAAGCTCAGATGTAAAGTCAGTAAAATCGAGAGCCAGAGAATGAAGGTTAGAGAGGCGATCCAACTCAGATGGGGAGACGAGGGGCCCTGAGGGAAATTCGGAGGAAAACTTTCAGTTATTCAGCATTACTGTCACATAATGTTTACAAACTATATGATGTAACAGACATACCTAGCTGATGGTCCAGTAAACTTAGGTGCTGTAAGGTCTCAGCTGAAGGATTGGACAGGCAGGATAAAGAACAGGAAGTCACCAGGCCCAGCATGAAGCTACAAGACAGCCACCTCAGCTGCCTGCTGTTGGAGAGGACCTCCATAAACAACTGTTGGATTCTATCGAGAGACAAAGAAAGACCATTTAAAAAACCAGAATGACTACAGCTGCCGTCAAATCTGGTTTAAAAAACAAAAAACAAAACAATCCCCAAAATCATTCCTGACAGTGGAGTAAAGAAAGAAAAGATCATCAGGGTATATACACTTTCAAAATGTCCCGACTTTATGTGTTTAAATGTAAGCCTAAAATGGATCTATTGTAATGATGTCCAAACAATTTCGACACACACACTACAATCAGACTGGTGGAGCTATGCTCAGCAACTTGGTGCATTTCACACAGTGTTTTATGGCCAATTGTGTCTACAACACAAACCACAGAGCACAGAAGCTACACTGAAATCTCATTTTTATTTAAACATCACTTACTGAACTACTGCTCAGCTACAAAACAAATCCACAACTGCTGTGAATGAGACAAAAAGCTATCAAGGCAGGCAATGATGTGCATGTTATTCTGAAAAGCCAGTAGTCCATGTGCTCTGTAAGTTAAACTGACATTAAAAACACCTGACACAAACCGGCCAACTATGAAACTCTTCGCCAGTTAAGTGAATGCTATTGATCATACTGTTACAGTGGATCACTCTGCTGAGGAATCTGGGATCCTTGCATTCATGTGGATGTTACTGTACATCAGTAAAAACTGCAGCTGGACAATACGCTCTGGACCTCAAGAAACAAAAACAAGGCACTGTCCTCATCCTCTAAATACCCTAAGAAATCCCATGTACATGCCCCAAAAAGTGAGAGCTGTCTGGGAGGCATACTGGACACAAACACTGTATTAAAAAAAACGAGGTTGTGTGACCTTCTTCATAGTCCACTTCTCATCATTGAGACAGGGAGTGGATCTACATGTACCTATCAGAGCATGGCTATCCATCATCCACCATAACGTGTGTCCCAAATACAAAAACACTCAGAGAATGACGGGAAATAAATAAGAAATAGCAGCAGGAGGGCCGAACTCAAATGCAATGACTGATTTAGGCTGCTGCAATTAATAAACACAAATTGACAGAACATAAAACTGGATTCAAGTCATAACATTTTCTGTCTTTTTACTTTAACACACACACACACACTCTCACTCTCTCTCTAAAGCCAGGAGCTTTTCTTTCAAGCTGTAAATATGTTTCTTAAAGCTGTAAAGTTGGCCATTTAAAAAATGGAGTCTATTGGGACTGATTTGCTTTTGGAGCCAGCCTCAAGTGGCCAGCATTTTTGGCACTTCCGTATTGGTTTAATTCATTTGCTGTCTGCTCAGTGCAGAGGTGTGTACATGCATTCAGATTTGATGGGA
This sequence comes from Mchenga conophoros, assembly GCF_057382185.1. Classification (NCBI taxonomy): domain Eukaryota; kingdom Metazoa; phylum Chordata; class Actinopteri; order Cichliformes; family Cichlidae; genus Mchenga; species Mchenga conophoros. The sequence continues at coordinate 14,966,551 of NC_140544.1, read as the reverse complement.
ATCAAAATTTTCCATCAGGGTCGATATACATAGACGTTGGATACTGGGTTATGTAAATGACCACTATTTAAAGCCCTCAGTCTTTTAAACACCAACAACACACAAAAACAAACGCTCCTTTTTCAGAGAGTCAATGCTTTGCTTTGCTACTCAGTTTTCTAGGCGGAAACCAGACACACACTTTGAGTGTTTGACGTGGACAAAGACTGTCCTGTGATGAAAAACTGTCTTTTCTTAATTTTGTAAATTAATTGCCCTTTAGAGACACCAAACACCGCAGACTTTCCATAACAACAAGAAGATGCAGTTTTGGAAATATTACTCATTCACACCCACATGCAGCTTTAATTATCACATTTGTCAGTCATTTCAGTGAAACCTGTTTTCATGCTTCGATGTTGTGACTTACTCATTGATCTTTTTGTCCCCCTGGTGGATTACATGCAGGTGAGAGCTGTCTAGTAGTCCCTCTTGCTGGAGAATGAATGTGTCTCCATACAGACTCAGCTTCTGCAGATTTCTGAATAGACAAAGACACGTACAGTTAGAGAAAAAAAAAAATTAAAAAAAATTTGCAGTTATTACTAGAACACCTGTATCAACAGCAGCAAGTCAGATGAGTCATCCGATCCAAACAACTTAAAAATAAGGTTTCACCTGTTAAACAAACTGCAGCCATTTTGTTCAGTGTAATTTAGTCTTCACTTCTCCTGAGCTGCTTTCTATCCCGCACAGAATTATGGCTGCCCTGCACTTTCCCGCAGTGCTGTTGAAAGCCCTTTATATGCTGGCACCCAAAATAGATTGGCAAAGATCAAGCAGCAGTGTATACGCCAAAGTTGATTCTTTCGAACACTGATGCAGTCAATGTAAGCATAGTGGTCACAATGCAGCCAATTACCTTGTTTCAAACAGACGATCTACACCTCTTTTGATAGTAATGTTTGGAAGATCACCAACATAAACGTGGCGAAAAGCAGAAAGGACGAATTTCTTTATAGGACCGGTTACAAACATAAGAGGGAAGGGCAGGTTTATCTGCAAATAGGATGACATTTTCTTTCACATCAGTGTTGTTTTGGCTAAATGAACCAACAGGATTAAGAGGCAATAGATTTATTCATGTTATAAACGTATTGGAAAATTTACATTTTAACATTTTAAGCCATTTTATCACTTCAGTTTAATTTGGTCAGACATAAGTTACAATCAAATAACTGCAAATGACAATAACATGTATATGAATATCTTAAGAAATCAGTTAACACTATTTTTACTGTTTTCATAATGATTGTGCTTAAAGTCAGCATCCCTATGAATGATAATGACGACCTTTAAATGATAATGACGACCTTTAAATAGTCCAACAGTACAACGACACAAGATACCAACAGCCATTACATTATAAACAAATATGAACCTTATCTGGGTGATGTGTAGTCTTCAAATAATAGTCAAACAGGTTCCATTAACCCAGAATTTCATAATTAGTGCATCCCTACAATCAACACTTCGCAAAGTGCCATCATTTATTGAAAACAGTTCCTGTTGTAGGCCATTTTCCCAACATTTTTAAATGTCTGAATTAGCCAACTCAATACTGATGGGAACATATCCCCTGCATAAGTGTCGCACATGCACCAGTGCAACCACAAGGGTTTCATACAGCCGCACATGGCACAGGCGTACCTGCAAGGTGAAGCGCATGTTACATTTGATATACCCACTTCCTGTGTATCAGCTGAGAGTTCAGGTTTATGGGCTCATGTGCAGCTACTTAGTGCCCTTAGAAAGAAACAACAACTTGCCTGTTCTCATTATTCGGAACATATGTCAGTGCTGGTGGAGCTGGCTCAGTGCACTAAATGAAAGGAACAACCCCCCCCAGAAAACAACAACAAAAAACAAAAACAAACAAACAAACAAACAAACAAACAAACAAACAAACAAAAAACAGGCTTTTCATTACCCAATAGCGAACTCTGAAGTTAGAGGTTGTAGTCCTGATCTTTTCAAAACTACCATGCACAAAACAGACCATGGTTCTTAGATTCTCATAATGCTTCATCACCATGATGAGATCAGTGGAACAAGTTCATCCATTTATTTCAGTTCTGCTTTCCCCACCAAGCCCACTTTCACAATTCTACATCTGGATGAACCCAAATTTGTCACATTTTAAAAGTGTGTTTGAATAAATCAGGTGTCTGGAAGTGGATTACCACAGATAGATCATTATTGGTGTCTATATGTTGCCTGATACACACCGATAGTCAGTGAAAGTGTTGTGTAGGAAGTGGGAGAACATCCTTCCTTTGCCGCTGAAGCTTATAAAAACAACAGCCTGTTACTGAACTGAAACGTTATCAGTTAAAAGACAGCATTGGCACCAAATGCAACTTTCTGGATCTAGCTAGTAAAGCTGTACACCAGCAGGGAAGTGGGAAAGGGTTTAAGTTATCCTTAAACTGAAACAACTTTAAAACAAACAACAAAATAATGTCAAATATTTCAACCCCTTTAGTAGAATTAAGACAAAGCAACCAGTTTTGAATGCCAGCATCACAAAACACTGTAAAGAAGACGGGAGAAGGTGGAAAAAGGTGTGACACAGCTGCACCAATGAAATTAGAAGCGTTAACAGTGTCAAATTTTGACAGAGTAGGAGAAATTATCCTTTGTGTGTGTGAGAGAGAATATAAGTGATCGCGTCCTACAAACGGACAACAGGCTAAATACATCCACACACTGTATATTTGTGTGTGTGTGTGTGTGTCAGTGCTGATATCAGCAAGTCACAGCCAACAAAGCCTTCTAGCCTCCACCAGTGCTGTATTGTACCTGCTGCTATGGAGAGACCATAATGAGAAGTGTAAAATAGGACAGGTGACAAAAGGCATGCAGATGCCTCGCACATGCACCACCATTTAATTTATGCATGCAAAGGTGCCCTTAATAAACCATATGCATAACGCTTACTGCCACTGCAAAGACCTGGCATGATTACGTAACTCCTAATGCCAGGGTTTGTTTATAGCTAACTGAGCTAGCCAGTTGCTAGCTCACTGCGACGCATCTAAACCCGAGAAATTAAAAAAAAACAAAACAAAACAGGGCGAACATGTCAAGCGAATTTTTCACTCCAATTAAAAATATCAAAGCAGACATTTTCAGAGGTTATTTTCTAGTATTACCTATTGTTTCGGATGCTGGTGAACACACATAACACCTGGTCCAAGTAGGTGGCCACGGCATCCCTCCATCGCTCCTTGTGCTGCGGGTCGCTATCGGGACCCGGAGGCTGGTCCACTCTGGCGGACGACGGGTCGCTGTTCTGATGGCTAAGGTTTCCTTCCACCGGTGCGAGTTCTAGCTGCAAGTCTCGCACAAAAGAGCCAAACTTTCGCATAAGGAACTCAAGCTTCGGGGTTTCGTCAGAGCTGGAGCATCCACCACCACCTATTCGCAGTTTGAGCTCGGTCCACAGCGCGGGGTAGAACAAACACTCCCTCCAGCGAGAGCACACAGCCGAGGCCCGGAGCTTGTCTCGGTCGGACAGAAAGGAGAATATGTGGACAATAAGCTCGCTGGGCAAAGCCATGGCTCCGACACCCCCGCACAGAGCCATGGCGAGCTAAAAACGGCAAAAGCTGCTGTCGAAAAACCAACCAGACGTAAACGAAATGTCACAACCGTTTATTAAAGCGACGAGGTAGCAGCTGCGAATAGCAGCGACGTTTCTTCCTCTCGGCAAAAACAAACCGTTTTCAGCTTTGCCTTCAATACTACTGGAACGTACCACTCCACCGAATTACACGGGGACGGAAACAATCCCCACAAACCTTATCAAAGCATCCATCGCAGGTATTTCTTTTTTATTTCCTAACACTAATATTTTATTCTACCACGCTGATGACTTAGTGGTATTTTCATCAGATTTGGAGTAACCCGTGGCCGCATCGATACCTTGTCACTTGAATGGTTTCATCCGAAGGTGCTGTTATTTTTGCCATACTGACGTGCTCCGTTAGAGGGCAGTGTTTCTCGGCTGGAAAAAACCCGAGCCTCCACATGATCTTTATTTTGGAGTAAGTTTCCAGCACGACACACCCCCTCCAGTTCATGCCACACTCAAAAAAAAAGAAAGAAAAAAAATTACAAGGACAAATGCATGGTATGAAAATAATTTGCACAGCATATTTTTAACCAATGAACTGCATCCAATGTGAAAAGTCTGGAAGCAAAAACTGAATGGTAATGGGAGTTTTATTTTTTTAATGTCATTATAGAAGACAAAAAAAACGATATAACTGTTAATATACTCCTACTGTAATGTACGTAAACTCTAAAGTCCCTGAAAAAAGATGAAATGTGTTTTGACATACTAACTGGAAAGGTTTTCTTGAAGACGTTTCACCTCTCATCCGAGAAGCTTCTTCAGTTCTAAGAGCAATTGGTGGAGAGTCCCGGATTTTTTCCCCATTAATTTTCTTTTGCCTTTTCTTTGTTTAATTTGGTTATTTTGTGTTCAGTTTCCGGATATGCCTTAGCCTTTTCGGGTAAGGTAGTTGTTTGCAGTCATTTGATAAGTTAAAATCTCTCTGTGACTGTCTATTTTACCTTTGATGAAATTTTTATAACCATAATGAATGATTGTTTAACTTAAACATAGTGACACCAGTGTGTAAAGTGTAAAAGGTCAAAAAAAGCAACTCATCATGCCCCGATCTAAAGAAACTCAAGAACAGATGAGAAACAAAGTAAGTGACATCTATCTAAAGGCTTATAAAGCCATTTTTAAGGCTTTGGGTCTCCAGCGAACCACAGTGAGCGCTATTATCCACAAATGGATTGCGTTTGGGATCATTACTTTGCGTCCACACTCGTTTCATCTGACTCTTGGTGGCGCTGTCACTTGGTGTTCGCTCGCTCTGCGGTAGAGTATCACTTCCTGTTCCTGCTCAAACACAGTGGTGTTTCTGAGTAGCTTATTTGCGTAGCAATTTAATTAACAACTTTTAAATACATTCTTTTTCATAGTATAATCTTCACGTGCTTCATCCGAAGCACACTTTCTGTGTACTCACTACCTAATTTATAGCCAAAGTATTCACTCACTGTCTCTGTACTGTTTCGCTAGCTTAGCTTAGCTCGTAGCCGACTCGTTAGCACCATGGCTACTTCACCTGTCCCTCCTGCACTTTCTTGCTCATTGTGTCAGATGTTTAGTTACTCCTCGGCCTCCTTTAGCAGTAATGATATCTGTAACAAATGTAGCATATTTGCAGCTCTGGAGGCCAGGATTACTGAATTGGAGACTCAGTTTCGCACCCTTCATTCACCCATAGCTAGCCAGGCCCCTGTAGCTGGTGCAGCCGAAGATAGCGTAGGCCCCGCTAGCTGTTCCCCGGCAGACCCCAAGCAGCTGGGGAAAGAGGGCGGCTGGGTGACGGTGAGGAGGAAGCATAGTCCTAAACAGAAGCCCCAGGTACACCACCAACCCGTTCATGTGTCTAACCGTTTTTCCCCACTCGGCAACACACCCGGTAATTGGTGATTCTGTTCTCAGACATGTGAAGCTAGAGACACCGGCAACCATAGTCAATTGTCTTCCAAGGGCCAGAGCAGGCGACATTGAAGGAAATTTAAAACTGCTGGCTAAGGGTAAACGTAAATTCAGTAAGATCATAATTCACGTCGGCAGTAATGACACCCGGTTACGCCAATCGGAGGTCACTAAAATCAATATTGAATCGGTGTGCAACTTTGCCAAAACAATGTCGGACTCTGTAGTTTTCTCTGGTCCCCTCCCCAATCAGACCAGGAGTGACATGTTTAGCCGCATGTTCTCCTTAAATTGCTGTCTGTCTGAGTGGTGTCCCAGAAACGATGTGGGCTTCATAGATAATTGGCAAACCTTCTGGAGGAAACCTGGTCTTGTTAGGAGAGACTGCATCCATCCCACTTTGGATGGAGCAGCTCTCATTTCTAGAAATATGGACAAATTTATTAAACCCCCCAAAATATGACTATCCAGAGTTGGGACCAGGAAGCAGAGTTGCAGTCTTACACGCCTTTCTGCAGCTTCTCTCCTCCTGCTACCCCCCCCCCCCAAAAACCCATCTCCATAGAGACTGTGTCAGCTCCCAAACAGACAAAAAACAAACTAAAAACCAGCAACAAACAACTTAAACATAAACAATTACAAAGAAAGAACAATAAAGTATCCACATCTGAACCAAAGAGTAAAACAGTGAAATGTGGATTATTAAATATTAGGTCTCTCTCCTCCAAGTCTCTGTTAGTACATGACTTAATAATTGATCAACAAATTGATTTACTCTGCCTTACAGAAACCTGGTTGCAGCAGGATGATTATGTTAGTTTAAATGAATCAACACCCCCGAGTCATTCTAACTACCAGAAATCTCGAAGCACAGGCCGAGGGGGCGGTGTGGCAGCAATTTTTCACACCAGCCTATTAATTAATGAAAGACCAAGACAGACTTTTAATTCATTTGAAAGCCTGATGCTTAACATTGTCCACCCCAGCTGTGAAACTCAGAAACCAGTCTTACTTGTTATCATCTATCGTCCACCTGGGCCTTACACAGAGTTTCTGTCTGATTTCTCAGACTTTATATCTAATTTAGTTCTGAGCTCAGATAAAATAATTATTGTGGATGATTTTAACATCCATGTAGATGCTAAAAATGACAGCCTCAACATGGCATTTAATCTGTTATTAGACTCAATTGGTTTCTCTCAAAATGTAAAAGAACCCACCCACCACTTTAATCACACTCTAGATCTTGTTTTAACATATGGCATAGAAACTGAACATTTAACAGTGTTTCCTGAAAACCCTCTCCTGTCTGATCATTTCCTGATAACATTTACATTTACAATAATTGATTACACAGCGGTGGAGAGTAGACTTTATCAAAGTAGATGTCTTTCTGAAAGCGCTGTAACTAAGTTTAAGTATATAATCCACCCACTGTTATCATCTTCAATGCCCTGTACCAACATAGAGCAGAGCAGCTACAGTGGGGCAAAAAAGTATTTAGTCAGCCACCGATTGTGCAAGTTCCCCCACTTAAAATGATGACCGAGGTCAGTAATTTGCACCAGAGGTACACTTCAACTGTGAGAGACAGAATGTGAAAAAAAAAATCCATGAATCCACATGGTAGGATTTGTAAAGAATTTATTCGTAAATTAGGGTGGAAAATAAGTATTTGGTCACCTCAAACAAGGAAAATCTCTGGCTCTCACAGACCTGTAACGTCTTCTGTAAGAAGCTTTTCTGTCCCCCACTCGTTACCTGTACGAATGGCACCTGTTTGAACTTATCTGTATAAAAGACACCTGTCCACAGCCTCAAACAGTCAGACTCCAAACTCCGCCATGGCCAAGACCAAAGAGCTTTCGAAGGACACCAGGAAAAGTATTGTAGACCTGCACCAGACTGGGAAGAGTGAATCTACAATAGGCAAGCAGCTTGGTGTGAAAAAATCAACTGTGGGAGCAATCATCAGAAAATGGAAGACATACAAGACCACTGATAATATCCCTCGATCTGGGGCTCCACGCAAGATCTCATCCCGTGGGGTCAAAATGATCATGAGAACGGTGAGCAAAGATCCCAGAACCACACGGGGGGACCTGGTGAATGACCTGCAGAGAGCTGGGACCAAAGTAACAAAAGTCACCATCAGTAACACACTACAACGGCAGGGAATCAAATCCCGCAGTGCCAGACGTGTTCCGCTGCTGAAGCCAGTGCATGTCCAGGCCCGTCTGAAGTTTGCCAGAGAGCACATGGATGATACAGCAGAGGATTGGGAGAATGTCATGTGGTCAGATGAAACCAAAGTAGAACTTTTTGGTATAAACTCAACTCGTCGTGTTTGGAGGAAGAAGAATACTGAGTTGCATCCCAAGAACACCATACCTACTGTGAAGCATGGGGGTGGAAACATCATGCTATGGGGCTGTTTTTCTGCCAAGGGGACAGGACGACTGATCTGTGTTAAGGACAGAATGAATGGGGCCATGTATCGTGAGATTTTGAGCCAAAACCTCCTTCCATCAGTGAGAACTTTGAAGATGAAACGAGGCTGGGTCTTCCAACATGACAATGATCCAAAACACACCGCCCGGGCAACAAAGGAGTGGCTCCGTAAGAAGCATTTGAAAGTCCTGGAGTGGCCTAGCCAGTCTCCAGACCTCAACCCCATAGAAAATCTGTGGCGGGAGTTGAAAGTCCGTGTTGCTCGGCGACAGCCCCAAAACATCACTGCTCTCGAGAAGATCTGCATGGAGGAATGGGCCAAAATACCAGCTACTGTGTGTGCAAACCTGGGCCCTGTGCTTCGTACGTCGCTTACTACATCCAAGATCAAATGACACATCCAAGACCAAACCATCGCGCTAACCGTGAGCGCGCTAATGCGGTTCCCCGAACACACCTGCTGTTGACGATTAGTACAGCTGGATGAAGTAATGTGCGATCACTGGGTGCCGTAAAAGGGGATACGCATCGATAGCAGAAACAGTGATCGGCAACCCTCTGATTGGTCGGCGAAAATGTCGAAGGAGTGCGCTCGGCTCGGTATTTTTCGGCAGCAGAGCAAGAACTCCTGAGTGAGGGATTTCAGGAGTTTCAGAGTTAAATCAGAACGCAAGGGAACACTGCAAAGGCTGCAAAAGCAAGGAGAGAGGGCTGGCAGAAAGTTGCTGACAAATTAAACTCGTAAGTAATTTAATTATAATAATAATAATATATTGGATTTATATAGCGCTTTTCAAGGCACCCAAAGCGCTTTACAATGCCACTATTCAGTCACTCTCACATTCATACACTGGTGGAGGCAGCTACGGTTGTAGCCACAGCTGCCCTGGGGCAGACTGACAGAAGCCAGGCTGCCATATCGCGCCATCGGCCCCTCTGGCCAACACCAGTAGGCGGTAGGGTAGATTTATTATATTACACTATATTATCCAATATTATATTACATTATATTATATTGTTATATTATATCCTCTTTCACATTAGAGCCACAACAGGACCCACTAGAACATGGGAACAAGTAAAAGTGAAATATAAGAATATTCTATAGAATGGTAATATCTATCACTTATATTGCTTTTCGTCTCTTGGAAAGAGACCCTGAAATAATCTGTTTGTTTGTTCATAACAGCAACCAAGAAAAGGGCAGAGCAAAAAAAGACAGGTGGTGGTCCTGCACCCCCTCGTCAACAAGTTGGTTAAGTAAATAATACCCTCACGGGGAAATCGATATCTCTCAATGAGCACACTGTCGCGCTGAGCTAAAGGATCCTGTCTATCCCGCAATATACGCTGAATTCTGAGGACTCCCCTTATCAATCTTGCACCTTCCGCAATGGGTGGCTCGCGTAAACGGACAGGACATGGCTGCGACAGGCTTCCCAAATCCACCTTGGCTTTTATAGCCGTGGTCTCTCATCTTGATTACACGAAGTAATTTACAATTACTACTCTGAAATATGAATTACATCTGTAATAATCACATACATGTAATAGAATGTTAATAGTACATTTCCCTTTTTTAGGAAATGACCTGTATGTATCTGTGTGACATCAATAAAAGGATCAGGTGCTGCATTATCTTTAGTTACATTGATGTTATTTATTTATGGTGAAACAGTGGTGGAATATCGCTGTTGCTTTCGTATAAATGAAGCGGACATACCTGCGTGGCCGCGATCTAATCCTGTTTACATAAAGTGAACCTGCTCCCGAGCAGGTTTACGCTTACGGCTCTGTTGCTATGACAGCAAGTCCCGGATGAGCTTCGGGGAACCGAACGATCCAGGATCACGCGAAATCGTCAACAATCTAATCCAGCTAACTTACTTAGCGAGGTACGAAGAACAGGCCCCTGGTAAAGACCTATAGTAAACGTTTGACCTCTGTTATTGCCAACAAAGGTTATGTTACAAAGTATTGAGTTGTATTTTTGTTATTGACCAAATACTTATTTTCCACCCTGATTTATGAATAAATTCTTTACAAATCCTACCATGTGAATTCATGGATTTTTTTTCCACATTCTGTCTCTCACAGTTGAAGTGTACCTCTGGTGCAAATTACTGACCTCTGTCATCATTTTAGGTGGGGGAACTTGCACAATCGGTGGCTGACTAAATACTTTTTTGCCCCACTGTATCTGAACGCTACCCCAACAGAGGTCGGTTATCTTGTTAATAATTTCACCTCCTCACTACGTACGACTCTGGATACTGTAGCTCCTGTGAAAACTAAGGTCTCTAATCAGAAGTACCTGACTCCGTAGTATAATTCTCAAACACGTACCCTAAAGCAGATGACTCATAATCTGGAGAGGAAATGGCGTGTCACAAATTTAGAGGATCATCATTTAGCCTGGAGAAATAGTTTGCTGCTTTATAAGAAAGCCCTCCTCAAAGCCAGAACATCTTACTATTCATCACTGATTGAAGAAAATAAGAACAACCCCAGGTTTCTCTTCAGCACTGTAGCCAGGCTGACAAAAAGTTAGAGCTCTTTTGAGCCAACAATCCCTTTAACGTTAACTAGTAATGACTTCATGAACTTCTTCACAAATAAAATTTTTATCATTAGAGAAAAAATTACCAGTAATCATCCCACAGATGTAATATTATCTACAGCTACTCTTAGTACCATTGATGTTAAGTTAGACTCTTTTTCTCTAATTGATCTTTCTGAGTTAACTTCAATAATTACTTCCTCCAAGCCATCAACGTGTCTTTTAGACCCCATTCCTACAAAACTGCTCAAAGAAGTCCTGCTAAGATAAGATAAGATAAGATAAGATAGAACTTTATTAATCCCTCGGGTGGGTTCCTCTGGGAAATTCGATTTCCAAAAAAAGCACAGCACCGACAGAAGTTACAGAGTTACAGAATATTATATATATATATATATATATATATATATATATATACACACATACACACACACACATATATAAATACAGAGACAAATATAAATAAAATATACGAAGGGGATAAATAGAATAAATAGGAATAAAAATAAAAATACAAGTGAATTGCACATTTCAAGTATTGAGGTCTATTGCACTGTTGACTATTTACAAAAAGTATTGCACAAGGTATTGTACAGTGAGGTGAAGAGGCACTACAGCTTAGTTGTTCCCCCCTCCTTTGTCCTCCTGTTTCCCCTCCCTCTCCCCTCCAGAGAGGAGTTAAACAGTTTGATGGCGTGTGGGACAAAGGAGTTTTTAAGTCTGTTAGTTCTTGTCTTGGGGAGAAGCAACCTGTCACTGAACAGACTCTTCTGGTTGTTAATGGCCGTGTGCAGAGGATGCCCAGCATTGTTCATAATGTCCATCAGTTTCTTTAATGTCCTTTTCTCTGCCACTGTCATCAGAGTGTCCAGCTTCATGCCGACCACAGAGCTAGCCTTCCTGATCAGTTTCTCCAGCCTGCTAGAGCTAGAGCTGCTACTGCTAGAGCTGGGCGATAGAACGATAACGATATGTATCGCGATATAACTTTTACTCGATAGAGAAATGAAACTATCGCGATAGACCTCGCCGCTCTTGTCCTCTTTTTTTTTTTTTTTTTTTTTTTTTTTTTTTTTTTTTTAAAAAGGTCAGCCAATTCAAATTAAGTAGCGCAGAGCCGAACCAATCACAGCCGCAGTGTCACGTCGCGTGACTTGTTACGTACAGCACAAGTGCCAAGCCGCACATGTGTATTTGTTTGGGAAGCAGCCAGCCACCGTACCGCCCGGGTAATGGAGGAAATGAGTGTGCCGACTAGAAAAATCAACCGAGCGTGACCGAAGGTTACCGAAGAGAAAACAGATGATGGTTCCAATGCCGGAGAGATTGTCGAACGGAAGAGCCAAAGAAGTTCCGTAGTGTGAAGGTATTTCGGCTATTTCAAGTCTGACAAAAAACAGAGTAGCGTGCACTGTAAATTGTGCCGAAAGCAAGTCTGGAAATACAATAAACTGGTGCATGCGTCACACTGTGCGCCACGTTATTGTTTCGGTGAAATGAATTTCTACAATACTGTTAATTCTACTCTCTGCAGTGTTTAAATGCTTACATATACACACAGTTACTGTCCCTCCACATATACGACTCGGTTCCGCTTCTATGCCCCAGCTTTGTTTACTTTTCCCCACCGAGGCTTCTAGACTTCTGATTGGCCAACATTTCTGCACGGTTAGGAATCTAGCTCCACCTGCTGCTTTGGCATGTTCATAGCAGCGTTTTCCTTCATTTCTGCCTTTATGTGTGGACGGGATTATTTTTTAAAACGGAAACGGAAAATCTCCGTTTTCAAAAGTACCCGTGTACGTAGCCTCAGTCTCTGACTGGAAGCGCTAATTCGTCATTCGGCTTTTGTCAGACTAAAGTAACTGTTAAAACTGTTTGAAAAGCTAAGCTATACAACAAGGAGAGATTGAGAATTTCCTTTTAGTTCTCAGTTTATTTGATATTGACAAACGTTAGTCAGTTTTGTCTGTTCTTCTGTAAAAACAAACTAAGATTTATTTTTAGAATTAATATTTTGTTTCTAAGTGGAATTGACAATTTAGTCTGTTTCGTTTGTTCTATTTTGAAACCTAAACGCTTTAGCGGCTGCCTTTTGTGTAGTTTGCAATATTTGCCTTTATTTATCTGAAAAAGTCTCATGTTCCTTAAGTACATCTACCCTGTTGAACTTCATCCATCCATTCACGTCCGCTTAATGGATGAACTTATTATGGGAAATAAATATTTAAATAAAAACAAGCTGCTGATTATTTCACATTTTACTTGTGAGCAACGGCACATTTAAATCTTACAAATATAGTTATTTGGCTTATATCGTGATAGATATCGTTATCGCCTGAAATGAAAAAAACATATCGTGATATGAAAAAATCTCATATCGCCCAGCTCTAAGTCCTGCCATTAATTAATTCTTCGATCTTAAATATGATCAACTATGTACCACAGGCCTTCAAGCTAGCTGTAGTTAAACCTTTACTCAAAAAGCCATCTCTACACCCAGCAGTCTTAGCTAATTATAGGCCAATCTCCCAGAGGTGTGGACTCGAGTCACATGACTTGGACTCGAGTCAGACTCGAGTCATTAATTTTATGACTTTAGACTTGACTTGAAAAAATGTTCTAAGACTTGTGACTTGACTTGGACTTTTACACCAATGACTTGGGACTTGAATTGGACTTGAACCGGTTTACTTGAAAAGACTTGATATTTTACCCCAAATATAAAATTTCACATTCATATTATATAGAGATTGAAAATGTGACGTCATTCACGGGTAGAACCGCAAAGGATTCTGGGAACTCGTGGCAAGCGGTACTAGCGCACGCAGGCTTTCAATTAAAATCAGTTATACAGCGATAAAAAGAAACACAAAAATGTCAAGAAGCTGTTGTATTATTAACTGCAATAGCCGGTCGCATGACAGCCACGGGAAGCCGACGGGTAAAGAGATCGGTTGTTATCGGATTACGTCGTTGAAGAGAAATTGTTCGAGCCATGTTTCCGAAGTAACAAAGGCGACTGGATTGCAGCCATTCAAAGACCAATTATAACGTCCCAGAACACTCCAGCTCACAGGTTAGTCTGCTCCAAGCATTTCCACAGAGGTCAGTCTGCTGTTGTAGTTAATGCGTCATTTTTCTTAACATAATTGGTGATATAGGTTACAAGCAAGTCTGGTGCTGAACAGAAATTGTCGCGCTATGCTCCTTTGTTTATTGTGTTTATTGTGCATAAATAGTGAATTGTCCTGACACAATATTGCGTTTCGCTTCTGTTATTATGGTACATTGACAAAAACATATACTTTTATTCACAGGATAAAACAGTTGTTTTGTATCACTAATTGTCCAGTACGATTACAGCATACAATATTATTGTCACTGCTACATTTCTGTGATGCTACCAGAAATTATTTCCACTGCTAATTAATTACCCTTGAGCTCAAAGGTCCTATTAATAAATGGTTAACGAATGTGTATTTATGACGACGATTTGTGAGACTGGTAAACTTATGATCCGTACGATGGTCTTTACTTTCTACACAGTGCATTTCAAGGTCCTGTACCCATCCGTCGGTAAACTGTACCTGGGCTTGTTGCAGTGACCGGAAGTTACTAAACTTCATGAGTGTATGCGCTCACTCCAAGAAGCGTATAATTATAAATATGCATATAAATATGCTACGATGAGATAGCTGACTTCATCTAACTAGCAAATGTTGTCCAGGCTACGTTGGTGATGCAGTTTTTTTTAAAATATGTATGATATTTTTGTCATGCGATTTTAAAGCCGGTCCTGCAACCGCATCCAAGAATAACATGCAGCTTATCTCAGAACTGTCGGTGAAAATTATTCTTGGAGCTAGGTTTAATTGAGCTGCATTTTAAAGAGGTGCAATTTCACAATTTGTGTATATTTTCTAAGTTCACTATTTTGTCATGTGTTGAGAAAAACACAGATTTAAAAATTACATGGTCTAACATTTACATTTAGCATATAACTGCAACATGCTTTTTTTCGTTTTTTTTTAAAGACTCGAAAGGACTTGAAATTCAAAATTTCAGACTTGTGACTTTACTTGGACTTTTACACCAGTGACTTGAGACTCGACTCTGACTTGCGTGACATTACTTGAGACTTGACTTCAGACTTGAGGATAAAGACTCGAGACTTACTTGAGACTTGCAAAACAATGACTTGGTCCCACCTCTGCAATCTCCAACCTTCCTTTCAAATAAAAAATCCTTGAAAGAGTAGTTGTCAAACAGCTAACAGATCATCTGCAGAGGAATGGTTTATTTGAAGAGTTTCAGTCAGGTTTCAGAGCTCATCACAGCACAGAAACAGCTTTAGTGAAGGTTACAAATGATCTTCTTATGGCCTCTGACAGTGGACTCATCTCTGTGCTTGTCCTGCTAGAAATGCAGCATTCGATACTGTCGACCATAATATCCCATCAGAGCGATTAGAACATGCTGTAGGTATTACAGGTACTGCACTGCAGTGGTTTGTATCATATCTATCTAATAGACTCCAGTTTGTGCATGTAAATGGAGAGTCCTCTTCACACACTGAGGTTAATTATGGAGTTCCACAGGGTTCAGTGCTAGGACCAATTCTGTTTACATTATACCTGCTTCCCGTAGGCAGTATCATTAGAAGACATAGCATACATTTTCACTGCTATGCAGATGACACCCAACTCTATCTGTCCATGAAGCCAGATAACACACACCAATTAGTTAAACTGCAGGAATGTCTTAAAGACATAAAGACCTGGATGGCCGCTAACTTTCTGCTTCTTAATTCAGATAAAACTGAGGTTATTGTACTCGGCCCTGAAAAGCCTAGAAATATGGTATCTAACCAGATTCTTACTCTGGATGACATTACCTTGGCCTCCAGTAACGCTGTGAGGAACCTTGGAATCATTTTTGACCAGGATATGTCCTTCAATGCACATATTAAACAAATATGTAAGACTGCGTTCTTCCATTTGCGCAACATCTCTAAAATTAGAAATATCCTGTCTCAGAGTGACGCTGAAAAACTAGTTCATGCATTTATTACTCCCAGGCTGGACTACTGTAATTCATTATTATCACGATGTCCAAAAAACTCACTGAAAAGCCTTCAGCTAATCTAAAATGCTGCAGCAAGAGTACTGACAGGGACTAGAAAGAGAGAGCATATTTCTCCTGTTTTGGCTTCCCTTCATTGGCTTCCTGTTAAATCCAGAATTGAATTCAAAATCCTGCTCCTCACATACAAGGTCTTAAATAACCAAGCCCCATCTTATCTTAATGACCTTGTAGTACCATATCACCCTGTTAGTGCACTTCGCTCTCGCTCTGCAGGCCTACTTGTTGTTCCTAGAGTATTTAAAAGTAGAATGGGAGGGAGAGCCTTCAGTTTTCAGGCCCCTCTTCTGTGGAACCAGCTTCCAGTTTGGATTCGGGAGACAGACACTATCTCTACTTTTAAGATTAGGCTTAAAACTTTCCTTTTTGCTAAAGCATATAGTTAGGGCTGGGCCAGGTGACCCTGAATCCTCCCTTAGTTATGCTGCAATAGACATAGGTTGCCGGGGGATTCCCATGATGCATTGAGTTTTTCCTTTCCAGTCACCTTTCTCACTCACTATGTATTAACAGACCTTTCTGCATTGAATCATATCTGTTATTAACCTCTGTCTCTCTTCCACAGCATGTTTTTTATCCTGTCTTCCTTCTCTCACCCCAACCGGTCGCAGCAGATGGCCCCGCCCCTCCCTGAGCCTGGTTCTGCCGGAGGTTTCTTCCTGTTAAAAGGGAGTTTTTCCTTCCCACTGTTGCCAAAGTGCTTGCTCATAGGGGGTCATATGATTGTTGGGTTTTTCTCTGTATCTATGAAGCGCCTTGAGGCGACTTATGTTGTGATTTGGCGCTATATAAATAAAATTGAATTGAATTGAATCTGCATCATCCTTGTAGATGGAAGCAAATTTTTTTTTATCAAGAATGTCTCGGTACATTTTTCCATCCATCCTTCCTTCTATTATATGACAGCCCAGCTCCATGATTTGTGTCAAAGTAACTCAGGATAAAACACAGAAAAACATGAAGGAGATGTTCCTGGCCTGGGTTTTTATAGCAGATAACATTAAAAATATCCTGCAGTATATCAAAAACTGAAGAAAACCAATCACCATATTAACATTACCTGATGCTGCTGAAGTGAAGCAGAGTAAAGCAAAACCTGCAGTTTTAGAATCTAGCGCAAAAAATACGTAAATAAAGAGCGCGGACCCCACACATCAGAATCAGCGAGCTGTCGACTTTCAGCCCCGACCGCGTTTCCGTGTACATGCTGTCGGGTGAGAAAGCCGACATCTCACAGATTCTGATGCGTCGGGTCTGCGCTCTGTGTCTACGTCTTTGTGCAGAACCCGTGTACCTGCTCTCATTTACTGTTTTAGCTGTTTGGTGGTTGTCAAAATTTTGTGAGGTTTAACCTGAGATTCTGGCATTTCGGGCAACATAAATTTATATTTAAAAATCGATTCAGGATTTTAATGAATCGATATCACGTTATCCAAGCTAGAATCGATTTTAATCATAACCCACCCTTAATAGACAGACTGTTCCTCCTGAATCAGTCTTAGTAGGTAATGTTAAAAATAATTTTATCATTCAAGTGTTTTCAGTGTAGGAGAAAGTACTCAGGGCCTTCAAGTTAAACACTATGAAAGGCAGTAACAAGTTTAATATTCAGAAACCTAAAGTATGTATCAGCAGCAGAATGGACCTAAAAACAAATGTCCATGTTTTAGTTATATGAAACTGAGTATTTTGGATTAGCGGTACTGCTGTGTTTGTTGTATCATATTGCTGTAATTGTTTATATGCTCTATATATTTTGAGGTAAGTTTATCTATAGTGTCACATGATATTGTGACACTGTAGGCAATCGGGGTGATCGTGGCTCAAGAGTTGGGAGTTTGCCTTGTAATCGGAAGGTTGCCGGTTTGAGCCCCGTCTTGGACAGTCTTGGTCGTTGTTGCCTACTGGTGGTGGTCAGAGGGCCCGGTGGCGCCAGTGTCCGGCAGCCTCGCCTCTGTCAGTGCGCCTCAGGGTGGCTGTGGCTGCAATGTAGCTTGCCATCACCAGTGTGTGAATGACTGGTTGTGTAAAGCGCTTTGGGGTCGTTAGGGACTAGAAAAGCACTATACAAATACAGGCCATTTACCATTTATTCTATAAGGATGTTATGTGTTTGTGTACTTTCTGCCCAGTTTGACCCATTTAGCAAAAGTCAGCCTGTTTAAGGCTCTGATATCTATTCTGTATCACAGCTTGTAAATTTTCTTTTTACACATATATGTAAGCATTGAGCCAAATTTAGTAGTGCCAAAATATTAAAAGAACAATATTTGTCTCTTATATATATTCACACTGAAAAAGATACTTGTCTTTGAGTGAACATTTAAGGTGATAGGAAATATAAATAACAACTTGAATCTTTACTGAAGCTCAGTATTTGACACAGAGTTCAAGTTGCATCATTTTCCAAAGAGGTTCCTGCTTTATCTACAGCGTGAGTGTTGTCATGGTCTTTCTTGTCTATTGGAGTTCTGGGCTCCTCATTGAATCTCAGGTTTTTAGGGAGGTCAACTTGAATAATCGTGACATTCTTGGTATTATCAACATTATTATTATTATTGTTATATCAGAAGAATGTTGTACTATGTTGTTTACGCTGTCTGTTGTTTTCTGTGAAATACCAGCTGGCACTTCCATGTTGGGGTCAACTGTGTTAGAGGTCTGTGTAAGTTCAGGAGATGTCTGTCTTCTTTGAGGTCACTGCTTTTATGCCATTTTCTGTGATGTTGAACATTTCCATTGTTTTCTTCTGAGTGTCGTCACGGTCTTTTTTGTCTGTTGGAGTTCGGCGGTGATCGACCTTTTGGCTTTGCCTTAACCACTTTCCCCTTTTTCCTAGGCACTGGTGGTAGTGCTTTATCTCGAGGCAGTGTCAGCAACTGGTACAGGGGTTTTGCCACTTCTGAAAAGTTTGGGATGTAGTGGAGCATGGTAGTTTATCTCTGAGAGCTTGTACAGGAGCTATTTCTGCTGGGTCCATGATATAACCCTCTTCGGACACCATCCGACCCAGGAAACGTACCTTTCTCTTGAAAATGTCACATTTCTGTGGGTTGAGTTTGACACCATGGTTTTGGTATCTCTGTCCAATTTAACTGGAGGGTCCCACTGAGGTGGCTTATGGCAGGAGGAGGGTGTGTTTATAACCTCATTCACCTGTATAGGAGGTTGTGAAGAAATCTGCTCCACCAAGTCTTGTGTCTTTTCAGGGGTAATGGAGTACACTGCTTTTATTTCTTCCAGATGTACTAGAACAGTGTGAGGAATTAAGTTGACATTCCGCTTGTTGGTATTAGCAATCGCGACTGGGATGTACACTGACCTGCCCTCCGTTATTGTGACCAGTCCCTCTTGAATGACAAGACCCTCAGGCAACTGTGATGGTTCATTTGGGACAAACAACAGACTCTGTCCTGAAAACTGGGCTCCAATGTGTCCACGGACATATGTGGTAGTAATGTGTTCAGCAGCCAGACATAGTCCCCTCTTTCCTGCTGGTAGTTTGCCCACACTTTGGATTTGGTCTGGTAATTGCAATAGTTTTAGCACTGATTTAGCAGTGTTTAATGACAGGATCTGGCTGATTTTTCTAACATTTGCTTGCTCCATTTACTCACAACTTCCTCTATTGCATTAAATCCAATAATGGGCAGTTGTGCAACACTAGGGTCACTGCAAACAAGCATTGGATTTGGCCTGTATTTGTATAGTGCTTTTCTAGTCCCTAACGACCCCAAAGCGCTTTACACAACCAGTCATTCACACACTGGTGATGGCAAGCTACATTGCAGCCACAGCCACCCTGAGGCGCACTGACAGAGGCGAGGCTGCCGGACACTGGCGCCACCGGGCCCTCTGACCACCACCAGTAGGCAACGGGTGAAGTGTCTTGCCCAAGGACACAACGACCGAGACTGTCCAAGCCGGGGCTCGAACCGGCAACCTTCCGATTACAAGGCGAACTCCAACTCGCCTTGTCGTGGATCGTGGCTCCAACTCTTGAGCCACGATCGCTCACCACACTTCACAGAGATTTTGCTGGCAAGGATGGAGAGTCTCAGTTTAATTCTTTCTGAAGGTAACATCCCTCCCTCCCTCCCCTCCATTTTCAGGGTTACAGTCCAAAAAGAATTCTGTCTCTATCCACCCATCACATGGGATTTCACCACCATTAGCCGCTAAAACTACTAGAGTTTCTGTTCTCAAAAGCTCAGCAAGTGGCCTGACAGTGCTGTGTGGTAGGTGCTGTTTTCACCACTCATTGCTAATAAGACTTGAAAATAAGAACCTAAAACCAACAAATCTCAGTAAAAGAACAGTAAAAAACAAAAGTCTCACCGTCTGTGTCTGCAGAGCATCAAACCTAAGAATCCTTAAAGATCTACATCGGCATCCGCAAGAAGCTGAAGGCTCCAACCAGGTAACACACACACATCTCGTTTGCTATCCTTGTGGGGACATCCCATTGACATAATGCTTTCCCTAGCTGCTTACCCTAACCATCAAAAATGAATGACTAACACTGACCCTACACCTAAATGTAACCCTCACACAAAAAACACATTTTGAGTGTGAAAAATGCCTTCAACAGTTTTTTTTTTTTTTTTTTTTTAATTTTACTCGACCATAACAACCTCAAAAAGATGGTGTCCAAACAGATCCTTACTCTAAATGGTGTTACCTTGGCCTCCAGCAGTCCTGTGAGGAGTCTTGGAGTCATTTATAACCAGGATTTGTCCTTTAGTGATCACATTAGACAAATATGTAGGACTTCTTTCTTTCATATATGCAATATCACCAAAATTAAGAACATCCTCTCAAAGTGGAAACTGAAATATTGGTTCACGCATTTTCTACTTCCAGGATAGACTGTTGGAATTCATTATTGTCAGGTGTTCTTAAAGCTCATTGAAAAGCCTTTAGCTGATCCAAATTTTGCAGAATATAACAGACGAGCTCCCAGTTTGGATTTAGGAACACTCTCTCTGCTTTTACTATTAGACTTCTGTTTTTAATAAAGCTTGTAGTTGGTGTTGTGTAGGTGTCAGGTGACAGGTGACAGTGAACCAAACCATGTTAGGAATGTTTCCACCCACATTTGGTTGAGACAGATTGCTGCCCTACTCTAATCCTGCTTCTGTTTGATGCATCTTCCTTCTGTCATAAAGTGTTCCACATGGGGGTTCATGCAATCACTGAGGTCTCTCTAATACTGTAAGGCCTTTACTTTGAGATAATAAGGCAACGTTTAGATGTTTAGATAGATGAAATAAAGATGAGGCCTGCGGTGCCTATTAGGTGTGGAAGGAGAAAGATGCATCTACAGTATAGTTACCTGTGACTTCAAGTTGGACTTGAACTGGGACTGGTTCTTCTTCATTTTGACTTCAGACCTGAGACATAAACATCAGCCTGAACTGTGACTCACCTGTACTGAATATTTGGTACCTGATTTGGGCCGTGGTCCTCTTCAGTCATCGGGTTTTTATTTAGAGCTTGTTGGTCTGTGTTTGTCCTGTAAATGACCACCATCAGTTTCTTTACGCGCTTCAACATCCAGGCGTGTGACTTCTTTTAATCCTTCTCTCTCACTTCTCAGCTCCTCCCACCCTCAGGACTCCCTCTGGGCCTCTGAGCCCCTTCGTTCCCCTCCCATTGCTCAATGCAGCTGATCAGGTACCCCTCGCAGATGGCAGGGAATCACCGTCACTGTTTGAGAGTTGTAGCTGGAGGGTGAAGGCTCACAGCGCGTCCATCATAGAGACATGGTGTCTCAGTCCTCAGACTGGAGAGACCACCTGCAGCAGGAGAAAGAGATGCTGATGGAGGAGGTCAAAGCTAAGAAGGTGATCAGTCGTTCGGTAATCATAAAACTTTATTGATCCCTGCTGCCACAGAAAATAGTCACAAACACACCGCCTGCTGCAGGAGCCGGTGTGGATCCTCCACAAAGCGCTGGAGGCGGCTTAGCTGGAGAAGTGAGTCTGCGCCGAGTTTTTGGCAGAGGAGGAACGTCTGGAGCTGCTGCGACACCGCGAGTGACAGGTGGCCGACCTGTGGGGTGGCTGGACGAGGCCAAGATGGAGGTGGAGGCGGTGAGGAAGAGTCTGGCTGAGAAGGCCACGCAGGTCACTGAGCTGCAGCAGAACATCAGGATGCTGATGGAGAAGAACAACGCCAAGCAGGAGGTGAGGACAAACCAGAGGTCGCTGTCAGACTGACCTCTGGTTTGTCATGTTAAAGTAACCTGCTCACGTTTGTTTCCATGACTGAAAGTTTCCCTGAGATCTGGGGCTGTTCCTGGAGCTGCTGCTGACTCCGGAAAAAACTGAGCATGGGTGGATGTTGAGACAGAGGGCCTCTCCCGTGCATTCAACACTCCATCTAAATGACCAGCCCAGATGATGGATGTGTCATGTTATTCAGTGGAAAACTGAGAATCGTAGCCAAAAGAAAAAAGTGGAATACTTGAGGAAGATCACGGAGCAAAAGGCTCATTGAGTGAGAGCAGTGGGCAGGTTGGTGTTCTGCACCATTTAGTTAGGTCTCTTCAGAGGTGTTTAAAAAAATTTTTTTCTAAGGTTTTCAGTAGTTTCCATCCATGAGTGATTTGAATTAAAACTGTGAAGAAATCCTCCAATATGTGTCACAAATCTTCATTTAAATGTCCTATGATTTACCATGAAATTGAGACAGTACTGATCCAGTGGCATTGGCTCCACACAGTGGAGAGTTGTAGTAATGTCTAGAAAGTTCATTGACTCAGAAATAAACACACATTGAACACCAGCCCAAAGACACTTTGCTCAGGGACTCCATGCTGTCCTCAGTCCATTGATGAACTCCTCTTGGTCTGCATGCCGTCTGCAGCCAGAAGTGAAACCTTTGCCCTGCCAGCAGGATCTCCTGCAGTGAAACCTGCAGGATCTGCACAGCAGCCTACAGCTTATGTGCAAACTTCAATAAAAAATCTTGGAAGAGACACATCTTTCCAATCCTCTGTAGGCTCCTACCTGCTGCTGGAGGAGGGAGAGCAATTTGACCTGACCATGGACACTCAGCGCATTTCTCCATAGGAGCTGTCAGGCAGGAAACTGGGGGGGGGAAGAATGCTGCTTCTATAGGTGGCAGGAGTTCAGGCAGCAGTTTGATCTGCCGGAAGGCTCAAATTCCGAACACATCACCTGCTAACTGGATTCAGGTGGGAAGTTCCACATCCAGGCATCCAAAGTCTGTGTGAGGGAGGCTGAGACAGAAGTGAGTATGAAAAGGAGCTTTAGGGACTTTTTATGTTCAGTTACATTGGACTATTAATTTGAAAAACAATTTCACAGAGTTTATTTTGTTTAATGTTAAAATGGGCAAATTTCATCTATCATACTGTCCATTTCGCCTGTTTCAGATTTGAAGAAATTTTCCTGTCTTAAGATTTTTTTTAACCTAACATTTCAATAATGGGAAGACTGACCAGAGTGGAGAAACTGAGAAAAGGTGACTTTATTTTACATGTTAAGTCTTATTATAATAAAATAATAAAACATTTTAATTATGTTATTTTACTTTGAAGTCCATCTTTTTCTTGGTATTATAATGAGAAGGCAAAACCCTGTATCACAGCTTTAATGATGAAAGCTGAAACTACCTTAAAATATTCCTCTCGTGAGAGGAATAAAAGCTTTGATGGTGACTTGTCAACAAGATGAAGTGCTTATGTTTTAGTCTCCACAGCTCACGCTCAGTTTAGTGTTTGGACAGCTTCTGGGTAATTACACATTGTCTTAATACGATTATTCAAGCATAAGTGGAAAGGAAAACACACATTAGATTTAGTAACGGCACACATTTACAATGTAAATTACATGTTGTTCAGCAAATGACACGTTTGTTTTTTAACAACAGCAGTTATTTTCTGCAGTGAAAGAAGAAATAAGGAAAAAAAAACATTAAAGTAATCGTGTGAGTGACACATAAGGTGCTTTATTGACCCCCTTTTATTAAAGTAACACTACACAACTTTTAAAAGTAGAAAACTGCCCTTTTTCCCTATAATTCTACACTTAACAACCAATGATGTAAAAGTATGTTTCTGGACATTTCTGTTGAAGATTTGAGTTGTTAATTTTTAGATTCAGAGCCCATATTTTGTTCTTTCTAGAAGCCCATTTGACAGTGATTACAATGTTAAGCTGTCTTTGGATCGGGCAGTTTATCCCTTTCTGCCTGATCAGCGAGAGCCTTCTGCCTTCCCTTCCAGTACAGTCTTAGCTGTATGCTTCAGATCATTGGGGACCTTCACTTCAGTCTCATGCTGGTGCACTCTGGACCAGATTTCCTTCTCTGTAACATGTAATAATCCTCCCTTTGAGGTCATTGCTTAGAGGCATCTACATTATGTCATACTGCTCCAGCACGCTTTTTTCAGGGACAGTACTGTCAGGTAATGAGCTGTACCTGCAGTTTGTCAAACGAGTTGCTTGGAGTTCTCACCAAAGGGCTTAATTTATGTCTTATTACACCAGACAGTCTCTTATTCTAGTGCTCTCAAATGCTGTTTGGTGGGCAATCACACCTATTACTCAGAGATGCTTTACCATTAAGGCCTCTGTGCAAAAGCTAAGCTTTGTTAGAGTGACTGTTTGGTTGCACACACACACACACACACACACAGAGCTTAGTGTCTTTCTAAACTATGTCCAATTAATCCAGTTTACCCCGGTTGGAATCCAATCAAGGTTTAGACACATGGCAATGCAGGCAGGAGACATCTGACCCCAATTTTTCAGGTGCTACAGCACCGAAATGATCTTAGTGCTTTTGTAAATGACAGATTTCACCTGTAACAGTTATATTAACTTGAAACTGCTTTTATTCAGATGATGGAGATCAGTAAACAAAGCAAACACACTGTGTGACCTGTGGATGCAGACCACCCTCAGACACAGACATCCAGATCAAAGCGTCTTTGTCCTCCTCTCCTTCTGCTCCTCGTTGCTTCCTTCAGGGGGTCACCACCATGCATCTTCCTTAGCATAATTTCTTCTGGCACCCTGCTAAGTAAGAGCTCCAGTGGTGGATGTTGTTAATCTGAGCCCAGCATGGAAGTCTCATTTGTGATGATCTGCATATTTGATTTGGCAAAGATTTTAAAACTCGCTGATGCAACCTTTCTCATTTATCTGGGTTTGGGATTAGCATTTGGAGTACAGTGGCTTGTGGTTTCAATGTGGCTCTACAACAGGGGTAGGCAACTCCAGGCCTCAAGTGACTCCTCAGCATTTCTGAAGTTCTCCAGAAGCCTGGTAATGAACTAATCATTTGATTCAGGTGTGTTAACCCAGGGTGCGATCTAAAACCTGCAGGACACAGGCACGCGAGGCCTGGAGTTGCCTACCCCTGCTCTACAACTTCACATATATTAGGTAAGACAAACACCAGAAAAACCAAAGCTTTCAAAAATGGAAAGAAATTAATAAAAGTTAAATTGTGAAAAAACCAAAAACCATGAAAAACATTTTTTGGGACTTTTTGGGACTAAAATCACAGAAATCCCACAGATCAATTACATGCCTCCCTCCCATCTGGTTATTTGAGCTGGCAGTTATCAAAGTGACCTCTAGTGATAGCTTTTCATGTAGGTAGTTTTGAGTGTTTTTAATTTTTAGGTTTTTAGACGAGCTGAATGGAATTTGTGCCACTCAGAGCGTTCCAAATTAATAATCTCTTTTCAGAATTTGTGCCTAGTACAATGGAACTGAAGAGATAATCCACAGAATTAATTGTATGCATTTTCTATGGGAATATTTTCAACAGTCCACTACAAATCAATTGCCTGTAATGAGTGCAAATTGCCAAATGGGTATTAGTTGTTCCATCCACGTGCTAACCAAGCTGAAGCATTTCCTCGTGGCTTGCGAGATCAGCTTTTTAGCAGACGGCCTGGCTTTTTTACAGAAGTGTCCTTGAGCAAGACACTTAATCCCACATGCTGCCTGATTTTTTTCACCCCAACCAGAGGGCAAAACATACTTTGATCCTTCATAAATTAAAGTACACCACATCAAATGAGGCTTAATGTGTTTGAATACCAATGTGCGGGAGGGATGTGCCTAAACTCTGAATTTGCATTTGTGAGATAATCTGTTTTATTTACACCTGCAGAGTCTGATGGAAGTTATTATGGCTCTCATGCTGATACTATAATGATGCTTCAGGTGTTAGTCTGTAGTAAAGTTAAGTGCTTTCCCCAGTGATGAATTTGTTTCTGCAAAAGCAACAACAAAAAACAGAAAAACCCAGAGCAATGTAGATTGCAGCCACATGTAAGTGGTGAAAATCGAATGACTGCAGAGTAAACAATAAGAAAACCATTTGTTGTGCTTGCCTGTGTGGGCATTAACAAGAGTCTGGCTCCCTTGTTGCAGTCTGCTAATCAATGACATCCTTACACACTCTATGTCGGTGCTTTGATTGCTTGCAGATGTGACGGTGTCTTTCTCTGAATACTCATCAGGTTGTGAGATTTCACCACTCAGACAACAACCTGTCTAGATGACCACTGGGACTATTTTTATGCCACCAAGCTGACAACCTGCCAGCAAAAAAGAAAATTAAAGCTAAAAGAAACAAGGGCAACTTGATTGATGTCACTGATTAAAAAGAACCCTGTATTTATGTGGAGGCAATGTTCACCCTCAACAATTTTTAAATGGAAACTAAAGAAAGCTCAGTGAGCTATTGTGTGGTAAATGCATTCAGTCAGCTCTGAGTCTCAGTGGACATGAAGTTTTTTTGTTTTAAACAAAAAACTATGAATCTCAGCCCTGCAGGTAAACAGATCCCTTTGTTGCTGATTCATCTGCTGTTTCAGCACCCTGCAGGTCCAGTACAAAGCACTGGGTGGTGGTAGAGCTCCACATCTCTGCACAATAGCGGAATAATAGAAAGATCAGACAGGAGGAGATCAATACAACTAAGAAACATTAAATAATATCAATATCAATCAGTATCAATTATAATTTCTTATAGTGCCTTTTGATATTCTTTCCCTGGTATATACAAGTTGTGTTGCACTAAAGATGCTTCACTGGCATGTAAACACACAGCTATCGAGCCTAAATGTTTGTATGACTGAGTGTCACAGTCATTGACTGTTGTTATGATGCTATTTTTATGAAATTCTGTGTTAATTTTATGTCAGATGCATTGGGCCAAAAATCTTGCAGATTATCAAGATGTTTTTTGGAAAATGTGAAACGAGTGTTTGAGTTCAGCGCGTTTCTCCTTGGAACCGTCCCATTAATGTAATCTTTTCCACAGTTTCCTTGTCTGCATTTTGTATCCACCCAGGTTATCTTTTTCTGATACTGAAATTTGTTTGTTTGATAGTCTGAAAATTTTTATTGAATCAAACATGCAAAATCTAGTTAATCAGGAAGGGGGCAAATCCTTTTTCCCAACACTGAAATAAAGGAATATGTTGTATGTGCTGACCTATTTAAATGATACACAAAGATCCACAGTAGGATTCTGGACAAGGAAAACTACTGGAAAGAAGTGGCACCTGAAAATTGTGCTGCTTTCAGAGTGTGCATCATAAAACTGCTGTGGAATAATGCAGATTTCCACTTAACAGTTAACTTAACTGTTAAGTGGAAGTCTGCATTATTATTAAGTGGAAATACCTAAAGTGTCCTAGGAATAGAAACTGAAGGCTTATCTTGATGGCAGGTCAGTAAGTGTTTCTTACAGGTGAGCGGGCAACAGATTTTAAAGTACTCTTTAGAACTGCTAAGATTTAAAAGCACTACATACTGCTAGTGTAGACCATTTAATGTGAACCTTGCACAACAGGGAGAAAAGAAGGAAGAGTTTAAAGTGACAGTGCCGCTTTCACAGTAAGTTTACTTGACCAACAAAAGGCTCAACATATAAAGAAAAAAAAATCTGAAGTATGAAAGATAGTGAAGAGGTGCAGAAAGTGCAGAGAGGGGGCTGGAGGGATGAGAGATAAGAGCTTGAAGAGTATCAGGGAGTGCCTGATAGAGGCAGCGAAAGGTGTAGAGAAGGAGATGATCGTTTTCAAGAAGACACTGATAAACTAGGATCTCTTTCACTGGGCTCGGACTGAAGAGCTGAAAACAGGAGGGCTGGGTGGAGAGGCCTGACAGGCAGCTGACCATCAAGCCGAAAGCCACGTTGAAGCTCTTCTGCTGCCGAAAGTGAGGAAAATATCTAGTGTGAGACACTGATAGCTAGAACATCGTTTTTTACTGGACATATCTAAGGAAACAGATTTGGGGTTAGAGCATCAACACACAGTAGAAAGCCAAAGTAAGCATGAAAGCCAGTCACTTATGACACACTTGAAGGAAATTCTATCAAAGTGAACTGCAGAGACAGCAGTGTGCATGTAAGGTTTACATATACATCACTGACTGACTGATCTTTGAATCACTGCTTAAGTCAATAACATGCAGACCTAGAAAAAACAAAACAAAACACAAACAGCATCATATAATAACGTCATATCACCGGATTTGTGTTTAGGATTAAAAAAATGCTTCAGTCATGATGTCGAAATAAATACTGCAGGCTAATCCTACATATATGAGGCGTGTATATGTGGGAGACTAAACAAGCAGAGCGTCCTGCTTTATTGTGTAGATACTCAAAATAATAAAAAAAACATGATCCCCCCCGTCTGCTGATTTTAATGCCTTTTAAGCTACAATCTGCCACCCCACCTGCGATTCACTTTAAGACTGGTGCTTGTATTTGAGTCCGCAGATAATCTGTCATGTGTTTCCGGGTTCAGCAATGGTATTATTTAAAATATGTTCTGTAAAAAGGATTCAGGCTTGGGGATCTTTTTCCCCCCGAATAAGAGGCAAACTGCAATTTGAACCATGCGACAAGTAACTCTTGGAAGAGTTAAAACACAAAAGAACAAATCCAAAGTAGTTAAAATGAGATTCTTTTCATTTTAAAATAAATTAAAACAATCACCAATATATAAAAGATAAATTAGTCTGTCAGTGGGGCTATTCCATCTGTATGTTTTCAATTAAAAAGCCTCCCTTTGAAGAGTTGCATATAAGACTTTGGACTTCATACAACTTACACATTCTTTTTGATATGCAAAAAAAGAGCACAGTAAGCTCTCTTATGAAGCCAAAAGCTGCCACAGGACAGTTCTGGTGCTTCAAAGAAGCTTAATCATTCCTTCATTTTTAAAGAAAAATGACAAACATCGAACACTTTGAGCCATTCGTGATTTGCAGCTTGTCTTATAAGGAATGTGTTTTGGATGTGTTCATCTATTTGATGGCCTTACATCAGCCTTTGGAAAGTAATCGTTTTTTATTATTCTCTGTTGTGACGGTGGCCCTACCTGATGAATCACAAAAATAATCCACAGATTAATGGATAGTGAAGATAATTATTATCTGCAGCCCGAGTGATTTTGTTCTCCTTGAGTGGAGAAGTGGCTTCAAATGAAGACTTTGCAGTACAGCGTCCTTTAAAATAGCCCTAAAGTGACAAATGCTGTGAGGGTAAACCGAGTCCGAGTGTGTCCGTGGTCGGTGGCATAGTGAGATCTTGTTACTGAGATACTGCGCTTAGGAAGTGGACTGTCCAAGTAAGAAAAACTGGAGTAGGGGTTCTTTACGAAAATCAAAAACCTCTTCTTACTGGTAAAATTCCCTGCAGAACACCTTCACTTAAACAACAACCCTAGAATACTGTGTAAAAGACTTCAACCACGCCTCATTTCTTCTCTTTTTGCTAGGAAAATGGGAAATAGGTGCAGTGATTTATTGAAATGCCTGCAAACATGCATGTAAAACAAAGTCTGTACAATTCTAACTAGGTTGAAAACCAATATTTGGTAAGACCACTTTTATTCTTCAACACAACCTGAACTCTCGGAGGCAGTGTAATTTCTTTGAGTAGTCCTCGGGAATAGTTCTTCAGGCTTCTTGAAGGACATTCAAAGATCTTCTTTGGATGTTGCCTGCCTTTTTCCCTTTCTCTGTCAAGATATTCCCACTCTGCTTCAATAATGTTGCCGTTCGGGCTCTGAGGAGGACAAACCATGACTGATAGGGTCCCATTGTGTGCTTTTCTGTCCAGGTATGCTTTTACAGCATTGGTAATGTGTTTGGGATTATTGTAATGCTGCCAGTCAGATACCACTGGCTGGCACTGTGTTTCACAGATGGCTGTAGACACTCACTGTTGTGCCGCTCTTCTGACCTCCTGTGTATATATTGATAACAATTTGAACCGGAATTTTCAAATTTGGATTCATCACACTGTCAGACCTGTGGTCACTGATTTTCAGTCCAGTTCTTGTTTAATTCAGCATTCATCAGCCTCTTCTCCTGTTTCCCCTTCTTAAGAATGGATTATTGACAGCCACCTTTTCACAGAGACTATTTCTGATGTGGCAGTGAGCAGTAGATGGATCAACTGAAGGGCCGGATGAATCTCTCAGGTCCTTTGTCAATTTTTTTCTGTTCTTTGAGGACATGACTTTCAGATACTGTTCATCTGCTGTAGATATATTTTCTTCACTGTGGACTGCTAGTCCAGTTTCCAATTTCCTCAAAATTTTAAGGACTCATTGCACGCAGAGTTTCCCTTCCTATTCTTATTCATCATGTCAAATTGCCACTGCCACAGGCATTTTAAAAGTGATGCATGAGTAGTAAGTCATCAGTTATGGATGCTTGTAAAGGATCTTGTTACAAACGTGTATGCTTAATGAGGCAGAAGTTATTTTAACCTTTTTATAGCAACTTGTTGCAATATATTTATTTAAGGTGCATTTTTTGCTTCCTTCTTGCTGTTAGCGGGATTGCATAATGATCTATATTTAAACATTTGCAGAAACAGGCACAGAAGCAAATATTTATTTATTTATTTATTTATTTTATTTTATTTTTTTTGCCTGTCCCGTTTGGCTCTTTTGCCATCAGAATTGTTGTCTAAAGGCAAAGAAAGATGCCCAACGGATTTACTTTACCAAATTGACCATCCCAGCCTTGCCGTAATGGTCCATTTGATTCACCTTTTATTGTTTATTTTATTTTCACTTACTGAATACGGGACAGACTTGACTGGGGGAAAGAAGGGGAGAAAGAAAGAGGGAAAGAGAAACAGCTGAGAAGAGGGACGGGGGAGAAGGGCAAAAGACAAAAACCAACAGAATGGGCAGAGAAAAAAAATGCATATATCGATCACCTGGATCACCTGCTGAGAAAGAAAAAAGAAAACAAGCAGAAGAGAACAAGAGTAATAGAATAAACAACATCACAATGATATATGGGAATATGACAGTAAATACTAAATATTAAACATTATTGTGCAGCACATAAGATCAACAGAACACAGTGTGCTTTGAGGTAGGAGCCAAAAAGGGTGTAGTTTGTGGGTGTGATCACCCGTGTGTACACCTGTGAGCATGGACGCGCTTGTTTTTTGTTTTTTAAAAGGTTCCTTCATGTAATAATCTGCTAGAGGGTGTGGGGGGGCCACAGCCCCGTCCTTCAGGGCATGAAGCAGGTATGGAGGAGATCAAAACTCCAGACATCCAGAGGCCCCCAGAACACAAGAGACCAAGGAAGACCAACAGAGGGGCAGCTGCGCCACTGTCCCAGAAAGAGCTGAGGAGAGTCCCAGATGAGGGCTCACCCAGCAGCCGCGGAGCAGAAGCCAGGGGGAGTTGCAGTGACGCGCCCGTGAGCTCCGCCGGCAGCCAGCCGCGCCTGAGTGACCGAGCCCCAGGCCGAGAGGCCGGGGGCACCCCACCTCCGAAGTGGCCCGAGCGAGCCCCAGGCTCCAGGCCCCGATGAGCGGCCGCCAAGGAGTGAGCCGGTGTGTACCCGGACGCCCACCCCCGGACACAAAGAACCACCAACGCACCGATGTCCGAGGGGGACCGCCACTGGCAGGGGAAGTGGTGGTAGGGGGAGATAGGCCTCCATACCTTGGAGGGCCTGAGATGTCCCCAGAGAGGTGGCGCCTGACACCCAACCTGACATATAGACACAGACATACAGGCACACACAGATACAAACATCCATTCCCACCCTCATGCTCTCATATGCACTTACTCCACACTCAACCTGTCATGGTCCTGGGCCATGTTGGCCCAGTATTCTTAGTTTTCTTGTATGTTTGTATTTTGTTCCCTATTTAGGCCATGTTTCCTGAGTTGCCCTGTTGTGTTGTTCCCTAAGTGTTTTCCCTTCGTGGCTTTTACCCCCTGTGTGCCCCTCTGTGTATCTGTGAGCCCTCGTCTCTCCTTATGTTTTATTCCATGTTTTCCCCAGCCTGTTATGTCTGTGTTTTCCCCGCGCTCTCTCTCCTCCTGTCTGAACCTCTGTACTTCCTGTTTGACTCTGCCCGTCTCCCGTCAGTGTTATGTTCACCCCGCCCTGTCTCGTTATGGTTATCTGTGTCAGCTGTGTTCCCCGTGTGTTCCCACTTTCCTCGTTAACCCTCTGTGTATTTCTGTCTGCGTCTCCCTCTGTTCGGCGTCGCGTTCTCCCTCATGCTGTGTGTGGTTCTCCCCGTGTCTTCTGGTATATGTTACAATTAGCTTTTCCCAGTGTAGTTTAGTTTTGTATTGCTTTGGTATCACTGCTTTCGTTTGTCACCTGTCAGCAATAAAGCTGCATTTTGAGTTTATCCCCTGAGTCCGTGAGTTTGCATTTTGGGTCCTCATCCTGCCTGCCACACAGCGACCATGACACAACCAACGTGGAGACAGACATAAAGAGACGTTGTACACACGATCACACTCCCCAAGCGTACTCTACAAACCGGGTCTAGGTGCCCTTGCCCCTGGAGGGGGGAACCGCACCCAGACCCAGGTGGTGTTACCCTTTTCCCTACGGTGGGGGGAGGCAGACCGCCCCGACTCTGCAGCAGCAGGAAGGCCCCACACTCCAGACCGCAGTCGGACGGCCAACTCCTCCTCCTAGCCCCCCCGCTCCAGCAGGTCGCAGAGAATGGGGGTGAGAGAAGACTCCAAACCTCCCTCCACCCGCTCATTGTAGTGTTGATGCATATGTGTTCTAAGGTGCATTTAAAACCCAGGAGGGCTTGGAGCTACCTGCCAGAGAGCAGCAGGTAAGCGCATGGTCCCTCCTGCTAGCCCTCAATGTCTACGTGTATTTAAAATTGAGAGGTGGGCAACGATGCCAGGGGTGGGGTGTACACCCTGATGGTACTTTGGACTCCGTGTATCGTGCCCACCCCCAAGATCCTATATGTATGTGTAATGAGAGTGTGAGTAATGTGAATGTCTAAGTTGTGGGATAAAATTGAGGCAGAGGCAGCCAGAAGGGGACAGAGGGGGGGGTAGCCTCCTCTGCACCCTGGTGACATACCCCTACTCCAAGGTCCTGCATGTGTGGGTGGTTGTGGTGGAGCGGGAAGAGGGAGGCAGCTGGAGATGGGGAGGGAAGGAAGGGAGGGGCAAGTGACCCTTCCCTGGGGCCAGCTCCCCCGCTGACCCCAGTAGGCACCCCCATACTCCGCGACCCGCCAGGGAAAGGGGGCCCAGGCCCATCCAGACCGGGGCCCAGCGCAGCAGCGCCTCCCGGCCCCACAGAGCCCGGGACAGTCCTCCCAACCCCACCACAGAGAAAACTGCACCCACCCCACCATCCACTCATCTTCCAGACTACATAAGACAATAAACACCCAGGCTGAGATCTTCCTCCACCTCTCCTGTATCTCCCCCTCCTGCAGAGGGAGCTCCTGAAGAGAGGAAAGCTCCTGCAAGATGTGACAATCTCCCCCACCAGTTGAAGAGCCCCCCAGGCGACTCGACACGCCGGCGGCACCCTGCGCCAGGGATGGGCTCCCATGCACCCACCCGCCCACAACCCCGGCAACACACCAACCAGGACCCAAGCCCCCGAGGCCCGGTCCGGGTCCCAGCCCAGAGACGGAGCGCCCCCAGAACCTCACGCCCATCCCGGACCCACCCAGGGGCAGCCAGGCTACCAGGTCAGTAACCCACGTCCATCAGCACAGACCCTCCCCTAGCCCCGCTGCACGCAGCTGCGAGGAAACAGTCACCTGAGAGCCAACAGAGCCCCTAACCGGACATGACCGCTACCCCGGGTTGAGCCCCCCAAGGAAGATGCCTCCGGGGAACCCCCCGACGCCCTAAGCCTGTCCCTACCCCCTCACCAATCACAACAGTGAAGGCGGGACCAGACTATGACCCCCCACCCCCACTAGGTGATGGAGCTGATCAAAGGAGCCCAGAGCAATTGATCTGATGTGGTGGCAGAGGCTGTATCAAGACTAATGTAATCTAATAGATAATTTCTATATTGGTTAGAATTAAGATTATTTTTATTTTTCCAGTTCATGAGGACTGTTTTCTTGGCTATGCATAGGGCAGTGAAAACCATATGGGCGATATTCTTAATAAATATTTATTTCTTAGGAGATGTAGTCAGAATCAGCTGCGAGGTCTTTGCTGTTGCGGGTATAATCAGCGATGTGAAAATACCAGACACAAAAGAAACAAACTGCTCAGTATTAGTGAATCTGAAAGAAAAAAAAAGTTTTTGGTTTAACTTCAGCTGTGGCGGGAGGGATGCTTTGTATGTGGCGATGACAGGCGGAGTAGACCGTCTCAGATTTAAAATCTCAAACTTTATTTATTTCATTGGAACATACAGTTGCTCTGCTCGCTGTCAACAAAGCAACAGGGAAAAAAAGAGCTTCGGCAAAAGCTTTGCCTCTTTTCAGCTTTTTCAGCCTTCAGGGAAGCTGTTAGCTGTTCTTTAGAAGCGAGTGTGAATTATCAATCTGAAGGATTTGAAAATTCTGAAAGAAACAACATTCAAGTCAAATACAGAATGGCTGTTGTCATCGTGTGAAGTCTGTCATTTACAGGTTTCTTTATCTTTTTTCCCAAAGTTTATAAAGTGTTTGCGGTTTTTGTTACACACAGTGTAAAAGCTTGTAGACACGTTTTTCTATACTGCAGAGCCTTCAGTTAACATGCGTTCACTGGGTTGGTGTTAATGTGGTCAGGATGGTTAAAAGGCTCACACATCAAACAAGCATGAAACAAAATTACTGTAACAAAACAAAACAACCGTAGTGTCACTCAGTATCACAGAAAAATATGTAATAGCAATTGGTCTGCACTGCAAAATGCATTACATTCACACATACTGTATAAAAGATAAGTATGCTGCTGATGGTAGTGTGGCTTTGAAGCATTGGTATTAGCCTGTTGGCCACTGCAATGCTGTTTTATGGAGGCAGAAGTGAATATCATCAATGGAGAGGATGCAAATTACTGGTTAAAGTTAGCAAGTTTGAACTGTATATGTATGGTGAACAGACACAGGTACCCTTTAATCAGTGAAAAATAACAGACAAGAAATAAGACAAAATATTCAGCCCAAAAACTAAAGCACTAACTTCTCATTACTCAGATAATAACCAGGCCAGTCCATTAAATTAGTGAAGGTGAGGGAGCAGACACCGATCTTCACGTGTCTCGCACACCTAAAATCTTAACGTAAAATCACTCCTCATATTTCACAATTCTGGCAAGCTGCTTAACGTTTGCTTCCTCTATCCTCCTCTTCCTCTTTCTCCACTTCTATTTATTCTCAGGGAGTTGGGCAGGCTTTTGTGCCATGCTCCACCCTTGGGTGAGGCAAGGCACCCCAAGGCTGAGCCAGCCAGCACACCTGTCTGCCATTAACTCATTGGCATTGTGGAATAAAGCTGAATTCTCCACTCTTTACCAGATTGTTGTCATCCTTTGGGTTGTAATCAGAGTCCGTTATTTATTCTGAGGGAGAAAATGAGGCTTTGTGAAAGATGGAAACATTTGGAGCAATTCCATCAAAGCTTTGAAACAATCCTACTGGATATCACAGCAAAGTGTGTAATAGACATGCCAGTTGCTAGTGACCAAGGAAGGTATGAAGTGCCCTTCAGGGTCCTTCTGTGGTAGAAATGATTAAGCTTAGTGGCTATACATGTATTTTCACATTGGCTTGAAACTGAATTCTCCCTCTGTTGGTACTGCAGCTTACTGCAACTTCTGCATGCCTACTTGTCCATTTCATGCTTTGGAAAGGCAAAACATGAAATGGACATGGTGGACTGGATTGTTGATTGCTTCACTTTCAGAGCCAGCAGCAAGTGACCATTAGATGAACTGCAGTTTTTTAGATTTAAGCACATGTTTACCACTATTTTCACACTGATGATTATCCTTAAGAGTCTTAATCTACTGATGCATGCTCAATAATCAAAGCAAGGTAATCTCAGGTAAGTAGTCAAGCCTGTTTAAAAAACAAAACAAGCAGCAGACAAGCTCATTGCAAGTTTGAGTGGAAGATCTTTTGGTTTGTTTGGAGCTTTCTGTGTGAAAGAAAACCAAACAAAGGGGATTCAGGACAGAATAAAACACCCTAAATGATCATTATTGGCTGATTGCTGCGACTTTTTGATTAGACCTTGTGATTAACCATTAAACATATAAAAATAACTAATATTACAAATCTGTTAATCTTTTGGGTTGTCATTCAATTGGGTATGAATAGTAAGTTTTTGTATGTTATTTCCATTGCAAATTATGCTCAAAATAGGAGAATCTACATCTATATCCTTCACAAGCATACGTGAAAGAAAAAGCAGCAATACATTGCAATACAGCTTGGAGCTTATAGTGTAAATATACTGTACCAATGAAACACTAAAGAAATACTCCTCAGGTACCTAGACAGGTTCAGCAGCCTATTTCTTGCTGTGCTGTATAATTAAAGAGCAAAGGTGAACTATCTGTTATATACAGCCCACATATCGTATTTGTAATGGTATGGTATAAATCACATGT
This sequence comes from Mchenga conophoros, assembly GCF_057382185.1. NCBI lineage: Eukaryota > Metazoa > Chordata > Actinopteri > Cichliformes > Cichlidae > Mchenga > Mchenga conophoros. The sequence continues at coordinate 14,929,933 of NC_140544.1, read as the reverse complement.
TTCACTCACTGACATGATTGTGGTGTGTGTGTGCGTGCGTGCGTGCTACACTTCAAGGATTTATTTTTGCTTTATATATTTAAGTGTCAGTGGGATCCAGTAGGTATTTTATTGCTACCCAATTCAGACTAAAACTTTCTGGCTGTATTAAAAAAGGCTTTAATACCTAAATTGAATCAGAATGTCTCAAGCTCATGCCAACAAGCACAGCAGCAGAGCAGAAAGCCAGCTAAGAAAATACGAATCCACAAGCAGCTGGTGACAGCTCTGACTAGAAGCTCAGCTTCCACCCTAAAGAGATGCCTGAGCAAACAGCTTATATAAAGAATGACTGAACGCAAAGTTGGGCTGGGCGGGTTAGACAGTGACACAGTGCAAACACACAATTACTTCTTTCAAAAAGGCATCCTGAAACAAATGACAAGGGAGCTGCAGATCCACAAAACAGCGGGAAGAAGATATAAAGAGAGTAACAGTAAGATATTATGAAAGCACCAGGATGCAATCCACGTGCTGCGTCTTCGTCTCACTCCACCGAGCTGAAAACCGGGAAAGATTTAAAAGATATTTTTTTCGCTAGGTTCAAAGCTCTGGGTGTCCAAGTAAACTTGTTTTTTAAAGACCTGGGTAAAGGGTGTAGTCTTGCTCTACTCTTGTTCTGGTAATGTTTAGGAGGTGAGGCCCTTTAATGAGTACTTAGATTATCTCTGTTATACGAAGGAAGACAGAGAGATGATAGCATGAGTGTGATTATTTATGAGCAATGTAAAGCAATATCACAGCATTTTCTCCCTGTGGTGGATAAGTAATCTAATTGATGGGGGGAAAAGCGAAGGAAGGCAGCCAAAGAATATAAGACAAGAGGACATACGAAGGATATGAAAAGTGGAATGTGAACCCACATACATAAAACACCATATTTATGTGACATGCGTGCTCAGTACCCTGTTATTATCAAATATAGAGGCTATTAAGCACACACTGGTAGTTTATAGGGGTCTTAAATTTACCAGGTCAATAAACAGGGGAGTGAGTTTGTGTGGTTGGGGGATTCATGTTTCATGTGGATGTGACATGATTGATTTCAGCATCTCATCACACAGCATTAGCTGTAAATGTGCTGTTACTGGCAGGCCTGCACAATAGGCACACTGTGATACACTCAATGCTCAGAATGCAAAACATAATACATTTTCCAATCTACACTGATCTGTTAAACTATTCCCATCTGATTCAGATATAACCATAGATATCAATGAAAGTATTGAAATATGTAACACAATATGCTGCCTATTACCTGGCCTGCCTATCTAATGATAGCAGCTCAGTGAGGCTTTATATGGGTGGGTTAATATCGGGTAGCAATATTGATGGTGAAAGCTATGTTCACCAGTGTGGGATTTGTTTCTTTCTGAACCCCTCTGGAACTCCAGCTGGCTCTGAAAGTACATTTACCTGTGGTAATACTCACCTGCCTGGGCTCTCTCTGCTGGAAGCTGCTTAGATTCTTTTTTTTGACTATAAAATGTAATTATGGTCTAATCAGGCTTATAATATTGAAATATTGTCCTGGCTTTAAGGGGGAGAAGTTAATTTTCTACTTGCAGTACAGAAAACAGTTCCCAAAACACCTCATTGGGGTTCAAAGTGTGTAGATAATTTAATCTTCTTGGGGACATGAGAGCCAAACCATCATGTAGTGGCTGAGATGTAGGAGTGGATCAAGAAACAGCTAAAAATTAGTTCCAAATATCGAAAGTTAAACCTTGAATCTCCTAATGACAGACAACTTTTCAAACATATGGGATACATTACACATGTTATGTTCAAAACACACAATTTTTAGGAATTCCCCACAAAAGTTCCTCTCCTCCCTGCACTCCTGTGACTCATTGTCAGTGAGTTGGCTTCCTAATATGCAGCTCACAAACTGCTTTGAATGCGTTGTTTCACCTTGCTAAAGCAACCATCTCTCCTTGTTTTTTCACCCTCTCACCAATGCTTTGAATCTTCACAGTGTCAGGAATCTGTGAGTCACACTTGTTCTCACTGCTGAAAGATCAAGCACACTGATGTGGAGGTGCTAAGGATCTCACCCATTCAACATGCCAATTGCTGGGTGTCATATATGTGTGTATGCTAGGAGACTGAATCCAGTTATTTAGGCAAGAAGATGTTGGTATTTTTTTATGAATAGCCAGAAACGTCCAGGACATGGCCTTACAAAAAATATTTAATTTTACTGACGACACTCAGCATGAGTAGACCTGCAGCCGATCACTGTCAGCATGTGCTGGAAATGAATGTCCATGAAGGAGGGTGACTTCCATTTTTTGTAAAGAGGAACACAAATACTACTTGCAGTCTCTTTGTACTCCTTTTTACTTTACTGACCAAAGTAAAAAAATTTAAACGAGTCGCTGTCATGTAGTTTCAGCTAACAGTGAAAAAACAGGTTGCTGTATCACAAGAGTAATCTTCCTGCAGCTTCTCTTATGCCTCTTCTGTCTATTTTAATGAACCCTCTTGAAGATTATATTAATGCTTAAAATGAAATTCAAGTAGAGAGGACAGAGCTGCACAGAAGCACATGTGTATTCTTTGTAGTCTTTTAAGACCATTATTCTCATGAACAGATGATGCCGCGGTGCATCATCTGCTCTTTTGTGTCTGTTTCTTGTTTCATCAAAGAGCACCTCAGATAGGACTAACATGCTAGGAAAAGGACTGAATGTAGAAATTATTGAGGATAGACAGTAATATGATAGATGGTGGGACGGGATTGCAATAAAATCCAAGGACTGAGCGGAGTTTAAAGTCCATGCAAACAGGAAAATGTCAGAACTGGCAATCAAAAACAAGGCTGGAACACTCAGATGAGAGCACGAAGATTATGTGGAATAGTTTAAGTGTGGACTGTTGGAATGGGATATGGAAGATTAATATAGACAGGATATCAAAAAGCATACTGCCTCACATTATGAATTAAATAGAAAAAAAAAAGAGAGCTAAGACAAGTGTTTGCCACAATAATTATATGCTTTGGATGTTCAAACCAAATATCATTCAGTGACTCTTCTGTAAATTCCGAAAGTCTAATTGTAAATAAATTAATGGCCATATCTACAAGAAAATCAGTTTCTAACCTGATCATTCAACAGTCTGACCAAAAATTCTAAGCTGCCTTTAAGTCTGCAGGGAGTTCTGCTTAATGTACAAGTGCAAAAAGCCCTCTGAACGTGTACTGCTGTCAAAGACTTGCTGCTTATGACAGCTGTGCTCTGAGAATGCCATGTCGGGCAATCCCATGTTGTGCTTCAATACCAAGACACCTTTGTGCAGGTGTCTCCAAAGGAACCTGCAGACCTTGTTCAAGCGGTACATTTTTGTCAAGCAAATCAGATCTTTTGGACATGTTCCTCCAGAAGAGCAGGGTGCTTTTATAAAATATTGCATTTTTGTCTCCACTTATATATTGACTGTTTTACTTTCACAAAAATGTAATTTAAAATTGTGCAGAGGGCTGTTGGAACAGAGGAGGATAGGGACAAAGTGGTATGAACTGATCCCACGTTAGTGTTCCTACATCATCATAATAATGATATAGGAACAGCAACACCAGGATATCAGGATAATATTGGTGCAGGGTCAACATTGCCACTGACCACTGATGTTGTCTGAGCATTCAGTTAGCTTTAGCATTAGCCAAGAAGTCAGCTAAATATCACAAGCAAACCAACACGAGTAACCCAATTTTGGCTAACAGGAAACATAACTTGATGATATTTTTATTATATTGCATGATTTATTAAAAAATATTAAATGCCTCTCTTGATCCACAAGAGAGTTATATATAAACAAGGATATCTTTTTCTTCCCCCCCCCCACATTGGAAAGGTATGACATCACAACAAGACGATTGTCCAGTTGTAATCTTGATCCTGGACCAACATAATTATGAGGATGGAGGGACAACACCAACGAATGTGAGATACACCTAGTGTCAGATGGAGGTAGATCAGGTGCTGTGCTGACCTCTAAAATGAGCAGGTGAAAGAAGATGATGAAGAAGATCAAATGCCTGACAAGAAAGGAAATAATTCAGCATGACCCACAATAAGTCTGCGCTATGCTTATATTTAGACCATAGTTTAGATGTAACATATCTAATATATTAGGACTACTTATTTTGGGGCAAATAAAGAGCAGATCCGCAAAGAAGGTACATCTGTTTTTATTTTAAAGGTGTGGGCATCCCTTAAATTAAAGTGCAGCTGTACTCAAATGCCTGGATATGTCACATTCTCTGCTTTTGTCTCCAGTGCTGCCTTTCCTGTAGCATTACTCTCTCTCTTGGTGTCTTGCTGTGTGTTTGATTGCATAAGTGGAGACAGGTGCTCTGGAACCTGAGCAGAGCATCACCAGTTGTAACCACTTCTCCAATCAGGCCTCCTTAGCTGTGCTGCCACCATGCTGCCAGAAATTCAGTTATGCAAGTCGCGATTCCAGAAATTTGCTTACTATACTGTCGCTGTTCTGCCCGGTTTCTCCTCATGTCTGAAGTTTTATCCTTAGTATACCTGGTGTTAGCCTCCTCTCCAACCCCTTTCCCAGCCCGGCTAATTCCTCAGTTTTCCTTCCAGCACTATCTGCAGCCCTGCCACAGCCTCTTGGGCCAGTTTTTAAGGACTTCATCTTAGCTAGCAGATTTTATTTATATATATGAATGATAGGCAAAGACTTCCTGTTACAGCCACCTATCATTACTAATAAATTCAAATAAATAAAAAAAGTTAATAAAACCAAAAAATGTTAGTTAAATGACAGTCGACCTTTTCAAGATCCCATTCTGGTGATTTCAGTCCATTTTTTCACCCTCATTTCCACTTTTTCAACTCTTTAACTTGAGCTACAAACAAACTAAAAACAGAATCCAGGAAACTCACCTACCTACAGATTTAAATACTCATATTTAGAAACCTGTTTTTTGAGATTACGTAATCCAAACCTTCAACACAGTGATGGCAGGAATGGTCACGTGTCATATGTATTATCACCTAAATATTCAAACACATGTTTTGTGAGGCAGTTGTAGTTTGGAAGTCTTACTGAGTGTAATATACACACAATATTACACAGATCTCACCATCCTTTCTGTTAGTGGACACTTAAATGGACACATTTCAGAGCCACATTCGCCATGTGCTGTTCTCCGTTAATGGTTTATGATAGCATAAACAAGTTATTTAACAATTTCTGCCACATGAATAAAACTTTGTCATGTTTCTAATTAGATATCAGCCTTTCTGAAGACACTGTGGATAATTAGCACATTGGCTGTAACAGCATGTAAACACAATGTTAGATTAGACTACTGGAAAGTCCAAATGTAGTATGATTTTGTTGTTAATTACTCGAGTGTTGGCAAAACACACAAATACAGTCGAGCTCCATAAAATGAATCCCATGCTTAATTTCACTGGTTTGTTTCACATGTTGTTGGCACTGCTTTCTCTCAGTGTGCTGTAACGTAGCAAATACCAGAACACAATTTTATTGTGTACAATATTTCTTGGGGTAGGTGGTTCACTATAAGTTATATAATGATGTATAATACAGGAAATGAGGCATAAGAGAGAGAGGAAAAAAGTACACAGAAGCAGTGTTCAATTTAATTTTAATTTTATTTTTTTGCTAGCTTAAATAAGAAAATGCAAAACAAATAACCCAGTGGGTCCACGGGCGAAGAAAACAGTTCTGCACCTCTAAATAGAATATTGATTTTTTCAAAAAGGAGAACTATTACAATTTCCCTTATATTCTGTTGTGTATATACACCAGCAGTAGCTGCTTGTATTAATCATGACAAATCCTTATGAATATCCTTCTGTAAATACTTGACTTTAGATAATTTTTTCTACTTTTGGTTCTATGATGTCATAAAAGGGGGCATGATGAAGCGTAGCAGCTGCTCCCGTGGGCAAATCTTTCACCATCTTCACTTTTAGAAGTCCTGTAGCTGCTGAATAAGCTGGTTTTTTTTGTTTTTTTTTTAGTCGAAAGTAGATCCAGTGCATTCTAACGTGGTGTTTTTCAGGTTTGAGTTTATCCTCTTCAGAGTGGAAAAGTTTCCCTGAGCCTTGGTTATAGGATTTGTGGTGATTTTAAGCAGACAGGAGGAAATGTCAGCAAAACCTACTGTCCGAGAGGCTCTTGTGGATGGATGATAACAGACACACACTTAAGTGTTGGTACATAGTTTCCAACTTAGACTTCAACTTTTCCCCCCACTGCTTTAAATGGCTGAGGTTTGACATCAGTCAGGCTCTAGGGAAGAAATCGGCTGAACACAAAATGAGGAAAAATGAACTGTCAACTAGTTTATTGTGTGAAAACTGCTCTTCTACTTGAGCGATTACAGTCTCACAATTCTCTGTAGCTGAGGTGGTGTAGGTGACTCATCTACTCGTGAGTTGTGGTATTCAATCAAATTGCTATCGTCCGTCATATTTTAAATTGTTCAGTTTGGAACTGGACAAGCGCATGAATTTTTCTGTCTTGAAAGGGGGAAGTTGGGTTTTTACATGCTTAATAGATCAATGATTTAGATTTCATGGCATTAGAGATGTTTAGAACAATATATCAACACATCTGTGCGCCACATTGATGTGTTTCCCTCCTGTCTATGTGAAATTTTAGATATTAGTTTAATAATGGCCCATCTTGCAACTGAAACCATTCTATATCTTTCACAGCTACTCTGTGTGCAGTTTGCATGTTCTCAGTGTGACTGTGTTCGTTCTCTGTGGATACTCTGGATTTCACCAACAGACTGAATGCCTGCATGGGTTTACGTTAATTGGTAATTCTAAACTGATGGTCTGTTCGAATGGTTCTTTGGCTCTCTGTTAGCCATGCAAAAGACTGGCAACCTGCCCGTGGTGTACCCGTCCTTTTGCCCCATGACAGCTGAGATACGCTCCAGCTCTCTGCCTTGACTCTGAATTGGATAAGTGGAAGACAATAAATGGACAGTAAGTGTATTTTTGTGGATATGAAGAAATTCTGCTGATTTACCTGTTTTGGTAAGGCAGGAATATATTGAACCTGAATGTATGAATAAAATGAGTTTTCTTTTTTTTTCTCTCCATAAGTCTTGCGGTATAATATCTACAGGTAGTGACTGTATCATTTTTACCTCTTTTGTTATTTTAGGGCTGTCCTAGCATGACATTGAAAAGTTAATCTTCAAACATAAGCAAATTTCTTGCTCCTGTGACTCTTTTTCAGTGTTTATCATATTTTCTTGGTTAACAAAGTTACAATCCAGTTTTCTATCTTCTTAGTTAACTAAGCAGACTATCATAGCATCAGTCCCCATGCAATGATAGGCATCATAGCTGACATTGGGAGAGAGGCAGACAACATCCAGGTCTGGTCACTGGTCCTTCATAGAGCAAACTCTAGGGATACAGCAGGTGATGTCTCAGACACAGTTTGGTTTCATCCTTTGCATAGCTTTAAAGGATACTGGGAACATTTTAAAAGTGAAAGTTTGATTTCCTGCCTTCTTTGTCTGTATGTTTGGGGAAAAGGAGACTAGAAGGGGATAATGCAAAAATGCTGCTTTTTAAATCACTAAACTAAATGCATGTTTTTAGATTGTAGGAGGATGGAGTCTATAGAGAGAACCCAAGCATGCACAGGAAGAGGATGGAAACACTACACAAACGATAAATGTAATCCAGAAGAAGATATGCTTCCTTTAACATAATTTCAAGCTAGCAAGTCTGCACATGAAGCTTGGAACTACAGTGTATACAACAGTTACACAACATCAATCAATATAACTGTCAAAGTCAGCTTGAAGACATGCTCATTGTACCTGGTAAGGCAGAAATCATATTAACACAGAACAAACGTCCCTCAACAAGTTTGAGATTAAGAGGTTTGTGTGCTGGGTTATTTGCCACTTTTAGGTAGCAGAAATCTAAAAATAAAACACAATATGAAGACACTTGGGGTAAATTACAGTCTTTCTGAAAACTAATAAATCAGTAGAGCTGAGAGAATCCTGTGCTTTGTGCTATAAACTTGGAGAGAGAACACCAAATATACTGAAAGCTTTGCTGGTGTCCTCTGCCAATAGTGAAGTCCCCCCTCCTAACACACACATGCACATACGCACATGCACACACTGTTGAGTGACATAACCGCTTTGATTGGTTGGCTTTATGACTGCCCATGAGACAGATGTAGTGTGTGTGCTCCTGAGGTTACTGTTCAATCTGTGTGTGTGTGTGTGTGTGTGTGTGTGTGTGTGTGTGTGTGTGTGTGTGTGTTTTTTATGTGGCTGTAAAGCAACACCAGAAAGATGAAATGAAGCTCAGGTCTTTAAGGCGGACAGTGAGAAACGGAGATGATGGAGGATTCCGCAAAAGTTTCATGGGTTAGACTGACAAATGAAGGTGAGAAACAAACAATTCAGAAATTGGTTGTTTTTCCACCAAAAGGTTGTTTAAATTCCCATGAACTGAAGTCCAATAACGTTTCCCAGACTTTGCTCCAGAATTGGACAATTTGAAGAAGATACACGGCTGCCCCACCTGGGCCTCAGTGCAGGGCCCATATGTGCCCCACATTTCACACCTGTACTGGGCCCAACAGTGAGCTGCCCACTGAATCCCTACATTGGAACCACTTTGCTTTTCTGTGCAAGCCAACTGTGGGCTTGAGCACTGAAAAGCCAAAGGTCAAAACTGTTGTGAGCTCTGTGTGGGCAAACCCACTTACGGCTTGCTCATTGTGGCCTTCCATGGGCATGGGATGAGGTGATCGAGTAACTTGGGAAGTGAGACTTACATGTTTAGGATGTATTTAACCCAAAACTGTGATCTTTCTAATTTTATTGTAATTTTTTGGAAACTTTTAACCAAATAGCAAGTGGAAGTGAAACTTAAAATATAAATTATAAAACAGTATAAGTGGAGTCACAAATACACTACCTATCTCCTAATGTGGATTTTTTTGTTTTCCAAACTGGAAACCCTCATATGTTTTTTCAGAGATGATTACATCGATTGTTGCAAACAACAGTAACTACTGATTACTCAGCTGGACAACATGCTGAAAATGTCAGGATGATTTTTATTTCCACAGACAGAACAAATATCATCCTCTGCAAAAAATAAAAATAAAAATAATAATAATAATAAAAAAAACTACAGTATTTGGAAAGCTTGGACTTCACTGTATGTTTTTTTTATTTGGACCGTTTCCTTCGGGTTGCTGTCAACCAAGAACCTCAACCAAAACATGTTTGTGTCTTATTTTTGTTGTATAAAAATCTTTTGTCTGACAATGCGGGAGAAAACCTGACCAATCAGAACCTGCAAGCCTTACCCTGAAAGTTGCTGAAACTTCAGAAAGTTCTAAATAGGGAATTGTTTGGGGGTAGTTTAATTTAGAACTTGTCTTCTGCTGAAGTTACTCAAAAAAGTTCCTGTTCACCTGGAGACAGTTCCTGCTGATGAAATACAGCTATGGATAAACAAATGGATGGTGGACAGGGAGGAAGAAAAAGGAAGGGGAACTTGTGAGAAGTTGGATAGAGCTGGGTGAACAGTGTAGGAATGAAAGACAGAAGATCGCTCCAGACAAACAGAAATGACGTCAAACTCAACAAACAAAATGTCTGTCACGCCTTTGAAGTGAAGTATCTGCAGAGCTGCATGAAGCCTCAGTGCCAGGAAGTAGTTTTTAAGAAGTAAGCTGAGAAAAAAAACACTGCTGTCAAAGGTATCTTTATGACATAAATCAATAAAGCTTCAATGTCGCCTTTCAAGTTTATTTAAGTTTGACATATATCCAGACAAAACATCCCAACCTGCGTCTCAGAACAGGAAGTTAAACAAAAACTCCACAGATTGTAGAGAGCTGTACTCTGATCTCGCCAATCTGTGATATTCAAATACACTCGCTCCCTGTTTCCTGACATCTTAAGAATTACTTTTTCTTTCTCTCCCCATGTTTTTTTTCTTCGGCAGACATGCACTTTTTTGCCTTTAGGCACATTGACACCAAGTTTGCTGTCACATGGAAATATTGACACTGCAGCTATGAGACAGATGAAAACATCCAGTTTTACAGTCAGTTCCTTATTATCAAAACCCACAGTCGCATTGACACATGAAGATTTCAATCACAGCAGTGGGACGGATGCAGATTTTTACACCAGCTGGGAATTGACATAATCAGGTTAATAATTTCCACTTTGTCGGCTGTCAGCAAAAAGGACCAGCTTTCTCCTTTACACACCTCTTTGTTCTTACTGAAGAGATCAGCTTCTGAACTTTGCGTTTTATCTTATATCTGTAAGAACAAAGAGGTTTTTTCAAGCCCGTCGGCCATACTCATGGCTCTAATGCACATGTGACGCCCACAAGTGTATGGTCACAATTGTAATTTTGTTGTGAATTGTTTTTGATGTAAAAGACCTGATTTTATGGTGGTATTGCACTTTTCATTTAGCGTTATGGACAATGTAATTGCGTGGCATTGCCACAAGGGGGAGATAGTGGTGAGTGCGATAGGCTGTTGCAACGCGTCTCGGCCTCAGACGAGGAAGAGCCTGCAGACCGAACGCAACTGATGTCTCCTGTCTCTGCTTTTCTGTTAAAAAAACAGGTCAGTAGTTCAAGTTTGCTCACCACAATGTACATATAAAGGCAAGAAACCTTTTTCTGTCTTAGTTTAAAGACAGCAAATGTTGTGAGAGAGTGTGTTTTCACTGATTGAGAGAAAGCTAACTATACCGCCATTTCACTCGTAGTCTAAATAGGCAGCTGGTCTTATTACCTGTTTTATTTTGTGACAAATGGAGCTCTTAGACACTTCTTTTATCCTGGCATTATTGGAAGTTACAGTTGATTAGGACCTACCCAGTTCTTATGTGTCAAATGTAAATAGTCTGATGTATACTGTTTGTGGATGATTGTGAACTGTTTGTGAGCAAGGGAAGAATATTTTTGTTTATTGGTTACAAATGTAATATATTGTTTGAATCTGTTAAAGTATAAGAAAAGTATAAAGGTGACATAAGCGGGTTAATTGCAGTGTTAGTGGTGCTGCACAGAAATGTTTTGATGCTGAAATGCAGTAAAATTGGTTACAGATTTATTGTAAATAAGGACGTTCATATACAATGATTATTTTGTAAGTTTATTCTTGTGAGAGTGCAAGGTAACCAAAAGGGTTTGAGCTATGGACCTAATTGAATGTTTGTGTTGTTAAAAGCGAAATGTGTGTGTCTAAATGAAAAGAAAAGGACGTTGTTAAACTCTGTTAATAAATCAGACAAGGAAGAGCCTGCAGACCGAACGCAACTGATGTCTCCTGTCTCTGCTTTTCTGTTAAAAAAACAGTTTAAAAACAGACCCCATCGAAGGCCTGTAACACACAGGATGAGTTAGGTGATTATATAGATGATGCTTTGTGACAGCACTCATGCAGCAGTTGCACAAAATTTGACAAGCATGAGTGCAAAATCATAATTAATGACCTGAACCAAACAAATCCAGGAATTGACGCATATGGATCAGCTAAAAATCTAGATGTCTGTCTGGAAATGCCAGCTGTCGAACATGTTGCACCGTGCTTCAGTGAAGGCTCTTTGTTGTGAGCAGCTGTAAGCAACCCACCTTTGAACTCAGCTTTTCAACAAAGTTTTGTGATTGTATCTCGTGGACAGGAAAACTGTGTGAAAAAGGAAGGCTGGAGCGGGTGATGCTTCTGAAATCTGATAGTAAAGAAGGCTGTGAGAAAATGATCTTACTGCTCATTTACTCTGTGTCCTAGAAAGCTTTTTACTGATGAGTTTATGATCTAACTTGCTAGTTTCAAGTCTTTTGGAATATATTCAGCCAAAAAATTACAGCATCAGGTTTCTGTGTGACGAACTCAGTTGCATCTGCTCCTTCTTCACCACTTCACTTTTTAAAGCAGCTGAAATGCTCAAATTAAGGCTTTACATCAGAACTACTGAACAATGGGTGTCTTCACTGTGGCGGTGTCCTATCACATCTTTATCACATCATCATTATGTCTCTAATTATGTCTCTAATGTATGACACTACTTTGTTTAACCAAACTCACTAATGTTCCTTTACTTTAAATATTGGGCACATGTCGCTCATGTCTAATGAGATTTATTACAGCAGTCGGTTGCTGCGTCATTCTAATATGAAACGCAGTTGTGCTTCTGCCGTGTTGATCGTCTGTCACCGACATTGTTGGCACCCCATCTAATCTATTTGGTTTCCCTTGTTTATAGCTTGAGGCAAACAGATGAATTTTTACCTTAATTTTCACAGTTGGAGGCCCTGTTGAAATCCAGGAAAATCAGGATGAGTCAGAGAACTGTCACAAAACAGGCAGGAAACCTTTTTAAAAAAAACAAACTAAATCAAATCCTCCTGAAGGGACATTGCAGGGTTGGTTTTCCCATCTATAATCATTCATAGCATGCATGAAAACACAAAATATGATCATGGCACTAGCAGACTGTGTGATTAATCAAAACCACGCCAGAGTACATGATTGATTCCCACAAGCAAATCTCTGCTCGGCAGTGTTGCCTGTAAATTGTAAATTTGTTTGTATACATGTACACAGATTTCTTTTTTTGTAATGTATTAGATTAGTTTATATTTTTGGTGTCTACATTTTACTATAATCAACAAGAACTCTTTATTTGCCCATAAACTCGTCCCAATCAGGAGCTGAAAAAACGACATTGGCACACAGATACATTTTAGGCCCCTGAAGGTTCTTATGAATGTAAATATGTATCAGGATCATCACGGTGCCTAACAATGAGCAAACAATGGACCAAAGTGACAGACCAAACAGTACTGTAGGGTGGATATGTCCAGTATGAGTCATGCAAATTTTCAAACCTGTACATTGACAGAACTTTTCACCCACACCTTTGGGAATCGCACTTATTCTATCAATAGTAAACTGACAACTAGAAAGCGAAAATTTCTGAAGAAATTTTAAGTGTGCCTATGCCGCCGCTAATCAGTATAGTTTGCCATTCAAACGGCTACAGAGAGCAAAACTCAGCAGAGCAGCCATTCTCCACCATTAACTATGGTAAAACCAAACACCGCTCGCGCCTCACAGATGACAGCTTACAGTTTTGTGTAAAGATGAGGTGACTTCGTACAGCCCCAATTTGTAGACGCTGTGCGCAGAGGTTCATAAGCAGACCCGACAATGTTTGCATGAACACACTTTGAAGCATTACGTTATGGACCACTTTTCACACATAGTTGCTGTACCCACACAGCCGGCTGTAGCTTTTCATCTCACAGCCCGACACATACAAAAAAAAAAAAAAAAAAAAAAGCAGAGAGAGCACAGACTTTACACCTGAGAGGCGTGATTGCAGATATCGCTGAGGTGGGTCCACCTCCCCTGCAGCGGCACTGCAGACCACGCCCTGCCACACACATCAAACACGTAAAATAAATATTTATGCACTTTTCATTCACTTTTTGTTTTTTGTTATTTTTACACAGTGTTCTGAATGATTAACAATGGTCTACAGCCAATCTTGTGTATTATTATACAAACTTTGGTTGTAAGATTCAGATAACTATTTAATAAAAGCTAAATATTTTATATGAGAGTAAGAAAGAAAAGTATATCTTTGTCTCATACTCTCATCAGACAATACATGAACCTCTCAATAAACAAAATATATGCTCGGCTTAAATGACAAACCGCTATTTTACACAGTGGAACACTTATTTTTAAACAAAACCAATGCAGTTCGCCACTGACAGTGCTTACCTTTGCACATCACAGTAAACACTGAACCAAGATGGCGCCCACGCGAACGAGAAATCTGAACTACGGTGTCCTGCAGAGGACAAATGGTCAAAATTGCTAAAATTTACAACATATATGCAGCTCAACAGCGACACCTTGTGACTTATTCCAGTCACTACCTTAAATATACATAACGTCTTACCTGACATTCAGTTCACCGGACACTCATACCGAATCACCAGCCAATATAAATGAAAAATAAGTCCAGCAGTCAACCAAGAGTCATCACGAAAGACTAGGGGTGACAGGAGAGCGTGAGCGGGCCTGGGTGTCAGCCAGCCCAGCCTGGGTGTCAGCCAGCCCGACCTGGGTGGCAGCCAAGCCGCCCTAGCCAGCTAGCCGACTAGCTGCCATGCGGCGCTAGCAGTAACATCGTGAGAGATATGGGACTTCTTGATAAAATATGGGACTTCTTGATAAAACGAGCAGATATTTGAAGTTTACACCCCTACATTATCGCCTGAAAATAGGGGAGGCTGTCATAAAGTTCAACATCAGTAACTTAGCGCGCACAGCTGTATAGAAACTCCGTGGTGCTAGCTAGCACGCAGTACAGTTATTGTAACTGTCAGCACAACGAAAATAAACTACACCTAAACTCTGTTTATATCTGACCCAAATAGAGTGCAGTTAATAACGTCTTACCTGAAATTCAGTTCACCAGCCGCCTGCTTCTCCTGCATTGGGTTCCCCTTATCCACGATTGAGCTCCGCGTTAGCCACCACCGGTCGATCGGTGGCCGCCTCGCATGTTTCTTTCCCCGCATACGAGGGGAAGAGACATATACCGGTGGCTAACGCGGAGCTAGCTAGCCACCGGTATATGAACAACTCAGTTATTTTTTCCACATCGACCAGCATCATCGGCCCATATAAACGAAAAATAAGTCCAGCTAATACAAAGACTGTTTGCGGAGCGATCGGGGGTGAAAGGAGTTAGAGACGCCTCACTGAAAGCCAAGCCTGGGTGCTTTTGAGCGAAGCGGCGCTAGCTAGCCGAGCTAGCTAGCCGGCTAGCCGGCCGGCCGAACTAGCTAGCCGGCTAGCAGCAACATCGTGAGAAATCTGTTGCTAATATGGGATGTTTTGACAAAACGAGCAGATATTTGACGTTTACACACCTACATTCTCACCTGAAAACCGGTCGATCGGCGGCCGCCTCGCATGTTTCTTTCCCCACATATGAGGGGAAAGAGACACATACCGGTGGCTAGCTAGCTCCGCGTTAGCCACCACCAAACAACTCAGTTAGTTTTTCCTCATCGACCAGCATCATCGGCCCATATAAACGAAAAATAAGTCCAGCTAAGACAAAGACTGTTTGCGGAGCTATCGGGGATGAAAGGAGTTAGAGACGCCTCACTGAAAGCCAAGCCTGGGTGCTTTTGAGTGAAGCGGCGCAACATCGTGAAAAATCTGTTGCCAATATGGGATGTTTTGACAAAACGAGCAGATATTTGACGTTTACACACCCACATTCTCACCTGAAAATATCTTAAAAGTTTACTTTGTGACCTAGAAACACAAATAAGAGGAATATATTAAACCAAGTGGCAGCCGCCATTGTTTGACTGGTAGAGGCGTGCTTTGAATTGTGGGATATGCAGTTTTCCACCAAGCATACACCCTTGCCGTTACCGTAACTATTCAATGCTTCGTGCAACCTTAAGAATTCCAATGGTTCCTGAAAGCACCGACGCTGTGCGCGCCGTTGATATTGTCGTCATTATGGTAATCCAAATACGGGGACATACCACTAGAGTGAGCCAACACACCACAAATTAAGTGAGTGAGCAAACACACCACAAAGTAAGTTAAGTTTCACTTTCGTTCGTTCCCATTCATTCCAATGGGCAAAAACTTGCATTAAAATATTCATATTTAAAAAACTATAGAAGTAATAAACACCAAAAGGCATAGCAACTCATTCCTGATCCAGCCGCACAAAATGATATAACATATATGAAGCTTGTGTCAAAACTGTGGGATGAGTTACGGTCCAAAATTTCAGGCGGAAAAAGAATAATAATAATAATAATAAATCCGAGCAATAGTAATAAGTGTGCCTTCGCATAGGCACACTTAATAAATAACATTGAATTAGACAGAGTATCTGAAACCTGAAATAAAATTGGAAATGTGGGGAAAGATGTATAAAACACACAACCATCCAATATACATTCTGCAAAGGCGAGGCTGCTGGACACTGGCGCCACCGGGTGAAGTGTCTTGCCCAAGGACACAACGACCGAGACTGTTCAAGCTGGGGCTCAAACTGGCAACCTTCCGATTACAAGGCGAACTCCCAACTCATGTAAAATATCACAGCATTACAGTCAGAGGAGTGAGTGTGTGGAACACCTGTACAGATTAAATCAAGAAAAGTACATCAATACAAAAATTCACATGATTGTTTAAAAATAATAAATTGCATGAATATAGGAAAACTTCCTTTCAGTGACTGAGTTGTCTCATTGTGTCCTCACTTTTATAGATCAAGGCC
Organism: Mchenga conophoros; assembly: GCF_057382185.1. Taxonomy (NCBI): domain Eukaryota; kingdom Metazoa; phylum Chordata; class Actinopteri; order Cichliformes; family Cichlidae; genus Mchenga; species Mchenga conophoros. The sequence goes on along the minus strand of NC_140544.1, from coordinate 14,913,534 downwards.
ACCAAACTTAACTGTTCATTAAACACAGGTTAAGCACAGGGTGCTTAGTCTACAGGGAGTGCAGAATTATTAGGCAAATGAGTATTTTGTCCACATCATCCTCTTCATGCATGTTGTCTTACTCCAAGCTGTATAGGCTCGAAAGCCTACTACCAACTAAGCATATTAGGTGATGTGCATCTCTGTAATGAGAAGGGGTGTGGTCTAATGACATCAACACCCTATATCAGTTGTGCATAATTATTAGGCAACGTCCTTTCCTTTGGCAAAATGGGTCAAAAGAAGGACTTGACAGGCTCAGAAAAGTCAAAAATAGTGAGATATCGTGCAGAGGGATGCAGCAGTCTCAAAATTGCAAAGCTTCTGAAGCGTGATCATCGAACAATCAAGCGTTGAGAAAAGTCAAGCGTGCAGCTGCCAAGATGCCACTTGCCACCAGTTTGGCCATATTTCAGAGCTGCAACATCACTGGAGTGCCCAAAAGCACAAGGTGTGCAATACTCAGAGACATGGCCAAGGTAAGAAAGGCTGAAAGACGACCACCACTGAACAAGACACACAAGCTGAAACGTCAAGACTGGGCCAAGAAATATCTCAAGACTGGTTTTTCTAAGGTTTTATGGACTGATGAAATGAGAGTGAGTCTTGATGGGCCAGATGGATGGGCCCGTGGCTGGATTGGTAAAGGGCAGAGAGCTCCAGTCCGACTCAGACGCCAGCAAGGTGGAGGTGGAGTACTGGTTTGGGCTGGTATCATCAAAGATGAGCTTGTGGGGCCTTTTCGGGTTGAGGATGGAGTCAAGCTCAACTCCCAGTCCTACTGCCAGTTTCTGGAAGACACCTTCTTCAAGCAGTGGTACAGGAAGAAGTCTGCATCCTTCAAGAAAAACATGATTTCCATGCAGGACAATGCTCCATCACACACGTCCAAGTACTCCACAGCGTGGCTGGCAAGAAAGGGTATAAAAGAAGAAAAACTAATGACATGGCCACCTCGTTCACCTGATCTGAACCCCATTGAGAACCTGTGGTCCATCATCAAATGTGAGATTTACAAGGAGGGAAAACAGTACACCTCTCTGAACAGTGTCTGGGAGGCTGTGGTTGCTGCTGCACGCAATGTTGATGGTGAACAGATCAAAACACTGACAGAATCCATGGATGGCAGGCTTTTGAGTGTCCTTGCAAAGAAAGGTGGCTATATTGGTCGCTGATTTGTTTGTTTTGTTTTTGAATGTCAGAAATGTATATTTGTGAATGTGGAGATGTTATATTGGTTTCACTGGTAAAAATAAATGATTGAAATGGGTATATATATTTGTTTTTTGTTAAGTTGCCTAATAATTATGCACAGTAATAGTCACCTGCACACACAGATATCCCCCTAAAATAGCTAAAACTAAAAACAAACTAAAAACTACTTCCAAAAACATTCAGCTTTGATATTAATGAGTTTTTTGGGTTCATTGAGAACATGGTTGTTGTTCAATAATAAAATTATCCCTCAAAAATACAACTTGCCTAATAATTCTGCACTCCCTGTATGTAGGAATGTAGTATGTTGTTGTTTTGGTTTACATGCTGAAAATGGTTTTATTTGTATATGTTAATGTGTTAGACTTGTACATAGTTAAACATGTATGAATCAAATAACTTCAAATTTTGGATATGGATTTGTAAGCAATGAAATCTGAAAGAAGGGGGAGGAACAGGAAAAGTGTAAACTTCATCCTACTCCTCTTCAAGCACACACATTCTGTAGACATAGATATCTACGACCCGTTCTCACTCCCAAAGCGTAACATTTTACGCTAGGTGACAAATCGTCACCATATTACGTTTTCGGCTACCCACCACGTTCCTAAATGACGACCTCGGAAAAAAGAGGAAATATGAGAACCGTCTGGACTGAATCTACACATGTTCGCTCTTTTTCTTCAAATCGCTTAGAAACACGCTATTTAACATCATTAAAGTCCTGGTTAAAGTCAGGAATAAGGTTCTGGTCAGGGCTAGGGATAAGGTTAGGTTTAGGGCTGGAATGTCTGTTACCGCGGGAGCGTCATTGCACTGGATTCCAGCCATAACCCGCCGCGTACCATAAGAACGCTGAAGGTCTCCTTTCGCGTTCCTCGGGAACGCCGCGGGACGTGACAAAACGTCTACATGTTACGCCTCGGGAGTGAGAACGCTCTGATATCTACATGAAAACATGATTTTTAAGTTTTCTTTTTTTTTCTTGTTATTTCAGTTATATTTGCATGTTCGAAATAAAAAAAAAAAAAAAAAATCTCTTTTCTATCTTCTACCCTATGTGAAAAAGAAATTTTATTGTGCCCCTATACATTTTAATCATTGAGTAAAAAAAACAACACCCCCCCCCAAAAAAAAAAAAACTCCAAAAAACTGTGCCACATGCAGTTGTTTCAACTAATTTTGCAACGGAGTGGCTATGTTCCCATGTTATTTCTGCTTTGGTTCTGAGAGCACAGCTCACAAGGAAGTCACTTAACATACCGGCCGCGTTTCAACCATCTTCTGTCATGCACGAAGGCAGGTGCAAGAGTTGAGATCTGCAAGCATATGCAGATTTTGGAAGAGATGGTGCAGAGAACTGCTTTGTATTTTGGAAAATGTGGCAAACAGAGTGACATTGTATGCTAAAAAAAAAAAAAAAAAAAAAAGCGCGCTTCCTAATTTTTGTCACAGCTAGATCTCCCCTCTGATGCATACCCCACCTGAGTGTGAATGATCTCCATATTTAAAGCACATCATGTGACACCAAGTGTAAAACTGACGTTAAATGCATCACATCTGTTCACAACAGTGCAGGGGACAATGTTCCCAGGGCTCAGCAAAATGCCTTAAGAAGCATTCTGCATTATTTGATGGCAGATAAGCAAATACTACCTTTTCCCTTCATTGCCCATAACTCAGTGAACTGGTTTGGTGTTATTTCCCTAAAGCACATTGCAGCGGACTGGTAAATTGACTTTTTAATAAAAGTTTTATAAATGAATTAGATAATAAAAAGAGAATTAACGTTGGGTTATTCCTTCCTTGTTCGGTTCAGGTCAGTTTTTAAATCTTTAGTAATTCATTTATATATTAAGAGCCTTGTTATCTTTAGGCATGTCACTGAAAAGTAACAGACACATTTTGTCATGAACTGGCTGTGTGGAGGCAGATGAGGACCCAAACGCAAAACTCACGGAGGCAGGAACTGAACTCAAAATCACTGCTTTATTGCAGGTTTCACAACGAAACAGAACTAAACTGGGAATACTAACAGAGGACCGAGGAACACAGAAAGACACACACAGGTTCGGGGAGGAGACATTGACGACGCGACACTGACCTGATGGAGACATGCACATAAATACACAGAGGGTTAACGAGGGAAGTGGGAGCACACGGGGAACACAGCTGACACAGATAATCATAAGAGACAGGGCAGGAGTGAACACAACATAACGCATACTGACGAGAGACTGTCAAAGTAAAACAGGAAGTACACAGAGGTTCAGACAGGAGGAGAGAGAGCACGGGGAGAACACAGACATAACAGGCTGGGGAAAACATGGAATGAAACACAAGGAGAGACGAGGGCTCACAGATACACAGGGGCACACAGGAGGTAACCAAATAAGGAACATCTTAACTAAATAACCTAGGAACCAAGGCATAAATAGGGAACAAAATACAAAAACACACAAAAACTAAGAATACTGGGCCAACATGGCCCAGGACCATGACACATTTGTGTTTGTCATCATGGTGATCTTTAATGAATTGAACAGAATTTGATTGGCTCTATTTTTCTGAGGTCTTCTTGATTCAAGGTTGGATGTACTTCACTCCCTGCAGACTGAAGAAGCACATTGAACTCGTTGTCTGTGTTTTATTTAAGGAAAAAAAAGGTTAAGAATGTCAGCTTTGATTAGATTTCCGAACACTGGACTTTGTAAAAACCTCTGTGATCTAAGGGAAAAACAAATTTCTATCCCCCACACATGTGAAGATATCCTGGGTATGCGCTTCTTAACTCACAACAAAAACATAAATTTGAAACTTACACATCACTGCACTTAAATCTCGAAAAGAGAAACATGTGCCAGGGCTGCTGATTGAGTGAGACAGAGGGAGACAAATCTCCAAAAGGAGACAATTGCATTGGGCATTTGATAACAGCATTACACTGACAGCAGAGGAAAGTGCTCACAGTCAGAACCCCTCCCCCCACTGAAATACTAAAAAACTAAGTTTCTGGGTAAAAGTTTAACCAATAAATTCAAAAGTAAAATGTACAAAATTTCCTTCTGAGCTGATTATATTGCCGTTGTCATTTTTTTTTTTTAGATCCTACAGTATTTAACATACAGTAAATGTACCACATGCTAAATGGCCTGTATTTGTATAGCGCTTTTTACTAGTCCCTAAGGACCCCAAAGCGCTTTACACAACCAGTCATCCACCCATTCACACACACATTCACACACTGGTGATGGCAAGCTACATTGTAACCACAGCCAACCTGGGGCGCACTGACAGAGGCGAGGCTGCCGGACACTGGCACCACTGACTACCACCAGTAGGCAACGGGTGAAGTGTCTTGCCCAAGAACACAATGATCGCGACTGTCCAAGCCGGGGCTCTAACCGGCAACCTTCTGATTACAAGGCGAACTCCCATCTCTTGAGCCACGATCGCCCACCACACTTCACAGAGATTTTGCTGGCAAGGATGGAGAGTCTCAGTTTAATTCTTTCTGAAGGTAACATCCATCCCTCCCTCTCCTCCATCATCCATCACCATTGTTACACTGAATATTGTAAAAATTGGCTTCCCTGCAGCTGCCACCCCCGGTGGAGTGTTTCAGCTGGAAACTGACAGAGCCAAGCGTCCGTCTCTAGAGCTTTCTTTTTGTTCTTTTCTTTTCTCCTTTCTTGTCTCTTTTTTCTTCGGTCTTCTACTCTGCTATTTTCCTTGTGAGACCACCAAGGTGGAGCAAAGGTTACAAAATACCTGGAGAATGGTAGGAGAGCAATAATGACCTGGTGAGTCTCTGTGTTTTCTTTTTCTCCAGAGACAAACTGTAGAAACCTATTAGAAGTAGCTGCAACTGCCGCCTGCTCCCCCTTTCCTGAAGAAACACATACACAGACACTCACTCCATCAATCTCTCATATTTTTTTCCTTGCACAGGTAATTTATAGTTGTGCCACCAAAACCTTTAATCGGGAAAGTACAGATTTGAATTTGACACTCTTAAGATCATGTGTAACACAGTTTGCAGGATTTGTGGATCACTAAATCAGTTTCTAAAGATAAACAACTGATTCTAGAGATATTTCTCAGGTGGAAAGACTTGCTTGTTAAAGCAGCGGTAAAAATCAATAGTTCCAGGAGGTGTACTATTTACTGAAATTAAATCCAGTCTTCTCTGAAAACTATTACAGAACCCATGGTGCTTAATCTGTCTGACAAAGTCTAAGCAGTTTTTTGGAGCAGCTGGAGTCACAGAACATGTGTTCAGTATTTCCCTCAAAGCAGTGAGCCGTATGGAAATCCTGTACATCAGATGATATTTCTACAAGAGAGAGAGAGAGCCCAAGCTTTGTGAGGCAGGATTTGAATTCAAAATTCGGAGAATTTACAGACTGTCATTGAAAAGTATTCTTTCTTAAAAGCAACATCCGAATGACGTGTTTTTATTCTTTCATGTTTCTCTACAGAGGAATCCATAAAGCACTTGAGCAAATTTTTGTTGAAGTAAATTGTCCAGAACTAGGAATCCCTCGAGGGATGTCAGCACTTATACTCTTTCAGTGTGCAGCATGTGGTGGGAATCCACGTTCAAATAAAATCCTGCAAGATGGCCGTGAAGAACATAATGCATCTCTTTGATCTGAGGATTTTTTCTTTTTAGGTGCTTTCCATTACATTTCCCTTATGTCAGATTTCTTCCTGACTTTACTGTCATCATCTCTGACAAAAACACAGGGGAATACTGGAAGGAAATTGTTTAGATGAGATCTATCACAGTTCTAATTACTTTGCAGCTGTAAGCTGATGTAAGACTGACTGAAATTTCTACTTAATGTTGGTAACTAGTGGAATGTTCTTTTGTTTTAAATCAGTTTTGTAGTGATCACTGTGTTTTTAGCTGTTTTTCTCTAATTACAGGTATCATCTCACAAAGAGTAAACAATGTCTTGTCATATGATTGATTAGGTCTGCAATCAATGGACAGTGTAGAGATTCTAGGTTACTTCTGGATTCAGTCATCAATCTACCTCTAGCCTCAGATAGCAAATCATTCTGTAGAGCAGGGGTGTCAAACATAAGGCTCAGAGGCCAAAATCAGCCCGGCGAGCCTCCAATCTAGTCCACTGAATGGTTTTGAAGTTGTAAAGAGGACACAAATTTTGGAATTTTAACTGTGTTTTGACTTCATATTTTTACTGCTTTCCTACTGATAAGATCCCCCCCTCCCCCGGTGCCATTTACATTACAACAAAGTAACAAAGTTATTGATTTTTATGTTTTACACAATAACCCAAAGAGTCATACTGACAGGTTTCTTTTATTTACTACAGCACCATTTCTTTATCAAGTACAAAAAGCAAAATGTATTGTTGAAATCATGCTTCTTTTATTTGAAAATACCTCATTGATTAAGTATGTAGTTTAATTTCTGCATACCGACAGAAAGGGTAGTTTCATTGGTCCAGATAAAAAACAAAGTGGGCTATATTTGGCTCATGATGTAAAATGAGTTTGACATCCCTGCTTCAGAGGCTTACAGCCAGAGTGGTTCATACAGAAGTATCTGTGCTGGCCATTTCCCTCTAAACATTAACGCAATACAAGAAAGCCTCTATAATAGAACTTAACATTCAACATGTCTAAGATTTAATTTAGCGATGATGTGTTGTTTGCTGTCTGTTATTGGACTTTTATACAAGCTTTTCAACAGAAGAGTGTCCTTTTATTCAAAAGTTACCTGGAAAATGTGTGCAGTATCTTACTTAAAAGAAAATGTTGAAAGAAAGTACACAAAGCTTTGATGATGGAAAGTCTACAGCAGAATGACTTTTCTAACTGAAACAGATGCAGTCTGCTCTCCCTTTATTCTGCTTTTTAAACTGGTGTCCATCCATGGGCATTAAAAAGACTTGGTGTATGACACTGGAATCACACGATGTCAGTTTCCAGGAGGTGAAGTGGTCCACAGCTTTTAATGAGCCGAAATATCATAATTACTTTTATTCTGTGTGATGAACCTGGACAAGTGGAAGACCAAACAAATGATAGGCCTAAAAAGCTATCTACAGCAGAGGAATGTTAAAAATCCAGCGAAGACCTGACACATGAGCTGAGAGATGCATCTGGCCCTTCAGTTGACCCATGCTGAATCACAGTGATGAGTCCAAATGATGGGGTGGGATCATCGTGTGAGAGAAGGGAATCAAAGCAATACTATCTCAAAAGCATCTGATTAGCAACAGCTTTTTCAGCACAACAACGATCCCAAACACTCTGCCAGTGCAGTAAAAGCATATCTGGAACATTATCAGTCATAGATTGGCCTCCCCAGAGCTTGGACCTCAACATTACTGAAGCAGTGTGGGATAATCTAAAAGCAGCTAACATCCACAGAAGAGTTTTGAATATCCTTGATGCCCTCCAAGAAGCCCGGAGAACTATTCCTGAAGACTACAGAAAGAAATAACAAAAAAGCTACTTTAGAGACTTCAGGTTGTGTTGAAGAATACGGATGAACGTACCAAATATTGACATTTATGCTTGTTAGAATTGTAGAAACTCAGTTTTTGCCTTATATGCTGCATTTCCATGTTTGAATGTTACCCATAAAATATAAAGAAAGGCTTGGAACATTGTATCCTTTTTTATTAACCTTCTTTGTAGTTGTAGTGTTTATCTGAGCTGGACTTTAACTTTGATGTAGGCTTTGTGTACATACACTGTGTTAGAGGTTTATTTGTGAGGGGCTGAAGTCGAAGGTTTATCTTGTTAACTGGTAATTATGTCACAATGCATTTCAAGACATGTTACAGATTAATACAAAAGTAATGAAATTAATAATGTAAAAAATGACTCTCCAGGGATTAATTGACTAATCTAAAGCATAATACATTACTTTGAGTAACAACCCCGACAATGGTGGTCAGCACTGATGCCTCACAGAAAGTGTGTTTCTCTTGAGTTTGAAAAAGGCTTTGTCATCAAGTTTATATATTCATGTGTTCTGTCTGAGACCACCTTTGGTTTTGGTGATGGCAGCAGTTTTGGCCTGTTGGTCCAGACACTAATACAGACGGTAATATGTTAATTGAAATGGATTTCCATTAAATTTGATTGAGAAATTTACTAATTTCTGGCTGGTACTTTTTAGGCAAATAAGCTGCATAAACAAGTAATTTATTGCTCTTAAATAAATCAGAATATCGACCAGAGAATTGACTGGAAAATAAAATTAAAAAGGTTGAAAGCCATGTCGGTACAAGGGGTGAAAATGGATTAATTGCTTTGTGGGTGCAAATCAATAGGATGCAAATAAATGGAACAGCATGATACAACTGTGCACAACATTCAAGAAAAACAACTACTTTCAAGGCTCCAATGCTGCCTGAGGAAAACCTTTAAACGTGTTAATTATCCTGCATTAGTATAAAAGCTTATTGCGATATTGTATAACGACTCTTCATGTGGTTTATTGATTTTTTTTCCTGCTGCCAAGTACTTCAATAGCTTTCATCACTTGTATTAAAGTGATTTCCAACATTTTCATTAGAAAATATTTTTTAAAAAATCAATTACATGACAGATTTTCTCATCTTTGTTCTGCTTCGATAAATACTCTGCCATTTAATCAAACCAGCCTTTTTGTCATTACGGCTGACCACTTCAATGTGAGACGGATCATAATAATAGTTACTTGGTTTGATCTGTAAGCAGTGTGATGAACAAGACTCCAGACATTTATGAGGAAAAAAACTCAATACACAGCTTTGTGAAAGCCCTTCAACAACCAGCTATTTCTTTTTTCTTTTATACTTTATATTTTTTCCACGTGTGTACCACTGCTGTCTGAAATTTAAAATTCATAGAGGAATGTTAAATAATTAACAGCAGCATCCTTAACTTAAAACATCCTACAGGAGAGAAAAAATATGGATTAAAAGTGCGGAGGAGGGATTTCTTTTAAAAGGCCACAATAGTTTTTGTATCTGTGCATGGGAATTATCCAAAGTAGTTATTCAGAAACATAATTACTAATTTCCATCAAGAGAAGGGACAATGTAGTAATTAACCTTAACATTTTACATCATAGAAAGTTCTCCTTTTCTCAAATGCAGCTTTGATATTTCCTATTTCGTGAGTCAGTTACTCGATATTCTTTATTAAATCAGCGGGTATGCTGTTTTTCCAGGCTCTTGTAACTTGCATCAATGCGTGAAATCTCATGAATAAATATTAAGGACCAGCCAAATAATAAACCCCCACAATAATATCTTCTTTTCCCTGAAGATATTAACTTTGTAGTTTTTAAACTCACACCTGGCAAAAGTTTACCACATATGTATTAACTTTGCTGTTTTGCAAATAAAACTGGACTGATGGGCTTAAAAATGTACTTCCCAATCGAGGCGCATGTGAGAATGCAAATGTTAAAGGCGGTAGGGTTAGCAGTCAGCTGCTCTGCTTTTCATTGCCATACCCCTGTGAGAGACTGACACCCTGTCCAGCTGAGACCTCTGCAAGCCCCAAGTTGGATAACATTAAATATACTACACAATAAAGTGCAAAAAGGTGAGAGGTCTGAATAGTTCCCAAGGCAACTGTATGAAAAAAAACTCCCACACAACCCCCACCCCCCAAAAAAATCTAAATGAGTTTCCACTTCCAAAAATCTCATTCAGACTTTTTTTTTTTTTTTTTGAAGTTTATAAAGCTTCTTTCAGCCCACTGAGTCTGATTTATTTTACTGTTAACCTGGGCGATTTATTTCGCCACATGAAAATTTATTTCGCACATTAATTGGTGTTTCTACTCTGGTCGAAAGAATCCACGCTTCGTACTGATGTCCACAATTCTTTTATTCCTCTCACAATCATGGAGCACCGTGAAAACTAGAAACAAGTAAAATAATATCGATAGCACATATGATATTCATCTCAGCCACTTATTTCCTTTCACAAGGTGCACAAGTGTTAAACAAATAACAGCATAATGATTTTTTACCGTGTACGCCTTGTAAAACCAGCAGTAGAAAAGTTGTATATTCCGAAAAGTCCGCCGTGTTACCGTTCTGTCTTGTCTCTCCCGCGCACAACTTCCGGTTCCCGCAACTCACAGGAAGTGACTACTTCACAATAATATTTTAACAGAAACATTTCTTATAAGCAGGATATATCACTGGATTCATAGATTACCTTTCCTACTGCAAATGTACACAAGCATGAGAAGCAAATAAAGAAAACAAATAGAAAACAATAACGATCTCAGATTCACTTTGGTGTTGTCATGGCAACCCACACAAACATTTCAGCGTCAGCTACACTCCCACCAATTACCTTTGATTATTACAATTGAGAACGTAAATGCACTTGCATTTCTCATTATATCAATGGTAATTCCCAAGCACCATGTTGTTGTTTTAAACATTCTTGCATTGACATAAACAATATTCTTTTCTCAACAAATGAATTCAACAATATGAACAGTAGATTTTACATCTCCATAACATGTGCATGAAGTACAGCATAATGACAACTTCTATTTTAGAAGGGAAATCTAATCAATGAATGACATTTTTCCCATTTAGCTGTTTTTCACCAGGACCACTAATTTCTGAATGGGTCTCTGAATGATTGAGGGTTGGACGAGGCGTTCGCCTCCCTTTCCTAACTTCCGATCACCAGTCTGGATTGTCACCTTCCGTACAAGTCCATCATCATCCTCATGTGCTTCCACAACCCTAGCAAGTTTCCATTCATTGCGAGGAACATCTTCCTCTTTGAGAATCACAATGTCACCCACCTCCACATTACGTCTTGGTGTATGCCATCGCTGTCTCAGAGCAATATTGGCCAGGTATTCCTTTCTCCATCTGTGCCAAAATTGCTCAGTCAAATACTGTACCCTTCTCCACCGTTTCTTAGCATACAGGTCCTCCTTGACGAATTTACCTGGAGGTGGAAGTGGGACTGAGGATTTCATGGTGATCAAGTGGTTCGGTGTGAGTGGCTCCAAGCTTTTGGGGTCATTGATGTTATCAACAGTGAGTGGGCGGTTATTCACGATGCACATAGCTTCATAAAGGAATGTCCTCAATGAAGCATCATCCAACCTTCCCACACTGCAGGCAAGGACTGTGCTCAGTACGCTTCTCACTGTCCGGATTTGACGCTCCCATGCGCCTCCAGCATGACTAGAGTGGGGCGTATTCATCTGGAAGTCGCACTGATTTTCTGCTAGGTATGCAGTCACTCTTTCCTTATCAAGTTCTTTCAGAGCCTTTGCCATCTCGTTTCTTGCCCCCCTAAAGTTAGTTCCCTGATCGGACCTAATGTGCCTAACAGCTCCACGAAGGGCAATGAAGCAGCGCAAGGCATTGATGAATGCGTCAGTCGTCAAATCCTCCAACATCTCTATATGCACTGCCCTTGAGCAAAAACATGTGAAGAGGAGGCCGTACCGTTTTTGATCTTTGCGACCTTGTTTGGTGTGAAAAGGACCAAAGCAGTCCATACCACAATAAGTGAATGGTGGTGTGGGATCAACACGGTCACTAGGTAGATCTGCCATCCGTTGCTCCTCTGGTGGCGCGCGGGCTCTCCTGCACTGTACGCACTGCCTGATGTATTGGGCTACAGCCTTACTTCCACCAGTGATCCAGTAACCATTGGCTCTCAGGGCATTGAGGGTTTGTCCTCTGCCTTGGTGTTGTATCTTGGTATGATGGTGTGCAATGATGAGGTTTGTAACAGCACCATCTTTAGGAAGGATCACTGGGTGTCTTAACTCAAGAGGCACAGATGCCTTCCTCAGTCTTCCTCCTACTCTCATTATGCCATCTTGGAGAAATGGGTCAAGCTGAAAGAGTTGGTGGTTGCAAGGCAGCCTTCCTAGTTTCTGGCTGAGTGTGTTTAACTCCTCTTGAAAGGCATCTTGTTGTGCAAGCTTGACGAGAGTCTGTGCAGCTTGCTTTCTCTCTTCCACGCTTAAAGGCTCAGCGGTCCTGATCCTCTTTGCCAGCCGCTGGATACGAGCAATGACGTTGACAGCTGTAGTCCATCTTGAGAACCGCAGCAGATGCTTCTGGATGTCAAACTGCCTTGCTACATCAACCTTCAACACCTGAGTAGTCCTCACCTCTGGGTCTCCCACCAGCAAATCTGAAGTAGCCTGTTTTGTGGCTATCTCTCTTTCCCATAGAAAGCTGGGACCAGAGAACCAATTTGACTTGATGAGGTCAGCTACTTTGAGGCCTCTTGAGGCATGATCAGCAGGGTTTTCTCCTGTGTCAACATAGTACCATTTCCGTGCATCGGTGGTTTCTCGAATTCTCTGCACGCGGTTTGCCACGAACACATGGAACCTTCTTGCTTCATTATTGATGTAACCAAGCACGACCTTTGAGTCTGTCCAAAAATATTCGTCATCAACCTTGAGTTCTAGCTCCTCTCTTAACATGCTGCTCACAGATGCCGAGGTTACTGCTGCAGTTAACTCAAGTCTCGGTATGGTAACTATTTTGGTTGGTGCAACCCTCGCCTTGCCCATGACCAAGGAGCAGCATACCCTTTCTCTGCTTACCACTCTGATGTAAGAGCACTGGCCATACCCTTGACTGCTTGCATCAGAGAAATGATGAAGCTCGACTCTTTGAATCTCGCCAAGGCTGTCAGGTATGAAGCATCTTTGAATTTCAATTCTTTCCAGGTTCTCCAGATCCTTCATCCAAGTCTCCCACCTTAACTTCAAGCCTTTGGGTAGTGGCTCATCCCACCCTGTGCCTCTCTGACACATCTCCTGCAGCACTCTTTTCCCTTCAAGAATGACTGGGGCTAGAAACCCCAAAGGGTCATACAAGGAGGCCACAATTGAAAGAATCCCTCGGCGCGTTGCTGGTTTCTCCTCAAGTGACACCTTGAAGGAGAAGCTATCATTTTCAACATTCCACCTTATACCTAGCACTCTTTGAACTGGTAAATCCTCGTGATTAAGATCAACATTCTTTACCTCCGTAGCACGCTCTGCAACATCGACAGAGTCAAGGACCTCTCGGCTGTTGGAGAGAAATTTGTGAAGGTGCAGCTTTCCTTTGGCACACACGGCTTGGGCTTCTTTGACCAGTTCAATTGCCTTACCCACCGACTCTACACTTATGAGACCATCGTCGACATAGAAATGTTTCTGGATGAAGTTAGCTGCGGAGGGGTACTCTTTCTCACATTGGCTGGCAAGGTGCTTCATGCCATAATTGGCGCAGCCAGGGGATGATGATGCTCCAAACAGGTGAACCTTCATGCGGTACTCTCTGGGTTCAGAGTTTGTGTCTCCATTTTCCCACCAGAAAAACCGCAGGTAGTCTCTATCATCCTCGCTCACATGAAACCTGTGGAACATTTTCTCCACATCACACATGACTGCGATGGGATGTTTACGGAAGCGGCACAGCACGGCTGTTAGGCTATTTGTGAGGTCAGGTCCTGTTAGCAGATGGTCGTTTAAGGAGGTGCCTTCATACCTTGCAGAGCAGTCGAAAACCACTCTGATTTTTCCTGGTTTTCTGGGGTGGTAAACTCCTTGGTGTGGGATATACCAGACTTTCCCCAGCTCTGCTTGGTTTTCCACTTTCTCTGCATCTCCATCCTTGAAGACACCTTCCATAAATCTCACGTAGTCTATTTTGAATTTGGGATCTCTGTCCAGCTTCCTCTTTAGATGCTTCAGCCGTACTAACGCCAGCCCTTTGTTGTCTGGGAGATGCGGACGTGCTTTGAAAGGGAGAGGCATCTCCAGGTGACCATCCTTATTTTGTTGGATTCTGTCTTTCAAGATCTGCAGGAAGCAAATATCTTCTTGAGATATGCTTCTGTTACCAGGTTTTGTGTCTGCAAAATCAGACTCCAGGGCCTTGATGACAGCAAATGGTGTTATGGGTGGCACCTCTCTGACAGACACTCGATGACAAAAACCAGTCACATCTTTAGCCTGCACACGCTGTGGTGCGCTTCCCACAATGCTCCAACCAAGATCCGTCTCAATAGCATAAGGCTCATAGTCACCCCCAGTGACGACCCTTCTTGGAATTAACGCTCTGGAGCAGTCGTATCCAATCAACAATCCAACACCACAGTCCATCAACGGGGGTATCTCCTGGGCCATGCTTACAAGGTGTTTCCATTTGTTGGCTGTCTGGCAAGTGGGAATATGTGTGCGGTCAAGGGGAATGAAGTCCCTTGTGTAGGCTGGAGGCAAACTGATGGAAACATTAGAGGAAAATCCTCTAACTTTGAGCTTGCATACTCTTTGACTCTTCACGACTGAGTCTCTCCCCATCATGGTGGAAAGTTTAAGTTTCACTGGTTCCATTGTTGCTTGTAGCTTTTCGCACACCTCCTGATCAACAAATGTGTGACTGCTTTGAGTGTCCAATAGTGCATACACTAGGGTTTCAGTGTCCGGAGCACTAAGTGTTGAGATCCACACTGGGACTATCATTGATGTACTCCCACCTTCACCTCCACTCACACAACATGATAATGACAACGTACTTTCTTCAACTGCGCCTTGTGTTGATGCTGCTGTAGAACGATCTTCATGCAATGGCGTTGGGTGACTCTTTCTGCATATGCCACACATGGCCCTGTTCCTACAGTCTTTAGAATTGTGACCCTTTCTTAGACATGCAAAACACAACTTATTTTCAAGTATGCATTTTTTCTTATCCTCTACAGACATGTCCATAAGCCTCTTGCATTTATGTATGGAATGGTTCTCACTACAGCAAATACACTGGCCATTATTGGAATTTTGTGTTGGTGTGGTCCATTTCTTTGGTTTCCCTGCATCTCCCAACTTGATTTCACCAGGGTCAGATTTGGCGGTGGAACTTGATGGAATCGGGGGTTTCACATTTGTGGCAAACGTGTTTGCTTTTGAACGCTTCATCTCTCTTGCTGGTGCCTCTGCAGAGTGCCTTAAGGCATGTAAGGATGACACTGGATTGCATGCGATGCGTGACTCCTTAGAGATAAAGGAAGCAAACTCATGAAAGCTTGGATAGTCGTTGCCCCGATCTAGCTGCTCTGTGACATAACGGTTCCATCTAGATGTCACCCAATCAGGAAGCTTGACTAGTATTTTCTGATTCTCCTCACAGTCGTTAAGAACCTGTAAGCCCTTTACGTGAGGCATGGCATTACTACATGTTTGGAGGAAATCACTGAAATCTCTTAACTTGAGATATTCCTTTCCACCAATCTTCGGCCACCCATTTAGCTTATCTCTGAAAGCCCGCTGCACTACAAAGGAATGGCCATATCTAGCATTTAACCTATCCCATGCTTGTTGATAGGCTTCTTCATCTTTTCTGTAGAAGCTGCCTTCAAGAGAGGATTTTGCCTCACCTGCTATGTACTTTTGCAGGTAGAATAGCCTGTCTGCAGGGTCAGAGCATCGTCTCTCTATGAGGGCTTTGAAGCTTATGCTCCATTCTGTAAACTTCAGAGGATCGCCCGAGAATACAGAAGGTTCTGGAGTTGGCAAGCGAGTAAGAGCTAATGACTCTTGTAGCGATTGGACCAATGATGTCTCGTTTTGCACAACCTGCCGTTCTTGATCTGGGATGTGGTGAGCGAAGGGGTGTGCATCACTCACTTTGCTGAATGGAGGACTGCGTGTCCCATCCCTTCCCTCTTCTTCAGTGTAGACATTTAGCTTTGCCTGAATTACATCAATGTCCCTCTGATTTTCAAGTTTTCTCAACTGCTGACGTTGAGCTTCGATGGCAGCTTCCATATCAATTTCGGCTTTCTTTGCAGCCAGCTGAGCAGCCACTTCCGCTCTCATAGCTGGAATGCTAGGTGACTCTGAGAGATGGTTAGAATTGTGACAGCTGGGTGCAGTAACTCTGGAGGCTGTGGATCCATATATGGACCTAGCATATTCATTATCAAGTAGCATGCGTAACCTTGATCTTTCCGCCACCGTGTCAAACTCACCTTCATCTTCAGTCAGACGTACTCTCATCAGCTGCAGCAAGTCGGCCGTCACGGCTGAGCATGCATCGATCTTTCTTCGAAATTCTTGACTTGGTGAGGTTTGGAGTCGAATTCTGTCATACTGTTCCTTTAATTCAGACTCAAGCTTCTCAGCCTCATCCATCATATCATACATGTCACTCTCAGAGCATACTTGCTTTAACTTTGTGCGAATGTCTCTTACGTTGCTTTTCCATTTCTCGTATGTTGCTTTGAACCTCTTCTCCTTTTGAGTTAACTCTTGATCTTTCAGTTCCTGCATTTTTGGCGTTAATCGCCTTTCACGAGAGGATTTTCTTGTTTTTGTCTCAGATTTCTCAGACACTACACTTTTTTCCTCTTCCAAATCCCCTGCATCTTGTACTTCTGACATAACATCAGGGTGACTATGACCATCTTTAGACATTTTCAGACTTTAAAGGGGGTATCTTATGAAGAGGACAAGATAACTAAGGTAATTACAAGAATGGATGTAATAGGCGGAGAATTATTAAAATTAACACAAAGGAACCTTAGCTTAGATTCTTACGTATGACAGAAAATAAATTTTCAGTTTCAGCCTTCATGAAGCTTGCAAGCAACAGGTAAGAAAACAACAATAATTTCCAGAACTTCAACAGATTGTCCTTTTTTTTTCTTTTTTTTTTTCTTTTTTTGTTTGTTTGTTTGCTTGTTTGTTTGTTTTTGTTTTTGTTTTTTTTACACAATCCGAAATTTGAACACTATTAATTCCTTGTCCATTACAGCAAATTTGTAGCTCATGTTCTATCCATCAACTCATGAGGCATAATAACTGCACAATATAGCCTGAGGACTCACGCTTTAGCCTGAAACCGCTTCTTGGAGTGTCCGCTGAATCTGCAGCTCCCGATTGGTTGTCACAAAATGCAAAGCAACGTGTCCACTGAAGCCTGTAGCTCGCTGCAGGATGAGAAGCAACCGAGACCTGTAGCTTGCTGCAGGATGAGAAGAGCTTTGCACACCGAAGCCTGTAGCTTGCTGCAGGAGGGGAAGCGCGTTTGCAAACCGAGACCTGTAGCTTGCTGCAGGATGAGAAGAGCTTTGCACACCGAAGCCTCCAGATGGATTGGGACACGTTTTCACTGTTTCTACTCTGGTCGAAAGAATCCACGCTTCGTACTGATGTCCACAATTCTTTTATTCCTCTCACAATCATGGAGCACCGTGAAAACTAGAAACAAGTAAAATAATATCGATAGCACATATGATATTCATCTCAGCCACTTATTTCCTTTCACAAGGTGCACAAGTGTTAAACAAATAACAGCATAATGATTTTTTACCGTGTACGCCTTGTAAAACCAGCAGTAGAAAAGTTGTATATTCCGAAAAGTCCGCCGTGTTACCGTTCTGTCTTGTCTCTCCCGCGCACAACTTCCGGTTCCCGCAACTCACAGGAAGTGACTACTTCACAATAATATTTTAACAGAAACATTTCTTATAAGCAGGATATATCACTGGATTCATAGATTACCTTTCCTACTGCAAATGTACACAAGCATGAGAAGCAAATAAAGAAAACAAATAGAAAACAATAACGATCTCAGATTCACTTTGGTGTTGTCATGGCAACCCACACAAACATTTCAGCGTCAGCTACAATTGGTCTCTCCACTGTCTCCTCCTACTTTTACACTTGTAAAGGTCACCACAGTGTCTGCCTCCGCTCAACAGGCTCATATTACAGTTTTTGCCCGTTGCCTGAACACATTTTGCAAAACTTTGCTCATTGTGCCAAAACCCTAAACACAAGTAAACATGACACAACACTGGGAAATATACCATTCACATCTGCACCAAATTGAAACTCTACTCTCAAAACCTAAACTCTGCTATCAAAACCTAACATTCCTTTGTCAAAATGTAACTCTGTTGACAAAATGACACATACTTGCATCATATGCAAACACCTACAGAGCAGGGGGAACACACTAGTCTACTTTATATAAAGCACTGCAGTCTTTGATTTCCATTGTTCATTCAGAAGGCATATTTTCAGGAGACACATTTGCAAACAACCAAAAAAGCAAATAGGCCTACTCAATATTGTACATTGCAGTACCATGAATTCAGATAAAGCAAAAAAAACAAAACAACCCATAATACAGTAATAGAAAAAACACTATACTGTAAACAAAAAATCATGACAATTGTGCATACGTGGGCTCATGGATCCCGCTGTCTGTTGGGGTCTGGCCACAGGACCTCATCAACATCGCAAGCAATGTCTTCTCCCGCTAGGCACCGGGGAAAATATCCTCTTCCATGTCAAAACCATCCATGGATTGCTGTCACCTGAATGTCGCCGCAGGCCTGTTCCATTGCCTGCAGAAGAGGCATGCAGGCATGTAGTTGGCGGTCATATACACGCCATCTCCAAGCCGAAAAAAATTCCTCTATAGGGTTTAAAAATGGTGAGTAAGGGGGCAAGCATACCACTTCAAGTTGACTGTGGTTGGAGAACCAGGCCTGGACCAGAGCAGCCCGATGGAAACTGACATTATCCCATATCACCACAAACCTGGGCTGATCTGGTCTATTCTGTACAACTATATCATGGAGATCTAGAAATGTGAGTATATGTTGGCTATTGTATGGACCTAGTTTTGCATGATGATGCAGAAGCCGTCGAAGGCTTATGGCGGCACACAATGTGATATTTCCCCCGCGCTGCCCTGGAACGTGCACAATTGCCCTTTGGCCAATGACATTACGACCCCGTCGTCTTGTTTTGCACAGGTCGAATCCAGCTTCATCAATGAAAATGAATTCATGAGGCTGTGCAGCTCCATCCATGGCCAAGATTCTCTGTTAAAAAAAAAAAAAAAAAAAAAAAAAGAGAGAACATATTACTGTACTACAGTGCTACACATACAGAACCCTCACCCCATCACACGGGTACCTGTGTAGCTCTCAGAATCTCAGAATGTATTCATGTGGTACTGATATGGTACATATTCAGCTCGAAGTCCTTTGACCCTGTCACTGTTCCTCTCAAATGGTACTCTGTAGAGTTGCTTCATGGTGATGCTGTGTTTTCCCAAGATGCGTCTGATGGTGGTGATGCTCACATGGTTTATGTTGTTGAACACTTGCCTGTCTGCAAGTATTTGCTTTCGTAGCTGGTGGAGACGGATAGCATTGTCTGCCCTCACTAGGTCCACAACGGCAAGTTCCTGCCGTTGTGTGAACAGGCGTTGGCGTCCTCCCCCAGAAGGTCTTCGAGTCATTCTAGAGAAATACAACCACATATTGTCATTGGTTTGCTTATTTTTCTTACAGTACTTTACTGTATATACTGTATCATCCACTGTACAACACTGTACTTCAATATAAGTAATCATGGTATGTTTCACAGAAACTACCACTTTGGCTGCAAAAGGAGCATTAGCACCCTGCAATACCCTGTACACTTGATATGGTAACTGTAGAACAGTACTATAAAAACCATCTGAGTAGAGTAGAAGGCAGTGAGATGAAGACAGACCTGTTTTCTAGTCGGAATTTTCTTATTACAGATGCCACTGTGAAACGGCTTAGATGTGGGTGGACTCTCTGCCCAGCTTCCCTCATAGTCAGGCCGTGGTTGATGACATGGTCCACCAAAGTTGCTCTTATATCATCAGAAATATGGGTCCGTGCATGGCCTCTTTGACCTCCTCCTCCTCTTCCTCTTGCTCTCCCTCCATCCATGCTTGCAAAGTTCTTGAAATGGCTAAACTGAGGGCTTTTTGTGGTTGGCTAATTGGTGTTCGGTTCTGCAAGTAAGTGCCTTCAGGTGTATATTTGAGTGGTTGCAATTACCCGATGTGTTTTGTATTTTGGATACATGTGTTTTCCAAATGGCACCCTGAGATTTCATTTTTGAACGAAGTGTCTTATGTATGAAATAGAGTGTAGTATGCAGGACCATGTGTGTTGCATAAAGGAGTAAGTGTGTTGCATAATTGCAACCAGAGTGCAAAGCAGCACTTTTGTTTAAGGTATGGGTACATGTGTTTGAGGTATGGTAACAAAAGCTTCAAGTTGTGTTACTTTAGTATAAGCATGGGTTTATAGTGTTCAAGCAACGAGCAAAAACTGTAAGTAGTCGCTTGGGCTGTTTGGGCCAAAGTCCCCTGAATTAGCTACCATAAACTACACGCATACGTTCACTGAATGTGTAAAAAGTGACTCAGGCAGTTATCCATAGAAGAGAACCCATTCAATATTCACTCCATTGATGGATTTAAGTATAGGCTGACCCCTGCATTCAACAAAGCTGTAGGTTTGGGGATTAGGAAGAAATGCAGAGCATGGATTGAGTTTGGGATTTGGGCATGGTAATTAATTTAATGTGTGTGTGTGAGACAGCTACATATGCAGAAAGAGGATTTATAGTAGAGTCTGTACTGGATTAACTGCTAAATAAGCTAAAGTCGCTTTAGCGCTTCAGACACATACGTTTGAAGAAGGTCAGTGTACTATTAAATTTATATTCATCAGAGTGAGGTCAATCATATTTAATGGTCTGATTTCTCTAACAGGCTGTGTGTGTGTGTGTGTGTGTGTGTGTGTGTGTGTGTGTGTGTGTGTGTGTGTGTGTATACTACAAAACAGCATCATCCGTTTCCCAACCAATTAGCATGCATTTTCACACTGTTTACAAATAAGTAGCTGCATGCTGTAGTACACCTCAAGACAAATGCATGGAGCATAGCACCATGTTTTTGACATTGAGATTCTCCCAGTAAGTGGTTTAAATACATATTTTTATAATTTGATATTAGAATAAAACAACCAAAACTTTCTTCTTCGTCTTCACTGTGTAGGTATTGTTAAAGTATATTTCACCGATAGCAGTTACAGTAGCAAATCAATTCAAACAATCAATTTTTTTTGAAGATATTATTTGAACCAGCATATCTTCATGCTTAAATGTCCAGTCCTGTATGAAATATGACTGATAAAAGAAGAGAGCTGGCTGCTATGATGGTGAGAAGGAAAGTAGGTATTTTGTATGTACAGGTCCGGAGACTGATTCAAACTGTTTGCCTATGGTGTAGATAGGGAGAGAAACTGAGTAGGGTTAATCTTAAGGGAAGAGTATGTGAATGTTGGGAATGTGCAGGATCATGAGTTTGAAGCTGGACAAATTCTGATGTAAGTTAGAAGAGAAGGAAGAATTCTAGAGGAAGCTAGAGAGTATCCGCAGAAGTGACTGGAGAAGACTTCAATGGACACACAGGTGAAGGGAATAGAGGTAAAAGAAAGGTGTTGGGTAGATATGTTAAAGAGATGAATGTGGAAGGATGGATTAGTGAATTTTGTGGAAAAAAAATGAAATGACTGTGGTTAACAAGTATGTCAAGAAGAGGTAGGAACACAGAGTGATGTTGATGTGTAAGAGTAAAGGAAGGTGCACGCAGGAGCCTGCATGTAGCTAGGCAGCATCAGCTGGTAGGGTGGTTTTAGAAATCAAGCAGAGGAAGTCAGTGAAAGAGGCAAAGATTAAAGTTGAAATCGAAGAAGGAAGAACAGACATCGGGTAGAAATTCTGAGTGGTGGTGAAGAGATACCAGAGGACTGAAGTGGAGAAAGAAAACTACCAAGAAGGTATCTGGTGTTGCTGGTGAATTGAGGAAATACAGCAAAGTATTCAAAGAGGTTAGCAAAGACAACGGGAGGACAGTCAGGAAGATGAAGAAAGTAGACGGGAATAGTGGGAGGCATGCTTCCTCGGCTGCAACACCCCACTGTCTACCAGGAGACACATCAACAACCCATCTGAACAAAGGAAACAATAGATTATTTCCTGTGTCTCTAACTTCCACCCCAAAACTGTCACCATGAGCTGGAGCTCAAACAATGGAAGAACTTATTTACAGACTATTGTCACGGGATGGGTCACTGACTCAGTGTTTTGTGGTTTATTTTGTATTTTTGAGTCACTTATGTTAAAGTTGTGATGATAAGTTCCTTTGTTATTCTTATTTAAGGTTTAGTTGAGTTTTGGTTTGCCATTATTATCATCTGTCTCATGAGTTTTTGTGTTTTGTTTCTTGTCTAGTTTGTTATGTGATTTAGCTCTGTGTGTTCCCTATTGTCAAGCTTCTGTTGTCATTTCTACGTCTCATATTTCCTGTTTTATTTTGGCGGGGCCTACTGTGCCGTTGTTATTGTTTTTATTTTCTCTTCCCAGTAGCGTCATTAGGTTCATGTGTATCAGCTGTTTCCTCATGTGTTTTCACTTCCTCTAATCACACCTTGTGTGTATTTAGTCTGTGTGTTTCTGTTCACATTGTCAGGTTATCTGTTTTACGCTCCACGGTGGTTAAAGTCAGTCATAGTTTCTTCATAGGTGTTCATAGTTTGCAACTGCCTTCAACCCGAGTAAAGGCTCGCTTTGTGTTGAAACCAGCTGTACCTCTCTGCATCTGGTTTTGGGTCCTGTACCTAATACACTGGCAAACCCCGTTGTGACAACTACACATTTTTAGGAAAATTATCCATCTAAATTCAAAACGCTGCAACAAACCCACTCTACCTGGAATCTTTCAACACCTTCCTAACGACTTGACTTCATATTTTTAAATTTACTTTTTTGATTTATTTTTTCAGCCTGAGTTCCACCCACAACTTGAAATTTCCATCCCTTGTTAGATTTAGACTCCACAGACTGACTTAAAACCCTTATCAACTGGTGCAGTGATGGTGCCCAGTTTAAAGCCAGATCCATGCAATTCCCTAAACTCGAAAGAAGGTAAAATGGAAAAAAAATATGAATTAAATTGGCCTAAAGCTTTTGGAATGGCTGAATAAAGTTAAACATGTCTGAATGACAGAAACACTAAATATCTCATTTGTACTTTCTATATATATATATATATATATATATATATATATATATATACATACATACATACATACATACATACACACACACACACACACACACACACACACACACACACACACACATACACATGTCAGTGATCATAAATACTCAGATATCTGACGACTGCTTGCCACCCAGCATAATCACTGCAGTAGAAGTTCTAGTGGCTTTTGAAGTCACAGCTTGGGATTCAATGCAAGTCTCAGAATGGCTCAACAGGGAAGCTTAAAGATGCTTAAACTCAGCTGGAATCCCTGCTGCCCTGCTGGAATAATCACCTTATTGTAGTGGAAGTTTTGTGCGTCCATTTAACCCAGGGACCTGAGTTATCCAGAGAAAAGACTGCTGGCAGGGCATTGCAGACAAAGTACTATCCAGACAAAGTGTAGTTTGAAAGCCATTAACATAATAGCCATAGTTTGGAAGATTATTTCTCCAAAAAGAGAAATGTGATAGGAATTGAAAGCATAGTATCTGATCAAAACCGGTCCCCTCAAACGTGATGTATACTCATCAATGCTGCCTATCTGCCCTGGTTGCTGCAGTTGAGTTTCGAATGTAATGTCAAACTCCCCTCAGAGGACAGACTGATGTCTTCATCAATTAGGTGATGGAACTGTGGTCTTTCTCTTCACTTCCTGTGTGCCTTTAGGGCCTTGCTGGATGTTATTATAAAAACGATGATAGCTTCATTAGCATGCAAGGATATCAACTAGAAAAGAAACCTAATATGGGTGGCTGTAGCTCAGGTGGCAGAGCAGGTCAGCCACTAATCAGAAGGTCGGTGGTTCGATCCCAGGCTGCATCCTGGCTGCATGCCAAATATCCTTGGGCAAGATACTAACCCCGTGTTTGCCTACTGGTGGTGGTCAGAGGGCCCGGTGGCGCCTGTGTCCGGCAGCCTCGCCTCTGTCAGTGCGCCCCAGGGCAGCTGTGGCTACAATGTAGCTTGCTATCGCCAGTGTGTGAATGGGTGGATGACTGAATGTAGTGTAAAGCGCTTTGGGGTCCTATGGACTCATATATATGATTGCCCTTTTTTCAATTTTTTCAATATATATATAATGTTCTGATATAATCCAGACAATACATGAATTAAAATTTTTAAAGGTAACAATTGTCATCTTCAACAAATTGTCAACATTTAACAAATGTGCAGTTGCATGCAAACAGAAAAACATACATTTTGGCGAATATAGCATCCAGGTTATACAATTTTGTACCTTGGGTTTAAATACGAAAATCAAAAATTTCAGCCAATCAGTTCATATTGTCTGACCTTTCCACTGCATAGGCATAAAAATGGTCAGTCCTGATAAGCAGTGTATTTGACAAAGATGCCAAATGAGGTTTCTCACCTCTGTGAACAGAGACTCTCTACATTTTGGACAGGTGAACATTTTACTTGCATCCTTTAATCTGTGCAATCAGCTCCAGTACTTTGGTTTTCCTTTGGGTGGACAGCGGCAGGTCATAGACAAACTCAAAGAAGGTGAAGACGGAGCCAAGTGGTGCTGGATAGGACAAGTTACATACCCAGTACAGTTTGAAAAGCTTATCCACAGCACACGTCAGGCCATCATTCAGAGAAATGGTTACTCTGTCATTCTTAGCAACAATGATGTACTGCCTGGTTGCCCTCTTTAGATCACCGATGCATATCAGCTGGGGTTGGTGTGTTGTGGATGATGCTTCAGGATCACTGCAAAGCGATGCAATACTTGTTCCAGGCTTGGAGATGGGGAAGATAAAGATAGTATTCAGTGAGGTGTAGACAAATGCTTTCCTCAGGTAAATACCGTGAGAACTTTACTGAATACATACCAGTGCAAAAAAGGCTGCAACGACTGGCACCAACTGGTGGGAGTAGGTGTGTTAACACATGGCGGGGGGGTTCTTGTTTCCAGGGCAGCTACTGATTTGAGCTTCGGAATGATACTGGCTTCTAGGGCTGCCACGATTTGTCGACTAGTCACGATTACGTCGACTATCAAAATCGTCGACGACTGATTTAATAGTCGACGTGTCGTTTGAAGCTTTGTAAGATCGCAAAAGACGCAGGAATAATAGCAGGATTTAAGAGTGTAATAACGGACTGAAACAGAAGATGGCAGCACAGCATGTACAAGGATGCCAGCTGCCGTTAAACCCCGAAGAAGAAGAAGAAGCAGCAGCTGTGTCCCAGAATTCATAGCGCGGCCCAGCTTAGTTTCCAACAATGGCGGTAGCTAGTTAGTTTTAATATTACTCTTATTATTCTTTCTGGGTCACAAAATAAACGTTTAACATATTTTCAGGCGAGAATGTAGCTGTGTAAACCTCAAATATCGGCTCAGTGTATCAGGACACCACATATTTTCAAAAGCGCTCCGACGTTTTCGGAGACGTCTGTTACCCACTAGCTCGATAGCTAGCCGGGGGCTAGGTCACTAGCGCCGTGAGAACACCGGACTCCCGGCAAATTGTTTTCAAACCCACCGCCGTCTTTCGCGACTCAGGTTAAATATATATGAGTCACTTAGATAAATTAAAAATGTTGTTGTTTGGCTTTTTTTTTTTTTTTTTTTTTTAGTATTTTATTTGTTCCTGAGTAAATCGGTTTGGCTGAGATTAAAGTTACAGTTTTTACACAGCTGAATAAACGTCAAGCAGACAGCTGATCATCAGAAGTGTGAGATGCTGGAGAATATACTCCGGTGTCCTGTTATATTTTAGATAGCAAGGAGTTTATTAAACTTTACCGAAACAATCTGCAAATTTCATTAAAATTGAATAAACTATCATCTTGTCTTTATTTTTAGTTAGCACCTTAAAAGCTTAAAGCTGTAAGCTAATGATAGTTATATAAGAGCAGATGCTGCTGGTGCAATAAGCTGTAGTTTTACGTCCAGTGGATGATGATCTGATTAGTCGACTAATCGCATAAATAATCGGTGACTAGTCGACTATCAAAATAATCGTTTGTGGCAGCCCTACTGGCTTCCCATTTTCGCAAAAAGAGGTCCACCTTTCCTCCTGTAAGATTGCCAAACTCCAAGTCCAGCCTACGGAAATAAAAGAAGTGTTTACGTTTAAAATGAAGCATTAAATACATTAAATCAAAAGTACATTCTGTCCATTTGGTAGCTGTATGGCTAAAATCAAACTTTACAGTATCACATTTCTGTTACCCATTCCACATCAAGCTTACCTACACAGTGAAACAACAATTTACTTGGAGTGGTATTTGAATACAAGTCCATTATTCCTTAATTTTAGCTATGATTTGGGTCCCATCAGACCCTGAGAAAAAATTAGGACTTTTTAGCTGATGTTCAACTTTCTAGCAGACAATTTCTTATGTTGTCTGTCTGCGGTTTGTCCTGTAGAGCTTTTTTGTTGAAAATAGTGCTGCTGAAAGCAGTTTCATACAGATTTAGGTGATTTTTTGTAGGGTTTTCACTTCCACGAGCAGCACTTTCTGCATTGTCATTTGATGTCCCTACTATTAGATAGTCATTTGGTGGTACGACTAAGATTTTGGACCATGTGAAAAGTGATGCTCATTGTAATCAGTGCGCAGGGAGTAATGATCAAACTCTGAAGTTATAAAACTTTCAAAATATTCACTAGGAGCTCATAAACATACCTCCAAATGTATCGACTCCTGTTACATACTTTGTAGGCAAAACACAACTGAGTGGAGAAGGAGTACATAAACCATTACCAGAGAACCAAGCAACTTACCAGACTTGGCATGTCCAAAAACCGTGGGTACTCTCCGAATATTCCAGGCTCTGAGACTGGTGTATGTTTCCTCCATGCCTGACATGATAATTGGAAGGTTCTCAGCTGAGGGCCGCAATAACTTGGGTGACCCACTCATCTGTGCTGCTGGTATTCCCATCCTCTCGCCTGAGCTTCTTGTCTTCACCACAGTCATCTGTCACTTTTCGCTTCTTATAACGTCTCTGCCCCTGGTCGAGATTCCGTCTAAGGTTGCGCAGTTTAGTCTCTAGGAATCCACAATGAGAGACTGGATCATAATAATGCTCCTGAGGAAGAAAGGACAGAGGTATATGGGTAACAGCTGAGCAATTTTAACTGAGAAAAAAAGCTCTAATAAATAATTAGATAAAGGTTAAACAATACACAGTAAGTGGGAACAAGTGCAATTTACAGTATGTAGTGGAATTTACATTATTAAAATGCTAAATTTACTTATAAATCCTTCCCCCTGTCCTGCCACTTAAGGGTGGAAAAGTGGTGAGGATGCTTTTTGCTACAGTTAGCTTCTCTGCACTAAGAGGGTAACTGGAAAACAAACTTTTTTACTTCTGTGCACTTCAACATTTTTAAAGGAAAACATTCATTGCAAAATTTTAACAAAGTACAGTAAAGTACTATACTTACTAACCACACCTCTCCACCAAATCCCCAATGCACGTCTTCACAAGGAGCCTCCTCGATGGCACCGACAGGTTTCATACTCCTTAAGAATCTGTGGGGCTTTCCTGAGTGACTTCAGGGGTTGACTTTGTTCTTCTGTGGTAATGGTAGACTGTGTAAAGGCAACACCAGACACTTTACCTCTCTGCAATAATCTTCAAAGTCATGACAGCAAATTTCCACAGAGCATAAAAGCACGAGTTTACTCAAAAAGCTGCAGCAGAAGAAGGCGGTTTCTTAACTACGTGATTATAACGCAATGACTAAAATAAATTCTGAATAATAAATAAATTGATTTTATCTTCTAGTTGCTACTTGGTGAATAAATCTGATCCTGACTAATAGTGATGTCTGATGTCTGTGGCACTGCTGACAATAAGAATTTTTTTTTTTACAAATTTCTTTCTCATCTATAAAAGTGGTTACAAGGACTTTGACAGATTCTAAGTTGTCATATGTGTGCTGAAAAAATGAAACACATGGCTAAATAAGTAAGATAATTTGCATGGTCAAGTTGCTGTTGTTTGGTTTTTTAAATAACACTGACTATTACTTCCTCAGAAGTTCTGCATAAAAAAGAAACTATATCAGAGCATGTTTCCAGCAATAAGCCTTAAAAAAGAATGTGCACATACTTTAGTTAATCATACTAGATGCAAAAACTGCTTTAACTGCTTGAAAAAATAATTATCTCTGTCAATATGAGGTATATTTCATGTTAAAGTTACTCAGTCTTTATTCCTATTCTCTGCTAGTAAACGAATGGTCGCGGTGATAACTACATTTGCTATATTCAGAGCTAACGACAATATTGTCATTTTACTCAACACTGCTACGGTTAGGTGCTGACTCTGGCGTTGCTCATAGACAACATAATGCCTGTCGGAGCCGCTAGCCAACTACCACACTGGTTCTAAGAGCAATTTCTGAATACTCTAATACATAAATAAAGTAAATAGATAAATACACGAATAAAGTAATACATAAAAATACTACCAAAACACATTAACTCTAATGGAGTATGGCACGAAATCCAAGAACTAATAATAAAATTAAGAGTAGGATATGTTAGCAAGACTGTTACATTAAGGTTAGTTAGGTATAGTTAAGCAGTAATTAACTTAAACTCTAAACTCCTACATAACTCCTATATTTTATATAAATTCACATTCTTCCAGAAACCCGGCATATTTTCAGTACATTAAGATAAACTGGTAAATGATACTTACTGTAAGGTCTGACAACATACTAGGCGACGTAACCTCCATCTTTGTCTCCTTTGTCTCAGTGGCGCGAAAGATAGCGCCCCCTTCCCGCCGCCGATATGTCATGTTGCTGGGCAGAATTTGTTTCAATTTTAAGCATGTGTGTTCTTACTCATTTCATTTTCTACTTTTGCTTCAATTATATTCACATGTTACGGTCAAAATTAAGCCTGTTCTTTGTGGATACTTATGCTTATAGTATAGCCATGGCCATTAATTGGTATGCCATACATATTGAGAAATAAAAAATTAATCCTCTTTCAGAATTTTAGTACACCATACACACCTTGGTCCACATTACATTATAAAATGTTTTATTTGTTGAAAGTAATGAGGAAAGGATTAAGGAAAACAAACAATAACTAAACATTTTATTTATTCAGTTAATATAGTTATAATACATTGTTAATCTACAATTTATTTCACTAAACACAGGGCTAGCATCAAATTACTGAGCTGCTAATTTTAGGTCCTGTTGTTAGATTCTGAAAATAACACACAAAATGTGTTAAACTGTGCAACACATCAAGTGTGTTAAGCGTTTTACACATTTTTTCAATGTTTACACATTTTCTTACACATGTTATGTTAAAATTTACACAAAATGTGTTAATAGTGTAACAACACATTTTTTGTGTCATTTTTTAACACATCCTTTCTAAGAGTGTAGAGATCTGGATGGAGGTGTAGTTGGAATATTTCTTGCAGATATGACTCAACAGATACAATTCTATACTTTAGACCTAGGTGGCACTGTTGATCTGCAAAAAACTGTGTGTGTGTGTGTGTGTGTGTGTGTGTGTGTGTGTGTGTGTGTCTGTGTGTCTCTCTCCTCAGTGGCTTAGCTTCCCGTCCTCAATGCCAGGAATTAATGATTTCACCCTCTCTACTATCCTCCTTCTCACACACATAAACATACTCTACCTTTGCTTTTCTCTGTCTCATTCTTGGACACACACATGTGCACACAGATACTTACTTTTTTGTATAGACACGCGCACACGCAAACACACACGGAATCTCATTCTAAATTCATTCAATGAAGACAATGTTTTTCCCCCTGTGTGTTGTGTCTTGTGACATCAGTTGAGTTCTTACTTCCATAAACATCAGCTTTTCAAACCTGCATTGTGTCTCAGTCCTGCATCCTTATAAATATCAAAGTCAAGTGGGACCTGGTTGGTCATGAAAGAGGGGAGTTTGGCATAAGGGACTAGTTTTTTTTTACCCTGTATCTATCTATCTATCTATCTATCTATCTATCTATCTATCTATCTATCTATCTATCTATCTATCTATCTATCTATCTATCTATCTATCTATCTATCTATCTATCTATCTATCTATCTATCTATCAAAAGAATTGCTTTTTGTCAAAAATGCCCAAACCTGAGAGCCGGATCGTGCATGTTTCTGTTTGGAGATTAGTAAATTTGCACTTGAACTGCACCAAGATGGCCCAGGCCAGATGACAGGGCCAGTTGACAAGTCGCTACTCAGATGGCCACAGTACTATGCAAAATCTTGACCTCCTCCTCATTTCATTATATTCTAATAGGAGAATGGGAGGGATAATTTTATTATTGAACAACAACCATGTTCTCAATGAACCCAAAAAACTCATTAATATCAAAGCTAAATGTTTTTGGAAGTAGTTTTTAGTTTGTTTTTAGTTTTAGCTATTTTAGGGGGATATCTGTGTGTGCAGGTGACTATTACTGTGCATAATTATTAGGCAACTTAACAAAAAACAAATATATATCCATTTCAATTATTTATTTTTACCAGTGAAACCAATATAACATCTCCACATTCACAAATATACATTTCTGACATTCAAAAACAAAACAAACAAATCAGCGACCAATATAGCCACCTTTCTTTGCAAGGACACTCAAAAGCCTGCCATCCATGGATTCTGTCAGTGTTTTGATCTGTTCACCATCAACATTGCGTGCAGCAGCAACCACAGCCTCCCAGACACTGTTCAGAGAGGTGTACTGTTTTCCCTCCTTGGAAATCTCACATTTGATGATGGACCACAGGTTCTCAGTGGGGTTCAGATCAGGTGAACAAGGAGGCCATGTCATTAGTTTTTCTTCTTTTATACCCTTTCTTGCCAGCCACGCTGTGGAGTACTTGGACGTGTGTGATGGAGCATTGTCCTGCATGGAAATCATGTTTTTCTTGAAGGATGCAGACTTCTTCCTGTACCACTGCTTGAAGAAGGTGTCTTCCAGAAACTGGCAGTAGGACTGGGAGTAGAGCTTGACTCCATCCTCAACCCGAAAAGGCCCCACAAGCCCATCTTTGATGATACCAGCCCAAACCAGTACTCCACCTCCACCTTGCTGGCGTCTGAGTCGGACTGGAGCTCTCTGCCCTTTACCAATCCAGCCACGGCCCATCCATCTGACCCATCAAGACTCACTCTCATTTCATCAGTCCATAAAACCGTAGAAAAACCAGTCTTGAGATATTTCTTGGCCCAGTCTTGACGTTTCAGCTTGTGTGTCTTGTTCAGTGGTGGTCGTCTTTCAGCCTTTCTTACCTTGGCCATGTCTCTGAGTATTGCACACCTTGTGCTTTTGGGCACTCCAGTGATGTTGCAGCTCTGAAATATGGCCAAACTGGTGGCAAGTGGCATCTTGGCAGCTGCACGCTTGACTTTTCTCAGTTCATGGGCAGTTATTTTGCGCCTTGGTTTTTCCACACGCTTCTTGCGACCCTGTTGACTATTTTGAATGAAACGCTTGATTGTTCGATGATCACGCTTCAGAAGCTTTGCAGATTTGAGACTGCTGCATCCCTCTGCAAGATAGCTCACTGTTTTTGACTTTTCTGAGCCTGTCAAGTCCTTCTTTTGACCCATTTTGCCAAAGGAAAGGACGTTGCCTAATAATTATGCACAGCTGATATAGGGTGTTGATGTCATTAGACCACACCCCTTCTCATTACAGAGATGCACATCACCTAATATGCTTAGTTGGTAGTAGGCTTTCGAGCCTATACAGCTTGGAGTAAGACAACATGCATGAAGAGGATGATGTGGACAAAATACTCATTTGCCTAATAATTCTGCACTCCCTGTATAAGGCATAAACAGAGCTTGTACAATTCTAATGACTTTGAAATGAGTATTTTCTATGTCCACCTTTATGCTGCAACACAGCCTGGTGTGTAGTATTGGAAGTTGTTGGCTCTCTTAGGCTCGTGTTCTTAGTGTTTGAGATCATTATCATGCTGAAAAATTAAGCAGTTTCCAATCACATGCTTTCCAGAAGTTATTGTATGGTGGATCAAATCTTAATGTGCTTTTCAGTGTTCAAAAGTCCATCAATTTTACCAAGATCTCCAGCACCTGTGGTTAAAATAAAACCCCAAACCATGTCAGAGCTTTAGACATCCATTGTTGTATCTCTCTCCTGCCCAACTCTATATATTGACAATGAATTGAACCAAAAATAACACATTTGGATTAATAACACCACTGATTGTCAGTCCAGTTCTTTTGCAATTTGGCATACCTCTGCCTATTCTCCCTGTTTCCCTACCTTAAGTATGGCGTTTTGACACCCTTGAACTGAGACCATTTCTGATGAGACCAGACGCATCTCTGGCCATGTCCACAATAATAATAATTGAAAATGCATCTTTTTCTCTCTGTTTTGACCTTCCGTCCAAACTGAGACAGCATCTTTGGTCAAGGAAAACTGAGCTTTTTGAAAACGCTCTCCAAAGCGGATACATTTGAAAACGCTGTTTTCGCGTCTCAGTGTGGACCGAGAACCTTGGGCCTTTTCGAAAACGATGACGTATTTTAGTCATGTGACCAATTAAACTAAGATTACGCAGGGCATTATAGAGCAGTCGTTTTGTTTGCTCTCAATTTTGACAGCCCTACTAAAGATTAATATCAGTTTGTACTTGCTCCAGATAGCTTTTCTTCAAACTCTGTAATTCTCATTCGCTTTTGCAACTTTGTACTTTTGTGTTAATCGTAGCAACAACTCCACCTCATTGTCAGTCCATTTAAAAAACTCGGTGCTTTTCCTCGACATTTTGCCGCGATGTTTCAAATAAACGGCAGACAGAAATGATGCAGGTTGAATTGTCTTACGTGTCACCCATGAGCAATCCAGTAACGTAGCATTTTCGATTGTTTCAGTGTGGATGAACAAGTGCTTGAAAACGATAGTGTGGACGCGGAGCGTTTTTAGACGAAAACACCGTTTTCAAATTGATCTGGATTAGTGTTTGTGACCTTCAGAAATCCTGAAAAACAATTGCTAAAAAAACTTTAAAATAATAAGAAATGAGGGGTATCTCAAGACTTTTAGACAAAAAGTAACAACCATGGGCAACTAATAATGACCGGCACACAAAAGTATATTTGGTTGTGTTTGATTAATACAGATTGACACAGGTGGTACAAATGTGCTGTGAAACCATGCCAGAAATGTCTGTAAAGTCACTTCTGAAAGTACACACTTCAAAATGTAACAAAAAGCTAACTTTCAAAGAGAGGCAGGGTATGTAATTGAACAATAATTGTGCACATTAAGAGAAATTTTCCCCTTGGACGAAATGACAGCGGTGCACATGAAAAGCCACAAATTGGTGTTACAGAAATGCCTTAAAAGAGCCAGAGGGAGAGAAGTTTTAAACCACCTTCTTGCCGACACATAGTAAGGCAGTCACAGTGTGAAGTGAGTGTGAATGTCACACTGTCGTCTTTGGAAAGTTACAGAAATGCTCAGACACGGATCTCCCTAATCCATCCTAGCCCTCAAAAGAACGGTGTTGGAGAGTGAGGGTTTCTGAAGCTTTCCATTTAAAGCCGATAGAGTATGCCCATCTCTTAAGTTGAACCTAATAATATTTCTGCTAACATTTGAAGTTTGAGTTGTTTTTAAAATAAGCCAGAATGTTATTCTCTTTCTTAGAGCAGTTATGTAACGTGTTTATTATGTCTGCTGTACTCAGAAAGATACTTTAAAAAGCCACAGAACGCTGTGAACCTACCTCTTTCATACGTTATTGAGAAGATTAACGCCATTCCACTTTTAATGTCAGACAAACAGGTAAAATATATTTTACAAAGACAAAAATCTAATCCGAATGAACAGGAGTTTAAATCTTGCCACTCCATGTATGTCCAGTCAGATATCTTCACAAGAAAATTATCTTCCTTTCTTTGTAGAACTGTTAGGAAATTAGGCCAAAGTACCAATCCTATAGTGACAAGGCTTTTAAGGCTTCAACTTGAAACTGATCCTCAGTCACAGTGTTGACTTATTATTAGTCCCCCCATCCCTTTATTTAGTATGGACCTTCCACTGTCATTCTGAAAGTACATTAAATATAAAACTAAAAGACTCTTCATAACACATAAAGACAGTTCAGATTTATATTCCAGGAGGAGGAGGTGGGATTTGTATCCACCTAGAGAAGGTTGTCTGGAAGCTCAAGTCAGGGCAGAAAATCTGCTGTAGAAGAGCCAATCCTTGTCCATTTTGGTGGTGAAATGGAAAAATGTAATGCACTGTGAGATGAATCAGTGCTACCAGATAGAGCAATAACTTACAAATTACTTTTTGTGGAGTGAGACTACAATCATGGCTGAAGTCAAAAAAGTCCTCACAGCAGCTGATAGCACTTTAAAACCATTCCAGGGATAGACGTAACCTTTGAAGAGCATGGTTAAAGAAGGGCTAAATTATAAAGGTTCACAAGATGAACCAAAAACGTAAACCGCCATGCAATCTTGCAATCTTGTAGTTCAAGTGGTTAGTTTTGCATCTTCTTTTCTTATTTCTTGTTAGATAAAGTGTTTTCTTCCCAAGGACATTTTTTTATTTGTTAATTACAGTGTTTCGTGCTTAGGCTCAACATTCTTTGAATCTGACAAAACTCGAACTTCAAGAGCTGACAGGAGCATTATTAAGTGCTGACAAGCTGAGGCACAAATTACTGTTTTTCTTTGCATTTACCTTCAAACCAGCACCTCTTAATATTCAACTATATTATTTACAAATATTTCTCTAAGTCTGACTTCAAGCCAGTTGGATTTGTTGTTAGAGAACATTTGAAACTGTTGCCTTTCCTTTTTGTTACATCAAATAAATGCAATAGCTTCACCAAGAAGGGGACGATCAGAGTTTAACAGTGTAATGTGAGTGATCGTGGTTTTTAAAATTTTTAAAATTATTTAATTTTTAGGCACTCTCGGATTGGTTGCTTTAGGGTTCCTTTGTTCTTAGTTTTCTTTGTTAACTTTCGATTTTCAGTTATTCATGAATGTTTTGAATAACTCAGTATAGCCTCAGTCCTGGCTA
This sequence comes from Mchenga conophoros, assembly GCF_057382185.1. NCBI lineage: Eukaryota > Metazoa > Chordata > Actinopteri > Cichliformes > Cichlidae > Mchenga > Mchenga conophoros. Next base: position 14,878,307 of record NC_140544.1, on the reverse strand, counting down.
TACTTAAGCTCTAGCTCTAAGACAGACTAACACATACTGTATGAATGCGACACAGAGACAAGAGGGGTGGAACAAAAGGAAACCATGACATATATGGCTTGTTAGCTTTTTAGTTAAAGTCCATTGCCAATGCCACCGTGCTGTTGTGCTTTACTAAAACAGCAGACTTTTTATGACACATGGCTTTACTGCACAAGGTAATGAATTGACATCCATCCTAAAAACTACAGATTTCACCCTATATGCCCTTTGTATCATATTTGATACATGAGTTTCTGAGACCTCTATCTCATCAACATGATCAATACTTGCCATAATTTCAAAATGTTATGGACAAAACATTGTTGTGAACAAAAAGTTGCCAAAAACTCCAATGTATCAAATGCAATACAAAAAATATATAATGATACACATATGATACACATACGATATAGCATTTTTTTTGTGGATTTTGTTATAAGGTTTATTAGACATCACATTTCCAACAAATCAGAATAAAAAAATACATTTTCTGGCTATTTTTTGATGGGTTGGGTCTTATAGGGTTAAAGAGTATATGATACAAATAGATCCTTTAACTAATAATTTCCACACTTGTTGAGGAAATTGCCAGTATCTAAGCACAAAATGAGAACAAACTTACAATATAAGTGTATATCCTGGCTCAGGTCACCTTAAGTGGAATGAAAAATGTATCTTGTTTTTTGTTATTTTTCTTTACCATTTCTATTCAGTTGAGTCATTATTATCGTTTTACACATATCTGGAAATGCATTTGTTTAATTTATTGCTAAGGGATAGCTGAGGATACTCTCATAAACAGCATTATTCTCTCATTACTATTACACATTATTTAGGCATTTTCACCCTGAACATGTTTTAATAACTTGAATATTGTAGGCATGCATTCTGTGGAAAACAATGGTATTTCTAACTTCAATTTTTTTAAAAACGTATCTCAGTTTTTATTTCTGTTTCTGCTATTAGGCTACTGAATGGCAATGCACTGTGGCCTCTGGTTGTCTGGTTTCAAAATACGAAGAGGGAAACAGCCAAAATACTGAATTCGAGGCTTCATAAATCAACAGCAGGGTCTATTATAAAGACACTTCACAGCCTGAGGCAATTTTTAGGTTGTCACCAGGCGTGGCACAGCTGAGACCGGTTCAGTAACAACTTTGACACATTATCATATGTTTATTTACTCATTGACAGGCAATAAAGTTTTGATCAGACAGAAGTAAAGTTACTTATTCCACCTGTTTTCTAAGTTGCACTATGGCCTGGCGAAGGGAGCTTTATTGAATTTTGAATTTCCACTGCTACCTCTCGTTCATAGAATCCAAGGTTGCTTATTTTTGCCTCACAAGTGAGGAGCTGCTACTGACTAAGCTACTGACTATGGGAATGTTTTATACAGCTGAAAATGTAAAGGAATATAGCCATGGTTTAAGGGCTTAAGGAGTTTGAGTTTGAGGAAATGAAATAACCCAGAGCATCACAACAGGTGGATGATCACAGCAAGGCTGAGACAGGTCTTGTGAGGAAGATGCCAGAACCTTAACTACTCTGGTTATGTGATCAAAGATAAAGTATTTACATAAAGATTCACATAAATATTTAAAGAACATCTAGTATAGATTTAAAGTCCTAGTCTTTTTTTTCTTTTTAAATTTCCACCTGAAAGTACTCAATTTCCATTTCCAAGCTCTGTAGGAACCAAATGAACAGCCTTGGACTGCTGAAATACTGATGGAATAAAATTCAATAAACTCACCAGGCAAGAGTGAGAACTGAAGAGCTCCAGCAAAAGCATCCGTAAGCAACCTGATGCTATGGAACCTAGCCTAAAACTGTCAACAGACAGTTTACCTGATTTTTCACAGCAAATAATACACTACACATAATTTAGTCACATTAACATCGGGCGTTTATCCTGTCTTCTCTCACCCCAACCGATCGCAGCAGATGGCCCCGCCCCTCCCTGAGCCTGGTTCTGCCGGAGGTTTCTTCCTGTTAAAAGGGAGTTTTTCCTTCCCACTGTCGCCAAAGTGCTTGTTGCTGTCATATAATTGTTGGGTTTTTCTCTGCATCTATGAAGCGCCTTGAGGCGACTTTTGTTGTGATTTGGCGCTATATAAATAAAATTGAATTGAACTGAATTGAATTTTATGTGCTGAGGTAAGAAAGGTAACTAAAAAATAGTGTCTAGCTCTGTTTGAATAAAAGATCTAGTCATTGCACTAATGGTGGAATGGGTAAACGATATTTGTGAATGAAACTGCAAAACATTTGGAGAAAAATTCACAGAAAAAACTTCTGTAAGACTATGGTTGCAATTTGTGAATACTGCTGTAGGTGCTGCAGAAAAGATGCTTACAAAAGATCACCTGTGGCTTTGCACAGTGTGAAAATTTCTGAGAATAGTTTTTGGATTTTTCACTGTATTTTGCTCAACAAAAGACATCATGAATGGCTGTCAAAAGGGCCAGGAGCAGAGGTCTGAGCCATTGTCAGTTTTACAGCCTACTTGCTGACAAATACTTAACACATGGGTTGCCATTCCCAACTCAAGCATGATGGTTACACTAAGGAACTGTTGCAAACACAGTAGGCTGGCTGGCTGAGGAAATACAGACTGTTAAAATCAGTGGTTGATCAAATATGAAAGGGAAATGTTGGGGGTGTTTTCACCTCATGCAGGTTATTATTCAGTGGTCCAACCAGTCCATTCCACTTGAGATCAAGTTGGACTGAATGTAGTCCATGAACTGCAATGAGTTTGACACTTCTGGGCTAGACACTAATGGAAAACAGTGGTCGCCTTTTTCTCAAACAAAATTTTCACTAAGGTTAATTCATTAGCGACTGGGCATCGATAGGGGCATATCCCTATTTTCTCCACCTAATCCTGTGCCCTTGAGCAGTGTGCTGTTGCAGACTTAATCTCCTGTTTGATCAGCAATGCCTTCAGGCACAGAATATATCTGAAACAAAGTGCAAAAGTCTCAGTAAATGTGATCATGGGTGTCTACATGGAGGCCATGTGTCATACGCAGTCCCAGCTCAACAGTGATGGGCAGGTAAGAAGTGGGCAGGAGGGAGACGGGAAACAGACTCCAGAGACATGAACTGAAACCTCGCCTCAGGCTTCTCTGTGTTGGTTTATGCCTTTCTCAACTCCTCTGACTCTCCATTTTCCAAGTGACAGCAATAAAACTCTGACCAAGTACACATTATTGATTTTCACCTCACGATCAACCAACAGCTCCATTTACTATCCGAGGACTAAACAATCATTTTTTACAAGTAAATATAAATTTTTCTTTTGAATTTTTCCCCATTGTATTATACAACCACATGTACAACCTGGGCCATACAGCTACATCAGATGGTTACCGACACTGTTTATAAAAACAGGTGTAGTTTCTCAATTACTGCATATCCTAAGTTAACATTTAGGTGGAAAAGTATAAATAGTTATTAAAGCATATTGAGCTGTAGCTGCAAAAAGAGACCATTCGAATCTTTTCCAGATATGCTTTTGTCCTCATCTATGGATAATTGGGCAATACACTCAGGCACTAAACGAGTCTTAGGGGAGATGCATAAGTACGATTTGTAGGGTACAAAAGCGAAAATCTACAAATTTAAGCAGGACAATATCAAAAACTAGTTTAATTCGGGCAGTTCAGGCACCACAGTGTGATGTTTATTAACATTTTTATAACAGTCACAATATATACCCATATGGAAAATATATATATAAATCTTATAAAGTTTGTATCTGTCTTGTGTGAAACTTGTATGAAAAGCATACTAGAGTGAAAACAGGTATAAGATCCCTTGGAAAATTATATAAATGAAACTTGTATGTTTTGGAAACTTACTAAAACAATATATGAAAGTAATGAGAAAGTGGCCACTTTCATGAGTAAATTGTATAAGCCTTATATGATTCACTATATGAAGTAGGCCACATCTTATGCAAGTCTTTTATAAGTTTTTTCTATTTCTTTTCCATATGGGTATACATACATATTTTTAAATATAGAATATAGAATAGAATAGAATTGTCACTTTATTGTCACTATACAGTTGTACAATGAGATACAGAATATAGCATATAGCATGGAAATATCTGAAAATGGCAAAACAAACAAACAAAACCCCAAACCCCCCTCCAACCCTCTGGCAACCTCTGCTTGTCAGGGAAAAATGTGGAACCTGGCATGTTGGGTGAAATCCTCTTGCGATTATTTGGCTGCTTGCAGATTGTCACATTCGGGACTTATCTGCATAACTTATCACTTTGAAACCTTCCTGCGGATTTTAACATCATTTTAACTTTTTATTTTTTCCCTTTTCATACTTATTGGTTTCAAAAGATTGCCACCAATACTTGTTGGAAAACAAAAGAATAATGTCTTAAAATACAATTCACTGTCAGCAGTGGAATTTCAAATCCCAGGCAAACCAGTAATTGCTTTGTTCCTCAAGTGTCAATTGTATTGTTTTAAAGAATTTGCTCGCTAGACTAGCAGTGTTTCCTTCTCCTTTGTGGAGTACACCTCATAAAATCCAGAAAAGCTCTGAGAAGCCTTTAACCCCCCCTACATCAGTGTTTTGTTGCGTAACTGCCATCACTTGGTAGAAGTCTTGAATTAATCAGAAGTCTTTGTTCGTGACCATCCAACGCTGTGCAGTCTGTCTCTACGGGTTTAAATGAGTGATACACACTGAACGAGGAATAGTACATGTTCCAAACAAAAATGTCACTTCTTGTCTTTTCACTGTTTTTGTGAATCATAATTAAAGCTTCGTGTATGTGGCAGGCTGCATAGAGGAGACAAAACCTGGACAGTCAAATTAATGCTCTGCTTTTTAAGTATCCGCTGTCAGGTTAACAATTTAATCTTTGTATGAAACTGCTCAACAGACACATTTAACCCACATTTCATCTGCCATTAACATTCTCATTTATAATAATAATGATATACTAGACCATTATCTTATTCAAACTTAGCTGTATCAGATGTATTCAAGGAACAGAAGTAGTGCTGGACTAACTTGCTAAGAGTACTCAGAGTTGTCCAGACCTTTTAAAGTAAAGATGTAGAATCACAGGTGTGTTTGTTAAAATATGGAAGGTACTTTGCAAAGTAATTTAGAAGATCAGCCCAAGACTGAAATATTAACCAATGTGTGCAGGACTGACCTGATACTATACTTCATATTTTACACCTAGTTGTCAATTATAGACCCACATTCTGATTTTATTCGCTTACTTACATACAATTTGTTTGTCGTCATCCTTTGTGATCTGAGTTTTTCAAAACTCTGTCAAATATTTGATTATCAATTAAGAATGAAGTGTAAATAGTTCTTGAACAAGAAAGAAGAAAGACTCAGAAAACAAAGAGCTATGCACAATATTTGTGAGATAAGAATTTATATTATTGAAGAGCCACTTTTTGGGGAATTATTGTAATTTTAAGTGGAAATTTTACTTAATAATGCATATACATGATTGTTGAGATGACACACTGCATGGTGTGTTCTGTATGAACATTGCTGTAGTCCATTTAGAAATACACCCCAAATATACTTAAAATGTATTTTTAATCACTTTGTAGCTTGAGTCTCTGCATGAAAAAGAAAGAACAGGCTGATAAGCAGCCTTTTCACAGTTCATGCATACCAAAGATATTGCCTGGACCCAGGCACAAGATTAATGTGCATACAGAAATGCAAACATAAGAAGACTAATGTTTGAACGGGATTGTGTGTGTGCATATTCAGGTATATACAGTACATGGTTATAAGGACATCTTTAAACATTTGGTGTGTGTACAGCATGTGTTAATGCGTATTATTTATGCCTGTTTTCCTTGAGCCATCAGATCAGTTCATTATATGCATTATATTTATTCACAAACAGAAACCTATCAGGTGGTAAACACAATTATCCTACATTTTAGGAGGTAATGTGTGTGTCATTATGTATTATCATGTACAGATGCCATAGTCCTGAGCTTTATGAATACACACATAGCTCTGTAGGTGAATGGCTTTAGCAGGTCATTATTCATCCCAGTGCTATGGGGACATACGCTAAGTGTTGTGATCCACACCCGATCAAACCATGTAAACATGTGGTTTTACAGTGTGAGATGGTGGGAAGGACACGAAAACAATCTCCCCCAAATCACATACTTCATGTGCTTCATCTATTTCATTGTGCTGTTGTTGTGCTATCCGGGCTGCTTCGAGATTAAACAGCGAGATTTGTCTTCTTTAGTGACGTGCCTCTAATATTGTCCTCCCATCAATATAGCAGTGAAGAGATGAACAGAGAAATGGAGAGAGATGATAGTATACCTGATGCAATATTGAAGCAGTTGGCAAATGCTATTTTTTTTTTATTGCTAGAAAATAATACTAAAGCTAGCATGGATCATAGTAACACACACACGCGCGTGCACACACACAAGCAGTATTCACAGTACTCACGTGGCATTATATTGTGCAAGAACCACTATCCTGTATCTGCTTCTATAGTAATTGAAGGGACTCCAGGCGCGGATAACAAATTCTTTTTTCAGAGGCAGATCAGACTTATGGGCTTATCTAGCATGCAAACTGCCCCAGGTCATGATAGACATGGTATCAGTTATGATGTCTAACCCATGTATGTCCTAGGATTGTCTGATTTAGAGATAAAATGCTCCGATGGGAACAGGATAGAAATTATAGGACTACCAAGCAGCATACAAATGGTCTAATCTACAAATCTGCTGAAATTATGAACAATACGGATGCACCTGTGTGGCTTATCTGGCTTCTCTGGTGCCTTGGAGATAACAAGCGGAACATGTGGTGATAGTCCTATTAATATCCAGGTTCGGAGGTTGATTCTTCATGCCGTGTGTCTGCTTTTGCATATGATCATCAGATTGAAATTCCATTTACAGGCACTGATGTCACATTAAGAAGTAGGTGCAAATTTGTTGTTACAGTCACAGATGTTATTTTCTTAACGAATTTTAATTAAAGTATGTAAAAACATTCCTATTTATAGATGTACATAATGATGCAATGTCGGGTCGACTGCCGTGGAGCATTGTTGTTGCAATTACAGATAAAACTTCCAGGTATGTTGCCATGATAACTCAGTTTAGTTGCATTGTTGTGCCACCTCTATGAAACCCAAGGACTGAACCACTCACGAAAATCAACAGGAGTGTAGTAAAAAACTTTCTTAAATGGTTGGGTGCCACACTGATCATTTCGTGTGCCGACAGTGACATCATTACAGTTTTGTACCATTTATTCGAGCTCATTGGTCATCAGTACCTGCAGCAGTTTTCTCCTAAATGATAGATGTCACCATTCAGACAAGACCTCCACATCAGTGCTCGTATAGGAGGAGAAGTTAAGAAAGACGCAAATAAATTGTGTTTTTTCCATTAAAATCTCATCTCTCATACTGTTGCAACATCTCCCTCTGTATAATCTGTGAATCTCCAAGCTTCTTCACTGATATATCATTGCACACTTGAAAGGTGAGAGGTGCATGATATGCTGAAACAACAGGAAATGGGTGGCTTGTGCCAGTGAATGTGACCTCATTTTTTCCATTTGGCAAACAGCAAGCATAAAGACCCTATTACCTGCAACAGTCTGAGGTGTTCCCTGCATTTTGCGGTATGATAGTCTGCAGGCCCACACGACTCTTAACTGGATCTGAAGCACATCCTAAAATTACTTTTGTGAGTTTATATGAAACATGTGAAATGAAGTGCATTAAACCTGCATCTAATGACCAGCAAGGAGCCAGATTTACATATACAATGATTTTGAGTGTGTAGTATGGCAGAGAAGGAAAAAAAAATAAGGAAGGTTATGCTTTTACAGTATAGCTACCGCGTGAGAGACGAGTAGCTCCAGTGCAGTATCCTCGATTTCCTAGTTGGATCCTCACCTGTACTGTCACTCAAAAAACTAAGACTGCAACAAATCCTGAACTTTGAAAAACCAGGAGGTGATGCCACGTTGGCTACATCTATCTTTAATGTGCTGTCTTTGCCATATATATGGCTGCCTTTAGTAACAAAAACTGCTTCCTGTAACATGAGCTTTTTAGGAGTTGGCAATAGAGACTTGTGACTTAATTAAAACTCACAATTATAATAGTTTAACAAACATTGTTGTTGTCAGTGATGTGCTTTCTAAATATTACGATTGTGATCTGTCTCTCTCAGTCACCTTTTTTGGCGTTTTGCTTTTTTATCCATCTAAAAAAATCAAAACAAAAAATTTACATTATTACCACAATTGTTGTTTGTTGATTTTAACTGCAATGCTTATCTTGAAAACTTCTGACTATATTAGAATCAGAATCAGAATACTTTATTGATCCCTGGGGGAAATTATTTTTTGTTACAGTGCTCCATTTTAAACCAACATTAAGACAAGACAGACAATACGCTAACTAAGAATAGTACAATATATACGTATATATACATACATACATACATAAGTCACTTATAAATAAATATTTGGAAAAGAAACATGTGTAGCTGTAGCAGCAAACAGTGTGTTAAGTGGATGCGTTGTACAGGGAGATGGCCACAGGCAGGAATGATTTCCTGTGTCGTTCAGTGGTGCTTTTCGGTAATCTCAGTCTCTCACTGAACGAGCTCCTGTGACTGACCAACATGTCATGGAGTGGGTGGGAGGTGTTATCCAACATTGTCTTTATCTTGGACAGCATCCGCCTCTCCGACACCACCTTGAGGGAGTCCAGCTCCATCCCCACAACATTGCTGGCCTTACGGATCAGTTTATTAAGTCTGTTGGCATCTGCGACCCTCAGCCTGCTATTACATTATGTGTATATCAATAAACAAATCAAATAGTCAAATTGAATAACAGGAGCTCAGATTTGAGTTAAACGAGCCAAAGGAAATTTTTGACACTCAGCATTTCATATCAGAGACACAAGCTATAATATTGGAGATTATAGTCAGTGTGACACACATATATATTTGTGCATTGTCTGTATACCAGGACAATTTAATAGTCTATATACAAATGACCTGACTCAACTGAAACATATAGATAAAAAATAAAATAGTCCCTTTTCTTTAAAATGCCAACCTATGTACTTTTGGGATTAAAAAAGATCATAGACTATAAAAACATGCATGCAGTGATTAAGAACTGCATTTTGTACTTCATTTTGTGGACATTGTAGTTTAAATATGGCAGACATCTGCAGTCCCTAGACTCAGTGCTGCCGGATTCTCTTTACAGCGCACCTCTCTCTTCCTAAGTCCCCTTTACATCTTTCCTTGACCTCATGTTTTCCATAGAGGTTAAGGAAAAGTGATTAGGAAAAACGATTCTAGAACTGTCTTTTATTTCTGTTTTGTCTGTCTGATTTAATTTCACCTGCTGTTAATCATTGAGTGTACAGCCTTCTGTTTAAGCCCCTCTTCTCCACACGTTGTGGTGTTTCTGAATTTCTCTCATGTTTCTTTTTTGACTTAATGTTTGGACTTGCAGGAGCCAGTAAATCATGTTGACTTTTCATGCTGCTTCCGTGCTTTGCATTTGAGTACTCTTCACACCATTGCTAGTATGGCTCGACTATAAAGAAAATAAATGGCAGCTTTCATTTGTTGCATTCGTTCTTTTGTTTCACTCTAAGCACAATAATGAATTCTGTTACACGGGGAGCTTTCCTTGTCCTTAAGGTTAGCAAAAGCATTACATATTGCAAAGGGTGGTAGTTCATGTGTAGCAACTACAATCAGATGCAGAGTCTAGAGGCTACATCTAAAACACATTCACTGGCAGGAACCATCAAATTTCCCTTCCGGGACAATGAGATTATTGAATTAAATTGAAACAAATTCAATTAATTAGCATTTTCCCCCCATCTGCAGCCACATTTTATGATGCCGAAGTTGTTACATTACCCAGTTTCATCATTAGAGTCTGCAGGGACCTCAGAGATGATTGGCTTTGTTTTTATTTCTGTCTCTGACATTTGCTTGTTATTGCATGAGGGAAAGTTTCATCACATCCTGTGTATTCAGTGCCTATATGAAAACTTGGCCCTGTCCTTGAATGAACCATCTAAGAAGTTCCCTGTTATCAGTCATGCTTCTATAAACTTCCAGCAGAGAGACAGAACAGGGTAAAAAAAAAAAAAAAAAAGACACAAGAAATTCAGTAAATTCACAAGCGAGCCCAAAGCGCCATAGCTCGTGTGTCGCTGTCTTTGTGTGCAGCTCTGTGTATTCTCCTCTGTTGTCCCCCCCTCTCCACCTCTCCTTCTCTTTCCATCTCACCTTCTCTTACCCTCCCTACCTCCTGTCTGGATCACTCAATCCCTCTCTTTCTACTACCTCCCTCCTCCATTTCTCTCTCTCTCTCTGGTGAATGCCTCTGTAATTCCTATTCTTATCTACTCGTCGGCGCGAAGATAAGAGCTTCTTTACTTATGTGCTCCTGCTCTCCACGGGAAAGTGGAGACAGAGAAAACATTTTAAAAAACTAAAATTACATGCAGGGAAGCGGGGAGGAGGAAAGGCGGGGAGGTGGATGGGGGCAGGGAAGAAACATCTTAAACTCGAGTCGCATGCAAAGCAGAGAACAGGGCTGCTGGAGAGAAACAGATTAAAATTGACAAAAAAAATATATTTTAATTATTCTCTTCAAGTTGAACTAATCCTGTCTTGGGTGTTGTGGGGCTCTTGGCTCTGCTCCGAATCCCTACCAGGCTTCAGTGACAGAAAACAGGCCTTTTAAAGAAACTAGATGCTCATACAACTAGACACACACACACACACACGCACACACACACGCAGACTCGTACATACACTCAGGGGCTCATATATGCACAGCATATCACTGCACAAATAACTTCACTTCTGGCAGTATGCTCGAGTTACATGCACAGACACACAACCAAAGTGGTGTGTGGATTCAGCCTCGCCCTCCAGAGGCTGTCACACAGAGACTGCTCATTAAAAGATTTCATTAGGTTTCAATCAGGCCATAAGTAGGCCAGCTACACTATTAGAGAGTGAACATTTGACTGAAACATGACTGCAGGAGACATGATATAATCAATGAATCAGTGTGTGTCTGTGTGTGTGTGTATGACATTATTACAGAATAATTTAACTGAAATATGTCTGGAGGAGAGCTCGAACAGAACAACATTAAACTGAATCACTGCCGAAGTGTTTTCTCTCCTCTGCTGAAAGTTTAATGTCGGGTTTGTCCTTGCTGACTTTTGTCAGCAGCTTCTTAGATAACATCCGGGCCATATCCAAAGAAGCACCAAAGCTGAAAGAAATGGTAAAATAACCACAAGATGCAAAAGTCAGCCTCCTCGGGCACCAGACGACGATTGCATATTGATGTGTAATGTGACTACAGGCAGATGAATAATACGTACTGCACTCTTGCTTGCTCTGAGTCGTCAAATTGGGGTAAGGAAACAAATGATTGATTCTGATCAAATTTGTTGAAAAGGGTAACGTTGGATGTTCATCTGGGGAAAGATAGAACTGTAAATAGAATTTTTCTTCTTCCACTTACATAACATCATTCCTCCATCTTCACTGCCTTTGTATTCCCTAGACTAATTCTGCATGCGGCTATATTTCATATTTGACACTGGTTGTAAAACACCTCTATAAAACATGACAGCTGCATCCATACCATGCCATAAAATATTACACGTTTCCAAACAAAGCAAAACATAAGACATAGACCTCCGTACAAGGCTAGAAACATCATTTTCTCTCATATTAAAATGATCAATATTGAGGTCACAGTAGGAGCCCTGCAATCGATTAATGTTATCACTTCTGAAATATTCACTGTTCTCCTTGTGGGCAAAGTCAAGACCAATATTAGAATAAGGTTTTAACATCCAAGAAAACACTTTTACAACCCCATGATTTTTAGAAGAAAAAGATTAATGTTCATCAATAAAACAAAATATAAAAATGCTGAAGTACAACAAAAGAAGCAGAACCATTTCTACATATTATTACAAACTATTTCCTCTTACAACAACAACAATTTAAGTGAGAAAAACAGACACATGAGCAGTCATAAGCAACACATCAAACAGGTTTAACTAGACATAGTAAAATTTCTAACAGCCTTATTTGCTCCTCAAACCCAAGGGAGAACTTCCCGGCTTGTAAAGTGCAAAAGTTGCAGTTAGTTTTCCACTGGTTTAAAGTGACCAAGCTTTTGTCCGATACCTTAGCGCTTTACCAGAACGCAGCTGCTGTTCAGAACGCAGCTGCTCGTCTCCTTACTGGTAGTGGGCGGCGTGTCTCTATTACCCCTGTCCTTGCTGATCTGCATTGGCTTCCCGTTAAGTACCGCATTCAATTCAAAATCCTGCTGCTTACCTTCCGAATTATTAACAATATAGCGTCAAGCTACCTCATTGAGCTACTTAGATCATATACCCCTACTAGAGCATTAAGATCATCTTCCCAGTCACTCTTGGTACTGCCGAGATCTCGGCTGAAGACTAGAGGTGACCGCGCGTTTGCCATGGCTGCACCCGATTTATGGAATAACCTCCCCATCGCTATATGCGAGTCTGATTCCATCCATTCCTTCAAATCGCGGTTAAAAACTCACTTATTTAGCCTCGCCTTTTCTACCAGTTAACGCTTGCTTGATAGTTAGCTTAACGCTTATTCTTATCTATGGCTTTTAATTCATTTTTAATTTTTTTTTTTTTAATTTTTATCCTCTACACTTCGCCTTCTTTTATGCTTTTATATGCAATTCTTTTGCCTTCGTGTGTTTTAACGCCACTCAACCTGCTAGCACGTTTTGGTACCTTGCCATAGCCCACATCCTTCCCTGTTACTTCATCTTACCCTCTTGCATGTTAAGCACTTTGGTACACCACTGGTTTTTAAATGTGCTATATAAATAAAGTTTCTTGTTGTTGTTGTTGTTGTTGTTGTACCAACTTGGTCTAAATATGGACTCTAGAGGTGGACGGATTGATCTAAATAGTAATAGTATTGATACCTAGCCTGGTATTGGAATTGGATCAATACTAGCGTAATAGGATTGATCCAAAATCTGCAAAGCACTAATTGGCTAACTTACCTAAATCTAGCAAAAAACAGTGTGTCATCAATAAAGTTGATGTGGAGCCAATGAACGAACGAACGAACGAATGAACGAACGAACGAACGAACAAACAAACAAACAAAATCAGCCCACTAAGCAATGATGATATCAAGGTGGCTATGTATATATTTTATAAAAAGTCTGTGGCTGCACTGTATAAAGTGCTCTTGATGCATTTTGCTTGTAAATAAAATTAATTTCAGTGATAATGTGATATATTTGACATCATTATAATTTCAAACCTGATTAAGATGACTAATATAAAAAACTGAGCATGCATTTGTGAGAGCATGGAGAAAAATCAAACAGAAATACTGATCTGTACGATCTGCAGTTACAGCAGAGGCACTAAAACAGTTTATTGGACTTATGAACTTATAGCAGTCAAAAATGTGCTTGAAGACCTTGAGAACAAAGACAAAATGCTGACAAAAAGCACACAGCCTTATCTTATTTAAAATGATCATTGATTGAGTAAAATCCAAGAATACAGCTTTGCTTCAGTTCATGAAGGTGTTCAGGCATTCTCATTCTCAACTCACTGTATGTGCATTAGTATTTGATGCCCTGGGAATGAATTTGAATAACCCAGAGGTATTGCTGCTACAGGAAACCTCGGCAGGGTGGCTTCAGAAGCTGTGTAGCAAGCTCCAGATACACCCAGTGAAAATACAGTAATTTCAAAAAAGCTAAAAATGGAAACATTTGTGATCGCACTCTGAGTCAGCTTTAATTGTAGATTTCCCAGACCTTCTGATTCATTTACTCCCACTCTGCCCCAGATTGCTTTCTTTTACATCTGATACACTCATTAAGAATTTTATTCACATCAGATGTGGGTGATTTTGACTGGACAATAGTTGCCTGGGGGTGGGAGGGCAGTATAGGTCAGATAAATCTTTCTAACCTCACAAGACCACACAAAATGGGACAATAACTCTGGTGAAATAAAAACTACAAACACTAGTTGAGTATAATATAAAGCGTACATAAACACAAGGCCAGAAAGGCTATTTGGAAGTGAAGCAGCAGCCACTGCGTATACGACAGGCCATATTTACTTTCGCTACAGTTATTTGATTATACAAGGGCTTGAAGGCAGGATGCCAGATGAGCACTGTCCCAAACAAAGAAAAAAGGCCACAATATTGCTCCAGTATCTGAGAACAACTCTTAAGAATGCCTCAGGGCGTAAATATTACCGCTGAATGAATTTCTGCTGAATCCCATCACCTAAAGAATAAATAAATACAGATAGAAAATAAACGTTAAACACAATATTCCACCAAATATCTTCTGCACCAAATGCCTGGAGGGCCTGAATATCAATGCCTGAGCTCTTTGCAGCTGTATGGAGCATGTGGTGGTGGAGGGAGGAAGGAGCACACACATATAGGGTCAAGTGCACATAAATAATCCGCAGGGATGGTGAGGAGAACCTCTGTGGTAATGCAAGGTGACAGTATTTGGAATGGGAAAACACAACTATGCTAGGTTATTGCTGAGGAGAGGAGAGGAGAAGAAAAATAATAGCATAAGAGGAAGATGATAATCATAGCAATAGAAAATGGTAAGGTGAAGGAGAGGAGAAGCAAAGGAAAGGTGGGGGGTAAGGGCAAAACAGGTGAGAGCGAATTAGAGGAGGAGAAAATAAGGTAAGGACAGAATGAAGAAGCATGGAGGAAGAAAAGAAAAGGGAGGTGCAGTGATGAGTAAGGGGCTGAAGAAAACAGGTAAAATAATGTGATGAGAAGGCAAAGAAGACTACATCTCAGATGAGAGATGAATAGCAAAAGAAGAGAAGAAGAAAGAGAGGACACGAAAGGGAAAGAGGAGCTAAAGGAAAGTGACCAGAAGAAGAAATGAGAGTGAAAGGATAAGAAAGATGAAAAGCAGTAAGAATTAATGAGAAGAGGAAAAAACCCCAAAACAAACCTTCAAGGGAATTATCACCTGCCTGTTGCTATAGTAACCAGGAGTCACCTATTGTCTCTGCGTGTCACCCTGATGCAAATGATCGTGTATGTGTGTCAGTGTGTGCAGGTCTTTGCGTAGTAGAGTTTAATCAGGTGTTAAGCTGTTTTTTTTTTTTTATCAGCGATATCAGTCTGGAGAAGGGTGTGTGTGTGTGTGTGTGTGTGTGTGTGTGTGTGTGTGATGTGGATTAACAGTGCAATCAGTCAGACTTTATTGATGGATCAGTCAAGAAACAAATCAACATACAGATTAGCACCAGATAATCTACAAACGATTCAGTAGAGACCTGTTAACACACACGCACGCACGCACACACACCTACGCACACAAATAAGTATGTTGAGCATCCTGTGTTTGGTGGTATTTCACGGGCATTTTGAAGAACTGCAAATGGCTAAACATTTTAACCTGAAGTGACGGTTGCGTTTTGACGTGGCACCCTTGAACTGCTCTGTCTCAAAGCTGACATGAAACATCGAGACAAACGTCAAACACCCCGCTAACACTTGTCACTCCGATGCCATCTGAGTATTCGAGAGATCTCTGATGTGATGGGAAAGCACACTGCAGGGACTAGCAGTCCTCTAAGGGATTATTCACACTGGCCCAGTATTATCTGTGCCTCTGTGACGATGTGGATTCAGCTGCAACATCTTCAAGCTACTGCGACCCAAAGATGCCCAGAATTGTGGCGCTTGACTGTAGTAAACAATAAAAACTCCTTAAGTTTTTAGTTTTTGCCAGGAAAACTCAAAAATGGTGGAGGAATTTATTGAAACATTTGCAACCATACTGTAGCATGTGATTCTCTCCTCTTCTGCAGCTTTGCCTCTGCAAAATGTGAAATGAACATGCATGCAGAAACTGCAATAACAGCAGAGAGAGAGAGATTTCATTTCAAGCCAACATGAAAATAATCATGGGAAAGAGTTTAATAACACATTTACATGTAAATGCATTTTAACTACCAGGCTAAATCCTTTCTACCATCGAAGGACCCTGGAAGCTACTTCATACCTTCCTTGGTCACTTGGAATATATTATCTCCTCCTACTGGTATTGCCATTTCTGCTTTAGTGAAATGTGAAATGGTCACAGTGGTCTATTGCATGTTTTGCCATGATACTGGGTTGCAGTTATTAATGATGATGCAATTGAACCAAAAATGTATTAGATCAACCATCATTTAACAGGTGCCCATTTTTGTGGTTCCTCTCTGTCTGTCTTTTAATAGTATTTTATGCCCTGTGACTCAAGGCAAGAGCAGCGTATGAACATCTGGGTTTGGCAAAGCACTGAACTGATTGTCAAAGAAATTTTAACAAAAGAAGCATCACATGGTCGCAAACTTTTTTTAAAAGTTCAAATTCTAAATGTCACCAGATTGACTGTAAATGCCAAAAAAAGACATACAGGGAACTGTACAGCTCCTCAGAATGCTTCATTTTGAGTGATGAGTCCTTCAAATGAATACAGTGCAGTATTTTCCTGGGAGGGACGATTGACATTTTGCATTTCACTCTGCTTACAATTTGTCTCTGGCCATTTTTCATGTGTGGGAATAAAAAGTTTCTACACAGGCTTGGTTGCACTGGTTAAGATTCTGCAATGAAAACAAAAGGTGCTGATAGCCATATGCTGTATGATTAATGAGACATTCAAATAATCAAAAACCAGTATTCCCCTAAAGGGACACCTTGACATTTCAAGTTTATTTTGCTGTTTTTCATCATCATTCACTTGTTGCACTTGTGTACTCTCAAAGTTTTTATTTATCCTCAACTGACAGCCTTTCTGTTGTTATCACCACATGATACTGCTGATGTGTTCTTGGTAACATATTAAAATTCATAGCTTTAACCCTGAAAGGCAGTTTGCCAAGATGACATACCTGTGGAGGTATGGAGATGTTTAAGAAGACAGTGAACTTTTAACCAGAAAGTAAAACACAATCTTGGAGAGTGGGAGAATGCCTGAGGAATGGAGAAGATGTGTACTGATACCAATTTTTAGGAACAAGGGTAATGTGCAGAGTTGTAGTAACTATAGATGAATAAAGTTAAAGAGAAATGCCATGAAAATATGGGAAAGAGTTGTTGAAGCTACGTTAAAGGTACAATCAGTAAGTTTGTGAGGTTAATGATAGAAAAAAAGATACTAAACTCATAAATAAACATTGAATAAAATTTATGCATTCTCATAAATGAATAATTAATGTATTTTTGGTTTGTGGAATCTGCCATGCCAAACAGTTTGATTAGATTCTCATATTATGAGAGTTTATTCACTGAGTGTATTTCCTGAAAAACTCTGACTCATTGACCTGGATCACACTTCTTTTACGAAATTTTAAAGCCTCTTCTAAGGTGGATGCTTCTTACCTGGCATTAACAGCTGAGATGTCTGGCCATGGGTGTTATGGGGTAAAGTCTAATTTTGTTGTTTTTTAAATTTTTTGGCTGACTAAAACATGCTTGTCCTATAGCAGCCATCGTAGCGAGGATTTCACACTTGGTAAGAAAACAGACCTCAGGTGACTGCAATCTGCAAGATATCTATTGGTAAAATATTTTATACACCATTCAGGTGAACAGCAGCTTCATACAGTTATAGACAATTGCGTTTCCTGCTTTGAGAGTGTTGATGGAGAAGTATAGAGAATGTCAGAAGGAGCTGGGCTATGCCTTGCTGGATCTAGGGATAGCGTGTTACAGGATGCCAAGAGAGGAACTGTTGTAGTGCATGAGGAAACAGGAGTGGCAGAGAAGTATGTGAGGTTGGTGGAGGACGCGTATGAGGGTAGCAAGACAGTGGTGAATTGTGTAGTAGGGCTGACAGATGGGGTCAAGGTGGGGGTGATATTACATCAGGGAGTGGCTCTGAACCCCATCTCCCATTTCGGTGAATGAACAGGTTGACAGATGAAGTTAGGCAGGAGGCTCTGTGGACTACGATGATTGCAGACAACATTGTGATCTGTAGTGAGTATATTGGAATTGCTGATTGGAATCAGCCAGCCTGATTAAATATGCATGTAACACAAAGAAATATTGTTGCCTACCTCTGTTGCTTCTAGACACTCACATATTGACGTTAATGAACTTAAAGCTTTGTTACATAGATATTTCCTAATTCAGGTATCTGCCCCTGTTGCCCCAATGCCTGTTTGGACTGTAGTTTTTTTTTATTAACCTCCTAGGACCTGGTGTCCACATATGTGGACATCACATTTTAGGGTTGTCTAGACCAAA
Source organism: Mchenga conophoros (assembly GCF_057382185.1). NCBI lineage: Eukaryota > Metazoa > Chordata > Actinopteri > Cichliformes > Cichlidae > Mchenga > Mchenga conophoros. Next base: position 14,859,885 of record NC_140544.1, on the reverse strand, counting down.
ATACTAAGTTTTCTCTACAAAGGCCTGATATCCACTTACGAGGACATTATACTGCCACTGTTCTATCAAAATTTAAAGCGAATGTCCTCATATGTGGACCTCGTTTTTCTCTGAAACAAAAATCAGGTCAAAAAAATAAATCACGTAGTTCTTTGTTTTTACATTCATCAGGTCCCAATGAGCCCAAATAGCAAAGAGAAATTGAAAATGCATGCCATGAAAGAGTTTGGGTCTTAGGAGGTTGAAGCAGATTTGATTAGCACTGTGTCAAAGCCCACTCCTGTGTCAAAACGTTTGACTTGTAGTACGGTATTACAGTATTTATGCATCATTTTTTAGTTTTTTTCCTTTTTTTGTGCAGATGTATTTATTTGATGTGTGTAATCTTCTTATAGTGTTTATCAAGCTTATTTATCAGTGGAATGGTTTTTAGTGGAGCCTGGTGTTTGTGAATGTTTGTTTTTGTTTTTTAGGCACAAAAAGCCACTTCAAGGAAATCGCTTCTAGTGTGACAGTTTGTAAACTGCAATCTTACAGACTCAGAGATAGGAACACAGACATTAATTAATTTGTTCAGCATTTATTTCTGATGAAAATATTAACAGGGATTACCCCAAATAACTTCATTATCAGCCCTGTTATGAGACTTCATACAGTGTAATAAATTGAAGCTTTAGCTGATATCTGCTGAAAGAAAAATGGAGGATTAATTAATGAATCTAATTTAAAGTTAACTCTTGTGAAGAAGGTGCAGAAAGTCTCTGTAGGGCTGCACAAAGTGCTTACCTTCCTTTTCTGCCTCCTGCTGTAGCTTCTGCAAAACTCTGTTTTCCATATTTTTGAAGGTTAGGCAGAGGCTAAAATCCAGATTCACCATCCCCCCTGTTTCACACTTATCTCCACCTCTGCTGTTGACTTTTCCTCATTCTCCTCCTCACTTGCTGGTCAGCAGGTAGCTACCGTAGATGTAGAGACTGTTGAACCACAGCCTTCAGAGGCCATAGCATCCAGCGGGGCCTGGTTTTCTCCACTGCGTGAGTCCATTAGCACATGAGGCACAATAGAAGGCATCCTACTAACCGTCTCATACATTGTGTTTAAGCAGGGCCAGGTAGCTGCTGTGGCCTCCCCTCTATCTCTCTAAGATCCCTGCAGTAGAACATTTAAGCCTCCTAGAATAAAAAGGTGAAATAAGCATCATAAGAAAGACAGGTTATGAAAACATGAGATTAAACCTACAAGAAACATACAGCTACAACACACTAATAATTAACTTGCAGGGATGTTTGGCAATTTGTTGCAATATTGTCATGAGTTTTATATTATCTCTGATCACAGATGAAGAGACACTATATCAGATTCAATAAAATTGTTTTCCATTCATTCCCATAGCATGCACGTGTGTGTCAAGGTGAAAAAGCTACACTGATTGGATTATTTCCCAGAATCTGTGGCCAAATAGTCACTCTTTCTGTGGCATTGTGCTGAATATAGCACAGAGACCTCAGTGGAGCTGGTTATGTAATCTCATTACTCTCACTAATTGTTTATGAGGTCATTTTTCTAATACATTAGAGTAAGACAGGGGTTTACAAATGGGCCGGCAATCATGAAAATATAATTAAGAGCACCTGCTGTTAATGATGCAATGTCCAGGACATTAGGGATTAGAGTTTGGCTGTGCACGGACAGAAGAACACACAAGTTATGCAAGCGTGTAAACAGACACACTAGTATGCTGGACTCAGGGTGGCATTTGTCAAGAGTTTATCTCCCCTGAAAAGGTCATGGACAGATTTCAGTTATTTTACCCTTCGCTTCATTTAACACAGATTCGCACCCACCTTAGAAACTTCCTAGGTACCGATTTTACTCCCTATCCTTTTTTTTTTTTTTTTAAACAGAAGCATGAGGAAACACTTTACCACCCTTATATCCCACGCATGTTAGGCAAACAGCAAAGCTGATCCATTCAAAGTTTTCGTGGGAGTCACACATTTGGAAGTGTCTGGTTTTGACTGTCCGTCACACAGTTTCGTCCAAATTGTCGCTCTGCCCTCTGTGGGATTATGAAAGGCCAGACGACACCTGAGGTGGTGTGGAGTCTTGGCGGCCACACAATATGGTGTGACTGAGGAAAATCAAGAGTTTTAGTAAGCAGCCCAGAGAGTTGCAAAACGATATTCCTTTCCTGCAAATAAGTTCTTTCCTAATATCCGAAATAAAAGCATATTTGGTTTTGGAAGTTTTTTAATTTAGACTTTAGACTATCACAATCATGCACAGTAAGAATGCATGTGTTGCTTATTTTGAATAGATGAGTTTTTAAAATATATAAGAAATATATAAGAAATATCGTTCCTCTGAGTTGGAAGGTGGCAAAAGTTACACCAATTTATAAATCGGGTGATAAAACAGACCCTGCTAATTATCGACCTATTAGCATACTCCCTATCTTTTCAAAGATAGCAGAAAAGTGGGTTGCTAACTCTATCATCAAACATCTTAATGACTCCAATCCGGGTTTGCACCCTATACAATTCGGATTTCGCACTCTTCATTCAACTGAAATGGCTGTTTGTGTTTTTGTTGAGAGAGTGAAATCTTACTTAGACAAGAGCAGTTATGTTGCGGCTGTTTTTCTTGATTTCAAGCGTGCGTTTGACACTGTGAATCATCTTAAGCTCTTGTCTAGACTGTCGACATTTAACTTTAGTAGTCACACTATTAAATGGATACAGTCTTATCTATCAGATAGAAAACAATGCGTGCAAATAAAGAATAGCAAGTCACCCTATCTTTACTGTACGCAAGGTGTCCCCCAGGGTTCAATTCTAGGCCCCCTGTTATTTTCACTTTATGTAAATGACTTGCCTAATGTGTGCAAAAATGTGGACACGATTATGCATGCGGATGATACGGTAACTTTTACGCAAGCCAAAACTGCTGATGATGCAGCCCATCAGCTTTCACTGGCATTACATGATTTACAAAAATGGCTGAATGACTCATGCTTGTGCCTTAATTTTAAAAAGACCGTATCAATGTTTTTTAGTAAACCTAAAACAACCGTGGCTGCAGTAAAAGTCTGCTTGGGTGCACAAGAATTAATTAATGTTGAGGAATTTAAGTATTTGGGAGTGCTACTAGACTCTAAATTATCCTTTAAAAAACACATTAAAAAAAATAGTGAAAACTGTAAATGTTAATATACAGAACTTTAGACATATCCTCACATCATTAACAGACACAGCAGCGATTACATTCCTGCATTCTATGATACTGGCTCATATTGAATATTGTATTACAAGTTGGTCCTATACGAGCTCTGCTGCTATTGGGCCAATTGATGTATGCAAGAAAAGAGCATTGAAAATATTAGATAAAAAACCTTTTTCATATCACCATTGTCAAATTTTAGAAAAATACAAGTTTTTAAATTTTACTAATTTCAAATTATTTAAATCTGCCTGTCTAATATACAAAGTTATACATGGTCTGGCGCCTCCACCAATGAGTGATTTTATTAAACAAAAGTCTAGCAGTGTTGCCGGGTCTCGACTGACTCGAGCCACTGTTAGAGGTGATTGTGAACTGGCACTCAGGCGGACCACCTTTTCACAGAATGCTCTGTCATATCAGGGAGTGAGCTTCTGGAATAGTCTTCCACTGTCAGTGAGGGAAAGTACAAGTCTACCCATCTTTAAGAGTCACTTAAAAGGGTGGCTGAGGGATACACAAACATGTAATCATGTTTAATAATCATGTTTTATATTGGACGGGAAAAAGAGTTAGTGTATTACAAAAAGGGAAACAACTGTTAGTGCAATGGGTGAACGCAATATCACGATGGTCAGGGCATGTACAATACTGGGGTTTGTGCAATATAATTGATGTGTTTCCGTTATTGTTATCTATACTGTCCTCTGTGTCCACTCTCCTTGTCATTGTTTGTTCTAGTATAATGTGATCACTGTTTTTGTCCTTGTCACATGATCTGTAAATAGTGTCTCTGTATGTATGTATGTGTTTAACACCAACCTGCCAGAGAGTCTGCAGATTGAAATTAGCCCAAGGCTATAATCTGGGATATTTACATTTGTTAAAATGTTCATTAATATGTATTGCCCCTCTTTCTAAAAAATAAATAAATAAAAATAGCTATACAGGTAATATAAAGACATTTAAGATACTTTAATGCATCAGCTAATTAAAAGGGTATATACTTATGCTGAATGCCAGATTCAAATTTCATTCACACTAAACCAAGAAGCAACATCAAATCCAGGGGTGGGGTATGATATAAGATAGAAATGATTTACTTTCCTTCAAACTGGATTCTAGTTAAAAAAGAAGAAGAAGAAAAAAAAAACAATGAATGTTTTACAGAGTTTAAGAACCTGTTTTGTGCTGAAAGTTACATGAAAGAATGAAAGCTTCTATTTAGGGAAAATAAAAGCTTGCTCATCATTTGATCCACATTTTCGTTTCTCTTCCCCTTTCATGCACAGACTGATCCAACTATGCCTTGGTCCTTCCCTTTTTAACTCCCTCACTCCTTCCATCATCTGGCCATCTGCTCCCATCTTTGTAGCCTGTCTCTCTGTAGAAATTCTGACCTTTCAAACAGCTGTTTTACCTCTTTCACATGCACACTTAGCATTATCTCGCTGGCATTAGAGAAACAGCTTTGGGTGTCTCTGCCCTCATGCCATGATGTTGACATTTTGAGCTCTGAAAGCTCATGCACACACGCTGTCTCTCTGTCTGTATCTCTCTATCTCGTTCTCACACAAAATGGCACGCATACACACACAGTCAGGCACTGATGCCACACACTGGTTATACCATTAGTTTGCAGTGTTAGCATGTAAACACTCATATTCTTATTCTTCCGTTGCTCTCTTTTGCTGTCTCTTTTCCTTACTTCTTAATTTTTGTTTCAGTTTGAATATTAAGCTGTCTTCCTAATAATCCATCCAGCCAAACAAGTCTTATTTCCCTTGGCTTAAAAACACCTTTTTACCTATTATTACATGTGCTGCATTTTTGTGAGACCTTTTGTGGAAAGCTCAGTTTGCAGGTTGCAACAGATGCTCATTTAGAAAACGCTGGCATTCATTGTAATTACCTCACAGCACCGCTACCTGAACTCAATTAACACACAATTCTCAAGGCACAAGCACTAATAAGAAAAATTGTTCGCAAAGCCGACACAACATCAGGAGGAATTAAAAAAGCCACGGTTGAGTTCAGATGACAGAGAACACCTTTTTGCTGTCAGATGTGCGCTCTTATGTATTTTATGTCTTATTTGACCACGTCCTTGTGGTTATTCCATTTTCTTCTTTTTTAAAATTTGGATCGTGTTTTTACTATTCACTGTAAGCTGCACAGGGGAAAAAGTATGACTGAAAATGTTATAAGTCAAAATAAATGGAACATATTTTTCTCTGGCCTGTTAGGGAGTGAATAAATTTGATATTTTCAGCAACGTCAGCTAATTTTCGACCCAAAATGATATGCAGTAAGTTTAAACCCAATGATGAAGAATTTACTGGATCTTTGTATTATACATGTCGGGATCCTTTGGACTGGTCCAGTGTGCAGCTTAGATTTTTGTTGTTATTTTACTTCTTGGAGTCCTCTTTTAAGTACGGTTTTATTCTAGTAGTTCTGTCTGTATACCATCTCATATTGTTACTGTTTCCAGTGAACAGCTTGTTTGGGTTTATGTCTGGTTTATTATTATTTTCATTATTTAGAAATTATCCCTCCCTCTGTCTCATATCATATTTTGTTTATTCCTTGACCAATTTCTTTTGTTTTTCTTGTGCATGCTCTTTCATATCTTTTTATTTCCCATTTTACTTTGAGTGTTTGCTTTCTTTCATGTCTTATATCAATTTTGCTTCTGTTTTGCTTTCATTTTTAAGTGCGTAGGAAAACTGGATACAACATGTCCCAACCTAATAGTATCTTTGATCTATGCTCAGAAAAGGAAAAAAGACCAAAATAATCGGTGGAACCTCAACCCAAGCCATCTTCACTGATGACCATATACTTAAAGTTCTAATGATGTACAGTTTGCTCGTTTAATTGCTGCTGCGGAGCCTCAGGGAGACATAACCAAGGCAAAAAGGATAATAAAAAGATTCATTTAACCATCTATGACAGGAATAACATGACATTTCCTGTTTGGAGGCAGGACTTAACCTTACCAAATGAGAGGGGCTTTGGGCAAGTCCCCGGCCAGCACAGAAGGAATGATAAAATAATCTGGCACCATGAATTCCTCTACTACCATGCCACCATTAACCTCTGTGATACAGCACATCTGCTGACTTTCCTCTGTGGTCTCTGGTTACAATGTAGTTCAAGAAGAGCAAAAAAAGCAAGGCAGGCATTGCTATCTGGGGCAACATAATTTTTTCCTAAACTTCAGTGCATTGAACAGAAGAGAGTTTTGTTTATGGTGGTGAAAGGCATGGCTGAGGACTAGAAGAATAAAATAACCTCGTACAGACCACAGAGGAGGCACTCAGTAAGTCATCCTGTTAACTTTCTGAAGAATAAACTTCTCATACTTCAAAATCATTTTTACTGCTATCGTGCTATCGAGGTAAAGGATAGCTATTTAGGTGATACCTTCTAATTTGATATTATGTTTTAACATTCGTGTTTATAAACAATAGTTTTATATTTATGAACGTAATTTTGTGTTGGTTTCAACTGAAGTGCAGACTTCTCTTTAAATTTTCCAGGATATTATCCATTTTTAGGTCTTTGGACTTTCTTCATACACAATCTTAGGTAGAGAAAAAATGAACTACTTTTTATTTCTTTTGCTTCACCTGGTTACTTCAGCATCTTGACTTTGGTTTTGTATCTGAACATAGTTACAAACAGGACAGCTAGCATAGAATTTGTTTTAGAAGCAATAAGACTGAAACAAACTGAACTTGGGGACCAAATGATAAAAAAAAGGAAAAATAATACACTGAAAAGCAACTGGGAGACGTGAGGAAGAAAGAGCAGATCCATAACTATAACTAAATTCCAAACCCTGACACTGCTTTCATTAGGAGATACTTATTTGATGGGATTTTGGACATTAAACCTTTGTGATTTATATAATTGTAACTTGCTATCATTGAGTCATCAGTGAGATATGAGTTTAACATCACTCTGTCAGTAAAGTCAGAGATTGTCCAGAAACGAATGTCACAACTCATGTTCTGCGCACATTACGGGGGCAGAAAGGCAAGATTGCATTAAGTAAATTACTGGATTTTATAGTGACGAGAGTACAAGGTTTGATAGGATTGGGTCAGGGTTTTGACTGAACAAATAGTAATATTTTGTGGTTAGAAAAGCCCTCCACAAAATAATGCAATGTCCTCTGAAGCCATTGATACACAACTCTGTTGTGTGTCAGAGATGCATTTTTCATCCCCCGTGTCCAGAGTGTAGATGAGGGTTTGTGTTCCAGGCTATGTGAGCCAGCCGGTGTACTTTAGTGTCATCTGCCACACTCTGCCATTAGCCTGGAGTAAAGCTAAATGATGCTTGTGTGCATGTATGATTTGTGTGCATGTGCAGTACTGCAGAAGCGATGAGGTCTGCTGAGGACTGTTGTTGGGCCTGGTCTCAGTTCACAGTATTACACAAACACTTACATGCAGTTGCCAGTGGCTACAAAGACTAACTTCACAGACAGCTCAAAATGCCAAAATGACCAACCAGCCTGCGGTGATGGTAGGCGAGATAGGCCAATTGGATGACAAAGAGAGAAAGAGGGCTCGACAGTTAATTATGAAAGCTGGATGGACAGAAACACTTTAAATGCCAATTTCTATTTCCAGTGCTTAGATTTTATTTATTTATTTTTTTTTTTGGAGGGGGGCAGTAAACCTCCAAGAGAACTGCAGTACACATGCTTATAACGAATCAAGTGTGGACTTTGGAAACCAAGTTTAAAGCAGTATTCATATTTGTTTGTTAAATGGACCAAGGGATTTGAATAACAGCTTTTCAGTCTAGCTCAAATAAATTAAGCATTTACTTCCCCCCAGAAAAGAAACAACTGAAGCTAATATATGATTTTTCAGTGAGACTTGTAGGCAGATCTAAATATAGGTCTTCCAGTTAAGTAAAAAAAGACATAATTACTACACAAATTGGCAAGAATGTACATGCAGTAATTATTCCCCTGTAAATAATTCATAGATGCTGCACAGACAAAGTCTGTCTGTAACCCAAACTGCCTGCATGCCATGAAATTTGATTATGATTGTGTTTATTTGTTGGTGAAGACAAGACAGTGCAAGAGGACTCCAGCTGGACTGATCATGGTATTAAGAACAACCACTTCTAATGTGTCCACAGATGTCCTGGCCTAATTTTATCCTATAGTTTTAATGCCTTAACTAATAAACAAGCTTATCAAGGGGCTTGAGATACTAAGACATTAGCCAAAATGTCCTCACTGTTATAGAATATACAGCATGATGCTCTACAGCCCAAAAACTGGTTAGCACAAGTGCACACACAGACAGGCTCACAAAGTGAAACCAATCACAAAGTGAAGACTTTGCTATCATGGTGGGCACCTTTTTCTTAAGCTATTTAATTTATCAGATAATATGTCTGTTACAGCTGTTAAGTATTCAGTGCATCAAATATGTTCATACGCAATAAATTGTGTAGATACAGAGTTGGAGGAGGGATTTTCAGAAGTAAAAGTAATACTGAAGAAACTTTACTATAGGAAAGATGTCATATCCAACCTAATGAGTAAGTGAGGATGAAAACTCTCGCTGGATTGTAGACATGGGAGACATTAATTTCGCTGACCTCTGCGGCTCCCATCCTATAGAAAGAAGTCAAATACTAGCTCCTTCCTTAGGAGATAACAGTTTAATTGAAAACCAGATGGATCCTTTGACCTTTTGAGTTAATTATACATTGATGCTTAAGATTATTCTCTCCCTGAACAATCTGCGCTATAGGATCTGAAGCCAAATGGTGAGAAAATTAAACTGGGCCACTTATTCTGGGAATGGTTTGACAAGGAAAGTTTCATTTTGTGTTGAAAGTGTTGAATTTCTTATGCTGTTAAATCCTCTCGGAGTCCCTGCAGTGAGAAGATAATATAGGCCTGCAGCATGTGTGAGCACAACCCCAAAAAACTGAAAATAGTTGTTTTGGAGTTAAAATGCTGAATTAATTAAAAAAACCAAGAGATGTTTCTTAGTTATTGTTGTGATATTTTGATACTGTGGAGCAGGGAAATTATTTTACTGCTATTGTTAAATAATTGTCATAATTACCATTGCATTAATAATATAATCTGGAGTTTATATTGCATTCAGGGGTTAAACAGTGTGTCTTTCAGAAAGGCTAAAAGTAACAGGACAGGAAACAGGCTTGGAGAGTTTTGCAGAAGTGGAAGTTATTTTGAGCCGCAGGCTAAGACGAGGCTTTAACAATGTAACAGATAGCTTTAAGAAGGCCTTAAGCAGTTATGACTATTTTATACACAATGCATATCTGTGCTTATTAAAGAGTTGGAGCTCGGTCAATTAATTGGGGGTCGGAAGCTTTGTTCGGCGCGATGTTCGGACAATCTATTGTGCAAGTGACTTGGAGCCATAGAAGGAATTGCAATACATGCTTACAAATCACTTATATATCAGATCATTTTATATTAAGCTTTTAAGTAGAAGTTCTTGGTTAAAACATTTATTTAGTAGAAGACATACACATAGTCTCAGTGAGCTTCTGGTCTAGTGAAAGGTCAGAAGTGCAACAGGTGAATTGAGAAAGAGCATTTGAGGACGAGACACAGACAGTTAAGAGGTGACACAGAGAGCATGTGAGGTCAACACACACACACACACATTAGTTAGATTTATTTAGAGAAGAGGTTACTCATGTCTGGCTGTAACTGCAAAAGTGTCTCGGTAAAAGAGGAACCGTCCTTGTTGTCTCGGCAAGAAAGAGGAACAAGACAAGAACTGAAAGGTAGACAGGAAGGGCTAGCCATGAAAATAGAAGATGATGTTCTGTCTTAAAAGCCATGGTGGTGTTGATCTGATCTATGTATAAAATGTATCTGTGACGCATGAAGGGGCGTCAGTAAATCAAACCCTGATGCTATAAAATATCTGTTTATGCTTTGATTAAGTCGAGGACTACTGGCTGTCTGCGTACAGAGTGTCTTCCCACACGTGTGTTCATTAAAATCATTGTTTGACCAAGATCCTCTGGACCATGGGTGGTTTGTACTCTCCCTCCTCAATTGTGAACCTTAACATTTGGGGGCTTCGTCCGGTGGTTGAGGAGGGGTAGATGGAGAAATTTGGTCTTAGGTGGTCTGACGGGCAGACATGAATTCCAGTGGTCGAAGTGAGTGGGCATAAGCCGGCTTATCCAAAAGGTAAGGCACTACCTGTTGAATTATTTCCAAAGTGTGCCAAATTGGATATGATAAAATTTAAGTCTACTCACTGAAGTTACTGGTGGATGTCTGTTTTGATTTTGATGAAAATTTCATGAGTTGATGCAGTTAGAGTTCTGCTAAGAAGAAATGAAAGTAGTTAAGAGTCTGATAAGAAAAGTTTAAATACTGGGTTGAAGTCCCAAAGAAATTGAGTTCGAGTCTCAAGTAGTTTGGTAGGGAATTGGTTATTGTGTTGGTTAGAGTCCAAATTTGGTCATAAGAGTGGACCTGAGCGGTCATTTTGTGAGTTGGAGTCTCCATTGACCACTAGGTTGCACCTGCCTCAGTTATACACTTGTTTCGGGTGTTGATTGTTGTTTCAAAGTATTATAAATTATTTTAGAACGGAACCGTGGGGGTTCTAGGAAGCGCAGAGCCCGGAGGTTACGCTCCCTCCTTGTCGTGGACGCGCGACATTGACCTGTCGGCGAACAGGGTTAGTTCAGTTTGGCTTAACTGTGGGGTACAGGGCATCCTGGAATGAAGCTAGGAGTTAGAGTCTCCTTACCGTTTGGAACGGTACCTGCGCTTTTTTGGTCAGAAGAAGTTGGACTTCGGGCGTGTAACTTTAACTTAAAACTTCAGGGTAAGCCTTGGCTGGGAAACGCCAAAAAATAGAGCTTCAGGCAAAGTTTGGGTTGGTTGACGCTTTTAAATTGTGTTAGGGACTTTAGAGATGAGGCCAGAAACTGTTGGACAGATACTGGTGAATTGGTCGCAAAAAACTCAGGGAGTTTATCCGCTGGGCGGTTATTTTAAATTTGTCGAAATTGTGTAGGCGCTAAAGCTGACAGATCTGACAGTGGTTGTAAATATAAGATGTCTTTGTAATATAAAATAAGAGATCTCTGTGTGAAAGGAGTCTGAGGCAATGCTGGAGCTATTTTTAGACGGTGTGTGTGAGTGTGGAAATGCAAATTAGTAAGCAGTGAACTGTTTAAGCCACAGTTGGTTTTACAAATACTGCTGCAAACATTGTAGAGTGTGTGTTTAAAATGCCATTTATGTTTATTAGAGGACTATAAATAAAGTTTTGAGTTGCCGTAGTGGATGTATAGTAATTGACTGAGTTTGGATGCAGATATATAAATATATTGAGTGCACTGTATATACTTAAGACTAACACATTACTTTCAGTAGTAACTTTTCTCCAGCATTAGTTGCTGGTGTGTTTTATTTTTAATTTCTTGTGTGTGCGGTGAGAATTAATGGAGGTTTCAATTTTTTGTTTGTTTGTTTTTTACTTGCTCTTTTTGATTATGACAAGCATGTCTAAAATACTCTTAGGAAAGTGTGTTTTGAGTTATATTCCTCAACTCTAGTCACAGTTTAAGTGTGTGAATGCGGTGACTAGAAGGTTTTGAATGATGAATAAAGGTGTGAGAGGTATTTCTTTGGTGATGTAAAGTAGGATGTTTTAAAGTTTGAAAGTGTTTTTAATTTAAGAGATGCATGAGTGATGTTATAAGAGTTTAGTTTATTTAAAAGGTGTGTGTGTGAGAGGATTATGAAATCATTGTGTGAATGATGCTACATTTTAGATTAAAAGTTAGTAGAATTACAGAGGGTTTGTAGATTGTAAATACAAAATAAGTTTGATTAGCCTGGAGAAACAGCAAAGCAGCTTGAGCTGCTCTGAGCAGCTGCGTGCTGTGTGTGTGTAACAGGAAATGGTGTGGGTGACAGGAAGTTTGCATGCCCATATAAGGTGACGAGTGAGCACCCAGAGAGAGAAACAGATGAGTTAAACTCTAGGCAGATAAAGCGAATGGAGGTTTTGAGAAAAGAAATGAAAAGGATATTAATTGTATGTTTTAGTGTGTCAACACAGATTACAGATAAATAAAGGTGGACTTCTCTCAACCTGGAATTTTGAGTACGGCGCCAAAACCACTAGAGTAGCATAATTGGGAGAAAACAGGCCAGATTTTGGCTTAAAATTTTACAGCTTGACCTCGCACTTGTCCCCATCCTGAGAAGAAGCTCAAAGGACAGTTAATCTCTTGATGAAGACCGACAGAACATCGTGGACTTGAGAAGAATTAATAGCAGGCAAAAGACAGTGCAACTGAAACCACACTGACGACACCAGCAGCAGCATGTAAGGAACCACGAGGTGGAAACATGTACTGTAAATTACAGGCTGGGCAGTTGAACAGTGGGATAATGAGCTGTGGAAAGCACTGGACATTGATTGTCAGATTTGCCATGCTTGGAGTAATCTTGAAAGAGATGACTGAGAGGATCAACAGAAAAGAAGAAACCACGTGATGAAACATGCACGGTGGACAGCAGGCTGGTAAGAACAGTGTGACATGACTGTTTAAAGGCACTGAATGTGGTATTTTGCCAGGCTGGGACTTGATCCAAAAGGAAAATACTGAAGAGAAACAGAGAAGAAACAGACTGTGTTTGCTGGAATTCAAGACAACAAAAGGACACTGAGAGAAGAGGACAGTGACCAGTGAGAGGCGAAGCCGGACGAGTTCGACTGTGAGAATACAGGGTGTAATTGGATTGAAATGAAAGCCTGAACTCATGATGGTTTAGAGATGTCCACCGTCACAAACAAAGAGGTAAACAAGAATAGAAAACACACATAGACAAAGTGTTACATGTGAAATTATTTCTGGAAAGAATCAGAAGTGAGATAGTTTTGAATTAAGAAATTAGGGAAAAGATGCATGAATTAAACCTGATTATAACATACAGAGGCAATGAAGAAAGCAGCTTACACTCACTGAACATTAACAAAATACATAGGAAAAGCAATGAAGACCTGCTTACACGTATATACATGACATAAGTTGGGATTTCTGACCAGAGAGAGGGAAACGGGTAGTTTAAGTACTTATGATAATAATGAAAATGTCTCAGTTGTGTTTCTTTAGGGGCTAAACAGACCTGGATCAATTCTCCCCATGCAGCGGTCGGAAGAAACCTGTAGGTTAACTTGACTGGACATGCCAAGGCAAGTTTCTGGTTGAATTGTTTACAGCGCCATGTCTCCATAAACATGACAAGTGGGCCCTAACTTCTGGCTAAGGAGCAGGAATGGTGTTAATAAGGTGGGAACTTAGAATTTGGGTTAGCAGATTTGGGAAAGAAACTGACGGCTTAAGTGGAGAATTGTGCAGGAGTCTGACACACTGCAAAAGCAACATATGCAAGTTCACATACACAAACAGAAAATGCATTAACCTTATAAAGACAAGACAAGCTCATGGAGTTTAATGCATAGACACTGATTAACCCTGGCCAAGAACACAAACATATGCAATGAAGAACAGCTTGCTATTTTGTATGAATGATACAATGGTGTGAATGTTTAATAAAATGCATTTGAGTTTGTAATTGAGGAATAGAAGAAGCCATATGACAAAGGGAGTGAGTTATGTAAACAAAAAGTGATTAAAGTAGTTTTAAAAGAGTGACTTAGGAGTGCTCTCTCGTACTGAGTGATCAAAACCAGTGATCACTGTAGAAAGAAATAAAATGATTTAATGAGTTGGGAATGTTTAAACATATGTTTCTGTTGTTACAGCTTTTTGAGAGATGACTCAGTATGCACATTAGCTGGAGTGAGTGGTGACGTAGGAGCTTCCTGTATGTGTGTGACTGAGGAAGTGACTTTCAGAAGAGGAAGCATGGCAGACGAGAAGTGCAGATTGGGGTAGGGAATTTATAGTTTAGTGATTATATGATGTCGTAAGGGGTCTTATGCTGAATTTAAGAGCATAAGGGGGTGATTTTTGTGTGCAAATTGTGTGGTTTTAATGAGACTTTCGGTGTATTGAGGAGGTGAAATTATGTGGTGGCAAGACTTGTGTGTTTAAGGTTCGGGTTGTTGTTGTTTTTAATAGAGGGAGTTTTAGGAAACATGGACATGTCTAAAATTGGGCCCATTATTTTGTAACAGTGCACTTAAAGAAAACCTGTCAGGTGATTTTGTTTTGTGTTCTCATGAGCTAATAATCAGCTCTATTTTTCATTTCTGTTTTAAGCAGGCCTGCAACAGTGAATAATGGCGCTGAAAATTTTCGGGAGGAGCAAATATAAGGGGGCTTTCCAGATTTCAATTGGCTGAGGAGAAAGCTACCTGGGGACTATTCAGGTCGTAAGTCCCTGTAAAAAGGATTTTATGCGAGTCAATCCAGTCCAAAAGCATAAAGAAATATTTTCCTATGGAAAATAAAAAATGACTGAGCTCATTTTGCTGAGGGTGGAGAATCTGACGCGGGAAGCTCCACTATTAGCAAATATATGGTGTGACTGCATGTGAATGTGTGACTGGATGAAGGTGTGGATGAATAAATGTGGATAAACAATTTGCTTTTACCAGAGAAAATTTCTGTTTTGTTTTATTAAGTGGGGTTAGATTATGGGATTATAGTATATTGTTGGGAGAATGCCAAATGTTAAAGGGGAAACATTTTGATGTAACTCAGTTACCATTAATTGAAGAAACACATGACTGATAATTGTTCTGTTTTAAGTTTATTTTTATGATATAGATTGGATCATAAGTGGGGAAACTGAGCATTTTTAAGTTTTGTATAGTATCTTGACACATGAAATGTATCAAGATAAAGGGGGGTTTAGGGTTTAATAATTTAATTGTTTAATAATTTAGGATCATTTTAGGACCTTTTGGGTTTTTGATCATTTGGATATGGTAAAACTGAAACTGTTATTTTTAAGTTAAGGTTAAAGGATTAAAGTGAACTTGTCACGGTTTGCGGGGCAAGCCGTGTGGAGTTGTAGAAAAGGACCCAAAAGGCGGCAGCTCTGGTGCAGGTGAATATTTATTTACAACGGTGGGCACAAAACAGCACTGGTGGAAAAACAAGAAACCGGAAACCTAAACTGGGTAAGCTAATAACACAAACCAGAAACGAGGATGCAGGGAGGTCCGGGGAAATACACAAGAGACGCAGGGAGACCGAGGGGAAAAACACTTAGGGAACACCACAACAGGACACCTCAGAAAACATGGCCTAAATAAGGAGCGAAAATACAAGGAACCAAGAATACTGGGCCAACATGGCCCAGGACCATGACAGAACTGAATCCTGTTTAGAAGATACAATACCAGGGTTCAAAGCTGTGAATAAATCTTAGAGGGAAAATTAGTGAGGGTTGAAGGAGTAGAACCGCTTTGATTTCTTTTGATTTCTAGAAGTAGTGGTTATAATGTAGGCTTACACATACAGATATTACATAGGAGGTATTTTTAGGATAAAGGGGAGAGCTTGTAAATAGAAATGATTTTTATACATATTGCATTTTTTGATATGAGTTATTGAAGTTATTGAAGGATTGCACACGCTTACAGACACAGAGTTAAGAAACACACATGACAGTATTGATTCCAGGCAAAAGGCCTCAAATTCATTTAGCTTTTAACTGAACTTAAAGAAGGACCAAAGAGGAAGGAAAGCATATATTTTGGTTAAGTCTGATAAATTAGAATTAGAAGGTATTGTTACATTAAAGGGAGCAAATGAAATAAAAAGCCTATACCAAAAACGGGTTATAACATAGGAAATGTGAGGTTAAAATGAAGTTAACACATAGGACGTTGAAGAATATACATAAATACAAGTCAATAAGTTAAGAACATAATTAGGATCATGCTTTTGATTACAGAGTCCCAAAAAGGATAAGTTAGGGAGATGCAGGAAAAGGTGTTTTGTTTCCTTTACAGAAGATCTCGGCGACCACAGGAGGGGCGAGGATGCTGGAGATGTCGAGGCCTCAGGGACCAAAAGAGAGGGTCTGAGCCAGGACACAATGTATTGCGACCTCTGGTGTTCCAGAGGTCGAGAGAGGGAGTGTGGAGCAGGGAAATTATTTTACTGCTATTGTTAAATAATTGTCATCATTACCATTGCATTAATAATATAATCTGGAGTTTATATTGCATTCAGGGGTTAAACAGTGTGTCTTTCAGAAAGGCTAAAAGTAACAGGACAGGAAACAGGCTTGGAGAGTTTTGCAGAAGTGGAAGTTATTTTGAGCCGCAGGCTAAGACGAGGCTTTAACAATGTAACAGATAGCTTTAAGAAGGCCTTAAGCAGTTATGACTATTTTATACACAATGCATATCTGTGCTTATTAAAGAGTTGGAGCTCGGTCAATTAATTGGGGGTCGGAAGCTTTGTTCGGCGCGATGTTCGGACAATCTATTGTGCAAGTGACTTGGAGCCATAGAAGGAATTGCAATACATGCTTACAAATCACTTATATATCAGATCATTTTATATTAAGCTTTTAAGTAGAAGTTCTTGGTTAAAACATTTATTTAGTAGAAGACATACACATAGTCTCAGTGAGCTTCTGGTCTAGTGAAAGGTCAGAAGTGCAACAGGTGAATTGAGAAAGAGCATTTGAGGACGAGACACAGACAGTTAAGAGGTGACACAGAGAGCATGTGAGGTCAACACACACACACACACATTAGTTAGATTTATTTAGAGAAGAGGTTACTCATGTCTGGCTGTAACTGCAAAAGTGTCTCGGTAAAAGAGGAACCGTCCTTGTTGTCTCGGCAAGAAAGAGGAACAAGACAAGAACTGAAAGGTAGACAGGAAGGGCTAGCCATGAAAATAGAAGATGATGTTCTGTCTTAAAAGCCATGGTGGTGTTGATCTGATCTATGTATAAAATGTATCTGTGACGCATGAAGGGGCGTCAGTAAATCAAACCCTGATGCTATAAAATATCTGTTTATGCTTTGATTAAGTCGAGGACTACTGGCTGTCTGCGTACAGAGTGTCTTCCCACACGTGTGTTCATTAAAATCATTGTTTGACCAAGATCCTCTGGACCATGGGTGGTTTGTACTCTCCCTCCTCAATTGTGAACCTTAACAATACCATGGTAGCATTTACAGGATATTGTTTTATAGTGATATTATACAGGAAAACTGTTACTCAATAAGGCCCATTTACTAGTTGTTTTTCTCTTTCTCTGTGACCCAAGAATTAATGTGTAAGAATCACAGGCTGGTACCTCAAGGTCGAAAACACCACAGAGATCACTCCCTTACTCCCATCTTCCCTTCTTTATCTCCTAGAAAAGAGCTTGTTAAAGGCCAGGTGGTTTGTTTCAGAATTCACTAATGAAAGAACTCTGTATTCTATGTCTAGGAGTGTATTTCGCTGGGATGATCATAAATTGTAGCTGAACTGATAAACTATACAAAGGATACTTCTTTGCTCAGAGGGCAGGAAGACGCTTCCTTATTTGGTCTGTACCGGTCTGAACTGAGAATCTGCTGACACACGAACCTTTTTCCTCTATATAAACTGTTGTATGATGAATAAACCTTTGAGTTGATTTTGGGAAAGCAACCTGAAGCAGTCTGTGTTTCCTTGTTCTCCCAAGCTACTCCCGGCGCTGTAACTAACCTGCTGAACGGCATACCTGAGTGTTACTTTGAATAATTTTGAATCTTATAGGGAAAAGACAAAACTCTGCTTATAGGTGCCCACGCCTCGGAGGAAACCCGATCCACGGAGAAACCCGGGACGGAGATTTCTTTCAACTATGACCTGAAGAAGGGCTTTATTTGAATATAAAACATTATTTTTTTTATTTTCCATACTTAAAAATATAGCGCTATCATAAAAAATATTAATAATAAATACATGTAGTGACATGATTTAGCTATTAAATGCAAACTTGGCAACCAGGAGATATTGCTGCAGTGATCAAGGCAACAAAAATTCCCCAAAGAAGAAAAACCTCATCGATGCTTAATGGCATCTTGAACATTGTTCACATGAAAACCCCATCTGATATGCACAATCACAGTTTTACATGCCAGTCTTGCAGGTGAACAAGCACGAATCAGTGTTATATAATGCCAGTTTAATGTGTATTTGATAGGCCCTCATGCAGCACACAAACAACTACAGTGGGGCAAAAAAGTATTTAGTCAGTCACCGATTGTGCAAGTTCCCCCACTTAAAATGATGACAGAGGTCAGTAATTTGCACCAGAGGTACACTTCAACTGTGAGAGACAGAATGTGAAAAAAAAATCCATGAATTCACATGGTAGGATTTGTAAAGAATTTATTTGTAAATTAGGGTGGAAAATAAGTATTTGGTCACCTCAAACAAGGAAAATCTCTGGCTCTCACAGACCTGTAACGTCTTCTGTAAGAAGCTTTTCTGTCCCCCACTCGTTACCTGTATGAATGGCACCTGTTTGAACTCATCATCTGTATAAAAGACACCTGTCCACAGCCTCAAACAGTCAGACTCCAAACTCCGCCATGGCCAAGACCAAAGAGCTTTCGAAGGACACCAGGAAAAGTATTGTAGACCTGCACCAGACTGGGAAGAGTGAATCTACAATAGGCAAGCAGCTTGGTGTGAAAAAATCAACTGTGGGAGCAATCATCAGAAAATGGAAGACATACAAGACCACTGATAATCTCCCTCGATCTGGGGCTCCACGCAAGATCTCATCCCGTGGGGTCAAAATGATCATGAGAACGGTGAGCAAAGATCCCAGAACCACACGGGGGGACCTGGTGAATGACCTGCAGAGAGCTGGGACCAAAGTAACAAAGGTCACCATCAGTAACACACTACAACGGCAGGGAATCAAATCCCGCAGTGCCAGACGTGTTCCGCTGCTGAAGCCAGTGCATGTCCAGGCCCGTCTGAAGTTTGCCAGAGAGCACATGGATGATACAGCAGAGGATTGGGAGAATGTCATGTGGTCAGATGAAACCAAAGTAGAACTTTTTGGTATAAACTCAACTCGTCATGTTTGGAGGAAGAAGAATACTGAGTTGCATCCCAAGAACACCATACCTACTGTGAAGCATGGGGGTGGAAACATCATGCTATGGGGCTGTTTTTCTGCCAAGGGGACAGGACGACTGATCCGTGTTAAGGACAGAATGAATGGGGCCATGTATCGTGAGATTTTGAGCCAAAACCTCCTTCCATCAGTGAGAACTTTGAAGATGAAACGAGGCTGGGTCTTCCAACATGACAATGATCCAAAACACACCGCCCGTGCAACAAAGGAGTGGCTCCGTAAGAAGCATTTGAAAGTCCTGGAGTGGCCTAGCCGGTCCCCAGACCTCAACCCCATAGAAAATCTGTGGCGGGAGTTGAAAGTCCGTGTTGCTCGGCGACAGCCCCAAAACATCACTGCTCTCGAGAAGATCTGCATGGAGGAATGGGCCAAAATACCAGCTACTGTGTGTGCAAACCTGGTAAAGACCTATAGTAAACGTTTGACCTCTGTTATTGCCAACAAAGGTTATGTTACAAAGTATTGAGTTGTATTTTTGTTATTGACCAAATACTTATTTTCCACCCTGATTTACGAATAAATTCTTTACAAATCCTACCATGTGGATTCATGGATTTTTTTTTTCACATTCTGTCTCTCACAGTTGAAGTGTACCTCTGGTGCAAATTACTGACCTCTGTCATCATTTTAGGTGGGGGAACTTGCACAATCGGTGGCTGACTAAATACTTTTTTGCCCCACTGTACATAGCAATTATCTCAAGAGGCTGGAAATAAGGGATGCATACTGAGGCTCAACTGTGCTGCATTTAGTGCACAAAAATAATTTGCTCCCACATTTTGATTGATTCATTTTAATGTTTTAGTTGATTCGATTTAAAACTTAAATCAGTTCCTCGTCAGAAGCACAACAGACCAAACCTTTATCCCTGAAGCATGAGATGCACGTCAACATCTCAATAAATACTTCACTGGAAACATTTTCACAAAGTGTAGCTTATAGCGAGAAACTTTTAGGGAAGATGTTGTTGATACACAAACAATGACTCTTTCCAACCATTGTAAGGTAGATGAGCTACAACCTAATTTTCATCAAACATGCTTTCCCCTGAGCTGTACAACTAACATTAGTTTCTAAGTGCAGCCGGCTGTGAGACAAGTTCACAGCAGCCACCTACAAAGTACAACAATAAAAGAGATATTTGATAAGTTTGCTCTTCACACATCAGGGGTGTCCTGTTCCTTTGTAACACTGTTGGAAAAGTTTTTTGCATGAGATTAATAAAATTGCCATTAACATAGCCACTTGTCTGGATTTCTTGGAGGTTGCAGTGATAGTTGGCTTACAGTAGCATGGTATTCTCTGCAAAGTCTACACTAGCCATGTCCATAAAATCACTCAGAAGGCATCCACACGATATAGCTCAACCACCTCAGGTCAAATTTTTTTGACATGGAGGAACAGTGTATGTACTCTGAGCTCACTCATATCGACCACTTGTATCCACCAATGCAGTTTTTAAGTCACTAACCAGAGCTCATGATTATAGGTGAAGCATAGACCCACTGGTAAATCTAAACCTCTGCCTTGAGGCACAACCCAGTTCCCAGTTCACCAAAACATCCACTACAACATCAGCATTACTGCTGATACTGTACCAACTCCACCAATCTACCTGTCCTTCTCACATTCTATCATTTGAGCACAGGATCCTGAAATAATTGCATTTCGTTGCTTGAGGCAGCAACTCTCCTCTAACCCAAAGGGAGCAATACATTGTTTTCCAGCAGAAAACTAACCTCAAACTTAAACTTGAAGGTGCTGTCTTTCCTCTTGTCTGCCTCTCACTGGCCTTAAACTACCTCAAATGCCACCCTCCCATAAAGGCCAAAGAACCATGTGCAAAAAAATATTACTTCAAAGCAGAAAATTGAGACAAGGCAACACATAGTAAAATATGTTTGATAGATATGTTTGATGACACTGTGTCAGCTATATGGACAGACATATAGCTGACTTTGGTTCACTTTGTTACTAGGGTGTCAGTGCTCTTTAATTCTGCAGTACCCCCACAGGGCTGCCGCAAAACACATATATGCTGTCATGACCTTTCTAGTAACCTTGCAAGGGTAAAGAGACGCTACATCGTTCCATGCCCAAGAAGTCTTCGAAGGTTCTCAGTCATTCAGGTCATCGTAGTCTAAGGAGCTTGGAAAGAGAAGCGTCTGGACTTCTTTAAGTTGCTTGAAGACGTTTCACCTCTCATCCTAGAAGCTTCTTCAGTTCTAGACTCAAATGGTGGAGAGTCCCAGATTTAAATCCCGTGGGAGTATCACCCCAAAGAGGGGAAAAAGGACCCCCGTTAAGGCGTCTGGGAAGGGATCTCAAAACTGGATTATAGATGGCAGAGAGTTGGTGTCGTAAACCCCCGCCTCTGTTCAAAGATGGTCGCTCACAGTGGACATAGATGGCTTCTTTCACTCCTCTTTCAAACCATCTGTCCTCTCTGTCCAAAATGTGAACATTGGCATCCTCGAAAGAGTGTCCTTTATCCTTAAGATGCAGATGGACTGCTGAGTCTTGTCCTGTGGAGGTGGCTCTTCTATGTTGTGCCATGCGCTTGTGAAGTGGCTGTTTGGTCTCTCCAATGTAGAGGTCTGGGCATTCCTCGCTGCACTGTACAGCATACACCACATTGTTAAGTTTGTGTTTTGGAGTTTTGTCTTTCGGGTGAACCAGTTTCTGTCTGAGCGTGTTGCTGGGTCTGAAATACACTGGGATGTCGTGCTTGAAGAAAACTCTCCTGAGTTTCTCTGATACACCGGCTACATAGGGGATGACAATGTTGTTGCGTCTGTCTTTCTTATCCTCCCTCGCTGGTGTCTGATCTTCTTTTCTGCGCATCTTTGCTGACTTTATAGACACCCAATTAGGATAACCGCATGTTTTGAGTGCTTCCTTTACATGTGTGTGTTCCTTCTTTTTTCCTTCAGGCTTAGAGGGAACATGTTCTGTCTGGTGGTGTAGGGTCCTGATTACTCCAAGTTTGTGTTCCAGAGGGTGATGGGAGTCGAACAGGAGGTACTGGTCTGTGTGTGTTGGCTTCTGGTAAACTTCGATGTTGAGGTTGCCATTCTCTTCAATGTGCACAGCGCAGTCCAGGAAAGGTAAATTGTTGTCCTTTGTGTCTTCCCTGGTGAACTTGATGTTTTTATCCACAGCGTTAATGTGCGCAGTGAAGGATTCCAGTTCTTGTGTCTTGATTTTGACCCAGGTGTTGTCTACACATCTGTACCAGTGGCTGGGTACTCTTCCTTTGAAAGAGCCAAGAGCCTTCCTTTCCACTTCTTCCATGTAAAGGTTGGCTACAATAGGTGACACGGGGGAGCCCATGGCACAGCCATGTTGTTGTCTGTGGAAACCCTCGTTGTATTTGAAATATGTAGTGGTGAGGCAGAGGTCTAACAGTGTGCAAATCGGATCGGGTGTGAAGTTGGTCCTGTCCTCCAAGGAGCTGTCTTCTTGTAGTCATTTTCTGACAGTCTCCACGGCCTCCGTGGTGGGTATGCAAGTGAAGAGAGAGACTACATCAAAGGACACCATGGTTTCATCTAGATCCAGGATAAGTTTCTAGACCTTGTCAGTGAAGTCGGTGGAGTTCTTGATGTGACGTGGGGTGTTCCCCACAACAGGTGCTAGGATGGTAGAAAGGTGTTTCGAAATGTTGTAAGTGGCTGAGTTTATACTACTGACAATGGGTCTGAGTGGAACACCTTTGTGGATCTTAGAAGTCCGTAAATGCAGGGTATGGCATCCCTTGGGTAAAGGCCGTGATATGTAAAGCGGTCAATGATTTTGTCCTCTTCAAGGTCTTGAAGGCAAGCTATAACTTTCTTTTTGTAGCTGCTTGTGGGGTCTCGCTTTAAGGCTTCGTAGGTATTGTTGTCACTGAGGAGAGTAGTGATCTTTGTGTGGTAATCCGTAGCGTCTGGACCTGTTTAACCCTAAAGAAGTCCAGACGCTTTTCTTTCCAAGCTCCTTAGACCACGCCCAAGAAGGAACCGACTGTGCTCTTCTTAAATAATCTCTTAAGCAAGATTTTGTGAATTCCTTTTATCAATCAAGTCATTTTAAAGAAAATATTACACCATTTAAAAGGCAGAATTAAGCTAAATATAACCTGTGCAGATACCATGAGTTGACCTTTTCTGTCATAGCAGCAGAAAATGTACTCAAGCCCTGATTTCCCGTCTAATATCAAGTCCTTGTGTTTCTTGGCACAACGAGTCTTCTTTTCATCACTGATCACCTTCAGATCCTATTCTTTGACCATGAAGATCTGACTCAGTCTCCTCTAAATGCCTTATGTTAAGATGTGTCTGCTCTTTGAGCACATAGGCACTGCTTGGCATTTGAGTAGTGATTTCTGAGGCACTATAATAAATCTTTTACTTCTATGGGCCAGAGTTCACAAGGCTTCATGTCCTAATGTAGAGATTGACTGTTCTCCCTCACAAAATGCATTACTGCGTGACTAGGTAGTTGCATAGAGCTGCAACCTGGTGTTATCTCATAACATATTGAGAAGACAAAAATAAATGAATAAATGAAACCTTCTGACATGGCGCACCTATTAACTGGAAACCATGAGAGATGACAACCTTGTTAAAGCTGTCTGACACGGAGTGCCAGGAGTGTGCTTTAAAATCTTGTTTGCAGCTTATTTGGATGCTCTGTGGTTAGATGTCTTGTCATAATCAATATTTTTCTGCCATGTGTTTAAGTACCGTAGCTGATCTATACCACATTTGCTCTCAATAAACTGAACTTTTCTTTTTAGTGTTAGCATTAAATGCAGTGACAGGTATATGGTCTTTTTGTCTGATCATGATTGATTTTTAAGGATTTTAACACTGATTGATTACATCACAGAGATACAGAAATATCTGAAAGAGAATTAGCTGCTTTAAATCAACACATGTGAAAGAAGCAGTGCTATTTATTGTGTCTAGAAAGCGTTCAAGGGGCAATGTTTGTTTAAAATGCCTCAATGGACTGGTACAGCTGAACAGATGCTAAATGATTAGTTTATTTGTACTGAGGAAACAGCAGTCTTAAAGTTAAAAATTAAAGCACTGTTCCAAATCCAAATTTATATTATGTTTTAACCATATTGACTCAGAACCGAGCAGTCTGTTCTCAGAGGCCTGCAGAAAGTGGTCACATGGCGAGGAAAGGTTAAATGCATTTACATCGAGTACAAGAAGGACTCCCGAGGGAACTCGGAGGTTAATTTCCCACATTATAGACCACCCTAATAGCAGATGCTTAAGTAGCAGTTAAGCATTAGTCATTTTATTGCTGAACAGGGATTTCCTCCTGAGAATCCAACTTTGCTACTTTAACTGTTCCACACCATGCACATAAGCTGGGGATAATGCAAAGAAGTTAATTTCTATAAGTTTCTCAAAATTGATTACTTTTCTTATGGACTTCTGCAGTTTAACTGCACATGTCAGTGATGTGTTATATATGCCACTGGCAATAAGGGCCTGAATATTAAGCTTGCCAGTTAAGAAGCAGCATTGTCAGTGCAAAAAAAAATGAACTGCTGTGCATAAGTAAGGTCAAATTTAGTTAACAGTCAAAGTTTTACATTTAACGAGGGCTTCCTTGTGTCAGTCAGTGAGACTTAAATAACATTAAATGTAATTTGACAGTTGTGACAGTTGTGCTACTTGATTTAAACTGAGCATTTTTATGACATTCAGTGCAATCAGTGCTGTAACATAACACAATGGTTGATTGCTTATGTATCTCATGAAACTTTGCTTAGAAAAATCAAATTATTAGCAATGCTGTAGTTTGGTGGACTGTTAGGACCACCAGTAAAAACTTTTGAAAAACAGGAAAGACACAGTGTGATGTGGCTTTTATTTCACACTGGCGCAAACACAGATTTTGTTCTACATATATACACCTATTCCAGATGGATATATTGTTGACAGCTTTAGAAAGTTTTCTTCTTGTTTTCCATACAGCAGCTGCGTTAAGTCTTGAAAGCTATTCTGACCTTTTGCACATGTGACAAAACAGCAACTGTGCCATTTTGTCTGATATGTCTGATTTTCTCTGTCAGGCTCAGATAAAATTACAATCTGTACTTTCACACCTAACAGGTGCAGCATTGTCTCGAGTCCCCCCTCATTTCTCCATATTGTACTTCCGAGAGAGAGAGAGAGTCATATTCTATTTTAATATTTTATTGTAAAGTAGGTGGTAATGAGAAATATTTCTCCTGAAGCTCTTCCAAAGTTTTTCTTTAGACATTGTCTATAGGTTCTCTGTGTATTTTATATTTCCTAGCCCAGTAATTTTATACTGTATTTAGTCTTGGTCTTGCCTCTGTTAGGTCTGTCACGTTTGCATGTCTTAGTGTCTGCAGCTTTGTGAATTGTCTCATGTTTCCTGTTTTATTTTGACAGTTCTTCTCTATGTTTAGACTCTGTTTCCTGTCTCATCTGTGTAATCAGTACCAGCTGCGTTTCCCTTCTGTCTCCTGTTTCCTGATTACTTCGTCATGTATTTTAGTCCTCTGTCATTCCCTGCTTGTTGTCACATCGTCCCTCTTGCTGTGTGTTTCCCTGTGAGCTTCTCCGTGTGTTTAGCTTACTTTATTCCAGAGACTAGTTTTTTTTATTTTTTTTTATCATTTTCCCCTTGGATCAGCAATAAAACTCTTTTTGAGTTTACATTTTTCATGAAGTCTGCATTTGGGTCCAATCTCCTGCCTGCCACACAGCACAACATGAAATTTCAGTCCTGACTAGTTTCAGTATTGTGAGGAAAGTGTTTGATTGACAATAGTTTCATATTTGAGCAGGACGAAAATGAAAAGCATACCTGGATATACAAACACACAATGGCACACTATCAGTGCTCTCAGACCACAACACTACTAACGTAATGTGGGATCCTATAAAGGCTGCAGTCATATCGATCTGTTATAAAACATTCTCTATCTAATTAACTACTAAGCACCATCACAGCTGTTGGAACATTTCATTTCAATATTAGTCAAACCATTAAAGAAACATCTTCTTTGAGTCATGGTGGCTCTGTGAAAGTTCTGAGATTTACAATTGAAACCGTTCTCGTGTATTCTGGTTATTTGTTAAGATTTGCTATTAGGTTTCGGTTCTGTACTCCCTCTGTTCCTGTTCTGTCAGTTTTGAGTCTGTCTCTTCATGTGTGAGTTTCCTGTTTTACTTTGAAGGTCTGTGTCTTATGTCAGTGTTTTCAGTTTTGTGTGCTCCTCCGTCTCATCTGTGTAATCAGTGCCAGCTGTGTCTCCCAGCTGTTTCCTCTTAGTCCTGTTCACCTCTTGTATTTAGTGTCTGTGTCTTTCCCTGCTCGTCTTCTCGTCCCCCCCGTGTGTTCTGTCTACCTGTTTAGTTTAGTTACTTTCCCATTTTTGCAAGTTTTCTGTTTTGCCCCCTGTCCAGCAATAAAGCGGAATTGTTTAAGTTCACTTTTGCTCCTGCTCTTGGGTCCACCATTCCTTCCTGTCTGCACACAGTCATGACAGGAAGATGATATGTCACAACACCAATATCAAAGTCTACCTTGTGCATAGCTATAAGATCCCAGAACTATTTGATACTGTAGAAATGTGAGCTCAGCTGTATCTATCAACCCAAATTAGACTTCTAATGACGGAACATTAGACATATGAAACCACACTGAGATACGTTATGTTGCATCCAACCTGTAATAGGAGATTCCTACCCCTACATCAAAACAAACAAACAAAAGCAGATGAAGAAGAAGAAGAAAAACCCTCTGCCACAACCATCATACTAAAAATCCGATGATATAACATCATCCCAGCTGGTTGTTGTAAAAAAATAATAATAAAAAAAGCACACAAGAAACACAGATATAGACTGCTGAATTGAAGTAATTACTCCAGTAAATATGTTGGAAGTGTGTGTTAATCTTCTGCCAAATCCATCTGTCATATTTCCAGTCCAACAAGGTAATACTGCCATGAAATTATCAAGTGACTACAAATCTAATTTTCGATCCTAAGCAGCCATTTTTCTCCACATCTTTCCTTTGGTCCCTAACTCTCTGCTCCTCATCTCCTACGAACACTTAAGCAGCAAGAAGATATTCATCCAGCACATTTTAAGATGATGGACAGAGAATGTTAAACACGTCTTGCTGCACCCTTCTGCTTCCATTATTCTCTTTTTAATCTTGTGGTAATTGACACCAGAAACTCTCTCTTGTGGCTTTGTCATGTTGTCGTCTCTTCTTTTCTTTTTTTCCCCGTCTTCCTCTTTTTTTTTTTTTTTTTCAGTCTCCTTCATTTTTGGTTATTTACACAATAAGACTTTTTAATGTCCTCTTCTCAGCTCCCCTCCTCCCTATTTCCAGTGATTGACACTTGAAAAGCCATAGCTGTATAGTTGTTTTTCTCCCTAATGAATGTAATGTAGTGTGTGTGTGTGTGTGTGTGTGTGTGTGTGTGTGTGTGTGTGTGTGTGTGTGTGTGTGTATGAGAGAGAGAGAGAGAGGGGGAAACAATGTTGACAAATGTAAGTGGAACTGAGGGAACTGAAAATGTAAATTATTCTTGGGTGAAAATCACTGTGAATGACTGCTGTTGAAGACTGCAGGAGTGGTTTTGTTCTCATAATGAGGAGGCTGTTATGACTCATAGGTACATGATAAGGTTTTGGAAATGTGAATTAAAAAGAGACTAGGATCTAAGGATTTCATTTAAAACCCAGTAGGCATTTGTAATTGGAGACAGTGGAAGAATGTAGCAGGTCATACAAATACATTTTCAAGAAGTCTGAATCAGTTTCTTTTCCCATTTTTAATAACAGGACAAGGAAATGTTGTTTTATTTTGCACATTCTCTCTCCTTGTAATACATCGTTCTAATAATGAAAAAAGAAGCTTTTATTCTCTGCCAGTTTCCCAGCCTGTGTTTTAGTTACATTTTAATCTTTATCCACTGCTCATCCTGTCAGTTTCTATTTTTATTTCTGCCAAGGAACAAGGGATATGACAAATGCTTTTATTAATGGGAGACTTAACACATTTTGGAACAAGTGTCTGAAAATCTCACTCATAACTTTTCCCATTTTTTTTCTAACTCTGGAGCACAGACGTGCTGTCTCCTTACTCATCCTACGGTACACTCATGTGTCATGTTAATTTTGACAGTAGCAGGTTGACATTTAAGTCGATTGCTCAGCACTTTTAATTAGATCCACAGTGAAAGTTCAGTGCATCCCAGTTTTATGTCCAATGCCAATGCCTGGTGTAGTGTGCACTCTATGCAGCAGGATACAAAGTAACGGCGTAAACAATGGCTCCGATTAGCATGCAGGTTTTTAAAATGCTCCATCCAACCATATGTCAACCATTTGTTTTTTATGACAATATACAACTGCAACAAAAAAAGTGGATGATCCATCCATCCATCTTCTTCCGCTTCTCCGGAGTCAGCAGCCTAAGCAGAGAAGCCCAGACCTCCCTCTCCCCAGCCACCTCCTCCAGCTTGTTTGGGAGAACACAAAGCGATTCCCAGGCCAACTGAGAGATATAATCTCTCCAGCGTGTCCTGGGTCTGCCTCAAGGTTTGTTCCCAGTGGGACATTCCTGGAACACCTCACCCACTCCACACCTCACCTTGGTGTTCTACTTTCCATGAGTAGAACACCAAGGGAACAGTTCACACTGCCTGGGATAGGGTTACCGGGGCCCGCTCTGGAGCCAGGCCCGGGAAGGGTGCTGGAGGGCGAGTATCTGGTGGCCGGGCCTTAGTCCATAGGGCCTGGCAAGGCACAGCCAGAAAAAAGGGACATGGGCATATCCTCCTGCAGGCCCACCACTCCTGGTGGTGGCCAGGAGTGGAGCCCCTGGCGAAGCGACCCCCGGCTACCAACACTAGCAAGAATTGGATGATTTAAAAAAAGTCTGTGTTACAGTCAGTATTTTGTAGTCACTCAAGGCCATCATCCACTTGTTGGATGGGACTCATTAAATGTGAAACATTATTTTTAGAGAAACTGGGCTTATTTAAAAAAAGTGCTTAATCATGACTGGCGGGCTCAAGCTCAAGAGGAAGGTAATTATGGAACAATGTGAAATAGAATTTTTCTTTTGTAATCTTCTTAGATCATACACACCTCACTGATAACGGTATACCAAAAGGGATACAACTTCCAGCCAAGTGAAGAAGAAAGTATACCCTCTTTCAGTCCTTGGTTTTATTTATTTTTTTATGCAGGGCATAGTAAAAAGTCATCTGGTCCTTTGCAGGTTTTTAAAACGATCTAAATAAAACCTGCGATGAAGACAACACATCAAATAATAATTATGCTGTCATCATTTAACAAAAAATAACAAATAAGTACACCTATTTTGAAGCAATAGGATTAATATTGCTTCAGATCATTGGTTTGCTTAAGGCCCTGTTACAAAATTTTAGTCAGGTTGAGCTCTGAAAATTGGGCTGTTGTAACCTCTTGATTACTCTTTTTTTTTTTTTTTTTTTTTTTTTCAGCCATTCTGTTGTAGATTTGCTGCTGTGCTCATTGTCACTGTTTCTGTTGCATCATACAGTTTTGGCCAAGCTTTAGCTGTCGGACAAGCACCCCAGGAAACTTTGGTATACAGGGTTCATGGTTGACAAAGATGCCTTGGATGCCAAACGATATTTTTTTTTTCTCTCTGCATTATAGCCACACATTCCCACTTTGGCTTTGTCTGTCCAAAGGAAAAAATCTTGTAGCTTTTTTCAAATGCAACTTAGCAAACTCAAGCCACACTATCATGCCCCTTTTAGAGAGAAGAGGCTTTAATCTGGCAACTCTTCCAAACACGTACTGTCATCACCTTTAATATTTAACATGTTTACTAATGCCTCTAGAGTTTGAGTAGTGACTCTTGGGTTCTCTGCAGTTTCTCTGAGTATTGCATGGCCTGACATTGTTCTGAATTGGCTGGTACATCCACTCCTGGTCAGACTGGCAGCTTAAATGTGACACTTCTGAACAATGACATATTTTGCTCACAGTAAAGGACTTTAAAATGTTTGGAAATGGCCACATACACCTGAGTGTTCCAAACCAGCAAACTGCCCAAACTTCAGCTTTTATAGGTGCTCATATCATCAGTTAATCAAATGTATATAGTAACAGCACCTAGCTGCTACTAACCCCTTTACTCACTTTCAAATGTGTGTCTGTGCTTAGTTTTTTCCAGGACTGGTTGCACATTTTTCTTAGTTTTAAATAAATAAAGATAAAAAAATATATAAATAAATAAATAAATAAATAAATAATGATACGGTATAGTATGTCATGCAAAGTTGTTGATCTGAAGTTTACCTAATTTAAAAATGATTTATTATGGGCTTAAACATGTAAAATCTTAGAATTTAAAGAGGGAGTGCTTTCTTCTTCACATAACTACACTGCATGTCACCACCCACACTACTACACACACCAGAATATAGTGTAACTCAGGGCTGCTTAAACTTTATAGTTGTAATCTTAGACAATGGAGATAATGCTAACATGTAGAAATCAAAACTGAAATGTCTTTAGTACATAAATGCCATCTGAATACTTAAGCCATTAATGTGTACATTTTCCATTTCTTCATTTGTTGTACTCTCTTTCTTGTCCTCTGTCACCTTCTCCATCTCACTCCCTCATCTCTGTGGCTGTCAATATGGCTTTCACATGAACAACAAAGTGAAACAAAGCAATGTGGAAGCCATCAGACAGCTTGTTACACTGTCCAGTCAGACAACCTATGTAATACTAGGATGAGACATTCATCCCTTCTCCTAGAGCCTGTTTGCAAGCAGTAGCTACTTAATGAAGAGATGTAGGTGTTATATTTAAATTTAACAAGACAAGCAGTGAGCACATTTTCCAGTACTGACCTTTAGGTGAGATGTGTGATAAAAGAGTGGGGCAGTGAATGTTACATTTTATTCCTGATTAAAAACTGTGTTTGTTGAGCCATGTTTTCTTGGTACCATATGCAGCTCTACAACTGCTCCCAACCCAATGTGTAATTACTAAAAAGCTGTTCTGCGAGTTTATGAGCCAATTAAAGAATACATTTTTCAGTAGAGTAAAACACTGTTCATTTAATAAAGCAGTGCACTTTAGAAATACATATGTTTGGTAATTTGTTATACACCACATTATGCTACATTTGCATGAATAGCAAGTCGTAATACCAAACGGATAGAAAAAACACATTTTTCTCAAGCTATGTTATTAAAGTTCACATTTGTTCTTCTTATTGAAGGGTTGTGCATGTGTTTTCAAACTCTTGTCTCTGTATCCTTTTCACACTTTTAATGAAACAGTAAAAACTGTGCTGCTAACATTATGTTTCCCTATAAAGTAATTTATGTTTGCCATGTATAGTAGAACTCTGTTCTGGCTAACACACGACAGGTCACGTACAGCTGAGGTGGAGCTGGGTTGCAAAGCGGCTTGTAGGTGTGTTGCAATTCTGCGGGGATGTAAATCATTATTTTTACATTTATTTGTGCTTTCCATATGATTAACCCTGCAGGTTCAGCAAAAGGGTACAAAAAGGCCTGTAGGGCTTATTCATTCACAAAGAGCACAATATGTACTTTGATTAATACCCAAACCTGAGCTCTTTGTAATCATTATGCAAGTGCACTTTCCAGTCAGTCCAATAAAAACAAATTAAACATCAATCTACTGGTTAAACTCTTGCATACTGTGAATGTATTAAAATAACAGTAAAATGTGACAGTTACACAAAGGACTCAAGATGCATTACCCACTGGAAAAGGCTAAAATGTTTTAATTAATAAAACTCGCTTGGAAGTGCTTGAGGAGTAGCAGAAATGATCAAACACAACATTTCCAGACTTTGTGTCTCCTCAGACTGGTTTCCTCAAACCACAAAAAAGGATTAGTGATATCATCTTCTCAGGTCCTGCATCAAATAGTCTGGAACTGATTTAATTGACTCATCGTATGGGTCAGACAGTGGGTCAGGCAGTTACACCAAACAGATTCTACAATGGAGAAAAAACAAGAGATGTAAGTTTTGGGCTCAGTTTAATGACAAAAAACCAGCTTCCTAACTATGACTCCTAGCACACTACCACAAAAGTGTACAGGGTGGGCCATTTATATGGATACACCGTAATAAAATGGGAATGGTTGGTGATATTAAAGTCCTGTTTGTGGCACATTAGTACAGGGGTGCCCAATCCCGGTCCTCGAGAGCTACCGTCCTGCAGCTTTTAGATGCATCCCTACTCCAACACAGCTGAATCAAATGGTTTGATCTCTTCAGCATGCCATCATGTTTGGCAAAGGCCTGATAACAAGCCATTCATTTGATTCAGGTGTGTGGGAACAAGGATGCATCTAAAAGCTGCAGGACGGTAGCTCTCGAGGACTGGGATTGGGCACCCCTGCATTAGTATATGTGAGGGGGCAAACTCCTCAAGATGGGTGGTGACCGTGGTGGCCATTTAGAAGTCGGCCATCTTGGATACAACTTTTGTTTTTTCAATAGGAAGAGGGCCATGTGACACATCAAACTTATTGGTTATGTCACAAGAAAAACAATGGTGTGCTTGGTTTCAACGTAACTTTATTCTTTCATGAGTTATTTTACAAGTTTCTGACCACTTATAAAATGTGTTCAATGTGCTGCCCATTGTGTTGGATTGTCAATGCAACCCTCTTATATACCCCCTGTTAAAAAAGCCTATGCTGGACCCATCTCTCACTAGCAACTACAGACCGATCTCAAAAATACCGTTAATTGCTAAGATTTTAGAGAAAATTGTGGCTAAGCAGCTTACAGCAGTTTTAGACAAATATAATATCTTTGACAAATTTCAGTCTGGCTTTCGTAAAGCTCATTCTACTGAAACAGCCCTTCTTAGAGTTTCCAATGACATTCTGATGCAAAACGATGCAGGTAAGTGTTCTGTTCTCTTAATGTTGGATCTCACGTCGGCCTTTGACACCGTTGACCATTATATTTTGCTTGATAGGCTGAAATACTGGGTCGGTGTATCTGGGTCTGCCTTAGAGTGGTTCTCCTCGTATCTCTGTGAACGATACTCTTCTGTGGCAGTTTCTAAGTACAGGTCATCTTCTACGTCCCTGTCCTTTGGTGTGCCACAAGGCTCTGTGCTGGGGCCATTATTGTTTTTAATTTATTTACTTCCTCTCCAGCATATTTTGAGCCCTTTTGAGGATATTTGTTACCACTGCTACGCAGACGACATCCAACTATATATCTTTTAAACCTGAAGATGCTTTTAAGCTGCGGATTTTAAATGTGTGTTTGGAAACCATCAAAGGTTGGATGGCCGACAATTTCCTCCAACTAAATGAAAATAAAACTGAAGTCCTTTTATGTGCTCCAGACAGACATGTACCCAGCATAATGAATGCTCTTGGTCCCCTTTCAACGTTTGTGAAACCATCTATCAGGAACCTAGGGAAACCTTCGATCCTGCTCTTACATTGGATATTCACGTCAAATCTCTGGTTCGGTCTTGCTTCTATCATTTAAGAAATATTTCTAAATTGAGCCCCATAATATCTCATACTGAACTGGAGATTGTTATTCATGCTTTTATTTCATCACGACTGAACTATTGCAATTCAAATTCAAATTTTATTCAAATTCAAATTTTATTTGTCACGTACACAGTCATACACAGTACGATATGTAGTGAAATGCTTGGACAACTGCTCGTGACCTAAAGAAAACAAAAAAGGAAAAGGCTATGAATAAGATAGGAAATAAATATGAAAAATTAAAAAGGGTAAATTTAACTAGGAAGGAATAAAATATAAATTAAGGTTAAAAATGAAATAACTGTACAACACAAATTAGAATGAAGGGTAAATTTAACTGGGAAGAATAAGATAAAGATAAATATATAAATTAAAGTTGAAAATAAAATAACTGTACAACAAAATACACAATACACAATATAGAACTATATAAGAATGTATGAAGAAATCTAAATCTAAATAAATATATACACAATAACAGCAGCTGTACAAGTATTAACCGGAAATGAAGAATATAGTGACCAGTGTTGTGCAAAACCAAAGTCCAGAAAGTCCAGTGTGTGTGTAAGAACCATATGTGTGGGTCAGTACTGTGTGGTGGTGTGATTGAGAGACCGTATCGCCTGCGGGAAGAAGCTCCTCCTCAGTCTCTCTGTGTTGGTCTTCAGGGAGCGGAATCGCTTTCCTGACCTCAACAGAGAGAACAGTCTGTTGTTGGGATGGCTGAGGTTCCTTCACTGAGGTCAATTCACTGTTCACATGTCTAAACAAAAGTTCCCTGGAGCGTCTGCAGACTGTCCAAAATGCTGCAGCAAGGCTTCTGACGAAAACATCGAAATACTCACATATAACACCGTTGCTTATACAGTTACACTGGCTCCCTGTTGAATTCAGAGTCCACTTTAAGATTCTGGTTCTGACATTTAAGGCTCTTCAAGAACAAGCACCATCATACATCATTGAACTTTTACAGCCCTATGCCCCTAGTAGGTCTCTGAGGTCTTGTGGTCAGGCCCTACTTGTTATTCAGTATACGAGACTGAAAACTAGGGGTGATCGAGCTTTTGCTACTGTGGCCGCCAGACTGTGGAATTCTCTTCCTCAGAACTTAAGATCTGCTGATTCACTGATTACTTTTAAAAAACAGCTAAAAACACATCTTTTTAAAATTGCATTTTGTTAACTTTTGACTGTACTTTGTCTTTTTAATCTGTTCCTATACCTTGTAAAGCACTTTGTGATCTTTTATCTAGAAATGTGCTATATAAATAAAATTTTACTTACTTACTTACTTACTCTTCTCCCACTTTTCACACACTGATAGCAACACCGCAGGAGAAATGCCAGCACAGGCATCCAGTATCCGTAGTTTCAGGTGCTGCACATCTCGTTTCTTCACACCATAGACAATTGCCTTCAGATGACCCCAAAGATAAAAGTCTAAGGGGGTCAGATCGGGAGACTTTGGGGGCCATTCAACTGGCCAATCCACCTTCCAGGAAACTGTTCATCTAGGAATGCTCGGACCTGGCACCCATAATGTGGTGGTGCACCATCTTGCTGGAAAAACTCAGGGAACGTGCCAGCTTCAGTGCATAAAGAGGGAAACACATCATCATGTAGCAATTTCAAATATCCAGTGTCCTTGAGGTTTCCATTGATGAAGAATGGACCCACTATCGTTGTACCCCATATACCACACCAAACCATCACTTTTGTTGTTCCAACAGTCTTGGAGGGATCCATCCAATGTTGGTTAGTGTCAGACCAATAGTGGTGGTTTTGTTTGTTAACTTCACCATTCACATAAAAGTTTGCCTCATCACTGAACAATTCAGTACAAATTCTGTGTGCCAATCTGGGTCATCCTCGTTGAGATGCTGCAGTAGCTGGAGTTTGTAAGGGTGCCATTTGTGAGTAGCTAATATTCGCCAAAGGGATTTTCGACTAATGCCACTCTCCAGTGACATGCGGCGAGTGCTGCGCTGTGGGCTCTTGCTGAATGAAGCTAGGACAGCCACTGATGTTTCTTCATTAGTGACAGTTTTCTTGCGTCCACATTTTGGCAAATCCAACACTGAACCAGTTTCAAGAAACTTAGCAAGGAGTTTGCTAACTGTAGCATGGGAGATGGGTGGTCTCGCAGGGTGTCTTGCATTGAAATCTGCTGCAATGACCCGGTTACTGCGTTCACCAGATATCAACACAATTTCGATCCGCTCCTCACGTGTTAACCTCTTCGACATGTCAATGGCTGTGAACAAAGAGAAACTTATAAATAACTCGTGAAAGAATAAAGTTACGTTGAAACCAAGCACACCATTGTTTTTCTTGTGACATTACCAATAAGTTTGATGTGTCACATGGCCCTCTTCCTATTGGAAAAACAAAAGTTGTATCCAAGATGGCCGACTTCTAAATGGCCACCATGGTCACCACCCATCTTGAGGAGTTTGCCCCCTCACATATACTAATGTGCCACAAACAGGACTTTAATATCACCAACCATCCCCATTTTATTATGGTGTATCCATATAAATGCCCCCCCTGTATATTAACGGAAGAATGGGGAGGAGGATGGTTTTATACACAGCAGGAGACAAGCAAGTAAAATCAGGTGTGCCATTGACATTTAAGGCAATCGCACCCATACCTGAGAGGAGGAAAGAATACTTGTCATGTGTTTTGCCCTGTGTTTTTCATAGATCAGCTTCATCCTGAGCACATGTGCCAGAAAAGGGTAAAAACATCTGGAGAAGCTGTAGAGAACGGTTTGCTGCATCTACAGGGAACAGCACCTTGACTGCCATTAGGTATTGGGATGAAATCCTTGGAGCCATTTTCAGACCCTACACTTGTGCAGTGGGTCCTGGAATCCTCCTGGTGCATGACGATGCCCGGCCACATGTGAATTGATTGAGTAAATCCAATAGACCACCTCTGAGAAATTTTGTTTCGGTCCATTTGACCCAGCAGGTTACACCACACATTGTTCAGAGGTACAGTGATGGCACGGTCCAGATCTCAGAGGAGATCCCCCAGGACACCATCTGTTGTCTCATTAGGAGCATGCCGTGATGTTGTCAGGCATGCAAGCACATGGGGGCCAAAGAAACTACTGAGTACTGCTTTAGTTGCTGCAATGAAATTTCATCAAAACGGACTAGCCTATCGCATCATTTTTTCACTTTGGTTTTCATGGTGTTGTTGAATTCAGCCATCTGTAGTTTGATGATTTTCATTTCCATCAAACAATGTGGCATCCTTTTATTTATAACACACCACTCAGTCCATATCTGTGTAGATATCTGCTAGGATTTCTTCCCCTTGTGATTTGATGTGTTTTCAAAGTGTTCCTACAATTTTTTTGAGCAGTGTAATAAAAGAGCCTTCATTTCAATACCTTCTTCACTTAATTTTCATAACCTAAATCTGTTGCAGTATTAAGTATTTAAAGGCAAAATAAATGAAAAAGAGGTGTCGTTCTTGAAATCCTCGCAGCAAAAATCGCTCAGTTATTCTTTGAAATTTATTTATCTTGAGTTTATGTGATAGCATTGCCTCAGCAATTCCATGTTTCACAATAGCGCTCACCTCCATCATCAAGTAGCACACTGAATCAAGTGGAACAGAAGATGTTCAGTGACTCAGAAGCTGAGGTAATTCTCATTGCTGTTGGGATAATAACAAACGGCCAATTCTTTTGAAGAAGCAGTGACATTTGAGCCTCTCACAAAGCTGACACAGAGCAGGTGAAAGCTATTATTTCCTTCCAGAAAACTGAGCAAGAAATGAAACAAAGCAGTTAGATTTTACCCTGAGCAACTGCATGTGTGTGTTTCAGGTGAAATTATGCTATATTTTAAGACTTGTCACATAAGGTAATGATAGAAAAAAAATATTTCTACAACATTGCTTATTGTCCCATGTTTGTTATAATGTGTAACCCTGACCAGCATAAATGTGTTGTCACCATTTAGGCCAATAGACAATCCACAAGAAGTGTTTCTGCTCAACAATCCACAGTCAGTGATCACAGGCCAAACAACCTATTACATGCAAGAAATACTGGAGAGAATGGATGCAACATTAGAATTCAGCATTTAAATTCATTATATTTAAAAGACAAATAAAATTTTTTCATATGGTTCATATAAATATAAACAGTAGAAAAATACAGTTCAGAAATAGTTTTCAGTATATGTACCTTTGTTTGTCTGTCAGTTGCCACATTGTCCTGTTCTACTTGTAAGAGTCCTTGAGTTTACCTGCATTTCCTGTTGGTCTTTACAAAGAGAGAACAGTGAGAACATAAGCATTTCTGGCAGTGCTTTTCTCAAGGTGCAAAATATAGTGGGTGAATATTTAAAGAAAGCTCAGAACTGATTTCAAAACATTTGTGACATACAATTTCTGCCAACCGCCCCAATATTTAACGCTGAAAAGAACATGTCAAAATACTGTCATTCAGCCTAAAATCCTGCATGAGGGCCTGTCAAATACTGAAACCTGTTTCCATTATAATCACTCAGTTAGCCCACCACCGTGGGCCTATATAATATACACATGTGTGTATAGTTATATGATTTTCTGATTACAATTACCAAGCTGTGCATGTCCTATAAGTAAAAAATGTCATGTGGCTCTTGGTAAAATGAATCTCTTGGATAATCTTGGATCTCTTTAAAAATGCATTTGTCGCCACATCAACAGTTTTGAAAGTTATTTGTAGTAGGGTTATTGTGGAGTGTTTGCTTTAAAATATGCTCTTCTAGCATATACTTTGCATCCATCACAATATCAGACAAATAAAATCTAAGGAGAGACTATAATTAAAGAAATGAACCAGGAAACATCAGCTATAGAAAGAGATTACAAAACTCAAAAAGAATTCAAAACACCATGAACAGAGGAGTTCAAAATTGTAAAAACTCAAGGGTTAAGCGTCCTGCCCACTACTCCTTTAAAGCAAGAGCTATAAGCAATTAAAACACAACACTTGAAATATTAATATGAAATATGCCTTTCATTAAGAAACACTTTTTTATTCTATAGAGAAAAAACCCAGATGACTCGAATTCAGTTTGCTCTGTTTGTGTTTTCCCATCTAATGTACAATGTGCTACAAAGTCTGATTTATCTTGCCTGCACTGACACCAACAGATTCATCTGTCCCATAAAACACATGTGAACACATCTACTGCTAATGGACATTATATCAAAGTTCCATTTCTTCTGCCCATAGCTACATGATCCAGCTGTTGCTGTTTGCCAGTGCTAATAGTTTTCCATTGAGACCTGATGGATGATGAAGAGGCTTAGCGGTGACTTGAGTTGGCACATTTTTCTCCTCAAAAGGTGGATGAGAAGCCAGAAGCTTAAAGGTGGTAATTTAAAGCACCTTGTAAATGTTTACAGCCGTCATGAGCTCAAGGTTATTAAATAATCTTTGCCCTTCACCATCAGACACCTCAGCCACATCAACCCTTTAAATGAATAGTTTCTTTGTTAGGGAGCTTCTTTTCTGCCAATGCTATACTACTCTTTTCCAGATCAGAGGCAAATTCCCTTTAACTGAAAGCTTTACTGGGCTACAGTGTTGCTGATGTGGTATCACCCTGTTATATTATTATGCCTCTCAGTGCCTGCCAGCACCTCCTTTCCTCCAGTAGTCCCCAGTGGCCAGACACGACCACTTATCAGAGTGTATTGCCATTTTGTTTCACTTCATTCACTCTGCCTGAAATTGTTTTCTTGTTAGCCAATTTCGTGTTGGGATTAAAGTGTTTTGTGTGTTACTGCAGATTTTCCCAGCTGTGGTGACAATTGGTGGGAGAAATTTTTTACAGTTTAAGAGTCGTCATTTCAGTATTGCACCCCTGTGAATAGTATTTTCTACAGTTATTGTGGCTTCTGACTTTCTATTTGTTCCTGCTACAACGATCAAATTAAACGACTGTTCTATCCAGCTGGTTTTAACAACCACCAAAGTGCTCAACATTAGACTGAACAACAACAGTAGTGAATAAGGGCTGTTAAGGACATGTCTCATAGGTACTAGAGAGAGGAATATTTTCTATTTAATGACTGAAAACAGTTGTACTGTTAAAGATTTGGGTCAAATGGCTGTGCGGTGTTTAAAATAACATCTTATGCATTCAAGTCTATATTTCATATTTATTGAATGCTAAGTGTTAATATAGTGGAGCTTTTGTGGAGTGTAAGGTGCCCTATGGGTATTTGCTGGAGGTAGTAAGTACCAGCGTAAACTCGATTTGTACTGTACTTGCAAAAGTGTCACTCACAAACTTAGTTCCCCATGGCAATATTGAGCATTATGCAGTCTGCCGTTGTGGACCATTTGGATCTCTTGGCACCCTGAATTGATCACCCTAACCCCTGACAATAAACTCTTTTAGCCATTTGTCCTTTAAAAGTTTTATCTGCTACAAAATCCTGCTTTCTTCACCAACCATGTTAACGTTTGAGAAATATTAAAGTTAGGGTAAAAATAATATAGGTGTAACATTAAGTTTCACACAGGGTTCAGATTATCCAGCTCAGATAAAACACATGCTCTCACTGAAGGACTGAGATGTCTGTGGTGTTCTTTACAAAACTGTTTGTCCTTACATTAAACTTTCTTCAAAAGTACATAATTACAGAATATACTGTAGTTGCAACAACTCCCAATACAGTGAGTTTTTAAATGGCCGTACCAATGTCTAACAAAGAAGTAATAGTGTTTCTACACATGCCTGGGGGTTTGTTGAATTGCTTGCGGTGAAAAAAAAAAAGACAAAAAACCCAGAATTAGAATTATAATTACAGTCAGCACAGAGCTGCATGTTGACAGAGTCTATATTTCTGAATGCAAGGTTTGGGATCTAATAAGGTTCTGCCACCGCTGTATGCTCAGAACAACTTGGATCAGAAGAAAAACTACAGGAATGAGACAGACCCCGGTATTTGCTTTGAAGCTGTCTATCCGTCTCCCTCCCTTCACCCTCCTACTGTGCTTACAGTTTCTTATTCTCAAGCTCCATTCCCCCTGAATCCCTTTCAACACCATTTCCCTTCACCCCAGTATCAAAGCCAACAATGGCAGTTAATTTGTCTCAGTGCTAGAATAGGTTGTGCTCACCATAGCTCTCTCTGTATCAGTGCTCTCCCTCCCCGAGTAGATATGTGGCAAAAGAATGAGAGACTGCATGATGAAATGAGCATAAAAGTGGATCTGACTGCCAAGTTCACAGACTTATTGTGTTGTAACAGGACAGATGAGACAGGCAGAGATATGGGAAGAAACACAGAGTCAAAGAGATGGAGAGTGGAACGAGTACAGGCTGATGGTGATAGGGAGAGTTGGCCAGCTCTGGGACTAATTAAACTGCCATTGTTGGCTTTGATACAAAAGAAAAAGGAACGATATTCAAAATGATTCAGGAGGAAATGGAGTTTGCAACTCAAGTACCACAGATTTCAGTCGGTGTCAGAAGTCTTCCACCTTCGCTCTACCTGGCTTTATTAGTACCATAACAATCATTAGATTTTATTAATTTAAAATACATAACAGGCAGTACCGTGCCCATCATATCATTATTATTTGGTTATTTATATTTTATATTCATATTTATTTACAACTTTGTTTGCTTATTGCAAATATTACCACTCTGTGATTTTAGCTCACAATAACTTTCATTTGTTAGCTCTCACAGATAACAACCCTAGAGCTTGCATGAAAAGTATTGCTTGATTTATTGCAGAAAATACAGACTCAAAGATTAGTGTCCTGCCTTAAAGGCCAGTTGGAAACAGACAAAGAAGAAAGAAGCAACACTTTTCTAGCTGGAAATATTTCCATTAGACTATGTTAGCCAATATACATCTCACAGCTACCCTTTACAATACAACTGAGGAGTGTCTGATGCAACTCTTGGCACAAAGACACTATTCATGCTCTGAAAAACAGATCTGCTTCATGATCAGTAAATAAATACTGCCCAGTTATAATATATATAATAAATGTCCTGTACACCTCCATAAATTTGATATAATGTAAAGAGTTGTAGGGCTGTGACTTGAGGCTTGAAGTAGATTCTAAAAACGATATAGTTCATGTTTCTTTTTGTAAACATGGCAACAAAATAGATTTTCTAACTTTTTTATCTCACAATTCTCAAGGACCACTGGATGACTTTGGAAGATGTGAAGGAGGCTTTTAACTGTATTTTTTTATAGGCTTTACAACGTTCCCTAAACACCTCCACTATTTTTTTTCTTGTGTTGCTTTTATTTATTTATTTATTTATTTATTTATTTATTTATCTTTTTATCTTCAAATAGCTGTTCAGCACTGTTCAGCACTTTATAAGTTATTATTATTATTATTATTGCCATTCATATCTGACCAAAGTAATTATTAGATAAAAACAACAATTAAGTCACAGAAATTCGTTTCCCCCCCCAATCTTCTATAACTACACTGGATACTATAACTTTTTCTGTAAATTTGCACATTTATTTATTTGTGCTGACAGATTTCTTGCATTTACTAGAGCCACTGATATGTACTATTGATTATATGTGCAACTTTGCTACAATAATACATTTTGCTCAATAATATTAAACTGGACTGCATGTTGCCGAAGATCTAAAATGGGTTTGACATCATTGCTCTAGGTTATATCAGAGAATAGGTTCAACTGACCTGTAGAGTTGCTTTGCTTTAAAAATGTGTTTAAGATTAAGAAGATGGAGTAAATATCTATTTAAAATAATTAAAAATTAATCAATACATCCAGTTACTGTGTCTTCAAATGATGGGTTTCTTCTCTTGCAAGGATAGAAAGCACACCCAAAATCACAAAATCAACGTGGGCATCTTTACTGAATTTGACAGACAAGTACATAAAAATAAAACACCACAAATAATTTTGCACCTGTTTTGATTGGCATTACTGTGAATAATTATGACATCATAACAACATGTCATTGCAGTGTAAGTTACATTGCGCTGGATATCACTAATCCCTTAAGACACAGGACTAATTAAGACATTTAGTTGGTTGTGCTATGGATTCCTTTATCTCATTAAACACACAAACAGGCACTGTTATCATAGCCTCAGAATGTTAACCCGTGTGAGATTTAAATAATTAACATATGATGGCTTATAGCATATCTCATTATTTCGAACAATCTCCCATTTAGAAAGTCAAGATTGAGAAGCCAGGCTAAATTAAATCCCATAATCCCAGAGGAATGCTGAGATTAGACTAGGGAGCAATTATTATTTCTATTAACGAGGCTGTAACAAGGTCACTGAGTGGATAACCAAGTGTGGAGAGAGATGTGTGTGTATGTGTGATACAGATGGATAGAAACTGCATGTATTTTAGAAGTTTTTAAGGCTGTGGCGTTAACGTATGATAAAATCATCACACTGCATGAATCCAGCCTGCCTTGAGGCAGATCAGTGTGTGTAAAGCACTCAGATCTTTGTAAAACAAAAATTTGATTAAGATTTTTTCAAAAAACATATTTTTTAATTAATTTATTGTTTTCAAATAACAGTTACTTCTTATTTTAATGTCAAAGCTCAGGTTATTTATTTATTTTTTTACTATCTCAGAGTGAAATAGCACCTGTCTAGTTGGTAACAGTGAGTAAAGATCTTATCCTCATTGACTTAAAGGAGCTTTAGAGAGATTCTCAACTAAACTTGGCCTTTCCTGATTTGTGTACAGAAATAGAAAAAAGGGCTCCTGTATTTTTAGCTTTGAATCTGAGAGATGCTGTAAGGATGCACTCTTTTTTCAAATTTTAACTTGGGAGTCAGTGCTTGGGTTTTAAAGTGTTCATCATTAGAAAGGCCCCAACTGTTACTCTTTTTAAATCGCATCTTAAAACCATATGTTTTTACTCTGGCTTTCGAAACTGTATGAGAGTTACCAATTCTTTTATCCTAATTTTCTTTTAATTTTATTACTTGTTGTTGTTGTTGTTGTTAATGTCATTGTTTAATTGTTATTTTGTACACCACTCTGGTCAACTCCCTGTTGTTATTAAATGTGCTTTATAAATAAATAAATGAAATGAAATTATAATAAATAAAAAATACAATAAAGAAACTAGATAAAAGGTTTTATTTTATTGATATTTTTTATTAAGAATATATCAACTAGATATTAACACTTGATCACACTTAAATATATGTTGTGTGACACACACATCTATAGAGTGTATAGCATGTGGTGATATACAATCTGTATCACTCTATAGTGTCAAATACATATAAATTTAACTGTTCCTAACTTTGATAGTTGCGTATTCCTATGCGGTGACCACCCAAAAAGCATAATGATAGTCCAGCTGCAGTCAACTGCCTTATATCTTGCTGAGCAACTCAAGGTCGCCAAATCATTACTGTGCTTCTCACACACTTTCACTTCCACACAAACACACACAAACATTCATAATGAGGCTTGCAGGTTGGAAGCAGCGGTGATTTGTTTCAGTGTTGATTTCTCATTATCCTCTCAGTGGTTAAAATGACCCGCTGACCTTCAAGGTGCGACTCAGACTGTGTGTGTGTGTGTGTTAGAGGGGCATTATGTTTGTCTGGATAACGAGCTCAATCTCAATCCCAACT
Source organism: Mchenga conophoros (assembly GCF_057382185.1). Taxonomy (NCBI): domain Eukaryota; kingdom Metazoa; phylum Chordata; class Actinopteri; order Cichliformes; family Cichlidae; genus Mchenga; species Mchenga conophoros. Next base: position 14,815,316 of record NC_140544.1, on the reverse strand, counting down.
CATCACATTTTTACGCTTGGTCAAGCCCTTCTGGCGTCACGTTTGAAAAGGCTGTGTGTACCCTTTAGGGTCATTCTCCAGTGTGCAAGGTCAGAGGTGTTACCTCGCACATTTTAACCAAAAAAACTCCAAAACCTATTTCTAAACCGAACCAGTTTGTTTTGATGCCTAAACTTAAAGGTTTCACACAGAGACATGCTAAGGTTTCCTGGTTTGCAGTCGAGATTAATGCAAGAAAATATAAAAAAATGGATTCAGCACATCAGAGCAAGAAAAACAGGTTGTCCACGCAGTAATGTGGTCTGGCATTAAAATTTTTAAAATCAATTTGCAATCAGTGTAATTTTATTTGGCACAGATGGTATCAATTCTTATAATATATAAGTTGTTCTCTAAATGATGGAAAACATAAGGTGATGACCAAATAAAACAGATGATTTTACATTCAATTTTACATCTGCAGTTTTTGACTAAACTCTCAGATGCAAGACCCCACTCTGTGTTGTGATAATGGATTCTGCCTCAGAGCATTGCTCTGATATTTCCTATCCAGTATTTACTTTTGTATCCAAACCACAGAAGCCAGAAAAACACACTGAAGACAAAGAGCAGAAAGCATTTTTATTAGGAGGGAAGGACAGCCCACAGATCTGAATGACCATACCTGCTGTGTAACATATCCTACATCAGCTGTTTCTATAATAAATGTATGCTTCTATTATAAATTACAATTGTGTCTCCTGAAAAGTAATTTCTGCATGTTCATGTGACGTGTTTACTCAGACTTTCTGTTTCTGGCTCTGCGTGCGCTCACATTAGTTACAGGCGATAAATATATTTTTAAAAAACTCCACAAGAAATTAAATGTTAATCATGTGAATTCCACAGTCTAATGAAGAAGATGTGGAAATCACTTCGCATTAAACTAAAATGTATTTTTTGAATGAATATAGTTTTTGATAATTAGCTCAACAACACACAACACAAACCGATCCATTTGTTTATGTTCTACTAGCTGCAGTTCCAACCATGTAAAACAGAATTGACAACTTATTAGGACCAAGAATAAAATAGGCATTTTCATATTTCCAATTGAATGCTTGCAAATTCCCTTGAAATTGTGGTGGTATTAGTAATTACTGGCATGTTGACAATGTTTTCCTACACTAAATTAGCTTTACTGAACCAGGAGAGTATTTCAAGAAAAGAACTGTAAAAAAGTGGAAATTACAGAAACTCTGACTATAACCGATGAACCTGCTCTGGACCAGGTTATGTATTCAGCATACATTTCTATTTGATCTAGCAAGGCTAAAAGAGAGCCACCTTTGTGACTCTGAAAGCTCAGCATACCATATCAACTCAATCTCATTTTGTGTTATTCTCTTCTATAACAGTATAAACTACAAAAACAGAAGTAGGACCAGATGAGGGGATGCTGGACTTGATTAAGAAATAAACACAGATGGTTTTCCATTCATCTATTACTTCCTAAAAATGGATTTTTTTAATGAGAATGTGAACTTCCTGCTGCGCACACATCTATGCCGAATAATATGTGAGTATTTAAATGCCTCATATAGGAGCTTATACTGTCAATGCTTATTTGTTGTGAGAAAAATAGATGCAGCAAAAGGACACACAACTACCTATGTATCATCCAAACACACACACACACACTACACAAAACCCATCTCTGTCTGATGAATATAAAATGACATTTCAATTTATCGTTTATTGGTTGCGAGGGCCTACCTCTCTGCATACAGATGAACTCCCTTTTTGTAAAAGAAAGGTGCAAAGATGGAACAAGATGGGAGGTGGAGAACAGGGATGCAGAGCGGTAATAACGTGCCTTTCTGACAAACACACAGCATAGTAGTCATAAAAAGAAAAGGTTCCACCTTTCAAAACCGATCAATGTGCTAACTTAAAAAAAAACGTGACTCCATGCTTAAAGAAATTCTCAAGCAAATTGCTTTATGTTGGAAACAAATGAGATTATTCCACCACACCGGGCAAAATTTTTGTTATTTGTTTCAAAGAGAATACGTTTTTACATCTCAGCTCTTGATTAATGATCCATACATGGATGTTTTTCATTGTGCCTTTGCCAGAACGCAGCTATAAATACAGAAACCGTGGAAAGAGTTTAACTGAGTGTGAAAATGGAAAGTATCATAAAGTTAGTGTAGTGTTGCTCAGATGAGGTCTGTGAAGTGTGAGGACAAAAGCTACTGTATATCCTTTAAGATTTGGGCAGTATGTCTCCCTGTCAGCCATCTTCACTGAATAAATAGAGCGATTTCTTCTCTTTATTTCTCTGGCACAAGGCAGTCCTTAACACACACAGTAAGCTTTCAGATACTTTAGTGAAGTAAAAGCACTGATACGTCATTATTATTAATCTGTCACATTGGTTCAGAAATAATTTTACCAAATCCCCAATGTCCTCTTCAGTTATTCAAGTTACTCTTCAACTTGGACAAGCCCACACCGACTGTCAACACTCAGCTCTACACACGCTGAATATTCTTGAATTTATTCCTAGATGTCCTATCACAGCTTGAATGACTAGTGTTTGTTGCATCCCTCTGTACTCAGATACGCAATCTGTGAACTGAGTAGGATTAATAAAACTGATACTCAGATACTAATTGATACTAAAAACAAACGATATTCCATAGACAGATGTGCTGTCTTTGCCTCCTCCAACTGACAAACACCATACGGGACGATTCATAGACACAGGCCCCTCCCCTCATTAAGAGCCTACAAAGTTGATGTTCACAGCACTCAACAAGAGGAAATATGAGAGTTTGCTAAAGCTCCTGAAATATCAAACAGTTATGCAAATATTGAACTGGGAGGATGCACACATTAGAGTTAGCCACATTAGCTGTCTGTTATGGCTAATAAAATAATAACATATGTTAGAACCAGGTAAATGTTTATCAGAGGTATTTGTCCACCACATTAATAGATTCTGTTAATCTATCAGGATTATTTGTGTCTATAAAATGTTACATTTCTTTTAAAGTCCAAGACAGAAGCACAAAAAAGTCTACTGGCAACTAGAGAGAAACACTAACAACCGAACATACCAGCTCACAGCAATACTTCAGTGAACCTAAAAATATTGTTGTTCCATGATATACATTTGATATTTCAGATTTTTTCCCCTTGTGATATCAAAAATTATACAGATTATTTAATATTTTCCAGAGTATTGATAGTAAGTTTACTTTTTGCTGCCACTGAAAATGTATATATGGTATAAAAATCAGCTGTAGGTTCATTCTGAGTTATGCTGTGAGGTAAAAATCTGTTTATTTCTCTTTTTGCCTGTATTTCTTTAGATTTAGATTTCTTTATGATATCCCTGAAGTCCCATACTGTTTCTTTATAGCCCGTCTGCGCCTCAGCTGAAAAATAGTGTACTGGCATACTTTGGGACAAAATGTATCATATCTACAAAGCAAGCAGACAGTTAATATATTCAGTCACATATATTTTGAATTGTTCAATAACTCAACTCATAAACTAGGAAATCCCCTATGAGTTGTTTTTCAGTTTCCTGTGTTTGCATGTGAATGTGTTTGTGTGTATTCATACAATTCTTCATCTTTAAATCAGTCAGGGAAACGGTAGCAGATGGTCTCTAAACACTTTAATGCTGTGTGTGTGTGTGTGTATTTAAAACAGTGTGCAAGAATGATTTAGTTTATCAACCATGCTTTTTTAGCCATAAGTTTAGAAATCTCTCTCTCTGCTGCAGACACAAGTCAGCAGCAGTGTCTCAGATAACTGTGGACATCAATAGTTTGTGAGAAATACTTTAATGGTGTGTGTGTGTGTGTGTGTGTGTGTGTGTGTGTGTGTGCGCACAAGAGTGTCACCTCACAATAATAAGTCTACTGACGTGAAAAGAAAACAGCTGGTGTTCTAACACCAGATTATGTTGTGCGTGTTCAGTGATTGAATGTCCTGTCTAATTTTGCATGGTTGATAAAGTGGATTATTGCTGAGCCCTGACAAACACACACGCGCACACACCTGCATGAAGGCATCATGAAGTAAGAGGTTTAAAGAGAAGAGGTAGTTTTTTCTGTACTCTAAATCCAGGCCCTACTAATTCCCAAGCTATGGTTTGTGTTTCTTCATGTTATTTCAAGACCCAAAGCTAAAATGTCAGTATTTTCTGTACTGTGTTTTGGTGCTATGAGCCCAGGAGTGGATGTTATTCTAAGTTATGGAAGAAGAAAATCCACAATGCAATGTGGATTTTATGAGCCAAGAATTGAAGCAGAAGGAAACAACAGATCTCTGTGGACTGATAAAGATGTCCTTGAATGCCCCGTTCTGTGCCAATACTCTTCTAAATTAATTGTAATGTCTTATTTTTCTTTGAGGAACTCTTATAATTAAGCAACTGCTTTCTCTTTTTCAACTGGAAAATTCACCAGCTTTCAAGCTGATGGGCCAACTTGTATATTTACATAACAGCAGTGGATTAAAACATAAAGATCCTTTTCCTTTTGCCAAATTTATTTATTACATTTTTTTATTTCATAAATAATACTTAAATTGTTTGCTAGTTTTGGCAAGGGAAAATCTTTTGTAGTTACATCAGTCAGGACCGTTTCTTCTTCTGCTGCCAAACCAACATTTTTGTGTGTGTTTCTTGTAAGTAAATGTAGACAGGAAAACTGAACTTTACTTCAGTTTTTCTGTGTTTCCCCTTCTTTCTTCTCTACCCACTCAAAGACGCACACACCACAACCCACATCTCTTTTGCTTTTCCCCAGTGACTTCTAGTGGCCCCATTAGGGATTTTCCAGTCACACCTCTCAGTCAAACCAAACCTGAGCCACTGGTCTGAAATGGCCAGTGGCCGGCACAACTTGAATGAACTGAACTGAAACGTCACTTTCACTTCACAGTGTTCACTTGTCAAACAAAGAGAAAGCAAGCACAAGAAAAGAAGCCAGAAAGACAGAGAGAAAAGAAAGGGCCACGAGAGGCATAATGAAAAGGTGGACTCACCTAATACTTCCCTGTTCTGTGCCAATAGTCTTCTCAAGCTGACAGAGTTACTTAGAAATTTTGTTTAAAAAACAAAACAAAACATAGAGATGAACCTATTTCATCAGCCTAGAATTAATCAGAAGGTGGGCGAGATGGATTTAAAAACGGTTGTATCTGCAGACAGTCACTGCAGGGGAATTAGATGCATATTAAGTGTGAAATACAAAGGTGTCTCCTCATCAGCAGTGGGTAAATGACTTGTCGGGAAGACACTAGAATCACCAGCTTCTCTTGTGCCGCTCACATTGGGAATCACAGAAGCTCAAAATTACCAAATTATTATACTTTATTTCTACTTACAGGGGAATCTCTCAACCTCTTTATGATCTTGGACTTTCTATCATTGGGAAGTTTGTGAAGAATTGTTTTATATTATCCTTTTATAACTCAGACTATAATGGAAAAATTCTCACAAGCCAAAGAGATTCAAATTCAAAGGTAACTCAAAGTTGTGAATGTTATAGACATTATAAGTGTGCCAAACCCCAGCTCCCTGCAAGGGAAAATATTGCCTTAATCTGGGCATGAGCCAAGCCTCCAGACCAGCTGAAGACCTCAACAGGCTTACTAGACTTGGCTCGTGGTTGGTACCCACAGGTGGACTTGGGGGAAACGATTAAAGTTTCATCACCATAACAACACTTAAGGACTATGTTTTAACATTTATCTCTTCCAAGCAAGTGTTGCTCTTGGAACAGCACTTTCTTGTTTTAAGAGACGGCAAAATATCAGGAGTTTGTTGACATCTGCAGGGGGAATGGGTGGAAGGGTTTCTTTGAACCACTGAAGTGGGCTGCAGGGGATTCCCCGGGCAGTCTTAGGTTTCTTGGCACCAAGGGGCTGCAGGAGAGGAGAGCCACCAGAAACATCAGTGAAATATTAGTGAAGCTGAAAAGAGAGCTTCCCTGGGGCTGTGGATCAATAGAGGGGAGACATGGTGTAGCATGCTGCTTGGACACAAACCAGGGCCTGATCACCTCTGGTTGGGTCACTCAGGTTAGGGCATTTGAACATCAAAGACGTGATGCACTTGATGACCCTGCGTTCTTCACTGATGATGTGTCCAATTTGCCAATCTGTACAGATGGTCTTTCTTTCAACTTAGCACGTTATAGGCTTACAGGCTTATGTTTCAGAGGTTAAAAGGCAGACTGACGGATTGATCTGACATGGAATTCTGCAAATGGATGAGCTGGGTTTTAAATGTAGCAGGTGACTGATTAGTGGAGACAAAGAACCACCCAGCCACATTTGCACACAGACAGACCAGAGATACAGTAGATTAAAGGAGAGAGAGATTTGGAGAGGCAGGTGGGCAGTGCCAATAAGGAAAGTCATGGTGAAATTGTTCTGGCTGTGGAGAACATAAAAATGTTGCCATCCTTCAGCTTGCTGAAGTCATAACATAAAAAGTTGCGCACTAGAAGGCAGGGATTTCCATAAATACTTTCAAATTGTCACATATGAAGAGGCACAAATGAGCACAAAGACATCATAACAACCCTAAAACTGCGCACTTCAAGACCATTTAGTTTTTAGTGTGTCAATTAAACTGTGGCGTGACATGGCTGTGATGCCAGGTAATTATAATTAGCTCAAATTAACTGCCTGATGGCTCATTTAGAGACCGATTTTGAGATTTCTGCTCCACCTTCATAGTTTAAAATACTACTGTGATTGCAGTATATGCCATCAGATATGGAGCTGATATGATTTTCTCAACTGTAACATGTGCTTTGCAGGTATGATGGTATTAAGATGTCTCGTTGGTGCGGCTGAGGAGCAGGAAAGAAATCTCAGTAAAAAAATCCTAAAAAATCTAGAGTTTAACTCAGTTATAGATGAATATTAGAATTTTGCATGTGTGCAAATTAAAGCCTAAGTGTGCTCTAAATGACATCAGGTTTGGACAGATTTATATTTCTTATTTATTCAGTGAGACAAACTCTTCAGTAAATTTTTTTCCAAAAAAAGAGCAACATTCTTTTGTTTATGGCCTTTAATGTGGTGCAGGTGTTCTGCTGTTGTTTTAGCAACAGAGATAATTATGATGAGCGAGTGCATAATTATGAAGCACAAATGGATCCAAGTAGTGCTGCAAATCCATCAAAAGCCATTCATATAGCTCTTTGGTGGATGAGTGGGCAAGTGGAGAATCACAGTGACAATAATGCAGGTTGTTATTCATGGTATTGGTTTTATCAATCAAACATTTTTTGGTACATTTTTGCAGGAATAGCAGCACAAATATCTCATGACTACACCAGACATTAATAATGATCTTGCTTGTTATTATTATCTTTACAGGGTTAAAACTGATAATTATTCTTTATTTCTAAACGAAATCAACCCTTTAAGCTAATATCTGTAAGTGCATCCTAGCTAGGTTCTGTGACTTTTAACCAAGTGGCTTTTTGGTTAGTCACTGATATTTCCCAGTGCTCGCTTTGGAAAGTTTATTCAAATGTCTGCAGCTGCAAAATACGTATCGGCCACTCCATACTGGCATAATTTAATAAAGTTTGACTCCTGTGGCCTAAATGGCAATGTTAGCACAGGCAGATGGCTGGAAACTGAAGAATGGTTGATGTTCAGTGTTAATCCAAGTTTTATGCTTCTCCTTACTTTTTTTAAAATCAAAAACAAGCTAACCTTCCATTAGAGTAACTATATGCTTTGTACAGAAGATAGAGATTGCCAAAGACTTTGCTTTATGAAGCCTCAACATCAACATTTTCGGTTCATGTTGGGTTTTTCTGGAGCCTAAAGCAACAGTGTTTGGGTAAAAGGATGGAGAGCTAAGTCCTGATTTAATTCATAAATTGTATGGGTGCAATGCACAAATGCAGGTAACTAGTGAGAAGTAAAAGGCTCAAATCATAGCCTCTTAAACTTGAAGCATAAAGGGCTATTCTACTGTGATACTCTATAGCCCAAAACCAACCGCAACACCTAAACATTGTACATTTTTAAAAAATAAAAAAAGTTTAGAGTTTAGTAGAGTGAGCGACTTCAACAAAGTCTACATAGAATAAAACTTTTTTTTTTTTATCATGCAATACTGTTATTCTAATGTCCAACCCAGATATTCTCAGAGAGACGAGACCTGCAGGCATGAAAGGAAATGCCCAAAGGTCCTGCTGTCAATTAGAATAGGTTTTTTTAAGCAAACAAGATTTCTTCATAATTTGCCAAGCAGCACTGATAAAATTTGCTTGATAATGCTTTTATGAAGGAGCCAGCTGTGTCTCCATCTGGATATAAAAAATTCTGAACATCACATCATGACTGCTGTCTTTTCCAGCAGCATAATGGTCCACTGGAGGATTGGAAGAAATCTCTGCCTGTTAGATAATATTCCATAGATCACAGCAGATATATGCAGATTGCAGCACAATGATATGGTGTATAGTAAATTATTGGAATATGTCCTAAGATAAATCAACAAAGGATTTACAATACAGAAATGGTTTGAGTGTTGCCGGATTGCTCTATAGATCCTTTGTGTAGTGGATGTCTGTGGCAAATCATTCGCTATTAGTTTTGGCAGGTGCCAAGAGGCAATCAGCATCTCCATAAAGCTTTTAGCAGATGGGAGCGGGAAGTGCTCTGAAAACTCCTGGTAGACTCTGCGTGTACTCTGGACTTGACCAGACCCAGTGTACCAATCACCACCAAAACCAGCAGATGACACGGCTTCCCAAATCATCACAGACTGCCGAAACTTCACACTGAACTTCAAACACCTTGGATTCTGTGCATCTCCATACTCCCTGCAGACTCTAGGACATTGATTTCCAAATGAAATGCAAAATTTACTTTGATGTGAAAAGAAGACTTTGGACCACAGAGCAACAGTCCAGTTCTGTTTCTCCTTAGCCCAGGTAAGATGCTTCTGATGTTGTCTCTGGCACAGCAGTGGCTTCATATTAGGAATGCAACAGTTAAAGCCCCTTTCCTTACAAAATCTGTGTGTGGTACTCTGACACCAGCCACAATCCACTCCCTTCTTGAACTGACCTTTCCTGACAATCCTTTTAAACCTGTGGTCGTCCCTGTTGCTTGTGCAACTTTCCATTCTAGCCCACTTTCCCTGAAGATGCTTTGATACATCACTCTGAGCAGCCAGGCTTTTCAGCAATGACCTTCAGTGTCTTACCCTCCTCATGGAGGATGTTGGTGGTCATCAAATGTCAAGTCAGCAGCCTTCCCCATGGTTGTGCCTGACTGTGCTGAACTATACTGAGAAAAACTCCAAATGAAATATTCTAATAATTCTATCAATCCTGTGTTTTGTATTAAATAGAGCTAAAGGCCATGAATTGTGAAATTAAACCAAAAATAGGCACGAGATATTTCACTTTAAGTTTAATAAATAAAGAATATACAAAAGTTTCCCTTTCTTGAATTAAATCACATAAAAATTAAATATTTTCCACAAATTTCACCTTTTTGGAGTACATTAGTACATTAGTAGGTGCGGGCTCACTCTCCTGTCACTTACAGCCATGTCACTGAACAAGACTTTGTCTATTTGACCTTTTTTAAATCCATAGTTTTCTAAAATGTGGCAAAACCACTCTTCCGTTTGCTTAGTTTCATGGCTATATGTGTGACTGCATGTGTCGGTGTGTCTTTCGGTGTGTGCTGTGACCTTTCTGCCTCACCCTGGCTCAGAGTTTAAATGGAACCTGGGTGTTTTCAAATCTGTCTGGCAACAGGCCTGCCTCACACAATCACGCTATATTTGGCTGTTTGACTTTGGTTCAGTGTGAAAGGTTAACTGTTAATCAGGGTGTCATCCTGTTCTAACAACAGTATTACCTACCCTCCTTCTGTCTTTCCTCCGCTTGCAGACTGCTGAAACAGTCGTTGAGAGTTTTTAATAACATTCATTTTAATAAAAACTATTGCGCTGTCAGACACTTGATATGTAGACACAGGGCATGAGGTTTGTCTGGCAGCCAATGAATGTGGTATGACAGAGTCCTCTTTAGGTTATTTAATTTAATGAATTCTTTGTTTTTTTTAACTGTGGAAACTGAGTCAAAACTTTTAACATCGGTATATTCCTGTCCATGAACAATCAAGTGTCAAACTTTTTAAGTCACTGTTAAAGTCTTTGACATGTTTGATGGATTTCTTTGTGTGGTGCGTGACTTTGTGTAATATCATTGCAGCAGTTGAATGGTTAACAGGGGGTAATTTGTTTATATTGGCCCCTCAATGAGAAAGCTAGTTTGCATAATTTGAAAGTGCATGAAATCTGATTGGAGAGATCATAGGGAGACAGTGCTTTGATTGCAGGGTAGAGTCTCGGTAAGGCCGGATAATCAGCACCGTTAGAGAAATGAGGTTTTTAACTGATTAAACTGAAGGTAACTGTAAGAACGGGACTGACATTGGTCTTGTTTTTCACATTCATTTTCTTTAATCTTTGTTTTTATTCATTGTAATACTCTCATTCACTGAAGGGAACTACTAAGGTTTTAAGGTACCGTGGATGCAGAAGCTCATAGGCCTGTCTTATATGTTGATTTAGCTCTTCATTGCAAATTTTCTTTTTAAAGTCATACAGAACAATCAAAAAGTATACTCATTAGCTGTGTACTTCTAAAATTGGTCTAGATGTATGAAAAGATAAATAATACACTGTTTGCAGCAGAATTATGCATAAGCGACCTGTGATGATGTTATGAAAATTGTTGGAGAGACAGAACAAGGACAAAGTATGACTCAAGATCTGTTTTACATTATTCCAAACTTTAAAGTCCAGTTTAATGTTGAATAGCCTTAAAAGCTGATGCTCTCTGCAGACTCAAATGTATTAAATTCAACTTAAAAATCAATTAATACTCTACATTAATAGCTTTGGCACTTCTTTGGCACTTCTTCCTGACTCTTTAGACATTTTCATGTGTCGTGGAACAGTAACTAGTACAAAGCTTTTTCCCAACAGTGCCAATGTAACTTCTTTATTTGTGCTTTTAGACTCACACTGGTTGGAAACTTCTCCTGCCTGACGTTTTACATTCACGCACCTTTTTAAAAAAGCTGATTATAATCTGAATCACACTTTTTATGTGTTTATATTTAAGTAAGAGAAAGACAAAGAATTTAAACTGAAAAATATTTACAGGTATACTGCTGAAGGGTTTTCATGACTCGTTCTGGCCTAATGATTGGAACATGGAGACTTGTATGCACATGCTTTCACCAAGTGTCACTTCTCTGTAGCCCGAGGCACTGGCAGTTATGGAGCAGGTACAGGCTGAATTTAGTTTTTTTTGGGTGGATATTTAAAACTTTGAGCCTCACACCTTGAGGGCTTTAGTTTTGTCTACCGGTAGTTGCCAAGTCCCAGGTTTAATTCCCATCTTTACAAATAACTTTTCCTTATCTCCACTATCAATATCAGTATTTTTTTGCATTTATCTGGTTTGTATAACAACAGTAAGTAAAAATACTTTCGGCTGCTCCATTACTGGGATTGGCGCAGCAGGTAGCTCCGCATTTCTGACTGGGGAGATTTTGGGAGATTTGTACACAGGATGCCCTTCCTGACACAGCCTCCAAGGGATTTGTGCCTCATTCTTTCGCTCTTCTGTTAGACAAATGTAAATGTAAACCACTTTTCCTAATGACTTCTAGTATAGCACGAGTATATGAAACTATAACCTCTGGTAGTTCATTCTAGTTTTGTTAGGTTCAAAATAAAAATATTAATTCTAAAGCTGAATGTAACTATGTCCACAAAAGGCTGATGCTCAGTTATTCAACATCCAGCAGGCAACTGTTGCAGCGGTACCTAGGTTTATTCTATTTTGTACTTTCTTTTTTTAATAATGCATCCCCAGAAGTCACTGATGAGGATATGAGAGTAAAATAGCTTTTTGAACAGGGCCCTTTGGCACTCCCAGTGTTTCCTCTGACTACAGATAAGAAAATAAGACAACTCAGGCTGACAACAAAATATTACCGTTAAAATGACAGGAGCAAAGGAATGTTTTCCTGGCATCTCCTGTTATTTGAGCTGGCTAAGTGCGCGTACATTGTATACTAACTTAGAAACTAATACAAGCTTTGCACCAAAAAGAGTCTTTTTTCCCCCTCAAAACCATATCACAAAGTGAAATATGCAGCACAACCTTATATGTGAAAGGAAATGCGTTGTTTGTGGAGCACTTCTGGAAACAATTTATGACAGTCGGGTTTGTAATGCTAGCATCTCTCGTGAGATGTACATGAGCATCAGGAGGAGGAAATTCATACGAACCAAGCTATGTAAGGTTTTTGTCTTTTTTTGCCATTCGTAAGTCAAAATGTCAGGTTATTTTCTCAAAAGTTTGGTTTACACATCTTAAAATTTTGATTGAGTAAGTCTAAATTCGATGATTCTTCACTTGAAGTTTTGAGATAACTCAAAATCTCACCAGGAAAACTAAGACCAAATAATTATAAAATGGCAGAAACAAGCTTCCATATCAAAGAAATACATTTAATTAATTAATTTTTAATTTATTCTTTCTTAAAAAAATATGTAGTTCCTTTTTGAGTTTAGGCAACAAACCTTCACTACTTGGTGACATTTAGAAAAACATTGGAGTTTTAATATGGTTTTGTTTAGAAAATTCTTGTATTTTTGTTTTCTGTTAAATCAGAGTGGGAGTGAAAATGTTTGACTTTATCTGATTGCATAAAATAATCTGATAAAGAAATTATAATTTAATAATTCTATAAGTGAATCATTAGCTCCACGTTATATGCAATTTACCAGTTAAAACTCACAAGAAAGGCACTCTTTAAAAAATTGAAGGATCATGAGTAACATAGAGACAAATAAAACACACACGAAATTACTTTATAGAGATGAAAACACAGAGATAAAATTATTTCACTCTACTTTTGTAGACTTTATTCAGCAGAGGTCGTCCATGTGAAAAGACAGAATAGAACCGGACATTAGCCTCATCTGAGACTCCATCTGAAACTCTGAAACTGAAAGAAATAGTGCAGATAATACACAGAGAATCATCATCATGTATCCTGCCTCCTGCAGGATATAGCTAAACCACCTACTAATGCAAATGCATTTATTGTAAAGGAAACACTTTTCTGCTGTGCACCCCATGTAAGCAAATGACAGATGGTGAAAATATTCTGACCTTATTGTCTTAGACATAAAAAAAATAAACAACCATGTTTAGACACTGTTAGCAGCGTGACTCCTGTTTTGTGCCTCTTTCAGTTTCTGACTTTGCTCTTATGCCTGAAGGATTCAAGACCTTTTACATGTTGCCTGCCCAGGTGTTTACGTGTGTGCATTTGCCTTACAGGCAAGTGCACTTGTGTGTGTGAGACAGACAGACAAGCCCACCAAAACAGCTCACCGCTGTCTGTAACTGCCTCTATTTGGCAATGAAACTATTTCGGCATCTGAAAACTTAACGCTCCCCACAGTGTCAAAAAGAAAACACTTTGTCAAAACCACTTAGCGCCACAGGACCACGGCAGAATCAGTGCCACACACTGAGCCAACATTTGTGTGATGTTAAACATGGTGTGTACGAGATCACCCACGGTTTCCGTGATTGATTTCAGCCACATAACGTATTGCACTTAAGTAAATCAATGCGCCGTCAGTCAATATTACCCTCACAAAGACACACAAAGCTGAAAATACCACCCTCTCTCTCCTTAATGACTTCCCTTCTCCCTCTGTCTCTGACATTAATAAACTAATTTCTCCAGCACTTAGTAAAATTTAGCATCCATCGATTTTCTAAACCGCTCAGCTGGTTCAGAGCACTGGAAAGTAACCTTTACCATTTCATGTATTATTTTTTTCCAGAAAACAAGCAGAGCAGTGGTATTTCAATTTCAATAATTTGCTAAATGATATGAGTGAGTCTGGGTGTTTATTATGAGTGTTAAAAATTGTGGAAAGAAACAAATTTGCCTCTTAACACAGCAAATTGAGTTTTGGAGACTTTACGCATTCGCATAGAGCAGAAACATTTCTAAATGGGAAGCATATGGCCCACCTCCATAAGTTTAATTAGCGCATTAGTGTTTCATGATGTCTATTCTTAAAGGTTAACTGTTTTATTTTTCGCTACTAAAGTACTACACCAAGCAAGGAATTCAAGTCTAGAGTGTAACATTAAGAAGGACTTTGAGTGTAAGTTATTTTCTCAAACCTCCAAGCTGTTTGGTTGTTACTGGGCTATTGAACAAATTGAAAGGAGAGTCTGCTTGGTAATTGTGCCATGATTGGACAACACGTGTAGTTATTATTAGCAAAGCAATAGGCTACAAGAAACCTAAATCTTTCCCCTCTTTGAATAAGTTCTAAAAATCAATAGTCATGGCTCTGGACACACACAAAGTCACTGCACAACTGAAGATTTCTGCAAGCAATAAAACCCACTTTGATTCTGTGATCCCAATTACAGAAAAAGTGAAAAGAGCATAAGACTGTTCTGACAAGAGGAATTAAATTAACTTCATCATAAGACTGCAATTTTCCTGAGATAGAAATACTTTGTAGGCAAACCGTCATTTTAAATAATCCTCCTATTGTAGACAACTGAATATTATCCTTTGACAGCATACTGAAAGCTTCACTGCTCTCAGATATAAGACATATTCAGGATTGAAAAATGTGCCTTAATCCTTCATCGTGTCTACTGGCCAGCAAGGGTAAGAAAATGACCCACCTCTAACTTGATTCATTACCTCAGTAAACACTTTCCAGCGAGTCTCAGTCACTAGTTTCGAGAATTATAGAGTACAGAACGATGTTCATTTTGTGAATTATGGGTTCCATTAAAGCAAAAAAGGGTGATAAAACATAATACGCCTTAGGACAGTGTAATGGGGCTCTAGTTGTGGAGAAAGGACACTCAGAATTCACTTGGTGTGTAATTTATCTGTTCACAGACTTCACAGATGACAGGGCCGATCAGGACGGTGTTCTGCGGAAAAGGAAAGAAAAACTTTTAACTGCACAGATATTTATAGTAACTTCACACTATTAGTAAGTTATCAGACTTAAAATAGAACATTAAGAAGAAGGTTTTCTAAAAACAATGAATATTTCACATAGCTTCACAAACAAATGTAAACATTATAATAGTATAACACCAATATATTAAAGTGGTGATGCGGCAAAAATGTCTCTGGGATGTTCAAGAATTTCTTTAGTGTGTTTCACAAGTTCAACTTCTCACTGGTGTGTAGTCAGTTAGCCATATTTAGTCAGTTTCAGTTCCAAAGCGCTCTTGACTAAAAAGTCAGGTTGTTAAAATGATTTGAAGTGAAAGAGGAAATGGATGGTCTCAATATTTAAGGTGTGATCACGTTCAGCGGCGGCTCATCATCATCTCCTTCCTCAAGGAGAATCCCAGTCACAGGATCGCAAAACTGTCAAAAATCCAGCGTGTATTAAACAGGGTCTCTAATGTATTACGGCCATAATCAATAAATAAATATGTGTATGCTCTGCATTATGCTCTGCTTTATTAAGACGATAGCTGGGAATATCTGCTGGCCTTTTAGTTTTATATGTAAACGTTTTTGATCTTTTAGATGAAGTCACAAAATAATTAATTATGAATAAACCATCAATCACAATATTAAGTATTCATAGCACAGAGCCTCTAACAGAGTTGCTGATAATGAGAGCCAATCTTAGTCATTATACTGTATATATAAATATGTCTTAATAATTTGGTAAACATTTACTTAGACTTCCTGGTTTGTACTTGATGTTTTACTTATTTGAAAAATGATTGATCATTTATAAAGTAAAAAAAAAGTTTTATATTAACAATCATGAATGAACCTTTATAAATTTTATAGAATATAGTCTAATGTGTACTAATGTAGGAGAAATGTTTAAAAATGTATGTATTAAGTATGTGCTAATATCCTCAGTAGTGCTAAATAAAGGCTGGGAACGTGCCAAATAGGCAACTGCCCAACACCTAAGCCTTGCAGTGCCACCACACCCCTTGCTTATACAGCTTAAGCCCCTTAACTCATATAGTTGATTTAAAAAAAAAAGGAAAAAAGAAGACGACTGCTTGGTTTCTGAATCACATGTGTGGCAGACTCTTCCTCTCTACCAGTTTTCACTCGATTTTCATTGTTTTCACCTGTGACATGATCGTGTGTGTGTGTGTGTGTATGAAGTTTTGTCTTTCCTTTTGTCAAGGCAATTTATGCTCCCCAGTAATCTGGATTTTAGTTATATTTGAGCTCGCCTAGTAAAGGCAATGAGGGAAAAGCAAACAACAGTTAAAAACTCATTAAATATGAGTGTTGTAATAGGTGCTATAACAATGAAAGTCTGAAGAAACCATTAGGAGGACTCAATGTAGTGCATTGTTTAGATAGAAAAGAAGAAGAAAAAGAGCCTAGTTTTGCATCAACATTTACGAAGCTGATTTAAAAACAGAGATAATAACATCTATAAAAGGCATACATCACACTGACAGAAAACACTGTGGGTTTCACTTTTCACTGAGGTATGACTCCAAGAAGGATTTCTTCCTCCCCCTCAAATTACATTGAAGTAGCTTCCTTGCCTGCTGGCTTTTCTTTGCACCCCTCCGGGGAAGCTTTTGGCTTTCTTATTTTAGTTTGTCCTGCATATTGTTGTTGTCTGTCTCAGAAAACATATCTATTTTCATCTGGATTGCTCACATGCATGTGTTACTGCCTTGTGACATTTCTAATCCATTTTTCAGTGTGTTTTCACATGATGATATTTGGGATAGTTTGTCCAAACGGCATTTATGATAGACCTACTGCCATTTGACCACAAATCATCTAATTAACACTAAGCCATATTTCCTGGGACTATGCAGTCCATTACAAATATGTCTATATTTTTATTTATATTAATGAATTTACTAATAAAATTAATTGCTGTTGCATTCAGTGGCTGTCCATCCATATGACCATTATGCATCCATCTGATGGATTCCAGAATAATGCACCCTGCTGCACCCTGCTACAAAACTCAAATCATCTCAAACTGGATATGGATATGCATTATATATTATATATTACATAAAACTGTCTATTTTCATACACTTTATTCCATTTTATTTGCAGGTTGTTTAATGTTTCCAATGACAGTACCTCTTTCAGGCTCAAATTATGTAATTAATGTTAAAAACAAATTTAACAGAAAAGACAAAAATTCAGAATTTAGTTTGATTTTTAAAATAAACACTTATCATTGGATATTATAATATGTGTTAGTGGTGTAGTTAAGTGCGCTTAGAATGAGCTCCGGAATATCTGCTCTGATGAGACACTCTTGGAAACTGTGCAAGGACACCCAAACAGGAACCAAACTTCCAACCACATAATACTGTAGATACCTTCTGTGGCATTCTAGGCCTGAGTCTGTGACCCTGAAGTTCGAGTTCTACATTTTAGTTTTCTTTATTATGTTTTCTTCATAGTTTTTTGTTCTCACGACTTTGAGTTTTTAATCTTCTTTTTCTGTGATATTTTTCTCTGGTTTATGAAAATTTTACCGCAAAGTTTTCTTTATAGTTACTCTCTTTTTTAAAAAAAAAAAGTATTCTTGGACATTTGGTTAATTTTTTCCCTTTTTGTTTGATGTTTTATTCTCATGATTCTTTTTGTTAGTCCCTTGTCTTATATCCATGGCATTTAGTTTTGCGTACCCTATCGCATTGTCTCTGATTACTTTCAGCTGTGTCTTGTTACACTGACATCTCACACCTTCCTAATTTCCTCATCTGTGTCATCCCTCAGGTCTTTGTTGCCATAGTGTGTTCAATTTGCACTGTTTGCCCACCTCAGTGAAATCCATGGTTGGATTTTTGGCTTGTTTTCATCTGCCCTTTGGACTTTTGATTTCACCTAAATAGAGATTAAATGTTTGTTCATAACTAAGTCTTTGGATATGCATTTTGGGATCCACTGCCACACTCTAAAGGACAATTATTGGCTCCTGTGTCTAGCAAAATGTTAGTTTCTTCTCCTGGGCTATAGAGAAAAAAACGGAAAATGAGATAAATAATGGACAACAGGCTTGTGCCACTCTATATCTTATACGATAAAGTATTTAAAAACACTAGACTGGAAAAGTGCTGGTTTTGAATGTGACAAGCAGATTATGGGTTTTAATTATAATAAACACAGTAGGTGCTGTAGTCACAAGCATTCATTAAAACTGAAAAAGCATCTTTTTGGTCTTCAGACTTCCTGATGCACGTGTCATAATAAGACATCTAAAAGTTATCACCTCTGTAATGTGCAATTCTTTTAATATGGTTCCTTTTTTTTTATCTTGCTCTTTATCTCACGTCATCTCACACTTGGCAGATGTAATTGGCATCAGTTTGGTGCACAATGCAATGCTCTGCCCATCTTCTCATCACAGATGTGTCACAACAGTCTGCAGCAAAGAAGTCTGAGCAGACAGTAAGTAGGCAGAGTATTTTAATAAAGAAAATGCTTATCTGTGAAGTTTGCATGTTTGCTGCAGCCAGCTGGGATTTATTGTCAAGATAGGATTAATTCTTCACAAAGCAAAATCACTTAATGCAATTAAACCAAAGAGCACATTACAAGCCACAATTTGTTGTTGTGAGTTTTTTCTGAATATGCGTCACTGAATGAGCTGAATACAACAAGGAGAGAAACGTGATAACAATAATATAGTATGTCCAGTATGGCATCTTATAAAAAAAGCGGAACAATTGCAGTGAAACTGAGCACACCTCATATTGAAAGGAGCCAGCTGAGGTGATTTTGACATCTTAGCATTGGGCCTCCTTTTGGAGATATTCTAGGCTCATTCAATTTGGAAAAAACATGGAGGCAAGTGGATTGATTCTTAATCACATCTGGGAAAAACTTTGAAACCCTCACAATATTCTGAAAATCTGGCTGGACCAAAAAGTAATGACTCTTTTCTAACAATGATCCCAGTGAGCCCCAAATGGAAATCCTGGAAATATCTCACCTAAAGGGAAAATGTCATTTTCAGTATTCTTGTTTTCCAGGTCGAACTATTTCTATGGGCACAAGTATTTGTCAGTACTTGTGGATATTTAACATCAAAAACAGAGTATAATAATAATAATAATAATAATGTATTTTATTTGAAATTACAATGTAATTACATATACACACTCATATTAAAGCTAAAATAAAGAGTATCAAGTCAGGTTGTTACAAGAAACAAAATAAAAATTATACTGTAAGTACATTTAAGTAGTGCATAAGTAAGTATAAGTACTGCAAAATTTGCATGATGACATTTTACCTAAAAATTTGGCAAGGTAGTAAATACAACAAGCCCTGTATTATCTGACTTGTCATCCCATTGTTCCAGTGTACCCATCTTTTAAGTATTTTAAGTAAATATAAATATTCCGTTGTAACTGACAATCACTTATCTGTTTCAGAATGTGTTTGACCTGAGTAAGTGCACCTGAAATTACTTTTATGACTGTCCGGCATTTCCCTTTCCCAGAAAGTCATAAGTTCAACATGAATTATGAATAAACCTCCATAACGACCCTGCTAATTCTAATATATGCAGTTCAGCATCATAGTGCTTTTATTGTTTTGATTTGGATGTTTTTTGGCTTACCAATCACGAAAATCAGAAATCCAATATTGCAAATTATTAGAATACTAATTCCAAAAGTAGATTCATGCATGTATGAATTAAGTTAGTGAATAGCAAGCTTAAAATCTAATCATCACTTTAAAACAGTGACAGACTCAACTGATATTCTCACTACATTTACCTTCCTCAGAGCAGCAGAGAACAGCAGGAGAGAGCAGAGGACAGATCAAGTGACAGACAGATGAGGCACCAAAGAGCTACTTGAGAGGTGAAGAAGGAAAGAGGATTAAAGAGACACCCACCACCCACACACACACAATACCCCCAAGCAAACAAAAAATAAACAAAAAACACATATCAAAACAAAGTTTACCCAGCGTGTCACAGTTTAAATGTGTCTCTTGTTATGTAAAACAAACAGGCCTGGTTATAATTTTAAAGCATGTAGTGTATGACTGCAAACGTGAGACACTTATCTGATCTGCTTCATAGTTTGCAGATGCATCGCTTTGACCAGAGTAGCCCTGAACATCATCATCATCAAAAGTAAAGGCGTGATACAATTTTATTAGATTAGTGCATAGGTTGTAAATAACCATCTAAAAATTTGACTTGCTGGTGCAATTATGTGTGTAACAGGAACATGAGAGAATTAATAATTTTGTCCTGAATTGTAGGTTAGGACATGTAGTTGCATCTCACTTCCATCGCTATACCTTCATCTCTACAACCGTGTTGTTATTGCTATTTTCGGACTGGTGTGTCAAAGAATTGCAGTGATTTGATGGTAAAATTTAATGGGTCTGTTCAGCAGGGGGGCAATGAGCTCCCTTGTGGAAAGTAATTTCCTGCCATTGGTAATAATCATTCCTTTACACCTGCAGGTAATCCGAAGGTGGAGAAAGTTTACAAGAAAATAAAAAAGAAGAAATATATTCTGTATTTGTGTGTTTTTAAATTAATTTCTTTCCCAGCAGATTTACAACCAACATCAACCTCTCACACATTTAAAAGCTAGAACAGATACATTTAGCAAGCTTTAATGAGAAGCCAAATTCATCACTGTGTAGGCGTCAACGAGGGAGAGTCAAATCTGGTTTACAGACACACACAGATAACAGAGGAATAACAACAGAAACACTTGGTTTTTATTTTTTTGAGTCTCTCAACAGTGTATTGTTGCTATAAACAACAATCTAAGGAAGATACTGTAACTTTTTATGTTTGGAAGATGCAACACAGCAACACACCTAAATCTTTTACTTTTAGTTGTATTAACATTAAATTAATAATAAAAATCTCAGTTATGCACCCTTTCAGTTGAAAGGGTTTTCTTTGAGGTTCTTAGCAGGTAATAAAATTAGGTAAACGAAACCATAGATGAACTACAAAACATGCCATACGAGTCTGTTAAAATTCAAGGTGAGACCATGCAATGCTTAGAGAAACTGCAAAAATTAAAACACTACACTGCAGACTTTACAGGTCTTAAAAGGGTTGGCAGGAGAAAAGCTTGTCTCTTTAAAAAAGAACATGGCAGTGTCAGGGACATGGGTCTGAGCGACCCATGGTCAATGAGCAGTTATGACTCTTTTTATATGATATGCATTTGTTTCTGCACTTTGCTGCTGTTCCTGTATCTATGGTTGTGTTTATTGGCAGGTGTGTGTGTGTGTGTGTGTGTGTGTGCGTGCACGTAGGTGTGGCTGGGGCAGGCACCTTCAGGCCTGGTGGGTGTGGCCCTGCCAGGTAGCTGGCCACACCTGAAGATCGTCACACACCTGGAGATCAAGCCTCGTCGGGGAGCTACTTAACAGTGTGGCTGAGCGCTCCTCGACGTGGGATTATTGAGTTAAACTCCACGTTGGTGTTTCTAGTGTTGTTGAGTACAGTAAGTGTATGCCTGCTGGAGTTTAGTGTCCTGACGGCTGCGTCTGTTGTTTTTCCCCAGGAGGAGAGTAGAACACAGAAGGCCAGCAAGCACAGGGAGTGCGGATACACGGGAGCAGAGAGCGCGGAGTACAGACACACATGACACGGGAGTCGAGGGAGCGCACTGGAAATTTTTTTTGTGTTACATTTACTTCACTGTAAATAAACTCACTGTTTACTGCACAGAGTCCAGCATTTGGATCCTTTCTCCCACATCCCCACGGTCTGCCCCCGAAGACCGTGACAGGCAGGATGGCTTTGGTTTGCAAGGTCACACCTGAACAAACCACAAAACGTAGAGGAGGCAAAGGCTGAGATATCTGAGCGTTATGCACAGTGCCATGTTCGAAGGAAAACACTGCAAATCAGCACAAACATAGCAACTATCAAGCATAGTGGTGGAGGTATGATGATTTGGGCTTGTTGTGCAGGGCACCTGGGCCAAAGTATTCTATATAAATATATATAATACATAAATGTTCTATATGAATGAAATATAAATCTGACCAAAAGCTAATAGCTTGGTAAACTTGCTCCACAAGTTTTTTTTTCTTTTTTATTATCTATTGAATCATGGTGTGTCCTTACGTTTTTCACATACTGCTCCTGGAATTTGGTTTATTTTTGTTAAATAAGTAATGGCATGGTGAAATATGTCATCTGTTGTGGTTCATCTCAAGTTGTATTGCCTAACCTTTAGATAAAATAAAGACACAGCCGCAGCTATAGTTGCGCTGGATTCCACACTTTTAACATTTGTGTTGTAATACATGTTCACATTCAGCATAAACTTAAAAATATTGTTTTGTACAGTGTAAAAGAACAAAACAAACTAGTATTCTTCCTCTATTGCTTCACTAAATTTCATGAAATCCAAACGAAACAGTACTGGACACAATCAACAATCTCAAAATCTTGCTTGACATGCAGGTGGAATATGAAACTGCAGATATTTTAATGAATGCATGTTTTCAAACACGACATCTCTATCCCTGTTTATCAGACAAACAAATAGGACACACCAGGTGCATCTTCATGTCCATGGTCTGACAGTGTGTATGATTTGACACCTCTTTTGATTAAAGGAGGTTTCCTGCAGTGCAGATACTGCAGCTGTTTGCTTCCCTGCTGAGGCAAACCCCAGTACACGGCATGCACTCTGTGAGTGTTTATATATGTGTGTATGAACAGGATGAAATAGTACTAAACTATTTTCTAGCTGAACGCTTCAATCAATACAGCTTCAGCTGGAAATGCTGTTATTAAGGACTTTTTGATAGCAGTACAACAGCTGGACCTGTGTGCTGTGTCAGTGGTGTATAGAGCCTGCTGATGCATGTCGATCTGTAGGTGAATCCCATGTGTGAGTGTCAGAAGGGGGTGTAAATATAGATGAAACACTAGAGGAAGGAGAGCACTGGGTTAGAAAGGTTACGATCATGAAAAGCTTCTCTTTTGCTGTGAATTTTTCCAGTACAGAAAAACATAATTCACCTATTTTACAACTGAACGTTATGCCTGAAAAGTTTGTTGATCCTATGTCAGACTGGGTGACAGTTCTTTCCTCGACCTCTATGACATTGCATGTGGGATATTAGTCTTTTATCAGCAATAATGTTGTTAAAAAATTCAAAGACAAAAAAATAATCTACTTGTTTAATATCCATGAATGTGAATATTCAAGTCTTGACGTTACTACGAGAGAATCTTTTAGTTAGCTTCTGCTAAAATTACACACAGTACCAATTACAGTAACATTACTGTCTGGAGAAGAAATACAATCGGTGCCTTATATGATGTGTAGAAACCAGAATGTGCGATAGGCTGACATTTTTAGGTCATGAAAATAATTCATCTCAGTCACAGAAACGTCCAAATATGACAGGCAGAGAGACAGGCATTACCTCAAACCATGAGATCTTTGTGATTTAATAAAAGAGTGAATTACCCCTCACCTACAGTAAAGGCAGCTTATTATGACATTCTGTCATTGCATTGGATTGTGCTTTTAATGTAATTTTCCATCTGAATTTCTAAATCAGCAGGAATGACTAGGAATACTTTTTTTTTGTTGAGACAGGAGTTTGAATAAATCATGGTCATTTATTAAACTCTAATTTTCCTCATCAGTGGGAATATATACCTGTGAATACACATTAAACAATGTTTAGTTCCAAACCAATCAAATCACGTCTTAAAAACAAAAACACACACTGAATCTATGGACACACATTCTGCATCTTTAGTTGGTGGATGGTGTTTTTTAAAGAAACATTAATTTTGTTCTCATCGACAGGATAATTGTGCTTAAAAGCAACAGCTATCATGCAGAATAATAAGGCACTATTATCATAAATTCAGTCATCTGTGAGCATGCACAAGAACTAAACTTTAATCCAAGCCAATCTTCTGTGCACAGACGGTGCAGATGAATGCTTAAGATAGCAGAAATCCGACACTCACAGTTTCCACATCTCTCTTTTCTTTATTAACGACTCATTGACCTCACAATTCTCAATGATTTACTGCTGCACGCATAAATTTGTCATTCACTCCTACACTGCCTCTGTTTGTGTTTCTGTATGTGTACGGAGAAACTGTGTTTCCTTTATATTGGCCTTCTCCAGCTCATGCAATGATAAGAAAGAATGAGATCAATAAAGTAGAAACGTGCTTATAAAACAGTTAACGTTGCGTTCTACATAATAGCAACTGCAGCTCTCACTCCACAGAGCAGTGACTGCACGCTGCCAGATGCTCTGCATGTTTCTGGTGCTATGTTATGTTATATTTGCCATCTGAAGTTCGCAGATGATGCCGATGATATCTCCTGCCACACACAATGTTTTCATTCACAACTCATTAACTGCAGCTCTAAGCTCATGAATACAACTTGTTTACTAAAACAACCCCACCACAACCATTAGTGCTGTTTGCACTGTATTTAGTGATGCATCAGCAAGATTCCGAGTGTTATTGCTTTTAGTTACTGCTGTTACGCCTGTCAAATTCTCCATCACAGCATTGGACACAGCAGTTTACAATAACAGCACATGACTCATTCTAAAATGAAAGTTGCATAAAAAGGAAAGCTATTCATGTGTTGCAGAGTATCTAATCATCCCTTGCATTACAGTACAGGGATGTGGCTCAAGAGGATAGCATACTGCACAAACTAAAATACCCTTAGGAGCTAAGCAGTTTGAAATGTGGCCATCTGAACAAATGATGCATGGCACTTTCTTTCTTTCTTCCCCCAAATGTCAAACGTTGCAATTCCATTTAATAAAGGGGAAAAAACCTTCAGAAAATACATTTTGGAAACCTGGATATTTATAATTAAACAAGGACCAAAGTAATTAGATTCATGTTTTATTTTCTGTATCACTGAACAGTATGTTTTACAAGAGAAAAAACAAACAAGTGCACATATACAAACATATAGAGAGCTGAGTATATTCATTAAATCTATGCAGATACTTTGCACTTTTTAATAATTTTTACACTGTATCAGCTCCACTACCTCTGTGCTCATGGAGCCCTTTAACCGTTTGTTTGATGAAATGTCCCAGTGTGAGTATCTGAGACTGGATTTCCTGCAGACCAGCTCATTAATGCTTAACACAGGGTGACAGAAATTATTCCACTGAAACTTCCAATAAAGCTCCAACAAGATTCCAACAAGACCTGTTAAACACTTTGTACAATGGCTAAGGTGCTTACCTCCCATTCAAACTACATGTGATAACATGTGATATGGCAGAAATTTTACCCAGTACTAGAACCATTCTAGGATGACCAGTTTAAATCTGGGCTAATCATTAGTATCTTCCTAACTTGACATGTTAAGCTCTTATTTATTTAATCTTATTTAAATTTGGCTGAAATTATGAATGTAATGTTATCTAATGAGCTGATCTGTCCAAACTCTTTAGATACTGAGCTCTAAAGCAAGGCTATACATCGTTATAATAAAACATGATGGGCCTATGCCTTGTTGCCATATATCTCTACTTAAAAGATTAATGATCAGGCAACAGAACTTTGGGAATTGGGTTTACTGAAGGATCACTTTTTAAAGTCATGTAGCTTTAGCTGCTCTATGTTCAACCAAGATACAATAGCATTATGTAGGAGAGACTGTAAATCAAGCATCCTGTTACGATGCCGTTACCATGTATGACAATGACATTCACGTGTCTTCTGAGTGATGTATCCTACTACAGAGTGGTTTAAGTGTTACACCTGAAAGCAGCTTTGTCACACCTGATTTTGTCAACAAAACTCACTGATCTTTCTTCGTACTCGCACGTATCAATCACAGCTAGAATTAACTCCAAAAGGCAACATGACAGCTTCATATTGAAAACTTTGACTTTGTTGTTGCTTTGAGCTGTCAAGTCCCTCTGACAGTTCCTCCCACGCAACACGATTCCACCCTCAGAAAACTGTCAGCTGTGCCTTGTGCTTAATGAGCTGCCTGTCAAACACAAAATGAACACAACCTTGTTAAAAAATCAATTAAGTACTACAGGTGATCCCCTTTCTAGTTTAGCTTGATGAATGAGTCCTCAGGAACTCTCTCTGTTATGAAGTCAGCCTGATTTAATAAAGGTCTAAATGTACTTTGACTCATGTCGCAACCCCCATCACTTTAATAGTTTTGTTTATTTGCTTCAAAATACAGAGGGAAGCTCTGAAAATGTAAAAATATTTATACGGTGCTCTAAGTGGCCTTCAGCTACAGCAGTGAGGCCACTTAAGCTCAAAAAACAGAGGCAACATGTGCCATGAAGATAAAAAAATAAAAGATTATTCAGTGCACTTTACTGTGGACATAGGAATGTTACGTCATCATTTATATATAATCGATGAAACTATAAACAGAAACCATGGCTTATTACAAATTCCTTCCCTTTGCACTAAATTGGCAAACCTCAAATCCCTTTATAAGGTCATCAGTCTGAATGTTTACACCTGTTTTGACAACATGCTAGAATGCCTTGTCCTCTTAAGGATAGCTGAGACCTTTTCAAATTCACAGCTGATGCAGTGGTTAGCACTGTTGCTTCACAGCAAGAACACCCCAGGCTTAAATCTGCCGGCTGGTTTCTGTGGTTTCTGTCCGGGTACTCTGGCTTGCTCAGTGTTTGTAATTCAGTGACTTGTAACCCGCCTCTCCCACATTGGTGCATCGCAGAGTTCAAGTAGCAGCAGGCATACCTCAGCATCAGTTGTTGTGAGAAGACTGTGAATCAGGTCTTTACATTCAAAATTCACCAGTATCTGTGAAATACACAATTAGCAGATGATCATGATCTGTGAAGTGAACCTGTGTGAGGGCTGAAGGTACACCAGCTGACTTTACCTTACAGACAATCACCTAAATTAAGGTCACGAAAACAGAAATAGATAGTTGGGATGAGTTGCACCATAGTGAAAACAAAAAGCAGGGTTTGAGGAAACTCATGTTGAACTTTTATCAGTTCAACATGTAGAAAAACATGTTAATTTATGCAGAAAGGACACATTCGTTATAGCAGAGTAAGGAACAGACGTCTCTGTGTCTTTCTATTTTTAGATTCATTGTTTCAAATATTTATCCTGCCATTCAAATATCACATGAGTAAAACTTCTCTCCCAGGTTAGCAGCACACCTGCAGCGCACACACATGCATGATAATGAGTGCATATGTTGGAAAACTCCTGACATCTTCGTGCTGTGCATGCCCCGGTATTCATATAGTTCTGTGGAAAAATGTCAAAATGGGACAAAACAGAGCAGGGGA
Organism: Mchenga conophoros; assembly: GCF_057382185.1. Lineage (NCBI taxonomy): Eukaryota > Metazoa > Chordata > Actinopteri > Cichliformes > Cichlidae > Mchenga > Mchenga conophoros. The sequence continues at coordinate 14,787,881 of NC_140544.1, read as the reverse complement.
CTGCGGTGGGTGTAGATCATTCATGCAAGAACAGTAAAGACATACTTGCAGGTTGTGTTCATATTGCCACAACTGTGTTGAGGCAATAAATAAGAGAAAAAATGCTAATGTTTGTAAATAACAGGTATTTCTTAAAAAGGTAGTGCACTAACAGTAATTAAGGTAGACTGCATGTACTCAACACATCTGGAAACTGCTTACGTGTGAAACAGGTACCTGTGCTGTTGCTGAATATTTTTCTTTTTACTTGAATCTGATTGTCTTAAATTTATCAGGTCATTCATAAGAATAGAGAAAGAGCACCATGCGTCATACCTTAAAAACTGGAGTTGAAAATAGTACCCTAGTATGCAACCAAGGGTTGTTGGGGTCACATTTGTGACACATTAATTATTAGTTATATATGTATATATATTAGTAGATTTTGTTTGTTTTCATGTTGGTGGTATGAATTCACCAGGTCTTCCACCAAGTTTTGTGTTCAAGTAAATGTGCACATAGACAGTAGAGGGCAGAAGAGGGCCTGCCCTGGGACTGCCATTCTGGCAAGACCGACCAGACCAGGCCAACGGCAGCATGTTTCCCCTGCTCATCATTTCTCTGTTTTACACAACCGTAATCCAGCTTCATACCCCACTGTAACATGGCCTGTTATACTGACACACAGAAAAACTGCATCAAACTGGCTAAAAATCTAAGATTTTACTATGTCAAAGGATTATTTTAGCATCCTTAGCTGTTAGAAAGCTAATATTAGCTGCATTAGCAATATACTCTACTTTGCTGATGCACTTGAAACTATAATAATCTTATCCATGGCATTTCAGGGAAAATTGCTTTAATGAATGTCATCATCCCATAGTTTTATTTTTCTTATACTCAAGTAGTTATAAGAACTGTGTGTTCTTTACCCTGTTGGTGGTGCATCTAAACACACTGCAGGTTTTATGCAGCAAATTAAATTAATTACCTTCAGTGAATGCAAAGTCAGTAGAGACCTATGCATTGTTTTCCTCTCCTGTGTGAACGAGTCTTAAATTTACTCTATTGTTATAACTGTACTAGTGGCCATTCATCAGTTATTATGATGTTTTGTATGGGTGCATCATAGCAGCACTGACGTACTACGATCAATCCTGTATATCTGTGGGAGTGCAAAGCTGTAATTGCTATACAGGTTATTAGTAGTAAAAGCATGTGTTTATATGCATTTAAAGCAGCAGGTGCACTTGAGTACATTGTGTTCTGTGTGTCTCCAGTTGTATATGCACTCCAGTTTTGTGAAACCTCCAAGGTCCCAGATGAAATACTATCCCTCCTTTCTGCCTCAAGACAACATGAGCGCATGAGTGTGGTTAGTAGCTATAAATCAAGACAAATGCAAGCAAAAGAATGAGAAAGCAAGGGAAGTAAAGGGGTAGTGGAGAAGTGAGGAAAGAGGAGGTGGGGCAGTGAGAAAATGTTGAAGTACATTTTACATTGTTATTCACTGAAACCACTGTAAACACAGCAGTGACACAGGCAAGATTACACAATGCTAAATATTTTTCCCTGTTTAACTTCATCTTCCCAGTTTTCTTTCACTGCACTATACTGATAATGTCCCAAACCTTTCTTTTGGACCTCCAGAAAAAAAATCTAACAACAATATTTACTAGATGGATTAAAGCAAGATTTTAGGTCATTCACAGTCCCTAGAATCATGACCCAGGCAACAGGAAGCTGCACATCTCTTTATCTTAACACTTGGTAAAGTTGATTCTGGTGGGATTATCAATTGTTTTGCACCCTCCCCCCAAAAAACACCTCAAGACATACTGGAAAAATTTAATGATTTAATGAACAGTTTCAAGATGTTAGAAAAGACAGAAAAAAAATAGTGAGTAAGTGTCAACTTGTCCATGTCCATGGTGTACACTGCCTCTCATCCAAGGTCAGCTGGAAAAGACTACAGAAAGATCCACCCTTATAAATTAGGTGGAGTTCACTTATCCTCATTGAGAAAATGCATGGATGTGACAATAAGTGTTTTGCCATTGTAACCCCAAGTGTATACAATCAAAGGAAAGGAAATCTGGTCCACAGCCGTAGAAGCTGTTCAAAACTGCAGTAAAGTTTAGGCACTGGGCAGAGGATTACCTTATTCCTTGCAGAGTGAATGTGGTTTATGATGGCTGGCACTGAATGCAGCTGTTTTAAAACTAAGTGGTGTGAGTTACAAGTAAGTGCTCAATAAAACCACAATGATACAATTCGTAAAATTATGAAAATCTGCTTCACATATAGAATTACAAGTTCAGTCAATGTCCATACAGCTGAGCTTTGGAGCTTGAAAAAAGGAATATTGCAGTATAACATGAATCTATGCCTGACAAAAAGCAAATGGAGCCATTACCATAAGAAATACTCCCCAACCTGATAGCCTCTGACCTGTATGTGTTTAAATATGTGAACTAAAACACACACACAAAAAAAAAAATCACATAGCTGTGGATGCATGCTCACAAATACATGCATAATGGATAGAGGGCACTTTAAGTGTGTCCTTTCCATCCTGGATGTGCATTCATGAGATTAGATTGGAGAGAAGGGGCAGAATTACAATACCTTTATGCCCATGGACAGACACATCGGTGACAAAGTAATTTTCAATGCTTGAAAGACACAAGGGGCACTTGATTTCTTTCATATGGCTGATCTTCTGATGGAGGCTGTTTAAAAATCTGACAGGGCCACACTCAGTGAGGCTTGTAATTCTTGTAAACTGTTTCTTTTTGGTATAAGTTATTATACAGGTTATTTGCTAATCAGATGTTTTTGAAGTAAAGAAATATCAATAATGAATGTTCACTGAAACCTCATAAAAATGAAAGATGCTGCTAAATCTGACAAAAAAGAGAACTGTATTTAGGAAATTATTTTTTTTAACAGCAAATTCCTTTATAAGACTGAATGACTCCAACTGCAAATAATTTGAAACAGCTAGCAGGGTTCAGCAAACTCTGTATTTCATCCTGCACATACCTTATATGCAATCTAAGCTGTTTGCATATATGCAATATACAGTGAAAGTCTCCTTACATGGGACCGGGTTTAACCTAGTGGCTATTTTACAGATGCAATATTACAAGTTGTTCAGTAGCAGGAGTTCAAGGGTCATAACACTTAAAAATATTAGGGAGAGATAAAAAATGGACCAGGTAGAGCAGGCAGAAAATTTTTGCCCTAACAACTTCGGTATCTCAATACAAGAAAAATCACCCAGTAAAATTCTTGTTCCATTTTCAAAAGAGAACAATTTTTAAGAAAAGCATTGAATTGAATACAAAATGATGCAGTTTAATTCATCATCAAATGCTGAAAATAGGCATACTTATTTTGAAAGCCAGAAATGAGCCAGTAATTGGCACGAGTCAATTGCCTAAAGTTAAGAATGTGATGCCAAAAGCTTTGGGCCCATCCTTTCACCCAATCCTCACCCCAAATGTTTAGAGCAGAGCCCCAAATATTTCTGGGCTCCAGTACTACTGGTTTTCAATGTAACAGCACAGAGCTGAATACGGAATCTCAGAGGAACAGAGTGTGCTAATGTTAGCCAGTCAGATCTCAGTGAGCGAACAACAAAAGTCAAATTCTTTCTTTTGACCTTAATAAATCCTGCGGCCTCACAGCGTATGCAGAAATCAAGAACACAATAATCCCACACAGTTCCCACAAGAGAATTCGGCCTAAGGCCTATATGACAAAACACTGACTCATCATCAGCTCCCTGAAAACAGTCTGCTAATAGTCATATTATCACAGCCAGTAACAACTGTTTTCATTTGCTTTAGATTCTACCAGACCTTGAGCAGAATATACACATACATGTAAATATTCCTGAGCAATTTAAATGGTCACTCTTTTGAATCACATTTAAAATACATTTCTCTCTGACAGGACCATGTAAAAATTAACATATAATATTAGCTGCACTGTTAAACATTTTTTATGCTTTTATGTTCAGAAACAATGATTAGCAATAACCATAGGCTGTGTGTATGTCACTTTCTACCTTCTGGCTTCCTCACTCAGGTTACCTGTCATAGCTGTGTGGGATTATAGCCAAGGACTAAAGGGCGATCAGTTCAGAATCAACCTGGGTTTGTTGCAAACCAGCAGGCCATTTAAGTGGCTGTATCTGTAGACTGGATTCGCCTGAAATTAAGAGCAATTCTCAGCTTTCAGCCAATCTTTGAATTTTGATGAGTGCGAGCAGCATAATGTGGAACAGAAATGACTGTGTGTTTGTGTGTGTGAGGTGACGACAATGAAAAACAAATTTGACTAGTGATTTGGAACCACAGTTGTCAGTGGTGTTGCTGTTTATTGCATCACTTGATGAGTGTGGGTTACTGTCCCAACCAATGAGCATCTGTCTCAAACATTTGTGCAACTAGCCTTTAAATAATCATTCAGTTTCTGCATTTTTCCAAACAATGTTTTAGCCATCCTGCAGTTTCTGTATATACACAGTGCTCATTTTATGCTGGCAATGAGGGTATATTTTAAGGTTCACAGTAGCCGAGCCAAAAACCACACCCCACCACAGGGTGATGTTCAAATTTAAGCTGGTTTTTGTTACCAGCCTAGCTACTGCGATTTAAAGATTGACTTGGGAGGACTGAGACATGAAAAATAAGTTATAGTAATTCAAACCGAAGAAAATGAAAGTGTAAACTAAGAATTCCACATTACGGCGTGAAAAGACTGGATGAGTATTGAGAGACTCAGAAACTGGTCATAAATAATGCCAGGGTTCTTGGCAATTACTTCATATCATACAGTCTGTTTCTTCCTGTGTTGCAGACGATACATGACTAAAGCCTAGGGAACAATGAACTGGTGAACTAATGAACAGTGAACTGAAACCAGCTGTAAAAAGTGTCAGAAAAACATCCACTTTGTCACAACAAACAGCTTAGATGTCTCTGCCGCCACCCTGGGAAGTGATCGTCTAATTTTTCCATATTATAATAATAATTAATATATGCATTTCTCTCTGTAAGGTGACATAGAGAGTGGTGGTGCAGTGTTGCAATGGGTAGCACTATTGGCTTACAGCAAAAAGGTTGTTACCTTGAACCCTGTCTATGGCCCTTTATGTGTGGAGCTTATAAGCATTTCCTCTGCATACTCTGGCTTTAATCACCAAGTTCAGAAGACTTGGTGATTAAAAATCAGATGTCGTGCAGATAAAGTGCTTAAAATGTATAGAATAAAGCAGAATGTGTCTGTCAGTAAGTCCTACGAATTTATAAGTAAATTCCATCCCATCCACCTGGCACCACAGTGAAGAGGTCTTTTATCTTTTATATAGAAGGCTTGATTTTAAAGATTGTGTTTGCCATGTTTTTAAATCAGCAGCACAGTACAGACACTTGACCTTCTACTTACGGTCTTGTCTCCAGTACTTCCTGGTCTGAGTCTGTTTTTCATGTTTGACCAAAGACAGAATGTCCCACTACAGACAGATTAACAGAAAAACACATTTATTTACATAGTCTGTAAAATAGGTTCAGATTCAACAAATCTCGAAACTGAGTACGCAGACAGGTAAGTGGTTTCAGGTTTCATGGGCCAAAGCAAACTAATTCCAATTGCTCAAAGCCAAGCAACGTTACACCAGGATTTTCCACACTCCATTGTAGAAAGCTGAATAATCTGGGCATGGTTGAGAAGGGAAGCCTGTCCTAAATACTATAGCAGTGATGAGATGATGGGAGACAAGTATGCAAACAGCCTCACTTCAGCTGCCAACAGTCAGACCTCCTTAAACCTCCAACAAATTACCAGACCGCCATAGGAGTATGCAGTGAGAAAGGCAACATACTGTAGGTTGTGCTCAGTTCATTTCTGCATAATTTATCTTGTGTATCATATCTTTACTTTCTCTTGTTTCTAGTTAGTCGTCAGTCTACATGTTTGCCCAACTTGTTCACGTGCTTATCTCTGCATGACTTCATATTTATGTTCAAGTTTTATTTTTCCCTTGTGTTTATGTTTTATTACTTTCTGTGTCTCTCCTGCATGAAGTTAAGTTAGTTTGTATTTTGCAGCTTGCCAGTATGGCTCTTTGCTTGTCTGCATTTGAGGAGGCTCTTGCCCACACCACATACAGTGGGGCAAAAAAGTATTTAGTCAGCCACCGATTGTGCAAGTTCCCCCACCTAAAATGATGACAGAGGTCAGTAATTTGCACCAGAGGTACACTTCAACTGTGGTTATTGGTGGACAAGTAAACACTGTCACCAAATGGCACAGCTGCATCAACTAGTGACCGATTTGAGCTGAGCTATGTGTCAAAGCATGTTTTTACTCCTAATAAGCTCCTCATACTTTACAGTACTTGGTCTTGACTATATGCAGAAGCCGATTTCAGCCAAGGTGCAGCAGGTCTATCCTATTTTGGTTTGTGCTTGTTTATGCGGGAAAAGGTTAGATTGTGAATATATGACATTTTATTTGTTATGTAACTTGATCCCTTTTCTCTCCTCTTCATAATCTGACTGTGTTCCTGTCAGATGATGCTCCCTAGTTCTGGATATGGACCCTTTTTATTTATTTATTATTTTAAATCCAGCGAGTGTTTCTTCACTTTAACATACACATTCTCTTAGAGAAGACTTTTTATAACACAGAAATAAACTTTCTCATATTATTCTTTTTTCTTTTTATTCTTCTGTTTATCTATCTCACTTCTAGTCTCACCCAAATGTTATGGCACGTTTGGGCTTTGTTTAGACTATTATCTTTCTGCAGTAAACTGTTATAGCGTGTAGCGAGGAAATAGCATTTACTGAATTTGATAGCCAATGTTCGTCTTCCAGTGACTATCATGAAGTGATCCATCTCCATGTATCACTTATGAGCTTCGTTTGGGTTAGTTAATTGTGTCCCCTCTCATCTTTCATTTTTGGTTTTGTCTTTCCGTAAAATTTTGTAGTAACTTCTTGCAGTGTAACATGGAGTCTGGCTTCATTTCACTTTGCTGTCACAATAGTATGTCAATACTATGAAAAGACACTTTCAATATGTTAAAGATATATTAATAAAATATACTGCATAGCTCTATACCCTGCACGGAGAGAGGCAGGGTTATATTTTTCATTCATTTTCATGATTCTGTATTAAGGTATATATATAGAGAGAGAGATAGAGAGAGATAGAGATGCAGTGACACAGACAATTCCCTCAAGGAAAAATTGCAAGTGTGCAGAATGTGATAGAGAAATGGAGAGTGGAGGTTGGGTGGTGGAAACCTAAACTGCTGGTTAGTGTGATCGATGAAGGGTTTATGTAAAGTGGGATTGCCGGTATTGTCTGCTCCTTCAAACTGCCTCCTTCCAGGAAACACTTGGACATAGAGACATCTGGGAAGAATACCTCCACTTCTCTATTGGGCATTCATCTGTTTCATCTGAGCTGTCAGACAAAACACCAGCTGAAACAACGAGGAGTTAGATTAAGACATGGATTTAGGTTCGTTTTACAAAACTGAACAGCAATTTGCAAACTGAGACATGTGGAATTAATATTAAAGGAATAGTTTGTCATTATGGGTTACACGGACTGTTGCTGTACCTCACAGATCAATACCTTTCTGATGTCTGTCAAATATAAAGTTACAGGCAGGAGCCATTTAGTTTGTTTAGGAAAATATTGGAACATGGAGGAGAGAAGCTATCATTAAGGTGTCTAATCATAAGTTGAGTTTACAAAAAAATGCAGTTGACATGTTTGTTTTAACACTCGAGATATGACATTTCCATTAAGCAGTAGTCATGGTAGTTTTCCTGCCCATTAATATTTGTTTTTGCTTTAATGTAAAATGTTTATTTATCAAGGGCTATATTTTCCTACAAGATTTTAAATATTTTTTAAAAAGGGTAAAAGCAATGGTGAAAAAGCAGTACGTGAATGAAGACAAAGAAAAGCGATAAAGCCAAGATTAGACAAGAGAGTAAGGAGGAAATGGAGACAGACACGGAGGCTGATGAGGGTCTAAAGGCCAGTGTAAAAGTCTGACCTTCAATTTGACTGATGCTGCTGGCATTTACACTGAGGTAACACAGGCACATAGACACCCACACAAACAGGTCTGTATGCAGAGAATCCCTGACCGTTTACTCCGGGTGATTATGTTAATACACTGGAAGAGATGATAATATGAATTGCTGCCACTCTAGTTAACCCTTTGATTGACTGACACTTGGTGTGTTTGTTGTTGCCACCTGTCTATCTGTGCTTTCTTTTTTCTCTTTTCTTTCTCCTTAGTTCCCAACTAGTCACAGCAGATGGCTGCCCCTCCCTAATTGTTGTGGTTTTCTCCTCAGTACTGTAGGGACTTTATTGTACAGTAAAAATGACCTTGAGGCAATTGTTCTGCATGTTAAATAAACCTGAATTGAACTGAATGCCTTAGTTTAAGATGGTCACTTTAGTCAGCTAAAGTACAATGTACGACATATTTTTAAATGGTTGTTTTATGTCATGCACGTGACCTCAAACTGACCCAACTACCAAGCGTATGTTACAAGTAGACACAAGCTCAACTCCTACCCATAGCCACGTAACCAAAGACAAAACACACACACACCTCCGAATAAAAGCTGCCCAGGGTTGTTTTGTATCTGTCAAAATGCTATTACAGTTGCAGTAAAAATTGAAACATTCACTGAAACATTTTTCACTAATGTCTCGAGTGACTCAGGCACTTAAACTACCACCATTAAGCACATTTACAATGTGGGCAGTTAAACAGAACAGAGGATGTTAATAACTATAAGTGTTCTCATGGTAGATGAAAGGATTTCTGTATGTCTTCCACATCTACCATCCAACACTTTCCTGTAGATATGATTTTAATGCAAATTACAAGAGTAACAGTAGTGGTTACATCATCTTATCCAGGTATTTGAGACATTTGTAGCTTTTGTATGCAGTGACTAGAACAATAAAATACTTTACTTTGACTTTTTTATTACTTTTATTAGTTTCTTGTAGTATTGGGTAGCATTACATTTCCTAAGCACTGCTGCCTCACAGCAAGAAGGTTGTGTGTTAACTCCACCAACTGGCCGGGGCCTTTCTGGAGTTTGCATTCTCTCTGGATACTCTAGGTTTCTCCCACTGTCCAAAGACATACAGTTAATTGGTGATTGTACATTACCCATAGGTGTAACTGGTTGTCTGTCTTTATGTGTTAGCCTCCAGCGATAGGCTCCATCACCCCTGCGATCCCAATATGGATAAATGGAAGAAAATGGATGGGTAGCATTACAAATCCTTGCAGTTATTCAGTAGCAATTCACATAGAGCCAATGTTTACCTACTTTAATATCTAAACAAATTTAGAAATTTGGTGCTTGAAAAGTTTGAGTTTTCTCATCTTTTCAACTGAAGGAAAATTAATGGAGTGAAGCAACAGGTTCAGAAATCAGTTTGGAAAGTGATGACATCACCCCACTCAGAGTGAATGAGAAGTAAGAGCGTCAAAACCTGCAACAAGGAGAATGCGTCCTCTGATGAGGAAAAACTCAACAGGCATACAAAGATTTTCTTAATACTGTTAAGGAGTGGGCTCCCTGTTTCTACCACCAGTATACCAACAGACAGGGAATTTATTCATGGAGGCCATATAGTGTAAAAGCACTCAACTTTTTTTTTGTTAGTTCAAAATAATATATTAATTCAATTTAATAAATGATTAGGTCACTGCAGGACTTGACTTGAAACTTGTTGCCCAAAATGCATTGGCCCATCTCAAGTGGATTATCTAAAGAGACTCAAATTGTTATTTTTTCTTTCAGTCATCGGGCTTTGCTCAACCATTGCCTCTAGTTAGTTCATTTTCATTTCAGTTTATCTTCAAATTTGTACTTTTTTGTACATTTAAATAACTGAAACTATCAGCAAAATGTGAAAAAACAGAAGACTGACTTTGCAACAACATAGACAACATAAAGCTATGGCAAGACAGAAGAAGCCAGGAAGGACAGGTATTCTAGTTAATGTGACAACAATTGCTCTTGGAACGTAACTTTTCCAATCACCAGCAATGATTCCCAGAAAGAAATCATGCTTGGGTGCAAAGAAACGAGGCAATAAAAACAAGAGTAAACACTTGCATACCTTTCTCATATGGAGACACTTCTCAGAGAATGAATGGTGATGCTGAACTTGCATTGTTTATTTTACAGCAGTAAGATAAAAGATGTTAGTGCTGATGTTTGGCATGTAGGAATAGCTTATAAAGGGAGCGCAGTGCTGCTAAACCCGTGGCTGTGACAGGCTGGGTGGGTGGGGGCATAATGTTTCTCTTGACTGATGCTGTGCTATCCAGATTATATTGCTTAGGGGTTTAGCTTACAATAATAATACAATTGCTCAACTGTAATAAGAATTTTATAACCATGAATTTAACTATTAACTGGGGGATCTCAGACCACCTATCCATCTTTTCTTAACCACTTATCCAATCATTGTTATAGAATGAAACCTCTCCCAGCCGTCAGGCAGGGTACATATTCCTTAAACAGGTTGCCACTCCATCACAGGGCTAATACAGTCAGAGAACCATTCACTCTATGGCAACTAGGGCCAATTAATAATGAACCACATATGTATGCTTTTGGACTGTGGAGACACATGCAAAGAAAACCCCAGCTAACAAGAAGAACCTTCTCGCTGTGAGCTGACAAACCACTGCATCACCCTGAGCTCATGCCAGATTTTGCATTTTATTGTTTCTAACTGCAGACCTGGACAATCTTTCTGCTAAATCACTGTCTGCTGGAAAGTTGGATTTTCCAAGTATGATTGCTAAATCAAGCCTGAACACTAAAACATATTATTATATTATTATTATAATTTCAGAAGCACAATTTTTGTATGCATAAGCAATTTACTGACAGTTGATGCTCAACACAAAGCAATGACAGCAGGTGCGCTGAGTTCAAGTGAAACTGAAAAATGGCCTGTATAATGCAGATTATATTTATAATTGCTTATTTAAATTGATCGATCAGGTAGATCTGTGAGTATTTAATGATTTCTAAAGTTAGCTGTCAATGCATGTCACTTAGCTGTCACTTAACACACTGTTTGCTGCTACAACTACACATGTTTCTTTTTCAGCTATTTATTTATGAGTGACTTATGTATGTATGCATGTATATATATGTATATATTGTACTATTCTTAGTTAGTGTATTGTCTGTCTTGTCTTAATGTTGGTTTATAATGGAGCACTGTAACAAAAAATAATTTCCCCCAGGGATCAATAAAGTATTCTGATTCTGATTCTGATTACTTGAATTAAAACCAAAAGTTTGCATATTATACATATTTTTAATGTTTGATTTAAAATGCACTGTTCATGGTACTGTATGCCAGTAGACAAAAGATGACAATGCACCACATGCTTAGAATGCCTCAGATGGTGAGTCTTCCATGAACGAATGGCAGCTGATAGATACTCTTTACAACCATGTGGGGATCGAGACTTGAATTGGAATTGTGGCCAAACACTTGAGACTTTGAATATGTTAAATGTTCTGATTTGCAAAACATAATAAAAAATGAGGCAAAACCTTGTGCCAAAGCCTAATGGGTGAAATTTCCCATTAAATATAGTTGCTTCATTACGTGGCATTAACCTCACATAGCAGGGATGTTTTATATGCCTAGATCAAAAAAGAAAATTCTACCATATGCCTCAAATACCTGGCAAAAACCTAATTAACTGGCAGTTCAAGGTTTCATATATTTCCTGGTTTTATGGGATGAAAAGAAAGAATAACAGAAGATTCAGATTGGAGTGATAATTTAAGGACACAATTATGAAAATCAGTAAGAACCAGAACTCTACAGACCAAGGGCACCTTTATATATTTGATAACCTGTGCATCTTTCCTTTAAATATACACTTAAGACACATGCTGTAATTCAAAACACTCCAAGCTTGAAAACTGCCCCCCCCCCCTTTAATCGTTTTACCAAGGAACTGAAATTTAAAATAGCAGAGTCTCTCTTCTTGCGTCTTGCACTGAGACAGAATTACATTTTTGATTTAAATCGTTACCTCAGTGGACGTAACAATGTCTTGCCTGAGCAGCATGCTTTATTTCCTGAATTAAAGGCAAATTCATATTTACCTTGCAGGTTGTGCTACATAAATCTGTTCCCTCATGAATACAGCTCTGTGTTTGAGTCTCCACTGCATGTATCTAATCTCCAGCACAGCCTGAACTTTGGTACCACTTTACAATAAGGCTCCCCTTATAGATGCTAATAAATAGTTTATAGCTATATTATTAATTAATCTGTAAATGCTTTATAAACCATTATTACTGGTTTATTATGCATTAGTTAAGGGTGAGAAAGAGGAAAAAAACTGACCGGTTTCTTGCCAAATAGTGAGCCAAATGTGTTCACCTATATATTTCATCTAGAGTTGCTATATTAAACATTTCAGACTAAGTTACTATCCTGTAAGCACAATCAGCATTTGTAAACATATTTTTTATCATATAAAATTGTACTTCAGAAATGCATTATAAATATCCACAACTATCAATCGGAGCTTTGTTGTAAAGTGTAAAGCATAAAACCATTTATTAATGAATAATAAACATTTATAAATGCCAAATGGGAGCCTTATTGTAAAGTGTAAAGCATAACACCATTTATTAATGACTACTAAACATTATAAATGACAAAAGATAGCTTTGTCGTAAAGTTTAAAACGTGTCAACATTTATTAAGGACTAATAAACATTTATAAATGCCAAATGGGAGCCTTATTGTAAAGTGTAAAGCATAACACCATTTATTAATCACTAATAAACATTTATAATTGCCAAAAGTGAGTCTTAAATGTATAATGTCACCATTTATAACACTTAGACCTAAATTACAATCAGTGCTTGAAATAACATTTAACTACTGTCAAAAATGGCAATGTATTGTAAGAGTAACACATGTAACATTAAATGTGTTTTTTAAAACACCAAACAGTCACCCACTCCAAAAAAAGTTCATGCCAGACTGGTTCAAACTGGAAATATTTTTTGTATGTCCTTAAATAAGCGTCCCAGTGGTCCACCAGGGTGTCGCGCTCCAGTTTCTGCTTAAGAAAAGTCAGTTTCTCTCGCTCCTTGTTAAGAAGGGCAGTTGCAGTAGGGGCAGGATTAGAAGAAGAATCTAAAGAACAAACAATTATTAAATTACAATACTAAAATAATTTATAATCTAAGCTTGGGAAACTCAAATAAAATATTGATTAAAAACAGTTACAACTTGAATTTATAAAAAGCCACTTTGTAAAAATTATGTTATATACACATGTGGTGGTTCAGACATTTCTAAAACAAGGCAAATAATTCTTATGTGTACTGCCTTACCAGGGTGTTTAATATAAATTTAATGATGCACATAAACAAAACTAAGTGATATCAATCGTTTGGAATAACCAATAGTAATAGAGCTATTCACATGTTATGTGATGTTAGTTAGCCACTGTAGCTAGCAGCCAAACGGCTCGGTAGCTAGCTAGCTAGTATTATACTCACCTTCATGTCTAACTGCTGACGTCGTTGGCTTAGTGCAATCTAGATCATCCAGTCTCTGCTTTTTGTATCTCTTCGAACGTGTGCTAACTGTGTAAGTCGCAGACGCACACAAATTTTTATCTTCTGCTCCATCCATGGCGCAGCAACTTGAACGAGCGCCTTCAGTGTGTCTGTTCGTGCCCCTTTGGCTTGACCTTCCAGAGCGCTCCACTGCCTGTCGCGCTCTGAGAGGAGGGGCTTTCCTTAATAAAGTTAACTGTGATTGGATGGTTGTATAAGCTCCTCTGCGTTTAAATTAAATTTGTTTTCCCTCCCTTTGGCAGCAGAACATATTTTTTTTAGCGTGAATCCAGCGGGTTAGATCTACATAACAAAGTCGGAGATACATTATAACAGGTGAGACAATCCTCTTTTTTGCGTGGGAATATTTTTGATTATAGGGCTTGTTTTATATAGCATGTGAAGTTCTTTAACTCTGAACCGATTTGCACTAGACTCCCATAGAGTATTTTACGGTGTTTCGAGGTGATAATAAAATAAATTACTCATTTTTTTCCACCAGAATGTCTTTGGGAATGAGATTGCGCACCAGAATAGAAGGAAAACAAACTAAATATAAGGCACTAAGGCTCATTAAATGGCTGCAGAAGAAACACCTGCTAAAAAAGAAGCTTAGATGTCCTGTTTGTCACCATAAGATGAAAATGATTTCCGTGGTGAAGAAAGACCAATATATGTGGTATGTATAATGCATGATAATGTAGTGCATGTAGTAAATATAACAAAATATTTCAGTTATCAATGCAAGAGGGAGCATTAACCTCTTTTCTTTATTATTTTCTTCATACTTAATTTTGTGCTTATCTTTTCAATTAATGCTCTTGTTTAAGGGTCCATTTCTTTACTTAACTCATTGATATGTTCTCAGGTGCTGCAAAAGAGCAAGTCATAGGAAAGTTTCCAGAACAATTAGAACTGGCTCCCTCTTTGAGAAATCAAAAACATCTCTTTTCAGTTGGATGAAGTTCATTTACAGGTATATGTAGATGTAGACATTACTAGCAATGCACCTTTCATAATTGAACACCAATAGGAGACTTATGAAATTAAATTAGGGCCTCAGTAAGTAATAATTGCCTCAATTTCTATCACAGATTTTCACAAGGGCTCAGGCTCAGACAAATAGATATGATCGATGATGAAGTGGCTGGCAGCTCCAGAACACTAAGTAGCATTGCAAGACACATTCGACATGTTTGTATACGTGCAATTAAAAGACACAGAATAAACAATGGACACCGTCTTGGTGGTGACAGAGAATTTGTGGTTATAGATGAAAGCTGTCTCCGTCATCAGCAAAAGGTTGGTAAACTCTCAGACAGGTTTGTTAGAATCAATGCAGATCTGAATGTGTCCTCTAAACATGGAGACCTTTACCATAAGTAAAAAAAATTAGTAGAAGCTAGAGCAGGGCGATATGGCCAAAAATATTTATCACGATATATATTTGAAAATTTGCGATAACGATATAACTGACGATATAATTGATGCGAGACAAAATACAACTCCACAACATTACTAGCGCAAAAAGACAACCTTCCATTTATTTTCACTTAAACAAGAAGCTGGTTTTTATGTACATTAAAGCTTTATAAAAATGTAACAGTGCAAATGCAAATTCCTTGCTGAAAGTTTAACCCAAAGGCATTTCCAGTAGAAATGGGCTGACATATCCTGAGCATAACCATGTATAATATCCACTGAAGTTAAAAAGAGGTGCTTTGCAACATTAAACTGCAGTGTGCAGTACGCATTTTTCGGACCATAAGGTGCACGGGATTATAAGGCACATTAAGCGAAACAAAGCAGTCGATAAATCAAACTTTATTAAACTCATTCTTCTTGCTTCCTCCACTTCTGTACCATTGATTCATTAATGTTGAATTCTCTGGCAGCTGCTCTATTCCCATGTTGTTGCAGTATACTAATGACTAACCTCGTATTGTGGATGGATTATCTCAGTTGTTCTCCTGACTGAAGTTTGGTCCGTTTACAGCATCCTGCCATGCGATTGCATTTGTCTCTAACCATTAGGAACCTTCACGTTAACTTTTATAAGTGGAAAAGTGTTAGTGTTCGTCCTCCAGCTTCACTGTTTATGTTATGCTAACATAGCTGTGTCGCTAGCGATCACATAGCACATCATTATATACCAGCTAGCCCAACTTCAGTAACCCTACAAACGTCACTACTGTTTAGTTTCCTGTCTTCATTTATGTTGGAAGTGATAACGTTTGAATTTTTTCAGAAATCTCTCAGTCAGAACGTGCTATATCATGCTTAGGTAACTAGCGAAACTAGCGAGCTAACTTCCGCTAGCTTCCTGCTAACTTCTAACTCCGTTAAATGTAATACATTTTGTTTTCATGGATGCCTGGAAGTTAAACTTCATAGTTACACCTGGTAAAGCAGCAATGCTGATCGTTTTATTAAAGATGAAAGAATTTAGACAGTTTTCAACTCTCAGTGATGCTGCAGTGTTGTTTGACCTGAAGTCAAATATACGGAGTTTAGGACCCAGATTACTCCCAGTTTTAAGAGCATCTTAGTCCGACAAATATGACAATAACAACGGCTGCTTGCATGTTCTGCAAAAAAATGTGCTTTGTTGTGTATCTGACGGACAAACACCAAACCAGTTCCACATCACGGAAGTTGCACCATTTTTACAAACCAATTCTGGTTCCTCAACAATCGGCCATGTGCGTATGAAAACAAAGGCACTGCGCATGCGCGTTTTACTCCCATTCTATCGCGATATTTCATTTTCCTATCGTTGCCTAACATTATACCGGTATTACCGTGAACGGTATAATATGGCCCAGCCCTAGTAGAAGCAACCATCTTTTTGAATGTTTCTTTGTAGATATTTAATTTTATTCTTTTTAATTTTAATTCTGTTTAATTTTATTCTTTTTGTTTTCAGTATGCACGTGGATGCTTTGGAAATGCATGGAAAAGGAAGAAATGAGTATTTGGAATGATGGGAATTAAAGACAAAAGGCGAAGGCTCGTGTTAAAACTTGTTGAAAAACGATCAAGGCGCCACCTTGTTCCTCTGATCAGATAGCATGTTAAGTTGGGTAGTGCCATTATCAGTGATGAGTGGAGAGCCTACAAGAATGTTTTGACAAACATAGGGTACAGACATTACACTGTAAATCACAGCAGGTGGTTTGTAGATCCTCAATCTGGCAGTCATACACAGCATATCGAAAGGGCTTGGATGACCATCAAAGGACATGTCCGTAGACTAAGAGGAAATCGCACTGAGAAGTTACTGGAAGAACACCTGATGGTTCTTGAGTGGTCATCTTGGCTTGGTTCGCGACACCCTGATGGACCACTGGGACGCTTATTTAAGGACATACAAAAAATATTTCCAGTTTGAACTGGCATGAACTTTTTTTGGAGTGGGTGACTGTTTGGTGTTTTAAAAAACACATTTAATGTTACATATGTTACTCTTACAATACATTGCCATTTTTGACAGTAGTTAAATGTTATTTCAAGCACTGATTGTAATTTAGGTCTAAGTGTTATAAATGGTGACATTATACATTTAAGACTCACTTTTGGCATTTATAAATATTTTTTATTCATTAATAAATGGTGTTATGCTTTACACTTTACAATAAGGCTCCCATTTGGCATTTATAAATGTTTATTAGTCATAAATAAATGGTGTCATGCTTTACACTTTACAATAAGGCTCCCATTTGGCATTTATAAATATTTTTTATTCATTAATAAATGGTTTTATGCTTTACACTTTACAATAAGGCTCCCATCTGGTATTTATAAATATTTATTATTCATTAATAAATGGTTTTATGCTTTACACTTTACAACAAAGCTCCGATTGATAGTTGTGGATATTTATAATGCATTTCTGAAGTACAATTTTATATGATAAAAAATATGTTTACAAATGCTGATTGTGCTTACAGGATAGTAACTTAGTCTGAAATGTTTAATATAGCAACTCTAGATGAAATATATAGGTGAACACATTTGGCTCACTATTTGGCAAGAAACCGGTCAGTTTTTTTCCTCTTTCTCACCCTTAACTAATGCATAATAAACCATTAATAATGGTTTATAAAGCATTTACAGATTAATTAATAATATAGCTATAAACTATTTATTAGCATCTATAAGGGGAGCCTTATTGTAAAGTGGTACCTGAACTTTTACTCTCATTTTCCCAGCCAGACAAAGTTGTCCGCTCTGCCAAAGCACATAACCACACATCACATTTACATATTATGTCAGACTGGCTGTCTGGTAATGCAAAAAAACTCAAAAATAAAACTCAATCTGAATG
The DNA here is from genome assembly GCF_057382185.1 of Mchenga conophoros. Lineage (NCBI taxonomy): Eukaryota > Metazoa > Chordata > Actinopteri > Cichliformes > Cichlidae > Mchenga > Mchenga conophoros. The sequence continues at coordinate 14,769,881 of NC_140544.1, read as the reverse complement.
ATGAAATTGCCCTCAAAACAACTGAGCACACTTCAGCAGCACATAAACTATTTGACTACAACAGTCTCTGTGACTTGAACAGCATTTTTTCCCCAGGTGAGGTGGAGAAGCAGACACGTTTCAAATGGTTTCAACTTTGAAATATTTTAAGAATATTATTAATTCATGAACATGAATTCAAACATGAATTTGGAATGGTTGGAAGGTAGATGTGCTCTTAACAGTTGGTAGACAGATTTGCAACCTTATCATTGATAGATTGCAGATAGATTTTATGTGTCCACTTTGTCATAATATTTAAGCAAATGTATATTACCCTCAAAAGAACACCTGCATGTTTCAGATGGAAAGGTGTACAATATGAATATGTGGAATGAATCCAGGTAAACAGTCTTTGTGGAATGTTAAAAAAATAGCTTAGATTTGGTGCAATCAGTCAGCTATTTCATGACGATGAATGCATGAGATTTTTTCAAGATGCTAAACATGAACACATGTAACAAATTAGAGGAAACAGACTGTTCTAAAGTCTCTAATATGCACAGTAAATTTGTTATGAGGAAAAGAACCCAATACAGGTTACAGGTTCAGATGACCTGCCGCTTAACAAGAGAGCATGTGCTTTTATTTCATGGTGAGAGGTGAAATCTGAAGTGAAAACAGTGGAAAAACACTAGTGAAAGGATGGCAATAGACAGCGAGGGGTTTTGCTAATATTTAAAACAAGCTTAAGTTTGTTCAAGAATGAGAAACGGCTGTATTTTTTAAGGGTGACAACCTCAATGGCAGACACTGTTAAACACTTCTTCATTGGAAACATTAATGCATGTACAAGTGAAGAATAGTAATACAGCAGGAAGGTGGGATTTTAAATGATACTGCTAGTCAAATCAGACCCTGCTCCCACCTACTGTCTTTTTTTCTGCTTAAAACACTTCATCAGACAATTGATATAAGCGCAACATTTGAAGAACGCAATCCTCTGCTAAACTGAAATAATTTCAGTGCTGAGTGGCTGCACTTTGAATTCCAAAGCAGAGTTATTGCTTAGGTCTGTCATCACTGTGTCCTTCCCATTGTAAAGAGGGAGGGAGGTGCTAGTCATACAAAGACAAAATCTTAAGAAGTGACTATAGAGACCAGGACACACACACACACACACACACACACACACACACACACACGTATGGCCATTATTTTCTTTTTTTCCGCTGTACTAAGAAGATACATTTGCATGACTTTGTCTCTTGAACAAAGTTATATTTTCAGCACAGTTTTTTAGCATTTTAAAAAATGGTATACAATTTAAGAAAACGTGTGTTTAGTTGAACTCTGATTCTCACAATGGTGTGCTGAAAGATGCGCATCACTGAGTATTTACCATTCCCTGAAGTTACGCTAAATTAAATGATACAAGAAAGTCCTGCTTACTGATTCTGATACCTTGTTACACGAGCAGAGATTCTCCAGGAGTACAGAGGTGAAGTGGCAGTCTTTGAATGAGAAGCACACACTTAATGAGCACTTTTTCAAACACCTGCTTATACTTGCAATTACCCAGCCAGTCATTTAACAGGAGAGCCTAATGTATGCACACGATCCTGCGATTACCGATCAGAAACTACACAGAATATTCTCATAAATCATCAAAATGGAGAAGTGTGGAATGTGATTTTGTTGATTTTCTGATCAGACTGAGACTTCTCTAGGTTTTTTTTGCTTAAGACATCCAACTATTAGCTGGACTGCCTACAGACAGCACCATCTTCGAGCTTACAAGAACTGGATGCACCAGCCTGTCTGAATACTGATCATGTGCACCCCTTTATGGTGCCTCTAATGGCTACTTCCACCAGGATGACCACAGTGGACCACTGTGTTACAAAACTAACTTAATTTCAAACTTCAGTAGCTTTCCTGGTCCCCAGATATGAATTTGACATAATAAGTTTGGGATGTGGTAGAATGTGAATTTGGCTGCTGGATGTGCAGCTGACAAATGTGCAGAAACGACATAATGATCCAATCATGTCAACACTGACTCAATTCTCACATGAATGTTTTCCGCATTGGGTGAAATCCAGCCTATTAAGAACTGAGGATGTTTTGAAAACAAGTGATTGCAATGAGTGAGAGCAGGATTTTTGAAGATAATGTATTTTGTGAGGAACAGCAATAAATTGGCTTAGCTGCACAATCCCAGGGAACATGAGCTTTGTGCATACTTTGTGCACTGCTTGAGCTGATAAGTCCTGGTCCTCAGTTGTGTGATATTAGGTAGATAACGTTGCTGTTTTGATGACCACAGTAGTGAACAAAATCACTCCCAGAAGAGAGTGAAGTTCAGCGTGAGATGTGTGTGTATGGTGACGAGTTTGAGAGGAAGTGGAGCCAAGTGCGAGCGATCAGCTTTCTCTTGTTGTTTTCTGCTACACTGACTGACTGTAGTGTCGCTGCGTTGAGTTTTCAAGTGACACCACACAATGCAGTGATTCCTAAAATCAATCTTGCATAGCTCTGAGTCTTCACATACTGGCATGTCCAGTGTTTCTGACCTTTGAAGGAAACACTTAACTGATAAAATGTCTTTTGGACAAACATAGTTCTCTTCTGAGTAGAAAGCAAGGCTTTGACATGCAGTGATAGTGCAATCCTGTCTAAGAGACAGGAAAATGATGAATAGGAGGAATGCAAATGTAGCTGGAAGATTTAAGGCTGCTCTCCATATCTAATCTTCCCCGATTTGAATCTGCTGACCTATTGCCAGCAGGGGCACAGTATATAAGGAGGCTCTGTCACCTGTCTCTTTATGCTCACTGATGGTTGCATTTCCTGGTGTCTTTTGTCGCTCGCTGCCTAGTCGGCTGCATGTTTAAATTCTACCTGTTGCACAGAAGCTGTAGATGTCTCTCTGCTTAATCTAACTTGTTTGTGCACTTAGAAGCCTCTTGCTTGTGGCGTCTCCTGTTCGTGCTGGCGTGTGAAGTTTACCTCTCCTCCCCACGTGAGTATACTACAGCAGAAGAGGTATGCACTGTTCTCAGTTTTGGTAGTTTTTGGATTGAAACTATTCTAACTTGAGCTGTTTGCATGGTAGAAATTACTGACATGTTGTGTCACCTGTTGCTGCTGGGTCAGGAAGCACTCCTCTTCTGTCCAGGTGTAGTAGCTCAGCAGGCCTGGTAGGTATAAGCTGCCCTTTCCTCTGCATTTGGTTTTGAATTTAAAGTGCATTCTATTGAATGCAATTTGTCATTTTTTCAGATATTAAAGCTGCTACTGCTCTGAGGGATGCCATGCTGTTTTGTTTCTGTTGTTTTTCCATTGTTTTTCAGGTGTTGTGCTTTAAAGTTTTTTCTGTTTTGTCTACATTTGTCTTTATTTTCTAGGTCCAATATTGCCATTCTGTTGAGGCAAGGAGGAGACTTATTACTACCACTTTTATGTCTGGGTTAGTATATGGTGTATAGCACTGAGGAGCACTGAGACTCACCCTTAAAGCCCTTATCTCGCTCAGGTTTGGATGGTCTTCATTAAATTGTTGAATACAGAATACATGCCCCAAAATGTATTCTGTAATGTATTCCGTTACGTTACTCAATGACAGTAACGTATTCGAAATACTTTGGATTACTTAATATATTATCATGCTTTTTACAACAACGTGAATGTACTATTGCTGTGTGATTTATTACTATTACTGAAGGTCCGCGACTCCGAACTGTAGTAAAGGGACCTCTGCCTAATACGGCGGGGTCCCTGTCGGCTCGTAGCCGAAAAATAGCTTTACTTTGTTGTAAATATAAATGGTAAATGGCCTGTATTTATATAGCGCTTTACTAGTCCCTAAGGACCCCAAAGCGCTTTACATATCCAGTCATCCACCCATTCACGCACACATTCACACACTGGTGATGGCAAGCTACATTGTAGCCACAGCCACCCTGGGGCGCACTGACAGAGGCGAGGCTGCCGGACACTGGCGCCACCGGGCCCTCTGACCACCACCAGTAGTCAACTTGTGTGGGTCAACTTTTATTGCGAGAGACAGAGAGAGGCGTTGAAAGACTGCTCCAACGGAACTTATTGTTTCGGAGGAAAACACGAACACGATGCACACTTAAAGCAAGTATATTGGCTGCTCCAACTCCTTGCCTGTGAATAAATTGTTGTAGGCGACAGTGATGAGGTGTTAATGCCTCTGCAGCAGTGGATGTCTGTGCATGAAATCAGTTCAGCTGTCTCTACCTGCTGTTTGATAATTAGAACTAAGTGTGTTGTACTGAAACTCCTCAAGTCAATGTACCTGCTGCTGAAAGAGACAATAAATGGGTTGCCAAATATTTGCAAATAAAGAATTACAACTCTTTATATTGTATATTTTCATTAATAAAAATCGCCACCAGGGAGTGTAGTGTTTAGGTGGGTGATATGAATGAAAGCATTGCTTAAACTAGCATCCCCAGGCTTCTACCTTTCTACCTATAAAACCCCGAGAGCAGCCAAATGGCTTTTAGCTAAGCTTTAGCTTCAGCCAAGTGGAAGCTAAATTGGCTAGTCATTCATATGTATATTGGGTCGTTATCTGGGAATTCTGGAGGGAGGGGAGTGGGGGTGTGTGATTGAGGGCGTGGGGGAGCTGCTAAAAGCTGTGCAGAAAGGGCAGAAATGTTACCACGGACAATTTTTTCACATTGCTTTCACTTGCACAAAAACTTCTTAGACGGAAAACCACCATCCTCGGCACAGTCAACAGGATTCGCAGGGAAATTCCTCAATCCACTAGACAGACAGATCGCAATGAATTCACCACTCAGGTATGTTACAGGTCTTTTGTGGTTCTATGTTTATGTGTTTCATTGTGTGTAAAAGGGCTATGGAAATAACAATTTATCTTATTTCTTAGGTGTTTTCAACCTCTGCTGCCACGCTGACGGCGTATGCGGCCAAACGGAAGAAGACAGTCTATATTCTTAGCAGCATGCACGGCGTGGTTCAGACTGATAACACCACCAAAAGGAAGCCAAACACTGTCTCCCTTTACAACAAAACAAAGTGTGGCGTGGATGTGATGGACCAGATGGTTCGGGAGTACACTGTCCGCAAAGGAACACGGCGCTGGCCAGTCGCCGTGTTTTATAACATGATTGACATGGCAGCACTGAATGCACATGTGCTGTATCAAGCATGCACCGGGACGAAGGAAAGACGGGTGGACTTCCTGGTGGCGCTTGCAACAGAGTTGGCTCGCTCTCATGTAGCTGGGAAGAAGGCAAGAAAAGAACAGTTGCTTCGGACACAACCCTCCACACCTAGCCCTGGAAAAAGAGCCACGTGTCAGGTCAAACACAACTGCAAGAACAATCATGCCACTGTGCGATGTGTTCACTGCAAAAGATACACATGTGGTAAATGCAGACTACAGATACCATGGCAGTGCCAGGATTGTGAGTGATTGCTGAAAATGTTGAATTGTTTGTACTCACTCACTTTTTATTATTATTTGTAAATATGTGTACAAATGGTTGGTTTTTTGTACTGTTTTTATCAATAAATCTCAGCAACAAAGGACATACACCCATGTGTGTTGATTTCTCCCTAAGATGGCAAACTGAAACACTCCAAGTTGGTGACTTTTGGAGATTTATTTCCCTGGATGATTGAGAATGCATCAAGATGAAACACAAAAGGAAGTGCACAGCTTTTAGCAGCTCCCCCACGCCCTCAATCACACACCCCCACTCCCCTACCTCCAGAATTCCCAGATAACGACCCAATATACATATGAATGACTAGCCAATTTAGCTTCCACTTGGCTGAAGCTAAAGCCTAGCTAAAAGCCATTTGGCTGCTCTCCGGGTTTTAAAGGTAGAAAACGCCAAATGGCGATCCGTGGGGGTTTAAGTGTTAACAGAAATGCTAAGACCCAAAGTTTCCAAGGAAAATATTGCTAAAATATTGGCTAATTGGTTTGTTTAAAGCCCCCCCCGCTCCCATCCCTATTCCTCCTGCTTTTATTAAAATAGCTGTGCTTGGGACCTCTTTTTGAGCTGCAGTCTACAGTTATGCCTTTTTAATCACAACCAATAAACATTACTTCAGCAACTATTTACTGTACCTGTTCTTAGGAATAAGCAGTCCCTCACCACCTTGTACCTACTGAACATAAGCTCCCAGCACAAACATATTAGCATTAAACAGCATGCACATTCACTCAAATTTGCATTAAGGGTCCATACATTAGTCTTCTGCCACTGAGCAAGAGGTTTGTAGTTTTCTTTTTAAAAATCCACAACGTGCTCATCTGTCGCTCTCTGTCTCTTGGTCTCTCCCCCACTCTCTCTAGTTCTTTGTTAATCTAGTTTTAATTGCTGTCTGAATCTTTCTTTGATTCCCACCTCAAGATCATATTACTGCAGCAAATCCGGAACATGACCCCTTCCTCCCTCCATTCCCTTGCTCAGCATGTGCAGTTTTCTTTCCTTTTCTAAGCCTCTCTCTCCATCATGCACTCATTAATAGTTTTGTGACAGCTCTCCAGCAGTAATGGAGTTTAAGAAACACAGCGCTGTGCAATTAATATTCTCATCACACCAGTTGCTCTTTCACTTTTCCCTCTGTGTTGCTTCTTTAGACAGACATGACTCCATTCTCCTTTTGGCAACTTTCCCCTCATTTCAGTTTTTGAGTTTACATGAAGCATAGCATGCCATTGCTAACCTATGCTCTCTCTTCTCACACTGTTTACATTAGTCTCCACTCACTCATGTGCTCCCTGATGACATCGTGAGCCAGTTTGAACTCTTACCTCTTGGAAACAGCAAAACGAAATAATTCACTGAATTATAAAAATTCTCTGCAAACAAAACTACAGTTAAATTTGTATACTCCTTAAAGATTTTCCAGAGATTCATGGAATATAAATTTTCTAAACACTTCTAGATCACATCATCTGCTTTGCTTTTTCTAACTCTCTTTCTATAATTATTCTGGTCATACCTTGGTCTGCATTTCCCCTGGCAAAAGAAATCTCACGGATATGGATATTTATTCTAGATTTTTACATTTGAAGCTCCCTTCATAGTATTCTCTTTACACGAAATATCCAATATGGATGGATCTGGCAACAAGTTGTTTGACTTGAACTGACTATTTTCATTTCATAAACTTATTCTGTAGCTGCAGCATCTAAGAAGTGAAAGGCATTGACAGTCAGTTCTCAGATTCAGCATCTTTTGAATCATAACCAGACAAGTGTGTGAGAGCATCTGAGAAACGCTTAGGCTTGTTAATTTCTCCAGATCCAACATGTTTTTTCACATAATACCAGTGACACAGCACATTTCTGGCATCAGACCCATGACATGCCAGCTATGACAACATCAGCTACCAAGATGGGGGGGGGGGACGACTCCAGGCCTCAAGCACCGTTATCCTGCAGGTTTTAGATCTCACCCTGGGTCAACACACCTGAATCAAATGATTAGTTCTGGAAAACTTCAAGACATGTTGAGGAGGTCATTTAGCCATTTTAATCAGCTGTGTTGGATCAAGGACACATCTGAAACCTGCAGGACACCCCTGTAGATAAGATAAGTATAGAATTGATTAATTCAATTTTAACTTAAAATTTTCATTTTAGATTCATTAGGAACAAATATTATTCTGAACCTTTTGAGAAATCAGTAACTTCAAAACGCTAACCCTAAATGATGTTCCTAATATGTCAGTTACTTTATGCTTGTGCTGTAGGTCAGGGGTGTCAAACTCCAGTCCTCGAGGGCTGGTGTCCTGAAACTTTTACATTTGTCCCTGCTACAATACACCTAAAATTAGTAGGTCATTAGCAAGACTCTATAGAACTTATAGACTGCATGCTGAGGTGCCAGTTCAGCCATTTGATTCATGTTACAGCAGGTCATGAGTGAATTAACATGGTGCAATAAAAGTGCATTTTTCTAAACTGTTACGTTTACTTACATTTACTTAAATTTACTTGACTAGGGTCGGGTTTTTTTTATTTATTTATTTTATTTTATTTTACTTCTTATTCTGAGAAGTAAAAGAAAATAAAAGGGAGTCATGCTGAGTAATGCTGCCATTTTCTTTTCATTGCCATTTGCTATTTAAAAGGTCAAACATTGTGGCCTGCTGCAGCTGTCAACATTTGGTATGATAAGGTCTAAAAACCAAGCGGAATATCTGCCTACTGTCACCACCACACCGATAAGATGAGTGCTCCTCATCTTAATGCTAAAAGTCCCTTTGGGGATATGGCACCAAAACAATTAGTAGACGTTCAGTGAACTCTTTCAGGTTACAAGTTGAAGCTGCTGCAAATCAGACTTACTGTGGCAGATTTCCCAGCAATCTGTTGTTGGTTCGTAGTTTGCATGGTGGTCTCTTCATAAACCCCAGCTACACCACAGACACGTATGCCCGGAGGGAACTTAAAATGTAATTTATTTGTGATCCTTTTTATTGCTTCAACAGCCTCAGTGCTGCTGTATAACTGTTATTATATGTACTTCAATAAACATTGTATTTTGCAAAACTGGCTTGTCAAAGCTTTTATGTAGTATATATCCCCTGTTCTCTGCAATTCCGCCTGTACATCTCTTTCTATTTGTCTACATTGTTTGTGCTAAATAAACCTCTTACTCTGAACGAGAGGTCCCTTTTCATAAATGCGTTGAGCCACAAAGCACTAAATAATCTCTTCTGTATGCTAGTTAAATTCAAAAGCAAGGATGATTATTTGCTTGAGAGAAAACTGGACCTGAGGGTATGAGCTGGTGTTGCATAATTTCAAAGTAATTAAGAACTTCAGAGATGAGAAAATTGTGATCACCTGCTGTTACTAAGGATGCTAATATACAAGGTTACTGTGGGCAGTGCTAATTAAAATCTTTCACTGAATATTGTTCTAAAATATCTGCAAAGATTTTGGTTTTTTTAGTGCCAACAAACAATTTTGGTTTACTTGTTTCTGAAAACTCGTTGCTTGGTTCTCTTCTTAATACTTGCAGTTCTGCACTCTGTACTGTCAGTAAAGTAAGTCCAGTGAAGACCGTAGATATCAAAGTAGGTTACTGATTACCTGTGCTCTCTGCTTTTCAGTGCATTTTCTGATTTTTTTTTTTTTTTTTTTTTACTACCAGGTTCTTTGCAACTCTTGTCATGTAGGGTGAATAACTTATATTCATCTATCGGGTGCCTAAAGATTTACACACAATATCAGAGTTTATTTACTGCACTATTTGACTAACACTATATGTTGTGTCCAGACTTGGCAGACTTACTGTAGCAAGACTGTGCACACTTGACAGTATATGACTACAGTATATGCACACAGTAGTGCAAATAAGACATTTTAAATTGATTTAGTGTCTAGGGGACATAACACTTTACAGCATTAAATATTAATAACAAGAACAGTTTATTAATAATATATTATTTCTAAGGTGCTAAAATTGAAGATGATTGTCCATTTAGTCATTAGACTGACGGTCATATGTGTATCCCAAAGCAATAAGGTGCGATTAAAGGTTCCCATAAAAATTAATGATACCATTTATACACTATATAGCATTTAGTGGAAGCAGTGAGTTACTGGTTGGCAAACTATAAAATGAAAAAGAAAGCTGGAGGTGTGAGCGATTACCAGTAAAAAGAAAACAAAAAATAAAATAAATATTGGCAGAGCATTTACGGCACCCCAAAGAAGAAAAGACCAACATTTACCCAACTGAAGAAGCAAAATAGAAGGAGACTGGACTCAAAGTCAGGAAGTGTTATTACCATTTGTGGCCTAATAACAAATACACAAAACGGCCTTTAAAAATTACAATCATTGAGTAAACTGGGAGGACTTCTTTGAAGGATGAATAGCATCTGTGTCTCTGACCAGCTATTCCTTAAATTCTCCTCATGCTTAAATGAAATTAGAAATAAGTCACTGGACACCTATACTAACCTAATCAGCTCTTTATAGCTTTTTAAGTGTAATTATTATGCAATTAAAGTATAAATTATTGATTTATACTTTGATTTTGATTTGATAAGTACAACTGTGTACGCTAAAACGTCACATTTTAGTTTTTAGATAGTTAGATATGGTTGCTGAAGGGTTGTTACAGCTACAAATAAGAAGAAAAAAAAAAACAGAATACAGCAATATATAAAGAGGATAGCACTATCCAGATTAGGTAGCCAACAAACTGTAACTGTATTTAATTAGTAAATGAAGCCACTAAAAACAAGACACCAACCCCAAAAGGAAAACCCAATGAAAAAGCAGAGAACTGGTGAGTTGTTTGATCTTAGAGGGACTGAAAGATCCCTTCATAAACCTGCTTTGGGGCAGGATAGCATATTACTTAATCCTGATACACCTCAGAATAAGAGGGAGATGATGAGTGAAAAAAAGAGATGAAAATAGGAGAGACATGTTAGAAGCAGCAGCAGATGAGGAGAGGATCAAAAACAGGTGGATTACTTGAAACACTCTTTTTAGAGCCTGTATTCAGCTTTCATAGCAAGATTCAATTCAATTCAATTCTTTATTTATTTGTCACATGTAGTTATAGCTGGTACAACATACAGTGAAATGTTTTTTCTGGCTAAAAAAGTACTCCCCCCACTGTGCAAACATGCTAATAGAGCAAAATAAAAGCACAGTCGTCGCGGAGCTACCAGGACGGCAGCCGAACTCAGCGGCGCCATCATCACCCAGTTTGGGAACAGTTTGGGAACAAAGACACAAAACTGAGTGAGATAACCTATGTTGACAACCACCCTCCTAGTTCTTTCTTTTAATACAAAAGAAGATGGGATCTTCCTCTCCATTAGCCAGTGGCCTCCCATCAGCCTCTTGACTTCCAGGTAGCAAGCTGCAGACTGTTTGTCTGGCAGGATTATTCCAGGTAAACGGGAGATTTAGCATAATGTGGGCCATGCCTGTTTTGGCTTCAGCAGGATATGGGGTCATGTAAACATTGCTGTGGCAACCCAATCCACTGTGGGAGGAGGTGATAAGGGAATTAAGGGGGAATGAGCTGTCTAATCCATTTAATTTGGCTCTTTCTGCCTCTTTCCTGGTTTCTCGCTTTTCCACTCACTTTATTTCTCCTCCCCAAATCTGCTTGTTGTCACTTCTTATTTTTTAAATTATCTTTTCTCATTCTTCTAATCCCTTTTCCTGTTTGACCTTTAGGGTTTATAAGATTATAAAGCATCATAAACTATAATGTTTATAAACTATAATGTTAAGAAAAGACAGTAAACATAGACTTGCCAGTTAAAACATCATCAGGCAAAATTTGATTCTCAAAGAGCCAAATATTTAACCCTTTACTGCATAGATTTGTTTCTAAATGTTATTACATGTCCTAACACCAGCTAAAAGCCGACATGGTGTGCATTAGTCACGCATTTTGTGCTTCCAAAGTTAGAGGCCAGATGACTTGGAAAAGTACACTGCTCATAATTTTGAATTTTTTTTCTACTCATTTGATTGATGAATTGCAAAAGTTAGTTAACATTTTTACTATTAGCTGATAATAAATAAATAAATAAAGTCCTGAAGGAACTATTGATTTAGTAAAAACAATAACACATGATGAAAACACAGAACATCAGTTTTATATGCATCAATATTACTACCGCAAACGCTTAAGTCTACACCCAGTTTATACAACAACAACTAAACAAGCAAAATAATAATATTAGGTTTAATTTCAGGTTTCTTTGTTTGTCCCCATAGGCAGATTTGGTCTGCAGTAATGAGTCATCCATCTTCACATGCACATTTTCACTACTAACAAAACAAAAACAATAACAAGTTTTAAACCATGTTGTTTTGCACTTGGAGCAGAAACCTTCGTCTAAAACAGGGGTGTCCAACAGTCCAGCTTCAGTTATTGAGAGCTACTGTTCTGCAGCTTTTAGATGCATCCTTGTTCCAACACACCTGAATCAGACGAATGACTTGTTACCAGGCCAAATTTGATGGCATGCTGAAGAGGTAATTCAATCATCTGATTCATGCCAATAACTCAGAAAGTAGATGGTGACAATGAAAGAATGCAGGAGAGCTCTCCTGTAAATCTCCAGGAAGAGGTCATGAAAAGTCAAATCATCACACTGTGCCATCAAGCTCGTCACATGACCCTTTATCTTTGTTTTCTTTTATCTTGTTTTCACGCCACATCATTTATCACTATACTATATTTCCTTCTCTTTAAAGCAATATATCAACTTACTAATTACTGCAATGTATTTAACTGTTTGATGGATACAGAGACAGAAAATGTGTTTTCATGAACTGAAGACAAAAGGTTTGTTTGTAATTGTAGTCTCTCATGTGCTATATGCATTCTGTGTTTTAGCATGGTTCAGCTTTATGTGCAAGGCCAAAAATCTTTCTCAGTATGGTCAGTAGAAATGTTTTCATATCTTTCTCTTTCTGCAAGTGTGGTATGGTTGTAATATCAGGGGTGTGTGGTTGTTTTGCTGGGCTCTCATCCTCAGCTAATGCACCTGTTAAGCATCATCATCCGCTTACCTGCAGTTTAAAACCCCAGTTCAGTCATCCACTCATTGCCAGATTGCCGCTATGGTCTATGCATTAGTATCCCTAGGCTCCCTAAAGTAGTCAAAGCTAAACTAGTTAATGTTTTTACTCATTTTTGTACTTACCAGCCTTGCTTTTCTTCTACTTAGAAATCCTCCAAGGTGTGCCAGCCTTCGTTTGCCTGCTCTGGATACTGTTCTGCCTGCTCTCTGGAGTCACTAAATCTTCCCTTCTGTTGCAGATAAGTCTTCTGCTGGTTAAATTAAAGTCTGTTATTTTTGTCATTTCTGTCTGCTACAATAAACTTTAAAGGGATTGGTGTCTGTCTATTCACTGACCCATCTTGACCCATCAGTGGCAACCCAGTTATGCAGACTTTGGCCCAATCTCAATACCCTTTAAGGCACATTCCCAGATTAATGTCCCCTCAGAAAAGAGTCTGTGCCGGATTTAACTTTAGTGTCAAGAGACATCGCTGGGAAATGGGAAATATATCGGGACATCTATCAGCTATTGACCATTGTGCCACTATTTGTAGAGTAAGGTTAACAGATGAAAACTGAATGAGTGGGGAGGAAGGGAAGGTGGAAATTTGACAAGGTTCAGCAGGGTGTAAAGTTGCATAAAGTTGGGCATGGGCTATATGGTATTAGAAATGATGGAGACATAGATCATATAAATAAAATGTTCACTGAACTTTGATAAATGTAGAGGAGGAAGCAATGCCAAAAAGTATAGGAAGAGGAAAGAGAAAGTTGGTGCCTTAATAGAGTCAAAGACAGAACTCTAGCATTCAGGAAGCTTCAAAGAACTCGTAATTGGGGAAAATCTGATAAATTCTTACCAAGTTCGCACAGTGCTGAGTGAAAGTGTTATGAAAGCTAAAAGCCTTCTGACTGGAGTGTTGCAGCATTTTAGGCAGAATTACACCAATTCAGACTTAAGAGAATGAATGGAGTCAGGAAACAATACCAGTATCCAGTGTTGGTAGGTCAAGGAACAACAGAAATGACAGATTGGGATTACAGACTGTAGAGATGCTGGCCAAAGAGTTTAATAAAATTAAAATTAAAACTTTACTGATTAAGGTTTTTATGTTCTGTTAATAGATTTAGAATTAAAAACCATACTTAAAGGCATACAGATGACTTCCCCAGGGAAAGACTGATTATCCTACATCAGCTTGGCAAAAAAAAAGAAAGAATACCTTTTTTTAGGTTTCTACAGTAGAATATGACAGGAAGGTATAGGCTACTGCTCAGATAGAAAGAGGCAATAATAATTGCAATAGTTAAACCCAACTTAACCCAAGTTAAGACCCAAGTAAAAGCACTAGTTACAAACCAATGCTTCTAACTTCTCATTTAGGGAAAGTAATGGAGAAGATAAAAGTGGAAAGGCTTAGTTATGTTATCAAAAGAAGGCAATTCTTATCACTATTTCATGGTGTCTATAGAATAAGGTGGAAAAAAAATGGATTAATTAGTTGGTTGAGAATCAGAAATAAAGAAAGCTCAGGAAAACGAAATACAGGGAATTCAGAGAAATGAAATACTTTGGCTATGGTGGCAATTAAACATGACAAGGTGGAGTTGGCACTTACTGTAGTAAAGTGGAAGTGAAAAAACTAAATGGGACACAAGGACAAAAGGAAGACACTCATACAAAATTCAGAGAAAAAGCGCACTGAGTCAAGACAAAATGAAAACTATATTTTCTGGATTAAGAGTAGGTCTGTCATTGTTTCATAGTTTTTAGATTAATTTACTCTAGTGTTGTTGGATTTCTTAGCTCATTATTTCTCTGTCTGTTTACTGCTAAGATTTGTAGCTTTCAGTTCTTGCTACCTTGTGTTCTGTTTTATGTTAATGTTGGACATGCGTTCCTGGTTTCTTCTGTTTAGTTCTGCCTCTCTTACGTCACCTTAGAGAGAGTTTAGACAGTCTAAAAACTGTATCCACGTTTAGAAAGCGACTTCCTGTTTTATCATGGTATCCTTTGTTTCTTGTGTCTTCTCGTATTTAATTTTACTTCCCCCGTCTTGTTAACTGAGATTAGTTTCAGCTGTTGTTTGTTTCCCAAGGGTTTCCCCTTTCCTTGATTGTCCTTAGTGTGCTTTGGTGTATATATAGGCTCAGCTTCTTTTAGTCTCACTAGTTTTTTCTGATTGTTTGCCTTCATGTTTACTCTGGACTTTCCTTTGCTTCTGTGTTTCCTCTGGAGGGATGTTTTTATTTTTTATTTTTTTAAGGTTTTCTTCCTTCAACGTGAATAAAAGGTTATTTTTTTTTCTCTATCCTGCCTGTGAGTTTGCATTCGGGTCCTTTCAACCAAAGCCTGACAAGGTTAGGCAGGATTAAACTCAAATATGCAGCTTCCGGGAAAACATAATACAGGCCAGTGTGAAAAATGTCAAGAGAGGGAAACAGAACATGTTTTATTAAAATGTAGCAGATATAGAGCAACTAGAAAAATTTTTAAACTAAGAAACAGAAGCAACGGTGCACAGGAGTAAAGTTTAGGAGGTTGTAAGTGTTGGTGTGTGTTCAGTTGAAGATGATGAAGAAGATAATCATGGTGAAAAAGATGATGATGAGCCATAGCGTCAGGTGTAGGTTCAGTTATTTAGCACAGTGTGGTTTTTAGATGTCCTGACATTTTCTGTACAAAATACAAAAAAAAAAAAAAAAGAACAAAAAAAATGTACACTGTCCATGCTCCCCATCTACTACCAGGTGTATTTACACTACTGAAATATCCTCCATGATGATGGCAAGGGAGTCAGCTCCAGGAATAGAAGTACAATGAAGAAGTTTATTATAGTGGAAAGCTCATTTTGAAAATGGGTTTTCAGCCATTTGCCTAAGTATCCTGATGTGTGACATATTGATCTTTCTCAGATTTGAACTTGCTGCTTGCCTTTGGCCTGCTTCCCATTTTAACTGGCTCAACTCCAAATTGCAAAGCTACAAGCTTTTTTCTATTGACCGCACTCAATCCTGTAGCCAATAAATTGGAATAGGCTTAATACTAGAAATTGAAAACAAAAATAATTCTTATTTAATTCAGTGACAGCAACAGGGACAAAGCTGTTTGTATAATGCTTTCGTCCTGCATCTTGGAAAAAAACCCTCCGTCCTGAGGAAAGAAGCTCAAATCAAATCAAATCACTTTTATTGTCACATCACATGTGCAGGTACATTGGTACAGCAAATGTGAGTGAAATTCTTGTGTGCGAGCTTCACAAGCAACAGAGTTGTGCAAATACAATAATGTAAACAAGCAAAATACAAGAATGGCTACATCTGAAACTAATAAATATATGTACAATATATAATAGTATATGCATTTCTGGATGTGTATACTAAATATTTTTCTACGTGTGTGTGTGTGTGTGTGTGTGTGTGTGTGTGTGTGTGTGCACATATTTTACAAATTAAATAGAGTAAACAATAAATAAAATATATAAAATAAATATACAGAGTGAGACATGTGCAAAACAGTGGCGTTACTGTACAGTATGGAGTGCATAATGTTAAAGTTCCAGTAGTGAAGCTGAGGTGTCTATGACGTGTTCAGCAGTCTGATGGCCTGATGGAAGAAGCTGTCTCTCAGTCTGCTGGTACGGGACCGGATGCTGCAGAACCTCCTTCCTGATGGAAGCAGTCTGAACAGTTTATGGCTGGGGTGACTGGAGTCCTTGATGATCCTCCCCGCTTTCCTCAGGCACCGCTTCCTGTAGATGTCTTGGAGGGAGGGAAGCTCACCTCCAATTATCCGTTCAGAGCACCGCACTACTCGCTGGAGAGCTTTGCAGTTGTAGGCGGTGCTGTTGCCATACCAGGTGGTGATGCATCCAGTGAGGATGCTCTCAATGGCACAGTGATAGAAGGTCCTGAGGATGCGGGGGCTCATGCCGAATCTTTTCAGTCTCCTGAGAAAGAAGAGGCGCTGCTGCGCCTTCTTCACTGTTTTGTTTGTGTGTACTGACCACGTAAGATCCTCAGCCAGGTGTACGCCAAGGAACCGGAAGCTGCTCACTCTCTCCACAGCAGCGCCGTTGATGGTGATGGGGGTGTGTACTTCTCTGCACCTCCGGAAGTCCACTATCAACTCCTTTGTCTTTGCGACGTTGAGGGTGAGATGGTTGTCTTGACACCAGTGGGTCAGGGCGCTGACCTCCTCCCTGTAAGCTGTCTCATCACTGTTGGTGATAAGAACCACCACTGTAGTGTCGTCCGCAAACTTCACAATGATGTTGGAGCTGTTAGTGGCCGTGCAGTCGTGGGTGTAGAGTGAGTACAGGAGAGGGCTCAGTACACACCCCTGTGGAGCACCAGTGTTCAGTGTGATGGGGGATGAGGTGATGCTGCCCAGTCTGACCACCTGGCGTCTGTCAGACAGGAAGCTAAGGATCCAGCTGCAGAGGGAGCTGCTCAGTCCTAGATCCTGCAGTTTCCTGTCCAGCTTCGAGGGAACGATGGTATTGAATGCTGAGCTGTAATCTACAAACAGCATTCTCACATACGTGTCTCTCTTCTCCAGGTGTGACAGGGCAGTGTGTAGTGTCAGGGCTATGGCATCATCAGTGGACCTGTTGTGGCGGTATGCAAACTGTAGAGGGTCCAGTGAGTCGGGTAGTGCAGAGCAGATGAAGTCCCTGACCAGCTTCTCGAAGCATTTGCTTACGATGGGGGTCAGGGCTACAGGTCGCCAGTCGTTCAATGAGGAGATGGTGGAGGATTTGGGTACAGGGACGATGGTGGCCATTTTGAAGCAGGCTGGGACTACAGACAGAGAGAGGGAAAGGTTGAAGATGTGCGTGAACACTCCAGCCAGCTGAGCCGCGCATGACTTGAGGACGCGGCCGGGAATTCCGTCCGGACCAGTAGCTTTGCGTGCGTTCACCTTCCTGAAGCACTTCCGCACATCCTCCTCAGACACAGTGTGCGCGCTGACGTCATCCGCGGTGCGCACACTGTCCGGTCTCATGGTGTTCGCTGTGTCGAATCTAGCGTAGAATACGTTTAGATCCTCACACAGAGAGGCCGTGGTCTGCGGTGTGCTGGTTTTCCCTCTAAAGTCTGTGATCGTGTTTAGTCCCTGCCACATACTCCGAGGGTTGTCAAACTGTTGCTCCACCCTGTCCCTGTACTCACGTTTGGCTGCTTTGATCGTCTTCCGGAGTTGGTAATGTGCGTGTTTGTAGTCCGATGTGTTCGCGGAGGCAAAGGCGGTGCTCCGTGCCGTGCGAACATCTCCGTTAATCCAGGGTTTTTGATTTGGGAAGGATTTAACTGTTCTGGATGGGACGACATCTTCCACGCATTTCCTGATAAATCCGCAGACTGAGTCTGTGTATTCATCAATGTCCCTAGCAGCCACGTGAAACATTTCCCAGTCCGCGTGATCAAAACAGTCCCGCAGCGCAGACTCCGATTGGTCCGTCCAACAGTGCACCGCCCTCCGGGTTGGAGCTGAAAATCATCCCGTAGAGGATGGGAACCATTTTTAAGAATTTAACCACTCAGGGGGTCATTTTGACTCCCTGACATTTAAAAAAATTATGTAACTCTCTTATGTAATTAGTCAAACATTACAAAATCTCAAACATTTCTCTCATGAATGATATCTGTTAGGTTGAAATTGTTAAATGTTGTCATTGTTGTACTTAAATTTAAGCCTTGCCTTAAACTGTAGGATCAAAGACATTCTTCTGTTTCTGTTTCCCTTCCCCAACCTGTTGAATGGTGAGGAGGACTATAGTGTAACTAGGCACATCCTATGTGAGGGTTCTGCTTTTTTATTGAGGATGTTTTACTTCCTGCCCTTTATGTCCTCACCTGTGCTGTATATGGTAAACTGTTAGAGGAAGCTAAGCCACATACGGGGGTGAGGGGAGATGACCCTTTGTCAGCAGGAAGCCACACAAACACACCCCAATGGCACTGTCCAAGACCAACAGAAATTGCAAATATAACATAACAGTTGTATAAAGATTTTTCTTTTAAATCTCCACAAAAGACTGGACTGATCATAATGTAGAACCCAGAGTATAGCTGCAATATCACAGCCATAAAGATACTTGAAAAACAGGTAACCTGCTTTTTTGATTTGTAGTGTAACTAATAGCACCTGTTATTAAAATGAAAAAAACTTTCATGATGGTCTTCTACTGTGATAGTTAACTAATTTAAATGTGTTAGCCGTTGTATGATTTTTGTTCCATGAAAAGGAAAATTGTGGAGGTATGTAATAACGACAGGAGAGGTCTCTGTGTCTCACTCCAACTTTTTTAACTGACTCTCAGAACTTCACATATATTGAGCGCCAAAATCTCCACCCCAACACTTCCGTTCAACTTGGGTGTGAGTGGAGCCACAAAATTATATTACTTTTTCTAAATTTAAGTAAGATCTGACAAACTTGATTAAAGTTAACACTTCTCCAAGAAATGACATCTTTGCCTTTAGTGCAGCCTACTCCTTCTGGTGGTTAAGTTCTTGTGATTCTAGTATTATAAGGAAGAAAAGGAAAATACAGAAAATTAGAAATGTTTTCATGTTATTAGGTTCCATTCTTTTGTAGCTTTGTTGACTGGACACTCTGAACTTGTGTGTCAGCCACCTGGCATACAATTTTCAGTGACTTTTGTCTCTGTCTGTAGCATGTTAGTGTTTTTGTGGTTTAGAAATAATTTAATGTGTGAATGTAGCTATACAGCTTAGTGTTACCTGAATACAAAGCTGGTAAGTCCCAAAACATATTAAAAAACAAATCTAATCAAAGACATAATTTTTATTGTAAAAACATGTTTTTTTTAATTGTTACTAGGCTACTTGCTGATATTTTTTGTAACCACTTTATTATTACTTTGTTATTTATTTAATGATAAGAAGTTATGGGAATGCATCCATATTCAGATTTCATATAAAAGCAAATTAAAATAAAAGTGAAAACAGCATGATCCCAATCTGCTACGGAGCATGAGTATGTAATTGGCTACTTGTGTTTGTTTGTTTTTCTGTCTGTTTGTTGTCAGTTTTGTCCACGGTTTTCAAGATATCATGTTCAAATTCTTGTGATAGTTAATACCAATAACAGCTGAAGCTGATTTAATTTTGGTGAAAATCGGGTCAAGGTGACACCAAATTTAAATAAACAGTTTTTTATGGATCATTTTCAAGTTCCCAGCAATATACTAGACCTTAGGGGACATCATTAACTAGATTGGCTAAGCATTTGACCTTGATCTTCACTGTTAGCACCTAAAGTCAAAGTTGACCTTGAAAAAACATTTCAAAAAACGATATAGAAACCACATATATATTCATATGGAAAGAGCTGTACAGCACGCTTTCTATCTTTTTTAATACAAGGCAAAAATTAAGGTGAAATTTGTATGCATTTATTTTTGGTTGTGAGCAGTCAGCGTGTGTGCTTTTGTTGTTTAAGGCTATACAAACTTGTCCTATTTTTGGTCTTTTTGATGTTCTTGAAAAAAATGCTGGTGCTAAAATATAGAAAAGCCTGGTCAAGTACTGTACATTATGCAGCGGGAGTGGAACTTTGAGGTACTTGTCAGTACACAAGTTATTTTTTCATTTGTATGCTACCTTTTAACTTTTACTTTTATAAGAAAAGTAGCATTGATGCCTGTGGTCACATTTCTCAGTGTATGTGACAGAATTTTTTTTATTCTTTTTTAACTTTTTTTTTTTTAAATAAAGTAACATGGCTTTGATTGCTTGGTTCAGTACTTTGCTCCCACTTTTGTAAAGTACTGATAATAGAACAGTAAAACTAATAGCTGGTATAAGCTGGGGAGGAACTGCTTTTCTAGACACTATGACTTTGAAGTAAGGAGCATAAAAGCTGTAGCATCTGAGCCATTGAATAGTGTTTTCCACAGAAATGGTGTGTTGACTCTATATTAGCTCTCAAGAGAGTCAGCTGCACCTCTGTAACTGCTGCAAGGGTGATAAACTGGGTTTCCAAAGGAGCTCTTGGGACCTCTCAGGCTATAAAAAGGGAAATCCTCCCCAAAGCAGAACTGAAGGGATATTGGTTTACTTTCTAAAACCCTGTTTCACTAGTCCCACTGAGATTAGTGCTCTGTCTTGCCAATAAGACCTTGATAACAGTTTCAAGGTTGCAGTAAAGGGTTAAATGCAAACAACTTATCACAATATAACACAGGAAAAGGTGCAAAGGCAAGATAAAAAACTGTGTATAAAAACAAAATATTTCAAATTAACCAAAAACAAAGAGAATTTATATGGAACGCCAGGAGCATTGTTAGAGTCTTGACAGAAATTTCAACCAATAAGGTGAGCCAATAAAACTAATTACACACCTTTTGATTAAAAAACAGTTGAGAAACGGGTGTAAAAGGGTTTGGGTGGATCTCTTTGTGCATTATATGAGGCGTAGGTTTTAGAGGCCCTCTAAGTCAGCTTGCTTGTTATATGATGTGCCAAAGAAATTAAAATCCTAATAAAAGGGGGGAAAACACCAGAGTGATCTTTAAATGGACAATTTGCTCTTTAGTTTTCATAAATTAAATGATTGTAATGGCCTATTTGTATGTAGTGCTCAGCACCAGCTGCAGCTGGTGTTAAAGACAAAGTGGCACATGAGGCCACTGTTTTTCATTGTATTTTACTCTGATTTTGGTGACTGTTGACATAATGATTGACAGTTTCAGCAGAAAGACAATGCACAACAACAACAATTCTGATGGCTAAAGAACCAAATGGGACAGGCAAAAAAAAAGAAGAAAAAAAAAAAGACAATGCACACTGTGGTCATGAGGCATGTACAGCAACAATATACAAGTAAACTGTGACATTTAGATGCTCAGTAAGTATTACAGGGCCCAAAATGTCCCATAAAAAATTCCTCCAAATCATTACACCATTCCTACCAGTCTGAATCATTGATACAAGCGAGGATAGATCTGATGTTTTTATGTTTACACCATATTCTGACCCTACCAGCCAGGTTTCAAGCAACTTAAAGAAGTCCAGACGCTTTTCTTTGCAAGCTCCTTTGACTACGATGACCTGGATGACTGAGAACCTTCACAGACAGACAGCATTGTACACTTTTCACAGCATATGGCTTGAATTATTTACCGAGGTTCCCTCTGTACAATGGTTTCCTTCGATTTTTTTCCCCAAGATCATCTAAAATCATCTTTCCATTACTTACAACTGTTATTTCTTCATCCTTTCCAACCTTATTTGATTTATTTCTGGGAGACAGATGGCCAGATTAGTTGACCAGCCATGACACCTAATGTTCTCTGTTATTTACCACTCACTGATGAAAATTAGCTACTGCAAAATGGTCCATGAATTCTGAGTTGAGAATATTTGTATTTGAGTTTTTTTGTGTTTTGAGTGTTTTAAGGTGCACGGGATGTGGTAGCGCCATATTGTTGGCTGTGAATGTCTGGAAGTCTGTGATCATTTGTACAAGCGCGTGTGAGAATTAGTATTTGTGTCAAGGTGCTACAACTGCTTAAGACAGAGGTTAGTTTAATCCATTCTGTTCAATACATGGATATGCATCATTCTAGAAAAATCATATATTTGTGTTGATTGTGCAGCTGTGCTGTGAGGACCATGTCCATCTCTGAATAAACTATTAATGAGCTTAGTGACATGATTAACTGTCAGTATCTACGGAGGGATTAAAAGTGTTAATGATAAACTAAGGTGGTAAAGCAGACTTGTTACTCCAGCATTTCAGTTTGTACTCCATATATAGAGAGCAGGGGTCTCAGTTGCACATTATTTCATCACAGAGAGAATAAAAGCTGCAAATATGAAAACTGCTATACCCTGGGCATTGTCTTTGATCTGTGATTGATGGGTCATTAGTTTAATTAGTTTGTTAGAAGCTTTAACACAAAGCAAGGGCAAAGAAATGTGGCTTTTCCACATTGAAAGTCAAGAATTAATTCCATATAATAAGTTTTGTTTGTATTAATTCTAAGTTGAAGAAGAAGAAGAAAATACA
This sequence comes from Mchenga conophoros, assembly GCF_057382185.1. Lineage (NCBI taxonomy): Eukaryota > Metazoa > Chordata > Actinopteri > Cichliformes > Cichlidae > Mchenga > Mchenga conophoros. Next base: position 14,747,281 of record NC_140544.1, on the reverse strand, counting down.
CATTTTGTCATAGTTTTACCTATAAGTGCTGCTTCTACTACCACTAATTTATTATTTTAATTCTTATTATTAATTGTATTTTTTTGTTTTGTTTTACTAACAAAGTCAACCATTTGGCCTTTTTACTGCCGGTCCATATTTATTTGGAAATTAATGCTCTCTACGGTTCATCTGAGCAAAAGCATTTTATAATTTATGATACAATTATTCTTGTGTGGTTTCAAAGTGCATGTAGCTGCAAGTACTTATCTGTTTCGTGTGACCAGCTCTGAGTGGTGAGGATAAAACTGCCACAAATTGACAGAGGGGTGAAATGTCCTTCAGTGTAAATTTGGTGAGTGCTGTAAGTTGACTGATATAATTTCCTTCGGTAACAGTACTGTTTTGAGTGTGAGCATCAGTGCTGTTTCGTGCCACTTGTACACGCAGTATTAGTAAGAGGGTTTTGATGTGGGCTAACTCTGGGGACATCTTTATTAACATAACAATGTTTGGCAAAATACAGAAGCGAATAAAGTAGAATAGCATCTGTGTATTAGTTTTCATCCCAGTTCTTGGTTTCAGCCACTAAATTTAAAATATTTCTGCCAAATTACATGCATTGGAGAAAAGACTTCAGTATTTGTCTGAAACGGAACTTTGAAATTCAGCACAGACTATGCGTTTCTGTTTAACTGAAACAATATGTTTTTCATCATTTTGGCAGCATGTTGTGCACAGACACCCCGGATTAATCAGGATGTGTGAACACCGTGTACGTCTGGTTTAAATCACTTCTGACAACCTGCATGTAGTAAGTCTGTTTAAAGCGAAAAAAAAGTATTGTACGTATATTCATGCATATGCATTACTCTTCACTATGTGGCACTAATTTTAAATACACACCAGGTGTTAACATGCAGTTAACATGCATTCTCACCCCAGCTTGTTTTAGGGAATTTTCTCCTTGCATTAACGGTACTTATTTACATTTCTGTCCTCTTAGGAAGAAGCAACATTTTCACAAAACATTACATTTACCTTTCTTTCTCAGCAATATCTGCTTTTTACAGTACTGTGTAGAGGCCCTCATTTCTTTATATTTTAGGAAAAAAGGTGCCGACATTTATTACAAAGTATGCAAACATACATGTACAATACAATAAGAAGGCAAAAACAGAGTTTGTATTTGTGTTAAAAGTCAGCATTTTGGTATGACCACATTCTTCTACATCTCTCACTGCTGGCCTCATTTTCTTATATACAGACAACAGTTTCAACCAAAAATGTCAAATTTGACATACCTCAGCCTTTTCTACCAGTTTCCCTTTTTTGAGAAGAGCTTCTTGACAGCCACCCTTTCACTGAGATCATTTCTGATATGTTTTTGGTGAACAGTAGGATGGATCAATTGAAGGGTCAGATATCTCTCAGGTCATAAATGAAGAACCTTATTTTGAAAAACTACATGAAAAGCAAAAACTGTCTTGTGAAATTGTCCCAAATTACTTGTATTTGCACAATATTAGCATAATATCTGAAAAATATTCAGACGGTTGCCCCTCTGTTGGTCTTCCTTGGTCTCTTGTGCTCTGAGGGCCTCTGGATGTCTGGAGTCTTGATCTCCTCCATACCTGCTTCATGCCCTGGAGGACGGGGCTGTGGCCCCCCCACACCCTCTAGCAGATCATTACATGAAGGAACCTTTTAAATACAAGCGCGCTCATGCTCACATGTGTACACACGGGTGCTCACACACACAAACTACACCCTTTTTGGCTCCTACCTCAAAGCACACTGTGTGCTGTCGATATTGCTGCACAATATTGCTGCACAATAATATTCAATATTTAGTGTTTACTGTTATTTTCACATAGATCATCGCGATGATGTTGTTTATTATATTGTTCTCTTTTTTTGCTTGTTTTCTCTTTTTTCTTTCTCAACAGGTGATCCAGGTGATTGATATATGTATTTTTTGTCTGTTTGCTTTGTTGGTTTTTGTTTTTTTGCCCTTTATCACTGTTCCTCTTCCCTGCTCTTTTTCTTTCCCTCTTTCTTTTCCCCAGTCATGTCTGTCCCGTGTGTAGCAAGTGAAAATAAAATAAAATAAACAATAAAAGCAAAGGTGAATCAAATAGACCAATACGGCAAGAAGATGCCATATTTGGTAAAGTAAATCTGTTGGGCATCTTTCTTTGCCTTTAGACAATAATGATGGCAAAAGAACCAAATGGGACAGGCGGGAAAAAAAAAGAAAAAAATATTCAGACACAGCCTCACAGTAGAGTTTGACAACATCTCTACAAGCTGGTCTTCTTTAGCAGAGCCGATATCAACCCCCGCTGCTCTTGCCCATTCACAATGAGCACTGTTACTTGGCATCTTTGAAAGAATCCTCTGTGGGAAGAGACACTGTGGCTGCTTCAGAATGAGTGTTACAAGAAATTCACTTTCGCAAAAGAATCTGCACTCACTTCATCAAGTTGCTAGCTGTATATCTGGAACCTTAGAGTAGCTGCACTGATGATGTCTTTCGGTGAGGACCGTGCATATTCCTGTCTTTAACCTGATCCTGTTTTTCTAAGCTTGGCCATTTTCCTTAGAAACTTCATAATTATTCTGCTACTCAACAAACAACCAACACACAAACAAACAACAGAGCTGAATGTCCAGCTCTTATAAAGTATTATAAAGTACTTCTTGATTGATTGCCAGCAGATATTTCTCCATTCTTTAGAGTCCTTGTTTGAATGCTATTGCTAATGTAAAATCCCCGTTTTCAGTCAAGAAAAAGTAAGCTAGTTTTTTTTATATCCACGGGTTTCATAGATTATGAGCTTCATGTAGGAACAAGATTCTCACACCTGGTTGGAATCACACAGAGGCAGTTCTGTTTTTTCTTTATTTTTTTCTTTGTGTGTGTTTGTGTTTTTTGGCTTTGATTGAGTGATGATGCTGTGAGCAATGAAACACCCGCCAGAAAAATCAAAGAAAGTTCACCAGCTCCACAAATTTCTGAGATTTAACTGCAAAACCAAAATAAATGATTGAAGCTGACACGGTATGTTTAGTTTGAAAACTATATTATGAAACACTGTGCCACCCTTTTGCATGCAAAATGTAACATCCATCGATCCTCTTTGGGTTATTTAGTTCAGGGTTGCAAGAGGAGCTGAAGCCTATCCTGGCTGTCTTAGAGTTAAGGTAGGATACAACCTGGAGAGATCACCAGTCTGCAAAAATTAACAGCAAAAGAAACAGAAGACGAAAAATAGTCGAGTGGATTTAACTCATGATGACCCAAATAACATCAAACGGGAGAATTTCAGAGTTAAAGACTTTTATCCTCTTTGCAGAGTGTGCAAGAGACGAAAAGTTAATTTTTGGCCTACCGTACAGGTAGAATAATCAGTGTTGACAGTCCATCCTGGTAAATTTAAATCCTCCCAACATCAGTAGCTTTCTGCAAAAGTGACTCAACATCCTTGGCTGAGTTTGTTGTTGAATCAACACACTTCAAAAACCTTGATCAAAGAGAATGAAATGCAGAGCTTTTTTTTGGGATGCTTCACAGTGTCCACCTGGCACCACAGAGCAACTAAAATCCGCCAAATTTGACGAGACAGAATACCAGCATGATATGGAAGTTAAAAAAGGCATGCTTTTCCAAGTGACTAAACTAGTTTCAGATAAGCTTATATTGTCCTAACTAATTTATTTTTTTTATTTCTTTTTTGCGATATTAGATGTCCTTTTTTTTTATTGGGTAGATTTTCTGCACTAACAAGGTTATAGTAGAAGTCCAGTGAAGAGGCAGGTGGAGTAGATCAGCTCCAATATAACCACCTGATTGCCTGAGCTTATGTGTGTGAGAGAGGGAACGAGTGAATTCACAATCTGGACATTTAATTGAAATAAATGGCGTTTCATGACAGGTTTAATGCGTATTCTGTGTGTGTGTATCCACAATGTGTGGGTGAAACTATTCTCCTCTTAGGCGCTAGTGTAACAGTGAAGAAGCCAGAGCATTTAGCATGTCTGTTCACTCCCCCTCCACATAGGTCTGTGACCACTTGGGTGTAGTTGGACGGTTGAAAAAAGCCATCAGTCACATTGGTGGAGATCTGTGCTTTGTATAAGACAGATTGGATTTGCTGTTTTTACAGAGCTGATATTATATACTTGTACAGTGATGCACTTTACACATTAAAAACAACAATTTACAAAAACAAAAGCATTTACATGGAGCCAGTGTTCAATTGTTGTTTTTTGTAATAAGAAAACATCTTAAATAAATGCAATATCAAGTTATATCAAGTTATCAAAAAGAAATAACTCATGCATAGTTTTATGTGAGGAATCTTGTCATCTTCCCCTCCTGTCTTCAGAAAGAAGCACTGCATGCACACGTTTTCTCAGATGCATACATTCACTCACAGACATGTCTTCCCTGTGGCCTGCGTCTGAATTGATGTTCCATAGAAGATAAAAAAGGGCCCTCTGGATAGAAACAGCTCCACTTAATTTCGCTGTTCTACCCCCTCCCCCTCAGGTGACGTGAGAGAACGTGTGTGTGTGTGTGTGTGTGTGTAAATGCATGTAGGTGTTAGAGCTATAGACAAGATCCATCAGCTGGAAACAAGCTCAGTGCTTGCTTTACTGGCTAATCCACCCCATCTTCCTCTCTTATTTTCTCATTCTGTTTTCTTTCATTAAATCCTCCTTGCCACTTCATCATCTTGCCGTATCCTCTCCCCTTAACATATTCTTCATCTTATGTATCATCCAAAAAACCTCCCTTACCTCTAAGCTGAACCTCTGTCCCTCCAGTTATCTTCTCTTAATCCTCCTACCTTTTCATTCCCTCACCTTTTTCATTTCTCATACCATTGAATCTTTTTCTCGACCACCCTGTAGCCATTTCTTTTTCACAGCCTGATAATCTCCATCTCGGCCTGACCGCCCTCTTGTCACCTTCCTCCTCACTCTGTCCCTGTCATCTCATTTTGCTCACCTGTGGGTTTTCTCCTTAATTACCTTTAAGTAACTACACCATGTTAAAAAATATATCTTGGCTCCTTTAAGTTTCTTGGTCTGCCTTTCCTTATCATTAATCTCCTTTTCTTCCACCAGTAAAATGTTTTCTCATCATTAGCTACAAGCTCTCACAGTCTTTCCCTCTGTCTCTCATGTATCCTCGTCTCACCTGAATTTACCCTCAGTCCATCTATCAATCACACGTCTCCACCCAGCTTCCTTTCCAACCTAACCTCCTCCTGCTGCTAACGTGCATCTCTTATATTATTTAATATGACGGCGTGAGATCCCCCTTTGGCGCTACAGCTACATGAAGCCAGATTTCTCTTCAAATAGCTATCTTGCCAGCCTAAATCAAAAATTAGGACTAACTCAGACACAAATCAGATTAAAAAAAAAAAGTTTGCTGGTAGATTCCTGTTAAATGTGTCCTTCTGTGTATATCAGTAATTAAACAACACTGGTAACCTTCCTCAATATGGAACAAACAGATTTATTTATCTGTCTACAGAAGGATGTAGGTAAAGAATAAATAATCACAAACTGTGCCAAAACATGTATGAAAGGAAGAATTGGTGCTTGTGTGTGCTCATTTCAGGGCACACTTTCAAAGAGTTGGACAAATGCACATCAGCGCAGATTAGAAAAATGATGCCACTTTTACACTCAGTTTTTCAGATGAAGTAACGTCTCTTTTTTCTCTTTCTTCATGTATTTAATTGTTGGGTTTAAGCTGCTATATTGGGACTTGAAATGTTGCAGATGAATGAATGATATGATATGTGTGCGTGCTCATTCTTTTGTAAATTATGCTGCATCTGGGAATTGAAGAGTGAAAGTGTCCAAACTGATGACCAGAACACGTAGTACAAATTTTTGGTGTTTTTTAAGTTAATGTTTCATTACACTGTAATAAATGCTGGCAGAGCTGAATCCCTCTCACGCACTCTCATCATCAAATTGTTCACTTTCAGCTTTTGGCAGCACAACCATGACGGCAATAACAGCACAGCAATCATCCGACAGCTGGTGTGTCTCTGAACTTTGCTGTGCCACCGGGATGGAAATTTCACACTTTTCTTTTACAAACAAATGGGCTGAAATGTTGAGAAAACAAATTCAGAGTCAAGAAAGATGAAGTTTGACTCTCGTATGAAGAATGTTGTGTCAGTTGTAGTTAACTTTATGTGATTTGAATTACAAAACAGATTTAATCCCTTTTTCACAGAGCATGTGACAGAAAAGGTTTAACTACCCCAAAAGCATTTTCAGTGGGAGAAATGTTTCGTCACTCATCCAAGTGACTTCTTCAGTCAGAGACTCGAGTGACGAAACATTTCTCCCACTGAAAACGCTATATGTCCAGATGAACAAAATAAACCTTTTAGGATTTACTTACCTGAATGATTCAGCGTGCATCAAGATAAGGTTTAACTGCCATCTTGGAATAGAAATAGAAATAGATGAAAAACCCTGCAAACGAAATAAGAACCGTGTAGTGAAACAAGCTCGAAAATAAGGAATTAATATTCTAACATCTAAGCTGGAAAGCAGTTTGTTTGCTGGACAGTGAAAACAGTCAGCAGCGCATAGTGATTCAGCAAATATGAGGTCATAGAGTTGATCTAGGTTTGGCGCAGCAGTAGATGTTTGCAATCTGCCAGTGGTACACACTAAATGGTGATAATATCCACGAGATGTGAATCAGTGTTTATTTGACTTAAACACAACAAAACAAGCAATCTTGTGTTACTGTCATCTTTCCTTGCTGTTTCCTGACTGGCTTGAGTAACAGCTGAGCTAGTTCTCATCTGCAGTACAAGGATTGCAGCTAGTAACTCTTTTGTAACAACAATAGCTGTCAGGAAAAGCAAAACAAGCAAAACAAGAAAACTCCAAAACTTTTGGGCTCTGAATACAAACCCATTAAAAGGGCGTTTTAAGGATTCTTCATCTCCCAGCTTGCCTCCTAGCTATATGTAGAGAGTCAAGTCACTAATTTACAGGAACTAAGGGTATCAGTACAGATTCCCAGGAGAAGTTAAAATTTAGAACAACTTACTTTAAGCCAGCCTAATTGAGTTCATATTTAGGGAGGGAGAAATGGTGGAAGGTTCTTCAGCTTCTGAGAAATAGAGATGGGCATAGATTTTTTACTTTATTATAATTTATTTAATTGCACAAAAGGGCAAAAGGATGATGACAAATTCCAAATGGGATGCAGAGTAGCTGATAACAAGTCATTGACACAACCCAGTCAACGCTAATACAACAGGCACTGCTGCAAAGACACTTGTGCAGTACTGCATGACTTTCCTGTTTCACTTATAAGCCAGCAACACGGATAGTGTGCACAGAACGACAAACACAGAATAACTGTTCACTAGCTAGATGCACTGTGAAAAATTCAGTCTTTTCTTGCCATATCTTCTCCTTTTCTGCTTCTGGGTTTGTTTATGCCATTGTTGATATGTTTCTTTATGCCATTGACAATGAGCAACTAATGTAAATGCAGTTGGTGTCACTTTTAGTGGCTTTTCAATAGATTTTGTAATAAAAGATTTAAGCAAACAAAATGTGCTATGTCTCCATACATCCGTGCATTAACACAAGCATATGTTGCAAATGCTCAAAGCACACTGGCAATTAGGTCAGTATTTCCAAATAATTTATTTTGACTTTGTTAATATTCAGTGTCAGTGTTATAAATGATTTTGCAAAATGTAAAATTTAATGCTGCATAACAGAAAAACTGAATGAAATGGAGGGCGCTCATGCACTTCCTGTCGGTTACGAAATAAAGGAGTCAATTTGCATCCAGCCTTTTATAGCCAATCAATGGCTGTTCTGCTGTGTCAGTTGTAAAATTTAGTTTTCTGTGGATTCAGCAGATTTTGCAAAGAAGAAGGGCAATATCTCAGAAAAGTCCCTTGGCAGTAGCTCTTACAGTAGCTGTGTAATATATCCATCGCCCAAACGCTTCCACTAAATCGTTTGCATGTATTTGGGTCAGTATAAACATTCTAGTAGACTGAAAGCAAAAGCAGGAAAACCTGGGTCACTGATTTCATCTTCTCTTTTCCAAAATAACATCCCCAGTTTTGTCCCTTGGGCACTCAGCTCTCCAAGCTTAAGGGCATGGTTTAATAAACAATGTTACAGCTATCTTTCTGGCATATATTGGAACGCTACTTCAGCTACTTCATATTGAAATAGTTGTGGTAAATACAGCACTCTTTGTTGGACACTACATTAGTGCAATTTAGATAAGTTCTAAAAGTTTTGAAGGTGATAATTTAGGTATAAAATATGTCTGAGGTTTGCACTAAAAAAATGGCACACAAACACCTTCAGTAAGTGTTCATCTTCAGATATAAACATGGTGGTTCATATTGGTAGCTGTCATGTTTGTGCACACAATAAAAGATTGCACTGCTCATTCATTATGCTGCATTTTGTAAGCAAATCTTACTTTGAAAGATTTTTGATCATTTGGGGCTAGCATCGTACAGTAATTTGATGTTATGTCTATATATACAAAAACCACTTGTCTACTTTAAACAGTCACTAGATAGAGCAACTGTAGTATTCTTTTGAAGAATTTATTCTTCATCTCATTTAGGCTCTGGTTTGTTCTTTAGTAACTCCTGAGGGAAATATGTTCTTATTTAGGTGTATATTACTGCCATATATTCAGGAGCCAGTTTCCAGCATAATCCTGGAAATCTTCACCTGAATGAGTTAGTTTTCTAAACAAGCTAAAGCCTCTTGTGAAGGTTTTCAGAGCTGTTTATTTCAAATCCTTCAATATCAAAGGCAATTCTGTTCCCTACTAAACCTGTGACCCAGGAGCTACATTCATTATACTGCAACAATATACGTCTTATAATTGTGAAAATCTGTGAGAAAGTACTTGTAGCATGACGTCAAACTGAACATTATAACACAAGTCTGAATGACTTTGATCCAGCACACGGTTTTGGAATAAAAAAAACAAACAAAAGCAGTATGGATGAACTACGGCACTAGGCTTAATCCCAATAAACCAACTAAAAAGCACAATACTAAATCAGAATTTCAGAATGGGGTTACCTCATAAGTAACAGTGTATGTGGGCGACCGTGTCTCAGGGGGTTGGGAATCGCATCTGTAACCGGAAAGTCGCCGGTTCGATCCCTGGGCTCTCTGTCCTGGTCGTTGTGTCCTTGGGCAAGACACTTTACCCTACTTGCCTACTGGTGTTGGCCAGAGGGGCCGATGGCGCAATATGGCAGCCTCGCTTCTGTCAGTCTGCCCCAGGGCAGCTGTGGCTACAACTGTAGCTTGCCTCCACCAGTGTGTGAATGTGAGAGTGAATGGTATTGTGGTATTGTAAAGCGCTTTGGGTGCCTTGAAAAGCGCTACTGTATATAAATCCAATCCATTATTATTATATGGTTTAACCAACGGGATCAGGTTTTACACTCTAAAGCTAGTTTGCCTCTTCTGCACATTTTTTAAAATCACATATTTAAAGGATAATCAATAAATTAAGTTATAAAAAAAATGTATGTATAGGTGAGTCATCATGTTTAGTGGCAGACAGGTGGTTGCTAGGTTGGCTTTAGCATCTGCTACTGGACACTACTGGACATTTTTATTATGTGTTAGTGTTAGCATCATTTAGACTTTTTTCTTTCATTCAGTTATCAAACAAAAATAGCTAATACATAATTACAATCCTCCCTTTTATATAACTATAGCCCAACATTATTTTTCATTAACTAGTGTTGCAAATACAAATATTATTTTCGTTATAATCTAATAAAACCTATAAAATACTATGAAGAATACCTTCTGTATTTTGTCCTTTCAACTATTCAAAACCAAAATATATTCTGTTTATATAAACATCAGGAACCAAATTAATATTACATGATTTTATAACTTTATTAATATAGTTAATCAGGAGTCTCCTGTTAAAACTCTTACTGTTCATGCTGCTACTTGACTGATTTCCACATTGAACTCAGTTCTGATGTTCCTGCAGTTAAAATACAGTAGACAAGACAAAACATGGTGTCAGGGAGACATAATGTTTATTTCCAATTGTCTTTTAATATAAAAATTAACTTGTGATAAATGTGTGCCTGTAGGCAAAGGGTAAGTGTATTGATGGAGCAGGTGTACTGAAGATCTTTGAAAGTGTAGATGTGAGCTTATGTGTGTTTTGGGTCAGCTTTGATGCTGTGAGAATAGTAGACTGTAAAATATGTGTCTAAAAGCATACATTTTGATATATGCTTCGGTGTATTAGCATAGGGCTTGCTCATATAAATGTGCTGAATATTTAGCGGATCATAAATCAAAGTCAACAAGGTTGCAAACTCCCCAAGCAGAACAAAAAAGTGTGTTCAGTTGGTTCCTACACAAGAGAATAATAACTCTACAACGATTCAGTTGTATAAATCAATCAGACTTTTCTGCATTTTGGTTGAAAGACAACGCATCAACTAATCACAGTCTGGAAAGAACAACATTTCAAATAATTTACTGTGGCCTTATTTTGTTGATATCTTACTTTCTGTTGAACAAATTAGAAAAAAAAAAAGCAGCACAATGCAGAATACGAGACAGAGCTAAGCATGTTTCACACTGCAAATTATGGATTTACACTTTGTACAGAGTTGTAAACTTGTGCTGCTGCACAAAATAGTGATGTAATCAAGACCGTATCACTTTTCCCTTGTTAGATTATTAACTTGTTACTGGAAAGAAGGTGTCAAGTTAAAAAGCTTATAATTACATTAGCCCTTAGCAGATATGCTTTTTGTATTTCAGTTTCAGATTTTCTCCTTCCTCTATAGTTATTAAAGGCCTGTTTAGTAGATAAAAATTCAGTTCACTCACCTTTTATATTTTTTGCTGCAGAGTTTATATCAACAGTATCCAACTTTACGCACACAAATAATGACAATAAAAACATTTGCTTTCAGTGAAAGGAGGGAAAATATCCTCCATCCGTTAGTAAGTTAGTATTGTTTATTGTTAGTATTGATTGAACACACTATGACAGCTTAGTTCAAACTTCAGAATGTGATTTTGATATTTGTATTCTCTTTCCTTGGTTCCTGAGAGATGTGCACAATTTGTCATGTGGCGTAGGTACGTGACTCACAACACTTCAAATGAATTGTATTGAATTCTATTTATAGAACACCAAATTACAGCATTCACTGGTTTTAAAATCTGATCTCATGCTTTTGTTTTCTCTCTAATGTCTTATTGGTTACATTTTTTTTTATTTTAATTACATTTTAAGCTAAATAATTAAAACATAATATTAAGTAAACAAATTGCTCACCCAGGAGATTTACAGGCGTGCTGAAGTCCAGGGTCTTGTAGCTTCTTCACACTATGCTGAAAACTGCCTTTGTGGAAGCTGGAGGTCACTGCCCAAAATCAAAAGAACAACATTAAACACCCCCCCCCCCCCCCCCCCCCCCACACACACACACACACACAGCCCTCTCCGACATGGCTGTGACTGGATATACTTTTCCATAAAGGTGGATTCTGCAGCACTCGGGAGGCATATGTTTTTGGTAGTGTGTCCTATATATGTGTGTATTTCTGTTATCAGTGTGAATTTTGCAATGTTAACACAGCAACAGGCAGATAAACTTTCTGACTCTCTAGTTCATTATAGTGACAAATAGCTATATCATGGGTGGGTTTGTGTGTGTGTGAGAGAGACAGTCTAATATTATAATTCTGTTAAAGTAAACTCATAATCACAGAGATGCAGACAGCACAAAATCAATCGTTGCAAATGCCAGCTGTGGTGTATTTTCAGCCTCCACCAACACAGACTGATATGTTTTGCGTTCCTCCCAATATGTGGGAAATATTGGAGGTTAACTAGTCCTGGCTGATTATAAATGTGAATATAAATAATTATATTACAAAATATGTGAAATGAAAAATAATGGACTGGTGTCTGTCATATGAACATTTATGACATTGCACTAGGTGATGCACCAAGCCAGGGACGAGTGATTTACAAATGCATGTGTTTTAGGACAGACTAATAAGATCCTTTTTTGAATATTACCATTTATGAAAGCAATTAGAAGATCGCCACCATTACAGCAAGCATGTAAACACACGTTTTTATCATTAGATCTACATGCATATCTTTGACTTTTTGTCTGTGACTGTTTACTGTTTAAGTGTGTTTAATTCAACTCATGTGACAGTTGATGACATCTTGGCTTCCAGTAGCCACTTTAATGTCCCTTTCTGTCACTGAAACATTGTGCAGTGTTGCATGAATTGCGAACGTGTCTGTGAAAGCTTGTATGCTTTGTAGAAAGTTAATGAAACCTTTCAAGAAAAACATGCACTAAAAGCTGCTCATTAAATTCTCTCTCTGTCTCTTTAGCAGTAAGTGGCTCTACGTTGTTTGGCTAGCTGCACTAAAACGTGGCTATCTACCTGTTAGCTGTAATGTTCGGGTTTGTAAAGCATTTTATAATTGTCTACTGCAGTGGAAATTTCTTTATTCTGTGCATTGATCACTTTAGTAATAGTAATGCCACTTTCTAACTTAGTTATATGCATGTAGCACCACAAATGTGTCTTTATGCTCTATCACAGCGGTCCCCAACCTTTTTTGTGTCATGGACCGGTTTATGCCCGACAATATTTTCACGGACTGGCCTTTAACGTGTCGCGGATAAATACAACAAAATAAAACTAGTACCGGTACCGAAAAAAAAGAAGATTTATTCATAACACATGTGAAAAGACCCAGGAAAACAGAGTTAACGATAAAAACGATAACAAAATAACGCTGAAAACCAATAAAAACCCTGAAAACCATACATTTCTTACCTGAGCCTCAACTCTCGCGGCCTGGTACCAAACGACTCATGGACCGGTACCGGTCCGAGGCCCGGGGGTTAGGGACCGCTGGACTAGAGTGTTTCTCTCCATGTTGCCACATGTCATTAAACCACTTGAAATCATGCTCCCCTGGTGTTTGCAGTTTATTTTAAAACTTCCATGACTCTACTGTGGAAAAAAAACAAAAACAAAAGGGATGATCCAGTGTTGTGTCTACACATAGTGGACAACTTGGCAAAGATTCCATTTTAAATCAACTTTGTGAGCAGCCAGTTAAAAATATATCATAATTATCCTCAATCGTTTCTTTTTTTTTTAGTTAAATCTACGAAAGTAGCCAAGTTTGACCAACAAAGAGCTATTAGCCAAAACCTTGCCTGAAATGATAATTAATAAAATAAGGTAATACAAGAATAAATGTAAATACAAACGTTAAGTAAAAATAGAATTCATTATAAGGAAAACACTTTAAAATGGCTTACTGAATATACATAAGTAATGAAACACATGAACAAAATTAGATGGTTGTAAGTGGTACAGTATAAAATCCAGACAGCAAAGTACACTTCACATTAAAGTGTTGTGAAAGTGCAGATTTGATACAAACTGCTAACAAATAACTGTCTGCTTGACAGATAGAATGCAATGCAGTCATTCCATGTGTATGCCTGTATAAGTCTGTTAGAGGAAGTGCATACAGCTGCATTTTAGAGTTTGACCTTGAAACTTTTCTTCAGTACATTCTGTTCTGATTTCACAGCTTATATCTTATCAGAAGTATCCAGAAGTATCCAAGTTGCAGTTATTACAGAAAACATTATATACCCAATACTCACTTGAATCAGGACATATTTGACCATCCTGCAGGTTACAGTGCATCTTATACTGTAAACTTACTTATGGACTATTCAGGCAAAACATGGCATCTGTTATCTATTGAGAAATAATTCAGTCGGATTAAAAACACAGAAAAACAACTAAAAAAAGTGATATCACATAAACCAGAGCTGTTCTCATGTCAGAGCAATGGTGTTCATGGCAATGCTTCTGATAGCTGTTAAGAATTTTCAGCTCATACCATACTCATACCATAACAGGTTTAAAAAAGTCTTTGATTGAGCATTTTAATTTTAGCCCTTGGATTCCACAAACCCATATAGGACAAATGAAAGTATAATAAAGTTAGAAAAGTTAAAAAGGCCATATTTCAAGCAATATCGCTCTCCCTGTCCCTTGTTTAAAAGAGAAATTGGGTCAAATTAAAAAAAATGTTTTTGTGCTTCCTGGTTTTTGTATTCTTTTAAATGTGCCTTTGTGGACGTCTTCATCTTTCTGCACTCATTCATGGCCTAACAATTGCAAAATATTATAACATTTACAATTATATAATTACATACAAATATATTGTATTTACAGCAAAGAATACTAATATATAGCATATATTATATTAGTAAAAATTTTCTGACACTGATAATTATTTTTATATTCCTTTAGCGAGCACACCGTTGTCATCCAGTTGTGTGACCTCGGTTGTTCAGTATTCTTGGAGGGCCGTGGAGGGGCCGGGTATCATGGATCGCTGTCCGCCTCTGGCTTCTGGGGGACATTCTTGTGGCTCATTATCAAGTATGCTTCATGATAAGCACACATAGATACACTCACGCTCTCTCACACAGAACACAACAAAATCATTTGTGTAGTTTTTTTTTAGTCTTTCAGGTTGTTTTTGTTTTTTGAGTGCGTTTTATTACAGACTCAGCAGTTGGTGACCCATTGTATGTTACACGTGGTCTGTCCTCTGCTAATGTCCTTCCCCCTTTTTCCTCGCTGTCCTTCTCCTTTTCCACAACCTTCTTCTCTCTTCATTGTCTTGGTAAAGCTAACATGGCCCTCAACCCTATCAGCTCAGGCATTGTATAACCACACAGATACTAATATGAATTATAAAATAAAATACAATATTATATAACAAAGAAAAAAAACAAAAACAAAAGAAAAATACTTACAAGAGGAGCCTAGAGGGTCTATAGTGCTACTCTTGGCAATGCATTCGGGCCATGATTCTGGCTGCTAAAACTGCCAGGACAGGTTTTAAAAAATGAAATCGAAAGAAGCAATAAAATACTCACTACGCATAAAATTATTCTTATACATAAAGTAAAACTAATTATTCTGCAGAAAAATCATCCTCATCAGTCTTATATGGAATAATATTACTGCTGAGCTCAGTTAAAGAGGGAGATTGAAATATAAATGGAAAGTGAAGGTGGTATATTAGCAAAATGGCTGGTTAAATGTTGTACATTCATTCAGTCAAGTGAAATTTCTTCACACTGCACTCTACATCATCTGCATTAAACATGTTGGCCAAGCTGGTCAGGAAGAGAAAACGTATCAGTTGCAATGTTAAATATTATCCAGCACACTAATCTCAAATCGGTCTCCCGCTGCTGGCCTCTCAGTTTGACCAGCTCAAGCGCTTAATAACTGAACATACATACGCTCATGTAATTGAGACATGTTATCACAATAGCCAATTGTGGCCACAAGATAACAGGACTGGGACCACGTTCACTTTGGTTTTGATGAGTATTTGTAGGTATCACTAGGCAAGCACTGCTAGCTTTGCTTGTCCAGATAGAAAGCCACTGAACTCCACGGCTTTTTTAAGGCAGGTGGAATATATTTGGTCCTTTTGGACAGTGACAGAATTTTCTGTCTACTGAATGGCTGATTAATGCAAATACTAGGTTTGGTAGGTGAGTGAGAGAGACAAAGAAACGGAGCAAAAGAGAGAGAGTGATGTGTGCATATTTTAATTGTCCAAACAGATTTTTAAATTCAAATTCTGATGAATTACATACCTCAGTTAAAATGGATTCTCATTAGTGTGATTAACGAATGTGTGTTTAAGTATATTCACCTTGTTGTTTCCATCTGTATGAGCTTCTCTGTCTGGGTGGTGGGGTTAAATATGATGTGTTTTGAGAAAACCAGTTTTTAATGGAGCTTTGCTTCTCTAACCAAACCTTTTATCTGTAAAAGTTCTGGAAGTGGTGCTACAGCTACACAACCTTCACTTGAGGGCAAAGCTTTTTTTGTAAAGAGTGGATCTTTATATGCAAGTCACTAAGCATTACATTGCTTTTCAGTAGCACTTATTTAAATGGCTCCAGGTGTTTTGTTTGCAACCTTAAAATGTCTTGTTATATGCCAGCTAATTTGGCAGTCTTTAGATCATGCAATAATCTGACAGCTGCTAACTGGATTAAAAGGTCCTGGGTTTTACTGTCTTGGTGCAGCTCAGTTATGTCTTTTTTTCCCCTCTGAAAGCAATTTGAAAATACAGTTTTGGAAAATGAGTTCAGACCATCAACGAAGATGCTTTCATGTTCTGATGAACTACAGCAATACTAATACTGAACCATCAGTGAAGTTAGTTACTTGCTCTGCCAGCGTGCTGGTCCAGAAATGATACATCTGTTCAGCTGAGCAAAGCCAAGAAATTGATTTTGATCAGGTACCTGACAAAATGTGCAGCCCTCAAAAGTACCGCAGCCATGCTGTGAGCTGTGGCATCTTTAATCAGTAATTGAATTAAGCTCATCCAAACTATCTGCATTATGTTCCTGCATGTAACTTCCAAGTGTAATTTTATTAAATGTAATCAGTTATATAGATATATTATCAATATATTATTAATGTGCAGGGTTGGGACTAACGCGTTATTAAGTAACGCGTTACAGTAACTACGTTATTATTGTGGTAACGAGCACGGTAACTAGTTATTATGCCAAAATCAGGAACGCGTTACTCGTTACTGGGATTTAGATAGGGTCGTTACTCGTTACTTCGTGTGGTGGCTATCACGGAGCTTCCACAGATTCAGTAACATTAGCAAGTGGTGGAAGCCAGCAGTGGATGAAGGAAAGGGGACGCAGAAGGAAAAGAGACCGCCGGTCCAAGTGTGAACTGAACTTCAGGTAAGAAGTTATGACCTGCAGTCTCTCTGGGTCAGATATAAACCAAGTTTAGGTGGAGTTTATTTTCGTTATTCTGACTTTTTCCGTACTGCGTGCTAGATTAGATTAGATTAGATTAGATAGAACTTTATTAATCCCTCGGGTGGGTTCCTCTGGGAAATTCGATTTCCAAAAAGCACAGCACCGACAGAAGTTTCAGAGTTACAGAATATTATATATATATATATATATATATATATATATATATATATACACACACACAAACACACACACACACACACACACACATATAAATACAGAGACAATATAAATAAAATATACGAAGGGGATAAATAGAGTAAATAGGAATAAAAAATAAAAATACAAGTGAATGAATTGCACATTTCGAGTATTGAGGTCTATTGCACTGTTGACTATTTACAAAGCTAGCTAGCATGACGGAGTTTCTATACAGCTGGGTGGTGCTATGAAGTTAATGATGTTGAACTTTATTTTGTTCATAAGTTATTAGAGTTGCAACCGTCCCGTCTGGTATTCAGAGAAAATATTACGCGTTTCTTATTGAGGTGAAAAGGAACAGTTTGTCCCGTAATTCAGCTACAATGAAAAAGGCACAAAGCTGGAGTTATTCTGTGTCTTTACGCTGCACAGCTGCCTCTTCTTCTCTCATTCTCCCCCCTCCCTCTCCCGTTTCTACTTCAATCATGAAAACTGATCAATGATCAGCTGATCGGCTCTCCTGTTTGTTTATCGCTCAATTTGCTCCGAAAGAGGAAACCAGCGGATGTCGCGGTAAACAACAGCAGCACGTTTAAGCTTGATCAGCTATTGTTAGAATTTATTTAATATTAATTTCTCGTATCAGCTGATGTTTGCTGGAGCCACAGCTGCAAAAAAGCTGCTGGTCATGATATGGTTTGGTTATCTGGTGAGAGGGAAACATGAAGATGAAACCAGGAGATGTCCTTACTGGATCATCAGAGCTGAACAGGTGATGGAGAAACAGGTTTACCTTTTAGGTGACATGAATGAGTTGAAGGGAAGTTATGAACTGTTTCTGAGAGACAAATAACACCAGGATCCTTTTTTAGGTAGCTGACAGCTGGTAACTGTGCAGGGGCGGGTCTAGCAAAGTGTTGCCAGGGGGGCATGTAGGGCATTAACAGGGAGAGGGGGGCACAAAGAAATACTTTTCTTTCTTATTCTCATTTAAAATGTCTAGCTTTTAAAAAATAATTATCTGAATCTTACAACAAACGATTGATAGATTGATACATATATACCATCAGAACAGTGTACATCACTGTCACAACAGTGTTTATTTTCATTCAAAGGCTTTATGATTTTTCCTATAATGGTGGGCCGGTCTCTAGTCAAAATGTCCGGGCCAATTTTCTGTCCCAGTCCAGCCCTGTATGCAGCTCATCTGCAGTCTGGTGTTGCCTACATCTTCCTATTCAGAAGGCAGAATTTCCGAGTTCTGAGTACAATCGAAAGCACCACGACTGCAGTTTTTGTGTTGGATGTAAAAGGCGCACATGACTCTGTGACGTAGGCTAGAATCATGGCAGCAGTCAATGACGGTCCAGGCGTGGGATTTCTCTCGTGGAAATATGCACATTATCTTTTCCTTTCTATTGGTAGGTGGCACAGTGCACTTATGGCAAGTAAGCAAGCTAGAAGACTGGCAAAGTTATGGAAGAAACACATTAACAAGAGAATTCTGAGTAAAACCAAAGTTACTTTCCCTAGTAACTAGTTACTTTGAAAGTAACGAGTAACTTGAAGTAACTGAGTTACTTTTGAGAGAAGTAACTAGTAATGTAACTAAGTTACTATTTCAAAGTAACTTACCCAACACTGTTAATGTGCATGTAAACCAATTAAATTAGAAAATCAAAACCCTTCCTCTGGACTCTCCTGAATGTTCTGTGTGTGTGTTTCTTTATGTGTATGAGTTTGTCAATAAAAGCTGACGTGATTATGGACTGAAGTTATTTCAGAAGTAAGGGGAAGGTTATTTTAACATTGCCCCAGTCTGTAGCACATTTGGATAATTTTCCATATCCTCTTAAAAATATTTACAGCCACAATTACCTGTTTTATATGAACTCACTGGTGCTTTTGTAAGTTCAATCCTGTCGGGAACATTTTTCTTGAATTTTGGGAAGATGCTTTACCTTCTTTTCTGAGCTTTTCATGACAATCGATCAAGTGATATGCTTAACTTAGTCCCACTTTGGAACCAATCTGAAGTCTTGAAAGTAAAGTAATGAGGGTAGAAAGGGCCCCAGGAGTTTTTAAAAAAGGAAGAAATATAATGCCTGTACTTACTTATAATCCAACAGCCTATTTGTTTTAGCATATTGTCTCATTAAAATTATTCCAAATTAGCTACTAGCTCTTCATGTTTGCGCAGTCTCCATGGACGTGCAGACAGCTTCCACTGGATTAATTTGATGTCGAGGGAAACTGAATCTCCTGCAAATTCTTATGTTCAATCATTGAGGAGCATGCTGAATATTTTATTCTTCACTTCACGCTTTCATGTTAATTCTGCATGAAGTATGTTTTGAAGTGGCTGTCTCAACTGATGTATTTATAACTAAATACTAGGTTTAATCTGTAGTTATTTCTTTGAATTGCTACCTGCTACTTACCACATATTATGTGAGTCACCTTTGTTGTACTTATGTTTCAGTTCTGCTTTTAAAAATACGGTTCAATATATGCACAAATTAACAGGTAAGTTTACTAAGCTATTAAAACCTTGAAGATTTGTTTTTCATATTATGTCACAAGTATTTATTGCAATAAGTTTCCTCAGGTTGGACTTGAGGGGAAAAAAGAGAAAGAGCAAGCATGTTTGGAAAAGTTTACTTCTAAAAGTACTTTTATTGCACCATGTTCTGAGCTGCTGTAACATGAATCAGACGGCTGAATTGCCATCTCAGCATGCATTCAAGTTCTATAGTCTTGCTAATGACCTACTAATTGTATTCAGCTGTGTTGCAACAGGGACACTTGGAAAAGTTTCACGATACCGGCTGGAGTTTGAGACCACTAATCTGAAACAACCCCTGTTGTCAAAAATCTCACTTGTTTTATACAGAATTTTACACACACTTGAACTTCATCAGTCTCTACCATTAAGAAATAGGTTAGATCAAACAATACAATCTACACAAAGAAAAAGGAATAAGATTATTCATCCAATTGTCAAACTCATTTGCACAGCTCAATGGTTTAAAAAGTTAAACAATACATACAATACAACTCAAAAAGGTTACTTTAAAGAAAATAAACAATGCTATTCAAAAGGAAACTCTTCATTTGGTTGTACCCAGTGACATCATGACCCTATATAAACAGGAAGTGCTGGGTCGGCCCCTCCCACACACCTGTTTTGGATATAGGACCTGAACAGAGGGACAAACAAAGGTGAGTGTGACCAAAGCAACATAATCAAACACAGCTTGTTTGTAAAATAACATGGGGTAAATGATTAATATGTTTAAGGGACATGTGGTAAATAAGTTCAAGGCTAACCACTTTCTCACAGTCCTACACAGTACCTGCTATATATTGTTCCTATGAGTGGACTCTTTTGGACAGAGATCTCAGATGTCATTATTAGGATCTGCTTGGAGTCACTCACCCAGTTTGGGTGTTTATCGTTTTTGTATAGATAGATAGCAACACTATATTCAATGCATCTTCATTTTTAGGTCTGTAGATGTAAGGCGTTTTCTGTTGAAGAACCTTTGCTGCTTCTGGGCTACAATTCAATGTGGAAAAAAAGTAAATGAAATGTGTTGTTTGCCATATCCCCATTCAATCGTGCTGAACAGTTTGGTATATAGTGCAAGAGTTGTGTTTGAAAAAGAATCCCTGCAGATTTATATAAGTCTGTGAAGAGCTTTGTGACAGCTATTAACCACCCAGTTATACTGTATGTGATGCTCTTCACTGATACAGGGCCAGCTAGTTTCAGGGGATAGCTGCTCTGTCAGTCTGTATCTAGAGCAGCCCATTATCAGGACACCAGAGACAGAAACAGTTGAGTTGTATTTGTCTTTCTTTTTATCCCTGATGATAACTATCTAGCTACTTACAGGAGGGGGACCACAGAGACAGGTGCAGCTGAAATTCAAACATATTTTAAACTCTACATTTTGGATTTTTGCTGAACTAAAACATACACTGGAAAGCTCAGATACTACAGCTAAACTCTACTTGTTCATGTAGTCTTAGCAGAGCCAAAACATCTTGGAACCACCAAAGAAGAGTGTCCAGTAAGATTTAGCAGTAAGATGTTATAGCACATACTTTAACTGCTTTTGTAACAGAGCTCGAACAGCAGATCAAATTGTCACTGCAGGTCCCCAGTACCCCTCCGATTCATGCCTGTCCCAACCACAGATAGTTGCCTCTAGCTGCTGACTAGAAGTACCCTCCATGTCTTTTGGCTGTGTTTTGGTGAGTGTACTGTGCAATATTACATGTATAACACTGCATAAAGTTAAAAAAAAAAAATCTGAATAAATGAATTACAAATAGACTTAAATTTTGTAGCTGTGAATTATAATTCAGCCAACTGGTAAATGGTTTAACTTTTCATCTCCTTCCAGTTGATGCTCATGGTCAAGTAATCCCACTAGAAAGGAACTGAAAGGTACCCTTGTGAGAAGTGAACCACTGAGACACAGCTTGATCAGGATTACCCCTGATCTCTGAGCAGTTTATTCTGTTGACTAAAGACTAAAGGTGGATTTCTACTTAGTGCAAGGCCTCAGTGTGACGTCAGACCTCACCTAATGTGTAGATTTTGTGTTAGTGTTTGCTGATTCAGGTGTCAATGCTATGCACTATAGAGGTTCCTGGACACAAGCGCAGATGCAGGAATAAAAGTTTAGGCAGTTTATTGAATAACAGATGAAACTGGGATGATTATGAGTTTCCAGGAAAGGGTAAGGCAAGGTGGTCTCCAGCTGGCTTTTTTGTCCATTCCCAAAATACAACTCTCAATCTTTACTGCCAAACAACACTCTCTTCAACATCTTTCCAAATCATAGTCTCTTTCTCCCAAGGTAAGGGGCATCGGAATATAAAGTCCAAAAAAATAAAATGAAATCACTCTTTCATAAAACTCATAATGACGAAGAGCTGAGCTCAGATACCGCATGCAGTTCAATAATTTGGTGTCAAATGCCTGCTAATAAGCCTCAAAAGGAATTAGGCGTGCATTCAGCAATGTCATCCAGGAGTGAAACAAAAGAGTGGAAATCAAGTGAGCTCCACAGTAAAACAAAAAGGAAATGGCAATAAGTTTCTTGTTTCATAGAAAAATAAATATGTTTTTAACCACACGTAATTAAGATGCACTCAAACTTGATGTGATCCAGGTTTTGTGTCAGAATTGCGACTTTCCATGCCTGCCATTCATGGAGTGTATAAAGGACACTTCATGTCCTTTATACTTCAATTTAACCCCAGAAGCAAGCGAATACAGTTGGATTTACTTTTCTTTAATTCATGTTAAGAATTGAAAATAAGTTTGTACTCAACAAACTTTTTCTTCTTCTTTTTCCTGGTATTTATTTCTGCTTAATATTCCTTCTTATCTTTGCCTTTTAAGACACTAAAAAACTCTTAGAAAATAAAGCTCTCATTTCCACAGATCACAATCTGTTTCCATCACACGAAGAGCATAGCAGAGTGTCTCACACGTTTACATTTTTTTGACCTTTAGATGCTGCAGTGTGAAAATACTTTTGAAGTCACATAACTTGTACTTTTCAGTCATTCAGTTCAACAAGGCTGTTGCTTGATAACAATTTGTTCAAAGATTTACACAGCATAGTGAATCAGGACTGTCTAAGAACCACACTGGATAACTCTTCACACTTGTCCCCATTCATCATTTTGCAGTAAATTACCAAGACCATTAATTAGACTTAAAAAAGTCCTATTTTAGTACTACAATCAGAATATTACACATTTAAAATGATGGACAGTGCCCTAGTTCTCCCTGCAGTTAGTAAAGGAACAATAAAGCATCACATGGAGATCAAAAGCATGTTGGCCTCACATCACAGTTATGAGTACGATTCTTTGCTTCCCTTTGTATGGACTCAGCTTTATAGCTGTTGGGTCTCCAGGCATTTTATCAGCCTGTTGATTTCACTAATGAGTTTGTGAAGACTGTTTGTCTTGCATGCAGAGTTAAAAGCAAGAGAAAGGCATGTAATTTTCTTTTGTATATCTTTAAAGACTTTGATAGAATCAAGCAGGTCTCTTTAATTGAAGCATAGAAAAATGGTGAGAAAATAATTGAAATGCTTTAGGTTCACAGAGCAGTTTTGTACCATTGTACCTAATAGCAGCTTTAATCCCAAATAAATTTTTTAAAATATACTTTATTATATATGTGTACGTATATAACATCACATTAGGTACTTGCTCAGAAAAAATCAATCATGTCAAAGAATCATGTCTTTGGTGTAAAGTTTTAACCAAAAGGCATCGTCTGACTTTTGTTTCCAACAAAACTTTTTCTTGAACTAAACTTTAGGTAGTGTATGACACAAAGGGAGACAAAGTAGAAGGGACAGAGATTGAAAGTGACAGTGACAGTGAAAGGGAGGAGGAGACTGATTCAGAGATATCTTTAGTTTGGACAGAATGCACTCAGTTTCACTTGTCTCCTTCATCCTGAATCTCTTTCCCTCTGATTCCTCCTGAGAGCTGACAAGTGGAAACAAAGAAGAGGCAGACAGTGACAGGAAAACAGCAGGGGTCCGGATGTGAGACCATGCAATGACTGTATGGGGATCTTCATTTGCTAAGCCCTTTTAGCATGTCATACTGTAACATGCTCGAATTTTAACTATTTCAGCTATAAATGAAAGATGTTGTTGTGTATGCCTTTATTTTGTGTATCGAAATAATGGCAGTCACACAAACTACAAAAACTCTTTTGTACCTCAGGCCACATGCAGGTTTTCCTGACACTTTGACCTCTTCCCCCAGCTGCTGTGACAGGTATAGTTTATTGTTCAAGGATAACAGGTGTTGTCTCTTCTGTTCAGTCATATTTCTCTTTTTTTTTCTCCCAGAGTCCTTGCTGTTTCACAGTGAAGCGCTCCCCACAGTTGTTACATGTCTTTTGAGGAGTTGAAAGCTAGTTGGATGACAACACTCCTGTGCTCTAAGGGCTGTCATTCACAACAAATACAGAAAACTTTGCTTGACAAAACAATGTACTCTCGTTAGCTTGAGTGAAAAATCCAGTGAGTGGACCTTGGGTTTAAGCAAAAGGCACCCAACATTTTCGACAAGCTCATTATACAAAGTTTTTAATCATAGATACAATGTAAATTGAGAAATATGCCCTCAATCTTTGCTTTTTTGTTCAATAGTGTATTTCAAAAATATTGAAAATATTGTCTTCTTCACTGCTGATACCACATCAGTTCACAAGTTAATCCTATTTTCCATTTTCACCTCAGGATAGTTGAACTTGAATCCACTAAGGGCAACTGCCCACTTCTAACACTGAAGGCCAGTCTACAGTTTTCTGGCAGAGAATCGCCAATACTCACTGAGATCGGATGTACTATTACCCCCAAACAGTGTCTTTAAACATCCTGCAGTGCTCTGGAGGTCAGGATATGATGACATAAGTGGTTAAAAGCACCGTTTTGCCAATGATTTTAGTATCGAGTATATTAAAGACTAAGGCAAACTTTGAAGAACATAAACAGCTGGGTCATGAGCTGATCATGAGCCAGATGTCTTTTACCAAAGGCCTGAGATTAGATAATAACTTTGCAGGTCAGCCGTGGCATGGCCATGTGCTTTGATAGGACTAAATATTCATCTAGTATATGTTGACAAAAAACTCAGGAGTTCCATGACTGTCTAAATAAAAAGGATTGAATGACGGTGGGGGGGAGGAGACAACATTGATGGATTTTCTCTAACAATAGGACTGCAGCCATTGAGGTCCATGTTGCACTGAAGTCAGACCAAAGCAGTCACTGGAGCTAAGTGGATAATGTGAGGATGAAAAACTGTGTTCCTTCCACACAGTTTTTTTTTTTTTAAATTGTCATATGACGTTATAGTGGGACAGCAGTTCTCTGCATTTTCTTTTCTCTTTGTTGATGTTAAATAAAACGAAAAGTACATTTGGTCGCATGCAGTGGCGTGCTGCGTGTATTTATGTGTGTGACAATGAATGAGGATGAGCCTTCAAGACGAGATGACTAATCTTGCATCACCAAGTGCCGTGTGTGACTAATACTTGCTGTCAGATTGTTGGCTGTGTACTTTACAAGGAGAGAAACTAAATACTTTTTCAAAGATTTTTTTTCTACATCAATTAAAAATGGTTAGTAATAAAAGTAAAAGTTGGAGATAATTTAGGTAGCAGGCAATATTGTCTGCCTCTTCATTTTCTCAGCATGTCATGGTGACCGCACTCACTGTTTTCTCAAGTATCATCAGCTCATCTTTATGCTGACCTAAGATAAAAGTTTCAGCCTTTTATCTTAATAGTTACATGGTCACTCTGAACATAAAGTTCAAACTTGACTGAAAACATAGTTTTGTTAATCACTGTCCTACTCCCACATGAACAAACTGTGCATGTATTTTTAAGCAAAAATCTGTATTTCATTACACAAGTCATAACCCTAATCATCAATATTGGATGTCTGCTGCTTTTCTTAAGTATTAAAAAGCTGTTTCCTCCTAGAACCTTGCATTTTATTTGTCTTTATTTAGGTTGTAGTAAAGAGAAATACCTATCATTTAAACAAAGATTCTCCGTTGGCTTTAAAATAATTAAGAAGCAAAGGAAATAGTCCATTTATTTGTTTAATTGTCACCCTTGATCCCACGAGTTAACTTAGAGGTGAATGAAGGTGCATTTGGGGGAAAACACTGAAATCTTTTATGTCATGCTACTCATTTTTGTTAAGCATAGTACACCCTGAGTTCATATTTACATTTAAAGACATTTGATTTACAGTTTTTTCTTGTGTCTTTAAAATATTTTAATAATGAATTAGTCATAATTTAGCATGATTGTTACTACGTATACAAGCAGACCTTGGACTGCCATTTTAATGAATGCGCATAAATGCATAAAATAAGTGTGATTAAATATATTCAGATCTAATGGAGCAAGTACACTTTAGTAGAAGAAAGCTACTCTTGCTGGTATAGGGTCCAGCTCCCTCATGAACCTCTAAAATGTTTGATTTCACTTGCTAATTAATTTAATCTTAATTTTTGTACTTGAGTTTTCACACACTGGCTAGGAATAGACACCAAAAGCTACTTGGTTAAATTTAGCAAAAGGGATTACATTTACGGTCCTTCACTTTAACTTTACAAACTGAAAAATGACACTTTCTCAGTGTGTTTAAATGCGATGCCAAGCAGTTCCTGACAAGCACTTATATGTGACAATATGGGAGTAAGGCCAACTGTGCTGTCAATATAAATCCTGTGTAAAATGACCCTGACACCAAAGTCCTTGTATGTATATCAGTAAGCTGCCTGGACTCCATAGTAGTCAGACACTGGACATAGATTGACAGCATGCCTTATTATTTGTAATATTCATGAAGTATCAGTCCACCATTGACCCAGTCATTAGTCTCATCTTTATTGGTTTTTTGAGCTCTTTTTCAGGTCACAGTATTTCTAGCACTGCTCATGAGTGCAATTCAACCAGAATATTTTTTTTTAAAATGTCATTTCTAGGATTAGGTCCAGAGAAAAGAATGATCCCTATTGGGATGCATTTGATTACTCAAAGTTTCCTGGAAAACTTAGAGAAATCAAAGAAACTTTTCAACTTTTCAAGAATTTTTCACTTGAATATTTATGTATGACATTTTGTCAGAATGTTAAATCTCATGTTTTCTCATGACTTCATGCAGTGGTTTGATAGTTTGACACAATGTTTTTTTTTAATTGTTTGAATCACTTGAGGCCAACTGAAACAATTAATGTGTCAGTCAATACTATTCCAAAGTTTTAGGATCTTTAGCATGCAGTCAACTGTTGTGAATTGGTGCAATATAAAACAAACTAAATTCAGTAGTTATTGATTTTATTAATATGTCGTTACTATTTCTCAGTAAGTGGAGGAACAGACACTTGGATGTACAGGCCTATGGGGAGTCAGTGGTGCTGTTGGCCTTTTGTCTTCCTGCAAGAAAAATGCATAACAGGACTCAGAGAAGTGCCTTTGCAGACAAATATAATGACTCACAGACGGCGGTAGACAAAAGGGTTTGTGAGAGGGCACGAGAAGCAAGACAAGAGTGAAAGAATGAGGGTAGAAATGCTGAAGGACAATAGAAAAATTGCAAACTGAGACACTGAATATTTGTCAGAATTTGGAGCATTTGTGAGGTTTTTTTTATGCATTTCCACTCCAGTGAATGAGAAAATGAGCTATGCAAAATGAAATGGCAACAGACAGAAAGAAACAGACTAGAAGATCAAAAAAGTAGATTAAATCACAATATGAATGAAGACAACAGGAAAGAGATATAAAAGGTGGGCAGAGAAGAGGGGGACAGGGGCTGAGTCAAGTACTGCAGGGGTGGAAGCTGAGAGGAGGCGAAGACATGCATTTAACTCATTGTAATGAGTTTCCTGGCAGGACGCGTGGGATATCATCTGCTGCATGTTGCAGCCTGGATGGTGACTCATTCGGAGACGGTGACAGAGAGAATATCTGTAACTCTCTTCCACCTTAAACTTTCTGCCATGAAATGATTGTCTAAGCTTCTGAAACCCAGAAAAGCTTCGCTGCTCTGTGTTGTCTCATAAATGAAAATGCATTTCACTTCACTTAAGGTTCTTTATGGAGAATTGTAAAGACTCATTGAATTTACCACACTTTGTATTGGATAGCCATTTATAACCACCAATTTCTGTTTGAGATAATAGTGCATGGAAAAATAAATCCATCCAATCCACTTAACTGCTTATCCAATTCAGGGTCAGTTTACTTTCCAGCTCACTAATTTACTGTTTTGGTGTGTTTTGCACAGCGCTGTTTTCAGCCTCAACATGCTGGTAAACAAGTTTGAGCATTTAGCAGCAACTTTCCCCCAGGAGTTGGCAGAGAGGAAAAACAGCTAAAAGAAATTGCACATTGAACTTAACATTTGTCTGGTGCCAAGAAACGCTGCCAGAATGACTCCAAATGCAAACCAGCAAACTCTGCAACAGTGGGGTATGTAAACAGGCAACAGTTGGATATTTATAGTTATTCGGCAAACATATGGAACAGTTAAATATTAGCACTGCTGAAAATGCTCAGAGTATTAAGGAGCAGATGTTGGAAATAAAGGGAAAGTGTAACTGTACTCACTAGTATCTATACAATAGAGCATTGTGATATAGCCTGCTCCTCTGAAAGAGCCTGTTATGCATAATTTGCTTAAAAACTCAACACACACAAGGCCATGGGTAAGTGAGCAGTGATGAAATTTGCAGGTGGGGTAAAGGGCAGCTGATAGCATTTTTCAGATGCCGACATTATTTTATTTTGAGGGGGTTACATTGTGCCCTGTAACTGTCAAAAATGCTGTTATGTTCCCCCTAGTGATGGGGAATAAAATTAGTAGATTGGTTACTGAGTTTTCATAAATTACCTACATGAGACGTCTGCTCAAAGGCCACGAACTGTTATCCTTATAACACAACTTAAAGTCTACCAGTGTCCACTTACTGTAAACGTACTGGTGGACAAAATATTGCACTGTATAGATGCAGACTGTAATCTAAAGTTATACCAAAAGACTAAGGATAAAGGCCCCATCATTATGTGAATTGTGGGTTCAGCCAGCTTTCAGTGCAAAGAGAACTGAAAGCCAATTTAATCCAAGGCTGGTTAAGTGGGAGCAGCTAAAATTGGGGCTATGTGATTTAACAGCCTTTGTTCTCTGGTCTCTGCTCCTCTGCCCAGTGGACATGAATGGAATGAAGGAATGGAAGAAAGGCAGGATTCAGGCCTCCCAGCTAGAACAAGTCATGTGTCAGCGATCTTGCTTGTATCTCTCCAATTACCAGCCTCTGAGTGCACCAGGGGGAACTGTACCCCCCCAATCCCCTACACACACACCCACACACACACACACACACACACACACACACACACACACACACACACACACACGAGGCACCTAAACAGCTCGTATTCGCTATTCTACTGACTCTAGGCGAGCAGGTGTAGTAGAGAAGAACATGGTGAAATTATCAAAGTTCTTTGTGTGTAGTCATGTTGCACCATTATTACAGCTTTGCTCTGATATGGCCTGTGTTTGTTTAAACAACACATCAAATACCTTATCAAATAGCTTAACCTATAGCTATGTTTCAAAGATAGACACCATCCTCCAGTGTGACAGACTTGCCTCTTAGGGCACTGCTACCGATCAGCAAGCAAAAAAGCATTTGTGGTTAATGTTAATAGGATGATTAATTTTTAAATGCCTACGTTTTTGAGGAAAAGGACGAGAATTTTTTTTTTTTTTTTCAGATTAGCTGCTATACTGACCTTCTTTGTGTGTTTAAGTGCTTCTCCACTTTTGGGTTGTTTTTGTTTTTCACATTAAGTGAATAAATAGTCATTTTCTTTTTTAGCTCCTCACCAACTTGTGTCTGATTTTAGCTGAGACATGTGGGAACTCTTTATTTCCATTGCTTTTCATATAGATATCAGTATACGCAGTGGCCCAGTGCTACTTTTGCTTGTCACTTTTTCTTTCTTTAAAGTTTAAAGTAATATTTCACTTTGCTCTTGTCAGAATACTTTCCACTCCCAGTCGGAGAATTGAAACCTCCCTAAAGAAGGTCTAGAAGGAAATGGCAGCAATGCTGGCAGATGCTTTCAGTAAAACAAAATTGAAGAGGGGCCGGTAAAGAAATGTTGTACCTTTGCATACACCAGTTGAATTTTCACTTCCTGTTCAGACAATAGACCAGTGTACATCTTTAACTCCTCTTCTATGTTTGAGTAACCATATTGTCAAGTTCAATCATATATTTAAAAAAGATAATCCACATTGCTATATGAGGGAAAACATGATGAGAGAGGAGCTGAGGCAATAGACATAGATAAACACAGAACCTGTCTCCATTCTCATTGTAAAGTCAAAGTCCTTTATTTGTTTCCACTGCAGCAGTCTTATCCAAACAAAATCTCACTTTAACATCCGTTCTGATCTGTTGTATTGGCGTCACTGGGTGCTGAGGACCTCAAGGTGTCTTGGATTCCACTTTTCACATCAAGTTTGAGAGATGTGACACTTCATCGATCCACTGTTCATGATAACAAATTATGGGTCTATTTTTAATTAAATTTCGAATCTAAAACAATGTGGTCAAATATAATGTTTTTAATCACACACAAACACTAAAGGCCAGAAAGTTTGGCCACCCAGCCGAAGCAGCTCATGAGCACAAATGTATTAGCACCAACCTCAGAGTTAAGATGGACAGAAATTAGTATCTTGTTACAAAATGGTTAATCCATGCTTAACATTAAGGTCTGTCTGGGTTGACTGACAAGTTGATGCCATTACATCTTGGCTTTGTTTTTAAGCTTTGTAATTTGCTCATTTCCATCTTCACTGTTTTGAACAAATCAGACGACAATCCAAAGCAGAAGACACCAATAAGATTGTAGAACAAAGAGAGACACACAGCTAAAATAATATAAAGGCAGTGATGAACAGTCAGACTTTAGTGCTATAAATGCTAATTCTGTAAATATTTCTAATCTCTGTGGTATTGACTTTAACCTGAGCACATGAGAGGAGAGTGAAAACCTACTGTATCTTCCACTTGAGCCTTAACTCAAAAACATGTGGAACAGCCATGTTAATCCATAAAAGAACTCAATTTAATGCTTCTACTGTTATCTCAGACCCGCATGGGTGTTTTGTGATGGTCTCAGGGCTCCTGTACCATAAGCCTGTGGTTCTGATAAATATTTATGCCCCGAACTGGGATGATGATAAGTTTATTGGCAAAATAATATCATTAATTCCAGATATGAGCTCAAAACAGCTGATTTTTGGTGGAGACTTGAACTGTGTGATGAACGTAACACTTGACCGTTCCAGCTCTAAACCTACAAATCTCTCCAAAAAAGCCAAGATATTATCTGTTTTTTATGGCCCAAACAGGATGTGTTGACCCCTGGCGATTTTTATTTTCACAAAGTAAGTCATTTTCTTTTTTCTCTAATGTACATCATTCATATAGTAGAATAGACTATTTCTTCATTGATCAGAATGTTCTCCCCTTAGTCAAGAATACTGAATATTTAACCATTGAAGAGTCAGATCATGCCCCTGTGCTTTCAGACCTCGCCTTTCTTCTCTACCAATCAGAACGCCCGCCCTGGAAATTAGACGGGACTCTCCTGGCAGAGGAGGGTTTCTGTGAAATGATGTATAAGAAAAAAAAAATAGATGACTTTCTAATTTTTAAGATAATGTTTCACCTTCTCTCTTGTGGGAGACACTAAAGGCTGTAATCAGGGGAGAAATCATCTCATATTTGTTTAGAAAAAACAAAATGAATTGAATTAGGCAAGAGGAACTAATTAAAACCATTTCTATGGTAGATGCTCAGTACTGTCTCTCCCTCTCCTGAGCTTTATAGAAGGAAGCTAGACCTCCAAATACAATATAATTTGCTATCAACTGAAAAAACTGAACATCTTCTGTTAAAGTCACGAGGTTATGTATATGAGCATGGCAACAAAGCCGGACATTTATTATCACATCAACTTAAATGCCGCTCAGCCGCACAACAAATCCCACAAATACAAAAAGATGATGGTGAGTTAACAATTGACTCTGAAGCAATTAAAGAAACCTTTACTGCGTTTTATTCAAATCGTTATACATCTGAGATTACAAATGACTGCTCTGATATGGAACATTTCTTTGACAATCTTCAGGCTCCTCTTGTAACAGCGGCTCATAGGAATGAAGCTGAACTTCCACTCAATCATGCAGAAGTGACTACTGCACTAAAGGCGATGCAAAATGGCAAGGCACCAGGCCCTGATGGGCATCCTATTGAGCTCTTTAAAAATTTTCTGACAAACTAACAACAATCTTACTTAATGTGTTTAATGATTCTTTGTCTTGTGGGTCACTTCCAGAGACAATGGCTGAAGCATCTATTTTCCTCCTGCTGAAATCAGGTACAGACAGCACAGAGCACGGTTCATACCGTCCCATCTCACTCCTAAACTGTGATGTAAAAATCTTGGCTAAGGCTCTTGCCCTACATCTAGAAACTACAATCCACGACGTAATATCTGCTGACCAAACTGGTTTTATTCCAGGACGTCACTCATTTATGAATGTCTGTCGGCTCAATGTTATTCCTACTGTATATTACTGTATACTACTATTCTTATTGTATATATTGTATATCTTATTCATCTGTTCCTCTGTCTCTCCTGCTGCTTTGAGCATGTACATGACAAAAGAATTTCCATCCATCCATCCATCCATTTTCATCCGCTTTATCCGGGGCCAGGTCGCGGGGGCAGCAGCCTAAGCAAAGAGGCCCAGACCTCCCTCTCCCCAGCCACCTCCTCCAGCTTATCCAGGGGAATACCAAGGCGTTCCCAGGCCAGCCGAGAGATATAATCTCTCC
Organism: Mchenga conophoros; assembly: GCF_057382185.1. Lineage (NCBI taxonomy): Eukaryota > Metazoa > Chordata > Actinopteri > Cichliformes > Cichlidae > Mchenga > Mchenga conophoros. The sequence continues at coordinate 14,714,675 of NC_140544.1, read as the reverse complement.
AGCGTGTCCTGGGTCTGCCCCGGGGCCCCCTCCCGGTGGGACATGCCTGGAACACCTCACCCAGGAGGCGCCCAGGGGGCATCCTTGTCAGATGCCCGAACCACCTCAGCTGGCTCCTTTCGATGTGGAGCAGCAGCTGCTCTACTCTGAGCCCCTCCCGGATGGCCGAACTTCTCACCCTATCTCTAAGGGAGAGGCCAGCCACCCTTCGGAGGAAGCTCATTTCTGCCGCTTGTATCCGCGATCTCGTTCTTTCGGTCACTACCCACAGCTCGTGGCCATAGGTGAGGGTAGGGACGTAGATCGACCGGTAAATTGAGAGCTTCGAAAAAAGAATTTCCCTCAGGATAAATAAAGTTATTCTTATTCTTATCCAATCTCCTGCGTCCGGCGTGGTGCCTGAGGTGGTCATCACGCTGGATGCAGAGAAAGCATTTGATATCTATTTGCTTGTTTAAAGAAATTTTGCTATGGCCCTAATCTTATCTCATGGATAAGACTTATATTCATCACCCAAAGCTTCTATAATCATTAATGGTAAACGTTCACGATATTTTAAGTTGACAAGAGGTACCCGTCAGCCCATTGTTATTTGCCCTGGCCATAGAGCCCCTCTGTATTACACTCAAAACCTTGCCATCAATTGCAGGCATTCATAGGATGGATAAAGAGCATAGAATGTCCCTCTATGCAGATGATCTGTTAATGTATGTATCTGATCCCGTTTCATGTGTCCCCCATATCATCCACACCCTAAGCAGCTTTGGCTCCTTCTCTGGGTACAAACTGAACTTCAGTAAAAGTGAATGCTATCCTGTTAATGACCTGGCTCTTCAAATACAGAGCAGTGCTATACCTTTCAAAACATCCAAAAATGGCTTTAACTATTTAGGCATAAATACAACAAGAGATTGTGCAAATCTCTATGAAGAAAATTTTTTCCCGCTACTTGAAAAGGTCAAATCAGACTTAAAGAAATGGAAGCCACTTCCTCTATCGTTGGCAGGGAAGGTAAATTGTATAAAAATGAATGTACTCCCTAAGTTTCTTTACCTATTTCAGTGTATCCCACTTTACCTTCCAAAATCATTTTTTAAATCTATTGATAAACCTTTGGTCTCATTTATATGGGATGGGTAAAATCCTAGAATACGGCTGGATTTGTTACAGAGGCCTAAACACCTAGGTGGCTTAGCCCTTCCAAATTTCTGCCATTACTAATGGGCCTATGTTCAAAAAAATCATTTATTGGCTCCACACCCCAGATGAAGATTGGTGCCAAATTGAAGTGGCATCTTGCATTTCCACCTCCCTTAGAGCCTTGGTCACCTCTAGCCTTCCAATTTCCTCACGGCAGTACACCACCAGTCTTATAGCTATTAACAACCTCAAAATATGGGCTCAATTTCGAAAGAACTTTGGGTTTAAAAATCTTCTCCATTTGAGCCCTATTCATGATAATCACCTTTTCCCTCCCGCCAGATTAGACTGAATTTGCTCTTTGGCAGAGACAAGGCATCCACAATTTTTCTGACATGTACATAGACGGTGTATTGGCAAGTTTTCAGGATTTGTCTCAAAAATGTGACCTCCCTTGGTCCAGCTTATTTAGATATTTTCAAGTTCACCACTTCCTTCAGCATTATAACCCCAACTTTCCAAATATAACCCCATTTACTGGTGTTGATGGTCTGTTGAAACTCACATTTAAGCCTAAAGGTCTTATCTCAAGAATTAGCAATTGCATAGCCTCATTTAAGACTATAACAATGGCAAAGATCAAAGTGGACTGGGAGAATGAGCTGGGGGTGGACTTAGAGGAGACCTGGGAAAGCGCTCTTTCAAGAGTAAACAACAGTACTTCTTGTGCCAAATTAAACATCATACAGTTCAAGATTGTTCACCGCATTCATTACTCTAAGGCAAGACTGGCCAAAATATTTCCAAACATAGATGCAAGCTGTGAGAGATGTAGAAATCCTTCTGCAGATTTAACACATATGTTTTGGTCATGTCCAACTTTAAAAGCCTACTGGTCAACAATTTTCAATACACTGTCTGAAGCATTGAATGTTGAGCTGCAACCCAATGTAGTTATTGGTATATTTGGTGCTAAACACAGAGAACATAGAACATTAAGGAAAAGCCACCCAAAGTGGCTCTGTGGTTGGATCTCCAACTTCCTAACTGGCAGACCACAGGCAGTAAGGATGGGCGGACATGTCTCAGCCTCCACCACTCTCAGCACTGGAGCCCCCCAGGGGTGTGTTCTGAGCCCCCTGCTGTACTCTTTGTACACATATGACTGTGTGGCCACTACCAGCTCCACCACCATCATCAAGTTTGCTGACGACACCGTCGTGGTGGGCCTGATCTCTGATAACAACGAGACGGCCTACCTGAAGGAGATTAGGAATCTGGAGAACTGGTGCCAGAGGAACAACCTCCTTCTAAACGTCAGTAAGACAAAGGAGCTGATAGTGGACTTCAGCACTAAGCAGGAGAGGAACTACCAGACCCCCGTCATCAACGAGTGCCCAGTGGAGAGAGTGGACAGCTTCAAATACCTCGGAGTTCACATCACGCAGGACCTGTCATGGTCCTGTCACATCAACACCGTGGTGAAAAAGGCCCGACAGCGTCTCTACCACCTCAGACGCTTGAGAGACTTCCAACTGCCCTCCAAGGTGCTCAGGAACTTTTACTCGTGCACCATAGAGAGCATCCTGGCGGGAAACATCTTAACCTGGTTCGGGAACAGCACCATGCAGGACAGACGAGCTCTACAGAGGGTTGTGCGGTCAGCTGAGCGCACCATCCGCTCCGAGCTCCCTGACCTGCACTCAATCTACAGCAGGCGGTGCTGGACCAAGGCCAGGAAGATCGTGAAGGACCTCAGCCATCCCAACAACAGACTGTTCTCTCTGTTGAGGTCAGGAAAGCGATTCCGCTCCCTGAAGACCAACACAGAGAGACTGAGGAGGAGCTTCTTCCCGCAGGCGATACGGTCTCTCAATCACACCACCACACAGTACTGACCCACACATATGGTTCTTACACACACACTGGACTTTCTGGACTTTGTTTTTGCACAACACTGGTCACTATATTCTACATTTCCGGTTAATACTTGTACAGCTGCTGTTATCGTGTATATATTTATTTATATTTAGATTTCTTCATACATTCTTATATAGTTCTATATTGTGTATTGTGTATTTTGTTGTACAGTTATTTTATTTTGAACTTTAATTTATATATTTTATCTTATTCTTCCCAGTTAAATTTACCCTTCATTCTAATTTGTGTTGTACAGTTATTTCATTTTTAACCTTAATTTATATTTTATTCCTTCCTAGTTAAATTTACCCTTTTTAATTTTTTCATATTTATTTCCTATCTTATTCATAGCCTTTTCCTTTTTTGTTTTCTTTAGGTCACGAGCAGTTGTCCAAGCATTTCACTACATATCGTACTGTGTATGACTGTGTACGTGACAAATAAAATTTGAATTTGAATTTGGTTCAGTGACCTGACACAATTTATACAGCTGGAAAAAATAAAGTATCCTCTCAAGGGGTTGGAGGAGAGATTCTTTGCCGTTTGGGATACATTGCTAAAACATTTAGAGAAAATTAAAACCATACCCATCTGATACTCGCTTGGTAGCTACCCTATACCCTTACTGTTGTGATGGCGATTAATCTTGTGCAAACTATTGCCTTTGATGGCAAATTTGATGTACCTCATTTAAATTTATTTTATTTTTTCAAATTTTTTCCTTTTCTCTCTGGATTTGTGTCCAATATGCTCTTGGGGTGGGGTACACATATAAAAAGGAGCATTGTGACTTCGTTTACGTGTGTGTGTGTGTGTGTGTGTGTGTGTGTGTGTGTGTGTATACGTGTACACACGTGTGTGTGTGTGTGTCTGTATCACACATGGAACTCTTCGAAGGCCTGGGACAGAAAGAAGGTACTAAATGTACAGCTCTTTTGTGTTGTTTTTTTTTGTTTTTGTTTTTTTTGTTGTAAAATTTATGCGACATGTCCAGTATGTACTGTGAGAGGAGCCAGAGGAAAGTGATCAAGTGTTGCATCAGGTGATCTGACTTTTTATAAGAAAAGAAAAAAGCAGCCAACAAGAGCTTAGCATATTGGGTAATCCCTGTAACACCTCAAGGTGACAGCCTAATGAAGTCGGCTAGCAGAATGCCAAGAGGGTGCAAAGCTTTTATTTATTTAAACTCCGAAGATTTCAGCCTTTGTCAAAAAATAATGATGTTTTAAGCTCCTTTAAAGATTATTCTGAGGCTGTTGGCAACATTCTTGAAGAATAGTTGTATTTTTCACAAATCTTGCTATTAGAGCATCATCTTTTATTGAAGCCTTGCTGTACTGCTAGCATCAGTTCACTGCTCTCAGGTAAATTAGTCAGAGTTGATGAGTAGATCCTCATAGCATGTTGACATTAAGCCTGAATCATTTGTCCTAGAAAGCACTCTGAGACAACGTTAAATGTCAAAGGTTTCAAATATACAGAGCAAACACAGGTAGTTTCTCTTTTCAGCAGACCCACAGTATGTCGACATTCCCACCCTCCTCACACTCGTGAGGAACTCCTGTCAGATATGTGAGTATCACAGTGAGTGGGGGTTTATGTCTGGGTCAGAGTGTGATTCATAGCTTTTTTTTTTTTTTTTTTACCAGCAAATTGTTAACAGTGCAGAAAAGTTCGCAGTGAAAATGTCAGGCTTTGCAGACGTGAACTGAGCAACGTGTTCAGTAAGATAAATGTCATATCTAATGCAGTTATAAATCGAAGATGTATTCTGTAACAGCAAAATATTTACTTAATATATGTACGAATGTACTATGTAAAGGTTTGGATAAACACACTTATTCAAGCGTTTTAGCAGTAAAATGTGTCAGAATTGGCACTGCATATTTGTGTCTTGTGTATTTGACTTACATGCACTTTTGTTTAGCAAATTTAAAAAAATGCCCTAATACAGAGTACGTAATTTAAAATATTAGTAACAATTGTATTTTAAAGGGAAGATGCAGTTTAACATAGTTCCTATACAGAAGACTCATGTGCTGCACATTCAAATCTACAATGACAGATCTTACTATCCAGTATGAACTGAATAAACTTAAATGAATAAATACAATTAAATCTTGACCAGAGTCATCAAACCTGCAGATTTCAGTAAATAATAATCATGTGATGCTGTGACATCCATGTGTAACATACTGCCTCATTGATGGCTACGAGATAACACAAGTTGTTGTGGGTGAGCCCTTCATTATTATTGAACATTAATATTGACTTATTCACAGACATGTGGATGATATTGTAGGTTTCTTGCTTTCTCAATCACATTACAGTTATAGTTTTTTTTTTGCACTTACCAGTTAATCAGTAGAGATTGATAGAGAGAAACTAAATCCAAATGTAGGAATTTTTTGTAAAATTTGTTTTGATGAATAACAATTGGTATTTTTTCCCCCCGTAATGCTAGACGTCCTTTGTAAGTTATTTAAGCAGCACTATATACCACATAAGAAAGCTCCTGATTCTTTGAGGAAACTGACACTGGTTGTCCCACTTTATTAATTTATTCTGTTTTCTTAGCATTTATTAGGGTGAAGATTTCAGTAGCTATGTTAATTACATAAGAAAACAATTGTATTACTAAAAACTACTGACATTGACTTATCTACTAATTTCATGTCCTTTTATATATGTGTGTGCTGTGGAATAAACGCGCACACACACACACACACCTTTAATCCTGTGAGTATGTGACTGTCACGGCTGCCGAGGCGAGCCGTGTGGAGTTGGAAGAAGGACCCAAGATGCAGGCAGTGGATGAGATACCGGTGGTTTTATTTACAGAGGTGTAGTGGCAAACAAACAGTGGGGCATAACAACTAACTAAAGACACCTAAACTGGGAGAACTAAAAATAACAGACCTGGGAGCATATGACAACGGGATGAGAAGCAGAGAGACGCAGATGAGGAACAGGACACCATGGAACACAGGGTAACAGACTGACACGGAGTTACACAGACGAACCGGCAACAGGCAGGAAAACACACAGGGCTTAAATACACACACACACACACCAGTAATCAGGGGATGAGAGACAAGAGGGCAACACAGCTGGGAGGAATCTGGGCTGACGGGACAGGGGAAACGTAAACTGATCACACTCACATACGACACGGACCTTCACAATAAAACAGGAAACTCAGACACAGGGAACCAGACAAGACATTGAACTAAACAGACAGATTCACAAACAGATGGGGAGACACCATAGACAGACAGATACAAACGAGACTCAGAGGCAGACCGAATATAACACAGAACCTAAACAATCATCTAGAAAATGATAACAAACTAAAAGCGCTGGGTCACCGACCCAGGACCATGACAGTACCCCCCCCCAGCGGCGTGGAAACAGTTCTGGGGGCCGACCGTGCGGACGGCAACAGCGGCGTGGAAACAAGTCCGGAGGCCGGCCACGCGGAAGGCAGTGGCGGAGATGCCCAACAAGCGGCCTGGCAGATGACCGACGATGTGGAGGTGGTAGTAGGGGACCTGAAGGCTGCATGGCCCCTGCAGCCCCAGGTGAAGCGGAGGCTGGACCAGACGAAGCGGAAGCGGAGGCTGGACCAGACGAGGCGGAAGCGGAGGCTGGACCAGACGAAGCTGATGAGGACGCTGAAGCAGAAGCTGGACCAGGCGATGCTGATGCTGAAGCAGAGGCCGGACCAGACGAGGATGATGAGGATGCGGAGGCCGGACCAGGCGAAGAGGCTGAAGCAGAAGCGGAGGCCGGACCAGGCGAAGCAGCTGATGAGGATGCTGAAGCTGGAGCCGGACCAGGCGATGCTGATGAGGATGCTGAAACCGGACCAGGTGAGGCCGAAGACTCTGAGGCAGCAGCAGGCGAGGATGATGAAGCCGCAGCAGGCGAGGGTGATGAGGCCGCAGCAGGCGAGGGTGATGAGGCCGCAGCAGGCGAGGGTGATGAGGCCGCAGCAGGCGAGGGTGATGAGACTGCAGCAGGCGAGGGTGATGGCTGGATGGGCTCCTCGGGCCCCCCAGCTGACGAGGCAGGAGGCTGGACGGGCTCCTCGGGCCCCCCAGCAAAAACAGTCTCAGAACCAGTGGGCACTGGAGCCCCTGGCACACACAGAACAGAACCAGCAGGTGCGGAGACCTCTGGCAGGAACGCAACAGCACCAGCAGGCACACGGGCCTCTGGCAGGGACAGAACAGGACCAGCAGGCACGCGGGCCTCTGGCAGGGACAGAACAGGACCAGCAGGCACGCGGGCCTCTGGCAAACACATAGCGGCCTGCAGCTGCGCAGAGCATTGACCCTGCTCAGGCAGCGACAGCCGGGTGCAGTCCTCAGCTGGCTTCTTAAACTCCAGGGGTCCAGAGTCTGATGGGGGCTGAAACCCAGCCTCTGGGGAGGCCCTGGAGTGCATCTGTTACGACCCGGCTCAAAAGCCGCAACATTAAAAAAAAAGGAGATGAATAACAGAGTGTGGGTGAGAAGAGGTTTCATCCTAAAATGGAAAACCAGGTTGGCTAAAATGGCTGGTGCCACCAAGGCAAAGACTAGTGCACTGCCGGAAAGCTTGCCTCAGGTATGCTTTTATCCACACCTGACTAGGTGTGGCCAATTAGCACCAGCTGAAAACACTGAGACGATTAAAAGCTGCAGAGGGACGTAACAGCATCTCAGTCTCAGAACTGGCCAGCCTTTGAGGAATGTTGACATTATTATTAGATTTGTCTCTCTGCTTGGAATGGATGGGCGAGGAATAGTGTCTTTCGGGTAGAATTGACTTATATTGTTTTACAGGTGAAGCAACTGACACAGGATGCAGGGCTGGTGGCTGCTGAACGGGAGGCTGAACTGAAGGTGACTGACATAATGGTTGTGATGACAACGGTGGTGAAGTTGGAGACTGAACGGAGGATAAAGCTGATGATTCTTCTGCCAACTGAGCTACAGACCGGGCTATGGATTGTAACATGGTTTGTAATAAGTCCGGCTGTGACTGTAATTGAGCTCTGGATTGTGAGGCTGAATGTGGCGGAGGTGGCAACTGGGCTTCTGGCCGGGCGGCTAACTGAGCTTCTGGCCGGGCGGCTAACTGAGCTTCTGGCCGGGCGGCTAACTGAGCTTCAGGCGATAAACAGTTTTTGTCCTGTGCCGTACAGAACATCACCCCTGAGTAAACGGTCCCACAGTTCAGACCAACAATACTGTCCTGTCCACTCACCACAGCTGGCCGCTCGGAAATCCCCAGGTCCGACTGTGGCGAGGAGCGTCGGCAGCGTGAGCGCCGTTTCCCCCTTGAAGGCTGGGTTGACGGGCCGGGCAGAACATCCTCTGTCGGACCGGGCAGTGAAGCATGAGTTGCAGGGTGGGTGGTAGCAGCCGGGGGGTGAAGACGGAGTCCGTTCAGAATGAAATTCTGTGCGAGCGGGTGAAGTGAGCTGAGCAGCCAGGGGAGACCAGAAACCAAGCGCTGTAGCCGATTAGCCACGGCTTGGCGAAATTCTCTCCCCTCGTGCTCCAGCCACGCGTTAATTAATTTGTCCACGGAGTAAACAATGTCCTCCCGGAGCTCCTTGGGCGGGTTGAATGCTGCTGGGTCCATAGTGGCCGGTTCATACTGTCACGGCTGCCGAGGCGAGCCGTGTGGAGTTGGAAGAAGGACCCAAGATGCAGGCAGTGGATGAGATACCGGTGGTTTTATTTACAGAGGTGTAGTGGCAAACAAACAGTGGGGCATAACAAATAACTAAAGACACCTAAACTGGGAGAACTAAAAATAACAGACCTGGGAGCATATGACAACGGGATGATGAATAGCAGAGAGACGCAGACGAGGAACAGGACACCGTGGAACACAGGGTAACAGACTGACACGGAGTTACACAGACGAACCGGCAACAGGCAGGAAAACACACAGGGCTTAAATACACACACACACCAGTAATCAGGGGATGAGAGACAAGAGGGCAACACAGCTGGGAGGAATCTGGGCTGACGGGACAGGGGAAACGTAAACTGATCACACTCACATACGACACGGACCTTCACAATAAAACAGGAAACTCAGACACAGGGAACCAGACAAGACATTGAACTAAACAGACAGATTCACAAACAGATGGGGAGACACCATAGACAGACAGATACAGACGCAGACTCAGAGGCAGACCGAATATAACACAGAACCTAAACAATCATCTAGAAAATGATAACAAACTAAAAGCGCTGGGTCACCGACCCAGGACCATGACAGTGTCAGTGTTCTTATTTCCATGCTGAGCTGTCACCCAACCACCAGTTAGAGTCCCGAGCATTTAATCATCTCTGTCACAATGCTTGCTCTCATTGTTCCTGCTTCTTTTCCTGACAGTTCATGAGACCTTGAAAGACAAAGTAATGCTGTCTGGAATGATGCATTACCTCAGATTTTTGTCTGAGGTGAAGAATTATATTCTAATTTTCGGTCTAATGAATGGATCCAACAGATGCTGTGAAGCCTTTTAGGACAGCACTGCATGTTGGTAGACTGCCGTGTTGCTTAATAATCTACTGGTTAGATTTTTAGAGGACAAACATTATCTTGAAGGGGCTTAATATTTGAAAGCTCTTAGGCTTCTTATGTTCTTATTCTCTTATGTTTTCTTGCAGATTATTAATTAAAAAAAACATTTAGATACCAGCGTCTATTTTTGAAGCAAAAAGTGTGTAGGGAGAGTGTAGCATCAGTAGTTTGAGTTTTTGCACCAAGAAGCATGACTATTAAAAAAAACAAAAAAAAAACCCAAAAAATTATAATGTATGATTACACGGAAAGGATTATTTTCTATACGGTAATGTGTAGTTACTGTAGTATGGCTGGGTGGAGTAGCATAGTAAAAACAATGATATGTGGATTAGAGCAGTCATACAAACATCAGAACAGAAATATTTTAGAAATGTATCAAAAACGTATTTGAAACTAAAAATTACTGAATACACAAAACTGATTTCACCCAAACTGGAGCTGGCACAATGGAAATTAATCAACCATAATATTCAACCACTAAAACAATTTTTGTTTTAGTGTGGCGAGATTATTATAGTATCTTATGCCACCTTATACCTCTAATCAAAGAATTGTTGAGTCATTATACGACTATAGGCCACATTACGCCTTGGATTAAAGATTGTGAAATCATTACACTGTTTTATGATGCATTATACTGCTGATTTATAAGAAATACTGTCTAATTAGAAAGGAAGGAATGCAAGTAAATTACTATAATATGGCATCTTAATGAAAAGTAATCACATGCTTTACTATAGTAAATGTGAAAATTTACAGATAATAACAATAATTTTGGCAGAACAACACAACTTTTATTAAATTGTCCATTACTAAGCAGGAAAGAGAATCCTGCCTCTGAAATCAAAAATTTAGTTTTGAATTATTACCATTAAATAACAAGTAATAGTATTAAAAATGAATTGTATGAATTAAAACAATGTCATTACAAACCTGTTATTACTGTAAATTGCTGTCAGAAGTTGCTTGGCACTCATAGTAGAGTCTCATAATATGTCTTTTATTTTTACGTAGATTGCTAAATAGAATCCGGAAACAGGTAAACATAAAAAAAAAGAATAAAAATAATCTCTGAAGTTTCTGACACACACAAAAAAGTCCATGGGCAGCAGTCAGTTTTTAGACACTGTTTAATGCTCCTTTGTGTTTTAATTGTGGAATTCATAGCTATACAGTGTAATCACAGAGGGATGCTTCACTCATTTGTACCACTTTGAAAGTTTGCCATACAATTGCAGCCTTCTTCATAATTACCAAAAGCAAAGATAAGGAGCAGTGCTCGGTGTCAGCCGTGTCTGCAATAGAAACAAAACAGCAGTTTCTCTTTTGACTCAGAAATACAACAATGAAGAAACACGATTTATGTCTCTCAGTCTGGGGCTTCAGCTGGAAAAAGGCTGAATCTATCATTTAGTTATGCTTACTTTTGCGTGTCTTTCTGCAAGCAAGGCAACATTTAACACTGTGCTGGAGCTCATTAATTTCAAATTATGATTTGGTAAGAGATACACTATATGTCTGTATATATATCGGATCTCAGCTGACCCTTCTCACCCTGGACACAGTCTGTTTGACCTGCTCCCCTCAGGCAGGAGGCTCCGGTCCATTCGCACCAGAACCTCTCGCCATAAGAACAGTTTCTTCCCCTCTGCTGTTGGACACATGAACAATAACCATATGACTGTACCCGCCACTAACACATGACCCTACGCTGTGTCACTGCATCATTCTATGTTTGGCACTGATCACCACCTGCACTCATGTATATATCTTTCAATGTAGCACTCTTAATTCTTATTCTCATGTATATATCTCATGTATATCTCATGCACATATCTTTCCACGTAGCACTTTTAATTCTTATCCCTACTTTTATTTTTTTCCATGTCTATTTAAGTGCTATTTATGACAGCATGTTTGCACTGAAGCACCGCAGCAATTTCCTAATGTTGTAAACCTGCTCAACATTTGGCAATAAACCCCATTCTGATTCTGATTCTGATTCTGATATGTGTAACGATAACTTGTACTCTTGTTATTACTGTATAAATATCAATCTAAAGAAAAGGACTTACAAATGTATTCAAAATTTACCTCTCTAAATCAAGGATTGTAATTGTATAGTGTAAATTACTAGTTTGATTCTTATTTAGAACACGACGTTAGTTTTTTATTATTATTGTTGTGGTTTTATATAGAGAGACAAGCTGGGTTAAACAGGCTGAATACTGTATTGACTTATTTCATGCTGAAGTCAAGAGTCTGGCCTTTTTAACACATCTTCGAGTTTGTTTTTAACTAGATTATTGATGTATGCATCACTTAGGGTTATGTTTTCAGCCATGGCTTTCCAATCTTGACTTTTGGCATATAATGTGTCAACCCCTCATTATTTTAGTTTATTAAACATGACATTGAGTGAAACGTGTTTCATGAGGTCACACTGATCTTTGACCATCAAATTCTGATCCATTTATCCCTGATTCCAAATGGATGTTTATCCCTGATGTAATTGAATTTCCTCTAGCCTTGTATATCACATTCATAAAAATGCCATCATCTCACAGATGTTGATACCTCAGAGTGCTACCATGACAACAAGAATAATCAGAACTGCACAGTATGATTACTAAGGGAGAACTAATTAAAGCCCCGGGCGGGAAGCAGGGAACACCCACAGACACTCGGGGATGCTGGAACACATGTTGTGACACACCAGCTGTATGTATGCATGGATGAATACAGTTATATACTGTAGAAGACACCAATTCAGACACAGACCTGAGACCTAGTGACACATACTCAGTGGGGTATGCAGATGCACAGAAACTACAAACCACAAAGAACAGACTTGGTCAGAGCAGAATAAGGATTAAAACAGTCACTGCAAAAGCTTAAGCACCTCTGGTAACACAATTCCTTATAAATATATAATTTAAGGTCTTCTGCACAACAACAGAACAATTCTGTTATTTCAATGCACATTTCTTCTTTTTTGTGAACCCTTTTCATAAAATTACTTTACACTGTAAAAAATTGGGTTCCATATAATGAAAATTGATATGATCATAACTCTAACCTGCTTATTTTTTTTGCTGTGAGATTCTGTGGCTTAAACTCCAGCTGCAACTTGATTGAAGTAATTTATTTAAGGTGTTTACTTTTATTTATATTCTTATCCTACATGTAGAACGTGTATATGTTTATGTTTATTTGGTTCATACCCTCCCCTGTTAGATATGAGCTCATAGGTCTTTGGAAAGAGTCAAGAGTAACAATAAAAACCTTGATTGTAATTTAACGAGGAGAACAAACAGCACACCCTGGTATTAACGCTTTTGACATTTCTTCCTTCCTTTTTTTTACTCTTCCTTTGTCGCTGTCCTTCCCTGTCACTCGTTCCCATTTCTGGTCCTTGTTAAGATTCCTAGGAGGTGCCAGGAGGCGTCAAGGAAAGACAAGTCACTAAACGAACAGACAGATTGTTAATTTCCCTCCCCTGGGCACAGACTGAACGGGGAAATCCAACTCTGTTTGCAGACAGAGCAAAATACTGCCACTTATGTTAGCATCTCGACCACAATATTCCTCTCTCACTTCCTTTTTCCATCTTCCTGTCACTCAGTCACTTTCAGCTTTCAGAGCACAATAATAAAATCTATGCAGTCATGTTTTCAGCTCTCTTTACTGTTTTACTTTTCTTTCTTGGCACTGTCTCTGTCTGTCCTCTTGAATTTATCTTGGCCATTTAGTCTGTCTAGGCTCTGTTTTACTGCACAGAGAAGTATGTGGACTCTATATGTAACAGTGAATCTTATTTCACATGGTCCCAAAAGTAAAGAAAGAAGGAAGGAAACAAGGAATGTTGCTCATTAATTTTTAATAGTGCACTTGAAGAGAATGAAGCTGTTGGTGATATATACAGCTTTACAAAAGCACTCTTTTTTTGCTGCCACTTATGAAACATTTTACTTCTGAATCTCTGTTGCTCAAAAATCGCTTTCTTTGTGATCAGTGTAACAACTGCTATCACACTTAGCCCATTTTATTCTCTATTTTATAGTTTCCATTTTCATTGTTACTGCTCAAACTCATCAGCTAAAAGCTCTTCACAGTGAATAATTTTTTTTACAGTTTTCCTGACTCCAGATAACAAAATGGAATCTGTACTTATTATTATATAAAGTTAAGTTTAAGTTTATACTGTCAGTTATTACCAAAATATTTTGCAGATTAAAAGGGTTAATAATTTGTTTGAGGTAATTTGTTGCAGGCAAATGTGTTTGATTATTGTAAAAATAAAGGCTTAGTCACAATTATTAAACATACAAATTTAGCGACCATCTATGAGATGCTCTCGATCAGCTGAGCAAAGCTCCTTTTCAGATAACAATTACTCCCAAATGCTGTGCATGTAGTGTGTATACTTAATGTTGAAAAACATTGTAACAGTATTGCTTGAAGCTAGCTGGTATCATGTTGAATGATTGATTCAAGGCAGAATAAATCCAGCTAGGCCAGCTTTTTTCCAAATTTCTGTTTAAATTCAGTTTTTTATGTTTGTGTGTTTATGTGAAATTTAACCTCAGCTTCCTGTTTGTTACAGACAGAAGTGGCACCTGGTGTAGTTTTCTGCTGGTGTAGCCCATCATCTGCTTCCACTTGACATGCTGTGTGTTCAGAGATGCTCTTCTGCATGGCTTGGTTGTATAGCATGGTTGAGTTACTGTTGACCTGTTATATCAACAAGGCATGTTTCATCCGGGGAACTGCTGCTTGTTGGATGTTTGTTTTTTGTTGTGTTTTTATTTTTATTTTATTACTTGGACTTGTTTGTCTTTTCTTATCTCTGACCATAAACTCATGAAGGAAAATCCTAGTAGATATGCAGTTTCTGAACTATTCATATCTGTCCACCTGGCACCAACATCCATGTTCAAAGTCACTTAATAATGGATTGCATTTATATAGCACTTTTCTAGACACCCAAAGCGCTTTACAATTCCACTATTCATTCACTCTCACATTCACACACTGGTGGAGGCAAACCACAGTTGTAGCCACATCTGGGGCAGACTGACAGAAGCGAGGCTGCCATATTGCGCCATCGGCCCCTCTGGCCAAGTTGGTGGTAGGTTTAAGTGTCTTGCCTAAGGACACAACGACCAAGACAGACAGAGCTGGGGATCGAACCGCAACCTTCCAGTTACAAGATGAGCTTCCCAACCCCCTGAACCACGGTCGCCCCCATTTACTTACCGTAAATGACCTTTCTTCGTTATTCTGATGTCATTTTGAACTTCAGGTTTTCTTATCCATGTTCCTACAATGGGAGTGGTTGATTAGATATTTGTATTAACGGGCATTTGAACACGTGAATAAATGAATACAAAATGTAACCAAACCTCCATCGTCCTTGCAGTCAGACAGCATTATTTTCTTCACTTGTCAGTAATTCTGTTGTTTTCTAGTGTGGGCTGGACGGGATGGAGGTGGAGTGTAGCCTATCTGTGATATTTCACGTAGTTAGTCTTGACAGTGACAGTCCAATCCCACTCCATGCTGCTCACTTCATTTCTTCTTGTTCCTTTTTTCTATCTGTCTTTCAGTTTCAGGGGAGAAAAGTATCTACAGTAGGTCTGGTGAATGAGACAATACTCTAGTTCAGCTGTGCAGATTAAATCAGGCCTTGGCTTTCCACAAACACAGTCCTCACAATGCAGCATCTCTTTTAGGGCAAAGAAAGGAATGAGTGTGTGTAAGGGAGAAAGAGGCACTATCAGATCTCCTTGGCCTTCCTGCTGGCTCGGTTTCAGTGCTCTCCAGATTAACTGCTGCTCCCTGACCTTTAAAGCATCCCTTATTGAGCTCAGTGTAGCTTACAGGGCCATGCTCAGTCTGATAGCCTTATTTTATCAGCACAGCACCACAGGGCAGTGAGTTGTCACTTCAATTCATCCTGTTTTCTGTAACAAGCAAATTTCCTGTGACCTATGCTCCATTAATGTTCAGTCTTAACTGGACAAATGTGGTTACAGCACAGACACTTAATTTGTTTTTTACTATTGCCAGAGCTGGAGCTGGTGACTAAAACTGAAAGAAATATACTTAACTATAAGGAACAGAAAATATTTGCCTTTAAACTGAATTTAAATTTACATGTCCTTGGGGCACCTGCATTTTATTTTTTATATATATTTTTTTAACTATAAGTAGCACTGTCTCAGACAAAACACAATTGGATTTGCAAATAGCTCCATCCTGTATTCATTCATACAGTTTACACTATCTTGCCTGCTCTTTTGGAAACGGGGTTGTAGACATTTGGTGTAAGTATCTGTTGCTGCAGACTCAAAGCTAGGCAGGAGGACTCGGAGTGCAGCTGGCTCACTATAAAGTGGGAACCTTGAAGAGTTGCCATGCTGACTTCACAGCATACTGAACAGCTTATGAGTGGACTGTGGACAAACAGTTGACACAGTGTTACTGTTGCATCTGCTCTCCCTCTCCACCCTTCTGTCAGTCTTTGTTGTTGTGCCGACAGGCTGTCTGTCCTGCTTAAGCAGAGACCATATCAACTCAAGTTCAATACTAACAGCAAATGGTGGAACGCAGCTTAGTTATCCAAATGCCACATGGTTGTAATTAAACTAGTTTGCATGTATGTCTTTCACACATGAAGGCATAGCAATGTTTAAGTTGACTTTATTTCTTGATGTTCTTACTCCATATTAAAGAAGGAAAAATGATAACTGAGCCCATGTCACTTTGCACAAACACAGGTGACTTTCAGTTTTATATCCTATACGTTTTACTTTCAGACACTATGGCCTCATATTTCCTATTCAGAATGCAGAAAATAACTCACAGATACACATTGCTTCGTTGAGAGACCCAATCTATCACTGCAGACAAAAGCAGCCCAGGGTAAACGTATCAAATTTTGGTAAACAGTCAAATTAGCATTCCTTTAGTGGCCTCTTTTCCACACTATACTGCTAGGAATTTCCTTCTTGAGATCAGATAGAAAAAGAAATAAAAACACCATCTGTTGATTAAGACTCCCGCCTTGTTAAATTAAGGCGTAATACAACCAAAAATCTGGCAGTGATTTTGTTTTTCTGGCATTTTAGTTTTAGAAGAAGATTACAAAATAATCAAAAAATGTTCTTCGATATTTTATTCTTAGTTCCTGTGTTTTTTGGGGGGGTTTTGTCTCGGAATCAACATTTCTTTTGCCCGTGTGTGTATTTTGCAAGACAGTTTAAAAGCAAATTGAATAAGTATGATATGCTGACGGCACGTTCTATTACAGCTCGGTGAAAATGGTGGTAACAGTGTAGTAAGGTGAAAATGACCCGTAACAATATCGAAATATCAACTTAATTGCACATAGTTACCAAAGTCATATCCAAATAACAACAAAGTAATAGCTTGTGCTAACACTGGGTGTACTTGAGTAATATTATAGAGTAAGAACTTCTAGAAACCCCCCGAAGAAACATAATGTCACAGTCCTGGGTCACTTGACCCAGTGTTTAGAGTTTTCACATATTTTGAAATTAATTGTTTATGTTTAAGTTCATTAGCTAAACTAAGCTCATTTCTATTTGGGCTAGGTTGCTCTGTTATACTTCATTGTTTATTAGATTAGTGTCTTCACCCCCTGTGTTTAAATTCCCCCTCCTTCATATGTTTCATGTCTGCGTGTTCTATTTCTTAAGGCTCGCTTGCCATGTCTGCGTCCCGTTATGTTTCCTGTTTTATTTTGAAGAGGTCTGATGCCCCATGTTCATTGTGTTTAGTTTCACTTCCCTGTGCCATAATTATGTTCATTCCAGTCAGTGTTTCCCCATGTGTTTCCACTTCCCCTGATCACCTCCTGTGTGTATTTAAGTCCTCTGTCTTCCTTCAGTGTCAGTTTGTTTGTTGAGTTCTCATCATGTTTCAATGCTTCCATGTTTCCAGGTTTTTCCATGTTCAGGTTTTGTCCTTTGTCTTTTGTGCTTAGCATTTAGTTTTCCCCAGTTTAGTTCCTGCTAGTTTTTCCTTAGTGTGCATCTGCCTTTTGTTTTGTACCTTTTCCCAGCCACAAATAAATGGTTCACCTTTTTAAAATTATAGTTTCATTCCAAGTGTCTGCATTTGGGTCCTCCTCCTCCCTCCACATGGTCTGCCGGTGCAAACTGTGACACTTAATTTATATTTCAGCATAAATTTTGAAGTTAAACTGCATTTGGGTCTTAGCCAAAAAATAGGAGTAAAGGGCAGAGTCAAAGACAAACTCTGAGATACAAAAAATTGCACAATGACTACTAATCAACCATTAACTAATAACCTAAAAGAGTCACAACTAAACCCATCATGTCTGGGCTTAGTTGTGACCTTTTTAGGGCATCACTGTACAAAGAGATCAGAGGTGGTCAAACTGGTCAAACTGGTCACCCAGAATGCTTCTGAAAGCAAAGGTACCTTTGAATTGAGATTATATAAAATATATAATCTGTGTATATTGATTCAAATGACTGCCACTAAGACTTCTTAATGAATGACATGACAAAAGCTTTCGCATTAGCGATAAATGTATTTCAGCCTGTACAAATAATTTGTATTTTTATGAGAAACTGAAGTGTTTTGAAGGTGTTTAAGGTCTGCAAAAAAAGGTTTGCATACATGCATAATAGAGCAATTAATGACATAAGACATAGGACAGTGAAGCAAATGTCTTTTTAGACCCAACATAAGTCTGGATAGTAGCTCCTTAGTAAATTTGCATGAAATAAAAATGATTTTAGTGCCATAAATATGTAAAACACAAGTTCAAAGTAAAACACTGATGTTCATAAAACCGTGAAATTTTCATTAGCAGAGAATCTTTTTGACAGACAGGTGTAAAGAAGCAGGAGACGCGATATGGAAGGGGAGACAGCCGGTGAGGGAGCGAGTTTGTGAAAATGATAAAGAAAAGAAAGAGAAAAGCGGGTATAGGTAATATTAGAGGAAGAGGGAGATGGATAAAGTGAGGGAGATCAGTCTATCAGATCAATATCTGCTTTAGCACTCAGCTTCAAAGGCCACTAAGCTAAGCTGTGCTAGAGCAGCTTAATATAAAGTTCATGTGCGTGTCAGCAGGTGTGTCGAATGGATTCATACGTGTGTTTTTTACGTGCAGTTTTCAGTGTGTGTGTGTGAGGAAGGCTGAGCTGGGGTTTAATGAGCATTCAGGCATTTGAATCAGGCTGTTTGCTCCATAAAGCCTGCTACTGCCAAAAGCTTCCTTTGTGTGCATGGGTTTTGGTGTAAGTGCCTGTGTGGGCGTGTGTGTGTTTTGCTGGTATTACTTGCAAAACAAACGGAAAACCCTGAAAAACATTTGCACACACGGTGATGTTGCAGTGCAGTCTAGGTTATTGTACTGAAATAAATCTGCTGTTGTATAATTTGAAGAGATCACTTTCAACAGGCTGTTGTATGAAGTGCAGAGCTTCAGAAAAGGTTCAACCTCTTCAGTTCTGAATGGCAGCAGAGTTGCCTGTAAATCCCTGTCATGGAGCCGTTGCTAAGAAACTATGCTTTCAAGGCTGCTGATCTTTAGATGGTTGTTGTAAACACTTTGCAATACTGATGGCATTAAGAGTTAACAAACCAATACTCTGTGACACTTTCAGAGAAAGCATGCAACTTCCTTATCCTTTGATTTATCACAATAGACCTTATGACTCAAGCTGCACTCAGATCAAAGATGCTTCACATACTATTAATTTTTGTGGCATTTTAAGATTGTTTCTGTGGTTTCACCAACTAAAAAGTCGCATACTAAAAGGTTGTTGTACCCTCTTTGATGACAGCATTGTGTTGTGGAAAATCTTAAATAAATCTGCAACTTCTAGGTGACCGTGTCTTTTGAAGTGAGGTTTATTAAAAGAAAAAGAAAAACACTGCAGTGGAGAAAACCTTCAGATCAAACACCAAACAGTATCCTGAGGAAGGACACCGCTCTGAATTATTTTATACCTTCTCAAACAAAGAACATTCCACGACTCTTACGTGTTGGCCGTCATCTAAGGATTTACATCCCTGATAAGCAGGAGTCTCACTGTCTGTTTAACGTCTCCCATTACAATGGCCTCACTGTGTGTGTAGAGCACAAGGCTCATTTGTAGTGCACATGCATACAACTAAGTGAGAAAATGACATTACTATTACTAATGTGATATGATTAAAATATGTGATTAATGCACAAGAAAAGACATCTGCCACCACAATTGACATTGGCATCGGTGTGAAAAGCTTAAGGAGTGTTAGAGCAGTGCTTCCATCCAGAGTTGCATTATTTTTTTCACCATAATCTTGTATTTATAATGGGAGAGACAGACCACTTTTTTGTGAGTATCTTAAATCCTGCTCCACTACACCTGTCTGTCAAACACATTATCTCAAAAGCACAAGGAGAAAAAGCAGAATGAGTGTACCGGTAGGACTTTGGATTTGAGCAGTGCTGTCAGTGAAGTTCAGATGGGTCAGCGGTTTCTTTTTTTTTTTTTTTTAAGGGATTGAAACATTATTACCACTTGTGTTAAAAATATGTATTCATAGCATAACGTGCGTGTGTGCGATTTATCCTAGAAGCTTGTCCACATTAAATAATTGTTAAAGAGTGATCTCTAAGAACCTCTGATGCAGTTGTTGTTTATGGTACTGATGTACAAAAGTTGGAATGACGTTATTGATATTATTTATTATTGTTGTTTTATTACATGTGCACATGCAGAGATAGTAAAAGGGAAAGAATATCAGATGCTGTGTTTACTCTGGTGCAACATGGTGGTAAGGGCCCCGAAAAATATTTGCCTCAGGGCTTCTCACAGAGTTGGCACACCTTTGTCCCCAAACTAGTAAAATTACTTTTGCGCAATCATGTGGCTTTTAATCATGTGCAGAGCACTCATTGGTATTCTGAAATTTCAACCCTGGAGTGTTTTTTTTTTTTGTTTTTTTAACTTGAGAGAAAGAGAAGAGGATTCATGTTTAGAAATCTGCAAAAGATTGAAAGTGCTTTTAATTTTAGGATACGAAAATCCTCTGATAATGCAGAGATCTGTAAGAACATATTGTGATCATGAAGGCACTGTTAAAAACATAATCTGTGAATTTAGAACAGAAAAAAATCCAAATGCTCTGAGCCACTCTCAAGTATTGTTTGACCAGTTTTTGAAATATATTACCAATTATGATAAGGGGATAATGACCCTTAAAAACTGAAATTTTACACATACATAAAAAAAAAGATCTGTGATGCAGATGTAATTAAAGTATATATCACACACTTACTTTCAATACATCACATCTTATGAAGACTCTAGAGCGGCTCTTCCTCAACCTCCTCCGACCACAGGTACAACATGCCCAGGACCCACTACAGTTTGCATACAAGGCGGGTGTCGGAGTGGAGGATGCCATCCTGTACCTCCTACACAGAGCCCACTCACACCTGGATGGGGGAAAAGGCACGGTCAGGATCCTGTTTCTTGACTTTTCCAGTGCCTTTAACACCATCTGGCCCTGTATGCTTCAGGAAAAACTGAACAGGATGGAGGTGGACCCCTGCCTGGTGGCTTGGATCTCCGACTACCTCACCGACAGACCACAGTACGTCAGGCTGAAGGACATCACGTCTGACACTGTGGTCAGGAGCACCACAGGGAACTGTGCTGTCCCCTCTTCTCTTCACCCTGTACACCTCTGACTTCTGCTACAACTCTGAATTATGACACATTCAGAAGTTTGCAGATGACACAGCCATCATGGGGTGTATCTGGGATGATCAGGAAGACGAGTACAGAAGTCTGGTGAGGAACTTTGTCGCATGGAGTCACACAAACCACCTGCAACTCAACACCTCAAAGACTAAGGAACTGGTTGTGGACATCGGGAGGTCCAGAGAAGGTCCACTGCCGGTTCAGATAGAGGGGGAGGAGGTGGAGGTGGTCAACACATACAAGTACCTCGGGCTGTGGGTGGACAATAAACTGGACTGGTCATGCAACACAGAGCACCTGTATAAAAAAGCCCAAAGCCGACTGTACTTCCTCAGGAGGCTGAGGTCTTTTAACATCTGCAGGAAGCTCCTGAGGATGTTTTACCAGTCGGTGGTTGCTGGAGTACTTTTCTATGCTGTGGTGTGCTGGGGGAGCAGCACAGCAAAGAAGGACTCATCCAGGCTGGAGAAACTGATCAGGAAGGCTAGCTCTGTGGTCGGCATGAAGCTGGACACTCTGGTGACAGTGGCAGAGAAAAGGACACTAAAAAAACTGCTGGACATTATGAACAATGCTGGGCATCCTCTGCACACGGCCATTAACAACCAGAAGAGTCTGTTCAGTGACAGGTTGCTTCTCCCCAAGACAAGAACTAACAGACTTAAAAACTCCTTTGTCCCACACGCCATCAAACTGTTTAACTCCTCTCTGGAGGGAAGAGGGAGGGGAAACAGGAGGACAAAGGAGGGGGGAACAACTAAGCTGTAGTGCCTCTTCACCTCACTGTGCAATACCTTTTGTGCAATACTTTTGTTAATAGTCAATGGTGCAATAGACCTCAATACTTGAAATGTGCAATTCACTTGTATTTTTATTTTTATTCCTATTTATTCTATTTATCCCCTTCGTATATTTTATTTGTGTGTGTGTGTGTGTGTGTGTGTGTGTGTGTGTGTGTGTGTGTGTGTGTGTATGTATAATATTCTGTAACTCTGTAACTTCTGTCGGTGCTGTGCTTTTGGAAACCGAATTTCCCAGAGGAACCCACCCGAGGGATTAATAAAGTTTTATCTTATCTTATCTTAATAAGACTGCTGCTGAACATAAACACAGACCTTAGTGTAGACTGTTTCCTACTTTTGCTAAGGAGTATCGTGAGTGATATCTCATGAAAGAATAAAGTTACGTTGAAACCAAGCACACCATTGTTTTTCTTGTGACATTACCAATAAGTTTGATGTGTCACATGGCCCTCTTCCTATTGGGAAAAAAAAAAAGTTGTACTTTTAAATGGTTGACTTCTAAATGGCCACCATGGTCACCACCCATCTTGAGGAGTTTGCCCCCTCACATATACTAATGTGCCACAAATAGGACTTTAATATCGCCAACCATCCCCATTTTATTACGGTGTATCCATATAAATGGCCCACCCTGTACTTTTTTTTTTTTTTTAATAGATACAGCCTTTGTTGTGCCTTCATCCCTAACACCTTTTTATCTCTTTCGAATCTTGGTGTGGGAGTTTTAAAATCCCCCCCCCCCCCCACCCCCCGCCACCACCACCACACCCCACACACCCCCTTTCGCTACCTACCTACACCCTCTCTTCCACATGCATAAACATCTAAACTTGATGATAATTTAATGATTGTCAGTCAAACAGACAGCCTCTGTGCTTGGTTTGCAGATAGACCAGTGTTTCTTCCTCCTTTGGGGGGCAGAATAATGGAATAACATCCTTCACTTTAATGCTACTTTGATAGTTGAGCTGTTAGCCGAGTTTTGTTTTTAATAGAAATATATCATTAAATGTCCTCTAGAGGATTTTTGTACTGCCTGTAGCATCTTTTCTTTTTCTTTTTTTTTTACAGTCCTTTCAAAGTTGGATAGAGAGCATTAAAATACAACTTCTTTATGCAGTCCACATATATTGTGATTTTATACAAGTTGAAGAAACTAATGTCTTTTATTACTGACATTGCTAAGGTTTCCAGTTAAAACTGTTTTCTACTTTCTTCCAGTGAGCAGCTGTTATTTGGTGCCTTGAGCAATGGAACCACAATACTTAATCTTAAGGGAAGCTTACTAATTTTTCCTCCCCGACTTCCCAGCTGTTTGGGGGATTTACATCCAGCACTATTCGTAAGCCCAGTGGGACCTGGCAATGACAAAGTCTCCATAAAACTGACAGTGGCAGTGGTGGATTGCACCCAGTCCACCACTGGAGTGTTGAGAATTTTGAGATAGTGTTGACATTATTGTAAGTTTATCTGCAATCTTACACTTCTTTTTGTGGGGTGGCTGGTAGTTGAGCAAGCCACAGACTAATTGAAAGGTTGGTGGTTCAATCCCTGGTTGCTCCAGTCTGCATGCCTGTCCTCGGGCAATATACTGAACCCCAAGCTGTTCTCGGATGCATACATGGGAGTGTGTAAGTTAGATAGAAAGCACTACGGAAAAAGTACTTGCTGACATGTTGAGACATGCTGTAAAAAGTGCTTTGAATGCTCAAGTAGAGTATAAATAGATTAGAGTATAATATAAGTCTATTCGAGCATAGCTTTAAATATATACTAAAAGGGTTTGGACTGTGTAAGTAGACATTGTTCAACCGCATGAACTTGGGACTCGCTTCTGCTTTAAAAGAATACATTTAACTCCCACCTATACATAACATATGGTGCTAACGCAGACAAAGGATTATTAAATTAGCTCAAGATAATGAGCTCAAATAATCTCAACTAAAGTTATAAACTGTTGAAAAATTAATTTAGCAACTGTTTCCCAGCAAAGCAAAAAGCTGGGCATCCCCACCCATACCGTACTTTCCTTTTGAATATAAAAAACAAAATCAATTATTCAAATAATCAAATATTTTGTTGTTTTTTTATCCTATAAGCATGAAAGCATCCCTCATCATTCTCTCTTCTCTTTTATACTTTTTGTTTATTCATATCGCTTACTTTCTAGCTGTGTATCATGACGCAAGTATTTATGCTTGCATACCAAAGCAGAAATATGTGGCATGGCAGCTGTGGGCATAAATTATGCAGGCATGTATCTAATACTTTATGTAGGCTACTCTTTTGTATCCTGAACCATCAAGCAGGTAAAAAGAGAAGAAAAACTGCAGCAAAACAGAGAAAAAGTTATATCCACAAGTGCAAAGTTTCCATGCATTATTCTGCACTGATATATTTAAGAATATCAGATATATTTTTATCTATGAAAAATCTTTTCATTCTTATATCTCTTTGCTTCACTGGAATGTTTTGTCAAGATATTTTCTCACTGAATTACGTTTCAGCCATAAAACAAGCTTGATTTCCCCACAGAGATACAATGCATGCTGCATTTTTGCACTGGCCTGTGATAAACTGTGCATGTATTATTCAAAAATCTACTCTTGTGTATAAATATAAGTATTTCCATTTCAGTTGGATATACGTTTTTTTATTATCACACAAAGTTCTTTGTGGGAAAGGAAAGTGTGCTGGAATATGCCGGCACTATATGAACCATAACAGGCAGAATATACAGAGCTGTGTTAGATACAACAATTTTGATACAAGCCCCACATTCTTTATATCTGATTTCAAGGTCTGCTTTTCTTGTGGTTATGAATGTAATGAATCATTATTAATTTTTTATAAGTTTATGCAAAATGCTTCACAAATTAGGCAAAAACCACTTGTAGTGTATATACATATCCACACTGAGAAGCATACATTCAAGCTAACCTCCAAAAATGCTTTTTGACACATATTTAAAGCTAGCTACTCGTTAAGCCAACCTGATGCACTGAACCTGGCTTTCCACTAGGCACAAATCTGTTTAGTTTCAGGTTTGGATTAAAATAACTAAGGTTGCAATTATGGTTACAATAGAGAAACAGTATTAAGGTATTATTTCTAAAACTTGATGTCATATTTTAACATTTACCAGTGATTTGAAAGGGGCAGGGGCACAGCAGTGCCCTGTATTATGTTCCATTGCTTTGTCAAAACGTCCATCCCAACCAAGTACCTTTCACAAAGGATCTACTGTGGATTGCAGTTGTGGGCACTTATCTGGAATGTGGTCACAATGGTAGCAGTAAGTACCCCAGGGTTCAAATCCCTATATCCATTTTACTGGGAAATTCCAACGTATTCTCTGGCCAAAAGAGATGTATAATTGCTCCAGGATATTTTGAGTCTGACTTGTGGTCTTCTTCCAATTGGACATACCCAGATCCACCAGAATCCTGGTGGCATCTTTGTTGGATGCCCAAACCACTGCAATTGGTTCCTTTCAACATGAAGGATCAGTGGTTCTACTCTCTAATCAAGCCCGCTAGCCTAACCCTAACCTAATTGTAAGACCCTGACATTAAAACCACATTTTGAATCTCAAAAAATGCCTTCAAACTCACGGGGATGGTGGTTTTGTCCCCTATAAAGGCTGTTGGTCTCCCACAAGTATAGTACACACCCTGTTACTGAGTGTAGGCTCACACATGATTTCCACGTTCTTTTTTTTTTTTTTTTTTTTTTAGCTAACTTATGGATAAAGATAAGGCCATGGTAAGATGTTTTGCTTGCTTGTTGGCTCAGCATATCAGCTTTATTCTTTAGACCAGCGGTCCCCAACCTTTTTTGCGCCACGGACCGGTTTATGCCTGACATTATTTTCACGGACCAGCCTTAAGGTGTCACGGATAAATACAACAAAATAAAACTAGTACCGGTACCAAAAAAAAAGAAGATTTATTCATAACACACCTGAAAAGACCCAGGAAAACCGAGTTAACGATAAAAACGATAACAAAATAACGCTGAAAACCGATTAAAAACCCTGAAAACCATACATTTCACACCTGAGCCTCAACTCTCGCGGCCCGGTACCAAACGACTCACGTACCGGTCCGAGGCCCGGGGGTTGGGGACCGCTGCTTTAGACAGCAGTTGAAGGTGAGATAAAGATGGCACAAACCTTTCTAAGTTGCTCACCTGGACTTTACTTGACACCAAAACATGGGACACCAGATTTTCTCAGGCTTAAAGCATCCACATTAGCACCCTTCCCTAGAATACCCAGCTGAGACATCTGATACATGAGGTCATAAAACATCTCACTAGGTTTTTATAAATTTCAGTTTTGCACCTCCTTCTTTTCCAATTATTGTATTGGAGAGAAGTGCTTTATGTGCCAGTGTGCACTGTATGATTAAAATGGAGATTAAGTATTACTGTTTAGCTCCTATGACAACATTACAGTCTAGTCATATTCTGTCCCAGTAGGTTTTCTTTGCACAAAGAGTTTACTATCAATAATCCAGTAGTCTGCATTACATAAATCTGGAATGTCTATGGTCCAAATCTTGACAAGACAGAGTTTTGTTGCATATCATATGCCCCTTGGTAATCCTATTTCCTGTCTGGTCTCCAATGCTCCAATACCTGTGTTATTAAATGGGTAATAAATACAACAATAGATACAGGGGGGAAAGACAACTCTGACATTGTCCTTTGTTCACATCACGCATCATGATAATAGCTAAAAATGCAACATATGATGTTCTTAGCATTATCTGAAATAACAGACAGAGTGTAAAGGGCACACTGATATTAAGTGTTTACTGAATGTGTAAATTACTGCTTTTAGGAGGGCTTGCAGTACATTGCAAGGTGTCCTAAAGAAAAATCCTCTCAAACCCCACCAAAATTATATTTCTCTTGAGAATCATTACTTGCATCATTAATCATGTGCCTGCAGTTCAGGTCAAAGAGAAGAGAACCACACTTGAACATGATAAGCTAACTACTCTTTATATATGCTCCTGTAATAGTGGCAATGCCATCTCCTGAACCAAATCTCATCTGTTTTCTCTCAGTCTTTCACTCTCATTTGCTTTTCACTCTAAAGCCATAAATCTGGGCGACTCCTCTATGTGCTACAAACAAATCAAAGGAAAGCCCAGCCTGACCAGCTTTAGCCCATTCAAGCAAACATTTTTCTGTTTAATAATCAAACTCAATCACTCATTACCTTGTGAAATTTATTTTTCATGAAAAACTGTTTTGCCAGAATGCAGGCCTATCCCCCAGCAGTTCCAGTGAGTAACAAGCATTTTACCCTCTTGGACACATTGCCAACAGCATCCTCCTCAAGAGGGCATGGACTTTTTCAGTCTCAGCCTTTTGCTAAAGTGCTTGTATGTGTGACTAAAATGGATTGAGAAATAATGAGCAAATGTCTAAATATGTGTGTGTGGTAGAGATAACAACAGGTGAGTAGCTGTATGAGGTTACCTTCAGGCAACAGAACTGAGGAACTTATCTGTCACTGACCCCTCTCTCTCTCTCTCTCTCTCTCTCTCTCACACTCTCTCTCTCTCTCACACACACACACACACACACACACACACACACACACACACACACACACACACACACACACACACACACACACACACAGAACCAAATATATTATTTTTCAGCAAAAAGAGACTGGCAATTGTAAAATAACCTTATGGTGGGAGCTGAAGAAACGTAATTGTTTAATTAATTTAACGTAATTGTTATGAGATGGGATAAAAGCAGAACTGAAAAAAGATAGCAAAGATAAGAGTGGGATAAAAACAATCTTAGCAAAAATAATGATAAAATAAAATGAGATAAAATAAAATGACTTGAGTAAACATTCAAATCATTTTTAAGAGTAATTAAATTAAATTAAAAGGTGTTTCTGATTTTTCTTATTCCATTTAACTAGGCATACTAATGGGCCTTACTCGCCTTTTCAATATAGAGAAAAACTAATATTAACTTTGGTTTAGGTCAGGTCATCTGTAGTCGTTTGTTTCTGAGAACAAATAAAACTTCTCTGATTTGTCTCTAACAGTAAACTGCAGAGAAGAAGAAGTCATTTTAACTTTGGTGTGTATTTTCTTGTCCAACCTAGAACCAGTTTTGAAGTTCTTTGAGCTTAGCACAGCGATACACAAGTTTGTCATTTTTGTTTATTGTGCTGCATCATGATGGTGGAGCATCCAGGTCACAGGTTTACCGCAGTTTTAGACTTGATGGCAGAAGCTCATTGATGTGCGCATCAAAGGATAAGCTGTTAGCTTTTGTGACACTGATATTTTGATAAAGACGAACTGGATGCCAAATTTTCCTAGTAGATAATTATGTTTATAGGAAACACTTGTTTCAATTGTTAAGGGAAATTCTGAAAGTTACAGTAACTTGATGTTGCTGATAGTTGATCTTATGTTCTCCCATTTGCATTTTCCAAGATTTAAATTTCATCTCTACAGATCATAAATATTTATATTAATATGAATATTTTAATGCCTTCTGGGAGCTCTTTCTTTCAGAATCTGTGCTTTACTCTGAGTTATAAAACACCTCTACAACACAATTTAGACAAAAGTGAACATGTTTTGTAAATTATCCGCCTGAAAGTCAATTAAAAGACAATTATTACCATGTCAGTCGTGAATAAATAAGATCAGACAATTATGACAATTATGTTGTCAGTTAATTTGGATTGAACTTGACTATAGTTTAATATCACGCAGAAGAAGCAATTTTAAAAAGGGACAACAAAAAAGTATTTTAAAAACTTACCAACTGTGCTTGTTTTTTTTTGTTTTTTTTTAATTCTTGAACTTTTTCTTTATCTAATGAAAAGTGGAGCAGAGTGGTGGTCGTTTCTCTGAAATTAGTGCAGAAAACAATTTTTAAAAAAAAAGGATTGGGGCTTTATAAAAATGTGTTGAAAGCTCCATCATATAATTAAGTCTCAGCTGTAATATCAAGTTAATCTGTCATGATGAATGGGTTTAAATGTCATGTCAATTCAGTGCAATTTATGAAAGGGGAACATATTTTCCCTTTAATTTGTGTTCACATCAAGTAATCTATTTGAGGTCATGCTCATTTAAGCATCCTCTGCTGCACGTGCCTCTGTTTTCTGTATTTATTGCCATGAGCACAAATCACACACATACAGACAAATTCCCATTTAATTCATTTTGTTCTAAATGTCAGGTTTTGCATAAGGATCTCATTGGCTGCTTGAAAGGTTGAAAAAAGAATTTTATCCAACAAAACACTTTAATGCAATGACACACACACACACACACACACACACACACACACACACACACACACACACACACACACACACACACACACACGCACATTTGTTAGATTTAATAACTTCTGTGCACTACTCAGATCTTTTCATTTTTTTCATCACATTATTATGTTTAGGATTTTACTCTAATTTGATACATTTGATATTTTCCCACATAAACGTGCTCATGACAAAGTGGAAACATGCACCCTTATTTTCTTGGTTTTTGCTTCAGTTTTTAAACGTAAATTCTTCTTTATGCGTTTTTTATTTTATTTTTTTTATTCTTGTCTGTTTTTAGATTCAGCTTGTGGTCCACTCTGGGTTTAGGTTGTTTGCCTCTCTGATTATTGGCGTATGATCTTTAGCCTGCTAACATTTTTGCTGCTGGCATCTTGCTTTGGTTCCTCTCCTCTTTGGTAAACTGTCACATTGAGAGCTAGACTGGAACCACTAAGTTTACTGGGCATAATTTAGAAATGCTCACAGCTGTGTAAACAAGGCCTCACGATTCAAACTGCACATCAGGGGAAAAAGCCATGCCATGTAGTTACTCTGCGCTCTGTAGACCTTGATGATAAAACTGTGGTAGAGCACAGATTAGGGCAATGGTATAAAATGTTTTTTAAAGCTTTAAGCTTTTCAAGAACTGGAGAAAAGTGTGGTATCTACAGGGTGCTTCTAGAAGGTGACTATCTGGCCAAAGTGAGTAACAGTGTGTGACAGTCTTTGTATGAGATGTGGCCAAAAACCTAGACGCTTAGAAGTCCCCGCAGCATCTCAGCAGCACTCCATTAATAAAGGTTTTATAGTTAGGCATAAAGGAATACTGTTATGAAAAGGCAAGACATCCCACTTGGAGTTTACTACACATCTCTTAAAAGACTCTAAAAGTGTGTAGGAAAGATTCTGTGGTCAGGTGACAAAAAATAAATTATTCTGACTGGCCGTCAGTTACCATGTCTCATTATCTGCCAAAATGACAGTGACCATGAAGCGTGTTGGGGGAAGGTTCATGATGCGATTGTGCAGCTCAGCAGCAGGACATACGGACAAACACTGCCAAATACTGCCAAATACTGCCATTTTTTCAGAAGCTGCCAACGTTGCACCTCCGTTGGGATCAGTTCCTTAAAGCACTGACTGCGGCAGTATTGGCAGCTAATCGTCCATGCTAGAGCCTGGATTAGAAAGCGGGACGGTAGCCAAAGTGCGATCGATGAGGCCATGATTTGTGTCCTTTTGGGGACCATCCTCCTGGTCTGATTAGGTTTGTTTTCACTTGCTTTTTGTTTTGGATTTTACTGCAAAAGTAAGGATTTGAAGAAAGATGTTATTTGTGTCAAAATATTCTTCTATTATAAAGGTAGCCCTTTAAAAGTTATGTTTAAGGGGGTCCAGCATGTTTAAATTTGATGCCAAGTGGTCATGACCTGGTGACACCAGGACATTGTGTTTCTCAGATGCCAGCAGCTATTATAAAATGGCAGTGTTTGGTGCTCTGGGAATAGAAACAGGCTTGGGAGATTAAAAAAACGAATGGAGCCAAATACAGAGAGGTCCTTTGAATCAAACCTACTCCAGTGTTCACAGTAGGGACCTGAGGCTGCAGTGATGGTTCACCTTTCAGCTTGACAATAACCCAAAGCATACAGCTCAGACAATGCTGTAGTAGCCTAGGGACAATTCTGACTGCCCTTGCGTGTTTCAGCCAAAGCCAAGACTTCAACCGCTTAAAGACCAAAAGATGACAGCTCACAGATGCTTTTCATCCAATTTGAAAGGTTCTGTCAGAGAGAATGGGATTAACTCCCTGAACCCAGGTGTGAGAAGCTTCAGAAGCTTGTAAATACTTACCCATGAAAACTCAAGGCTTCCAAAGAGAGTTCAGCAAAGTCTTTTTTTTTTTTTTTTCAAAAGGATCCTTTTAGAGAATTTATGAAATTTTATGCAAAATTTTATCCATTTGCAGGAAAAGGCTCTCATGGTTTTCAAAAGACCAGAGAAACATTGATTTTTCAGTCTCATGTTGGTATAATGACACGAACAAAACATTCTGCCCTTTTGCATATATATAAATATATATTCATTCCATTTTAGCCACACTTGTCCTTATCTTTCTCCCTATCTTTTTACTCTTTTTTTCCCCCCCTCTGTTCTCATTACCATAGCTTTTTCTCCTCACAGGTATCTTGCTAGAGTAGAACAGCAAATTAATTTTCTGAGAATACATTAACGCCTTGTATCCACCGGCATTGCTGTGGATATGCACACATTGTGTGTGTGTGCGTGTGCCTGTCTGTGTGGTGTGTGTGTGTGTGTGTGAGAAAGAGAGAGCGAGAGGCTGAGACATGGAGGAAAAAATGGGATTGCAAGGTGATAATGTGAATGTATCACCACAGGGGGTGATTATAATTAGACCTCAATGTGGTAAAGCTGTATAATTGCACACAGACACACAAGCATAAAACAGTGTTGCGTTGAGTTTTGCCCCATTTTTTTCTGACTCAGCTTATTCTCCCCCTCATCTGCTTTTTTTTTTCTTTTCTTTTTTTTTTTTTAAATCCCAGCATGCATTAAACCTGACCTAGTAATTTTTTATTTTTTTGGCATCTACCTGAGAAAAATCCACTGAACTTTTGCAGAAAAAAATATAGAATAGAATAGATTAATCCTTTAATTGTCCCACAAGGAGAAATTTGGTATGTATATGTAACAGCAGAAAAAAAAAACCCACCAAAAGGTAACCTGCAATTCTGCGAACTAATCCAATACTTTATCTTTCTGACCTTAAATAAGAGAATTTAGAAATTAAACTTACTTGCTTTATTGCATCTATGATCAAAGTGTTTACATGCTGTACTCTGTTTTAATAATCAAGGAAGCAGCAAAGCAGGAAAAGACATCTTGAAGCAAAAAAGTAAAACAAGCAAATGACTCGGGTATTACTTCAACCAAATATGTAGCATTTCTTTTCTTTATTTCAAATTTGGCATCAACTTTGCTATACTTGGCTGTTATTTATCGGAGGCTTTATGCTTGAAGGAATTTAGTTGTTGACACTGAACCTGCAGAATGCACATAGGAATTGGTAATCGTTCTTTCTGAACTTTGGAGTTTTCCCACAGCTGTTTTGTTTTATTTTGACATCATCTTAGATTGGTGATCATAACTTCTGCGCTGGAAATCACTGATGAAATACTAAAAAAAAGGCACAAATGGCTTATTTTAACCTCATCAAATAAAGGTTTTTGCCTAAAGAGATGTAACAGAACCTAATCAAGTTATACAGAACATGATCATATTTTCTTTGATTAGATTTAAGGTTCCCTAAAGAATCATTAGTTGCTTCTAATGCAATTGATGCCCCCACTTCCTCCTTGGAAGTATCACAATAGTTACTAGAGTGCTTGGTGTAGGCAGATTTTCCCCCAATGGCTTTCTAGGTTAAAGAATGCGAATGCTGCAGCGGAGGCTGCCTCACCCACCCTGAGAAGAGGGACTTAGGTTACAGAATTAGAAGAGATGGGAGTGATAAATGGAGGGTGGTAAAGAGAGGGACAGTGTTAGCAAGAGAGCTTGGGAGAAAAGAAAAAAACCTGAGAGACTGAACGACACAGAGTGAGTTGGAAAGATGTAGTGAAACAGAAGGGATGTGTGATAGATGGCAAGGTGTGATGAAAGAGAGGAGGGAACCAGGGATGAAAAAAACAGATTGATCATCATGACATTACCCTCTGCAAATATGTGTGTGTGTTTGTGTATGCATCTATGTGTGCATGTCGACTTTTCCTCATCTTTTCCCACTTATGTTTTTATTTAGCTCTTATGGAGCTTTTTATGGAGATTATGAGTATTAACATGGCATAAACACATGGATAATTTAATGTATTTTGACACGTGCACAGAGTCACATGTACACATGGTTCTAAATTGTCTTCAGGCAAAAATGACAAAGCATATGTCTTGGAATGCAAGAAGAGAGTGGGGGGAAAAAAAGACGTGCTCATTCAGCTGTTTGCTTGTGTTTGCCCAACCTCCTTTATTTTGTGTGCACTTGTTTGGAATGATCGAAGTAAAACCATGTTAGTCTGATTGCATCGTGTACTTTTGAAGATTTGCCACATGCATTATGAAAATCTCCTGCTCATATAAAGTTTCCAGAGCTCATTCTAACGGAAGTAAAACCAGCTCAAAAAAAATAAACCCTGGAAAAGTGTGAGGAACCCTGTCACTCTACTGAATTGATCCAATATTGATTTTGCAGATTTAATTTAGTTCCTGCGTGAGGTTGAGAGGTACCGGCTAGATATAGTCGGGCTCACCTCTACACATGGCTTGGGCTCTGGAACCAGTCTCCTGGAGAGGGGCTGGACTCTGTCTCAGTCTGGAGTTGCCCCTGGTGAGAGGTGGCGGGCTGGGGTGGGTATCCTAATACCCCCTCGGCTTGCTGCCGGTACGTTGGGGTTTTTCCCGGTGGACGAGAGGGTTTGTTCCCTGCGCCTTAGGGTCGGGGAACGGGTCCTGACTGTCATCTGCGCTTATGCGCCGAGTGGCAGTTCAGAGTACCCAGCCTTCTTAGAGTCCCTGGGGGGGGGTGCTGGAGGGTGCTCCACCTGGAGACTCTGTTGTCCTGCTGGGAGACTTCAATGCTCACGTGGGTAACGACAGCGAGACCTGGAGGGGCGTGATTGGGAGGAACGGCCTCCCTGATCTGAACCCGAGCGGTGCTCTGTTATTGGACTTCTGTGCTAACCACAGTTTGGCCATAACGAACACCCTGTTCGAACATAAGAGTGTCCATAAGTGCACGTGGCACCAGGACGCTCCAGGCCGTAGGTCGATAATCGATTTTGTAATCGTATCAGCAGACCTGCGACCATATGTTCTGGACACTCGGGTAAAGAGAGGGGCTGAGCTGTCAACTGATCACCACCTGGTGGTGAGTTGGATCAGGTGGCGGGGGAGGACGCTGGACAGACCTGGTGCACCTAAACGCGTAGTGAGGGTGTGCTGGGAACGTCTAGCAGAGGCCCCAGTCCGCGAGATCTTCAACGCACACCTCCGGCAGAGCTTCAACAGCATTCCGAGGGAGACCGGGGACATTGAGTCTGAATGGACCATGTTCAGCGTCTCCATTGCCGAAGCTGCTGCATTGAGCTGCGGCCGCAAGGTGGTGGGTGCCTGCCGTGGTGGTAATCCCCGAACCAAATGGTGGACACCAGAGGTGAAGGGAGCCACCAGGCTGAAGAAGGAGTCCTATCGGGCTTGGTTAGCCTGTGGGACTCCGGAGGCAGCCGACAGGTATCGACAGGCCAAGCAGAATGCGGCTCGGGCAGTGGCTGAAGCAAAAACTCGGGTGTGGGAGGAGTTCGGAGAGGCCATGGAAAAAGACTTTCGGACTGCCTCGAAGAGATTCTGGCAAACCGTCAGACGTCTCAGGAGGGGAAAGCGGTGCTCTACCTGCACTGTGTATAGTGCTGGCGGAGCGCTGCTGACGTCGACTGAGAAAATTGTCAGGCGGTGGAAGGAATACTTCGAAGACCTCCTTAATCCCACTGACACGTCTTCCGAGGAGGAAGCAGAGTCTGGGGATGAGGGGAATGACCCGCCAATTTCCGGGGGCGAGGTCACTGAGGCAGTTAAACAACTCCTTGGTGGCAGAGCCCCTGGTGTTGATGAGGTCCGCCCCGAGTTCCTGAAGGCTCTGGACGTTGTAGGGCTGTCCTGGTTGACACGCCTCTGCAATGTTGCGTGGAGATCAGGGGCAGTACCTGTGGACTGGCAGACCGGGGTGGTGGTCCCCATCTTTAAGAAAGGGGACCGGAGGGTGTGTTCCAACTACAGGGGGATCACACTCCTCAGCCTCCCTGGGAAAGTCTATGCCAGGGTGCTGGAAAGGAGAGTTCGTCCGTTAGTCGAACCTCGGATACAGGAGGAACAATGCGGTTTTCGTCCTGGTCGCGGAACACTGGACCAGCTCTTTATCCTCTCCAGGATACTTGAGGGTGCATGGGAGTTTGCCCAACCAGTCTACATGTGTTTTGTGGACTTGGAGAAGGCATTCGACCGTGTCCCTCGGGGTGTCCTGTGGGAGGTGTTGCGGGAATATGGGGTGCTACGGGCCATTCGATCCCTATACAACCGTTGCAAGAGCTTGGTTCGCATTGCCGGCAATAAGTCGGACTCGTTCCCGGTGGGTGATGGGCTTCGCCAGGGCTGCCCTTTGTCTCCGGTTCTGTTCATAATTTTTATGGACAGGATTTCTAGGCGCAGCCAAGTGGCGGAGGGCTTTCGCTTTGGTGGCCTCAGAATCTCATCTCTGATTTTTGCAGATGATGTGGTTCTGTTGGCTTCATCGGGTGAAGGCCTCCAGCTCCCACTGGAGCGGTTCGCAGCCGAGTGTGAAGCAGCGGGAATGAGGATCAGCACCTCCAAATCTGAGGCCATGGTTCTCAGCCGGAAAAGGGTGGAGTGCCCACTCTGGGTCGGGGATGAGTTCCTGCCCCAAGTGGAGGAGTTCAAGTATCTCGGGGTCTTGTTCGCGAGTGATGGGAGAAGGGAGCCGGAGATCGACAGACGGATTGGGGCTGCAGCTGCAGTAATGCGGACGTTGCACCGGTCCGTCGTGGTGAAGAGGGAGCTGAGTGTAAAAGCGAAGCTCTCAATTTACCGGTCGATCTACGTCCCTACCCTCACCTATGGCCACGAGCTGTGGGTAGTGACCGAAAGAACGAGATCGCGGATACAAGCGGCAGAAATGAGCTTCCTCCGAAGGGTGGCTGGCCTCTCCCTTAGAGATAGGGTGAGAAGTTCGGCCATCCGGGAGGGGCTCAGAGTAGAGCAGCTGCTGCTCCACATCGAAAGGAGCCAGCTGAGGTGGTTCGGGCATCTGACAAGGATGCCCCCTGGGCGCCTCCTGGGTGAGGTGTTCCAGGCATGTCCCACCGGGAGGAGGCCCCGGGGCAGACCCAGGACACGCTGGAGAGATTATATCTCTCGGCTGGCCTGGGAACGCCTTGGTATTCCCCCGGACAAGCTGGAGGAGGTGGCTGGGGAGAGGGAGGTCTGGGCCTCTTTGCTTAGGCTGCTGCCCCCGCGACCCGACCCCGGACAAAGCGGATGACGATGGATGGATGGATGAATTTAGTTCCTGTTTTACACACCCTGACCTAAAATCGGTGTTTCCCAACCACACATAGCTGTGCTGTGAGAAATTATCAGGTGTGCCATAGAAGATTATCTGGTTCCACCTGATTAGTACTCTAAGCGATTGGAGTAACGGGCAGATCAATCACATTCTTTTCCAATAGAGGGTCAGTACAACTACCTGCTCTAATTACATGGGTTACCAACTGCCAGTAAAACAGAAGAAGACAAGAAGAAATTACTTAATAGTCATGCGCAGCGCGTAATGGCAACAGATAAATATTTGAAAAGTAGTCAATCCGATCTGGGTCCTGGAGAAAATTCCGACCCAGATGAAGGCCCTAGCATGAGTAGTGGTCAGAAGAAAGCAAAAAAGGTATACTGGGGACAAACCGAGCCAATTCCGCTATACCTGGTGCACGGTGGAAAATTATCAATATGCTTTTTGTGACATTTTAGTTTGATGGTTTGCCGTGTGATTTTTCTAATGTGAAATATCTGCTGGGGCTCCAACAGGTTGGGAAACGCTTTAAATAACTACTGGAACTTAGGAATTAGACTTGGGTCCTTAAATATATTCTAGTCTATATTCTATTTACACATGACCTAATCAAGCATTAGTTATGTAAAATAAATGCCTACAACAGTTAAAGACTGTTTTTGGCACTTAACAATAGATCTACATTAACCAAACTTGTATAATTTGTTCTCTACTGGGACCAAATATGGCTGACAGAAACGTGTCCATTGCCTACTACAAACCAAAATGGTTTTATTTAAGATATTTTTGCTTCACTTTGCTTTCCACATGCACACTCTCAGTTAAATGACTGCCCACTAACTCAGATTAGACGTTGAGAAAAGTGAGATATTGCTATTCCTTGACAAATGTCTTCTTCAAGACTTCTCAGTCAAGACTAGCAGCACCATAGGAATATCTCCCCATACTAGCAATGATGCCTGGTGTTATTCTTGCATTATAATTGTCTGTTGATCTTTGCATAACTCATATATTGCCTATATCCTCTGTCAAACACAATATTTCCTTTCAGCCTGGTCTTCTTTTATAGCTGATATCTCGTGCTGCAGTTTAAAATAGTCACTTTTCTCCCATGTCACTTTTACTCTGTCTTTACCTTCAGGAAGCAGCTCACATCAAATTCACAAACCCCTTTTCTGTTGTACAAATTGCTAAGTGAGGTGCATCCCTGCATAGCTCCAAGACATGTGCTTAGCTCTTCTCTTCTAGCAGCCATAGGCCATAACTCTGGTCTCGGCTGTACTCCTTACCCTTCAAACACCTCAGTGGTGAAATGACATTCCCACCTCACACAGATGCAACAACCTATGTGGAAAAACCCATTTCTTCTAGGATCACTTCATATCTTTTCTCTGAGCCACCCTGAAAGTCTCTTGACCCTGATCATTTCTCTGTCATAAGGGTGGGGAAAAATATCCCCTCCACCCGCCTGTCATTTTCAGACTAAAAATATTTTGTTCTGAAGGTGGTGCATTTTTTAACTGCTGTCTCTTCAATCACAGACCTCCACTAGGGAACTGAGTAAAGGATATCCATTTAATAGAAATAGTATGAAAGCATTTTATTTAATATCAGTCCATTGGAAGCACTTAGTAACATGTTGCTAAGTGATGTGATTACTGTGTCATTAACAAGTCATGCAATGTATATAGTTTTATTGGTAGATGCTCAGTCTGGAGACTGAAGCTGTATAAAGAGAAACGGAACATCATGTTCAAAGAGGGTGTTAGATTTATGGATGTTAGTAAAAAGTCTTCTGCTTCACAAGCATACAGACTTTCTGTTTACCTCCAGCACACAGAGAGATCAACACTATATATTATGTAAATAAATTATTTTGAAAATAAGTCAGATAATTTTAGTGTGGTGATGCTCCCCATGTTTAGTGGCTCAGTTATTTGAAACTAAGCCACTGAATGTGGTGGTAATGACACAAAAACTGGATAACATTTATGATCACAAATATCAGTTGGTAAAGCTAAATGCTGAAAAGGTACAACAGTCTAGAGACTGTCCATGCTTTTGGACAGGTGGGACACTCATACTTTGGCGTTGACACAATGGGAAAAAGATTTTTAAAATTCCTGCACTGTATAGTATTACACACCATTCTGCATAACTGCTGGACATCAGGAAAAATTTACTGTGGTACTGTGATAGATGCACTTTTATTTTTATTGACTGTGGGTTGTGGGTTGACCAGACAGAGCTTCATATTACTACAAGAAATGGGAACAATTGGAAGGCTACCATGAAAGAAATGCATAAAATAATATAATAATATAGCTCCTGAAAAATATTAACAATTTTTTCAGCTCTTTGTTTCCCTGTTCCGACTGAAAAAAGTTGGGAAGAAATTGAAAAGAGGCAGCCAAATGTGAACATGATCGAGAGAGGCCAACATCTCCTTTGAGCCAAAGTTCATTTAAAAGGGACTGAGGCAAAGTGGAAAATTGTTCTGTGATCAGTTGAAATTTGAAATCGTTTTTGATCCACATCCTCTGGACCAAAGAGGAGAGGGATCATCTGTGTTGTTATCACTGCTTAGTTCAAAACCCCAAATCTCTGATGGTTTGGTGATGCTTTGGTGCAGCTTTAATTTTGACAGCAAATTTTTATTTATTATGGTTAGAGTTAATCAATGAAATATCATTAAATTATAGTAGACTGAATCTAAAGTTGATTTAGTTGACTAAAACATAAAGTGAACAAGTCTGTCACATTGTTACTGGTGAAAGTTGCTTCACACAGTTTAAAAAGCGTCAAATGTGAAATCTGTCCATAGTTGTACTCGACTCTTCCTCCCAATTTTCACGAGAAACAGGGAGAATTGGAGTTAGCTCTAAGCCCAGAGTGAGATCACTGATTGGATCACTTCCAAACTGTGCCGCCTTTCTCCACAACTTAGTTTTGATTGGATATCGTTTCTCCAGAATTTTTCATACGATTTGTATTTGTTAAAAGAAGTATCAATACATTTCATTAGACTTGTTGTCCTCATGCATTACTTTTAATTTAGATATTATGCCATTTCCATCAGAATAAAAGGGTTGTTGAATTATTGGTCAGTGAAATTTACACGTTATTAGTGCCTATGGATGTGCCAGCTTGAACATCTGGAAAGGCACCATTAGCATTGAAAGGTCACCATCAACATAGATGATGTGTGTTCAGCAAGACAATGCTAAACTGCACAATGCGGGTATCAGAGCAACATGCATTGTAGTAGAAGAGTCCAGATGCTAAACTAGTCTGCCTGCAGTCCAGAACATTCATCAACTGGAGCAATTAGGTTCATAATGATACTAAAAATATGACAAAGAAGATTCAGGACTGTTGAGCAGGTAGAATCAAAACTTGCCTTGGTAGACAAAAATGGGACAACATTCCTCTCCCAAAAGTCCAGCAACTGGTCTTTAGGTAGAGGAGTGTCGTTTTTTTGTTTTTTTTGGCTTTTTATGTTTTTTTTTTTTAATGTGTTGCTGTCATCAAATTCAAAATGAGCAAGTATTCATCTTAAAATGGTTTTCTTACTTTAAACCTTTTTCATTTTTCTATGTTCTTCATGGTTTTAACAGGAATTCATGGTTTTCTAAATTGAATGAGAGTGGAGAGTCCACTTGCATTTAATTACAAGAAGGAGTTCCTAAACAAGTGTCAGTATGGAATTAATTGAGATTAAAAATCTGTTTGGTTTTGTTTTTTTGTTTGTTTTTTTTGTAATAATTTAGCTTGTATCAGCCAAGAACTCCATAACAGCAAATGAACTGTACAACAGCAAATGCAAATGCTATTTATGGTCTCCTCACAACAATGATAAGAAAAATAAACTGGGCCAATATAGCATGTTTGTTAATACCGAGATACACATGTTAATTTGATCTCTGGTCTCCCACTCAGAGACACAGGTCTCTGAGTGTCCAGCATTCAGAAGGCTACCTGAGGACAACCATGTGACAGAAAATCTGCTCACACAGACATGTAGAGCCAAATGTAACTGTAAATAAGGCCTCTGCAATGTTCTGAAGACAGTTAACCTTGTCAGGTAGTGATGTCCAGCAGGTGAAAATGCAAGCTCCATGAAAACGCACAGCTGTGGATTCCAGCTGCGTTCGAAGTTCTGCAAACTTTGACCCCACAGAGTCGAGGTTTTTAGTTCAATCAGCTGCATTTCGATGTCGCATTAA
The DNA here is from genome assembly GCF_057382185.1 of Mchenga conophoros. Taxonomy (NCBI): domain Eukaryota; kingdom Metazoa; phylum Chordata; class Actinopteri; order Cichliformes; family Cichlidae; genus Mchenga; species Mchenga conophoros. The sequence continues at coordinate 14,673,753 of NC_140544.1, read as the reverse complement.
CTGGCATTAACTCAGCCAGTTAATGTGAGTCAAATCCAGCTGCTCATTAAAGCTTTCTGGTTTGATCAGAAAAGAAAACATTGGTCCATACGCCTGAAAATCCCAAAAACGCATTGTGAATTCTGTCTCGAGTCTACGGATGTATCCGTGTATTTCCGTGGTGCTGATGCTGCGCTGAGCGGACAGCTCCTGAAGCATTTGAAGTGTCAGAATGTGGAAATTTCAACATTGCTTGAAAAAACTGCCAGCTAGCAACGTCCCTCTTACCGGTAGGCTAAGTGATTTTTAGCCAATTACAAGTTGAATCTGGTAGTTGGGGTTGTTAGCTAAGATACCTTCAGGTTTAGTAAACCTAGTGTTAAGAAGCGGCACCACTAATGTGTGTATGCGAGCTAATTTGCGATGTGCACCACTGGCCCGGCCATTTATTTTTAATGCACCTTCTCAGATTAACTCACTGCATGTCGTGCCCAGGGTTGGACTGGGACAAAAAATCGGCCACGGGAATTTTGACTAGAGACCGGCCCACCAGGTATTAAAGCCATAAAGCCTTTGAATGAAAACAAACGCTGTTGTGACAGTGCTGTACACTGTCTATGTATGATTTCTATACATTTTACGTCAGATAAAAACTGGTGTATTTTACATTTTATATTTTGGGGCAATCGTGGCTCAAGAGTTGGCAGTTCGTCTTGAAATCGGAAGGTTGCTGGTTCGAGCCCCGGCTTGGACAGTCTCGGTCGTTGTGTCCTTGGGCAAGACACTTCACCCTTTGCCTACTGGTGGTGGTCAGAGGGCCCGGTGGCGCCAGTGTCCGGCAGCCTCGCCTCAGTCAGTGTGCCCCAGGGCAGCTGTGGCTACAATGTAGCTTGCCATCACCAGTGTGTGAATGGGTAAATGATTGAATGTAGTGTAAAGCGCTTTGGGGTCCATAGGGACTAAGTAAAGTGCTATACAAATAAAGGCCATTTATACATTTGATTCTGAACACGGCTAAGCAAGAGAGTGTGTTATCAAATTCTTATTCTGAGCTGCTCAGGGTAAATGGATATTTGAGAAGCAACCAAATGTGAAGAAGAAAGAGCAATAATGTCGGTAGTGAATGAGCAGTAAGAGATGAAGGAATGACAAGTATGACAGAGTGAGAATGGAGAGATCAAAATGGGAGGAGAGAGAGATGAGACTGTGCTGGCTCATGAAGTAAAGCGATGATGAAAGAGAGTGAGACAAATTGGCAGACAGAGAAAAAAGAAGGAAAAATACCTTCCCTGACGAATAGGGGGCAGTATCACTCTGTAGACAGAGAGGGCGGCAGAGGGAGAAAGGGAAAGCTAAAGTGAGGTATTGAAGAGGCAAAGGCAAATAAGCAAAGGTGATGAAAGGGAGGGGTAAGTGATGGGAGGAAGCTAGCTAGAGGTGTGGATGGGGTAAAGATGGAGGATGGGAGACAGAAAGGAGAAGAAGGATAGTTGAGCACAAGATGGAAGAGACAGAAAAAGAAGGGAAGGGAGGGGGGAGAGACAGTGAAGTGGTACAGCAGGAGCAGAAGAGGAGTGCATTACAGGACCAGCATGGGAACAAAAAACACTGCTTATCTATAACTATTTTGATACAGGCTACTACTGTTTGGATGAGTGTTTGCATGTGTGTTATCATTGATTTTTGTGTGTGTGCGTGTGATGTCCTTGGTATGTATGACTTTTTTCTCAGTCTTTATCCTTGTATCTGTGCATATGCTTTTGTGAATCAGCGTGTGTCCCTGCCTTTGCATTTGTGTGTGCATGCACATATTGGCAGGGGTTTAAGGAAACGTTTTCACTGCATCTGTCCTTGATATGCCCAGCTGAATACAGAGAGCTTTTTACACTACAGAACCAAGGCTCTCTTGGAGGCTTTGCAGTATTAAAAGTCTCCCTGGGCAGCGGCCATACTTGTGTGCAAAAAAAAAATATTGGTTTACAAGGTGAAATTGGATTAGCACTTCATTCCAGTCAGTGCAGCATTTTTTATGTTTTATCTGGCTGCACATTTTAATGTCAGTAGGACTCATGCCATTTGATGAGGTCTTTTCTTGCCACTTTACTTTTTCTCTGAGACTCTGACTTTCAGTGGCAATCCTATGATTTTAGACATCAATATTCTTTAACATTCCCTGGACCTAGCAGGGCCTATCTTGAGTAAACTGCACTCAAATAACACTGCTGCAACGAACAGGACAAAGGAAATTATATAATAGGCAACAACCAATTGTGTCCTTAGTGAATGCATCTGCCAGCAGTATCCCAAGAAAGAAGAGGAGCAAGAATCATCATGGAAGGCCCTTGCACGACATGTACCACCAGGAGAATCACTGCACAAAGCTAGACTGAAAGGCACTAATCATGGCATCACAGAAACAAGCTCTAACAACAAGATCGATAGGGGCTGGGGTCTACCACAACAGGCAAGACCCCAGGTGCAGGCTGTGCAAAGATGCCCCTGAGAGAATCCAGCACATAACAGCAGGGCACAAGATGCTAGCAGGCAGGATATACATGGAAAACCATAACCAAGTGGTTGCATAGTATATGTGAACACCCGTGCTGAGTATGGCCTGGAAATCCTACCATCAAAAAGCTAAGATCCTGTGGGATCAGAACTTTGTTTGGCAGCTTTCTTGTAATTTCTTTAGGCAGTCTTCAGGAATAGTTCTCTAGGCTTTTTGAACAACATTCAAAGCTCTTCTTTGGATGTTGTCGACCTTTTGTTTCAGTCTCAGTCAAATCATCCCACAATGTTTTAATAATGTTGAGGCTCAGGACATGACTAAACTGAGGCTGTTTTCTGTCCAGGTATTGTATGCTTTTACAATATTGGCATTCCTCCATTCCTGAAGTCTGCATCCCAAAGACTTTGTTTCCCTGGATTGCATACTTCACCCACCCTGTGCTGTGCAGGTCAGGACAGGCAGACCGTGTTGCTGCTTGTTTGTGGTCTAAGAATATCAGAATTGTATTCACTCAGTTTTGCTCTTCAGTAGCTATAAAGGATACTCGATTGGATTCACATCAGTGATAAAAAAGGATAAAAAAATTATCCCTTTTTGTTGCATTGAAAAACATGTATAATATATCTCTGCACACATCATTGTTCCAGTGCAATAGTGCCTTTTCTATTTCTCCTGAAACTGCACCACATTTGTGTGCTCTGAGAAGGAATTTACTGGACAGAACACACATATATACACACAAACACACATAAAAATATGAACCCCAGCGTACTAGCATGTAGAACACAAACATGAGACCGATGACATCCCTTTTCTTTGACCTGTCAAAGGAAAAAATATTAGGCCAAGCGTGTGTGTGTGCGTGTCCGTGTGCGTGCATATGCTTATACCTAATTTTGCTATGACCATCTGCAGAGACACCTGCTCTTGTGTTCTTATTGTCATTTTTCTCTTCACATCTTTTGTCATCAGATGCCATCCTTTATTTACTGCTTCTCCACTGTGTGTGTGTGTGTGTGTGTGTGTGTGTGTGTGTGTGTGTCAGATAGAGAGCAACAAGCCCCCAGAACATTGTTAGGCTGATCTAATACAGAGCAACACAGATGTCAGAACAGCTGATCCTTTTCCACAATACTGTTGGCAGTGTGTGTATGTTTGTGCATGTAAGAAATAATACAAGCCAGCTTTAGGCAAGTGTGGCTTTGTGCCACTTTGCATGTACTGTTTTGGCACTGCTGTTAATAAAGAAGCTGTCTTAAATTGCAATGCTGTAAAAAAAAACAAAAAAAAAACCAACAAAAAACTAACCAAAAAATTCAGAGAAAGACAATTTTATGTTTTTCTTTTTCACAATTTGTTTTAGGATTTCTTTCATACATGCTACAACAATAACAATATTAATTTTGTTTTCAAAATCATTTCTTAAGGAAATTCTCACCATGTGGTTTTGTGTGTTCTAACTTGTAAGCATTCACACCATTATTAATTCTCTTGCACTGGCTGCAAGGTCCATTTTAAGATTGTAGTTTTTACTTTTAGAGCTCTGTATGGACAAGCCCTGATGTTCATCAGTGAACTTTTTACATCTATATATTGCAAGCTGGTTCCTGAGGTCATGTGATTGGAGCCTGCAGGCTGTCCATCATGTAAGGCTGAGAACTAAAGGTTGCAGAGCTTTTTTTTTTTTTTTTTAACAGTGGCCCCCAGACTGTGGACGTCTGTCCAACTGAGCTTGAGAATTGTGTTTTTTTTTACCATTTTGCTTGTATGGGGAACTTTCATGTTTGCATGGCTAGTATGTAAAAATGTATGCTTTGGATTTATATGTTGGAGTTGCCCCTGCAAGAAAAGAGGGAAGTGCCATATGCAATTGGACCTGATCTGTATGTATAACTGCAACAATCTGGCAGTTTAAAACAGTGTGAAGTCTTGTTATGGTATGCCAACTGCTGTTTGTTTAAGTAACGTTAATATCATGTGGTCTGAACCCAGCATAAGGCTGAGCGTAAAGTTAGTATCACTGACAGCAATGTGCATATGGAGTTGTCAGAAAGAGGCCACTGGTCCTGTGTTTAATTCATCTGTGAGAATTTGACTAAACAATGTCATACCCAATATGTCTGCATTTGTATCTTGAGGAATAAGACACTACAGTTATGTATGGCTGTAAACATGATTATACGTATCTAGACGTGTGTGCGTGTGTGTGTGTGTGCCTCTCAGTGTCCTTGATAAAGTTGGACAGAGATTAGAGTGATCCGGCCACAGATGATAGCCTGTGATGACATTATATCTCGTGTGTGTGTGAGGTGTCCTGGAGGACAATTACACTGTAAAAAGATGGAGAGAAGAAAATAGGCTCCCTCCCTCTCTCTGCTCTAAGGAGCCATCTGTGTAGATGAGATGGAAATGCCTCTAGAGCAGTAAATTTAAGAATAGCCAGTGACTCCATATGCAAATGTATGGTAAATGACTCCACCATCCTTTCTACCTTTGCAAAATAGTACTCACGAAGTAGAATATCATAATTTCTATCATTTTGCATAGATGTTGCAGTTTGGATGTCTTGCAATAAATTATCTCATACAGATTTTGTTCAGTATCAAAAGTAACTCAGTTGGTTTTTCTCTGTTGAGCAGTAGTAGATCTGCTTAAAGAATGAAAATGCTAAACGCTGATCGGTCACTTGATGTCTGTCATCATCAATAACCATTCACTCTCACAGCCAATTTGGAATCTCCAGTTGACTGAACTCCATGCATGCTTTTGGTCTCTGGGAAGAACCCAGAGAACTGAGAGAACCCACACAGACACAACAAGAACATGCAAAGCCAATGAAGAAAGGCCCCAGACTGGAATGTCTGAAATTCAGCATAATGTTTAGATTTGCACTTTATGTTGTTAAGAGTAAATAGAAACTTGAGATCAGATTCCTTCCAGTTATATCTTATTATTTAATTGCTCTTTTTTAATCTTAATTAATTTTGCATTAATCCAACCTCATCCTATCATTTGGACTATTTGGGCCACTAACTGTGACATAGCTTTTATTTAGATTCAATTGAGACTTCTTACATATTAGACAAGAGAAACCTATATTTGATGAGATCATAATCAGTAAATCAGATATAATCAAAAACAAAAAATCGATTTCATTCTAATGGCAGTCAGACAACTGAGACCACTGGTGATAAATTGAGAGATATAGCAAAAGAGAGAGGAAAGAAAAAGAGTGAGAGTGAAGCCAGGGCAGGGAAGATTGAATCAGGACAAGGTGAAAGGGTGTCGAATGGTAAAAGTGATGGCAGATGAGTACTATTAGATAAAGTGGTAGATGGAGAGATAACAGGCAAGTAAGGGAGAGCTCAACAGAGGGGGGGAGGGAGAGCAAACGAACGATTGAATTTAAAAAATTCAAATGGTTAAATGTCAAATGGTGGTACTGAAGGTAGATAAATGCCTATAGATGGATGAATAAATAAACAGACATAAGTAATGTGGCAGAAAATAAGAGACATATAAGGAGAAGGAAAAGATGAGGGTCATCAGATGGAGGAATAAAAGAAATGAGACTAAAGCAGTGGAGGGAGAGAGCAGATAGGGGTCAGTTCAGACAAATGGATAAGAAATGACCAAAAAGGGAGTGAAGGCAAGTAAAAATGAAGAGAAACCAGGGTTAGTAAGGTAAAATGGAAAGCAGAGAGAAGGACAATATAGAGAAGGTGAGATGGTGTGAAGGGGGGGAATGGGTGGAGATGACGAAGGACACCAGAAAAAAGAGGCTTAGCGCCAGGAAAGGGTGATGAGGTGAAGAAAAACTGGCTGTGATCGCAATCAAATGATGAAAAAATGAATATTTCATCTGCCATCTGCATAAAAGGCCGATGTCTATAAGTTACAGTGATAAGTTGAGGCACTGTAGTGTAGTGTCTTGCTCAGAAATCTGCTTGGTCGCAATAACAGGAATGCACGTGGATGTTCACACAGAGCACAACCAAACCTTTGGATACTAGTGGATGCAGAAACTGTATTATCCATGTAAAGAGGACTAGAAGCAGAGGAGCAAAGAGGGCATTCAACAGAGCTATCGTTTCTACCGATTAACGTCCAGCCTCAGCAGAACATGACCTAGGTTAAAGAACTTTGCTATGCTAACAAAACTTGAAAAAAGGGGGGATGTGGGGGAAAGAAAAACCACAGAAAAATAAATCGAGAAGGTCAGGAAGAAAAAGGGGATGTAAATAATGAAGAGAAACGGAAGACATAGCTAAGAACTCTTTTTCTTTTTTATCTCAGCTCTGCCAGGACTTTAAAATCCCTCTATCCCATTCTCCTTTTCACTCTCCCCTCGTCCTTCCATCTTAGTCTTCCTCCCTCCAGACCTCTTTGTATTAGAGCTAAACCATCCATTGATCCCCCTCTAAACAAACACACATATGTATTCAGCAGAGCAATACACCACTGGGAGCAGAAGATACAGCTTAATGGTTCATGTGTGTGTGTTTGAGAGAGAATGTGGTGACAGAAAACAGAGAGCATAAAAACCACAGTTGTGTGTGTGTGTGTGTGTGTGTGTGTGTGTGTGTGTGTGTGTGTGTGTGTGTGTGTGTGTGTGTGTGTGTGTGTGTGTGTGTGTGGATGAATCACTCTTATTTAGTGGTAACCCCCCAGTAGTTGACAGTGTGTGCATCAGCCTCAATGTTACCAGCTACTCTCCAAACCTCTTAAGTCAGAGGGGACATCTTAGCATTTGGAGAAGTCCAGAATCAAAGTAAATGTACACACACACACACACACACACACACACAGGTCGGTAGGTGGTGCTGCTAAATAAGCCCTCTCCTCAGGATGCGCCAATCTTATTTTCTCTGGCTGCTGCACACACTTACACAAAATAAATGCAAGGAGAGCTTCTCTTCGCAGCCGCTGTCTTATTTTCATTTACCCCATCTTCTTCACACAAACACATACAACTCAGTTCCTGTCTTTGTGAGGACATATAATGCATTGGCTAGCTGCTCACTGTAAACGAAATAAAATCTTAACGCTAACATTATGCTAAAGTTTGTTTATATATGATATTCCAAAATAAAGTTTCACTTTGCTTTGCATGGTTTAACCAGAAATTCAGGAACATTTCGGGTTGAAAAAAACCTCCATAATACAATAGTTAAGTGGTTAAGAAAGCAAAAACAAAAACATAGAAATACCACTAACAAGTTGGCAGTGACTATGTGTGCTAGAATTATCATTTAAATGAAGCCAATGGCAGCCCAGTATGTCTGTCTGTCTGCACGTCATCAAAGCAAACGGCAGTACAGTATGAATATTTAAAAAACAAAACTAGCTTTTCATTTTTCTTCTCGCCATCATAACAAACTGCAGACTACTAAGCTAACTTTAATAGTTGTTTTTTACTTATACAGAAGTCCACAGAGCTTAACTGCCACACTGCTGATACTGTAGTATATTTTGCATAAATTAAACAAGTACCTTAGTTTTAAATCCTGATGCCTACTTTAATGCTGTCTGAGCGAGGTGTTACATCATGCTATCATTCCGCTGCAGTCCATTTAGTGAAATGTCATTATACCTGGTGAATTATTCCGCTGTGAATTATTCATTCACTCCATTTCTCTGCTTACCTCTGTTTCCCACCAAATGTGCCAGTGTCCCTGTTTCTTGATATGGTGCATGTAAACAGATTGAAATGACAAATGTACTGTCACTTTCCTGATTAACATCTCACGTGGTGATAAATGTCTTCACATGCAACAAAAGTGTGTGCTACTGGCCAGAAATGCGTTTTACATTCAGTCACCAACTCCAAGGAAACTGCCGCTGGTGTGTTCCAGTTGAAATTGTGTTAGATGAAAATTGTCTAAGTTGTTTTCCATGAGAAGACGATTTTTAAACCAGACTAAATTTTATAATTTTTAAACTGGCATTTTATTAAATTCAGAGGTGTGCTTGACAACACTTTTCACTGCCCTAAAAGACTGACTGATTGACTGTTTTATTTTGATCATGTTAATATAAATAACATAAAAACAAAATACAGGGTGGGCCATTTATATGGATACACCGTAATAAAATGGGGATGGTTGGTGATATTAAAGTCCTGTTTGTGGCACATTAGTATATGTGAGGGGGCAAACTCCTCAAGATGGGTGGTGACCATGGTGGCCATTTAGAAGTCGGCCATCTTGGATACAACTTTTGTTTTTTCAATAGGAAGAGGGCCATGTGACACATCAAACTTATTGGTAATGTCACAAGAAAAACAATGGTGTGCTTGGTTTCAACGTAACTTTATTCTTTCGTGAGTTATTTACAAGTTTCTGACCACTTATAAAATGTGTTCAATGTGCTGCCTATTGTGTTTGATTGTCAATGCAACCCTCTTCTCCCACTCCTCACACACTGATAGCAACACCGCAGGAGAAATGCCAGCACAGGCATCCAGTATCCGTAGTTTCAGGTGCTGCACATCTCGTATCTTCTCACAATAGACAATTGCCTTCAGATGACCCCAAAGATAAAAGTCTAAGGGTGTTTGAGTGCTATGCTGTGGGCTCTTGCTGAATGAAGCTACAACAGCCAATGATGTTCCTTCATTAGTAACAGTTTTCTTGCGTCTAATTTTGGCAAATCCAACACTGAACCAGTTTCACGAAACTTAGCAAGCAGTTTGCTAACTGTAGCATGAGAGATGGGTGCTCGTAGGGTGTCTTGCATTGAAATCTGCTGCAATGACCCGGTTACTGCGTTCACCAGATATCAACACAATTTCGATCCGCTCCTCACGTGTTAACCTCTTCGACATGTCAATGGCTTTGAACAAGGAGAAACTTGTAAATAACTAATGAAAGAATAAAGTTACATTGAAACCAAGCACACCATTGGTTTTTCTTGTGACGTTACCAATAAGTTTGATGTGTCACATGGCCCTCTTCCTATTGAAAAAACAAAAGTTGTATCCAAGATGGCCGACTTCTAAATGGCCACCATGGTCACCACCCATCTTGAGGAGTTTGCCCCCTCACATATACTGATGTGCCACAAACAGGACTTTAATATCACCAACCATTCCCATTTTATTACGGTGTATCCATATAAATGGCCCACCCTGTACAATCATCCAGTTTCTTACTGCTTTTCAAATTCAGAGTGTATTCCAGGGGTACATCCTGGACAGGTTGACAGTCTGTTGCAGGGCTCAAATAGAGACAGCCATTCACGTCTACGGGCAATTTAGAATCACCGAATGACCCAACCCCACCCCTGAACCTTCTTGCTGTGAGTCAACAGCACTAGCAACTGCATTGCTGTGCTGCTCAAATCAAAATACAAAATACACTGTTAAAAGATAATAAGGTTAAAGAAAAAATAAATTTGCCAATATCTCTACATACTACATACTTTACATGCTCAAAAGTCAAAATACTGGTATTTCATATTGAAATTCTATCCTGCTAATTAAAAAATTACCTCAGATTTTAATTTTGTAACTAAGGCAAATTCCAACTGATTTAATTCAATTCAATTTTATTTATCTAGTGCCAAATGACAACAACAGTCTTCTCAAGGCATTTAGACTCTACAATAACACAGAAAAAGACTTAAAGAGTGGGAATTAGGAGCTGATTGGCTAAGAGAATGTGAATATTTCATTACTTAAGACAATGACACTAAAGTTGGAATGAAGGGATTTTTGACAGCGCTAGTGATAAGCAACAAAGAGCAGCAATAATGGTAGGTATCATTGAAGAATTGAGGCAGCAAGAGACGAGAAAACAGATTGTAATTAAATTTATACATGAGCCTTATTTTGTACGGCAAGGCATTTCTGTCAGCAAAATGAAAATGACAAAGAAAATCCGTCATTGTTGAACTAATTACTCATAGTAAGTCAATATTGGAAGAAAGGGTAAACATGTAGCTGATAATTTTAGTCGGAAAAGATTGCACAAAACAGTGTTTCATAATTTAAGACAGCATGGTGGGAAAACGGTGTAAAAGACTAAATCAGTCCTTAATGTGCTTATGACACAAGAAGTCAAATGAAATCACTGCCAACAAGATCATGGACTAAAGTTCTTAAATGTACTGGAAAATTATCATTAATTAAGAACAACGTATTATCACCTGTTATGAAATCAGAATGTGGTGTATTTTGGTTGAAATGTTTTAGTCAGACGGACACTCATACAGAGGTCAATGCCATAGTTATTTCTATGTAATAGAAACTGGAATGATACCCATAAAAGTCAAAAAGGTCAAAATGTTTGCAAAGTCTAATAGCCACAGGTCACACTTGTACATGAGATTTGAAATCTCGGTGGGTCTTTCCTGGTTAAATAACATCATGACAATAAACTGATTCCTCATGGGTCTTTCACTATTTAGTAAAAATCCTGAACACAAAAATGTAATGTAAGTGTTTACAATTCTCTACAGGTTCGGAACACAATGTGGCTGCATAAAGAATAATTAATAATAACTGCCAGAGTTTGGCAACTGTGGGAACAGTGTATTATAATCCTGTAATGTTTTGGGAAGATAATGGAAAAACTTTCTAATTAGACGGCTAATCTAATAGTTTTGATTATATTCTTTTTTTTTTTTTTTTTTTTTTTAAATGACATCAGAAACAGCAGTATGCGACATTACGTGATGGCAGAGCTTCAGTTCATCCTTTGTCATTTTTTTTTTTTTTTTTTTTTTTTTTAATAAATAGGACAGGGGGAATGAATGAGAGAGAGAGGGGGAGAGAAAGAAAGAAAACCCAAGGGGAGAAGAGACGGTGAGAAGGGGGGGGAAGAGAGACAAAAAAAAAAAAAAAAAAAAAAAACAAAACAAAAAAAAAAAACAAAAAACTCCTGGGTCACCTGTATGGAGAAAAAAACAAACAAACAAACAAACAAACAAACAGAGGAGACAGCAAACAACAAAGAGCAACATAATAATAGAGAAAACAAAGCACCATCACAATAAACTAGCTAGTCATAGATATCAGTATTTACTAAGTAATAAACGATATTGTGCAGCACGCAAGATAGACAGCGCACAGTGTGCTTTGAGGCAGCAGCCAAGAAAGCTTTAGTCCGCGTCTGTGAATACCCATGTGTGCATACCTGTGTGGATCAGCATGCTTGCATTCCAAAGGTTTCTCCATGTAATGATCTGCTAGGGAGTGTGGGGGGGCCACAGCCCCGTCCTCCAGGGTGTGAAGCGGGTATGGAGGAGATCAAAACTCCAGACATCCAGAGGCCCCCAGAACACAAGAGACCAAGGAAGACCAACTTATCATTAATTAAGAACAACATATTATCACCTGTTATGAAATCAGAATGTGGTGTATTTTGGTTGAAATGTTTTAGTCAGACGGACACTCATACAGAGGTCAATGCCATAGTTATTTCTATGTAATAGAAACTGGAATGATACCCATAAAAGTCAAAAAGGTCAAAATGTTTGCAAAGTCTAATAGCCACAGGTCACACTTGTACATGAGATTTGAAATCTCGGTGGGTCTTTCCTGGTTAAATAACATCATGACAATAAACTGATTCCTCATGGGTCTTTCACTATTTAGTAAAAATCCTGAACACAAAAATGTAATGTAAGTGTTTACAATTCTCTACAGGTTCGGAACACAATGTGGCTGCATAAAGAATAATTAATAATAACTGCCAGAGTTTGGCAACTGTGGGAACAGTGTATTATAATCCTGTAATGTTTTGGGAAGATAATGGAAAAACTTTCTAATTAGACGGCTAATCTAATAGTTTTGATTATATTCAATAATTCCGCATGCAGTATTTTACAAACACAATAACCAGGAAAGGAGTAAAAACAAATGTATAAAGCTTCTTCCAACACTCAAAGTCACAATCTCAGTGAAATGCTGCACACTGTCAATGTTATAATACCGTATCATCGACTTATAAACACACTAAGGACAGCCATCACTCTACTTGACTTTGTCCCCATGTGAGGATTTATTGCTGTCTTTACCTAGGGACTGTCAGTGCCTTTATTTATGCACCTTCCCTCATTGCATACCTTATATAACCACATAGTGTGAAAGTCGAGTTTGTTTATCATCAAGAAAAGGTCAAGTTTAAAAGCCCCAGCCCTCCAATTCTTTCCTTTTTTCTGTGCCACCTTCCTTTCTTTTCTTTCTTTTCATCCCCTCTTCTATCAATCTTTGCTGTCAGCAGGAAAAGGGTGTGCCACCTACATCTGCCATAACAGCATTCATGCCTGCAGCAAGAAAAGCGGTAGGGCAGGAATGAGAGGGCAATGTAATGAGAGAGATGGAGGTGATCATGGGAGAAAGAAAGGTGGTTGAAGAGTGAAGCAAGACTTGCATCACACAGGCTCTTGGAAAGCATTGTTTTGGAGACCCTTTTGAAATTACAGGTAATAATCATCAGAACATACACAAAAAAACCATGAAGAGTTTAATGAAAAATGTGTTTATTTTGTTGTGTTGTGTTAAATCAGAACCTGAAAAGGAGATTAATCTGACTAATATAGCCAGATGTATGTGCACCTATCCAGGTGGCTATTCAGAACTTACAGATGGGTATTTAAGGTGGTCAGTATTTATAACAGTGTTTATTTTTTTCTTTCTAATTTTGCCTCTGTACACCACTACAGTAGTAGACAATTTCAAGGTGTGAAATTTGGCGATGTCCATGGCGTCTAGACTTCAGCCAGTCATTAGCTCCAAATTCTTTATACTAAGAATTAAAAATGTTCCTTACATTTAAAATTCTGGCAAAATAGCCCCACAAAAATGGGGAGTATGCATAAAAATAGCTGCAATTTCTGAATAGTTAATGCAATGATTTTGTAAACCCTTTTATTAAAGATGAAAGTTAGCACAGTCAGATTGTCATCTGGTGGTGGTGGTGTACATAAACCTCTTTGGATTCTATAAGATTCAGGCATAAATATGCTTGTCTGAGTCTTCTTTCAATAGTTACAGCTATCTTTATGAAGCTTTCTTTACAAAAACTCGAAAGTGACTTTAAATGTTTTGATGTGTGGCCCTTTAATACACACTTTCTCAGGCCTTTAGTCTGGTTGGTATCGTTAATATCTTGACACAGTATAATACCCATAAGTACAAAGGTGCCAGTTTGGCTTACGGGCTGAGCCCATGTGTCTTATGGCTGAAATGCACTGGCCCAGGTTCGATTCTAACTTCTCCAGGAAACAGCTAGTTGTACTTTTGAACAGTTCTTGCTATGCATGTAGTGTAATGCTTTATTTTATTAAAGTGTTTGTATATGACAACAAAATCAAGGATATACTGTTACAGACGTCCATTCCTATGAATAGACCTGCATGTTAAAACTAGTGTATGCACCAGTCAGAAGTAGATGTGAAACTGATTCATGGATGTGTCACCAACTTCCACTACCCTCGCCTCCTTTCCATCATTCCCAGCTGTCAACAATGCAATCCTATTGGCTGCAGCTATAATGGCTATAATAAACAATGTATTTTTTCTTAAACACGTACACACGATTAATGAGTTCAGTAATTAGGTGGCTGATAAATGGACACATCACTAGTCTGCTCTGTGTTTGTTTGTTCTTACTGTATGCATGCGTTAATATGGCACTTATAATAGGTAAAGTGATGTGTCCATTCATCATCGCTATCATTATGAAACACTCACTGAGTCCTGCGGGTGTATATGCATTATCTATCAAATACTTTTTTCTTTTTTTTTGGGGGGGGGTGTTTATCAGGGTTTATGCACTTTGTGATTCTTTAGATTTTAGAGGACTACTTCCAAAAAATGATGACTCATCTACCCAAACTTATAAAAGTGACAGTCAAAATAAACCAGGTGTTTTGGTATTAAGCACAACATGACAGAGTTCTATTAAAGTACATTGTGGTTTGTAATGGCTGAATAGATATTTAATTTCCTTAATAACGAATACAAATGAAAATAATCTTTTAGAGTGCGGTTTTATCCCAGCTTGTTATACACAGAGATGCTTTTTGATGTTGCAGTACTAACCTACATGCTAGGGTAAGATGTCCTCATCAAGTTTGAAAGTTAATTGACAAATTGTATAGGTCTACCAAGAATATTTGTTCTCACCAATAAGACAGTTTTACACAAAATATAAGAAAACTGTTATTCTGCTAGAAATGTTTTTATTATTTCTGTTATTTAACAGAAATCATTTCGAATTTGGTGCTATTAAAATAATGTAATGTTACATTTTCCAGTTATGTTTCCCAAAGACAGACACAGGCTTTACTGGACACACAGTTGAAATAATAATCAGTGGTGCAATGTCATTTGTGGTTTCTGTGCACTAAACCTGACAACCACTACATGATGAATATGCAATATGCAGCAAGGAGGTACAGTCAGAATAGCTGCAATGTGTCCACCAACACACCAATCTGTGTTTATGAGTTTCCCTGCACACACCTCTTTCATGTCGTCCCTGCACTCTGTGTTAGTGCTCTTTTTCTCTCAACTGTATTATCTGTTAACCAGATAATTTAGTGTTTACAGATGGTCTGCACTGCTGTTGGTGTCTGTGTCATTGTCTGTGTGCATGAGAAGCTCAAAGTTATTACAGTTGCTTTAAAGTAAAATGCAAGTCATCCTATTTTCTTAAGCTGCTTTCCCCCAGCAGTTACTTCTAGCAGAGATAATAGATTTCTCACCTTTTTGTGTAAAATTGTCTTATTGCTGAGAAATTTTTTTTATAACTAGTCAAACTTAAACCTGTAATAGACTAGTTAAATTGTTCATCAAATGAACCTGCTAGCGGGGCAAAACACTTCCAGTAGGGTGAGGTCACTCATCCTCCTCCTCTGTATTCTGCTTCTTGCTGTTACAATCAAACTGACAGAAATGGCACGGTGAAAAAAAATGCAAAGGGTCAGAAAATCCCATGTGACAGGTAATCTGTGTGCATGCATGCATGCATGCATAGGAAACTCTGTAGAGAGTTAGACTGGAAAAAGGCAAAAATGTAGAGAATGACTGGATTAAAGACACAGATGAGCATAAATAATTATATACAGAGAGCACGAAGAGTCAAACAGGAAACTTCCTGTTTCTGTTCTCATCTCAAGCAGATATTCTATTTTTCCATATGGCAAAAGACTAAATGTAAAAGAATTATTATACCTAGCAAACAGCTTCCCTATGGATGGATTATGCTAGACCTGCAGTACTTTCTCAAATTCTTCATTCAGTATTTTGGAGGGAGTAAAACAAAATTACTATCAGGCTTACTAGCATTAATTTCTTTCCATTAATGTTCAAATATACAGTAACAATTATGCAACAGTGTAACAAAAGAATCGTTGCTATTCACTTCACCTGTCAGAGATTTTGTGGTTGTGGTTGATCAATGCTGCACTGTTTTCATAAGAAGACTAAATGATGTAAACACATCTTCTGTGATCCCTTCAAATTTTGCAGTTTGTACTGGGTCCAAAGCAGCAGGTGGGAGTTTTTTCTCCCATCCATGAGCTTGTAATGAATAGTATTTTGTTTTTCCCTTGCTTGTTACTACAGTGTTAAAAAATGAAAGTGAAATACATTTCATTTACTGGTTTTCCATTTCAGGCAGAGAGGGGGGAAAAAATTCAAAGGGAATGTAGACACATCATATTGCTTTACATACAATACTATACTTTACACAGATGTTTTTTTCCCCAAAATTAAAGAAGTCCAATTTAACCCACTGTGTTTGCTCCCCAAATAATTTTCAGTCTCACATCCTCTCGCATTTTCACATATAAAAACACTTGTAATCATTGTACACCTTCAGATAACAAATACTCAGATGTTGGCTGATGCAACCATCCATGGGCATTTACCTACAATTAAAAACAAAACAGCCAATTTAAAATTAAAGGACAGAACTTGTTCAACTTTGCTCACAAAGAGTAATAGGCAGCTGTGATAGGATTGGTATTGTCTGATCTCACCCACCATCTATAGGGTGGGCTTGACCTATAGACACAGACATGTTGCTTTAAAATATAAGGTATCCTTTTTGCTACACAGAGATCTGTCTTTCATCTTACAACACACTGTCCTTTTGAAATGTGTGGCATTTTATGGGAACAAAATCTCATTATGTAGCACAGCAGGGTACTATCATCACCTGCTTTCACTGTGGTAAAAAGAGGGTGATAATTTAAAGATTTTAAAGACCGTAATATATAAATACATTCTAATGATTTTGATTATAGTATTGTGTTATGCATCATTCATATTCTATTATGTATTAAGCATCCTCCGATTTTATAATATTTTTTCAGTATATTCAAGCACTATTTGAACTTTTAAAAATGTTTAGAGTAATGGATTATTGATTTTCAAGCTAAGTTAGCTGTAACCCATACATTGCATATGGGGAATCGTTAACTATTAGCATTTTCTAATTTATAGCCTGACGATATGCTAAATCTCAAAATCCAATTGAAAGGTGTAAGAAAACTGTCCACTCTTAGTTTTAGTTTTAGTGTGGATAGACAGAATAAACATTGGCATTTCAAATTGAAATAATTCTCATTCTGAAAAACCTAGATTACCCATCAGGCATGGCAAGTCTTTTGTTGGCTTTGCACACAACAGTGGATTTGTTTTACTTTGTATTTTTTTTTCCCATTAAAATGTGTTTTTGAGATGTCTAAGCATTTAATCTGTGATAGGTTTGGTATTTTCTGATCTGTTTGGATGCTTTTCAACAAATTTTCCTAGTAAAATATTAGAAAAAATGTAAGAAATGGGAGGTGGCTCAACACTTTTTCACAACCCTCTAATTACTTGGAAATTGATGTCTTTCTGTCTCTCATACTTTATATTCAAGAGAACTCAAACTGAAAAAGGGTTTTTAACTTTAGAATTAAGCCTTGTTTGTTCTTTGAGGCAAGAAAGAGGCTTACTGCTTTTATTCTTTTTTTTCCCTTTCTTTATTCAAATCAGGCAACAAAGTATATATCTCATTTACATTGACATAGTTTTTTTTTTCTTCCCCCTTTCCCTTCCCCTCCCCTCTTTTTCCCCTTCCCTTCCTTCCTCTCCCCATCCTTTTTAGATAAAATATAATTACCATTATATAAACAATCATATCTATGTCTATACATACACATTTATTATCCTAAATAAGTATATTCAAAGGAGGGAGAGAGGGGAAAAAAACAAAAAACAAAAAACAAACGACCCCCCCCCCCCCCAAAAAAAAAAACCAAACAAACAAAAAAAACAAAAAAAAACAAAAAAAAAACCCAACACCTGCGTAGACCCATATATATAATCTTGGGGCAGATATGGGAGGAGGCCATACCTCCCAGTTTTACTTATTAAAGTCATCTATAAAGGGTTGCCAAATTAGGTAAAACTGTTTAACATTATCTCTTAATGAAAATTAAATTTTCTCCAACTGTAAATGATACATTGTGTCTCTTAATAAAGCAGAATGAGTTGGGGGGGCTTTATTTTTCCAATTTAGAAGTATAAGGCGTCTTGCAAGCAATGTTATAAAACTCAGAGCACGAATTTGTTTATTATTTAAGTTTTTAACTGTAGCTACACCAAATAGTGCCATTACTGGGTCTGGGGGGAGCTGTTTTTTTTAAAAAATATCAGACAAAGTTTTAAATATTTTAGACCAGTAGGTAGCGATATTAGGACATGTCCAAAACATATGTGACAATGAGGCAGAATTCTGGCCACATCGATCACATCTTGAATCAGCCCCTGGAAACATCCTTGAAACCTTCAATTTAGACAGATGGAGCCTATGCAAGACCTTAAATTGTAGTAGTCTGTGCCTGCAGCAGACAGAAGTGGAGTGAACCAGTTCTTGTGCCTTAGACCATTGATCTTTAGTGATGTTAGTAGCCAGTTCTTCACTCCAAGCATTTCTCAAGTGGTCCAATGTACTGTCTATTTGCAAAAGTTGGTTGTAGATCCTAGAAATAGCTCCTTTCTTTAGTGGGTTCATTAAGAATAGATCATCTGAAACTAGCTTTTGTGGTTCATTGGGAAAGGATGGAAATGTTTCTTTCATAAAATGACGTATTTGTAAATACTTAAAAAAAATCTCTGTTTTCTATGGAAAATTTTTGCTGAAGTTGTTGAAACGGAGGAAAAAGATTATCAATAAACAGATCCTTGATTGTGTGTATCCCATTGGAAGTCCATAGCTGGAATGTTGATCCTGAGAGCAATGTGTATGCCTAATTATGAATTAATGGTGTAAAGATTGAACATTGACGCCAATGAAAATGCTTTCTAATTTGAGACCAAATTTTTAGTGACGGGATTTTTACATTTATGCTTACCCAGATCTGAGTTTGAATGAACCAACGATTTAAGAGTATTGGAGAAAAAAGTCATACTTTCCATCCGTTCCCAATCAGGTCTATGTTCCCCGCCCCAGAATGACATACAACGTATATTACAGGCCCAATAATAAAACTGAAAACAAGGCAACCCCATTCCTCCTGTAATCTTGGCTCTTTGGAGAAATATATTTTTTATTCTGGGTGTCTTCTTGTTCCAGATAAACTGAGAGATTAACTGGTCTATTTTCTTAAAAAAAGTTTTTGTGATCAATATTTGGATACATTGAAACAAAAATAAAAATTTGGGTAAAGTGCTCATCCTAATGATATTTACTCGGCCAGCAAGCGAGATGGGCAGTTTAGACAGTCTTTCCAAGTTCTGTTCAGTTTGATGGTATAAATTAATAAAATTATGTTTAAAAAGGCCAGAGAATTCACGGGTTACAGTTATTCCAAGATATTTGAAGGTATTTGAGATTGTAAAAGGAAACGAGATCAATGTAGCACCATCTAATTTTTCTAAAGAACTAATCGGAAACAATATGCTTTTTGTTAAGTTGATTTTGTATCCAGAAATTTTCCCAAATTCAGTTAAAACTGTCATAATTTTTGGCAATGATTTAGTAGGGTCAGTGATATATAGCAACAAATCATCTGCATAGAGAGACACCTTATGTTCTACACTAAATCTCCTTATTCCTTTATAATCTTTTGTAGAGCGTAATTGAATGGCAAGAGGTTCTATGACAAGTGCAAATAGCAATGGGGACAAAGGGCACCCTTGTCTTGTAGAGCGGTGGAGGAGGAAAGGACTAGAAGTTATATTATTTGTATTTCTGGGCGTGCAGATATCTGATGACCTCTCCTGGACTGCAAATACTACAGCGGTGGTTAAAAAGGCCCAGCAGCGTCTCCACTTTCTGAGAGTGCTCAGGAGGAACAACCTGGAGGAGAGGCTGCTGGTGACATTTTACAGAGCCACCATAGAGAGCATCCTAACGTACGGCATAACAACATGGTATGCAGGGTGCTCAGCTGCAGACAGGAAAGTACTGCAGAGGGTCATCAACACAGCCCAGAAGATCACTGGCTGCTCTCTGCCCAGCCTGGAGGTCACTGCAAACTCTCGGTACCTCAGCAGAGCTGGCAATATCATCAAGGACCACTCTCACCCCAGCAACCAACTGTTCGAACTATTACCGTCAGGCTGACGGTACAGGTCACATAAAACCAGGACAAACAGATTCAGGGATAGCTTCTTTCCCAGAGCTATCACCGTAGTAAACAAGCACAAAAACAATTGAACCTATTCCATACCGTCACTGTCATTATATTATGCTGCTATTCATACTGTCATTATATTAATGCTGCTATCCTGTATATATTGTACATACTATTGTTTGAGTACTTACGATTGTTGTTTTTTTTTGTACTTTTTATATTTTACATTTATATTTATTATTGAAACTTGCACCAAGGGAGTGGCACTCCAATTTCGTTGTACTCTGTACAATGACAATAAAGGCTATTCTATTCTATTCTATTCTAACCGAGGCCTTAGTTTTTGTGTAAAGCAGCTTAACAAAGGAGATATAATTTGGGCCTATGCCATACTTTGTCAGGGTCAAGAAGAGGAAATCCCACTCAACCCTGTCAAAGGCCTTCTCTGCATCTAATGAGAGTAGTATTTCAGATTGATCAGAAGTATTATGCTTTTATTCTTTTATTCTTAGTATGCTAGATTATGGTGGTTTTATTCATATGGATACGTTTGCACAATGCTTACCTATGCTTAGTGCTGTTGATCATGGAGCTCTAAGATTTATTGCAAAAGTTCTTATGTGCCTTTGTACATTGTAAATGTTAGTTGGAGAATGCAAAATACAATAGTCTGGCATATCTGTGGGATTAAATACAGCTATTCATACCACTGAATTCTACCAAAACAAATGGATTTTTTGAGTCAGTGCTTGGTCTGCATTGTTAAGTATCTGTCATTGGTAATGTTACATTATGGTTCTTGTAACTGGGGATCTTGCCATTGTCTTTGTTATCAACTGCACATGGTGTACGTAGTAAATACTGATGAATATTTATATTAAAATAATGGAAAAATGTTCATAATTAGCAGCCTAAATAGCATTTGCAAGAGTTGTGTGGGATTTTAACAAAGTGATTATATGCATTGGGGCACCACAGCTATGACTGCACACTGAATTTACTTCACTGAATTGAAGAGGGTGCCAAGGTTTAATTGCAGCCTGTGGCAATACATTTGTGTCAGTGTGTGCAACCAGGTGATTTTCTCTCTCCTTTTCTTATCTGTCTCTCTTTCACGCACAAGCACACATAATTACTACAGAGGTCGCCTGTAGTACTGATAGTGTTGTCATAGCAACACAAAGGGAAAGAGTGACTGGACCGATGATGGTTAACTGTACTGGAGGGCACAGTCCATTGGGTACAGATTTTCCGGATGTGGTTTGCCTGAATGAATTTGCAAAAACGACATTTTCAAAATCACTAAATGTAGCAAATAACATTTGAAAACGAAAGTCACACTGTAACGGATTCATTAAAAGCACAAATCTTCAGTCTTTGGAAGTTACACGGCTACATGTAGAGACTTAATGCACTTGCTGAATATGTTTATGTTTAATTAAACTCACAGTCTACCTCTTGTTTCAGACCTGAGATGCTCTTCAGTAAAGACAAGATTCAAGTATTCTGAAAGGAAATAAAATTAAGAGATTACCCTTGGTGAGGAGTGAAGTCATCTTCAAGTGCTTGGTTACCAGCAGGATATGCATGTTCAAGATTATCAAGATATTAATCCTTAAAAAATCCTTTTTGCAAATCCTTTCAAGGAAAAAAAGCAGCACCCTGCTTTTGGGCCACAAGATCTAAATGACATCACAGACAATGTTCTCACTGGTCAAGCAGCAGGGGAAGTATTGCCTGGCAAGACAAATCCACCCCTGATATGCTTCAGTAGTTGTATCACCGCATGCTTCCTCTGTTGTCTATTGGAGGGGTATGTGGTCTTGGGGCTTTGTATATCCTCAAACAACAAGCTGGACAAAACAGCTCAGTAGGGTTGATAAATGGAGTATATGCTCGCAGACAAAGAAGCCTACGATGTGGTCGGTTGAGTTGGTAGACCGATGAAAAGTTACATTGTCTCAAATGACGGCATACCTGGGCTGGTGGCCATCGATCTGCTCAGCTGGAATGAGGATACCAAGTAGAGTGGCCAGGAAAGTGTTGATATGGACAGCATTGAAGTGACTATGTAGTGATTTAGGATGTCTTGTTGATTTTATAGCTGTGCACATGATGTTCCCCACAGGCAGCTACAAACAATGGCATTGTAGCCAGTGATGTTGCTCCCCTTTGTTGTCTAATTGGAAGGTACAACTTGGAAAGAAGTTTTAAGGAAGATGTTTTAAGGTGTCATAAGGTTTCCTTGAACTTAAAGATTTCACATTGACAGTCTTTAAGTTCTGCTCCAGGTTAATTCATACATTAATCTGTTTTATGTATATTCTCATTGATAAAGCCTTTGGACAACTGGCTAAATTTTGATTAGGCTATTAGCTCCTCATTATCAAATCATGGTTAATCAATTGGGAAACCAAAGTCACAAAATCATCATCAGAGGCAACTGCAGTCACATTCAAAGTCTTGATACTTGCCTTTCTCGTCCTTTTCATTCTGATTCTCATTTGATTTCTATCTTGTGATGGAGGCTAGAAAACATCAGATTGGAATAGATTTGGGCTTTAAAACCAAAACAGGAAGCTAAAAGAATGTAAAAAGAAAAACCCCTGGAACTGCACACTAATGGTTCTACAAGGACTTTATCACTACAATCCTTCCATGACACTTATTGTAGTATGCAGAATATTTCTCTGTTCTGATGTTTGCTTGTATTGATCACTTTTTATTTATGCTGAAAGTAAAACATTTGTTTAATTTGAGATTTGATTGCTGGCCAGAAAAGTACCATATTAAAAAAATCAAACAGACAATAACAAGCACACACAAACTAGCTTTGGTGAATTGCCAAAAATATTAAGCTAGTCAGAACACCATTTAATTTTTGACATAAAGATCCACAGGAGCAAGTCAAGAGACACGAGTCAAGGACATTTATAGAATGCAGCAGCTGAAATGACTTAATGAATTAAAGAAACTCATTAGGTTTGGTTTGTGAGCAACAACAAATGTGGACACTGATGCCACACAAATTTCTCTTTGGGTTAAGCTGTTGTTAAAGCTTGAGAGGGTTTGTGAAATAAGTGAAGAAAAAGAAGACTTGCGGTGCATCACGATATACAATCCAAGAGATAAACAGTGTCTGGGACAGATAGCACTTCATTCATTATTTATGAAGTTCGATAAGTCATGGCTTCAGATCCCATTGACTTTCGACTGACTTTAATGTCTGAATGTTACAATAATCACAGCAGTTTTATTATATTTGAATATTAAGGATGTGAATTACACTTCTAATTTTACCAATGAAAATGTCACACACATGGAAACTATCACATTTTTACCATTTTCCCATAACCCATCAGTATCACCAGATACGTTCAAATTTTTTTTTAATCATTGCTGTCACAGAACTACATCTACAATACCCACTTACATATTTAATTCACTACTCAAACAATTTTTTTAGTGTTATTAATTCTATGACTTTTGGCTGAGTTTCGTTTTTTTTTTGTTTGTTTGTTTGTTTTTTGTATGTGTTCTTGTCAATAATGTGCATTAGCTATATTACTACAGTATTGAGGAAAACAAGTATTGCTAATATAATCATATTATATTGCTGTTTCTGGACTAATTCTAGTCTTACTATTAAGCAAATAGTTGTTTTCCTGTGAATGTTTCTGTAATTTGGTATCTTGACTAAAATTCTGTGTATTTCTGTTTTGTTTTGTTTTTTTGTTGTTTGTTTGTTTTTTATTTCTTTTGCCACATGATAGTGCCAAGTAGTTTGCGCTATTCTGCTCCACTACACCAACAACTTGAGCTTAGAACAGAGCTGGCTGTGGCCACAAAGCTTGCTGTTTCTCTGTACCCTCTCGCATTATTATGCAGCACGTTACAAAATGCATGGCATCATTATTTCACTGACATTACACCACTGACACACACTACAAGAGCACACATCTTTTTGTATGTGAGCCATAAAGACCCTTTCATCTGCAGTAGTTATAGCAGATGAGGAGTGTTACCATAGTAACTTCCTCCCCCTATATCTTCTCTTCAATGGCAGTGTCGGCTTGCCCGAAATGACACCATTAATTTTACGTTTGTTTTGTGTTTTTTTTTTTTAAAACTTGCAAGGCAAGTGTAACTGATGTCATTGCACTTTTAAATTCATATCAAAGTATCAATAAGAACAGAATAAAAACAGAGAGGATCATGATCATGGCATATTCCTCAACTCAAGGCTATATATCAGATACAGTTCAGACACACCTGAGTTGGGATTTAGGTAACAGCATCTAATTTTTTTTTTTTTTAGCTAGTTTATGAGTGAGTGCTATATTAGAGAAGCTGTTGTTACAAGAAAAACTCTCAAAACAAAACAAGACGGGCACATTTCATATTTATTTTTTATGCATCATTCACCTTTTTTGAATAATTTTTTTTTTTTACCTGGATAAATAAAGGATTAATAATAAAAAAATATTATTTGCTTTTTGTTTTATTTCTGTTTAAGCGTACCAGTAAGATATCTGATTGAATGTGGGGATGCATCACTAATGGAGACATAAACAACATTGCTGCTGTTTTCTTTGTTTGGCTTTATTGGAATAAGTTGTTGATTGCAGATGAGCTTTATGCTTATTGATACAGATCAATAAACAATTACTGGCCTCTTTGCCTGGTGAAGTTTCATCAAGCTTCCCTCTGTGCCCACAGGGAGATAGAGCCATGAAAAGAGAGAGAGAGAGATGTCTTTATAGTTCGTTTGTTTGTTTTTTTCAAGCATGAAAGAATAATGGATGATCCTCTTGTCTAAAATCTCCTTCTATATAGTACATGGGTCGATTTGGTTATTTGAATAGTGCATGATAGTTAGTGAGAACACATGACTTGATAAAGCTTCTATGTTTACCATTGAAATCAAATTAGAGGACCAGGGCCTCTCTTTTGTTAAAATACTACCTTTTTAGACACGTTTTACTTTCAAGTGTCACATTTTCAACAAATGCAGTTGAGAATGTTTAGAACCGGTTAAATGACATTAGTTAATAATAGAGTTATTGTTATAAGTCAGTTATTTGCTCTCCAGACTTAAGTAGGCAGAAAAAATTTTATGTACTTTCTACATTTCACAATTGAATGAAATTTATTCATAAACTGGCGTTCATTTGAAATCATTTTAGGTTAAAATTACCTAAAATGGTCTCATTCATTAACAGTGAAAGGGTGGTATTTGGTTGGATTTTTTAGATACATTCAAACTACCCTCAAAGACATTTTTCTTGCACTTGTTGTACACAATATGAAATATTTCCAGTGTCTCTTGCAATAGTCACTTTTTTCACTTCAGCAAAAATGTCTGACCTAATCTGTAGCAATTCACTACAGAGGCGTGTAGGGGGTCTTTGAGACATTCAGGCAAGCTAATAAGTACTGTTCTTTCTAGAGATGGACCGATCCGATATTACGTATCGGTATCGGTCCGATACTGACCTAAATTACTGGATCGGATATCGGAGAAAAATAAAAAATGTAATCCGATCCATTAAATATCACGAAAGCACCTCACAAAACTTGCAACACGCCTAACTCACCTCAGAACGTTAGCACGTCGGAGCAGTATGCATCACGTGATAGAGCGGCTGTGGCATGCGGGACCTGTCGGTGGTCTGGATAGCATGTGGAGCTTCGCTAGCAACCCGGCATTTCATCTCCGACAAAGTTATCCCCGAGAGAAGTAAAAAAAGTGTGTAAGTCCATCTCTGAATGTTTGTAAAGCATTCCTGCGTTAAGCTTAACAAGCGACTGCCTCTTCTTGCTGCTACTTCAATCATGAAACTGCTTAATGATCAGCTGATCGGCTTTTCTGTAGCCAGTCCGTCTCTTTTGTTTGTTTTTGGCCCACTTTGCACCAGAAAGAGGAAACCAGCGGCTGAACAACAGCAGCACGTTTAAGCTTGATAAGCTGTTGTTAGAATTTATTTAATATTACTTTCTACTCGAGGATCTTTTTCTACGTAGCTGACGGCTGGTAACTGTGCAGGGACGGATCTAGCAAAGTTTAGCCAGGGGGCCGATAGGGCATGAACAGGGAAAAGGGGGCACAAAGACATACTTTTCTTTCTTATTCTCATTTAAAATGTCTAGCTTTTAATAATTAATTATCTGACACCCAAAGTTTTAATTTGATGTAAAATGAATAGTCAATTACTGTATATAGTGACTATTAAGTCTAATATATATACCCTAGTAAGCTATAGTACTTTTTCCTTTGGGAAGGTACCATCTGTGCAGTCTGCAATTTTGTTGAAGAAAGATGTTGAATCTATTTAATATTTCTTGAAAAATAATTGATTTCTGTGCATTTTTTTCACACTGCATCAAATTAAGGTTGATTACGTCGATTAAGCATCATGAGGTGGAGCGTGAGGGGTGGTTCCCTATTTTTTATTTATTTATTTTTGTTGCTGGGAGTTGGAACCCTATTAGTTAGGTTGCTTAATATTTATGCTAAGTACTCTTTAAAATACCAGAATAGGGAGGATGGTGTAGGTCTAAGTTTATTAGATTGATCAGTATTGCTGAACTATGAAATATATTTTTTTGCATACAGGTATAACAGAATAGCTTTAGTGTAGTTGTTGTTTTAAACTTGAGTATGAACTTATACAAAATGCAGCAAGATATTTAAAAAAACCAGTTGTTGATTAAAAAACACTATATCGGATTCATATCGGTATCGGCAGATATCCAAATTTATGATATCGGTATCGGTATCGGACATAAAAAAGTGGTATCGTGCCATCTCTAGTTCTTTCTAAGAGAGTAATAATTTGAAATAACTGGAAACTGTTTGAGTGGATGTATCGCAGTGCTTCTGGGAGACTGAGGTAGTGCACAGGAGATGCACTAAAACATATCAAAAGCACAACAGCTACACAAAAAAACATGTGTGAAATTTTAGTGTAGTAATTACCCCTCCTCAACACTGCATCAAAAAAATCCAATGAAAAGTTTGAGTCTCAAAAGTGCAAGCAGATGAATCCATTGCAGGAAAATGAGTATCACATCTGATTTTACTCAGCGTTTGTCAAAGTACATACATTTTTAAAGTGCATAGCAGTGATTTACATTTGTGGATGACACCTAGGTCAAGATCAAGGTCCAGGAACAGCACATCCGCACAGAAAACATGAGTTGATTTGACAGCAGCATAACGTTTATATGAGAAAACTGACAAGGCTGTGCTGCATTCATCAAACAGAATAGGAACCTGTATATTGAAAATGACAGAAAAAGCATTTGCTTTTTCTTTTTTTTTTTAACTCTCAAAACCCACAATAAACTATCATAATATGTTAAGAATAAGTAAAAATTGTGCTGATTTTTTTTTCCCCCCAGATTTTGCATATTGTGTCTGCTCGTTGGTAGGGTTACAATCAAGTATAAGAAGGTAGATTGATGTGAATATAGTCATGATTTTAAGCACTTGAAAATCTAATGTTATGTATAGGAGACACATGTAATTGTAGAATTGGGGGGGAAAGAGAAAAGGAAAGAAATTCCCAAGGACAAATCAACAATAAACTGTAGTTTATATTAGATATATAAGATATAACCATTTTCTTTCTTGGCAACAATGCTAGTCTTTTACAAAAAAATACACATACAGGGAGTGCAGAATTATTAGGCAAATGAGTATTTTGTCCACATCATCCTCTTCATGCATGTTGTCTTACTCCAAGCTGTATAGGCTCGAAAGCCTACTACCAATTAAGCATATTAGGTGATGTGCATCTCTGTAATGAGAAGGGGTGTGGTCTAATGACATCAACACCCTATATCAGGTGTGCATAATTATTAGGCAACGTCCTTTCCTTTGGCAAAATGGGTCAAAAGAAGGACTTGACAGGCTCAGAAAAGTCAAAAATTGTGAGATATCTTGCAGAGGGATGCAGCAGTCTCAAAATTGCAAAGCTTCTGAAGCGTGATCATCGAACAATCAAAATAGTCAACATGGTCGCAAGAAGCAAGGCGCCAAATAACTGCCCATGAACTGAGAAAAGTCAAGCGTGCAGCTGCCAAGATGCCACTTGCCACCAGTTTGGCCATATTTCAGAGCTGCAACATCACTGGAGTGCCCAAAAGCACAAGGTGTGCAATACTCAGAGACATGGCCAAGGTAAGAAAGGCTGAAAGACGACCACCACTGAACAAGACACACAAGCTGAAACATCAAGACTGGGCCAAGAAATATCTCAAGACTGATTTTTCTAAGGTTTTATGGACTGATGAAATGAGAGTGAGTCTTGATGGGCCAGATGGATGGGCCCATGGCTGGATTGGTAAAGGGCAGAGAGCTCCAGTCCGACTCAGACGCCAGCAAGGTGGAGGTGGAGTACCGGTTTGGGCTGGTATCATCAAAGATGAGCTTGTGGGGCCTTTTCGGGTTGAGGATGGAGTCAAGCTCAACTCCCAGTCCTACTGCCAGTTTCTGGAAGACACCTTCTTCAAGCAGTGGTACAGGAAGAAGTCTGCATCCTTCAAGAAAAACATGATTTTCATGCAGGACAATGCTCCATCACACGCGTCCAAGTACTCCACAGCGTGGCTGGCAAGAAAGGGTATAAAAGAAGAAAAACTAATGACATGGCCTCCTTGTTCACCTGATCTGAACCCCATTGAGAACCTGTGGTCCATCATCAAATGTGAGATTTACAAGGAGGGAAAACAGTACACGTCTCTGAACAGTGTCTGGGAGGCTGTGGTTGCTGCTGCACGCAATGTTGATGGTGAACAGATCAAAACACTGACAGAAACCATGGATGGCAGGCTTTTGAGTGTCCTTGCAAAGAAAGGTGGCTATATTGGTCGCTGATTTGTTTTTGTTTTGTTTTTGAATGTCAGAAATGTATATTTGTGAATGTGGAGATGTTATATTGGTTTCACTGGTAAAAATAAATGATTGAAATGGGTATATATTTGTTTTTTGTTAAGTTGCCTAATAATTATGCACAGTAATAGTCACCTGCACACACAGATATCCCCCTAAAATAGCTAAAACTAAAAACAAACTAAAAACTACTTCCAAAAACATTCAGCTTTGATATTAATGAGTTTTTTGGGTTCATTGAGAACATGGTTGTTGTTCAATAATAAAATTATTCCTCAAAAATACAACTTGCCTAATAATTCTGCACTCCCTGTATGATGTTAAATATACCCTTTTCTTATTAGTGTGCAACTGTTGTGCAGCTGGAAGACCTTTCAGAGAGAGACAGGACATTTAGCTGGGAAGACCCCTCAAAAAACATGTATATGACCTGCTCTGACACTATCAGCAGTATAACCTTACTTTAGTAGAAACACAGAGACAAAATGATGCTTGCAATAGGATCAAGCCTGTACTGTATGTAAAGGGGATTGTAGAAAGTTTCCAGCAACATCACAGATACAGCATTATTTACTATGACATAGATCTGTAAGCAGAGCATAAAAAAACTGTAGTGTTGTTGCTGCGGATGCCAAATACTGTCCACAATTTACACTTTTAATAGCAGTCTGCCAGGCAAGTTAAACTACAAGCCTAAAGTGATACTGGTGAGTGACATACAACAGCAAGAGCAAAAGGTCCCATTTATATTGAAGGCAGTGCATTTTACAGCAGCAATGAGAAAGCGTAATAACATACACCTGCTGAGAGGGACCATGTGTAAGCTGTAAGGACAGCCAGCTGCTGTGTTAAGTGGGCCTGAGAGAATTAATGTAATAGTGATGTTAGCTACCTGCAATTTTAGGCTGCATTAGTGACAGTACTATTAGCATCCTCTCGCTGCCATTGGTGCTACTTTTAGCTTGGACCTGATTCGGCAGAGTCCAAGTTTATGTCTGCACACAGACGTACTTGAAAAGTCAAAACAAGTCTCTAAATCCAATATCAGACTTTAGGAACATGAGTTGTTTGTCCCATCTTGGTAGATGAGCTGATATATTATGCATAAAAGCTCCCTGTTAGAAGACATTTAGGTGACTGCTAGTCAATATATCATTTCATCTTTATTCTCCTTGGTAGTAAGAAGAATGTAGTTGTAAAAATGAAAATAAAAGTGATATATTCAAAATATACAGTTCTTAACATATGAACACTGAATGACTCATCTTGCTACTGAAATTAGATAGCATGTTAGCATTTATAACTTGAACATGAACTGTTAGGATGCCTGGGTCGTTGACCCAGGGTTGGTGAGTTTATTACATTATTTATAATTTCTAGTCTTTGGTTTCTTTGAGTTCTGTCTTATGGTTTATGTCTCTGTCTTCTCTAGTTGCTCTCCCTCCCCTGTCAGCTGTATCCCCTTGTCTAGTTCGCGTCTCTGTGTATCCTTAGTTGCTATATCCCCGTGTCCAGTCAATGTCTGTGTCTGCGCTGGTCCCACGTCTCTGTTCCCTCTGTTGCAGTGCGTGCGAGTCTGTGTCTTTAGTTCAGTCTGTGTCATGTTTCCTGTTTTATTTTGAAGGTCCTTG
This sequence comes from Mchenga conophoros, assembly GCF_057382185.1. Classification (NCBI taxonomy): domain Eukaryota; kingdom Metazoa; phylum Chordata; class Actinopteri; order Cichliformes; family Cichlidae; genus Mchenga; species Mchenga conophoros. The sequence continues at coordinate 14,643,158 of NC_140544.1, read as the reverse complement.
TCTGAGGTTAATGTATCTGGTTTCGCTTCCCCTTGTCTCGTTAGGCCTGATTTGCCCCAGCTGTGTTTCCCTCCTGTTACCCATTCCCTGATTGCTCCCTCTGTGTATTTAAGCCCTGTGTTTCTCTGTGTCTGTGTTGTAATCTACTGTTTAGTTTGCTGTGTGGTTTGGCTGCCTGTGTAAGTTATTTGGATTCTTACGTTTGTTCTGTTTGAGTTCACCATTAAAGCTGTTTCAGTTTACGTTTGTCTCTGGAGTCTGCACCTTGGGTCCTTTTCCTGCCTGCACACAGCCGTCCATAACATGAACAGGTCTTTAAAAATGACATTTGACATGTAGTAAAAACATTTATTTATTATTCAATATAACCTGTAACTCCCAGTCTTTAACCCTTTACAGCCGATTGGAGCGGGCACGCTCCATTTTGCGTAACTATTTTTAAATCCCGGTAGCTCTGCAACCACGTAAGCTAGCGCAATAATTTTTTTTGCATATGAAACCGGAGGAGTTGTACTTACATCTGATGCCATCAGCTTGTCCTAGGTCACAGTTTCCTTCCACATATAGCTTTGCAAAAACTGCATAAAAATCACTTGCAGCAACAAAAACATGATATTCCAGAAACACGCCGATCCGATCAGCTGTTTGTAACACTTCCTACGTCCATCAGCGCGAACTATCACATGACCGCATGACCTGCCCGAAACCGGAAGTGACGTCATTTTGCGGAAATGTAGTTTTTTTACGATCGGGGCCTTATGAGCCTATACTTGTGTTTTAAAAAGTTATGTTTGAGTTTATGACTTTCTGTGTCGTTTCTGGGATGCTTAGGACTCATATTGCACTGCTGGAAATAGTTTATTTTGATGCATATGCTGTTATTTTGCAAATTTGCACTATAATATTTATTTTCGTTTTTCCTGCAGTGTATAAAAATTGGTGTATTTCAAAAATAAAACTATGAAGACACTCAAAATAAATTTCCTGTGGTGGGAAACTAGTTTGTGCAACTTTTTTGTATTTACAGTTTTGAGGGATAAGCCTCTTAAATTTCTCTAACTAGAAATATATGTTAAAAAAACAAAAACGATTTTCAATTTTTTTGTAGTTTATTGCACTTTTTTGCAATTTATGTAATTACTATGCACCTAATGCAGACATATTATTAAAATTTAGGCTGTAATGGTTGTATTGATGTATAGCAACTTGAAATGCTCCCAAAAATGGCTCCACAGCATGTAAAAATATAATATAAGCTCTGGCGGACTTGGTTCTATGGTAGGTCTTAAAGGGTTAATAAGCTTCTTTTGCAATGACATATTATGCCATTAAAATTAATAGTGTGTCTAAAATTTGTTTTTAATGCAAGTGGGAATATCAGAATAGGAATCACAGTGGGACATGAGAGCCTTAAGTTAATCATGAAAGAGCTTATAAAGTATGAGTGGATGGGATGATTGAATTGGAAGCCTGGGGAGCTGAAGTCATAGAATTCACAGTGTGAAATAGACCGCAGAAATACGGCTCTGCTCTCAGTCAGTCTTTTAATCTAAGAATCAGTCTCATGAAAAATTAACAAAAATATACATTTTTGTTTTCACTTCATGTTTACAGTAAACAATTAAGAGAGAATATAGTAAAACAGTGACCTTTATATGCTATGACATTTTGAGGTGTTGAAAGTTTCCATCTGATCTGTAGAAAACTGTGTGCTGTCTGAGGTCTGATTGTGTAGCTATCATCAAGAAAATCTGCCTATTTTGGAAAAGTCTATATACTATAAATAAACATTGCTTATATATGAATGTATGTTGCTTGCCTGCTTGGTAAAGTTTTCTTTAAACGGTGGCTTTTAATACACTCTATAATCTCCTGATAGAGCTGCTGACCTCATCGCACTGCACTTTCTAGTACAGCGTGTAGGTGAATCAGTCTTTCTACCAGTTTCTCTTCTTTTTTTAGATTTTCACTCAGTAAATTATAGTATTTGTTTAAGCCTGACAAACTGCAGCTTGCCAGAACATCCCTAACAGGAAACGGCTTGTTCACACATGACATTAATCAAGGGCAAGTGGATTTCATTTCTGGTGTGATTTATTCAAAAGATTTGTGGAATATATTTAGTAGATCAGATCAGGCTGCTAAAGTTTGCTGAAGAAATTAGATTAAAATGGTGTCACCCTGACTGTACCTTGATATCTCTTTTCAACGTACCCAGTTGAACAACAAGCAGAAATCCAATTATAAGTCTGTGATCCATCAAATGGTCTAAGTAAATTAATCAAAGGTTTGAGCCATCTTAACTATTCTTGCATTTGAGCATCATCTATCTCAGATGTAATGTTATCTTTTTGAACTGTCTGAACTAGTCAGGATATTTGAATCCCAATCCCACTAGTGTAATTCCCACTGTAGACGATGCTATTCAATTATACCTGACAGCAAATGTCAACTCAGCAGAGTAATGATACACTATCACAGAGGATGGATTGTATTCAAACCGCAATCATAGCCACGTTTCCATTGCTGTACTAATATGTTAGCAAATTTAGAGTGAACCAGAAGAACCAGCCATCCAACAATTGCTTGACTGGAACCCACAAATGAAAGCAAGGAAGAGGATGCCCTGAGCAGACATGGAGCTGTAGTCTCATGGATAAACTGAAAGTGTCAAAATAACCACTAGACCACAGAAAGTGGACAAATTGTCGAAGGCCTATGATCCTCAAGGGGTAAACAGGCTTAAGCTAAGTAGTTGTGCTAGATTTTTCAAATAATACTACAGATTATTTTTTAAAAAAGAAACCAAAAGAAATGAAATGGAAATACACAAAGACAAATTCATATATAGATACCATTCAGGGATAGAGGGAAGTTGCTTTGAATAGTCTCATTAACAGAGTGGCATCTTAATCTACAAATACTATATAGAAGCACACGCACACATAAAAATATGTAAGCATGTCTACATATAGAATCCATTTACAGATTTTGTTTTTAAGAAGTGGAGATTTTCTGGAGCATTTAGGAGGATTTAAAAACCTTCACCATTACCTTCAGGAACTGAGGTGTATGCATGCGTGTGTATGTGTGGGTTTGTGCATGTGTGTGAATGAACCAGAAAGTTTAGGTGTGACAGTATTTTTAGAGGTCTCTGAAGATGCCTTGAGGATATTTCATGGCTTAACTGATGAATTATTTTCTTCAAGCTTATGTTTGCGTACAGTGCAGAGAAAGCAGAAATCTGCGCGAGAGGGAGTGTTCGCCCGGGGCGCCAAACAGTCTAAGACCGCCACTGCATGAACGGCTGCATTTCCAAAGTTGCAGGTGCATTCAATGCACTCCACACATGACAATCTTTAACTTACTTTAATTTACTTTAGTGCCTTTAATGTAAATATAATTCAAAAGCATTCGAATATTTTTTTTATAGTTTCTTATGAGTTACCTAATGCCTCTGAGTGCTCTACCCTGTTACGTCTTCTCTATTAGTGCCTTTGAACTTCATATCTAATCCACTTACATAATACTCCAAGTTCTCCATTTTTAGTTGGGTGTGGTAAGCTCATCTTATAAAAATGGTTTAGCCATTAGAGCCCCATCTGCCACCCTGTCTACATGCTACAGAGTCACATTTGAGGACATACTGCCTTACTGCATCATTGTCAGAAGTGCGACCTGCAGCACCTCGTGGGACAAAGGGAAAACAATTTAGAAAGCTCTGCTGGATCTGCAAATCTTTGTCAAAGAGTAATATCATCCCAAATCCATCTATGTTCACATATTTTCCACCAATCCACAATCCCCAAACCTGGCTGCTGGCTTGGAAAATAACAAATGGTCATCCCAAAAACACCACCATAAACCCCCTAGATGTTAAAGGAAATGTGTCTAGTTGTGTTACAGCACAGACAGAACGTTTGGAAAGGGAAAATGATTTGTGTATTTTTTTTTCCTAAAGAAAGTCACAATGAATATAATTTGAACATAAAAGCTGTGCTGCGATTTGCACAGTTATCACTTGAAGAGAAAGCTAAAAGCAGCAGAATGACTTTGTTAGTTTTTCTACTCTGCAGACTCTAACCCTATTCAACATAAAATAGTCCAAAATACGCTTCACCTCAAGTAACTATCACACTTTCACCCTATTGAATGACTAATAGCAAGTAATGATACAATATGTAATAGTTAACAGTCACAGAGGGTAATTTTTTTGTACCCAGTTCTTTTACTTGATACTTTGAGTACATTTCCTTGAGAATAAGAATACTGACATTCATTTACCCAGTATTTCAGAGCAGGGCTACAAATGAATACAAATTAAAAGTTTTAATTGGTAAGTATTTCAACCTAAAGAAACTCCATAAAGAAGTGGAGCTATAAACTACAGTAGGCTGTAGGCTTTACTTACCCTTGTATTGAAAATAAAAAACAGCATGAGCAATTTGAAACCTTTCTGCTGTTGTTGGTAGATGTAGTCACTGGGACATCATCGTGATCGTTTCTCATCTTTTATCTTGATGTGTGTGTCAGTTTTGTGAATCCATTCATCAAACGCAGCTTTCTTAACCCAGTGTAGATAAAGAAAGTTGAAATGAAGTGTAGAAATGATAGAAATTCAGTTTCTATCATTATTAAAACGTCTGCTTTTACCTGTAGTCTCCAATCAACCACCTCCTTGAGAAATGATCCCAGTAGAGGAGCTGCTTAATGCAAGTCACAATGCAGCAATTTTGGCTCGGACTGAAGAAGCTGGTCTGTGAATATGAATCAGCAGGAGACTTTAGCTCTTTAAAACCAAATTTACTGTTGATAGTACTCATTCATTTGTTATCCATCAATAGCCATATAACTCCATCATTAAACCCAAACAGATTTCCCATTAAAAGTTCATTATTAATCTTTGCAATTCTGTTTATATTTTTCGCCAGATCTGTTCTTTTGGTACAGAGAGGAATGATTACTGACTTGTTAAAGCTGCCCATTTTAAATTAAAAGCGCGGCAACTGCTACCAATAAAAATAATGTTCAGAAATATTTTAGCAACTTCTGTTGCTTTACTCTTTGGAATTGATATTAATTCTTTGGAGAAGGATAACAATAACATGAACAAATGTGATTCCAAAATATCAGCGAAACTGTATGCAGTCACATTCACCCTTGGCAAAAGGAACCACACTGTACGATAGTATGTAATTAACCGCTTTCATCTGACTATCCCTGCCTGGACCCCTGCTGAACTTTACTGGCAGAAAAAGGAAAGTCTTTGAGATTGTGTTTTGGCTGAACCCTGCCTACTCCTTTCTTGGCTTTGTCTGCTATTGATTTGCACTGCGGCGGCTTTTTATGAGCTCTGCCAACCTGACAAACCATTTCACATTTTGGAATGCGGTAAATGATTGAAATGTTATACAGTCACTGAGAAAATGCTCTTTCCTATTGTTTCCTGTTGCAAACTAAGTTTTAGGAATCTGTGACTGCAGCTTTACAGAGAAAAAAATTCATCTGAGAATGACGTCTTGTCGTATTTGATCAGGAAATTTACGGCGTGCTGCATATCTGACACAACGTACACTGGCCCATGTTTTCTCTTTTTCACTGCCAAGGTATGTTTTGTTCAGTTAAACGTGGTATAGGTAATCCTTTCTGGGTTATCTTTCCAGGACAGACACTCCATAAATGTGTGTCTGTGTGCGTTTGCAATTACACGTTGGAGTTTGGACTGTTTTCTGCTCCCTTTTTTTTTTTTTTTTTTTTTTTTTCTTTGTGTAATTTTTTTTCTGCACAGCCAACATGTTTATGTGTGGCCATATGGGCTCAGATGGTTTGGGTGTGTGTATTCATGTACTCAGGCGTGCCCTTGGAGGAATCCACCCAAGTGTAGGGAAAAAAAGTACGTAGGCCAAAAAAAAATGACAGCAGCCAAAGAAAAGCAGAACTAAATAATTTTTAGCTTTCATCAAGCAGCCATTTGCACTCTGCAGCTTGCAAGAATTCTGGTTACACTTCAAGTGGGATGTCATGGATTTTTGTTTGCCATTGGAGCTCAGTATTTCTGAAAAACAGGGATTTTATATGAAGATTTCTTTCAATTTTAAAGCTACCCTTTGGAACATCTCAGTATTTCTCTCTCGCACTCTCACAGCCACAGTCAAATCTACACACACATGCTCACACAAACATTTACAGGCCCAGGATGGAGTATGAAGAACTGATGTGACAGTAGGATTTATTGCATGTTAATTATTTAAAAGTGTGAGCTCAACATAATGAGAAAAAGACAATGAGACTTAGTGTTACAGTAAAGAAGATGATAAAAATATACCATATAGGAAAAGGGCCTATGGCAGGCAAAAAAGGAGAGAAAAGAGACATGTCATCAAAACTTACGTCAGATATACTGTGTGTGTGTGTGTGTGTGTGTGTGTGTGTGTGTGTGTGTGTGAGTGCGTCTATGTGGTATGGATTGACATTTGACCTGCGCTGTACCTGGGCTCCGGGGACATTTCGACTTTTTGCTGTGTATTCATGTGTCCCCCTAAAACATGACTTGTAAATGCATTTTTAAGTGTCTAAATAATAATTTTTTCTACTTCTTATGAGGTCATTATTTATCTTTTGACCTGTATTTGCTTAAACTGTAGTGTAAATTCATTTATTAAACTATAATTAAAAGATTTTCTGATTTTCTTAAAAGTCCACCTATACCCCTCACCTGATTTTTGTGTATTCCAGTGTATTGCACAGCGACGTTTCGAGTTAGAGTGGATGTGTGTAGGTACTGCAATTTAATACACATTTTCAATACACACGGCCGGAAGTCATTGTGATTGGTAGGCTATATATATAGGCGGTACCTACAGGAAACGGCGCCACAACTTTCGCGCGCGTGCCCTTTAACAAGTGTATGTCGACGGCAATACGAAGACGGATTAAAAACACAAAGGTAAGCCTTTTTTAATGTAAAATGCACCATGACTTTAATACTATATGAAATTATAGGTGCACAGGCCTATATTAAACTGGTTTAATTTATGCTTTATGGACTGTTAGTGAGTCTTTGAAGAAGTAAAACGGCCCCAGCGTTTGTCATTGAGTAAATAAAATAGGGCTGACGACTAACCGCGTCAACGCGATAAAGCGGGCTAACCCGTGTTAGGATTTACTCGGTGTTAAAGCATTATTGTGGCTTAAACGTGTTAATGCCGACATCGCGACTAACGCGATTAACAATTAAACCAGCGCAGTCTGAGTCAAAATCCCTGATGTCGCTGTTAGCTAATTTCGGGCAGTTTGTCCAATGTCTGTCATTCTGCTGACAGCCCTAAAATAAAAGCAAGGGTATAAGTGTATTTAGTCGTGTATTTATTTATATGCCTGAAGAAAAAACTTCTTACAGTTTTGATGCCTAAGCTTTCTCAGTACTTGTATCACTCTCTGCAGTCGCCATTACAGAAATGTCACATGTCGCCATTTTGAGTACTAGGCCTTTAACATTTTAAAAGAAGGCATAAATTAGCACTATGAATAAGTCAGCTGTGTTTATGCTGTAAACTACACTACTGCTAGTTCTGCTACTACTGATGATGATGACAATGATGACGATAATCGTAATACTTTATATGCTTTGGTAATACAGCCAATCGTACAGGAGAACATGCGAAGGAGACGCATTCCTCCACGGGAGGATGCAGTCTGTCATGTTTCTGCTGGAAGGGACAAACTGGGACTTGATATCCACTACATAAATGCCTTCAAAGGTAAGTTGGTCTTTAGTTTGGATTAGATTTGGAGTTTGTCACTTTGTCTTTTGTCACTCACTTGGTATGCCTCTGCAATTCAGGTCGGGGCATTTTCACGACTGTTCCATTCCAAAAAGGAGACTTTCTTTTGGAATACAGAGGTAAACTCATAACAAAAGAAGAATGTGAGCGGAGACACAGAGTTTATCATGACAGCCTGAAGGTGTTCATGTTTGAATTCAAGTTTGATGGAAAACTCTGGTGGTGCGTATTATATCAGTGTAGTTTGATTAAGATTAAATGACACATTGCTTTTGATTTATGAAAAAAAAAGCTTCCTAACTAACTAGTTAAGCTAATACTTTTTTGCCTAACCCCACAGTGTGGATGCATCTCAAGAAGATGGGTCATTAGGCAGACTTGTCAACGACAACCACATCAGTCCAAGTGCTAAGATGAAAATATTAAATATCAATGGAAAGCCCCATCTATGCTTATTTGCAAGCAGAGACATAAGTCCAGGCGAAGAAATAGACTATAATTATGGTGACTCGGATTGGCTCTGGAGATGCAAGGTATTTCTACAATTGTACTTTTTGGAACTGATAAATTGCATACCCTAAGCCATTTTTACATTTGTACCTACTCAAATTGGCTTAACGTGACTTAGGGCATCTAGTTTTTCACTGAAATTGAGTATCACCTACTGTGCCTGGGGTAACTATAGCAATGCAGCCGAGCATCCAGTGATATAAATGCCACAGCAAGCATGGACGTCAAGGTGACAAAATGCCTGCTGCTCAGTCTATACTTTAGTGTTCAATTCAGGGATCACGCTGTTAATTTTGGTCGCTATTTCAAACATTTCAGAGTTTCAAAAATGATGGCTTGGATTTTCACGAAGGAGGCGCACTCATAACTTATCGAGTGACACCATTGACCAGCCACCTGGTGGCATTCAGTCTATGTCAAATTTTCTGATCACTTTGGATCACTTGGAACCTTGGTGCAGTAGTTACTGAAAAACTACATGGTACTATAACCTACTGGAAAAACAGGGGTAGGTACTAATGGAAAACAGGCAATTGTGATGGCTGCCACATCAAAGCCCTCTAAAAGCACTAAAAAAATATCAGCAGGTATGCAGAAATAAAAAATGGCTTTCGGTTTCTAAATTTTAACAGTGATTGATGTTTAATGTGATTCTACACAGCAAAATCTCCAGTGTTAAATTAACACTGGAGAGTGTCTATAAGGGTCCACACCTCTGAGTGTTAAATACAACACTGTTGAGTGTTAAATTAACACTTTTGACAGTGTTATATGTTTAAAAGTAACCTAGTCAGTTTTGAAGATTAACAATGGCTAACACTGAGCAGTGCTGATTTTCTAACACTGGAAAATAACTCAAAATGTTAGAAATATTCCAGTGTTAGAAAATCAGCACTGCTCAGTGTTAGTCTTTGTTAATCTTCAAAACTGACTAGGTTACTTTTAAACATATAACACTGTCAAAAGTGTTAATTCAACACTCAACAGTGTTGTGTGGACCCATATAGACACTCTCTAGTGTTAATTTAACACTGGAGATTTTGCTGTGTAGCCTCTTTAGTTAGATTCATTTTAAATTTTGTCCCTTGAAGATAAATGGGCCCTAGTGACAGTTCGTTGCTGCTACAGGTGATTGTTTTACTCCTTTAGCAATGGCTTAAAAAATAAAGAAATCACACTGACTATTTGTCTCTTAATCATAGGGCCTTAAATTCTCTATACATGACAGTGAATATTTTAAAGACAATAGCTTGAAACTTATCTTTCTCATACAGTTTATTTAATGTTTCAAAAGCCTCTTCAAAAATGCACTGTATATTCATTCTCTATCTGTTACACACGAAGACTGAGACCAGCCAGATTCAGAAGACTGTGAGCTGCCTAAAGCCGCAACCAAACAGCTTTCCAAACAATGATCTGGACCTGAAACATCCAGAGCCTGAAAGGGTAAATATAATCCAGTGTACCACTTAATGAACTAATAATTTAATCTATCATCATTCTTTATGGATGCCGTGTGTGTGTGTGTTTGGCAGTCACCTGGGTGTGATGTGATTTACATGGACCGTGGCTTGTAGGTCCTTTTCATTGTTTCAAAGTGCAAGTCTGGATAACATCTGAGTGTGTGTGTGTGTGTGTGTGTTAACCACCCAAATGTGACTTAGGAGGACCACACTGTTATTGGGGGACTCCGTCAAAGTTTGCTTCATGGTGACATCACTCTGGTTTTAGGAGGGGTCTTCTCGTATGTCTTGACAGTTTGACCTACAGCATGCAGAGCTGACTGCATGTGCTTTGTTTCTATGTTGAAATTTTTTGAAACTCAGGCTTGAACATTAAGATAGATAGTACTATACAACTTCTTAACTTGTTTTAGGCACTTTTTACTGCTGTAATGCATGGGCTCTCTCTGGCTGTGTACTCTGGCTTCTTCCCACAGTCCAAAGATGTAGCTTATGGGGTTAGGTTAACTGGTGATTCAAAACTGCCCTTTGGTGTGAATGCAAATGCTTGTCCTTCCATGTTAGACTGGCGATCTGTCCAGGTTGTACTGCCCTATGGTAGCTGGTATAGGCCCCAAAACTGCTACCCCACAATCCTGATAAGGATAAGTGGAAGAGGATGGATGATTGCAAAGGAATCAGTTGTTAATTATTGTAGCCAGTATTTTTTTCAGAAGAAAACATTTCTTGAGTGGAAAGCCCCCCCCCCCCCCCCCCCCCCCCCACACACACACACACACACACATGCAAATTAAAGACAGAAGCACAGGACTGCCCAGTACAGTTGCAAGAAGAGCACTTGGTCTAATCTTTGTGCCATCTTTTCTTTGTTGCAGGATCTTGATGAAGAAATGCCTCAGCAAGGCTCAGAAGCCATGCATTCTTCTTCAGTGCAAGATTTTGAAGAGGTAACATTGACCTAGGACAGATTTTAATGAATGTTTCTCATGCACGATGTGTACCTTACGCTATTTGCCGATAGTGAAATGGTCTATTCATCCTCTTGAGTGATGCATTTTTAGTAACTGTCAGATTACTGTTCTTTTGTCTTCATTCTCTATCTGTTACACACGAAGACTGAGACCAGCCAGATTCAGAAGACTGTGAGCTGCCTAAAGCCGCAACCAAACAGCTTTCCAAACAATGATCTGGACCTGAAACATCCAGAGCCTGAAAGGGTAAATATAATCCAGTGTACCACTTAATGAACTAATAATTTAATCTATCATCATTCTTTATGGATGCTGTGTGTGTGTTTGTGTTTGGCAGTCACCTGGGTGTGATGTGATTTACATGGACTGTGGCTTGTAGGTCCTTTTCATTGTTTCAAAGTGCAAGTCTGGATAACATCTGAGTGTGTGTGTGTGTGTTAACCACCCAAATGTGACTTAGGAGGACCACACTGTTATTGGGAGACTCCGTCAAAGTTTGCTTCATGGTGACATCACTCTGGTTTTAGGAGGGGTCTTCTCGTATTTCTTGACAGTTTGACCTACAGCATGCAGAACTGACTACATGTGCTTTGTTTCTATGTGGTTTGAAACTCAGGCTTGAACATTAAGATAGATAGTACTATACAACTTAACTTGTTTTAGGCACTTTTTACTGCTGGTAGTGCATGGGCTCTCTCGCTGTGTACTCTGGCTTCTTCCCACAGTCCAAAGATGTAGCTTATGGGGTTAGGTTAACTGGTGATTCAAAACTGCCCTTTGGTGTGAATGCAAATGCTTGTCCTTCCATGTTAGACTGGTGATCTGTCCAGGTTGTACTGCCCTATGGTAGCTGGTATAGGCCCCAAAACTGCTACCCCACAATCCTGATAAGGATAAGTGGAAGAGGATGGATGATTGCAAAGGAATCAGTTGTTAACTATTGTAGCCAGTATTTTTTTCAGAAGAAAACATTTCTTGAGTGGAAAGCCCCCCCCCCACACACACACACACATGCAAATTAAAGACAGAAGCACAGGACTGCCCAGTACAGTTGCAAGAAGAGCACTTGGTCTAATCTTTGTGCCATCTTTTCTTTGTTGCAGGATCTTGATGAAGAAATGCCTCAGCAAGGCTCAGAAGCCATGCATTCTTCTTCAGTGCAAGATTTTGAAGAGGTAACATTGACCTAGGACAGATTTTAATGAATGTTTCTCATGCACGATGTGTACCTTACGCTATTTGCCGATAGTGAAATGGTCTATTCATCCTCTTGAGTGATGCATTTTTAGTAACTGTCAGATTACTGTTCTTTTGTCTTCATTCTCTATCTGTTACACACGAAGACTGAGACCAGCCAGATTCAGAAGACTGTGAGCTGCCTAAAGCCGCAACCAAACAGCTTTCCAAACAATGATCTGGACCTGAAACATCCAGAGCCTGAAAGGGTAAATATAATCCAGTGTACCACTTAATGAACTAATAATTTAATCTATCATCATTCTTTATGGATGCTGTGTGTGTGTGTGTTTGGCAGTCACCTGGGTGTGATGTGATTTACATGGACGAAGTTTATTAGTTGATATCTGCAACTGAATTGAAAACACACCTTTCCAACTGTCCAAAACAAATAAATGTTGCAATATTTTGCTAACAGTGTCACAATCATCGTCTGGTGTGCACAACAATATCATCTTTGGACAAGTGCATTCAGTGTGTGGGACCGGTTTCCTCCCTCAAGTGGCTTGGCTTTAAGTGCAAAGGTGAGACATTTAGTGAATAGGTACAGTGTATAGTAAAAAGCATTAATAGAGTTCAACAAGTTAAGACGTGCTGAAATGAACACTGCTCCCTTTTTAATTAATGGGTGGTCACGTCTAATTAAAGAAATGCAGTATTACCTCATTGGTGCAGGACCTTGTAAAAATGGTATACTTGGGATTGTCCTCAATTCCCCATTCCATAACATAAACTGCTCAAAATAATAAAGGGAACACTTAAACAATGCGATGTTACTCCAAGTCAGTCACACTTCTGTGAAATCAAACTGTTCACTTAGGAAGTAACACTGACAACCAGTTTCACATGCTGTTTTGCAAATAGAGTAGACAACAAGTGGAAATTATAGTCAATTCACCATAATAAAGGACTGGTTCTGCAGGTGGTGACCACAGACCACTTCTCAGCACCTATGCTTTCTGGCTGATGTTATGGTCACTTTTGAATGCTGGCGGTGATTTCATTTTAGTGGTAGCATGAGACAGTCTACAACCCACACAAGGGGCTCAGGTAGTGCAGCTCATCTAGCGTAGCACATCAATGTGAGCTGTGGCAAGAAGGTTTGCTGTGTCTGTTAGTGTAGTGTCCAGAGCATGGAGGTGCTACCTGGATGTGGAGTAGGCCATAGGAGGGCAACAACCCAGCAGCAGGACCGCTACCTCCACCTTTGTGCAAGGAGGAACAAGAGGAGCCCTGCAAAATGACCTCAAACAGGCCACAAATGTGCATCTGTCTGCTCAAATGGTCAGAAACTGACTTCATGAGGGTGACTTGAGGGTCCAGCATCCACAGGTGGGGATTGAGCTTGCAGTCCAACACCATGCAGGATGTTTGGCATTTGCCAGAAAACACAAAGTTTGGCAACTTCAGCACGGGCACCCTATGCTCCTCACAGCTGAAAGGAGGTTCAAACTGAGCACGTGACAGTCTGGAGATGCCGTGGGGAATGTTCTGCTGCCTGCAACATCCTCCAGCATGATCATATTGGCAGTGGGTCAGTAATGGTGAGGGGTGGCATTTCTGTGCCTGCCAGAGAGCCTGACTGTCATTGGGTAACAAGATGAGGTCCTCGGACCCTTTGTGAGACCACATGCTGGTGCATTTGGCCCTGGGGTCCACCTAATGCGAGACGACACTGGGCCTCATGTGGCTGGAGTATGTCAGCAGTTCCTCCATGACAAAGGCATTGATGCTATGGACTGGCCCGCCTGTTCCCCAGACCTGAATCCAATTGAGCACATCTGGGACATCATGTCTCACTCCATCCACCACAAACTGTCCAGGGGTTGGCAGATGCTTTAGTCCAGGTCTTGGAGGAGATCCTTCAGGAGACCATCCGCCACCTCATCCCGAGCATGCCCAGGCATTGTAGGGAAGTCGTACAGGCATCTGGAGGCCACACACATTCAACTACACACTTTCATGCCACTCAACTACCTAAAGAACAAAGTATTTAATAAGAATAATTCCTTCATTCACATCTGGGATGTCCTTTTTTGGGGGGGGGGGGAGGGGGATTAGCAGTGTATGTGTAGTCATTAAAATATCCTTAATGTGAACAGTTTTGTTTTTTTTTGTTTTTTCAGCATTTGACATTACTGCAATGCTTTGACAAAAAACTACTTCACTTAAATAGAACTGCAAAGCTAAATTAAGTCTATCAAAATGTGTTTCAGTTTGTTTAGGGGTCTGGCACAAATCTTGCCTTGCAAAATTGGCAAATCAGAATTGCCACCAGTCAACACAGGTGTGTATCCCATTCATATTTGGCTTGACTTTTTTTCAGTTTATTTTTTACCTGTCTAAAGTATTGATCAATTAAAAAAACTTTTGTTCTTACATTCCAGAAAGAAGAAATTTCTGAATATTCAGGGGAGGATGGATTGCCACATTCAGTTCTGGATCAAATATCAAGCGATGATGATGGCAACCACAGCATATCAGAAGAAGAATATGTGCCAGATTCAGAGTCATATGATGAAGATTCAGATGACGACATCTCATTATTGCCAAGCACATCAAAAGGTCTGCTATGCCAAGATGACATCTCCAAAGCGCATGAACAATCAGATTCAACGAATTTAATCCACAACTTGACAAAGGACAAGCCACAAGATAAAAGTGAGCTTTGCGAAACTGAATCAGAAAAAATGACTTTAAGTAAAAGAAATTACTGCTATTTTTGTGGCAAACCACAAGCTAAAATTTCCCGCCACCTGAAAACGCACAAAACGGCTCCTGATGTTGTGCATGCATTTTCCCTGCCTAGAGACTCAAACGAGCGTAAAAGTCTGTTAGAGAAATTGAGAAATAAGGGAAATTTTAAGCATAATGCTGCAGTTTTGCATGGTGGAGTGGGACCACTGAAAGTGAAGAGAAGACCCAAGATTAAAGCAGTAGAGGGAAAGTTTGCTCATTGCTTTTATTGTCAAGGGATGTATGTTCGCAAGGATCTTTGGAGACATGTCCGCAGATGTCCTAACAAACCAAAAGATGACACGGATAAAGAACCTGGAAGAACCAAAGTACTCGGCCTGGCTTTAACTCTGGAGTCTCAGTGTTATCCGCAGGTGTCAAGTGGAGTCTGGAAGGTTCTTGCTGTTATGAAACAAGATGAGATTGCCTCAGCTGTGCGAAATGACTTTACTGTTATTCAGTTTGCCCAGTCCCTCTACAATAAACATGGACAAGACCCTACAAAGTATGATTATATACGACAGAAGCTTCGTGAAGCGGGACGTTTGTTGTTGTGTCTGCGCACAGAATTCTCAGTGCATAACATGGAAGAAGCTATTAAGCCTGCTAATTTCCAGAGAGTTGTGCAAGCAGTAAAGAAAGTTTCAGGTTTTGATGAAGAGACACTGTCATACAAAACTCCAAGCCTTGCGCTGAAACTGGGACATACACTGCATAAAATGTCTGACATTATCCATTGTCGTGCCCTCATGACAGAGGATGAAGCCCTAATCAAGTCCACTGATGCGTTCAAGAAGTTGTATGTCTCCAAATGGTCTGAGATGGTGTCTCACCGTGCCTTGAACACATTGAGTGAGGCAAAGTTTAACAAGCCATCAACATTGCCCTTTACAGAAGATGTTCGGATTCTCCATCACTACCTTCAAAAATCTGCAGAAAGTGCCTTTTGCAGCTTGGAGAACGAAGCCACAGCTCAGAATTATGCCCAACTTGCACAAGTTACACTCTCACAAATCATTGTGTTCAACCGAAGACGTTCTGGAGAGGTTTCAAAGATGCGCCTCAAAAGTTTTCTTGAAAGAGACAAAACAGCACTCCACACAGATGTTGCCATGGGGCTCTCAGAAATGGAACAGAGACTCTGTAACTATTTCTGTAGAATAGAAATAATGGGAAAAAGGGACAGAAATGTTCCAGTTCTGCTAACACCAAGCATGCTGGATGCTCTGTCACTACTGGTTAGTAGGAGGCCTGACTGTGGTATTTGTGCCACTAATATCTACCTCTTTGCAAGACCCCGATCAATGAGTCATTACAGAGGAATGGACTCCTTGCGTGTTCATGCACACCAGTGTGGAGCAAAGCAGCCTGAGTATCTAAGATCGACACAGCTCAGAAAACATGTTGCCACACTCTCACAAGTCCTTAATTTGAAAAACAACGAACTTGATCAGGTTGCAGATTTCCTGGGTCATGATATCCGCGTTCACCGCGAATTCTACAGATTACCAGTTCCCACAACACAGCTGGCCAAGATTTCCAAACTGCTTTTAACACTGGAAAAAGGACAACTTTCCCAGATCCAGGGGAAATCACTGGATGAGATCAAAATAGAAGGTTTGTATTGAAAGGAGCAAATATTAGGGCAGTAGTTGAATATTATGCTTTATCAACCGAATTAAAACCTAAAAGCACAGACCATTCTGTTAAATGTCCATGATTTAAGGTTCTTGAAGTCTATTGTTTCATCACTTTGCAACATTTGGCAAACTGCAGAGTGGTGGCCTTAAATAGTAAAACTATGTACTATAATTTCCAGTATTTGTTCTGTATTTTGTCATATCTCGTTGTTAATGTGAGGTTTTTGGGGGGTTTGTGTTTGGTTTTTTGGGGGGGTTTTCCCACAATTTCTCAGATGAAATTGCATTAAGTGATGCTGAAACAAAGGACAGTGAGAGTGAATCAGATGATGATGACACAGCACTCACAATGTTGGCGTGTGGCACCAGTGAGCCTGTACATGCAGTAGCTGATTCCACAAACACAGCGCAGCTCCAAGACACTGTAGATTGTGGTAAGTTACCACTAGCTTGGTTTCTGTGGATAAAATGTTTGTTACAAATATTAAAACTTAATCAAATTGTGTAATCAGCAGATGAAGGACCACTCACAATGCCTGCAGCAAGTGAGACTGCTGCTCCCTCTGAAGGTAAGGGGTGCAGTTGGTTCTCTAAGCTTATTATTGTTTCATCACTTTGCAACATATGGCAAACTGCAGAGTGGTGGCAAAAAGTCACTTGGATGAGTGACAAAATGTTTCTCCCACTGAAAACGCTACGTCCAGATTAACAGAATCAACGTTTTGGGATTTACTTACCTGGATGATTGAGCATGCATCAAGAGACTTTTATTCAACTTTTTATTCAGTCTTTTATTCACAGCGGAACACTAAATGTCTCATTTTAGAAATTTGATAAATTTTCAAAGAGAATTTTAGCTCGTTTTGATATTGATGGTAGCAACACATTTCAGAAGTTAGTACAGGGTAGCATCCATTCTTTTAACCACCAAATGTTTTTTGTTTTTTTTGTTTGGTTTTTTGTTTGTTTTAACTACTACTACTTTATATATCTTCCAGAGAAAAATGCTGCTCAATCCCACAATTCCCGAAGAGCTCCCAAAAACATGTGGTCCAAGGCTGAGGTTGCTGCAGTGATGAGGCATTTTAAAGACCACATAAACGAAGGGAAACTAGCCACCAAAAATGAATGCAGTCATTGCAAATTGGTAGAAGATCCGGTGTTGGCAGGAAGAACAGTTCAAAACATAAGAGATTTTGTAAGAAACAGAGGATTAACTGCAAAAAGGCAGAAAAAAATGAACTAAAATAACTGTTTAGAGAGCTGTGGTTTTACATCTTGGTCAGATTGCCAATTGTTGTTAACACTGATGTTCTGTTTAAAGAAAAAAAAGTTCTTGTTAAATACAGAAGTAGTTTGTATTTCATAATTTTTACATTTAATTTATTTAGGGTTTTTTTTGACGGGTTATATTTAAAATAAAAAATTATAAATGCATATTTTCTCCCCTTAATATTTACCTTTAAACTATTAAAATTCATTTTAAATGTTTTTAATTTTTCTGTTTTCTATATTTTTATATTTCTGTGGGAAGCGTGGGCATTTTTGTCCATAGATTTCTTTTTTTATTTATGGTTAAAATTAATGTTCAGATCCAAGAACACTAATAAAATGATGTTCCAGTAATCCTGTGTCCTGTCAGATGTGTATTCATGGTAATGATGAGCTATTTACATATTACATCATTGTCCCTTTAAAGACCCAATATTGTTTTTTTTGGACCTCATAAAACACATTGTTGTCAAGTGGACAATGTCTCCAGAAAACACAATAGAGTCTGGTTGGTGTGTATCTAGACTTCTATAGGGAGTGTATGAGGTCTGAAGTGACCCAAATTTTTTTCAGATTTTTTCGAACACTTTAACCTCGCTCCCTTGGCTCTAAGTCCTTTCAAAAGGGTAGTCCACTTAAACCACCACCGGGCGGATTGACGTAGTATAGTCCCGCCATACCACATAGACCCGTATGTGTGTGTGTGTGTGTGTGTGTGTGTGTTTTGGCTGGTGGAAGTACGTTCCCTAATAACTCTATAAATCTATATTTGGCTAAAGTTTTCTGAATAAAACGTAAATCTTTTTTTCTCTGAAAAGAAGCAGTACATTATTAATATTGATTTCCAGCTCACAATATTCAATACAGCAGACTGCAGAATGAAGTGAGTTCATGAGAACGAGAATGGTTTGGGCACGCTATGGGTTCATGTGCTGACTGTGATGATAACAGAAAGTGATTTGGAGGTGTGGTGTTGTACTGCTGAGAAGGTTTGATAGAGAGAAGGCTAAAGAACGGGAAGCACGAAACCAACAACTCTGTAGGTCTCGTGGGTAATTCAAAATAGATTATAATTATGAGAAATGTCTTCAGACAAACACGCTCTCGTCTTCCTCGTAGATACACTTACCACAAATGCTTCCTTATAATGTGCTTCTGAAAGCTCAAGTGGTGTAACTGAACTACATGAGGAGAAGAAGCCTTACTTATTCATGGCAGCCAAATATAGAGTTATTGGGGAACATACTTCCACCAGCCAAAACATTGAAGCCACATAGCTCCTCTACAAGCAACCAACACAGCTCTGAAGTGCACAGACACAGCTAATCTGTACAAAGCAGCTTCTTTGACATTTTAGGTTAATTGCTTATTCAAGATGGACCATAAGTACATCATACATATTAAGTTGAACCACGTGACATCTTTTAACCTTCTGGCATTTCTAAAGTTGTTATAAAGACAGCATTTCAGCAGTTATGCTGAGATGAGGGGAGTTCATCCTCCTTTTACTTCTCTTTGTTTCTTAGTCATGGTGCAATCAAAATTCAATTTCTTCTTGCTTGTGTCAAGTATGTATGCATGTTTTTTTGGATAATAGTATTCCAGTGTATTTGCCCATCTGTGTGTGGTTGTGTCTGTGTGTTTACTACTGAACAAAATTCCCTTGCTTACATTGAGGCAACCTGATTAAACAGTGGTGTATGTGAATGCGTGCTCTTGTGTGTCGCTTCAGCAGTGGACTGCACTGGACATTCATCAACATGGGCTCTGAGCCAATAGGGAATAATTTACCATTACTTCTTCCTTGTGTATAAACAAAACAAAAATTAAAAACAAAAAAGCAAACAGTACTGATAATCACAAACAAACAATTATACAACAAAAAGGAAAATGAGGGAAAAACAACAAAAATAATATTTAAAATATATAAACAGTGTAAGATAAATGTGAAATAAACTAGAGGAAGTGGTATAGTGTCTTTTTACACTAAAAGAATTAGTGCTTGAACTCAAAGTAAAGTACTCATTTAATATAACGGGGTGCTGGCAGCGTTAGGGGTGATGCTTGCAATTAGGGACAGGAAGTAGGGGGAACTGGTGTCACCACTTAGGAAGGGTGCGATTGTCCACGGAGTAGATATTTTGCTTTGTTTGCACATTACACAGAATGGCAGGTGATATTAACAAGATACAGTACAAACACAAGATATAGTATTTAATAATATTATAATTATTAATATTTTTAATTGCGAAAACACAATTTCTGATATAGAAAAAATTATACTCAAAGTTAAACTTTTTTTCGTTTATCCTTTTTTATTTTTTTTTTTATTTTATGGCTGTCCCTCCCTTTCCTGCTCAGAAAGGAACCAATGGTTGTTTGGTGTGTGCAGTCAGATGTCACCACATGTCATGTAGTTGACCAATCATGCACAACAAAAGAGAGAGAGAGCGAGAGAGCGAGAGAGAGAGAGGAAAATAAAGAAAAGAAAGCATCTTTGGCTCCCAGGCAGGAACCGGATCCCATCGTTCACTTCAAAGAGCCGGTTCTAAGAGCCATTTTGTTCCAGACTGATACACCACTGTCACGTGGAGTGCAGCTCCCAACTGTGCCAGTGACACTCGACTGAGCCATTTGTCTACGTTTGGGTTGAACATCACAAGTATCTTCTTCTTCATAGCCCAGTTGTACACAATGGTGTCTTTTTGCCTCAAGTGTTGAGATTCATTTGTCGTTTCCACCTTTGCTAAACATATATGGAAATTCTTCCAGGTAAAGTACTGTGCTTTGTTGGAGGTTGTTGAGTAGCTCCATTTTTAGGTACGTAATTGCCACTGGAATCTCATGCCTATTGCTCTCAGAAATGCCTAGTTTTCTCATTGATGTGCACACTATGGAGCTTAAAGGCATTGCATTGCTATAGCAGCGATATTGCAATATGAATTTACATCACATAACATTTACACTGGTATTCTTGCATATATGATAGTAGTTCACACAGTTAATCTTTGCTTACTTCTCTTGGTCTTCAGTTTTCGGTGAAAACGTTCAAGTTGGGTAACGATAGTCGGGATTCATTGCACACTCAGAGTAGATGCACACAGTGGAAAGTCATGAAAAGTCTGACCTGTAGATTGGTGGTATGTTGATGTACGTCAGTATGATGATTCCTTTTTTCTTGCTTTTGGCAGCATGAATTCTTCTAACGGACACAGGGTGCTTCTCTTTTTTTTTTCTTTAACTATACCGTTTGGTGTATAAAAATAGTTGTTACACCTAAATAGTTAATGTGATATTTATTATTTAACCCTTTCACCAAAGCTAAAATTCAGCATTACAGTCACTTGAATAAACATCCACTGTGGTGGCACACAGAGAGAAAATAATGAACAGAAATAAATAAGTAAATAAATAAATGAATAAATACATTTGCAAAAACAAACGTCATTATCCAAAAAACTGAACTGTATATCCGGGTGGAGGAACGATTAGCAGCAGCATCAAAATTAGAGTGCATTTTTGCTTTAAAGCCACATAATAATGTTTTAAAAAGCTGAAGTTTTTGTGAAGATTAATCTGTTCAGAGTGTGAATTTCAGTGTGGTATTTCAAGATTTTCTACTTTGTTCGATTTATTCCGCTGCAGTTTAGTTGTGTTTCTTTATATGACTTTCCTTCAAGTTTATTCATTTGCTTTTTACACAGAAAATCCTTTATCAAACTGCTTGCAGTTAAAGGTATGGCCAAGTTTGTGCATGTGCAGTATAAATGCATACACTTAGCCTCATGAAACGATCGCCTTGGCAAACACACTACAGTTTAAGAGGTGTCTCTTTCACCTCATGACGCTACATATTCATAACATGTAGGGCTCAGAAATGTAGCCCTCTTTAAAGTCTGTTTCATTTTTTTTTCCAAGTGCTTGAGTCAGTGAACTAAATCCTATGGCTCAAATAAAGTGTTGGTTTTTAAAAGGAAAAAATCACAGACAAACGACTCTTACTCTAAGTATACCATGCAGTTTCAACAGCCTGTCTGACAATTACAGGGCACCAAAATACAAATTAGCTTCCACTAATATCTGTTATTAACCTCTGTCTCTCTTCCACTGCAGGTCTTTTATCCTGTCTTCCTTCTCTCACCCCAACCGGTCGCAGCAGATGGCCCCGCCCCTCCCTGAGCCTGGTTGTGCCGGAGGTTTCTTCCTGTTAAAAGGGAGTTTTTCCTTCCCACTGTCGCCAAAGTGCTTGCTCATAGGGGGTCATATGATTGTTGGGTTTTTGTCTGTATCTATGAAGCGCCTTGAGGCGACTATTGTTGTGATTTGGCGCTATATAAAAAAAATTGAATTGAATTAAGTTGAAAATTGCTTAAATGTCTGTCTTTCTGGAAACACACTTCTGTCAGCCTCATAACTGAGTGTTAAGTGTGGAGATGGAGCATGTAGGAAATTACCTCAGCTTATCATAAAAAGTTAGTAAAAGAAAACCAGCAGCATTCAATTGCCATGACAGTTTTTTTAAAAATTGTATTTAAAGGACCTTGAACCAACAGAAAATACACACAAGGATTTTAGTACCAAACGTCCAGGAAGCCTGATGGCCATCCTGTGCTTTAAATCATAGATTGTAGTGAAACGCTCCCCAGTTCTCTGTCCAGTTATTTCCTCAAGGATGGATTTCTTTAAAAATGTATTAAATCACTTTGAGCTTCATATGCAAATATCTGGCTATCCAGTTAAATGCAGGCTACAGTAAAGTGCGAGGCATATGGGAGAGAAATTAAGTAGACCAGATGGGAAATGTCTAAGGGCACACATTCCCCTATTCTGCTTTTATAGTAGTAAAAGTGCTGTTTCAACCTCATTTTGTGCTGATAATGAAAAGCTGCTGTGTTTCAGTTTATCTTAGTCAGCAAACAGTAGGCTACTTATGGACTATTCTCAAACCACCAAAACATCACTTTTGCACTACTTCTTTCTCTATTTTCTTTTTGTGGCCTGAACATGATATATCTTTAAAGTTGGTGAATGCCCACCTTCAAGCTGCCCCCTTTTGATTTTAATGCACAAAACGTGGCGCTGGCAATTTCAACCAAATGAAATGGTATTTATTTAGCTATGAGCACACCCCTAAAGCTTGAGTCTGGCAGCATTCGTGGTGAGAAAGCGTTTGATTTGACAGCTTTTGTGGAGTGCAGATCTGCAGGACCAGCATTTAGCTACAGCATGAGCGTCACAACAACAGCTGGTTGTCTAGAAATATTCCACATTTCTTGGAAGCCTGGCTGGGACAGGAATCCCTGTTGTTTAGTCAGTGGTGCTAGAGAAATCATGCAGAAAGAGATTCCCGTCATCTAATAGAACCTGCTCAGAGTAATCACTGCTGACCCGACTGGGAGTGGGTCAGTGAACAAATAACTGGAGATTTTAGGTATGGAAGTGCCACACACAGCTCTGAAAGTGCAGTCTGATACCAAGAATGGCCAGGCAGAGCATTAACCATAAAATCAGCTGAAGAGAAAGTCACGAGTAGGTTAGTGATAAATTAAAAATGCTTGTTGTGTTCTGTAAGAGACAAAGGAAATCCCTTCTCCTCTCGCTACCAGTGGAATCATCACACAGCCACTCTAAATGTGAAACAGCGCTCTGACACAGCTCCAGTGTTCAATCTCCATCACATGTATCATATTAGGGCCAACATAGTGTTGCAGTTGGTGGATAGTGCAACATAGTAAATTGCCCTCTCCTGCTTCTCCTGCTGATTGAAGCTGCCAGACAGGCCGCCTTTTTCGGGTGATACCCTGCCTTTTTAACGCCACTGTCATCATGAAATCCACGACACAAACAAACTCCCAGTTCTGATTATGACATCCTCCATCTTGTCACAGTGAGTGTGGCTGTCGCTATAGAAACCCCTAACTGGCTATTACATGATGTTATTGTTTCTGTTCTGTGAATGAAAAATGAGAAACGCATTAATGGCGTGCAGTTCTTACAAGATCGCCTCACTGAGCAATTACCTTCACAAAGTCCCTAAAAGTCTTCTTGTCTCAGAGCTGCTCATACTGTGGAAATGTAGCCTAATGGCATTGTATGAGAGTTATTTAATTATGTTGGAAAATATTTAATACATTTTGAGACTGTTCAGATGATCAAATTCAATATTCACAAAGCTGTAATTTACTCTTTCATCTACAGTTTATATTAGATAAAGTGAAAATGTGACATCTTGCACTTTGAAATTTAAGGCAAATTTTTCATTTAAGTACAGTGCAATGGTTCACTAAAGTCAGAGAAACAACTTCTGTGAAAACTCTGTCACTGTCACAAATCACTGTCAAATTTTTTAAAAGTGTGACATAGACAGATAAGACCACCTATATAAGCCTGTCTGCCTCTCTTTCTGTCTGTCTGTCTAGTCATGAAAGCAAGAATAAGAGTTTGTCAAAAGGCTTAATCGCACAAATAAGACTTTGGAATATAATTTATTGGATGGAAACTTTGATCTTGCAGCTGAAATGAACTCATTTGAGTTTTGCTTTTGTACATCTACTGTCTGTTGTCTGGTGAGCCTCCCTCTGTTGAAATCCTCAGAACTATTTTTTCTTCCATGTACCTTCACCCTTAAAAACTTTATTTTAAAAAGGTTATGCCAGGCTGCATTACAATAACTGAGACAGCACGGCATGGAGACCTCAAGGTTGGATGAGGTTAAAATACAAAACTGAAATCAGGAAAAAAAAGAATGATTCACTGGGACATGGAGGGTAAAATTTTACTCAACGTGTGTGTGTGTCTGTGTGTGTTTGCACAACTAGTCAAATCAGTAATAATTTTAGCATTGTGGTACTTATTGCACAAAAAGTAAAAATATATGCAGTTCCTGGCTCACAGGATCATAAGTGACAGCTGCATATCACGTATACTGTATTTCTCTTTAAAGTCTCTTAATTTGTGTGTATTTGTGTAATAAATGTTAATTACCATTCTTATGCTATGCCCATATGACAACTGTGCTAAAAATACATGAGAATACCTTGGTCTCCTGAGAACAAAACACAGATCTGATCACATCTGAATAATTACAGCAATGCTTCGGGTGTATTACCACCAAAGAAGTATACACAAACCTACAATAACACCACTAACAGCTATTTGCTTATTCTTAACAAATCACATTGTTAAGCAGTATTTTTGGCTGAAAGTGCAAAATAGTTCAAAAAACTTTAAGTAAAGTAAACTTGGCGGGTGTGAACAAAACAAAAAGAACAGAATTTGCCGCTTGAAGGTGATTTTCTCTTCATGCTGTTTAGTCACTGTCTGACACAACAGCTCTGGGTGGCAGTGCTGGAGAAGTGTTGTGTCAAAATAGCTTCCAGTTAGATAGACTGGGGACTGTTTTGCAATAACACTGGTCTGATATTTGAACATGAGTTTAGGGTTAAGAGGTTTTGTTGCACTGACTGAAAACACATCGGAGAGGCAAAGAATTTCCTCACATCTTAGTCATTGAATTGAGACTGCATTTGAGGTTTGCTGGAGGTTCACTGTAAATTTAACAAAAACATAAATCTCACATTGGTTTCAAATGTGTAAAATACCCGCTGATTTTTTTTATATCTTAGACTTCAGTTTAGACTTACAGTGTTGGATATGCCTAAGGAGAATATTATACATAATGTGCTGAAAAACAGAAACTAAAGAAAATAGCAGAAAAATCCATTAATATCAGCCAGTTTTGGAAAGCAGAGTTGACAGATAATTTATAATCATGTCTAGTAAGTTATACTCAAAGTTTTGTTGTGTTTTCTTTGTGGGAAATTACTTCTTCTAGTTTGTTTTGCCTACCCTGGAGTTCCCTGCAATGGGACTAGCTTACCATGAATTGCACATCTATGGAAGAGGATACCTCGCACTCACAATGACCTAGAACTAAAGCATAACAGCATTTTAATGCAGTACATTTACATTCACATGAGGTTCAGTGAGACTAATTGTTACCAAGATATGTACTCTATATTTACTGAAAGTGATCAAAATGATGTAAATAGGGTGTTATTTGTACAAAAACCTAGCAAGACTATCTAACAGCAGTCCCAGTGCATAGCTGAAAGTTAAAACGGTGAAAGGAGAAGCTGCAATGTTAACGTCTGTAGGGAATTGTAATGTCAATGATCGGGCATGTGGCTGACATATAGTGGGTAATTTTCCAGGATTTCTTTTTTTTTTTTTTTAAGTTTCTTGACTCTGAATCCAGTTCATTTCTCTTTTTATTTAGGTTATTAATGGTAGATTTCTCAATCAAATAGCAGTTTTTGTTTGTTTGAATGGATGATTTTTATTGTGCTATTTTCTAAATCAGCCATCTGGAGATTATTCCTTTTCTGGTCCTTACAATTACACTGTAATCTCAAACATTAATTGAACAGATTTATCTTAACGAGAGTGGGGGAAAAACAAAGACAAGCCAAAAGAAGCAAACAAAAATATATGGGGATGGTTTTAGAGGTATATTGCTATTTAAGAGCAAAGATTAGATGATTCTTTGCATTTATTATGCTTATTGTGCCTGAGTCAGACAAGTCTTTTGAATTTTGGGCATTTCCTGCGTTTTGGTTGCATTATGGATTTAAAAGTTGAAAAAAAAACATTTATTTATATATGTAGGTATTAACCTTTAAAAAATCTCGTCTCATGAACTGCAATTATAACAGTACTCAATAATTTACATGGTAATCATTTCTAGGATGTTATATAGGACAAGATGACAAAAAAGTCAATAAAACATGGTCTGATTTTGTGTTTTGCAGAGTTGCATGGTGTTGCAATTTCAAAAGGTCATACAAATACACAAAGTGATTTTAATTGAAGCTGAAATAGGTCAACTCAGGTCTCCACGTTGGCACTTTTAATCTGTGTTTTCACGGGACGTTGGAGTGTGCCTCTGCGTGTGTGTGTGTGTTTCTGTGTCCCAGTGTGGCATCTGTTCCTGCTCCGTCTCCAAAGTAACGACAATGAAAAATGGAGGTTGTCATTCTCTGGCCTACTTTTCACGCAGACACACAAAGCCTTGTCAGCAAGAAAGGTAGATTTCTGTCAGGGTCCTGGGACTGGGCGACCCAGGATCCCTGAGCAGTCATGTATTATATTATTATTATTATTATTGCTGTGTATTTTGGTGTTGCTCCCCCTTCCCTGTGCTTGTGTATATGTGTGTGTGGGTGGCTGAGCACTTGTTTATAGGCGGCGTCAGGCCTGGAGGGTGTGGCCCTGCAAGGGGACTGGCCACACCCGAAGCCACACACCTGCTGCTGATCAGGCCTCGTCGGGGGAGCTACTTAAGAGAGTCTTGGAGCTCCCACCGACGCGGGATCATTGCTTGAGACTCCACGTTAGGCGTCCCATTGAATTGAGTTAATGTGTGTAAGTGTATGCCCGCGGTTATTTGTGTCCTGATGGCTGCGTCTATTGTTTCCCGCAGGAGGAGCGTGGAAGGCACGAAGAGCAGCGAGCACCGGGGGGTGCTGACACGGGAGCGGAGAGCACAGAGACACGAACTATTCACGCAGAGACACGACACGGGAGTCTGGGAGAACACGGGGATTTATTGTTGTTTTTGTTCCACTCTGTAAATAAACACACTGCTTGAACTTTGAGCTCCGCGCCTGGGTCCTCCTTCCCCACTCCTTCCACGGTGTGCCATGCCGCACCGTGACAATTTCGAGTGATCCCTCGATGGCCACACACACACACAAAAACACACATGCGCCTCCAGAGTGTGTTGATTGCATTAATTGTTGCCATATGATAATTTGTCTGAGTGCATTTCAGAAATCTTACCTGTTAGTCTGCTGTGTTGGTGACTGTTTCTTAAAATGATACATGCACTCATATGCACATGTCTTACGGGTCATGTGTATATGTGAACATCGAATGCCATATAAACACATACCGGGTGGCCTGTCAGTTCACATAATTCAGAAGCAAATCTGCATTTTTTTCATATCTCAGTGAATCTGTGTTTCTGTATGTCAAGACTGTACATTTAATCCGCAGAATAGCCGCGGTGACCGTGAGATGGCGTGTCTGTGTGTATGTGCCTACTGTTAACATGTCAAGCTGTATCTAGTTCACTGAAAAGCCATTAAACCTGTGTTGGGGCATGGTGACTGTGTGAATGCATGCTGATGTGCAGGTAGGTAGGGGTGTGTGTGCGTGCGCCTCATGGTTTTTTAAAGTGAGTCTTTTTGTACTAGGGTATAGTGAAGTGCATGAATGTACAGTGCAGCAGAGATGTCAGCTAGGCTCTGTGCTTTGTGCAGATGAATGTTGTGGATGATCGGCACTTAAGAGGAAAGTTTTTGTCCCTCTCCTGTGGTTCACAGCTGTCTCATGCTAGTGCTTGGGTAGTTATCTTTATCAAACAGCAGAGGCTGCATACACAGGTAGGAGAGGAGCACAGGAGCAGAGGGTGTCCTTAATAATGACAATCAGTGCCTAACAATTTACTCCTCCTCTTCAAAAGCAATCAACTATGTGAAAAGAAAGTTTACATTTCACCACAACATGCAGTCAAATTTCTAAAAGCGGTCAGATGGTGCATAAAACTTCATAAAGAGGAATACACCAATCAGCCAAATGTTTAAACCTTTGACAGGTTCATTGAATAACATTGCTGATCCTCTTTCAGTTGTTTGTCTATTTTCTGCCTGTTCTTGGCATCTGTTCCATGTGCTTCAAAAACACATTACTTCCCCTGAGGCTTAACCTTGCAACTTTCCAGACTTCAAGGCTGTGCTACTCTTTGTACCTGATACAATGAGACACCTTTAGTGTTCCTATTGATTGATCCTATTGATACTCCAAATAGGGCCACAACTGATCAGTATCAGCTGTGAGTTTCTTCCTTTTCACCCATGGGTGGCAAAGATGATGCACTATAGCATATACCAAACAAGACCCCCAATTTTCACATCACAAACAATTGGTTATTGTTGAGCTGTATTGGCAGCTGGCACTTTAGATGCTCACCTTAGAATAAATGTACAGAAAATAACTCACTGAGTTAACACATATTCATTAGTTTAGAACCTGTGATTATTTTTACAGCGCTAATGAAACTTGCAAAATCATAAAACAAAGGCTCATCTACTCCTTTCTGCTTTGCAGACTCTTGCCTGACTGACACTGAGTGAGTGGCCATCCTCCTCTGGTCCATAATGGTGGGTCACGTCGGAGTGAGAGGTGAGTGATGACTGTCATGTCATGTCAAGCTCATCCTAAGGCATCCATGGGTTGTATCAGATAGTGGTCTTTCCTTCGTTCTTTCTTTGCTCTGTTACACAAGCTATTCCCTATTCAACCGAGCTCCTGTTTAGCTTAAGTGAAACTGATCAGGCAGATACAGATAGCACTTTCATTCCCCTTTTCTCCCCATCTGTCTCACCTCTCTTCTCTTGTATTTTTCTTTTAACCACCCACTCTCCATCACTCTAGAGTTCGCTCCCTGTCTCCCGCTCTGTTTTCCATCTCATGCATTGTATTTAAATTCTCCACCAGTCCTGCTGTAACCCCATGTTCATCTAACTGAAAGTGATAAGGCGGAGCCGCATAGCGTGTGGGAACTGAAATGTTATTCGCCACAAAATGGACCGATGATATATTCATCAGGGCACGCAAAAAAAAAAAGGAACCCTGGGCTGAACTAAGAGAGAGTCTAACTCTGCTAAGCTGGTTGGGCGTGATGGTTTGTGTAGGTGGACATATGTGTGAGCTGAATGAGTGTGTGCGCGTGTATGCATCTGTCTGCATGTGTCACGTCATTCAACTGTCCGCTTCAAGTGTGACACCTTCCATAAAAGCCCCACTGCATGCCGGAGGGTAGCAATAAAACACACTGCCACTAATGCCTAACCCTATGTCTTTGAGAATAAAGAGAAAAAGACAGTGTCCTTCATTAAACACACTTTGTCTCATTAGATGTTCTGAGACTCATTATGTGTCATTATAATCACCATCATTGTGATTTTTAAAAAAATTGATATAATGGTAGGTCATTAAAATGTACTATGTATAATAATAATAAGTGACTTGTCAGCCGTGTGCTTCTGTTTTGTTCCGTTTGGCATATTTAAAGTTACATTGAATAAGACTGTGTTCTTGCTACAGGCTATATTTATGTTAGTTATTTATGCTATATTTATGACTGAGCTTCTAACAGCCTTGGCTGGGGGTATACCTGTTGACTTGCATCCACTTTCACAAACGGAGTTGCTCCTAACAACCGCTCTTACCCCTTAACAGCAGTTTGTGACGAGTAGTTGCAGCAGAAGAGCAGCTTGGGGTTCTGTTTTTTGCAAGGCCTATTAATGTGTCATGTGGATCAGTGGGTAACACTGACAAACATAAACTGAATATTGTTCCTGTCATTTTGCCCTTAATGAAGGCAATGTCATGGCTACCCACTGCTCCTCCTCCTCCTTGCAGTTGATCTGTAATTCTTGTTACAGATCACATCAGGTTCAGTGAGACTGTTGGCCTGTTTCAGCAACAGGTCTTTGTAAAGCAAAGTTGCAAACATTTCAAATGAGTATTTTGCAATGTTCAATGTTATTCCACTGAAGTATAATTCAAATGTAGTGTTCAATTTTCCCCAGTTTTCTCATGTTTCACAAATGTGTCTACCTGAACACATCTGCATTCATATGGCAAAGTTTTAATAGGACTCTATGCAGTGAAATTATAAAAATTAAGAAAATCTGCCTGTAGCAAGAATGACTTAAAATAATTTTTTTCTGTATGACTTTATCAGCTTTACATCATAGTGAAGAAATTTTGCCCCACTTTTCTTTACAGTGTTGCACAAGTTCATTAGGATGTGTGGGCATTCATTTATAGGCAGCTCTCTTTAGGCCTGCCATAAGATTTCAATCACATTGAGGTCTAGAGTGCACAGGGTAGCTCCTAATCAAAGCAATAACCGCAAGTTGCCCAGGTGATGTGGCTACAAATTAACACCCCCGCACCACTGCGGCTGATGGTCTCATCAGCCCAAAGGACATTGTTCTAGAAGTTTTGTGGTTTGTTCATATGCAACTTTGCAAATGTAAGCTCTGCGGGCTTTTTTTTTTTTTTTTTTTTACAAAGAATAGGCGTTCTCTTCACAATCTTTCCAAACCACAATTGTTCAGTCTGTGACAGTCAACATGCTTAGGTCTATAAATTTTTAGGACCATATCCATGGGATTTATTTGCTGGGTCCAGCAAAGATTGCACCATTGTGCTATTGTACACATTTTACTATTTTCATGTCATTGTATATTTACCTTCAATGTGCATTTTAACCTAAAGTGCACTTGTTTCTAAATGCAGTGGTGTGATTGGTCAGATCTGGTTAAAACTCGAGCTTGGTCTAAAAAACTAAATGCCACAAATTTGTTCAGTGAAATTACACAGTTCTGTATTAAGAATTCCAGTAAATATTTTCATTAGATAGGAAATATTAAGACTGCAAGTTTTGCCTTTTATCGTGAATTTTAGAAATTAAGTGATGCCATTAAGTCAGTTCCAGTAGTCAGTGTTTTAGAAGCAGGTAAAATAGTGCTGACCGTTCCTGTGGGGCTCCAAATTGTCATGGCCAACTGGGTTGAAGTATCTCTGAAAATGCGGGTCCTGTGGGGAGCTCTGCTGAGAAGATGAAGGTTGTAGACATTACCTGACTTGACCATGTGCTACACTGATTGTAGGCACCACAGTAATAATCTATGAATGTGTGTGTGTCACACTGCTAGAGAGACATCTTGTTCCCATAGTACAGTGGCAGGTCATAATGATGTTTCCAGGCTCTCTCTATCTCCTCCTCCTCTCCTTCCATGTAACTCCTGTGTGTGTCTGTTTAACTAGGACAAGGACATCCAGAGACAAAGTAGTGCTTATTAGTGTCCTGTCCTGAACACACACATGCGCACACATGCAGTGCCACTGTCTCCTGCCTGAAGGTGACTGTGGGAGATGAGAGGAACCACTCATTTTGTTAGAGTTACCTCCTGTTTTATCAGATAAGTACAGGCCATCCTGATGTCACAGTGGGGAAGGACACTGGCATGGTTACAGTCACATTTTAAAGTAGTGCTAGGGCTTCTGGACAGTTTCCATTTTTTTTTCTTGCAACGTAATTGTTAAAATCAAACATTAATCTTTTTTTTTTAAAAAGCACGAGGCATATAAGTTTTAAAATAAATATATATAAAAAAATAAAATTATGACCACTGGACAGACTGAATTTTTCTATTTTTATTGTCTATATGAGGGACTAAATATGATTGATCTCCAATGTGGTGGTGACAACTTTGACTGCAGTCTGGGTTGTCGATGTGTTGCAGCTGTGCTGCAGTGATTTTCTCAGTGGTTTTTAGTACGCCCATACAGAGTTTGTTATATGCCCATGTGAATGTCGCTGACATGTACTGTCAACACACCATTGAGAGCACAGAAGAAGAAATTCACAAGAAATTTCTGAGGCAGATACACTTTTCTTTTTTTTAAAAAAATGTTTTTCAAGTAGAAGAGGTCCTGTTGAGCTTCCCTAATCACTAAGACAGTATTGGTGCTTGAGGACATTTCTTTAGTTAGAGTCAGTGCAGGAACTTGATGAAGGTGATCTTCTCTCTCTGTTCAGTTTGATTATGTTCCAATTTAATCCACTGTTAATATCAAATGTAATTCTCTAGCCTGCCTTTCTTACAACTACCTCAATACGCCATGCCACCACACTGGCCTCCCATCTGCCATCAGCTCACTTTGACACACTCAGATGCAGCCAATCTGGTGCCAGTCCTCAGCTTAATTCCTTAACCATCTACTCATTCTAATTATTGCAAACTGAGTATTTGCGATAACAAACTACAACATTGCCCACCTGTGTTGTTTATCTGCTGCTTTTGGTCAAAAAGAAGAAAATGGATAAGAAAAAAAGATTTTAATCAGCAATCCAGCAACTTTTTTTAAGCTCCATGGGTCAGTCCCATAAATCCTAGAAAAAATGCTTCCCATAATATAACCATAACAGCTTCTATTATTCTATTATCTTTGACTCATACCCAAAGGTTAGGTCAGACTTGGTGAGAAATCACTCAAGAATGGACCACAACAAGCCCTTACTATGTGAATAAAGCTATACTGACTGTCTGACTCACCTCTGAAGCTTAACCAGTCATGAAGTAGTTTTCCATTGCTCCCCTTGGGTACCTCAGTTACCAGCTCTGTCATTAGCAAAGATCACCTGTCACTCACAGCAGGCATTTGTTACCAATTAAACATCACAGTTTTGTTTAATAAAACACAGTGTGTGTGTGTGTGTGTGTGTGTGTGTGTGTGTGTGTGTGTGTGTGTGTGTGTGTGTGTGTGAGACAAAGAGAGACTATCACTGTCATATCAATTAGTGTACCTGTGCAGCTACCAATAATTCTGTGTGTGTAACCAAGCTGAGTCTGATACCTGACTGTGCATATGTGAGTGGATATCTGTGTTTCTGTCGGCTTTCTTCTCCCTCATTATCTTTACCTGCACACATCATTGCTGTCTTCATTCATCTTCCTATCCTGTCTTTCCATCCGTCAACAAAACTTTTCTTTGTCACACTCTAGACATTTCTCTTTCTTCTTCTTCTCTCCCTTCATTCTGCTTCCCAATCTGTTAAATCTGCATTTATATTTCACTTCATACCTTGCACTCTCTCCCACTCAGTCAAAGTCACACACAATTAACACCTAAAGCTTTAGCTTGGATACGTGGCCATCAACATGTTATTGTCACAAGGCATCCCCATTGTGCTCTCCATTGAGCTCTCTCCCCATTGTGACTTCCTCAAATACTCAAATCAAATCACAACTTGCTCTTATTTTGAACCACAAGTTGTCACATTAAATACAATTTAAAAGTACTAACTACTAAACTTGACAAGTGACTATTAACCTCACTTTAAGTACAAAAAGGAACACTGGCCTGAACCAAAAGCACAAGTGTATTTGCTAGAGGTATAGTTTGGTTAACTTTTCCAAACACGTTCACTGTGTCAAGGTAAAAGATAATATATGTTGGTATCTTTTGTCTAAGGAACTTGGGGGAAAAAAACAACTAGACTTCTTTAAGTTGTAACTGTTCTTTAACTTGAACAAAGACACAAAATATTACTGTCTTATATAACTGTTTACATCTGTCTATCTACACCACTACCAAAAAATGCACATTAACATAAGTGACGGCCAACGTTCCTAAATTTTATGCACCATATGGACAGCTCGTGACCATTTGGTACCTGCTTACTAGCGTATATACATAGCACATTGTTACACATTTTGTACATAGCCTCCAGACTTTGCCCGTGTGTAGAATCTTGAGTTACACATCATTCAAGATACTTGAGTAATGTGCATCGTGTGTAAATAGACATTAGGGCAACACTGCTGCTTTAGAATTGCAAGACATCTGTAAAATAATCAACACTAATTTAGGAAAAATAAACACACAAACAATAAATATTGTTAATTCTTCTGAAAACAAATCACACAGCTGAAAACATGTGGCAACTATGTCAAGTAAATCATCAACTTTAACTGCTGACTAATGACGGCGTTGAGCTGCTTACTGTCCTACCAAAATATCATATCACCACGATATATTTAACATAATTACTTATGCTAATAGGGTCATTAGCCAAAGCAGTAGTTGCTTTGATTAGCAAATCTTTTCTGTGTCACTGTACATGTTGTTAGACTGGCGTTATTAAGCTAGCTGTAGTGGTGGGATTCAAAAGAGTATGTTTTGATAGGAGAAGGATTTTGTACATCTGTTCAGGATTTTTTTTTAAAAAAGTAGAATGATGACAGAGAAAAATTATGCTTTTTCAAATAATCACATTTCCATAAAACAACTTTTAGGGTCCAGAAAACACTGTTTAAAATTCTTAAAGTTTGGGCTCCCAAGGAGATAAACAAAGAAAATTCACCTTTGTGTTTCATCACAAATATTTTCCTGTCTTTTGTAGCAAAATCAACAAATGTCTTTAAAGCTACAAATGCTGTAAAGTGCAACTCATGTTGTTCAAAGGGGTGAGACGTTTAAGCTTTTCTTCTTGACAAAACTAAAGCTTCTGTCACGGTCTGGCTGGCAGACCGTGGGGATGTGGGGAAGGAGGACCCAGGCGCGGTGCTCTACGTATAGACAGTGTTTATTTACAGAGGGGGATATCAAACAACAATAAATCCCCGTGTTTCTCCCCAGACTCCCGTGTCTGCACTCCCGGTGCTCGCTGCTCCTTAAGCCTTCCACGCTCCTCCTGCGGGAAACAATAGCGGCAGCAGTCAGGACACTGAACAATGGCAGGCATACACTACACGACCAAAACCTAAACTGGGTAACTAACGTGGAGTCCCAAGCAATGATCCCGCGTCGGTGGGAGCTCCAAGACTCCCCTAAGTAGCTCCCCCGACGAGCCCTGATCAGCGGCAGGTGTGTGGCTTCGGGTGTGGCCAGTCCTTCCGCAGGGCCACACCCCTCAGGCCTGCAGGTGGCTGAGCTCCATCCTCCAAGCATCCCCGCAGACATAAACACACACACACTCACATCTACAATCATGGAGGAGAGCAGCAGCAATACCAAAATACATATAATAATAATATAATACATAACTGCTCAGGGATCCTGGGTCGCCCAGTCCCAGGACCCTGACAGTACCCCCCCTCTAAGGGTCGGCTCCCGACGACCCCAAAACCAAAACAAAAAACAGCACAACCAACCCAGGGCAGGCGGCTGGGGGAACCAGGACGGAGGGCCAGAACCAAAACAAGCAAAAACAACAAAACCACAAACCGACCCAGTCCACAGTCTCAGAGTCAGACCGCGCATCCCGCAGCGGTGCAAAAAGAAAACGAAAAGACGCCACAAACAGTCACAGGCGGCCCATCAACACAACAAGAGAGTTCAGGGGGCCTACCTCGAGCCCAACGGCGGCGACGTAGCAGCTCCGGCGGACGGCCCCGGGTCCGGCGGCAGCAGCAAAACAGTTCAGGGGGCCTGCCACGGGTCCGGTGGCGGCGGCGCTGCTCCTCCGGCGGCCAGCCACGGGTCCGGTGGCGGCAGAACGGTTCTGGTGGCCTGCCACGGGTCCGGTGGCGGCGGCACTGCTCCTCCGGCGGCCAGCCATGGGTCCGGTGGCGGCAGAACGGTTCTGGTGGCCTGCCACGGGTCCGGTGGCGGCGGAACGGTTCTGGTGGCCTGCCACGGGTCCGGTGGCGGCGGCGCTGCTCCTCCGGCGGCCTGCCACGGGTCCGGTGGCGGCGGCGCTGCCCCTCCGGCGGCCTGCCACGGGTCCGGTGGCGGCGGAACGGTTCTGGTGGCCTGCCACGGGTCCGGTGGCGACGGCGCTGCTCCTCCGGCGGCCTGCCACGGGTCCGGTGGCGGTGGAACGGTTCCGGTGGCCTGCCACGGGTCCGATGGCAACGTCGCTGCTCCGGTGAGCAACAGCGAGGCGTGGCAACAGGTCCATGACGCGCCGATCGCTGACGTGGACGCACCGGACGTGGACGGCGAGGAGGCCGCGCTAGACGTGGAGGTCCCTCCGGTCCGCTGACCTCCTCGGCCGGCAGCGAGAGCTCCTCCTCGGCCGGCAGCGAGAGCTCCTCCTCCGGCTCGCTGAGCTCCTCAGCTGGCAGAGCGGGCTCCTCCGGCTCGCCGAGCTCCTGCTCGGGCATGCTGAGCTCCACAGCTGGCGATGCGGGCTCCTCCGGCTCACTGAGCTCCTGCTCGGGCATGCCGAGCTCCTCCGGCTCGCTGAGCTCCTCAGCTGGCAGTGCGGGCTCCTCCGGCTCGCTGAGCTCCTGCTCGGGCATGCTGAGCTCCTCCGGCTCGCTGAGCTCCTGCTCGGGCATGCTGAGCTCCTCCGGCTCGCTGAGCTCCTGCTCGGGCTCGCTGAGCTCCTGCTCGGGCATGCTGAGCTCCTGCTCGGGCATGCTGAGCTCCTCAGCTGACGGTGCGGGCTCCTCCGGCTCACTGAGCTCCTGCTCGGGCATGCTGAGCTCCTGCTGCAGCTGGACGAAGTCTGAGGTTTCCCGAGCTTGCACTACCCCCCGGGCTTTACGCAGGGTGCAAAGGCAGGCGGAAACTCCCTTGAGCTGGCCGAGGTAGGGGTTTCCCTCCAGGATTGCCTCGATGGCGTTTAACCCCACCACTCTTGCCCTTGTGTTGGTGGTGTGAGTTACCCAGTCCATCAGGCGTTGGACGCGGGTGAGGTCGCTCTCTCCGGACAAGGCCGCTGGAGTGGGCAGTGGAATGGAGGCTGCTGCTGGTGGAGAAGATGGCTGAGCGTGTGATGTGGATGGTGAACAGGATGAAACGGTAAGCGGTGAGGTAGATGTCGCGGGGGATGATTCAGCAGGTGACGGCTGGATCACTAGCCGGGCGATAGGCTGAGGTACAGCGACCAGCTGGGCCGCGGGCTGCGCTTTGGCTACCGGCTGGGCAGCTGACCGTATAAACATAGCCCCAGAGTAAACAGTTGAGGTGAGTGACGATGAATTGTCCATATGACTCACCACAGCCGGCTGTTGAGATGTCTGTGGATTTAGCTGCGGTGAGGAACGCTGGCGGCGCGAACGTCGTTTCCGTGTCGGCGTCGGGGCCGGCGTCTCAGGCAGTGAATCCACCAGCTGTCCGAGCTGGTGGGCAGCCTGAGGAGGAGAGTGGAGGTGGAGGGTGGAAAGTAGGAAGTCCAGGACCACTGCATTAAGGGAGTCCACCAGCCAGGGGAATTTAAAAAGCATCTCCTGCAGCCGCCTCTCCACGGCGCGACGCAAACCTTCCGCTGGCTTCTCCCACCACACCTCACATAGGTGGTACACTTCGTCCATAACTTCCCTCCTGAGCCTCTCCTCGGAGACCGCTGGGTCCATTAGAGGCAGGATCATTCTGTCACGGTCTGGCTGGCAGACCGTGGGGATGAGGGGAAGGAGGACCCAGGCGCGGTGCTCTACGTATAGACAGTGTTTATTTACAGAGGGTGATATCAAACAACAATAAATCCCCGTGTTTCTCCCCAGACTCCCGTGTCGTGTCCTCCAAGTGCTCTCTGCTCCCGTGTCTGCACTCCCGGTGCTCGCTGCTCCTTAAGCCTTCCACGCTCCTCCTGCGGGAAACAATAGCGGCAGCAGTCAGGACACTGAACAATGGCAGGCATACACTACACGACCAAAACCTAAACTGGGTAACTAACGTGGAGTCCCAAGCAATGATCCCGCGTCGGTGGGAGCTCCAAGACTCCCCTAAGTAGCTCCCCCGACGAGCCCTGATCAACGGCAGGTGTGTGGCTTCGGGTGTGGCCAGTCCTTCCGCAGGGCCACACCCCTCAGGCCTGCAGGTGGCTGAGCTCCATCCTCCAAGCATCCCCGCAGACATAAACACACACACTCACATCTACAATCATGGAGGAGAGCAGCAGCAATACCAAAATACATATAATAATAATATAATACATAACTGCTCAGGGATCCTGGGTCGCCCAGTCCCAGGACCCTGACAGCTTCATTCTTGTGCAATGGGAATATCAGCCACAACAGCTTGACAGCTCAAAGCAGAAAGTTGGTGTTAATGTATTTTTAACCCGCATGAGGCAATCAGAACCCTGAATTGTGTTCCATGAATTTGTTCACTGAATAAATTGCATTAACGTGGTAAACCGACAAGTGGGAAGCAAACAGGTCATCTTTACTATCTTCTAACTGCTAAGTATCCTCATTTTTTTATTCATTTCCCTCAGGCCTGATTTGCCCTTTCAAAATATAACTTAGAAGCTACTCAAACCTTTATGTCTCCAAATTAAAATACTGAGACATGCTGAAAATTAACCTGCCACGATAACAGTATACTATACTATACAGTAATTTACTGCAATCACTCTTTTAACTTTTTTTTTTTTTTTTTTTTAAATGGAGGCATAAATAATGTCATCATCATGACGTTACCGTTTATAACCCAAAACATTCACAGCATTGCACAACAGAGTATGTTTTGTGATTTCTTATGCAGGTTTGTTTACACCTAAAATTAAAGAATATGAAAAGCAAGCTCAGAACGATCGTGCGGTTTAATTACACAGCCTCCTAATATGAAAACATGTCTTATTTGATACGTAAAAAAAAAAAAATCCTCTCTGTCCCAACAGTTAAGACATAGACACTTGCATATGTGTGTGTTTGTGTGTATCTGTTTTTGTTTTCCTCCTCTAGAGCACATTACTTGCCGGAGGCTTCTTTATAAACAGGTTTTAGATTAGAATTACTGACACACACATCCATCCAGAAACTTACGCACATGAACACGCATGCCCAAATAACAGCAAAAAGTTATAGAGGTTCTATCCTTTGGTAAATACATAATTCATTTTACTTTGTACTTTGAAAGAATAGTTGTACACGTGCACTGTTGGTCTAATAAGAAACTAAATGTAATGTGGAAATTGGGAATGGACACATCTTAGGCTAATAAAATAAACCTTTGAAATGAAAAATTAAAAAAAGAAAGAAGAAGAATTCTAGTGGTGATGTCATTTTAACCACGTGGAGAAACTTTATATAACATAAGCATAAATTAGTATCAATCAATCTTGATTTAGTAATGGAGATGTTTTAATACATTACAACAGAATCATTGTGATTTTAATTTATTTTTAACAGAGTAATGCATCATTATATCTTTGTGTACTGAACAGTAGTTTGAGGTGGTGAGGCAGACAGGGAACAAGTCTTATGTTTTATTAGAGTAAACAAAATCCAATACACACTGCTAGTTTCGCTGGCCTCTAATGAGCATACCCATGTTTGGGTGTTAGTCCTTTATGTGTAGGTGTGTTTGAGATTTGCAAACATTGTTAACATGTGATGTAAATGAAGCTGCAATTAAGACCATTGCTAAAACAGTAATGGTGTACATGTTGCAGACACTACTCAGGGAAAATAGGAGGCTTACAGAGCCAAACTTTTAACACTGTGCTGTGTGACCAGAGAGAGCTGCTTTGCACTGAAGCGTATGAGTAAAAGTCTGTGCACGCTTCATTGTGATAGATAATTCCTATTAAGAGATCAAGGGACGGATCAAGCAACAAAGAGAACGGTGAAAGGAGGAATGAAATTAAAGCACAAGATATTTCCTTTGATGTTGAGGAAAAGCATACAAATTCTCTATTTATTAGGTGAGTGTTACATCACAATCAGAACAATCTCAATGAAGCCACACTCAGAAAAGTAGCTACAAAACTAACGGGCCGTGTTTGTCTGTTATATGAACTCTGTTTAGCATGCTCGTTTACCTTTCCCTTATTGTGCTTCATTAAGCAACAGCATGAACAGGCTACAGTGGAACGATGAATTACATTTACCAAATTAACTCAGGTCAATCATTTACTTTACTTTTGACTTAAAGTAAAGTACTTTCATCACTATACTGTGTACTGCCTGTTTCATTGTTTGCTTAATTACAATAACCAATCGTAGTATATCTACTGTGCATCAAATTTTAAAAGTAACTTTAAAAATTATTTTACTGTCATGTCCTTTTAACATCTTAGATATAAATGTTTAAGGGGTGCAGTCCGGGTCAAAAAATGAATTTATGTTAGCATTGCTTTTAAAAAAGTTATTCAGAACTGATAATTGGTACTTGGATATTGATCAACAGACTGATACCCATTTAAAATATATAAAAAAGAAAAATCTAAAGAATAAATCAGTAAAGTGTGCAGGAATTTCTTAAACTGTATAGGCTGAGCCATCTCAACAAACTTTCTACTAAAGCGGAGATATTGATTTCTTTTTGTTAGTCATTTATGGTTGAGATCTTTTAAATATTTATAAGATGTTGATTGAGTCAATGCACAAAATCTGTCATTGAGCAAGATCTTCAAAAGCAACTGAGGTAGGACGAAAAAGTTTGACCTAGAAATCTAAATTACTGAGAACAAAAGTTGTCCTACACTGAGGGTTAAAAACAACCCTCAGAGTGGATCTGTTTGGGACCTCGTGAGGACCGACATCTGATATACGTCACGGATCTTCTTAGAATACAAACCAAGACTGACTAAACCATTGAAAGTTATCTTTTTTTAGATATAAAGAGTAACTCACAGTTCAGGCTGGAAAAGGGAAATAAAGTTTTAATTAATTAATTAGCTACATATTCTATAGCTACTGATAAAACTAGCACAGCAATAAGGAGGAAGTCTGGACGGTCCCATCTACATCTACTGAACAGCTCTCTTCAGAATACGACTCTTGAAGAGAGATGGCCTTTATACTTTTCAACCATTCTGCTAATGACTTAATTCTGTGCTTTGAGTCATTGTCTGGTTCCATCATCCAGCCTTTCCTGAATCGTCATACCTACAGGCTCTGAGGTGTAAAAGTGCCCCCACAATACACAGCTGCTCTATGCTTCTCCGTTGGGATTTGTGTGTGTGTGTGTGTGTGTGTGTGTGTGTGTGCACTTGTTCTCTTCTGCTTTTTTTTTCTTTTTTTGCATTTTCCCTAAAAACTTCAACCTTTGCCTAAGGCTACGTCCACACGTACCCGGGTATTTTTGAAAACTGAGATTTTTCTATGCGTTTGCACCTTTCGTCCACACGTAAACGGCGTTTTCGGTCACTGAAAACGGAGATTTTTAAAAACCCCTGCACGGGTGGATAATTTCGAATACTCATTTACGTGTGGACGAGGAAAACGGAGAAAACGCAGCGTCAAAGGTGTGCGCCTTTTTTGACGTCACACTGTGCGCCACGTTATAGTTTCGGTGAAATGAATTTCTACAATGGGGGACTTAGGCTATGTTTACACTGCAGGCGAAAGTGCATCAAATCAGATTTTTTTGACTGTATGCGACCCATATCCGATCATGGTATGACAGCGTGAACGGCACAAATCCGATATTTTCGAATCCGATCTGGGTCCCTTTCGTATGTGGTACTGAGCGTTCACACTAGAGCATGTTTGCTGTCGCATTTTATTTGTAGCGTGAACAAGCAGACAAAAAATCGGATTTGATCAAAAAAGCAGAATTGAGCATTAAGACCTGTGAACGTAGCCTTAGACAAAATACTGCTACTGTTAATTGTACTCTGCAGTGTTTAAATGCTTGCACATACACACACACAGTTACTGTCCCTCCACACATTCGCTTTCTATGCGCCATCTTTGTTTACTATCTCCCACCGAGGCTTTTAGATTTCTGATTGGCAAACACTTCTACACGGTTCGGAATATATCGCCACCTGTTGCTTTGGCATGTTCCTAGCAGCGTTTTGCTTCATTTTTGCATTTATGTGTGGACGTAGCCTTAGAATATTTCTGATTTTTTTTTAAAGCAAGTGTTCATAGTATTCTTCACTGACATTATTCATTTCTAGCTGACACGTGAATAAAGATTTTATGTGGTTTCATATTTGCACAGTATTTGCTCTCAGTGTGATCCTTGATGCCCCCTTGCAGCAAGAGCAGCAGTTCGGAATTTCTGAGTAGTACACCGAATTTAAAGACAGTTTGTCTTATGCTGGATAAACGGTTTAGAAATGTACTGTAGCTGTAACCTTTTCCAACATCTCTACGTTGCTTCTTATTAGTCTAACTTGTTATGATTTAGTCATGACTTGGATTGGACTAGTATTGCTATGTTTTTTTATAGGGAGGATTTACATGTGACTTACATGAAATCACATCGCTTTTTATGAATAAAAAAAGCGCTTCTACACCTGTATTTCTGTATTTGCTCATATTATTTGAACACTCTGTTACCTCACAATATTGCTATCTGCTTTTACTCAGTATGACAGGGCTGTAGTTGAATGCAAAGACTACAACGCAAGCTACCAAAATGTCCGGGAAATGTCAAGAAGAGTGAGGGCTACAGAGGCAGATGTTCCCAACTCACCTTTCCTGTTGACTGCTCTCCTGTTATCTTCCTCTCCTATTCCCCTTACACTATTACTCAGTGAGTGTCAATTCAATTCAGTTCAAGATGTTAGTCATCTGTTTTTCCTGTCTACCCCTCTCCATTATCGCTTGCTGTCTAAGATTACCTTAGATCCCTTACCAAGTGGTTCACTTCATTCCCATTTCCTGTCAGACGGCCAGGCTGTGTTGTGTGTGTTTAAATGTGACAAAAGCTGAAAAACACCATGTACTCGTTTTTCACCTAACAATTGTGACTGTTGCCAGAGGCAGACCTGATAATGCAGTATCTGTGTGACCACTGACCATTATATTGAGGATAGTTTTCTATTATAAGAAAATTGTTTTCTGCAGAATTATCACGGCTCACTGTCAAAACCCGCTTACGTGGCCGCTTTCTCGACAAACAAGCAACTATTGTTGTACAGTCGAGCTTTCTCTAACTGAAGAGCATCTCAAAGATAAGTGCTACCTGGTCTGCATGCAAGGTATTTCTTGACTATTGTGATTCATTGTATCGAGAGTTGGGGCAAAAATAACAGCTAATTTTTTTTGTTTTTTAATATGAACTTTATTTAGAACAATAACAATGACAATCTCAAAGAGACAAGCGACATATTAAATCAATCAGAACAGAATCACATCTCCTATACACCACAATGAAATCGACAGTAACTGAAAGTAAACATACATATATATACATATATATGCATATACATATGCATACATACACATCTACATAATAATAATATAAAAAGATGAATAACCAATACAAACATAAATAAGAATAAAAAAAAAGAATGAAAAACAAGGAACAGAAATAAAGAAGACAAGGGGGATCATAAAATCTCTAAAAGTGAGGTTCCATAAACAAGACTCATAACTTAAATAAGGGGCTAAGAAAAATCAAACTCTTCTAAAAATCTATACAATTTGATTGCTTGGGGCTTATTTATTAGCTTAAGAGATTTACGGAACAGGGAGAGGTCGTTTTTAAGAGCAGGCCATGAAGGGGGGGATTTAGCATATCGGCATTTATGTATGTAATACTTTGTTATAATAATGAGATTGTTAATTAAAAACTCACTATTTTTGTCCTTAAGGATTACTCCAATTTGAATATTTTGAAAAGACCAAAAATCAATATATCCATACTGGGACAATATTAGGACATGGAGAGATTTCCATAAATTCTGGATTGTCACACATCCATAGAACATGTGCTCTGTTGTTTCCGAAGTTATTTTACAAATATAACAGTTGTCTAACACAAATTTAAATCTTTCTCTCATAAATTCATTGGAGGGGTAAATATTTTTTGTAGTTCTAAAATGGACTTCTTTAAATTTGGGGGGAATTGGAAATGTTAAATATTTGGTTCTGATCAACGAGATCTCAGATTTGTTATAATCTTTAAAGACGAGTGAAAAAATAACAGCTAATTAATACCTTGAATGTTAGATTCTCACCAAATAAAAAACGCCTGAAATATTTTTCCTAGAGTTGATTTTAAGATTTTACTTGCTTCTCATATAGACTGACTGAGCTGTATCCATTGATACCTTGCCCCATTTAGATTCTGGTGGAATCTGACTTAAGAGTTGAGTCTGCTTCCAGAGAAAATAGTCAACTGTGACCACAAGATGGCAGTATTTTTAAGGCTGGATATCAACTAGAGATGGACCGATCCGATATTACGTATCGGTATCGGTCCGATACTGACCTAAATTACTGGATCGGATATCGGAGAAAAATAAAAAATGTAATCCGATCCATTAAATATCACGAAAGCACCTCACAAAACTTGCAACACGCCGTAACTCACCTCAGAACGTTAGCATGTCGGAGCAGTATGCATCACGTGATAGAGCGGCTGTGGCATGCGGGACCTGTCGGTGGTCTGGATAGCATTTGGAGCTTCGCTAGCAACCCGGCATTTCATCTCCGACAAAGTTATCCCCGAGAGAAGTAAAGCAAGTGTGTAAGTCCATCTCTGAATGTTTGTAAAGCATTCCTGCGTTAAGCTTAACGAGCGACTGCCTCTCGCTCTCCGGCTGCTACTTCAATCGTGAAACTGCTTAAATG
This sequence comes from Mchenga conophoros, assembly GCF_057382185.1. Taxonomy (NCBI): domain Eukaryota; kingdom Metazoa; phylum Chordata; class Actinopteri; order Cichliformes; family Cichlidae; genus Mchenga; species Mchenga conophoros. The sequence goes on along the minus strand of NC_140544.1, from coordinate 14,598,475 downwards.
ATCAGCTGATCGGCTTTTCTGTCGCAAGTCCATCTTTGTTTTTGGCCCACTTTGCACCAGAAAGAGGAAACCAGCGGCTGAACAACAGCAGCACGTTTAAGCTTGATAAGCTGTTGTTAGAATTTATTTATTACTTTCTACACCAGGATCTTTTTCTACGTAGCTGACGCTGGTAACTGTGCAGGGGCGGATCTAGCAAAGTTTAGCCAGGGGGGCCGATAGGGCATTAACTGGGAAAAGGGGGCACAAAGACATACTTTTCTTTCTTATTCTCATTTAAAATGTCGAGCTTTTAATAAATAATTATCTGACACCCAAAGTTTTAATTTGATGTAAAATGAATAGAAGTCAATTACTGTATATAGTGACTATTAAGTCTAATATATATACCCTAGTAAGCTATAGTACTTTTTCCTTTGGGAAGGTACCATCTGTGCAGTCTGCAATTTTGTTGAAGAAAGATGTTGAATCTATTTAATATTTCTTGAAAAATAATTGATTTCTGTGCATTTTTTTCACACTGCATCAAATTAAGGTTGATTACGTGGATTAAGCATCATGAGGTGGCGCGTGAGGGGTGGTTCCCTATTTTTTATTTATTTATTTTTGTTGTTGCTGGGAGTTGGAACCCTATTAGTTAGGTTGCTTAATATTTACGCTAAGTACTCTTTAAAATACCAGAATAGGGAGGATGGTGTAGGTCTAAGTTTATTAGATTGATCAGTATTGCTGAACTATGAAATATTTTTTTTGTATACAGGTATAACAGAATAGCTTTAGTGTAGTTGTTGTTTTAAACTTGAGTATGAACTTGCAGACTTGCAAAATGCAGCAAGATATTTTAAAAAACAGTTTTGTTGATTAAAAAACACTATATCGGATTCATATCGGTATCGGCAGATATCCAAATTTATGATATCGGTATCGGTATCGGACATAAAAAAGTGGTATCGTGCCATCTCTAATATCAACCCGTAAGAAGCTTTCTGACAGGGCACTGTTTTAGACCTCCTTTCAATTTGATTTTAATTAATGTCCCTTTTGATTTTATGGGTCAAACAACACTTGTTTTGCTTGCTGTGATGGATTGGCACACATGCTCCTGTATAAACAAAAGCGTGTGTGTTGGTGACAGAAAGCGAGGGACATGTTATGTGTACAAAAAATACTCTGCATTTATGTGATCAAGAATACTTCTTCTCCCTGAAAATTCAACACTCCCTCCAAATCTTCGCACCTTGCATCACAACTTCTTTTGTTCTTCTAACCTTCCATATTTAGATTGACCCTTCCTTACCTTTCTTCAGCCTTGTTAGCAGAGTGTGATTACATATTTTTATGTGTTTTTATGTTCAGCCCTTTTGTATCTATCGATCTGCCAGTAACACTGACGTTACTGCTATTAATTACTGCTTTTGACAATTTGTAGGTATAAGACCAAAGGACATTAAATCTTGTAATACACTAGAATGCAAAAAGTAACACACCACAAGCTGGAGTAGGGCAATATGCTGAATGTTGTTCACAGCTGTTTAAATACAGAAAATTTCAATAAGCCTTCTTATAGATCTCATAAAGCTGTGGTCAGGCAAGACAATTAAGCCAGAGTTTGACTAAGGGAGGCGATAAAGAGGATTCATTCTGAGGAAGAATAATGTAAACCTAAAATGCAATGTGTAGCTGTTTTGGAGCTTAGCTTGCAGAAGGTACATTAATAGCATTTACAGTTAAAGAGGTGTGATATATTTTAATCCTAGTTAGTGGGTAAGAAGTTATGGATGACTTTCTCAGCTTCAAGCAGTGACTGGAAATGGGGGGTAGGGCTTGCCTGCACTGTGGCAATTCAGTGACTAACATCCTATCATTTGGCTAAAATGCAAAAAATATATTTATGTGGCATATTAATGATATGCTGAGCACAGAAACTCCTCAGAAACTCCTCAGGTGGCTGCTATGTGATGCCATCAAGAGAAAACAAAATTGTATTTTTAATCAGTGTAGCAAAGTTGAGAGTTTTGGGGACAATATTCATTCACGGTTGCTACCTTCATCCATATGTTAGTAACAAATGCTAAAACTCTAAATGTTAAACTGTAGCTATTCTAGCGTCTTAGCTGCTTTCTTATTCCAGGGAATTGTTTACACTACAAATGTACCAACCAACGAGGACTTGGGCACTTGGTGGCTCCAGAGTGAGTTGCAAGGTGCTTTGGTGTGGTGGCTGGCCTCTCGTTCTCTGGGGCTCTTTCCCTATGGCTGTGGGGACTTGGGCTCCTCTTCCCTCTCCTATGTTGGGCACAATCTAATCAAGATGTGTGACCTCAGGTCTTCAGTACTGTTGAGGGTCTCTGGACAGACCTGTCTCTGACTTCTGGAGGGTGTTGCTTTTTTGCTTTTCTCTTTTTATTTATTTATGTATTTTTTGGTGATATTTGCTTTTTGAGTGTGTTTTATTACAGACACAGCAGTTGGAAAACAAGTCATTTTCACATGTGGTCTGTTCTACAAAAGGTTTGAAGGTTAGTCCAGTCCACTCACGGTTGCTACCTTTAGTTGTGAGAACCCTATATAGACTGAAATTCAAACACTAAGTTGTGTTTTATCAAAATTTGCAGAAGAAGAATGAGCTCCCTGTCATCATTACAGAGCGGAATACCTTTCAGATGCAGAGTGGAAGCTTTTATTGTTGGATGTGACAGTTCAGGCACAGTAGGAGGAAATGAACCCAGAAATCGAGTCTGATGGTCCTGTTGGTGAAGTTGGCAAGGTGCCTCCTGTAATCCATACAGCTCTGACATGCTGCTCCCTTTCAAGCAGCTCGGCCTGTGCAAGCATTCCAGACAGTCCAATCAGGCCAAATGACCCAAACACAAAAAGACAAATCCAGGCTAATGAGACGATGCCTTTGGACAACAGATGTTTGGGGAATTTTAACACATTCAAAGCATAGAGTATGACGAAATATGTCTGAAACAGCAATACACAGTTTATCCAGAATAGTATAAGTGGCTAAATTCAACAGCGGCCTCATCACATCATTTGTCCTTCACACCTTCAGATGGAGTCGACTCATTTCTATCTTCTCTTGTTGTCATGTGAAGTAGTTGGGCTCTTCTGTTATGTCTCTTAGGTCTGGTCAAAACTATTACTAATAACGTCAATTATTTCCATCACATAAATTAATGAAAAATGTAAAAATGACATACAGCAGTCAAGTGATATTTTTACCTGCATAAATGACAGTTTGCTATGAGTTACAGAAAGAACAGCAGGCCATGAAGCTGCTAGTCAGTCCATTGTCCAATTACTTTTGAGCCTCTGAAGATGGCTGTAATTCCCACACATGAAGCAGCAATATATTTGAAAAATCCCTTAAATTAAAGCTGAAAGTCTGCACTTCAATCACATCTGATTGTGTAATTTAAAATCCACTTTGGTGGTGCATGCCACAAAAAAAAAAATTCAGTGGACCTAACTGTATGCTTACATCACCCTTCAAATGGTACTTGGCAGTGACTTGAGATGATGAAATTTAGAAATGAGGAAATGTCAAGCAAAAGTCAATCCAGTTTAAAAAATGAGAGTTAAACAGAATTAACCTGAGACATGCACATAGGGTCCTGTGTACTCATTATTAAATAATTAGATGCATTGCAGTACTCTGCAAAGGTTGTAGGCAATACAAATAAAGCTAAAAACTGATGCCATTGCTAGTATAAAGATTTGAATCTTTATTGATCAGACCTGTTAATTTCTAGGCTAGTCCTAAAAAATCCATTTTCCGCTTCATGATATGAACACAGGGTTACACGAGTGCTGCAAATTAAGCTCTTTCAGCACACATATATACATACAAATATTCACATTTAAAAAAATGTATATAATTTGCCTGATTATCTATTATTCATTTAATTTGCTATGTATTCAGTGTTGCACCAAAGAAGATTCATAGATACGTAAGCTGACTTATTCTTAAATGCTTCTGTAATTGAATATTAGATTGTGAGTGTGAAACTGAAAATTATATGTATTTAAGTATGTTTAACATCATTTGTATTCCAAAGTTATCAATATCAGAAATGCAAAATACCGTCTCAGAAACACTAGATACTAAGCCAAAGCACTTGGCTGTTTAAGTATCTTCTGTCTCTTTGTGTGATGATGTTGGATCGAGGCTCTGTGAGGTCTGGTCCATCTGTCCTCATTCTTCTGGTGGGTTAAGATAGTCCCGTATGAATTAATTTAGGAATGATCAGACATAAATATGGTTTTGCTTAATAGGTAAAAAGTTTAAAGAGTAAAAATAACAACTTCAACAACCAGGGCTATTCACTTCCAGGCAAGGATTACAACATCATAGACAAATACAGCCCTTGCCCTCTGTCAGGCTCAATAAATACTATATCTTTGACGATGGGCATGCGATTAGTTATCCTGACAAATCATAGGTACATCATCTTGATGACTGAATAGCAGATGGCTACAGTTCACAACCTTCTTTTACCTCCCACTGTGAGGTAGTCACACTCGAACGTCAAGGAAGGTGGTAGGGAAGCAGACTATGCAGACATTTTGGGTTTCCAAGGTGAGCAATTTATTTGCAGTGAACTTAATTTAATGTATAACTTAACAAAACTTTCCCCAAATCAATTCATTTAACAAAACTCAACATAACATGGCTCTGGTGACACAGCTCACCTCTCCTCCCTCCTGCATCTGGTAGAGACTGGCTTTAAATAGGGCCATCAATTTCCCTCCAATTGCCCAGCCAGTACCACTCACTCAACTGAGGGATCTAAAACTCTACTCAGGTTATCTAAAAACACAAAACCTCTACACACTTCTAATATGCACATTTACACAACTAAATGGCAGTATTAACAAAAGGAAAAACATTCAACAAATCCCTTTAAACATTAACACAGACAAAAGGAAGCATCTCTCTGGAAAAAGAAACCCCTCCACATGGTTTGACCTGATGATGTCATGTGTGACATGATCAGGACTTTAAAATGAGGAAATGCCAAGCGGGCGTTTCCCCACACCTGACACTCATGAAGACTGAAAAGACAAACAGAGTAAGTATGAACAAATGACTTAATCTGTAACATAATAAAGTATAAAGAAACATAACTTAGTATTTGTCTTAATTTGCAGAATGTTTGATTTGCCGGCAACAAAACGCTTACACAAACAAACCCGGGATAGTGAGTGAAGCAATGTTACTTGACAAATAGCAAATCATAGCAAATACATAGAAACAGAATAATGTGTACAATGTGCAAAAAAAGGTAAACACATATGGGACAAATGGAGAGAATTACAACTGCTTCTCCACTTTGTCACACCCACTTGGTTCTAAAATAAGAACAAACCAGAAAGGAAAGAACAAGTTGTCCTACTTTATACTCAACAACACTTTGTGCAGTCTGTAAATTAACAGAAAAATGCCATATAGGATGAATTCTTGAAAGCTTAACTGTGTTTGGCAGTTGTCAAATGGTGGTGGCAAAGAATGCAGAGAATTTTCCGTAGGAGGAAGCAGAAGAATTAAAACAGGGATACACTTAACATAGCCATTATTCATCATCGGTGAACTGTAATGCAATAGCTGGATTGTTTCCGAATGCTATGTTGGGCCAAGAGATTCTCAACATATTTTTTAAGCACTTATGTGAAATCTTTCACAAGGTATTAAACAATGTGTTCTGCACTTCTGTGTGGTGAGGTCAGATCAGGATCCATCCATTTTCTTCCACTTATCCTTATCAGGGTCCCAGTGGAGCTGGAGCCTATCCCAGCTACGATAGGGCTAGAGGCGAGGTACACCCTGGATAGGTCTAGAGTCTGTCACAGGGTTCAGATCTGTGTAAGCAGTCCTAGTTGTCAACCAAATCTATTCATGACAAAAGGAACAGTCCTAAGAGAATAAATCCAAAACCTGTTGTATTTACTGCACTTCTCACACCATCCATCCACGTGTATTTTTCTTTTGTATTTTTTTGAGGAGTTTGCCTTCTCACATATACTAATGTACCACAAACAGGACTTTAATATCACCAACCATTCCCATTTTATTACGGAGTATCCATGTAAATGGCCCACCCTGTAGATTGAAGCAACAGTTGATTTGGAATAAATTGATGTCCTTGAAAATTCCACTGCTGGTGACTGACAGATCAAATTAAATATTAATTGCAGTGAAAAGGGAACATTTTCCAGAGACATTGAATACAAGGTACTGGGCCTCCAGCTCCTGTGAATCAAGAAAATAATCAAATGATTTGAAGTTACAGTAAAGAGAGCACTGTATATGCAAAATATTGGAAAGTAATTTTTGCTTCAGTTTAATTTGCTGTCAACTAAAATGGGACACATTTCCCGCTTTTCCCCAACAGTTCAAATTTTTGCTTAAGAAATGTTAGCAAATTCACTCATAATCAAAAGTTAGGAAACCCTAAAACTTCAAAAGTCCTCTGTAGAGATGAGAAAAACATCTCAGCAAACCTAATGTAGAAAAAGGCTTGAAGGAAAAAGGCCATTCCAAATAAAAGGCTTTCTCATATGAGGAGAATGAGGGCATAAAGGAAAAAAAACCTTTTAATTACATTTTTAGTTCATGAGACAAAAATTGAACACCAAGGACAAAACTCCAAGCAGTATTTGAGCCCACACAAATAACTGCTCATCACCTAGAAAATACGATCCGTAGAGTGAACCACGTTGGTAGCAATCAATGTGCTATGGAGCACTTCAAAGAGAGATCAGGTTCAACAATTTGATATTGGTGCTTGCTTAATGATATCTTCAATCAGAAGACCACATTAGCAATGTTGCTTACTTTCACCCACGAGATGGGTGAAGCTATGCTTAGAATTCAAAGAGAAAATGTGCAGTGATATGGTGCGTGTTCAAATAAAGGGTTACATGTACTCTTGGTAGGTAACTGGATGCATGCACTGGAGTAAAGTAGGCAAAGGAAAACAGAGCAGGTGAAAACTTTTATTTAGAAGCTGAGGAAAAAAACAAAATTAACCCTGATTTTATTTCGCTATCTCTCAGCTAAGTGCACTTGGTGTTATCTATAATAAAACTGCAAAATAGGCCCAACTGCAAAGAGCCACTGTAGGATGGCTGTGGAAAACCACAGGAAAACTATGCAGTCACCCTGAGATGAAGTGCTGTTGAGATGAAGTCCTGGCCTTTCTAAAAAAAAAAATAGTTCTCCTACCAAGGCAGACACCAAGGCAGACACCAAGGCAGACACTCAGTCAGTCTCAAGAATGTTAAATGTGTTACAAAAAGGGGACAGCCAATAACCCATACAAACAGAAATATAATTTTAAACTAAAAATATACAATGTTCTCACTCGGCACTATTGTAAACACAAACTCAGTGTGATAGAAATTAGATGTAATTTGTGGAGCTGAGAATCTGCAGGTCTCTTTCTCTCAAACGTACATACTGCAGTAGAAAATTTTAAGACTTTGCTACCTGTCTGTATTGAGTGACCTCAGTGGAATGAAACGATATATATATATATATATAGATATAGATATATATATATATATACTACCGACCAATAACCTGCCTCAGTACTACATGGAAGCTCCTGTCAGGCATCATATCGGCTAAGATGAACAGGCACATGGGTCAATACATGAGCGGGACACAGAAAGGAATCGGCAAGAATACCAGAGGCGCAAAACACCAGCTACTGGTAGACAGAACAATCAGCCGAGACTGCAAGACCAGACTGACCAACCTGTGCACTGCCTGGATTGATTACAAGAAGGCCTATGACTCAATGCCCCACAGCTGGATACTGGAATGCCTAGAATTGTACAAGATCAATGGGACCCTAAGAGCCTTCATCAGGAACTCAATGGGGATGTGGCGTACAACACTAGAGGCCAACTCCAAGCCCATAGCACAAGTCACCATCAAGTGCGGGATCTACCAAGGAGATGCTCTGTCCCCACTGCTGTTCTGCATAGGCCTGAACCCCCTCAGTGAGATCATTAACAAGACTGGCTACGGATACCGACTACGGAACGAAGCAGTTGTCAGCCACCTCCTGTACATGGATGACATCAAGCTGTATGCCAAGAGTGAACGAGACATCGATTCACTGATCCACACTACCAGGCTATACAGCAATGACATTGGAATGTCGTTCGGACTGGAGAAGTGTAGTCGGATGGTAACAAAGAGAGGGAAGATAGTCAGAACTGAGGGGATTGAACTACCAGAAGGCAACATTGCGGACATAGAGGACAGTTACAAGTACTTGGGGATCCCGCAGGCGAATGGGAACCATGAAGAGGCCGCTAGAAAAGCTGCAACCACCAAGTACCTGCAGAGGGTCAGGCAAGTCCTGAGGAGTCAGATGAATGGTAAGAACAAGATCCGGGCCATCAACACGTACGCCCTGCCCGTGATCAGGTACCCTGCTGGGGTAATAGGCTGGCCAAAGGAGGAGATAGAAGCCACTGACATAAAGACAAGAAAGCTCCTTACCATGCATGGAGGGTTTCACCCCAAGTCCAGCACCCTGAGGCTGTACGCTAAGCGGAAGGAAGGGGGCCGGGGACTGGTGAGTGTCAGCACCACAGTCCAGGATGAGACAACGAACATCCAAGAATACATTGGGAAGATGGCCCCAACTGACCGAGTGCTCAGTGAATACCTCAGGCAGCAGAAACCCAAGAAAGAGGAGGGAGACGAGGAACCATCATGGAAGGACAGGCCCCTGCACGGTATGTACCACCGGCAGATAGAGGAGGTGGCTGATATCCAGAAATCCTACCAGTGGCTGAACAAAGCTGGACTGAAAGACAGCACAGAGACACTAATCATGGCAGCACAAGAACAAGCTCTGAGCACAAGATCCATAGAGGCTGGGGTCTATCACACCAGGCAAGACCCCAGGTGCAGGCTGTGTAAAGATGCCCCAGAGACAATCCAGCACATAACAGCAGGGTGCAAGATGCTAGCAGGCAAGGCATACATGGAACGCCATAACCAAGTGGCCGGCATAGTGTACAGGAACATCTGTGCCGAGTATAACCTGGAAGTCCCGAGGTCAAAATGGGAGATGCCCCCAAGGGTGGTGGAGAATGACCGAGCTAAGATCCTGTGGGACGGACGGACAAAATGGTGGTGGCTAACCAACCGGACATAGTGGTGGTAGACAAACAGAAGAAGACGGCCGTAGTGATCGATGTAGCGGTTCCGAATGACAGCAATATCAGGAAGAAGGAACACGAGAAGCTGGAGAAATACCAAGGACTCAGAGAAGAGCTTGAGAAGATATGAAGGGTGAAGGTAACGGTGGTGTCAATTCTAGTACATCTAGTACATCATCCTGTGTACCAAATGAGTATTTGGTACACAGGTACACAGCCTGAACTCTCTTAGCAAGCTTCGCTGCAATTTCTTGCAGTGTTCTTCCGTAATAGTTCTCCAGACTTCTTGAGGGACATTACAAAGCTGTTGATGTTGGGTCCAAAGGTGTTCTTACGATGTCGACCACCTTTTGTTCTCTCTCAAAGTGACCCCACACTGCTATATTGTAGAGTGGATCAAATGGTACAGTCCAGCTCTAGGGTTCAAGAACTGGATGGAAAATGAGTGAAAAAAGCAGCTGATGTCCCCCCAAAACTATTGAGAACTGTTGTTCTAGACCACATGCAAAAATGGCAAGAATCTCTGGCACCTTAAAAGCAAGATATAAAGAAATATGAAATAGGTCAGGTACTGTAGAATGTAGAATATAGTTCACTCAAACGGTGAGATCAGTGCATTTTACAGCTAAGACACATAGTGGCTTCATGATTCAAATATTCTCAGCAGGGTGGTGGGCAAATGTTAATGGTACAACATAATTATACTGCTTTAATGTCTGTATTTAAATCAGGAGGTTTCTGCAGTTTCACACATAGTCACACACAAATACAAACAGACATAGCTTCATATTTTAAATGGGAGGCGGTTAAGCTGTTTTGTAGGATCTACAATAAATTACTGTATATCAGTGAGATAACCTTGCAATAAACAATCATAGTGTTCATGTGAAACAGACATGTTCCTCATATTCATATAGTTCCAGTTCAGCAAGGGCCTCATAAAACACCCCAGTCACACAGCAGAAATGTCATGCTGTGAGTCCACCAAAGTCAAGTCACTGCATAGCTTTTATTCTTTTCATGGTTTGGCTGGATTCTGTTGCAATACAGTGTAATCGGGTGCAATACATGCCTACAGCTATTATACTGTAGTCAAGGTAACATGAGTAGCAGAGATATAATTGCTCCACAGCAGGGAACTTAAGAGCTGTCACCCAATGAGAGCTTTTTATTGACTATAAATGTCATCTATTTTTGTCATTGCCTCGTTCTTCATTGTGAAAATGAGCACTTCTGAGTTGTTTTTGTGAATCCCTTTAATTTCCTGTTATAAGGCAGGAAAGAAGGCAAAAATTTCTATGAATAATTTTACTAGAGCTGTAGACCGAGTAAGTTTAGATAACTAAATAATAATTTGAGAAGTGGAGTCAGTATTTTTTTTAAAGACAAGGTTTTACTGGAAAATGCTTATAGGTTTGCCAAAACGATAGATAGCTTAATTCTTAACTTGTTTAACTTGAAACTTTACTACACCAAATTTGAAAAGTTTCTGGATTTAATGACACTAATGATATTAACATTAGCCAAATGCGACTTAAAACTTAAATTATTCTTTTCACAAGTTAGTTTAGCCATTAAATTCCATTAAAAACCATTAAAATCCTCCTCCTGCTGACTTCTCTTGAGAATCAGATTAACCTGGAATCAGTTTCTTCCTTTTCTTGTTAAGAAAAATCAGTGCAAGCTCATCATTGCTAGATAATGAATTCATTTGTTCCACAAAGTGTTTTTTGAGGACAAACTTTCTGCAAAATCACAATAATTTTGGTGTGTATATACTTCACGCTACACATCTTCTGAAAAATTCAGAACGTGTTTTTTTTTTGTTTTTTTTTTGCAACGTGCATGTGTGCTTGACACCTTTTTAGGTGTCAAGCCATAAATTACAAAAATGGATAAATCAAGACAAATTCATGAAATTCATATTTTCTGACAGTGTCAGTTTTCAGTGGCTTTTTTGTCATTTTTAAAAAACGTAAATATTTATAAATATTAGGCAATAGTCACAGGTTATGTAAAGATCATTTCCTCCTTCTTCTCTGCTATCCAACACCTCCCTGAGGTATTTGTCATTAAAAATGGCTGAGTGGAGACTATCAATGTTTCACATCTCCCCTGTCAGGAAGCACAGAGGCAAGAGTCATTATCTGGCCAGACTTCTAGATTGCTCTACTGTAAAACATGACAGCTGTAGAGTGAGTACAGGAACTCCAAATCAGAATCAGAATCAGAATCAGAATGGGGTTTATTGCCAAATGTTGAGCAGGTTTACAACATTAGGAAATTGCTGCGGTGCTTCAGTGCAAACATAGTGTCATAAATAGCACTTAAATAGACATGGAAAAAAATAAAAGTAGGGATAAGAATTAAAAGTGCTACGTGGAAAGATATGTGCATGAGATATACATGAGATATATACATGAGAATAAGAATTAAGAGTGCTACGTTGAAAGATATATACATGAGTGCAGGTGGTGATCAGTGCCAAACATGGAATGATGCAGTGACACAGCGTAGGGTCATGTGTTAGTGGCGGGTACAGTCATATGGTTATTGTTCATGTGTCCAACAGCAGAGGGGAAGAAACTGTTCTTTTTTTTTTTTTTTTTTTTTTTAAATGACATCAGAAACAGCAGTATGCGACATTACGTGATGGCAGAGCTTCAGTTCATCCTTTGTCATTTTTTTTTTTTTTTTTTTTTTATAATAAATAGGACAGGGGGAATGAATGAGAGAAAGAGGGGGAGAGAAAGAAAGAAAACCAAAGGGGAGAAGAGACGGTGAGAAGGGGGGGGGAAGAGAGAGAGAGAAAAAAAAAAAGAACTCCTGGGTCACCTGTATGGAGAAAAAAAAAAAACAAACAAAAAAAACAAACAGAGGAGACAGCAAACAACAAAGAGCAACATAATAATAGAGAAAACAAAGCACCATCACAATAAACTAGCTAGTCATAGATATCAATATTTACTAAATAATAAACGATATTGTGCAGCACGCAAGATAGACAGCGCACAGTGTGCTTTGAGCGCATGCATGTCTTAAAGCCAAGAAAGCTTTAGTCCGCGTCTGTGAATACCCATGTGTGCATACCTGTGTGGATCAGCATGCTTGCATTCCAAAGGTTTCTCCATGTAATGATCTGCTAGGGAGTGTGGGGGGGCCACAGCCCCGTCCTCCAGGGTGTGAAGCGGGTATGGAGGAGATCAAAACTCCAGACATCCAGAGGCCCCCAGAACACAAGAGACCATGGAAGACCAACAGAGGGGCAGCCGCGCCACTGTTCCAGTAAGAGCTGAGGAGAGTCCCAGATGAGGGCTCGCCCAGCAGCCGCGGAGCAGAAGTCAGGGGGAGTTGGAGTGACGCGCCCGTGAGCTCCGCCGGCCCCCAGCTGTGCCTGAGTGACCGAGCCCCAGGCCGAGAGGCCGGGGGCACCCCACCTCCAAAGGGGCCCGAGCGAGCCCCAGGCCCCAGGCCCTGACAAGCGGCCGCCAAGGAGTGAGCCGGTGTGTACCCGGACGCCCACCCCCAGACACAAAGAACCACCAACACACCGACACCTGAGGGAGTCCGCCACCGGCAGGGGAAGTGGTGGTGGGTGGAGATAGGCCTCCAAACCTTGGAGGGCCTGAGGTGTCCCCAGAGAGGTGGCGTCTGATACCCAACCTGACATATAGACACAGACATACAGGCACACACAGACACAAACATCCATTCCCACCCTCATGCTCTCATATGCACTCACTCCATACTCAACCAACGTGGAGACAGACATAAAGAGACGCTGTACACACAATCACACTCCCCAAGCGTACTCTACAAACCGGGTCTAGGTACCCTTGCCCCTGGAGGGGGGAATTGCACCCAGACCCAGGTGGTGTTACCCTTTTCCCTGCGGTGGGGAGAGGCAGACCACCCCGATTCCGCAGCAGCAGGGAGGCCCCACACCCCAGACCGCAGTCGGACGGCCAACTCCTCCTACTAGCCCTCCCGCTCCAGCAGGCCGCAGAGAATGGGGGTGGGAGAAGACTCCAAACCTCCCTCCACCCGCTCATTGTAGTGTTGATGCATATGTGTTCTAAGGTGCAATTAAAACCCAGGAGGGCATGGAGCTACCTGCCAAGGAGCAGCAGGTAAGCGCATAGTCCCTCCTGCTAGCCCTCAATGACTAAGTGTATTTAAAATTGAGAGGTGGGCAACGACGTCAGGGGTGAGGTATACACCCTGATGGTAATTTGGACTCCGTGATTGTGCCCACCCCCAAGATCCTATATGTATGTGTAATGAGAGTGTGAATAATGTGAATGTCTAAGTTGTGGGATAAAATTGAGGCAGAGGCAGCCAGAAGGGGACGGGGGGGGGGTAGCCTCCTCTGCACCCTGGTGACATACCCCCACTCCAAGGCCCTGAATGTGTGGGTGGTTGTGGAGGAGCGGGAAGAGGGAGGCAGCTGGAGATGGGGAGGGAAGGAAACTGTTCTTATGGCGAGAGGTTCTGGTGCGAATGGACCGGAGCCTCCTGCCTGAGGGGAGCAGGTCAAACAGACTGTGTCCAGGGTGAGAAGGGTCAGCTGAGATCCGAGCTGCACGCCACAATGTCCTGGAGGTGTACAGGTCCTGCAAAGATGGGAGTCTGCAGCCAATCACCTTCTCAGCAGAGCGCACAACACGCTGCAGTCTCTGTTTGTCCCTGATAGTGGCTCCAGCGTACCACACGGTGATGGAGGAGGTGAGGATGGACTCGATGATTGCAGTGTAGAACTGCATCATCGTCCGTGTTGGCAGGTTGAATTTCTTCAGCTGCCTCAGGAAGTACATCCTCTGCTGGGCTTTCTTGATGACGGAGGTGATGGTGGGCTCCCACTTCAGGTCCTGGGTGATGGTGGTACCCAGGAAGCGGAATGAGTCCACAGAGGTGATGGGGGTGTCAGTCAGGATGATGGGGGGGAGTGGGGCTGTGTGCTTCCTGAAGTCCACAATAATCTCCACTGTCTTCTGGGCATTCAGCACCAGGTTGTTGTGGCTGCACCAGGACACCAGACGTTCAACCTCCCTCCTGTAGGCAGACTCGTCCCCGTCCGAGATGAGTCCAATAACGGTGGTGTCATCTGCAAACTTGATTAGCTTGACAGACTGGTGGGTGGAGGTGCAGCAGTTGGTGTACAGGGAGAAGAGCAGAGGAGAAAGAACACAGCCCTGAGGGGAGCCGGTGCTGATGGTCCGGGAGTCCGAGACATTCTTTCCCAGCCTCACATGCTGCTTCCTGTCCGTCAGGAAGTCAGTGATCCACCGGCAGATGGGATCAGGCACATTCATCTGGGAAAGCTTGTCTCGGAGATGGTCTGGAAGGATGGTGTTGAAGGCAGAGCTGAAGTCCACAAACAGGATCCAGGCGTAGGTTCCTGGGGAGTCCAGATGCTGCAGGATGAAGTGTAGGGCCATGTTGATGGCGTCGTCTACAGACCTGTTGGCTCTATATGCAAACTGCAGGGGGTCCAGGAGGGGGGCCGTGAGGGTCCTGAGATGGGAGAGAACTAGGCGCTCAAAAGACTTCATGACCACAGATGTCAGAGCCACGGGTCTGTAGTCATTTAGTCCAGTGATCCTAGGTTTCTTGGGGACAGGGATTATGGTGGAGGACTTGAAGCAGGCAGGCACATGACATGCCTGCAGTGAGGAGTTGAAAATGCCAGAAAACACTGGGGCCAGCTCGTTTGCACAGTGTCTGAGGGTGGCAGGAGACACACCGTCTGGGCCGGGAGCTTTCCGAGCATTCAGGTTCTTAAACTGCTTCCTCACATCTGCTTCATGAATATGAAGAGTTGTGGTGGGAGGAGGTGGTGTGAAATCCTCTTTTGTGTGGGGTGAGGAGGGGGGTGTTGCAGGTGAACGGTTTGAAGGTGGTGATGGCTCTGTGGAGGGGGGAGAGGTGGGGGAATTAGTGTCCAAAGTGTCTCTATTGTTGGGGCCGTTGGAGGTGTGAAGGCTGCCTGATGGCTCGTCAAAACGGCAGTAGAAGTCGTTAAGGGTGTTGGCTAAGAGCAAGTCATCAGTGGAGTGGGGGGTTTTAGGCTTGTAGTTTGTGATATTCCTAAAACCTTTCCACACAGAGGCCGAGTCATTCTCTGATATCTGCTGCTGCATCTTCTCAGAGTGCTGATGTTTAGCAATGTCCACTTCTTTAGTGAACCTGTACTTGGCCTCTCTGTAGCAGTCCAGTCCAGTCCAGTCCAGTCCAAATCGATCCAGTGTTGAACTTAAAAAGGAAAAAAAAAAAGTCTGCTTTAACACTTCCAGCACTAAGAGGGAGAAATAAACTGATCTAAGATCAAACTGAAAATTAAGGGGAAAAAATGAAAATTAAGAAGACAAATGCATACAGAGTTAAAGATGCTTACAGTCACACTGAAAACAATAAAAGAGAGAATACTGTACAAGAACTAAATTCTAATTACTATGAAAATCGATAGACTTTAACACGTGCTGATCTCCATTTGGAGATCTGTGTCATATATGTCATGTGTTTTACTTGGTTTGTTTCCTGTTTGGGAGCAACAGGGAGCAACACTCACTTTTAGGCCCTTTTCAATTTTTCCATTTTTGCTCTTATTTGTTTCTTAGTTGGGTTTATTCACCAAATGCACTTGGTTCGGTTAAGACATTCAAAACTTGGTGGTTATATTTGGAAAAGATCTTAATTTAATTTTACAACAAAATCAGTGCCTGTGGGGGGAAAAAAGAAAATACACACTAACCCAATGTATTTAGATGTTACGCCAGGGGGTCATTTTCAAATGTCCATTTGTGACAAAGAATACTGATCTGTCATATATCAAACGATTTTGTAAAATTAAAGTATTGTTTTAACACTGAAAAAGCTGCGTGAACTCCAGGGGAACCAAAATGCGTCACTACAAATTATGTGATAATGTTCAGTCTGTTTATTATGGTAAATGGCCTGTATTTATATAGCGCTTTACTAGTCCCTAAGGACCCCAAAGCGCTTTACATATCCAGTCATCCACCCATTCACACACACATTCACACACTGGTGATGGCAAGCTACATTGTAGCCACAGCCACCCTGGAGTGCACTGACAGAGGCGAGGCTGCCGGACACTGGCGCCACCGGGCCCTCTGACCACCACCAGTAGGCAACGGGTGAAGTGTCTTGCCCAAGGACACAACGACTGAGACTGTCCAAGCCGGGGCTCGAACCGGCAACCTTCCGATTACAAGGAAAACTTCCAACTCTTGAGCCACGATCGATTATTACCCAGATGTGTCTGGGATGAGAACAACAAAACTCAATACAGGGAGAAAGTGCTGTGTTCTGCACTATTGGAGAACATGGAGAAACCATGTTTATTTTACAGCTAGTTGCTAGCCCGTACAGACCGTTCCAGCATCCCATAAAGCATACGCCACACCGAGAACACCTCCAAAGTGTCTTATTTGCTTCTCACAACAGTGACCAAATGAACAGACTAAACACCACAGGTGTGAAAATACTCTAGGAAAATGGGATGCAAAAATATTTTGTTAAAGTTAAAAAGAAGACAAAATACAGAAATAATTTGATTTCCTGACCTGCATTACATAAAATGTGGCAACTGGACAAACAGTTGTTAGACTTTCAACTAGGAGACTTGGGTTTGTGTGAAAACTAGACTACTAAGCATTTGTCCATTTTGTTTATTTATTTATTTACTTATTGAGTCAGTGAGTGTAAGTGGATGTAAAATGAACAGCCCCTTTACAAAGGCAGGGACAATGTTTTGCTGTCAGAGGTGGGACACATTTTTTTTTTTAAGTAATAAATAAATAGTTGGGGTTTTTTGTTTTGTTTTATGTTTTTTTTAACAAACAGAAATGACAAGTAAGAAGACAATACAATAAATAAATAATACTATAAGTAGAGCGCAACAACCTGTTTTTGTTTACCATGGCACTTTTTTTGCTCAATTTTGTTAACAAGAATCTTAATTGTTGCTGAACTCCAGAGAAATTAATTCCTAATTATTATCATCATTCTTACTGTTCACCCAACACAAGCTTCTTATTGCAAGTTCAACACTCCCTGCATGTTTGCCTCCATTTCTCTTTCCCTCCACATCCACTGCACTGTGCTCATTACCACCAATACTGGCCACTGGTGCTCAAAAAGCAGAAAACATACAGCCACATCATTATACCAGTGATTTTTACACATGTGGCAGCATCTGCCTGAAGGACTTATTTCTGCTTTTGCTCCTCCCGAGGTGAGATGAACCAGCTCCCTATGTTGATCTATTACAAAACTGAGTCACAGGACTTCACTACAGATTTTCACAAACACAATATGTTCAGCTTGACTAACAGAACATTACAAAGAACTATCCTTTCTATACCTTAATTACAGAGTGAACAGACCTGTATGTTTGCTGAGCTGCTCACTAAGAGTACATACATTTTTTCCCCTTCCTTCTACAAAATGGTTGTAGATGAAAGATGATTAAAATTACACATCCTATCCATGCCTGTTTGGAGTTTTTCTGCTACTGATTTGGAACTCATACTTTTTTTTTGTCATCTTTGTAGTGGAACTGTTCTGTCAGGACCACAGATCAATAAAAACAGCTTGTAAAGCACTCTAAAAACAGGCCTACACCTTGATTAAGAAAGTATATTTAAATCAATTTTTGTAACAAGAAAAAAAACAGTAACTTGCTCCTTTAATTGCAGCTACTGCCTCCGTTTCCACTAGCATTTGCAAACTCGTACCTCAGAGCAGTGAATGCTGAGCCGGGGCAGGGGCTGCTTGATTGCGTAGTAGTTTCCTGTTAGTGTCACATATGTCAGGGAGCACAGGTTTACAATCGATATACAAAAACATCCAGCCTGCTCCTGTTTCTGTTAACGGGACATGAACACACTCACAAATCTCAAATTTCAAACAAATGTAAACTTTTTTGTGTTTTTACATCCAATGTCACTTTTACAGGTCCCAGGTTTGAATGCATTACTTATTTCCGTCAACATTATGCTCATTCAGGGAGACACAAATCCCTGGGGACTGCTTAAGCAAGGACATCTAGTATAAAATAAAAACAAATCAATCTACTAAATCAAATATGTGTAAATACCCACTGTGTTAACCCCTAAGAACAAAGGGGCATCCGAGAGTAATATTAAAAGCAGGTTTTGACTGCAACATTAATTGTAAGAAATAAGTTTACTTTGATGTTAGAAATTATAAACTTAAATAGTTAAATAGCTAAATGTAATGGATTCATGGCTCCAAATGGTAGTAGGACAAAAGTAGATTCTGTCTATATAAAATAACATGCATTCATGTTGACTAGATTAGGTAAGATAAGTACCTAGTCGGAATACTGTAGCTTATTTGACAGGTCTGGATGGTATTATGTGTAATGTTGTAGTTACACTATATTTATGGATCATTCGTTGAGCAAGCAGTACAAAAGCAAAGCGTTTCTTTCCCTCTCTCAGGATTTAGCTGCCACAACTTAATTTTAACTTTGTAGCAGTGAATCCTCATCAGGCAGTCACTCTGATTTCCCCGAATGCCGCCACAGCTTAAATTGGTGAATGCTAACTACTAAATTCCTTCATTTAAAAAGAAGACGCCCCGCTTCCTGTTTAAGTCTTAAACAAGACAATTTAATCCAATTTGACATCAAAGCATTTCACTTTGATTTATGTATTAAATGGAAAATATCTGTACAACTAGATTTGTGAAACTATGAGTGAGCAGATAACTGACTGGCAGATGAGCAGCTGAAGAATCAAATGTATGTTAAGTCAGTCTGTCTCTTCCTCTCTTGTGCACATGCACACGCACACACAGGCATACTTTGTCCCCACATTATGTTTCAGGCTTGCAACTAATGGGGTAAATCCTACCCTGCCTCTTTGGGCTTGACACACTTTCAGAAACTTATCAGTGAAATAAAAATACACACAAGCAGTGGGGAAAATTGCTTTACCAGTAAAAATCAAATATTGTTTTAATTCTCTGTGTTGTGTGGTAATTTTATCATTGCTGGCATCTAGGCTGAAGTGAGTTCATCCCTTTAATATTTAAGCCTGCCTTCAGGCTTATTAACCTCAGTGTGGCTGAGAACTTTCTCTGGCTAAACCTGAAACGTTGATCTTAGGGATTGACGTTTGCAGAACAGGTGAAAGGAATAACATCAAATGAGCTTTAACATAACCTATTTAAGGTATTCCAACAACAACTTCTCCTGACCATAACTTTCAGTCAAGTAGAAAATGTAAAGTATATTGCAGATTCCATATGCTGCCAGGTGCATGCAGCTTGACTGTAAAAAGCTACTAGCTATTTTACAGTGTGTGTGTATGTGTTTGTGTGTGTGTGTGTGTTTACATGTGACGGTGTGATTGAGCAAGGATACATGAGGTTAATTCTACAAAGGCGGATTGTAGGGTTACTGAGGTTAGAAAATAAATTAACTCTAGTAACTTCTCTCACAGGCCTCTCTCACTTTGTCTCTGTTGTTGCTCATATATATATATATATATTAGAGCTGGGCGATATGAGATTTTTTCATATCACGATATGTTTTTTTCATTTCAGGCGATAACGATATCTATCACGATATAAGCCAAATAACTATATTTGTAAGATTTAAATGTGCCGTTGCTCACAAGTAAAATGTGAAATAATCAGCAGCTTGTTTTTATTTAAATATTTATTTCCCATAATAAGTTCAACAGGGTAGATGTACTTAAGGAACATGAGACTTTTTCAGATAAATAAAGGCAAATATTGCAGACTACACAAAAGGCAGCCGCTAAAGCGTTTAAGTTTCAAAATAGAACAAACGAAACAGACTAAATTGTCAATTCCACTTAGAAACAAAATATTAATTCTAAAAATAAATCTTAGTTTGTTTTACAGAAGAACAGACAAAACTGACTAACCTTTGTCAATATCAAATAAACTGAGAACTAAAAGGAAATTCTCAATCTCTCCTTGTTGTATAGCTGAGCTTTTCAAACAGTTTTAACAGTTACTTTAGTCTGACAAAAGCCGAATGACGAATTAGCGCTTCCAGTCAGAGACTGAGGCTACGTCCACACGTACACGGGTATTTTTGAAAACGGAGATTTTCCGTTTTCGTTTTAAAAAATAATCCCGTCCACACATAAAGGCAGAAATGAAGGAAAACGCTGCTATGAACATGCCAAAGCAGCAGGTGGCGCTAGATTCCTAACCGTGCAGAAATGTTGGCCAATCAGAAGTCTAGAAGCCTCGGTGGGAAAAAGTAAACAAAGCTGGGGCATAGAAGCAGAACAGAGTCGTATGTGTGGAGGGACAGTAACTGTGTGTATATGTAAGCATTTAAACACTGCAGAGAGTAGAATTAACAGTAACAGTATTGTAGAAATTCATTTCACCGAAACAATAACGTGGCGCACAGTGTGACGCATGCACCAGTTTATTGTATTTCCAGACTTGCTTTCGGCACATTTACAGTGCACGCTACTCTGTTTTTTGTCAGACTTGAAATAGCCGAAATACCTTCACACTACGGAACTTCTATGGCTCTTCCGTTCGACAATCTCTCCGGCATTGGAACCATCATCTGTTTTCTCTTCGGTCACGCTCGGTTGATTTTTCTAGTCGGCACACTCATTTCCTCCATTACGCGCTGGCTCCATTACCCGCTGGCTGTTTCCCAAACAAACACACGTGCGGCTTGGCACTTGTGCTGTACGTAACAAGTCACGCGACGTGACGCTGCGGCTGTGATTGGTTCGGCTCTGCGCTGCTTAATTTGGATTGGCTGACCTTTTTTTTTTTTTAAGAGGACAAGAGCGACGAGGTCTATCGCGATAGCTTAATTTCTCTATCGAGTAAAAGTTATATCGCGATACATATCGTTATCGTTCTATCGCCCAGCTCTAATATATATACAATTTTTGTTATACTATTTTTGTTGAATACATTTTTTTTGTACCTAACTGGGTTCCGGAGGCAGTTTATAACTTTCGCGAATATCGGGAGATTATTCCATGATGCTGCATTACTGACGACTGCAGTCGGGTGCTCTCGTGTTTGTTCTGTTTACGTAGCTCTGTTAGCTCAGTATTTTACAAATAGGCTGTTGACAGAGTAACCTTAACATTCGGTGTAAAAGGTTAAAACAATGCTTGTGTAGTTGTGTCGAATTTCATGCACTTGTGGGAGTTATATCATCATCATCATCGTTTATTTGTATAGCACTTTGGTCTGCCTAGTGTGTTCTTAAAGTGCTGAACAACACAGATCAAAAAACAACTAGCAAAATTAAAAATACAACAAAATTATTAAAAATACAATAAATTAATAAGAAAGGTGTCAGTTTCCTACGGAGTTAAAAGCCAGGGAATAAAAATAGGTTTTTAAACTGGACTTAAAGACCTGCACTGATGACGCTTGTCTAATATGGAGGAGAAGGTTATTCCAAAGCATTGGAGCCGCAATGGAGAACGCTCGGTCTCCTCTGCATTTCAGCCGTGACTTAGGAACCGACAGCAACAGCTGCTCAGCTGAACGGAGCGGGCGAGGAGGAACATTTGGCTTTAGCAAATCAGATAATCAGATATATGGTACATTTAAGTTAGTTTTGCAGACACCAAGATGTAGGCTATGGACTAATTAACTTTAGCATAGCTTCCCGTCACTCACTTAGCTGAAACTCCCCACATGGATTTGGGCAATCAAATAGAAAAGAGTGTTGCTGTGTGGTAGCATTTTACAGTCAGTACTGCAGATGAAACCAAAGTGATTTTTAATGTGTGCAAAAGTCAAATCAGCAGAGGCAGATATATCAAACATCTGTTAACGTCTGCTATGCATAATCACATGCACTTAAAGCATCCTCTCCTGGTATTGTCTGCCAACTCCCCCACAAGCACCAATTCATCATCACAGCCTTGTTCTGCACCTGCAAGTCAGTTTCGCTGTCTGTTCAGTGTCCACCAACAAGGACGGGTGGTAGTGGGGTTCATGATGTTCGCAATGGTATTTTATCAGTTGCTGGTTTAACCATGGATGTTCCTCTTGTATTGTTTATTTAGGATTTGTAGTATTATTTGAAGTACATTGTAGTCCATCAGTCAGGCTGATGTAAGAATGCATAAATCAGACTTCTTTCTGTCAAAGAAAAGAAGACAACAAGGTCAAACTTGGTTGACCCTAAACAAGGATTTAAGGTATCTGTCATAAAGTGCTTTGATTGGTCAGTTAGACCAAGAGAAAAATAAGTGTTTATTTATCAACAGAGTTCTTAAATTTCTGGAATGCAAAATTAGATTAGCATAAAGACTGGTACTGGGAAGAAAAAGGTTGTTTTTATCAGCACTTAACAAATTAGCACATTAACCCACCACAACTCTTTTGGTTATCTCTGCACTATTCGATGATTTTATAGGTATTAGTGATTCTGAAAAAGAAAATGACAATAGCTCTGTTAAGAAGTTTTTTTGGAAAGATGAAACAAATGTGCAGAAGTGATAATTTATTATCCCGCACAGTGTATAGAAGTGTAATATTTAATATACTACTCTCTCTCTCACACACACACACACACACACACACACACACACACACACACACACACACACACGAAGTATCAGGTGGGTGGAACCTGTTGCTATTTAGATTTGACCTTGGTTGAATCAACTGAGAAAGCTTCATCCAGGAGGACTTAAAAGTATTACAAGTCATAGTGAGGACATGTGGTGCCGCATGTCAGGGAACTGGTCTCATACTGTTTGTGTCTATGTGTGTCTGTTCTTTACATTCCTCAGCTCCTTAAAGGGTCAACTCTGTCTAAACCGCCTTGTCTCAGGATTTTAAGACACCTCACTGTGTCTGTGTATGTGTGTGTTCGGTGTGTTTGTGCGTGTTTGTGTTGAAGGATAAACTTGGTAGTCTCTCGGCAGGCACAGGGTGGTGGGGTTATACTTACTGTTCTTAGACTGAGTGGCGTTTCGAAGTGGTAAACAACTCTGTGGGCTTAAAGGGAGCAAACTGTAGCACCCATGGGTGAATACAAGGTCAGAATAGAATGTCTCTGTAAAACTGTTGCTGCTTAACTCACAGAATAACCACAAACACATAACCAAAATGGAAAATAGTGTCCAAATACTGTCTTATGTGAAAACTCATCCATAACAATATTTTATTTACAATGCTAAGTTGTTAATATCTCACAAGTTTCTGGCACCTTTCTTTTTATGGAATTAATTACATTTTTCACATGTATAAACTTCCAGCTAAATAAGGTCCTCCTTGTGGGCTCCTTGTGTTTTAAAATGTCTAATACCCTATGGAAAAAATATTATTCCTACCATGAAATTGCATATGCTACTGTACTACGTTGTTGCAGACATGGTGTGTTAGGTGTGATAAAATACCTGATATATTCAGTTTGAAAACACCTACATTTGTCTCACAGATGCTTGCAACATTTTTGGTGGTTTGACATAGTGAGCAGCAGCAATAGATCAGTAGATACCATTGTTATTACATCACCAATTTCATGCTGTCAGGTACACCTGTGTGGCAGGAAAAGATGAACCCTAATGTAGAACTTGGGAAAAGAGAATATGAAAATCAAAAACAGATTTATTGCTAAAAAACGTGATTGATTATTCACAATTTCTATGTAAGGAGAAGGATTTTGAATTTAATTCTGGATTTAACAGGGAGCCAGTGAAGAAAAGCCAGTATGGGTGAAATATGAAATCTTTTTAGTCCCTGTCAGTGCTCTCACTGCAGTGTTTTGGATCAACTGAAGGTTTTACACTGAGTTTTTAGGACATCCTGATAATAATAAATTGCAGTGGTCCAGGCATGAAAGCCATGCATCAATTGTTTTACTCAGCATCACTCAGAGACAGGATATTTATCATTTTAAAGATATTGTGCATTTGAGTGAAGGTTCATATGTATCTGTTTATTATGCACACTAAATGACATATGCTGGACTCCAGAAATCTCAGTGTTACTGGAGGTCAAGACCCCATGGTTAGACCCCATGTTTCTTAGATATTTAGGACTGTATTCAATAACCTAAATTTTTGTCTGACTTTATAAGTATGAAATTGGAGATAATCCATGCGTTTAAGATTGATCGATACAAACACAGATTTCTGTAGGCATACAGTAGTTGCAGTTGATGTTGTCATTTGATAATTATGGTCTATGAACAGAGGATAGAAGAGATCAGATCATTTTGTAGGGTGAAGTTTGTTCAGCTAATTAATGTAATAAATTTTGATGAAGCTTTTGACTTTAGCTGGTATTTAGACAGCTCAGCATAACAAAAATTAATACTTATTTGCTAATGTATTGATTATGTTATAGCCCATTGTTTATTTTCTTCTTTCTGTTATTTCTTCACTAGGCCATTTTGTTTTTCAGTGTGTGTCTATCATGTATTTTTTAATGAAATAGAAAGTAGGTTTGATCCTCCATTACACTACTCTTTTCTCATGCTCCCAGGTAGTAAATTAAGTTATTAATGTGATTGTACAACTTGAAATTTCATTTAAGGTTTAGATTTGTGAAGAGACTTAAATGCCAGGTGGAATCCAGTGTGAACTTTATTTTAGCTAATCCAAACTGACTAAACCCCACTGTTCCCACCACATTTGGAGCCTGTTAACTATCTAAGGATCATGCTAATGCTCAACTAGTTTCTTTAGCAAGCAGCGAGCAGCTGCCATGCAGGAAATTGCAGCATTGTAGCTTTCTTATTAATTCTGCTAATGATGAGCAGAAATTTAATTATATGTGTGTTTTATCCTTGTTCTTTATTACACTTTAACAATGCATTGCCACTGCCAAAATGTATGTTCTGATACAAGAGCAAATTCTTCTTTAATTAGATGGGAACTGTGGGAACAGGGTATTGGATGTGGATGCAGTTGTTTTTGTGATAAATCTAAAAATGCATCTGGGGTGCAGCGTTTATCCAGAGAAGAGCTGCTTTATTACAAAAAATAGCTGTATAAATCAGTTTTAAACTGTTGACCTGTCTGGAAGAACAACGCAAAGTATAATTTCCACAAATGCTGGCTGATCCCATATTAAGGAAGGGCCACTGCTTCTGTGCCGAATATTTGAATGAATGAGGCAAGTATTTGAAATCAAAGTGGAAACAACTCTATGTCCATTTCACACTTTGTCTGTCCGAAGCGTGAAATATGCATGCATGCAAAAGTTGTAGTAAGAGCAGAGGGAGATCATTTATTTCAAGTCAAAATGAAAATAACCATGAGAAAGCATTTAAACAGATATTATTAACACATTTACATGTAAATACACATTAGCCACCTAGCTTAACAGTTTCTGGCGATTAAGGACCTATTTTTTGTTTTTTGTTCTTACTTGGCTTTAAATATCTCCTCCTGCTGGTAATGGTAAGTTCTACATGTGTCCATTTCATGCATTTCAACAATCACAGCCATATTTGGAGTAAAATTAAAGGAAATAACAACACCAATTCTTAGTATCAAACAATGATGAATTATTTTGAACTACGAATCATGCTAAGATATTCTAGCATATGCCTACATTAAATAAATAAAATAGAGTCCTGGAAATAAGCATAACAGGTTCCCCATAAGTTGTTGGAAGTAGCTGCTCTATATCTCATCTGCTGTTTAATTCAGGGCCATGGGGGGTGCTGTAGGCTGAGAGGTAAGGTACACCCTGGACAGGCTGCCAAACTGTCACTGGGCTAACGCTGAGAACGCACAACAATTCACAAAAACATGTTTGTTCGAGTCATTTTTTACAACATTTAGTAAAATATTTGTAACTTTTTATATTTAAAACACCATCCATCCATCTTCATCCGCTTTATCCGAGGCCGGGTCGCAGGGGCAGCAGCCTAAAACACCATTTTAAATGTTAAATTTAAATGCTAAATGTTAAATCTAAATGTTATGGGAAACGAAATATTTAGCTAATATGCAAATTTATTGTACGGGTCAATGGAAATACCAAAATAAAAGCTTCAAGAAAACCTCCCCTGCTAAAGTGTGCCGGTCGTGGTCAGGTTGTGTGTCTGCGCTCTTCTCACTGTCACTTTTCACTGCCATGAGCTGCTTCACCTATTCCCGACCAGCACGTCCAGCGATTTAGCTGAAAACATTGGAAGAGCCATTTTGTCAGCCATCCAAAGATTCAGTGGTAGTGCACCACTTGGTGAGTTTATTGTATAGCATTTTGAACGGGTTGATAGCAGTGTTAGCTAAACTATCAAAGCTAAACTAGTCCTCAATATTTATTTATTTGGTAGGTAACAGTCGTTCTTGATGTAAGTGTTTCCTTATACCACTCGGTAGGCCTTCTCACACATATCATTTAGCTGACTGGTTTTTGTAAATGATAAATTGACTGGTTTTGATATACAGTCAGGTTCATAAATATTTGCATACAGACACATTTTCTAATGTTGCTTCTGTACATTACCAGAATGAATTAAAAATGAAATGACTCCAATGCAGTTGAAGTGCAGACTTTCAGTTTTAATTCAATGGGTTGGATGAAATGAATGCATAAAAATGTGAGGGGGGAAAAAAAGTATTTTGTAAACACAATCCTATCATTTCAGAGGCTCTAAAGTAATTAGACAAATTAAATAACTGAAAATAAAATGATCATTTCTATTACTTTATTCAAAACCCTTTGCTATGACAGCCTGAAGTCTTGAAGTCATGGACATCACCAGATGCTGGCATTCCTCCTTATTAAGGCTCTGCCAGGCCTTTACTGCATTGGCTTTCAGTTGCTGTTTGTTTGTGGGCCTTTCTGTCCTAAATTTAGTCTTCAACAACTGAAATGTATGCTCAATTGGGTTAAAATCCAGTGACTGACTTGGCCGTTCAAGAATATTCTATTTCTTTACTTTAATAAAGTCGTGGGGTGCTTTGACTGTATGTTTTGGGTCATCGTCCATCTGTATTATTCAATGCCACCCAATCAATGTGACTACTTTTAGCTGGATTTGAGCAGACAGTATTTCTCTGATCACATTCGGCTGCTTCAGTCCTGTGTCACATATTCAGTAAACACAACCAGTGCCACTGGCAGCCATGCATGCCCAAACCATCACACTGCCTCTGCCATGTTTTACACATGATGTGGTATGCTTTGGATCATGAGCCGTTCCATACCTTCTCAATACTTTTTTCTTGCCATCATTCTGGTAGAGGTTGATCTTGGTTTTATCTGTCCAAAGAATGTTTTTCCAAAATTTTGCTGTCTTTTACTAGATGTTTTTTTTTTAAATTATTATTTTAAGTCTATTCTAGCCTTTCTATTCTTGAGGCTTATGAGTGGCTTGCACCTTGCAGTGAACCCTCTGTATTAGGGCTGTTCAATGTGACGATATATATCAGATGACGATATGAAAACATCTATTGTTTCATATTATACACTATCATTTGTTCTGTGGTGTTGCAAAATATTTAAAAAACTTTACTGAAATGTAATTAACTGAAATGATATACGTTTATTCTCAAACATCAAATTTAAGAATATACATCAAACAAATCACCTCAAATAAAAACATGAAGTTACTATAACTGGTGCTTACAGTCACCATGTGGATGCAGGCACAGAGAACACCAGCATGGCCAGTGAAGATGAGGCAGAACCAGGTAGCTCCAAACAGAAGGACCAGTCAAAACAAATCAAAAATGACTCGAACAAACATGTTTTAGAGCTTAATGTGGAAAAATGTTGTCATTAATTTCAGCATGTTTCAGTTTTACAAACGGCGCCCCATAGACTTAAATATCAGAGTGCAAACAAGCAAACAAACAAACAAAAAAAAAACCACTCAGCAAATAATAAGTTGACACTTTGCACTTATTGCCCAGTATACAAAAATGCTTGAGAAATGTCACAATTTAAATACACTTTGCAGGGACCAGGTCAAATAAACAGTGTCCTCTCTCACTCTCTCTTTGTCTCACACGTACACACACAATATCTCAGAAATGTCGCTACATGAAACAAAAAGACAAAGTTAATAGGAGGCAGCACAAAAGTCTTGAGGGGCTGAAGAATAAATGTGTGCTGCCTTCTCTCAGAGGATCACACACACCCTTCCATGGCTCATCAGTTTACAGAATGCTGAGTGCTGCACTCTGCACAGTAATAAAAAATCATTTATTATCATTTATTATCACTCACTCTTACTTTTTTGCTCTTTGGACCAGCATGTCTGTCTATTCATCTCTCTACCACCCTTACTGTTCTTTCCAATCCCCTCTATGGTCTGTCAACATCACTGGCCAATTACATCTCTGCTCACTGCTTTTTGACTTTTTTTTTTTCTGATGACCTTACCTCCACTAATGTCTTCATACTTTTTTCTTAAAGTCTGCCATATTTTGGCCTACATTATGTTATATTTCAGTTATATTTCTGAGTGGTAGACTGGTTTAGTGGAATGACGCTTCTATGAAGACTTCCTATATTTATACAGACACAAATTACATTACAGTACATTTTAAACAAATCAAGGTAGCTGTGTAAGGTAAATTGATGTAAGAACAGTATAAGCTAATTAAATTCCTATATTAATGCCCTTATTTACACTGCTCAAACAGACATCTGTCTTTTGTTTGTAATGTTCCATGAAATAAGGCATTCTATACAGTCTCTTGTGCAAGCTAAATTAGGATAATGAATGTAAAACACACTTAGAAATAAAAAAAGAGAAAGAAAAAAGATGAAAAGATGAAATATAAGGCTAAATAAGTAATGGTTTCATTTGTTAAATGATAGTATGGATTATACAGCATACATCGGTGCTATTTTTTGGCGCTTTGCAAATAAAAAATAAAGCTGAACTGAAAAAATCAAATACATGTTTTCAGGATTCAGTTATTCAGATATACATAGTTTTGTAAGTTTATCTTGTTGAAAATTCTTTTATGTACATGCTTCACAACAAATAGCCTTAGCCTTGTGAATGTTCTATGTAGATGTGAAAGGTTTTGTGAAATTGTAGGAAGTAACATCTTTTTTTGAAAGGCACATTGTGGGCTTTTAAGAGCTTTTTCTTTTCTTTTCTTTTTTTAAAGCCTGTAATAAGAATAACACTGCCATCATATTATATTAGTTTGCTTTGGAGTTATTGTGCAGCTCAAGTAAAGATTCAAATAAATGTCCATGTAAACCTTATTATTTTTTCCACAAAAAAGACGAGCTAGATATTTAGGTTTTTAAGGAAGGAAAAAGATTCACAGTAAATAATCAATGGAACAAAATTAGTTTAGCCAAACAATGGAAACTGTCCAGTTCTGTCATGATCCTGGGCCATGTTGGCCCAGCATTCTTAGTTTTCGTGTATTTTTGTATTTTGTTCTTTATTTGGGCCATGGTTCCTGGGTTGCTCTGTTAAGTTGTTCCTTATTTTGATTTCCCCTTGTGACTTTCCCCCCCTGTGTGTCCCTCTGTGTATCTGTGAGCCCTCGTCTCCCCTCCTTGTGTTTTATTCCATGTTTCGCCCGCTATGCCTGTGCTCTCTCTCCCCCTGCCTGCACCTCTGTATTTCCTGTTTTACTTTGACAGTCTCCCGTCAGTGTTGTGTTTACTACTGCCGTGTCGCGTTATGATTATCTGTGTCAGCTGTGTTCCCCGTGTGCTCCCACTTCCCTCGTTAACCCTCTGTGTATTTATGTGCATGTCTCCCTCAGTTTGGTGTCGCGCCGTCAATGTCTCCTCCCCGAACCTGTGTGCCTTTCTGTGTTCCCTCGGTCCTCAGTTAGCATTCCCAGTTTAGTTCTGTTTCTCTGCAATAAAGCAGTGATTTTGAGTTCAGCTTTTTGTCTCCGTGAGTTTTGCGTTTGGGTCCTCATCTGCCTCCACACAGCCAGTTCATGACAAATTCTACAAATGAATACAATGAAAAATGTTCATTTTGTGACCTTCTATGTATTTTATTATTCATGCCTATGACGTAATATTAATTAATTTTACTGCCTATAACCTTGTGTTTTAGTCTTCTTTCTGTCCTATTAATGGCATATATTCTAAGTAAACTGTCCCTTTACGTTATTCGATAACACAAAATTTGTCATCCTCCTTGCTTCAATTTTAATACACCTGAACCTTATTTACCACATCAGAGTAATACTAGACCATTTCAATTTCTAGTGTGGTATTTGACTCTCACAGTTGTCTTTATGACTTTATATAAGAAATTCACTTCCTTTAACTTATCAGATAAACTGAATATTGAGCCCTCTCTCACTAAGCCAGGTTTTGATTTAAATTATTCCTTATTGTGTGGGCGTAATGGCCAGTGAGATGGACTGAGGTTCACCAGAGTACAGTGCTCAATTCACCTTAATGGTAGGAGCCATGCATATTAAATACAGAGATGGGGAGGGTAAGAATTGGGGAAGAGAGATGACTGAGTATACGCTCCATTCCACTTTAATCGCCTTCATGGACAGAGAGGCTTTTAAACACTGAAATGATGGGAGGCTCAAATAGGACTGGAATATGAGATGGAAAGATGCAAACAATTAGGCTAGAGAGGCACGTGAAGAGGGAAAAAGAGGGAAGCAAAAAGAGATTGTCATCTTCTCCAGTGACCCCGGGTGGTGTATTGCTGATGACAAACTTAATGGAGCCTCATTTCCCCAGGGCTGTTCACCTCACTGCACCTGTCTGGACCTTTCCCCCTCTCCTTCTCCGCTCTTTATCTCCCTCTTTCTCTGGGAACCACTCTAATTGTGTATGCTTGAAGGAGACTGATCACTCTGCCCAGTCACCGTGTTAACATTAATAAAACAGGGCTCTTTGGAAACTATCTTCTCCTCTCTTTTCCTCTTCTCTGCTAGAGCATCTGTTAATACACTGTCATTACAACTAAACAATCTAAATGGAGAATATGTATCTACTGCAGTTAATTTAACTTGTGATGAATGTGAATTTAAAGCAATGAGGGTTGAACGCTCAGCCACCACCGAGGTCTTCAAAATCCATTTCAAAACATGCAAATGAATAGAGTCAGTGACTTGAGGAAAAATTCATCCGTAACTTCTGGATAGTACCTGGCATAAACTGGTTCTTTCATAATGCTTGAGCACCAAAAATAGGGTTTAATCAATAAGACTTTTTTTAAGGAAAATAATGAAGTGGTGTGGATGGGACGGGGTCAGTTTTAACCTCTAGAAGTTAATTATCTCAACCAAGATGTAGTCTACTTCATGAATATTGTAAGTAAGGACTACTTACAGTACTAGGTTTATGCTGTAAGTTTATACTGATATTTTTTATTGTAATATAGCTTTTACTACCTTAACGTGCTTCTTGCTTTCAATTGCAGGTTAGGTTAAGTTAAAGCAAAGCAATAGACAAAGCTCCCAAAACTGTTATTATATCATACAGCCTTGAACCGCAGTCTTCTGCTTGACACATGAGACCCCGACTCATCAAAAATTAAATTAGCAACTGTCCGGGAAGTTTAAAATCTCAGTTTGGAATAATTATTGACTGCTTTTTGACTCAGGCTCAGGCTCTTGATCATATCCTTGACTTGACGTTTAGTCCTTTTGGATTTGGTTTGGACTTTTTGTCTTGACATGTGTCTCCATTCTTGTAGGTCTTTGAACTTGGACTTGATTTAAGCAGCATTGAGTAGAGCCACATATAACCCATACACATAAAATCAGGATCCAACTGTCCCCAACTTCTTGCAACTTAATCATTGCTCTTCCCAGTCACTTCAGGGTCAGGAGCTCAGACTTTATATCACGCTGCCATTGACTAGTCATTGTATTTTGAATAATTCTTGGTATGCTACTAAATTAGACAATGCTTTAAAACAAGCTTGCACGTTTAGTTCTTTAGCAGGACTCGACAGTGACAAATGCTTTTGTCTTTTTTTATTCAACAATGTTAATCTTATAGCTTGCTGGAAGCTTATCTATTGCTGCTCAGCAACGATGCATTAAAAATGATCTATCACTACCTGTTTGTGTGTTGTAAATACATGTCTCCACATGGAATTCAAATGTGACCATACCTTTACATAGCCTATAAGCACAGGTATGCACTGTAGAATAAATACTGCTTATAGCCTTGGATTAACTCACAAGCTGTTCATGGAGCAGACCTACTAACAGCCACTATTTGTAAGTCATGCTGTAGTGTCTTAATCAACAGAGCTATATGAGGAGTGAACGTCACAGGGGAGGGGTTCACTGAAAAAGGCGGATTATTCCAGAACATGTGAACTGGATGTGGGGGTGATTATTTTGGGAGTGTGACTCAAGTGCAATGACAACGGTGTCCTTGTCACCAACATTTGGCCATTCTATGTTCTTAAACGAAGCAAATCAATACTATTAAATAACACCATCAGGTACTTTTCATAATGGGTTGAATAAGAAAAGTTACAACTTGCTTCTTGTATCTTGAGGCTGGAAAGGGGTAAGTGTTTTAACCCCCATTGTTTTCTTTGTGAAAGAAATTGTCAATTTTTCTACTCAGTTAATTACATCATCAATTGCGTTTTCATTTCAACATGTTTAATTCCCTCAAATATATAGTGTTAAAAACTGACACCCTTGATATGAAAAATGCAGAAGCTTGCAGCAAGACTAGAACTCGGCAGATAATAAGTGTTGGCATGTAGCATCCACAGAGAGCGCTATAGCCTCCAGCCATACAGCACCAGGATGTCTAAGGAAGGCTCTTTAACCTCTCAGCAGGACCAAACGTTCCAATCAAAGAGCCATCAGTCTACTGAGGAGCTGCAGTGTGTACACCCTGGGAACCAAATGTCAACTATTACATGAAAACATATGAGTGAAGCTACAGAAAAGGTCAAACCAACAACATTACAATCCACAAGAGGTCCTGGCTTCCTTGAGGGATGTTAACGCATTGCCATTTACTCTTTCTTTTTAAAGTATAAACGGGTCAAACCTAAGAGACAGAGATGGCTGTCATAATGAAGAGAAGTGCACACAGAAAGAAACGTGGTTCACCTGGCTTCTTGAACCACCACTGGGGCTCTTGTTGATGACTTCTTTATGGGAAAAACATGTATTTTGTTACTTTCCAGATTACTTTCTTCACTTGTTTCCATTTTATTTATTCTTTTACATTTACATTTACATTTATTTTTATTATTTATTGTTTGAAATCTAGTGATTACGCCACAGTATAACAGCAACTCTTCAACCTGTGGGAACGTATACTTCTTTAATGTTTCACAAAAGGTGCAATGTTTTATTTCGTATATCTACCTATTCAAGCTTTTCAATAGGTACCCCCATGATGGGCCACCATCAGTGTCGGTCAAGTTACTTGAAAAAAGTAATCAGTAACTAATTACTGATTACTTCCCGTGGCAGCGTACTGTTGGTGCTTGCTCAGAAGTTTAGGGGTTTCGGATCGGTAATCGGATTACAGTAACACGTTACTGCCCATCTCTGGTCACATTCCCTTAATTGGTGTAAGAAATGTAGAATCTTGCGGTAGAACTAGACTAGAACTCGCACTAGAACTCACGGAAACAGACACCGATTCACATTCAGACCTATTGCAAAACATGCATATCCTTGGAATGTGTTACTAGGATCAGCCATGGAGAACTGCAGGAAGAGGCTGTCCCAGCAACAAAGTGAGCAGAAGATGGAGGAAGGTGAAATAGTAAGAAAATAGATTGAGGGACTTAATTAAGAAGGGAGAAATTCAATGATTCAAGTAAAATGGATGGCTACTTTGATCGTGACTGTTAAAAGCTAAATTAAAGCTTTTTACTGTCACATGTTGCAAACTAGTGCAATCAAGAAGTCCCAACCTAACAACTCTACTAATCTTACAAAAAAGAAAGGAAAAAAAAAAACAAACGTTTAAATATCGATAATTAAACAAATTGAAATAAACAGAAACATATATTAGCTTAATTAATTTGTGTACAGCCTAAATATCCAATTACTTGCAGTTTCTTTAGTATGCGACAATTAAAAGCTACAGTTTAGCTGGTACCAACTCAAGTGTCCCAGCCCAACAACAACTGTTTGGTTAGTGAGACTGCTCTTTACTTTTTTTATTCATCAGCGTGTGCTGCTCATCACACGGTACTGTTTATTAAATAAAATGAAAATCCAAACAGGGGAGCATTTGATATAGCATAACCAAGCACTTTCAACACATTCTTTGCTCTACATCTATATTAATCCTTTTAATCATATGGTGTCCTTTGGTGTCCCATAATACTATGACCATGTCAATATTGGCTGCCAAGAGCTTGTTGATCTGCTAAGAGACCTGTAGACTGCATTAGAAGGCATTGGGGTGCAAACGTTGCAGGTTTGTCAGCCAGGAGCTGGTAGTTTGTGCCTACTGTGTTTTTTAAATTTGGTTTTCACTTTTTGTATGATTCTGTGTTTAGGTTTACGCACTGAAAACGACTTGGTTTGTGTGAAAAATATACTCCTTCACAATAGTAACCTGCACATTAAAAAATGCCAAGTTGGAAGTGACAACCCTGCTTCACAAAAACCGTAATGTCATAGGATAACTTCTGCCTTAGTTGCACCTTAAACTCAACAGACACTGACATTTGCTCCTGAGTATTTTCCTCAACAGCAAAGATAGTTGACCTGCTTTGTACATGGTGACCTGACCTACAGTATTTGGTTTACTAAAACAGGACCGAAAGAGGATGAGAAGGGAACAAGGTCAAAGACAAACAAAAGCGTTGGAGAACAAAACAGAGAAAAGCCATTGGGAATTAGAAGACAACTGAAACTGAGAGAATGGCAGACTTATATGAAACTAGAGCGGTGCTCAGTAGAGCAAAACTAACACAAAGCACACTGACAGATATACACATTCCCACACAATTTCCGTGTCTCGCTGTGCTTCGCTGTGTGAACACAGGCGAAAGCTTTAGAAGCTGACAGCATCACACACCCTACTAGACACACAGTTATTCTTTTGACTGCTAAGCACTACCCGACTGACTCTGCTCTGGTTGTCAAACACTTTGTTGGGGGCCAAAGGTGGGGCACACGGACGCCAGAATGTCTCCGATGGTATTTATTTATTTTTATACATTCTAATGCATTTGCAGAGTTTGAAACAAGACAAAGTTGTGTTTTTTCAGTGTTTTGAGAAAGAGTGAACTGAAGGAGGGTCACGGAACGAAGAAATAATTGAAAATGAACAGACTTCTTATCACAGTAATCACTGATAAAAACAACACAATTTTGACCTGGGCCCCTAACCCTTATAATAAGTGTCTGTACTGAAGTTAAACTGCAGATCAAACTGCCATGCTGCCCTGTTTCAGATCTCGTATCTGTGTTAAGGTATCATCTTTCATTATTTTAACATTCCTCTCTGTGGAAAGCTGAGCAAATGTGGTGGAAATATAGAGAGTTCTCGAGACAGTGTCAAGGTCCCCCTTGACTTCTGTCACCACTATCCCATAAAAATACACACAGGCATGACATGTACAGTTTTAAAGTTTCAAGACTCTCCAAAACCCACCGTTTTACTTGATTTGACCCTTACTGGTTGATTTACAATCTGGATGGATATGGGTCAAATTTGAAACCAAACAGCCTCAATGTAAAGTAACCCTAACCCTCCTAACCCAACAAGCTAAAAGAATAAAATTTGAATGTGCTTTTACTTTTTTCAAATGTCAAAGTTGTTCTAATTTGACCCACACAGTGTGTAAGGATTAACACATTGTTTGGACCTTGTTAAGATATCCACTGGTGTAAACTTTACAGTGCTTTGACAATATGAATCAAACTTTGGCAGATAACAGATAACATGTTATTATATTTAAACCAGGCTGTGCAATTGTATAAAGTCTATTTCATTGTTTCTCTTCTGATAAGATTTTTTTGAAAGTTTTGAGATTGCCCAGGGGAATGCAGGGGAGGAGGGGGGGGGAGTCTAATAGAGATAAGAACACAACTGAAAATGCACTGATGTAAGTGGGGCAATCAAAGCATGTGCAATATAATACAGCCATTAGATTTTTATTTCAGATAAAATTACAGATACTGTGGATACAGCGATAGCTTGCTAAACTGAACTCATTTTGGGTCTGTTTTTTCTGTTATTACTTTCCACTGATGACTTTGAAGTACCCACAAAAGATGTCTGCAAGTGCAAGTGTAGTAATTCACTGCAGTCAAAGAAAGTGTGATTTTCTGTATTCTGGGTCACAAATGTAGCTCCCAATAGTCTCAACCTAGGATTTTAAGTTACACAGTTTTCTAAGTGGAAACTGATCTGATTCTCTGAAATATCGATGTGAAGTGGCTCAAGCATGTAACGCTCGCCATGTATTTTAAGCTCTAAACTCATTATGCTTTGGGTTAGAATGTATAATGGACTGTGGACTCAACTGAGTTTCCCAAATGATTATAACGGTAATATATTTTAATGAGCTTGGGAGACTTTGTGAAACATTTCAGCAGCACTGTGCTGCTGAATGACAAAGTGGCATACACCAGCCACATATTATATAGTGGATAATAAATACAAGCATATGCAAAGAACACTATACTATCCTTTAGATGATCTTGGGGACATTTTGTGCCATTTCATTTTTTATTTTCATGATATTTTGGCTGTGCTGAATAAATATAGCTCATATTTGCCAAAGGATATTTTTTATTTTATTTTATTTTGAAATTGTTGTCTCAGTTCTTTAAATTAGTGTCAAATAGCTAAGTTACATTTCATCCTCAGGCCAAAAAATGCAGCATTATAAATATTTTTGATCTCACATTTATCTTGACATAAACTAATGCATTCTTTTATGTTAGGATTTTATTTTGGATTACTCACCTTCAATTTCTTATTTTTATATTTGTCCAGCAGTTCAATGATAAAAGGTAGAGCTACTTTTTATCATTCAAAGTAGGCAGCAAAATTTCACACTTTTTCTGTTTTCTGCAAGAGTGCCTTACTACTGAAATGGTAAGTGCGTGCTTCTATTGATTTTGGATAATGGTATACGAGTGTGTGTTTATGTGTGATGTTCACATTCAGGTCTTTTCTTAGAAGGTCATGCTCTGTGTTATAAAATGATTCAATGATAATAAACTATGAGTAACCTTTCAGAGCTTCAAAGATATCAGCATCAGCATCAATAAGCAAAACTAAAATCTAAATTTGTTATTGTTGTTTGTAAACAAACTGGCCTTTAAACTGTTCAAATATTAATGGTATTTTTTGGATTTTATGTCTATACTTCAGGCTGAAGTAGTTTAAAAGGATTAGTAGTAGTTATACACTGTAATATTTTTACAGCAGTTTTTGGCATGATGTCATTTTGTGTTCTTGGATAAAAAGTTTTTTTTAAGGATCATGTAAGGACTATACAAGTAAGCCAATATACTTTACAGGCATTACACAAGGAAAGCATGTGATGTACACTCATACACATAATAATGATAATGGTGTCTCTGTAGCAGCCAGGATGGTCAAGCACCCATCTGGACACAAGGAGAGTGTGCAATGCAGCTTTTCTTGTAATTCTGACAAATGATGTATTGAGCTTTAGAGTCCTTTTGAGTCCTCTTCTTTAACACCATTCTTATTCTCTCTTTCAAAAACATCCCATCTCTCTCTGTCTCACAAATAAGAATTAAATTTATAGCATTTACAATTTAAAAATGATCAATAAAAATGCAAAAGACACGTGAAATGTGTTTGAAAGTCAAACTTAACTTGAATTATCCCCAATTTATCAGACAAAGGATGAACCGTGTAAGGTTCACACCGTCTGAAGGTCCTTTATGAATATGCTTTTTATGAATAAAACCCCTTGAATTAAAGCTCAAAGTCCCTTTAATCACATTTTGATTCTTTGATTAAAATCCACTATTGTAATGTACAAAGTCAGAATTACCAAAAACTGTGTCAATATCCAAATACTCATGACTCCAACTACAGATGATTTGAAAGAAAAGGAACTACACAGAGATGCAGAACGACAAGAAATAGTTGCAAAACTACTAAGAAATGAAACATAACTATGAAAATAATCACAATAATTCAAAATTGATTCAAAATAGCACAGAAGCAAAACAAAGGCGTGCATTCCATTTCCTCCATGGCCCATGGCCTCATCTAAAAGTTTACTTTAGGCAAGTAAAACATCTATAGTACATGAGTCATCTTTTGCTTTGCCTCATTTCCATTCTTTATTAGTCAAACATCAGTAAATGACTTCATGTCTTTTAAGATCGTCTTTGGTGTGTATTACTGCATATTACTGCGGGCCTCGTTAGCAAAAATGTCACAGTTTTTATGTTCTCTATTTAAGCAGATGCCACTTTTACGGGAGTAAGTGTGGCAGCCATTTATTTCATACAATTAAGAAAATCAATTCATCATGCTTTGATTGTATTTGAAAAAGCTGGTATGTGAAAAATTTTGATGCATCATGATTTTAATGAGTAAACAATCGCAATTGTAGTTCTTCTTCAAGTGCACTCTGCAACATCATTACCAGCAATAAAAATATACATTTTTTTGTATTAGTATGAGAATAACATTTGCATGTAAAGCATGGATTTTATTAAAGTGATTTTTAAAATTATTCAGCAAAGCTTAATGCATCATAATAAAGTTCTTTAGCAGAGCTGGTGTCTTACATTATCATATGTGCTATAAATGCATTGGGTGACATATGCTGCTGTAACATTCACATATGGAGTTAGACTTGTTTCCCTGCTTGTTCTTGAAGTATGTTGTTGCACACTGAACACGGCTTTATTAACAAGTCTACCAGTAAAGACATGTAGAAATATTATTTTTACAACATCATATTCATACTGACAGTTTAACAGTACTGGATGTGCTTAATGTCATATAGACTATCAGTGGGCATCTTTATAAGCATGGCGTTCAGTTACCACACTTGACTCATAAAGGGACATCAGTCTGTCACATCAAGTGCCCATCAGGTTGTTTGGACCAACTGGCTGCTTAATAAAGGCCCCTTTACCTAAGCTCCAAAGTCAAATTAAAATGTTAATTAAAAGCTAGACTGCTCAATTACCAGGTTATCTTATCAACAGGAAACATATTTGGCACTGTCAGATTAATCAGTTTGGCAAAGAAGGTGGTAAAAAAAAGAAAGATTGTGAAAAGACTGCGGTTGTGAAATCTGTTGCACTTGCAGTCTGGGTCCTATTACTGTCTAATACAATTTGGTAGATGGCAACAGTAATAATTACAAACTACTGAAAAAATACAAAATAATGTTCAGTCTTGTCAGTGGGTCAGAAGCACACACATTAACACAGACACATACAGTGGGGCAAAAAAGTATTTAGTCAGCCACCGATTGTGCAAGTTCCCCCACTTAAAATGATGACCGAAGTCAGTAATTTGCACCAGAGGTAAACTTCAACTGTGAGAGACAGAATGTGAAAAAAAAAATCCATGAATCCACATGGTAGGATTTGTAAAGAATTTATTCGTAAATTAGGGTGGAAAATAAGTATTTGGTCACCTCAAACAAGGAAAATCTCTGGCTCTCACAGACCTGTAACGTCTTCTGTAAGAAGCTTTTCTGTCCCCCACTCGTTACCTGTATGAATGGCACCTGTTTGAACTCATCATCTGTATAAAAGACACCTGTCCACAGCCTCAAACAGTCAGACTCCAAACTCCGCCATGGCCAAGACCAAAGAGCTTTCGAAGGACACCAGGAAAAGTATTGTAGACCTGCACCAGACTGGGAAGAGTGAATCTACAATAGGCAAGCAGCTTGGTGTGAAAAAATCAACTGTGGGAGCAATCATCAGAAAATGGAAGACATACAAGACCACTGATAATCTCCCTCGATCTGGGGCTCCACGCAAGATCTCATCCCGTGGGGTCAAAATGATCATGAGAACGGTGAGCAAAGATCCCAGAACCACACGGGGGGACCTGGTGAATGACCTGCAGAGAGCTGGGACCAAAGTAACAAAGCTCACCATCAGTAACACACTACAACGGCAGGGAATCAAATCCCGCAGTGCCAGACGTGTTCCGCTGCTGAAGCCAGTGCATGTCCAGGCCCGTCTGAAGTTTGCCAGAGAGCACATGGATGATACAGCAGAGGATTGGGAGAATGTCATGTGGTCAGATGAAACCAAAGTAGAACTTTTTGGTATAAACTCAACTCGTCGTGTTTGGAGGAAGAAGAATACTGAGTTGCATCCCAAGAACACCATACCTACTGTGAAGCATGGGGGTGGAAACATCATGCTATGGGGCTGTTTTTCTGCCAAGGGGACAGGACGACTGATCCGTGTTAAGGACAGAATGAATGGGGCCATGTATCGTGAGATTTTGAGCCAAAACCTCCTTCCATCAGTGAGAACTTTGAAGATGAAACGAGGCTGGGTCTTCCAACATGACAATGATCCAAAACACACCGCCCGGGCAACAAAGGAGTGGCTCCGTAAGAAGCATTTGAAAGTCCTGGAGTGGCCTAGCCAGTCTCCAGACCTCAACCCCATAGAAAATCTGTGGCGGGAGTTGAAAGTCCGTGTTGCTCGGCGACAGCCCCAAAACATCACTGCTCTCGAGAAGATCTGCATGGAGGAATGGGCCAAAATACCAGCTACTGTGTGTGCAAACCTGGTAAAGACCTATAGTAAACGTTTGACCTCTGTTATTGCCAACAAAGGTTAAGTTACAAAGTATTGAGTTGTATTTTTGTTATTGACCAAATACTTATTTGCCTATTGTAGATTCACTCTTCCCAGTCTGGTGCAGATCTACAATACTTTTCCTGGTGTCCTTCGAAAGCTCTTTGGTCTTGGCCATGGCGGAGTTTGGAGTCTGACTGTTTGAGGCTGTGGACAGGTGTCTTTTATACAGATGAGTTCAAACAGGTGCCATTCAGTAATTTATAAATAAATATCATTCGAGAAAAATCTGCTTTTTACAAACTTCACGCCCTTTTACTGAACTCAGATGCTTTAATCTCTGTAAAGTTAAACATACAATGAACTGAATAAATTAAAGACAGCCTGTTGACTGAAGGATGAATACACAAATCAGTGCATGCAGTTGGTTTGGTGGTTTGAGCTCATAACATTCCTTTTTCCAACAACATTTTACACAAAGGCATGTGCCGGTTTAAAATGCTTAAATGAAATATGAATAAAAAACCACAGTAAATTTGTCACTTGGAAAGCAGATGACTATGTATGCATTCCACAAGATGTGAGTAGGAATTATTACAACAGGTCCATAAAAATTTTAAACACTGGCTTATTTAGACGTCACACATTGCCAGTTAGCTTTTAATGCAGCTGCTATTTTATGATCTCACAGTCCACTCTCTGATTTCACCATGATAGTTTCCAGTCTCTAAACATTAAAGTAGTTTTCCAGTATCATTGGGTTGTGAATTGTGACTTCATCCCCCAGGATGAGAACATCGATAAGCATGCTAAGGTTCCTGAGAGAACACTGAAAGGAAACACTCCGAGGGTGCATGCCAGTGTGCCATCTTGTGCCAGTTCAGAGCACAGTGAAAAGATGGATTATTTTTTTTGGCCACACCAAAATATTTTTCAGTTTAAGTTATTCTGGACAAAACCACAGTGGATTATTAATAAAAAAAAAAAATCAAGATGTGATTACTTTTTTATATAACATCAAATCATAGATTTGGTGATTACAGTGATTAATTTAAAGTTTTTAATTCTACGTTTATAATCTTGTGTAAATGTTGTGATATCATGTATACTTAATGCGTATAGTATGTATACTGACCTATGAAAGGCTGTCCAGGATAGCTTAGTTATGCTTCAGTCACCCCGCAACCTTGAAAAGGATAAGTAGAGGAGACTCAATGGATGCAAAACTGTGCGTGTGTGTGTGTGTGTGTGTGTGTGTGGGGGGGGGGGTCCTCTATCAGAGGTCTGGGAGCTTGAGGGTCCTGCTTAGTGTCTTTACTGTTCCTAGGACTGCACTATCGTGGACAAAGATCTCGGATGTTGGATCTGCTGGAGCCACTTGCCTAGCTTGGGAGTCACTGCACAGAGCACTCCAGTTGCCACTGACACCACCGTTACCTTCACCCTTCATATCTTCTCAAGCTCTTCTCTGAGCCCTTGGTACTTCTCCAGCTTCTCGTGTTCCTTCTTTCTGATGTTACTGTCATTTGTTATAGCTACGTCTATCGCTATGGCCGTCTTCCTCTGCTTGTCCACCACTACTTTGTCGGATGGTCAGCCACCACCATTTTGTCCTGTATCTGGAAGTCCCACAGGATCCTAGCTAGGTCATTCTCCACCACCCTAGGGGGTGTCTCCCATTTTGACCTTGGGACTTCCAGGCCATACTCGGTACTGATGTTTCTGTATACTATGCCAACCACTTCATTATGGCGCTCCATCCCCTGCCTGCTAGCATCTTGCACCCTGCTGTTATGCCCCGCATTTTCTCAGGGGCATCTTTACACAGCCTGCACATGGGATCTCGCCTGGTGTGGTAGACCCCAGCCTCTATGGATTTCGTGCTCAGAGGTTGTTCCTGTGCTGCCATGATTAGTGCCTCTGTGCTGTCTTTCAGTCC
Source organism: Mchenga conophoros (assembly GCF_057382185.1). Classification (NCBI taxonomy): domain Eukaryota; kingdom Metazoa; phylum Chordata; class Actinopteri; order Cichliformes; family Cichlidae; genus Mchenga; species Mchenga conophoros. Next base: position 14,555,668 of record NC_140544.1, on the reverse strand, counting down.
AGCTTTGTCCAGCTACTGGTAGGGTTTTTCTCTCACTCATATCCGAGGTATATCTTTAAACCTATGCCCATACTAGGATACAGGAAAAATCAGTCAGGTAATCAGATCCATCACTTACTTCCCTTTCACACCCCTCCCCCACCCAGTGTACATGACACGTCCTGTACTGGTGAGTTTAAATGTCATGTTCTTTAAATTGATCTGCAATCAATATTCAGGCTCTGAAGCAGTCCCACAGTGGCTAATCAGACAACTGAGGCCAGCATGGGTCAAAATATGCAGGATGAGTTGTCACGTTCTCTTACTAAAAGCACATTTTGGTGTAATAGAAATGGGAATTGATTTTCACAAAAATTTGTATGGCATGCATGCAAGTATGATGGCTTATAAAACGAGTTCTGATCCAAATGAAGTGCCTTAAAATCTTTCTCACACTGATATTATTCCTGGCAACACTTTATAACAACTACACACTGGTAAGCATTAGTTTGGTATTAGTAAACATTAAATAATCATTTATAAAATATTCCTTAGTAGTTGTTGGTATGTAATTTATAAATACAGATGTAAATGCTTTATTTTTGACTAATAAGTTCCTATAAAACTTTATTGTTATATTTATTATATAAGGAATATGTACTAAACATCAAATACAAATCATATTAGCATTCAAAGTGATGTATTAAAGTAAAATAAAGTTTGGGATGGTAACTCTTTAGCACACAACATGGCAAGTTTGTTTGTTTTTAGCTACTAAACAGGGTGCAACCCAAAATTATGTCAACTAATCAAAAACACAACTATAGTAGGGTTATTTAAATATGTTTATCTGAAGATAGTATTTTTTAGTTCAGTTGGCTAACAATGAAAAGAGGATGGTGTAAGTGCTGCAAGCGCTTCCAGCACAGTTAATCCTGGCATGCAATCCAGTTCATTTCAGTTTATTTATATAGTGCCAAGTCACAACAACAGTTGCCTCAAGGCACTTTACATTGTAAGGTAAAGACCCTGCAATAATAGAAAGAAAATTCCAACAATGGCAACTAACTATGGCCTCATCAGTGACAACGATGAGGCCGCCTACAGGGAGGAGGTGGATCGTCTGGCTGAGTGGTGCGACACAAACAACCTGCTGCTTAACACCGAGAAGACCAAGGAGCTCATCGTGGACTACAGGAGGAATGCTGACCCACATCCACCCATCCACATTAAGGGGACGGCTGTGGAGCGTGTGAGCAGCTTCAAGTTCCTGGGAGTCCACATCTCCGAGGATCTCACCTGGACGACCAACTGCTCCAAGCTGGTCAAGAAGGCTCACCAGCGCCTCTTCTTCTTGAGGACCCTGAGGAAGAACCACCTGTCCTCAGACATCCTGGTGAACTTCTATCGTTGCACCATCGAGAGCATCCTGACCACCTGTATAACAGTCTGGTACGGGAACTGCTCTGCCTCGGACCGGAAGGCGTTGCAGAGGGTCGTGAAAACTGCCCAGCGCATCGCCGGAGCACCACTTCCTGCCATAAAAGACATCTACAGGAAGCGGTGTCTGAAAAGGGCTGGGAAAATCATCAAAGACCCCAGTCACCCATCACATGGACTCTTCACCCTCCTGCCCTCTGGGAGGCGCCACAGGAGCCTCCGGACTAAGACCACCAGGTACCGGAACAGCTTCTTCCCCACAGCTGTCAGACTCCTGAATTCTGCCTCCTGACATCTGACCCACGTTAAACTCATGGGCTGAACATACACACACCCACAATGGACAACTGTACCCTCAAACACACAATAATAACATGGACTGAACCACCACTCACAACCACTAGCACTTTATATAGCCTCTGTAGAAACTATCTACACCCTCACTTATCTTAACTGCACTACTGTATAGCTCTGTGTAAATAATCATTCTGTACATTCAATAATCTTTAATCCTACAACTGTTTACAACTTGCATAGTTCCCATTTCTGTATAGCTGTATATCTCAGATTTCTGTAAAGTTATTTATTTCATATTCTGTATAGTTTTTCATATTTATATCCTGTTCATAGCCTGTACATAGCTTGTACTCACTACAGCCTTTACATACTTAGTTATAGAATATTCACAACATACTTCATACCGTGTACATTATAACATACCATAATAGACCCATTTCTGTAGTATACTTACATATCTATACTATTGCTAATATATATTGTAATATATCTATATCACTAAAGCACTTCTGGATGGATGCAAACTGCATTTTGTTGCCCTGTACCTGTGCATGTGCAATGACAATAAAGTTGAATTCTATTCTATTCTAACTAGGCTCAGGGAGAGACAGTCATCTGCTGAGGCAGGACAAAAGACACATGGACATAAACATGACTTGTGTTTTTTTGGGGTTTTTTTGTCATTTAAAATCTAGGTAATGTCTATCCTCTGTTAGTGTTACACTATGCACAGCTGCAGCAGCTGCCTTGCAATGCAAACTCTGTTTTATATTTAATAATACATAACACATTTAATATGACAACTGCACATGTGCATTTGTTGTTTGATTTGCTCATTAAATTAAGCTACAAAGAAGTCACAACTAATACAAAGAGGCAGAATTCTTTGTGCAAGAATTGCTGTAATACTGTTACATTTATTAGGTTACTGTTGCTTTGCTTATGTTTTATGGTAGTGTTACGTATTTACTAATATCTTACTAATGCTTAAGAGTGTGCAGTTAATATGAAGTGTTATCTGATTTGGAATTACTTTAATCTAACGAGTGCTTTCACAATGAGTGCTCATGTGTGAAATGTGATCCTGCTCTATTAAACTGAGGCAAGATATACAAAATCATTTGGAGTGTTTGTTTATTGCTTATATCGTCAGTGTGACTTCTCTTTTTTTTTTTTTCAGAAGCTCCAAGTTCAATTTGCAGCAAATGTCAAATGTGAATAGATTTTATAGAATCAGCACCTCAGCGTGTTAATATTAAGACTTTGTAGCTCGCTTATAGATAAATGAAATTCTCAGTCACTGATTTCAGTGGCTTCTTTTCACCTTCATATCATTATTTTTAGCCTATTTTATGGGGTCTCTAGTTTTTCAACCATTTGCCCATGAATTTATTCGTTCACCTTCATATGGTATTCAGAAGGTGACTGTTCACATCTTCTTCTAGCTGTATTTTTACAGCTACAGGATAATCTCTCACAGACAAGAAGAGCAGTAACTACAATAATAAAGAGGTCGCTATTACTATTCTCTAAAAGAGTAACACGTGGCAAATTTAATAAATACACATATTTCAGCTTAAAATTAAACCTGTTCTTTTATTATGTGAGCCCTAAAACGTATAATCTGTCATTAAAGTGCGATTGATGTTCCTGCTGACAGTGAGAAAGCCTTATTTGTGGAATACTTCTTGACAGAGTGCACTTGTTGCCAGGATAAAATCCTGGCAAATAACCCGTACACAACTATCAGAAGATAAACAATGTATTACTTTGTTATTATAACAATTTTGTACAAAGCTCTTCATAATTTGCCTCTTATTTTTCTGACACTGAGTTACACGCCCATGGCAGAACTCTTCTATGCATCTCACTTATTTGGAGAGACATTTGGACACAGTGTGTTGCGTCTCGTTTGACATGTTTTCATTGGATAAAAATTATGCTTGGCTGATCAACTAAACACCATTTCATCTTTCAAGATTTAGCCTACACTTTTCCATCAATAATGTGTGTTTTCCAATTTAAATGGATTCTTTGTCTTCACTGATTTATTTTAGGGTTGTTTTTCTGTTGCTTTCATTTTCAAAAATGTTTTAATAATGGGAGACAAACAAATATTTTTTTACTGTTTCTTTTCTAGTATTTAGATCCAGCATTTTTGAAGACAGTGTGCTATTATATAATGGTGGAAATTAAAAGGAAAAATGCTGCAATTTACAAAAACAACATTTCACAGGGGTGGCAAAATAATATTTCAAAAGGGATTAAAAAAATAAAAACAAATTATTTAAAGTAATCATCACTAATTCTTCCAACTGTACAAAGCTTTATAAATATAGTATTATAGCTATATTGTGGAACCTCAGAGTTCTATTCCTGTATTTCAAAGTATGTCCACTGAGTTACAACTATGTGTATTTAATAGGTTTATAAACTGAACAAAGGGAGCGTGTGCACATAAGGAAAAAAAATGAAGGAATTGTTTGTCTTGCCAAGCACATGAAACTTTCAATTATCATTTACATTCCACAGAAAACAGGTCAGTGATCTGTTCGATCTTGAGAGCTCCGTAAAAGTATGAGCAGGTGAAGCTTTTCCCTGCTGACTTTGATTTGACAGAACTTGCAGAGGTGCAAATTATTTTTATCATTTTCCTTAGTTGTTAAAAATGATGGACAAATGATAGCTGAGATTGCACTCATGAAAACTAATCATAGATCACTAAAATCTTGTTCAGCTTGAGGAATAAACAAACAACTTCCATTAATTCTCAATAACATACCAAAATGCAAAAGTTAAAATACTTCACAAAACTAGTGAATACCTGCAAAAATCCCCATTTCATTAGTCTCATAGAAGCAGGTGTTTGCAGAGCTGCAAAGTTATACAGTCATAGTGGAGCATTTTTAATCTGTAAATCTATTTTCCTTCTTAGATCTTCACTAAGTACCTTGGATTTTCCTATTGTTTTGCATATTTGTCAATCCAATGAGTGCTGTCAAAAATCCTTTTTATACTGGCAAAGAGAAACGACCGCCTACAGTTAATCATGATCACTAATGAGAAGTTAATTGGCCTTGGCCTTGTCAAGTTAGAATATACCGTAGAACCTTAAGGAGAGTTCAATGAAATCATTAAAAGCCCTTCCATGACATTCACACCCACAATGATATGTATGAAAACTTCTAACCACAACTGTGCAGGACAGTTACAAGTACCTGAGTATCCAATTGCTCAACAGCAACCATTATAAGGATACAGAAAGTTCAGCCACAGCCAAATATCAATAGTATGACAAGCAGAGATGCGCGTCTGGAATTAAGTGCCTTGACGGCTGCCTCTGTCATTTTCCCCTCAGGAGGAGCGTGGAACATCGGAGGGCAGCAGGCACGGGGTGTGTGTGGACACACGGCAGTGGAGAACACGGAGCACGGACTTTTTGGGAAGACACGACACGGGGATTTACTGTTATTGTTTCCATCACTGTAAATAAACGCACTGTTTATACACAGAGCACTGCGCGCCTGGGTCCTCATTCCCCATATCCCCACGGTCTGCGCACTGTGACATTCCCGTAGGAACGCTGCGTTACTGCGTTACTAAAACCGTGGTTTTTTGCAAGAATGTCTCACGACAGTGACGTAAACAAGTGCGCCGTTGGTGACAACAGCTGTGTGCAGATCAACAATGGATCATATATGGATTGTGGGAGAGAGTATGAGCGTGCAGCGTTTAAAGCGTGGAAGTACTGACCTTACTTCGGGTTTGATTCCATAAAAAGTGACAAAAACATTAGCGTCCATCGTGCGTGGGAAGAAAACTTCTTTTTACAGCGAAAAAAACCGCTAAACTTCCGAGCAAGCACCAGTGTGCAACGACTTCACAGAGAAACTCGCGGATTCTTCAACTGACCGCGGCACACCTGCACCAGGGTAAACCTCCGCCTACCCCACTCCTGCTTTACAGGTGAAAATAGAGCAACAGGACCGCTGAGTCTTTGACTTTATTTATTTCCTGCTGTGTTTTACTTGCATCTATTTGAAAGAGTGAGTGTAAACACAAAAAATATTTTATTTTATGTGCTGGAATGTGTAGAAAATAGGTTTAAATGTTAAACGTATTTATTCAAGTCAGAGAATGTTGCATATAATTAAATTTTTGCTTGATGCATAAAGTTGAAAGATTAAAACTGATAAAACAAGTTAAAAAAAGAGACTTTTCCATTTGATTACATTTTGTATGATGGATTATGTAGAAAAAGTAGAATTGGGCTAAAAGATCTATCGCTTTATTACCTCTTCAGGTTGTAAATCGTGTTTTTAAAAAGTAACTAAGTAACTAAGCAATTAATTACTTTTGAAAATAAGTAATCAGTAAAGTAACGGGATTACTTTTTTGTGGAAGTAATCAGTAATTAGTTACTGATTACTTTTTTCAAGTAACTTGACCAACACTGATGACAAGTACTGAGAAGCCATCTGACTGATCCGAGCCATCAATACATACGTCCTACCGGCCATCAGATACCCAACTGGAATGATACACTGGCCAGCAGAGGAGATAGATGCAGCTGATGTGATGAGGAAATACTCCTGAAAAGCTGTTTGCTGTGTGCAGACTGTACAAATATGTCCTAGAGACTGAAGAAGTCACTTGGATGAGTGACAAAACATTTCTCTCACTGAAAATACTACATCCAGATGAACAGAATCAACCTTTTGGGTGTCCGAGAGAACATCCAGGATGTAAGATCCAAGCTGGAATGGCATATACTGATAGACACAACCAAGTGGCTGGGATAGCGTATGGCAGTGTTTCCCAACCTTTTGGACCCACGGCACATATTTCACACTAGAAAAATCATAGCGGCATAGTGGAATTGCCTCGGTTTGTCCCCAGTATATCTTTTTTGCTTTCTTCTGATCACTACTCGTGATATGGCCTTGATCTGGGTCTGAGTTTTCTCCGGGACCCAGGTCAGACTGACTACTTGTTCTTTTCAAATATTTATCTGTTGCTATTACGCACTGCATGGTCTCACTCGCAGCATGACTATTATGTAATTTCTTCTTCGTCTTGTTCTGTTTTACTGGCAGTTGGCAACCCATTTAATTAGAGCAGGCAGTTGTACTGCCCTCTAGTGGAAGAGAATGTAATTGGTCTCCCGTTACTCAAGCCAGTCATTCAGAGTACTAATCAGGTGGAACCAGATGATCTTCCATGGCACACCTGATCATTTCTCACGGCACAGTGGTTGGGAAACACGGGTGTACATGAACACTAGAATCCCAAAGCAGATTTCTGCTGTTTGGTGAATCTTTGTCCATCTGTACTTCTGAGAAACACCTAATACTAGGGGTGCAACGATATTCGTATCGATATTGAACCGTTCGATACAGTGCTTTCGGTTCGGTACGCATATGTATCGAACAATACAACATTTGTAATTTATTTCATCAACTTTCCTTCTGACGATGCTGTCTGTGTTGAGCGCTCAGTGAATCTGCGTTCGACTACTCCGCCTAGGCTGCACTGTTGAGCGCAGATCCACTGAGCGCTCAACACAGATAGCATAGTCAGAAGGAAGAGCGCAGGGCAAGCTAGCAAGACAGAAGTTAAGCTTTCCTTGCAACATGGACCTCCCCCACCCTCATTCAGATCTGGCGTTTGGAATTATTTTGGTTTTCATGTGACGTATGACCCTGAAGGTAAGCGAGTCATGGACTAAAGTAAAACAGTATGTTGGATGTGCCACGCAATGCTCAATTACATGGGTGGGAACTAGTGTGTTAGCGCAGTTAGCTCGTTAACGTGTTGGCCGTCTAGCCCCATGCACGGGGCGATCGGCGGTAGCTCGTTAACAGAGATTTGCCGTGTTGTGGCGTTAAGGTCATTTCAATGAGATTAACCTGAAAGCACTAGTGGGAACACAACGAATATGACTGCACATTTACGCCGACATCATCCTAGTGCAAAGACAAAAACAACAAGCATGCTACTAACTTTAGCCGAGTCATTTAGACAGCTGTTAGCACATGATTCTCCTTATGCTGCTGAGAATATAGCCCAGAAGAAGCGGATAGTATAGCTTTTATTTTGGAAAGAGACATTTCTCTGTAATAAACTCTCTTTTCCAAAGATGAGTGATTCCTCAATCAGATACAGGGCTCGCAATATCGCTAGCCCGACGTCCCGGGGCTAGCGATTTTTTCAGTCGGGGTACCAAAATCTATCTCTGCCCTGCCCGTCGGGCTATTGTAGGAAGGAAAAATATATGTCAATGCTTTTGCATTCTTTCAGAAATGTAGCTGGGTAATTATGTCATTGGCATCGGTGAGCCACTGTCAATATGTGACATATTGAAATCGCGTTTGAATTTGCGCTTGTTTTTTTGCTTTCACTTTGCAATCGTGCGAACTGTGTATAGAGAGCGACAGCACTGATCTGTGAGTGATGATAATTTGTGCACCAATTCCTCTGACATCGTCTTATTAATCGTTAGCTTACTATGCAAACATGACAAGTGAAATCTCCCGCAGCAAGCTAAAACATGTGAGAGGTTGATCGCGCAGAGAATCGCTGACCGTTATGTGAGTGCGTGTGTAAAAGCAGCAGGATTTATATTTTAGTTCTGCTGAGCCAAATAAGACAGGTCAGGGTGAAGAAGTGACAGCCAAAGAAAAGCTTACCACAAAACGGAGAAGTTATGACAAATCAGACTATAAGGCAAAAAGAAAGTGCAGCTTTATGGTTTCATGGACAAAATAATTTCTGTGGCTGCAATATGACAAGCTAAATAACCAGGGCTGCACATAAGTGGTCCGCAGGTGCGCATTCGCTGTCAAAATAAAAAACATGCACAAGGGTTAGGGTTAAATTTAAAAACTGTACTTTTGAGTTCAAATATATATTTATAATTTTAATAAATGACAAATTAAAAAGGCATGAACATTTTTTTTGTTTCGAAAAAATATCGAACCGTGACACCAAAGTATCGAACCGAACCGAACTGTGAATTTTGTGTATCGGTTTTTTGTGTAATTTTGTGTAACCTAATACGTAATTATCCACTTGTTGCCAATGAATCTACTTTGTTGCAAATATGTTTCTCCCCTGTGTCCATCACACCATTTTGTTCCTTCACTTGCTTTATAACAGAGATAAGTAAAAGCAAAAGGAAAACGATTAGTGTATTTGTCAAAAAGTAAAAATCTCACTGAACAACAGCAGTCAGTATTTCAACAAGCACAAGTGCTTTGAGAGGAATTATGTATTCAGCAGCATTGTCTTAAAAGTCATTTGCATTTGTCTGTGAAGTTTATAAAAAAAATGTATTGTAGGGGAGGCATAATTTTTCTGAATATGCTTTTTCTGCCCTGATGGATTTCCATCAAACTGGGTTATTTTTCACCGTGGCAGAAGTGAATTAAACTGTCGATGTTAAGCAAGTTGTGTCATCATGACCTTTCATTCTACTGCCACTGTTATTGTATGTTCAGCAAAGCTCTTTACTGAGGTTCAAAGATATATATTTTTTTAGAAACAAAACTGTAATCTTCAAATATTTGTGTTGATCCAATGAACATGGAAATCAATCTTACACTACTCTTGTCAGTCTTCTGTCCTTGAACCATATATTGATTCCCTGCCATATTCCAGTAGTCTTCTCCAGCTCATTCTACATAATATCATCTGTAGAAAGCAAAAGCCACCACAGAGAAATAGAAGAAATGGCTGAAATGGAGAAGTCCTACCAATGGCTGGACAAAACTGGACTGAAAGACAGCACAGATGCATGAATCATGGCAGCACAGAAACAACCTCTAAGCAAAAGATCAATAGAGGCAGGGGTTTACCACAGTAGATAAGACTCCATGTTCATGCTGTGTAAAGACGCCCCTGAGACTATCCAGAAGAGTGCTAGGTTCTAGCAGGCAGGGCATACATGGTACGCCAAAACCAAGTGGTTGGCACAGTATACAGGAACATCTGTGCCGAGTATGACCTGGTGGTCCCAAGGTCAAAATGAGATATGCGCCCTAGGGTGGTCGAGAATGAGCAGGCTAAGATCCTGTGGGACTTCAAGATAAAAACAGACAAACTGGTGATAGCTACCAATCAGAGATAGTAGTGGTGGACAAGCAGAGAAAGACAGCCATAGTAATAGATGTACTTCATTTCTAAACATTTCTAATCCTATTTATTCTGGTCACTCCCAAAGAAAATAGTAACATCTTCAACTCTGCCACCTTCTGCTCTTCCTCCTGTCTTTTTTTCAGTGCCATCATTCCAAATCGCACATAGCATAGCAGGTCTCACTGCCATTTTGTAAACCTCCCTTGCCACCATCCTTCTGTCCCAAATCACCCCAGAGACTCCTCTCCACCCACTCCACCCTGCCTGCACTCTGTTCTGTTCTTCCCCTCTCTTTTAGACTGTCCATTGCTTTGGACAGTTGACCACTAAGTATTAAAAATAATACATTTTCATTCCCTTTACTCCTTGTAGATTCAGTGTTACACCTGTTTCCCTCACACACAAATGCATTCTGTCTTGCTTCTCCTTACTTTCAATCTTCTTCTTTCCAATGCAGACCTCCAGCTCTGCAGGCTCTCTTCCACCTGCTCCCTACTCTCACTGGAGATTACAATGTCATCTGCACAGATCAATGCTTTCTCTAGACATAGTGCAGTTCCTTAGGATCTTCAGTATTCTTACTTATTAACGCTGTCAAAGCAAATTTTGTATCTATAGTGCTGTTTCTCAGTATGAAACCAAACTCCTGCTTGCTCATCATAACCTCTCTTGCTAATGTAGCTTTAACAGCTCTTTCCTGTATCCTATATATTGATTGTTAAAGCCATCATACAGACTACTATCCCCTTAGGAGGGGCCTATGGGTACATCTTTAACCATCTTACAGTGCAGTGATTGCAGCCATTGCCCAGCTCCCTGAATGGTACTCATGACCATTGATCAATGGTCATGACAATTTGCATATTAATGATCACCAAATGACCTCTGGGGGTGGCTGTAGCTCAGGAGTTAGAGCAGGTCATCTAGTAATTGGAAGGTTGGCAGTTTGATCCCTGGCTCCTCCAGTCTCCATGCCAAAGCATGCCTGGGCAAGATACTGAAGCCCAAGTTGTTCTTTGATGCATTTATCAGAGTGTGACTGTATGACTGTGGGACTGTTAAATGGAAAACCCTTACGCGTAGAAAAGTGCTTGTAGGTCAGTGTGAGAGGTTTTGAGTGCTCAAGTAGAATAGAAAAGCGCTATATAATGACGAGTCAATTTAGAATTTCAACCTGCTGAGACTGAAGAAGTCACTTGACAAGTAATGAAACGCTTCTCCCATTGAAAACCCAATATCAGGATGAAGAAAATAAACTTTCTGGGATTTCCTTACCTGGATGACTGAGCACCCATCACACATGTCAACAACTCTTGAATTGGTGTCCATGGATATCCAGAGGGAAAAGTATAGGATCATACAGGGAGTGCAGAATTATTAGGCAAGTTGTATTTTTGAGGAATAATTTTATTATTGAACAACAACCATGTTCTCAATGAACCCAAAAAACTCATTAATATCAAAACTGAATGTTTTTGGAAGTAGTTTTTAGTTTGTTTTTAGTTTTAGCTATTTTAGGGGGATATCTGTGTGTGCAGGTGACTATTACTGTGCATAATTATTAGGCAACTTAACAAAAAACAAATATATACCCATTTCAATTATTTATTTTTTACCAGTGAAACCAATATAACATCTCCACATTCACAAATATACATTTCTGACATTCAAAAACAAAACAAAAACAAATCAGCGACCAATATAGCCACCTTTCTTTGCAAGGACACTCAAAAGCCTGCCATCCATGGATTCTGTCAGTGTTTTGATCTGTTCACCATCAACATTGCGTGCAGCAGCAACCACAGCCTCCCAGACACTGTTCAGAGAGGTGTACTGTTTTCCCTCCTTGTAAATCTCACATTTGATGATGGACCACAGGTTCTCAATGGGGTTCAGATCAGGTGAACAAGGTGGCCATGTCATTAGTTTTTCTTCTTTTATACCCTTTCTTGCCAGCCACGCTGTGGAGTACTTGGACGCGTGTGATGGAGCATTGTCCTGCATGGAAATCATGTTTTTCTTGAAGGATGCAGACTTCTTCCTGTACCACTGCTTGAAGAAGGTGTCTTCCAGAAACTGGCAGTAGGACTGGGAGTTGAGCTTGACTCCATCCTCGACCCGAAATGGCCCCACAAGCTCATCTTTGATGATACCAGCCCAAACCAGTACTCCACCTCCACCTTGCTGGCGTCTGAGTCGGACTGGAGCTCTCTGCCCTTTACCAATCCAGCCACGGGCCCATCCATCTGGCCCATCAAGACTCACTCTCATTTCATCAGTCCATAAAACCTTAGAAAAACCAGTCTTGAGATATTTCTTGGCCCAGTCTTGACGTTTCAGCTTGTGTGTCTTGTTCAGTGGTGGTCGTCTTTCAGCCTTTCTTACCTTGGCCATGTCTCTGAGTATTGCACACCTTGTGCTTTTGGGCACTCCAGTGATGTTGCAGCTCTGAAATATGGCCAAACTGGTGGCAAGTGGCATCTTGGCAGCTGCACGCTTGACTTTTCTCAGTTCATGGGCAGTTATTTTGCGCCTTGGTTTTTCCACACGCTTCTTACGACCCTGTTGACTATTTTGAATGAAACGCTTGATTGTTCGATGATCACGCTTCAGAAGCTTTGCAATTTTGAGACTGCTGCATCCCTCTGCAAGATATCTCACAATTTTTGACTTTTCTGAGCCTGTCAAGTCCTTCTTTTGACCCATTTTGCCAAAGGAAAGGACGTTGCCTAATAATTATGCACACTTGATATAGGGTGTTGATGTCATTAGACCACACCCCTTCTCATTACAGAGATGCACATCACCTAATATGCTTAATTGGTAGTAGGCTTTCGAGCCTATACAGCTTAGAGTAAGACAACATGCATGAAGAGGATGATGTGGACAAAATACTCATTTGCCTAATAATTCTGCACTCCCTGTAGTCAGCAAGTCAGCATCAATCGCAGAGTCCAATTCTTTCTATGTGAGCACACCAGTGGAGGTAGAGTGAATGGGGTTATAGCACTGGGAAAAGAGCGAGACAGAACCTACATCACCTGAAAACCTTCATGCAAATCAATAAAAGATCAGAGTTCTGGCTTTGATTCAGCTGTTGACAGGATTCTTATGGGGAGCAGGTGGGGCTGGTAGTAACCTTAGTTTTCTGAGAGATATTCTGTCTTACCTTTTGAATGATCAAATGGCTCCAGGGATGGATGAGGTACAGAGTATATTTAATTCAATCTACAACAAGAACAGAATTGTTCTACATTAAATCATTTACCCCAAATTATAGTGCATATTGTGCATAAAAACAACCTTTATTTAGTATATTTGTTAGTATGCACAGTTTGCCCTTAGGCCTATGTCACTTGCATAAAATGTATGTATATGTGTGTGTGTGTGTGACTCATTTTAAATGTCACATAGTCCACAAATGCTAATGCATGTCAGATTTAATTTAATTTATTACTGCCCTTAAGACCAATAAGCAGTCATTGGAGTGCTTGACTGGAAATCAGAACATCTACTCAAAACAAGTTTCTGTTATAGGTTGCAGGTGCGTGTTACTTTGTAAATATATTATGTATATGTTCACATTTTAAATCAATAATAATTGATTTCTGATTTATTAAAAATATTTCTTACCGTTTGCTGCCATGGTAAAAAGGTTTCCACAGAATGCAGTCCAGTAAAAAACAAACATTGCTTCAGTTCAGTTTATTTTGCAAGCAATTTTTCTTATGCATAGCATCTTAAAGTCCTGCCACAACATCTCAATATGATGTACTCGTGGATCTTTGATGGTTCATCTTGGAAAGTGGTTCTGACTCTCACTAGTCCACAGCCTCCTTCATTCTACTCAGCGTTTAATCTCAGGGTGCTGGATTTGGGGTGAAAGCCTTCATGTTTGGTAAGGAGCTTTCTTTTCTTGATGTCTCCTTTAGAAATCTGATTATCCCATCAGTGTATCCAATGACTGGGTGTAGGTGTTGATTGTCTGGACCATCTTCTTCCCATTCTGCTGACTACTCAGTACTTGCCTTATTCTCTGCAGGTATTTGGCGGTTGGAGCTTTTGCAGTAGCCTCTTTGTAGTTCCAATTTGCCTGTGGTATTCAAAGGTACTTATAGCTGTCCTCAGTGTCTACAATGTTAGCGTCTAAATAATGTTAGGGCCTGTTGCTGTCAAACTGTTCATATCTGAGACTCTTTATTGGACATCTGCCACGGTGGTGGATACTCGATCCTTCTCAGTGAGGTCGTTGTGGTCTGTTCTTAGAAGAACAACCCCACCAAGAGTCCATACCTCAGAGGCCTCAGGTATGAACAGCTTGTTGTACTACTTTCTTCATCACACCTTTCTGTGCTTTTGGATATCTAACTTCCCTCTGTTTTACCCCCGTCTTGGCCTCATCATCAGTCCCGGGTTGTCAACATCTGACGTGCACCTGACCTCACACTTTAATTAGTCAATTAATCAAGTGCATTTGGATAGCCGCACCTTGTTGTTTCATACCCTTTTCATTTCAAAAAGGGTATCATTAATTGGAGTCTGGTAAAAGGTTTATTTTCCCACAACTACATCTATTTTCTGCAGGGATCAGGTTTTGGAATAAGTAGACAAAATAGACATTCAGAACGTACATCATGCCAGCAATGTTTCCAACATCACAGCTCCCAGCTGGCATTGCTGAGGTGGCAGCAGCTGTTTTACACTTGGGCTTTTATAAAATTGCAGTGACCAGGTTACATCTCAGCTGTGTCCGCTTCTTCTTCTTCTTCTTCTTCTTCTTCTTTTTTCTGTCTTTATCAGATTTGCAGGTTTGTTTGATGGCCGGTACACATAGAATACAATCACAGCTGATAGGATGAAACCTGCTCATAGAGGCATTATATTCCTTTAGGTCTGTCTGGATGTTTGTCCAAGTGTATTAATGCTTTGGCATAATTATTTCTCTGATCCACTGATTTGTTTTTATTAACACCACATCATCTTTTCATTCACTTTCCTGTTTGACTGACTACCAGAGATGGGCAGTAACACGTTACTGTAATCCGATTACTTTTGTAATGAGTACAGTAAGGGATTACTATTGCAAAAAAGGTAATTAGATTAACGTTACTTTCCCGTTAGCACGCTGCGTTACTGCGTTACTAAAACCGTGATTCTTTTGTGAGTGTCTCATGACAATGACATAAGTGAGTGCGACGTTCGTGGCAACAGCTGTGTGCAGATCAAGAATGGATAATATATTGAGTGCGGGGGAGAGTATGAACGTGCAGCGTTTAAAGCGCGGAAGTACCGACCTTACTTTGAGTTTCATTCAGTAAAAAGTAACAAAAACATTAGCGAAGAAAACTTCTTTTTACAGCGGAAAAAACCCCTTAACTTCCGAGCAAGAACCGAGTGCGCTACCACATAATGGGAAATTCACAGAGAAACTCGCGGATTCTTCCACTGACCGCTGCGGCACACCTGCACCAGGGTAAACCTCTGCCTACCCCACTCCTGCTATACAGGTGAAAATAGAGCAACAGGGCTGCTAGTCTTTGATTTTATTTATTTTCTGCTGTGTTTTACTTGCACCTATTTGAAAGAGTGAATGTAAACACAAAAACCTATTTTATTTTATGTGCAGGAATGCGCAGAAAATAGATTTAAATGTTAAACAAATTTTTTTTAAACAAAATGTTGCATATAATTTTATTTTTGCTTGATGCATAAAGTTAAAAGATTAAAACTAATAAAACACATTATAAAAAGAGACTTTTTCCATTTGATTACATTTTATATGATGGATTAGGCACAAAGTAGAATTGGGCTGAAAGATCTATTTCTTTATTACCTATTCAGTTTGTAAATCATGTTTTTAAAAAGTAACTAAGTAACTAATTACTCTTGAAAATAAGTAATCAATAAAGTTACCTTTTTGGGAAGTAATCAGTAATTAGTTACTGATTACTTTTTTCAAGTAACTTGACCAACACTGCTGACTACTGCTGCTTATGCACATTCTGTTTTTCCTTCTACTTTTTTGCTTCTCTCTCTCTCTCTCTCTCTCTCTCTCTCTCTCTCTCACACACACACACACACACACACACACACACACACACACACACACACACACACACACACACACTCTTTGAAGGAAAAAGAAACACTCTCTATGAATTTAATCTGTTGGGTAAAAGCCTTAACCATTTCTAACTTTCATTTTTCATTTGTTCCACTGTTTAATGTTCCTTCTGATTGGTAGTTGGTTTCTAGTGTTTCTAGCCTCTAAATTTGATCAACATAATGAGCCTTGAGCACCACCCACTCATTTTCACAAGCTCAGAAGTACCTGGCCCTGAACAGGCACTTCTTTCTTCCTCAAAACAGCCCTGAAAGATAAGATAAGATAAGATAAGATAACCTTTATTAGTCCCACACGTGGGAAATTTGTTTTCCCACGTGTGGGACTAATAAAGGTCCTTCAAATTAGTGAGTTTCCCACTATATGAACACACATGGACCACTGTTCACTGTTTGCTTCAATAGCATGTCAAAAGTTTAATCCATCCTGATAGATATTTCATTTATTGAAGATAGTAGTACATGCATTCTTGGTTCCCATAGAGTTAATCCTATTGAACATGGTGATCACTCAACTTTATTTCTTTAAAAACATATATTTGCACATTAAAACTATATATTTACCTGCAGATCTGTCTGCCACTGACTGATGTTCCCCTGGTCCCAGCTCCTATATTTGTTCCACTTTTAACAGTAATACACAAAACTCTGGACTCGGACCTCTCTTTCCCACAGTCAACACAATACCCGTCATAATCACAAACAGAGAGCAACAGAATTATCACAAATCCAGTAACTCCAAAAACATTAATAACCTCCGGCCTCTTCAAAAATATCAACATCCATTCAACTCTATTGTCAAAAATCCACCAGTCTCAATCAGTATGGCACTTTTAAATGTCCGCTCTCTGTTGAACAAGTCTTTTATTATTAATGATTTAATTTTAGATAATAAACTTGACTGTTTATTTTTAACTGAAACATGGCTGGGTTCGGATGCACCAGTTGTTCTCACTGAGGCCTCCCCCACCAAATTTTAATTCCTCTTTTTCTATTAGAAGTGGTAAGAGAGGTGGTGGGACTGCATCTTTAGCCAACAACACACTCACCTCCAAACAAATTTTATTTGATCATTTTACCACTTTTGAATTCCACGCTATTGTTTTCAGCAGCCCTCCAGTTTTATCTGTCACAATTTATAGACCACCTAAAGACAGCGCTGCTTTTATCAAGGAATTCTCAGAATTTTTAACAAACATACATTCAAAATAATTTTAACCGGTGATTTTAACCTGCACATAGATAATCCTTCTGACCCTGCATCAAAAGAATTCTTAAACATTCTTCACTGTTTGGATTTTACCCAGCACGTCACGCAGCCGACTCACAACAGAGGACACACTCTGGACCTGGTCATCACCCATGGGCTGTCCACCAGCGTGTCCTCTGTTGTTGACTTGGCTGTCTCTGACCACTACTGTGTGTTTTTTAACATCACCGGTTTTATTCAGCGGGAGACCTCGGTGCGAACTATGAGGAGGCGCTATCTAACCTCTGAAGTGGCTGCAAATTTTACCAGGGTTTTAGACGAATGCCCCCCTGTGATTTTACCTGCACCCTGCGATTAGATTTTTAATCATTTCAACAGCAAACTGAAGAAAAGCCTTGACTCCGTTGCTCCACTCACCACCAAAAAGATTAACGTAAAACACGTATCACCCTGGAGAAACGAAGAAGTCAAAAAACTCAAAAGAAATTGCAGGGCAGCAGAAAGGAGGTGGAGGAAAAATAAAATTACTATCAACCATCAAATATTTTGCAAGCAACTTAAAGTGTACAATAATACATTAAGGAATTCAAGAAATTCATACTTCGCCAAAATAATCAGTAATAACTTAAATAATCCCAAGGTCCTCTTTTCCACCATAGATCACTTATTTAACCCTGATTTTAACAGCTCCCAAAGAACCCCCACAGACTCACTCTTTGAGCAGTTTGCAGACCACTTCAGGGGAAAAATCAGCGCCATCAGATCTGATATTTTATCTAATCGCGATATGTTTGTAAACACATCTGCGGGCTCGATTGTACCTGAGGAGACACTGGACAGCTTTGTCCTGGTTAATGCTGAGAACCTTCAGAAAGTTTTCTCCACAGTGAGACCCACCACATGTCTTTTAGATCCAATCCCTTCTTCACTCTTTAAAACACTTTATGGATTTTTTGAGGCTGAGCTTTTATACATGATGAATTGCTCTCTTCAGTTGGGTGTCTTCCCTGCTGCCTTTAAAACGGCGGTGGTGAGGCCCCTTCTGAAGAAGAGCAATTTGGATTGTAATGATTTTAATAACTACAGACCTGTATCCAACTTACCATTTTTAAGTAAAATCTTAGAAAAACTTGTTTTTACTCAGATTAATGATTTTCTAAATGATAGACAGATCCTGGAGATATTCCAGTCTGGATTTAGGGTGAACCACAGCACAGAGACGGCTCTCCTAAAGGTTTTAAATGATCTTAGATATAACTGGGACTCCCAAAAGCTCTCAGTCCTGGTGCTACTGGATCTAAGCGCAGCCTTTGATACAGTAGACCACGCTATTCTTTTAAACAGACTGAAACACATGGTAGGCCTCTTGGTGCTGTACACAACTGGTTCACTTCCTATCTCTCTGACAGAACTTTTATGGTGAGTATGGATACATGCTCCTCTAAGATCCATAAAATGACATGTGGTGTGCCTCAAGGGTCGGTTTTAGGCCCTGTACTTTTTAATTTGTATATGCTCCCTCTCGGCAGTGTCATCAGGAGGCATGGAGTGAACTTCCACAGTTACGCTGATGACACGCAGCTGTACATCTCTGTGTCTCCTGATGACACCAGACCAATGGATGCCCTTTTTAACTGTATTTTAGATATAAGATCTTGGATGGCAGAAAACTTTTTACAGCTTAACCAGGACAAAACTGAAGTTTTAATCGTCAGTCCTGAGGCTCAGAGAGAGAAACTCTTGTCTAAATTACAGGCAGTTTCACTATGTCCTTCGCTACAAGTGAAAAACCTGGGTTTTTCACTTCATCATAAAACATGAGACATGTTGTCATGCACTTCACAAAAGAAGTTTGTTCTTATGCATTCAGAGTTGTGTATCTAGGTACAGGATTCACTCGCACATCAAAACAGGAAACTCAGTGTTTTAGAGTCTCCACTCTAACAAACTCCAAACATCCCATTCACTCGTGCTAGAATTCAGTCACCTTTCATTAATCTAAGAACGATCAACTAATTTGTATATCAGCTATTAACCAACTAAGATGACAGGACAACAGAAATGCATGTTCAAAATGTTATCACAAAAATAGAATTTCCCTCATACAGTAAATTACTTGTGCTGCATCAATCAAGCAGGAAGCATCTCCCAATTTACTATATTAACAACTAAATTTATTGTCTGATCACTGGTTGGTCAAACCAGAATCTTTTTTCCCGCGAAAGTTAAAACTGTTGTCCTGCAACCTAGAGAGTCAATTTTTTGCACTGGATAAATTCAGCATTTGATAACAAGTGTCTGCTAAATTTAGACTTTTATCACTGATGAGAGATAACAAGCTAATTTCCATTGCATGTGCGTTTGTGTTATTAGGCAGATTGGAGCTGCATATCCAGCAGAGCATGTTCTTAAATCTGCCTTTCCTACACATTTCTCTGCTATTATTTAATCATTTTGTAACTGATGTGCTATGAGTCCACTGATCTTTGCATCACTTCTCATCACACTAAGTGACTTGGACAAGATGATAAACAGACTCACATGCTTAAGATGTTGTCTAATCTTCATAAGCTCTCTTGTGTTTGGAAGTGTTAGTAGGGTTAGTAGTAATGCATGTTCTGCTTGTGTGTGTGATTTTGTATATGTTTCTTTTTGCAGTGTTTCAGACTCCTTCACAATTTTGCCACTTAAACAGTCAGTTTTGTTTTTCCCAGGTTTGCTAACCCAAATTTTGATTTCCCACATTTAACACCAGCACTCTGTGTTCTACTTACTCTCACTCTGTGTTCTCTCCCACTTCAACAGTCCAATAGCCGGCAGTTCTCTTTCAGCTTTGTCCTGTGTTTCACTGTCTCTTCTTGCCATTTTCTCCAAAGGTGGCAAATGTCAAACTCCAACAGTGTCCTCAGTTCTCCTCAAAAGTTTTCTTCACATGCATAGTGAAGTTTCAGCTTGTTGTAAACACGGTGCCATTCATCCAATCAGGCAGGATGATGGGTTTGCTCTTCTTCTCTGATGCTGTTTGTCCACACTGCTGCTGCTTGCTGGGACTCTTTTCTCAGGACTTTGCTGCTGTCTCTTTATCTGCCATGTTATTGCTCCTTGGAGCTGCATTCCTTGTCTTCCTTGGGAGGAGTGAGAGCTCGCTTGTGAGTTTGAGAAACACATGGTGCTGTAAATAAGTTAGCCAGAAACTTGGCCTGAATGTTTCCAATGATGTTAAACTATAACTTTCTTCCGACTGCTGCATGTGGAAAATTGATTCAGGTCTGCTTTTCACCTGAAAGTGACAAACTAAGAGGTTTTCATTATTATTATCACTGCTTAATCAACACACATCTCTCTCTCTCTGTTTTTGTGAACAGTCCTTGCTTAAAAGCAGAAAATGAGATTGTAGTTGTTCTTGGCTGATCAACACAAAACCTTTTTCTTATTATTATTTTTTATCTACAATGTGAATTTTTTCTCTTTTTCACTCTTTTTTAATTTTTAAATTTTTTATTTTTTTTAAATAGCTGGTGACCTGCAGAATCACCGCTCTCACAATCAGAGGCAATTACTTTTTACACAGCGCACAAAGACACCGTGACGTCAAACACATTCACACTCACTTTTTCATCTGCGTAAATAAATCACATGGCTGATGTTATGTGCCATGGTGATCCATAAATATGATCACAAGTTTATTTAACTATTTTTCAACCCAACAAAACAAATAAACAGAAACATGATGCTGATGCTATAAACGCTCCACACACATGAGTCAAGATGCAGAAAAACTGCTCACGGAAACTCTGTACACTCCAGTTATCACAGTTATCATAGTTCTGTTTCCCTCTCTTTTATGAGTTCTCAGCCAGATCTCGATCTGATAATGTGTAGCTTGCTCATCAGCTCAGAAGAGACCGCAACGCAACCTCACAGTGGTTGCGTGCTTTGCCCCACACAGTGGCAAAGACTTGCACTTTCATATTCAATTCAGCTTCTCCAGTAGTTTTCAGCTGTTTCATACAGGGTTCAGCATATTAGTCGTTTTCATAGGTGTGCTCTATATGTGAACCAAGACGACAGTCTTTCAAACAGGTCAAGTGCCTCTATGCACGTCATTAGTTTAAATATTTACCTATTTTACTTCATATGTCATTGTACTGAATTTGAGCAACCCTGAGCTTAATGCAGATTACTATTAACAACTGGTTAAATTAATGGTCTGGAGCACCGGCTGTTGTTGATCAGGGCAATCTAAAGAATCTGCGTTTTTTTTTTTTTTTTGCTTCTTGTGGATTTCTCCACCTATTTGCACTTATTTTACCTGCTCCGGTTTGTTGTTTTTCTAACTATTCCTCATCAGGTGTTAATTTTACTTGTTTATTCCCCATTTTCAACGATTTTGCTGGGCCGTCGCTGGCACGCTTGACTTCAGAGTGGTTTACTGATACGGCCTTCGATTTCACCCTAACGGTGAAACGGTATCAGTTTTATGAGATGAAACTCAACCGTTCTCCTTTGTCACCAGTACGTGAGCCTCAGCAAAGAAAACAAAAATAGAAGTAGTTCAGCAGCGTATTGTGCTGTAAAATCAACTTACTTCCAGACACATACACACATATAGACATTTGCGCGCTAATTTGTCACGAAGTAATTTCAGCTACCTCTAAAACTAGTCAAAACACAGTTCCTTTTGGCGAACTTAAACCTATTTTATCACATTTCTTTAAACCTTTGTGGCCGTTTTATATACCAAAATAGTGTTTCTCCCCCTCTGACTTCTCACTGGTGGTTCAGATCATCGGACTGAATCCCACCGCCGTGGACCAGATTAAAAACACCGGCCCAGACCCGAATGCACGTCCTGGGGCTCTCTCCTCATCTAAGAGGGCTGTCGACAGACTTCGGTGCTGGCTTCCCATGGCGTCAGGAATCAGTGCTGGATCTTGGAACAGAGTCACAGATAACAGTTCTGATGTTTTCTGCTCCGGCTATGAAGGACCAAATAATGTTAAGAAATATACTCTAAAACACTTCTTCAGTAAAGACTCAGAGAAGAGAAACACAGAACTTCTTGCTAGCAAGGGCAGCCTCCAGAACTGAGACTCGCACTGAGAAACTGCCCCGATCTTTATTTATACTTCAGTGAGCGTTTGTTCCTTACATTGGAATGTGGAGGTGTACGTGTGTGTGTGTGCGTGTGTGTGTGTGTGCGTGTGCGTGTGTGCCTGCGTGCGTGTGTGTGGGTCTGAGTGTGGCCCCATAAACGACTTCCCTTAACCTGCTGGTCTGGAAAATCCAACAGTTCATCTACACTCAACAAAAATATAAACGCAACACCTTTGTTACTGCTCCCATTCCCCATGGGATGGATGTAGAGACCTAAAATTCATTCCAGATACACAATATAACCATCCCTCCCAAACAGTGGTCACAAATCAGTCCAAATGTGTGGTAGTGGGCACATCTGCCATATTGAGATAATCCATCCCACCTCACAGGTGTGCCACATCAGGATGCTGATCTGACATCATGAGTAGTGCACAGGTGTACCTCAGACTGCCCACAACAAAAGGCCACCCTGGAATGTGCAGTTTTGTCTCACAGCAAAATGCCACAGATGCCACAAGCAATGAGGGAGCGTGCAATTGGCATGCTGACAGCAGGAATGTCAACCAGATCTGTCGTAAAGAAGCACTTAAACCAAAACTGACATAGCTACGTTAATCCTACCATAAAACAATAAGACAAGGTACGACCTCCCTAGGATGTGGGGGTGAACACCCTGGAATGTTACAGACCTCCAAGGATGAGACATTCTTTCAATATGCCACCAACTATATACTTCTACACACAAATGATTACATGCAGTATTCTACCATATGCAAACTTCCATCCATCCATCCATCCATCCATCCATCCATCCATCCATCCATCTTTATCCGCTTTATCCGAGGCCGGGTCGCGGGGGCAGCAGCCTAAGCAAAGAGGCCCAGACCTCCCTCTCCCCAGCCACCTCCTCCAGCTTATCCAGGGGAATACCAAGGCGTTCCCAGGCCAGCCGAGAGATATAATCTCTCCAGCGTGTCCTGGGTCTGCCCCGGGGCCTCCTCCCGTGGGACATGCCTGGAAGACCTCACCCAGGAGGCACCCAGGGGGCATCCTTGTCAGATGCCCGAACCACCTCAGCTGGCTCCTTTCGATGTGGAGCAGCAGCTGCTCTACTCTGAGCCCCTCCCGGATGGCCGAACTTCTCACCCTATCTCTAAGGGAGAGGCCAGCCACTCTTCGGAGGAAGCTCATTTCTGCCGCTTGTATCCGCGATCTCGTTCTTTCGGTCACTACCCACAGCTCGTGGCCATAGGTGAGGGTAGGGACGTAGATCGACCGGTAAATTGAGAGCTTCGCTTTTACACTCAGCTCCCTCTTCACCACGACGGACCGGTGCAGCGTCTGCATTACTGCAGCTGCAGCCCCACTCCATCTGTCGATCTCCGGCTCCCTTCTCCCATCACTCGCGAACAAGACCCCGAGATACTTGAACTCCTCCACTTGGGGCAGGAACTCATCCCCGACCTGGAGTGGGCACTCCACCCTTTTCCGGCTGAGAACCATGGCCTCAGATTTGGAGGTGCTGGTCCTCATTCCCGCTGCTTCACACTCGGCTGCGAACCGTTCCAGTGCGAGCTGGAGGCCCTCACCCGATGAAGCCAACAGAACCACATCATCCGCAAAAATCAGAGATGAGATTCTGAGGCCACCAAAGCCATAAAAATTATGAACAGAACCGGAGACAAAGGGCAGCCCTGGCGGAGCCCATCACCCACCGGGAACGAGTCCGACTTATTGCCGGCAATGCGAACCAAGCTCTTGCAACGGTTGTATAGGGATCGAATGGCCCGTAGCAATGGGCCAGACACCCCATACTCCCGCAACACCTCCCACAGGACACCCCGAGGGACACGGTCGAATGCCTTCTCCAAGTCCACAAAACACATGTAGACTGGTTGGGCAAACTCCCATGCACCCTCAAGTATCCTGGAGAGGATAAAGAGCTGGTCCAGTGTTCCGCGACCAGGACGAAAACCGCATTGTTCCTCCTGTATCCGAGGTTCGACTAGCGGACGAACTCTCCTTTCCAGCACCCTGGCATAGACTTTCCCAGGGAGGCTGAGGAGTGTGATCCCCCTGTAGTTGGAACACACCCTCCGGTCCCCCTTCTTAAAGATGGGGACCACCACCCCGGTCTGCCAGTCCACAGGTACTGCCCCTGATCTCCACACAACATTGCACGCAAACTTATATCATTAAAAGATTATACTGACTACTAAGTACAATTTTCCATTGACAGAGCCCTTTGTGTTTGTGTTTAGTGCAAAACAAAAAATGTTAGCATGGCCATGCTAAACCGAGACAAGTAAATAATTAGCTCAAAGCTCCTGTGTGCCTCTGGTGTAATTTTATACTTTGTAGTTTAAACCAAAAACCACATAAACTAGACCATATTCTTATTTTTATCCTTTTACCTGGTAGTTTGAAACACATTTTTACATATTTTTATGTAACTCTCTAACCTTATATTTCTATATTTTATTCAGCAGAATAATAATTATAATAATAGGTTATAATAATAGATTGGGCTGTTGGCCAGATCTCCTTAAGAGGACAGCATATGTGATGTCAGTGAGAGTAAAAAAGCCTTACAAAAAGCCTTACAAAAAACAATTAGATTAAAAAGAAAATGGCATTAAAAAGGAGGCAGGACAGAAACACAAAAATGAAGGTAATGACTGAGTGGGTAAGGAGAAGTGTAGCCTATGCGCGTGTGTATCCCATATTCTACAAGCAGTGATATTAACTCTTGTATTAAGATGATAATTCCTCATTTTATTCCACTAGAGATTTCTTAATGACCCGCCTCCCTCTCTCTTCTCATGCTGTCACTCTCTCTGCTTTAATCCCATTTTGTTTCCTCCCTTATTGCCTACTTATTCCCTCTCATTTAGCTCTGATTAAAATGTGTTCACTGATCCTCCTCTACCCCATTCCTACCCTCATTTTCCCTTTCTTCATCTCTACACAACATTATCTCAGATAATTTATTGTTTCAAGCCCTGCTGTCCCTCAAAACATTCAAAGCAACATCCAAAATTTTACCAAAGTTCAATTAGAGAGTTGACATAGCACCAAGACTTTAGTTTTCTTTACTGATACAATTTTATATATTTATTTATTTTTGCAGAACAGAGACCAAGGCCTTATTACACAGACTGAGTTTAACAAACACAAGTTATCTTTCTGTTATCTGGTTTCACCCAAACATTGACAATCAGGCTTAGCAATCGCGAAAAGCTGGTTATCAAATCATAAAGTAAACCCAAGACTTTCCTTACATGTTAACATGAAAGGGATGGTGCTGTATGTGTCAGCTTTATGCACTTTGGTCAGAAAGACTCAAAAATAATGACTACAGGGAGTGAAGAGTTATTAGGCAAGTTGTATTTTTGAGGAATAATTTTATTATTGAACAACAACCATGTTCTCAATGAACCCAAAAACTCATTAATATCAAAGCTGAATGTTTTTGGACGTAGTTTTTAGTTTGTTTTTAGTTTTAGCTATTTTAGGGGGATATCTGTGTGTGCAGGTGACTATTACTGTGCATAATTATTAGGCAACTTAACAAAAAACAAATATATACCCATTTCAATTATTTATTTTTACCAGTGAAACCAATATAACATCTCCACATTCACAAATATACATTTCTGACATTCAAAAACAAAACAAAAACAAATCAGCGACCAATATAGCCACCTTTCTTTGCAAGGACACTCAAAAGCCTGCCATCCATGGATTCTGTCAGTGTTTTGATCTGTTCACCATCAACATTGCGTGCAGCAGCAACCACAGCCTCCCAGACACTGTTCAGAGAGGTGTACTGTTTTCCCTCCTGTAAATCTCACATTTGATGATGGACCACAGGTTCTCAATGGGGTTCAGATCAGGTGAACAAGGAGGCCATGTCATTAGTTTTTCTTCTTTTATACCCTTTCTTGCCAGCCTCGCTGTGGAGTACTTGGATGCGTGTGATGGAGCATTGTCCTGCATGAAAATCATGTTTTTCTTGAAGGATGCAGACTTCTTCCTGTACCACTGCTTAAAGAAGGTGTCTTCCAGAAACTGGCAGTAGGACTGGGAGTTGAGCTTGACTCCATTCTCAACCCGAAAAGGCCCCACAAGCTCATCTTTGATGATACCAGCCCAAACCAGTACTCCACCTCCACCTTGCTGGCGTCTGAGTCGGACTGGAGCTCTCTGCCCTTTACCAATCCAGCCACGGGCCCATCCATCTGGCCCATCAAGACTCACTCTCATTTCATCAGTCCATAAAACCTTAGAAAAACCAGTCTTGAGATATTTCTTGGCCCAGTCTTGACGTTTCAGCTTGTGTGTCTTGTTCAGTGGTGGTCGTCTTTCAGCCTTTCTTACCTTGGCCATGTCTCTGAGTATTGCACACCTTGTGCTTTTGGGCACTCCAGTGATGTTGCAGCTCTGAAATATGGCCAAACTGGTGGCAAGTGGCATCTTGGCAGCTGCACGCTTGACTTTTCTCAGTTCATGGGCAGTTATTTTGCGCCTTGGTTTTTCCACACGCTTCTTACGACCCTGTTGACTATTTTGAATGAAACGCTTGATTGTTCGATGATCACGCTTCAGAAGCTTTGCAATTTTGAGACTGCTGCATCCCTCTGCAAGATATCTCACAATTTTTGACTTTTCTGAGCCTGTCAAGTCCTTCTTTTGACCCATTTTGCCAAAGGAAAGGACGTTGCCTAATAATTATGCACACCTGATATAGGGTGTTGATGTCATTAGACCACACCCCTTCTCATTACAGAGATGCACATCACCTAATATGCTTAATTGGTAGTAGGCTTTCAAGCCTATACAGCTTGGAGTAAGACAACATGCATGAAGAGGATGATGTGGACAAAATACTCATTTGCCTAATAATTCTGCACTCCCTGTATATTGACAAAGTTTTAGCTTACCTGAAGAAAGTAAGAAAGCTGGCAAAAACTCATACTGTATAAGTTAACAAACTTATCAGTTTTGCAGCTCCTTCTTCAGGACAAAAAATAGAATGAATCACAACTGAGTATTTCAGTATATTAATGTTTAAAGGATAGTTTTAGTAGGGTTTAAAAATCTGAAAGTGAGTAAAGAATCTGCCCGTCCATCTAGATCATGGGGGAAGCCTAAGCAGAGAAAGCCAAAGTTCTCTTACACTAGCCACTTCCTCCAGCTCATCTTGGGGAACTTGCCTAGGCCAGCCGAAATATATTATTTTTCCAGCATGTCCTGGGTCTACCCTGGGGCCTCCTCCCAGTAACACTTCAGCCAGGAGGTGCCCAGGAGACATCCTAGGCAGATGACTAAACCACCTCCTTTTGATTTGAAAGAGCAGTGGATTTGCTCTGAGTCCTTCCAGAATGACTGAACTTCTCTATCTCGAAGGGAGAGGCAAGCCACCCTTTGAGAAAAGCTCATTTCCATGACTTGTATATGTGATCTCATTCTCTTGGTCCCTGCTCAGAGCTCATGATCATAGGTGAGGGTAGATAGACGGGTAAATTGATAGCTTCACTTTTATGGTCAGCTCTGTCTTCACCACAACAGACAAGTACCCCAGTCCATTTGACAACCTCCCGCTCCACTCTTCATTTGTGAAGAAGACCGAAGATGCTTAATTTTCTCATTCCATAGTCTCAGACTTGGAGGCACTAAATCTCATTCATGCTGCTTTACAGTTGGCTGCAAATCATTCCAGTGCAAGCTGTAGGCAACCCTCTGATGAATTGAACAGCATCCCATCCTCTACAAAATGCAGACACATGATACTGGGCCACCAAAGCCATCTGCCACTTGGCTCCTTTCTTTCCTCAAAAATTATAAACAGAATCAGTGATAAAGGGCTTTCCTGGCAAGGTCCAACATCCACTGGCAACGAGTCCCAAACTCTCATTATGGTTGTTTGTGAAACGAATGGCAATAGCAACAGGCCAAATACCCCATACTCCTGAAGCACCTTCCACTAGATCCCCCGAGGGCTGCAGTCAAATGATTTCCCTCTGTCCACAAAACACATGTAGACTGATTGGGCAAACTCCCAAATCACCGTGACATATCCTCAAGAGAATAAAGAGCTGGTCCAGCATTCCACAACCAGGACAAAAGCCACATTGTTCCTACTGAATCCACGGCTTGACTAACAGATGGACTCGCCTCTCCAGTACAGTAGTGTGATTGCTATATAATTGGAGCACATCCTCTGGCCCCCTTCTTAACCGTCTGTAATACTTAATGGCGGGCTGGCATGTTTCTACTACTGTTTGTATATAAAAACATTTTTGTAAACACTATATTTTAACATATTTAAATAATATCAACAAAAAAAGGATATATGACAAATATTTTGCAATATTTTACCCCTGAGTCACCTCAAATGCTCTGGCCAGTGTTCATAAAGAGCGTGCAGGCTGCCTGCTGTTCACCTCGTAATGCCAGGTGTGGACCATCCCCAACTATCTGCTCTGGAGGAGGCTGTAAAACTGTGTGGAAGGAGTCTGATTTGGGTCAGTGAGTTAGTGAAGGGGACTTTAGTCAGATGACAGTAATACTGAGCTGAGTTGTTGAGGATTTCCAGAATGGTTCCTTTGGTTAGCACTGCTGTTTTTGCTGCTGTTAGCCAGTGTTACTGAAACTTTCTTTGAGCGTGCATCTAATACTCACAGACTTAGCGAATAAAGTAGGACAGTTGGATCTAGGACTTTTGGCCTATCATTAGCTGGTATATTGTTAGCTTATAACCAGCTTTTTACAGCTGGTTTCTGTCAGCTGTCTGGAGACGGGATCTGCTGAAAATCAGAACAATTGTGACAACATCTGGAATAAACACGTTTATGCATGTTTTGTGTGTTAGACTCCTGACTTCAGTTCAGGAGATGAGAGTTCAGGTTAGCAGTAAGGAGATCAGGATGAGACAGCAGTGGTCGACGAGGCACATGAAGAAGAAGTGGTGGAGAAAGACTGGAGGAGTGGGTATGAACACACACAATGTCATGCAACCGCACGCCATGGGTAGTTTAAGTTCTTTTTTTTTAATTTTAAAATAAACTGCAAACAAATACATTTCAATCATGATTGATCACCCTTTTTTTTGTGGCCATGTGACCTAGTTTGTTACAGCATACTAATCAGGAAAACAAAGACAATACATGTATCTAAAAAAAACGTCAATATTAATAAAGTTCAAGTCTCAAGTTTCACTTGGTGCAAACTCAGTTCATTATTCTTTTTCTGAAACCTAGTTAAAGGTATACTTTGGCAATTACAACTGCTAGTAGAGCTTTGGTGCACTTTAGCATTTAAGTGCATTTAATATTTGCTTAGCGGAAAGCTCGCTTTTTATGTTTCAGTGGACATTTTGATCTGGATACGTGCTTATCATATGACCATAAAGCAAAAAATAAAAACAAATAAAAAAGGAAATACATATGCAGTCACTACAATTATTAAAATTGCAAGCTGTTTTGCTGTATAACATGTTTTTAAAAAAGTTTTTTATGATAACATTTTTACCAGATTTTGAAAGCAAAGCTGTTCCTCGCATTCTGGTTCATTTCTATCAAGCATGTATTCTTCATGTGTTCTAATACATAAGCACAAACTGTAATAAGCCCTGTGTATATTCTTTTTTTGCTCCATTAATGTTCATTTGTAACTGCAGCAGACGATTGCCTGTTGGGACTTTTATGTTTTAAGTATTTTATTTTTAATTTTAAGCAGTCCGTTTTCTTTGCTTTCAGTGTATTTTTCTGTTCATAATGTTAAGCTGTCTGTTAAGCTGCTGTTATTGTTATCATATTTGCTTACTGCTGGTGCCATTTACAGCTTCAGTCAGAGTCAGAAGGTTTTGTTTGAGATTTGTTTTTTGTTCTTCTTTTATTCGGTTGTTGTTTTGGTCGTGCTCCAAACCAGCATTGACCTTTGTAAAGGGATAATCCACTAAATCGCCCAGCCGGCCATAAAGAGCTTTTTATTTACCACACACTGTCTCCTGGCATTTTAAACCCACTCTTCAGTCTCCAACTTAGCCACGATCCTCCCACTCACTCGCTTTCGCAGCTGTCTCTTTTTCCATTTTCATATCACTCATTAGCTTGAACTCTTGATCACTAGCTCTCAGCTCTATTGCTTACACATCCTTTGCACCTTCCTCAATGTACACCTTTTACTTCCTATCGTTAACCCTCTTTCGTTTACTCCTTTTCTATCTCGCGCATCTGTGCTTCTTCTGTTTATCCATATACTTTTCATAGTACCTTTCTCACCTTCTTGTGCTTTTTCCAATCAAACAGCGTGTGTCCCTGTAACCCTTTTGAGGAATGTACACAGGAGGGGAATGTAGACAGAGATAAACAGCCACACAATAAATGTCAGGAGCACAGAAACACTACATGCCATAAGCAGTAAGTTAACAGTGTTTTGGAGTTTTGTGTCATATGAGCAGATGCTTTAATCTATGCTCAATATGCCCTTGAGTAGAAATGCCAAAAATCAAAAACATATAAATCAGAAAAATCTTCATATTTAATTGCCAAAAGTGACTTAAAATGTCAAATTACAGTTTTTAATTTTTAAATTAAATTACTCATCATCCTTTATGTTTCACCGTTGAGTTTGAATGGTTTGGATGGGGCACTTTTGTCTTTGTTTACCAGTAAATGTTCTAAAATCTTTACACCTGATCGGGAACACTTTACCTTCACACTGAATTGAGCCAGCTCTGCCTCTTATGATCCTGATTATGATGCCTTGTGTGCATCTCCTAGATTAGGTGTTTCAGGCATGTCCGGCCAGCAGGGGAGAAGGGCAGAGCCAGGATATAAGGTTCTGTCTCAGCTTGTGAATGCCTTGGTTTGTATATGAAAGAGCTGAAGATTTTGTCCACAAGGGAAGTCTGGATATTGCCGCTTAAAATGCTAAGTGATAGGAAATGATGTATGTGGAAGTTCAAGAGGGTATTAGATGTCTACTAGGTGGTGTTGAGTGTCAAGTAAACACATCTATGGATCAACAAAGAGAGGATATATTGTGCTGAAAATTTAATTAAGGGTAGGTCTTTCAGTTATTACCTTCATAGCATATATAAACATGGCAGAAATTCATTACTTTTTTTTATTAATCCTTTATTTATCCAGGTAAAAAATCTCATTGAGATTAAAAATCTCATTTCCAAGAGAGACCTGGCATCATGGCAACAAAAGTCACATACCGCATAGGTATATAACATTTAAAACAAATACAGTATCCCATACAAACATGTGTAAAATATACAATAACAGATCAAATTAAGAGTACATTAAAAACAATCACACTGAGTAAAAGAGCTGTTCTCTCCTTCCTTCATTAGTGGGCTATGGCTTAAGTTTGTATATTAGTATAATATATTACATAGTTATATTATACTAAAGTTATTTCTTTTTTTTAATGTTTATCCCTGGGATCTAAACAATCACAGGCAGAACAGCACAACTTCTCTAACTCTGTAAATCTGCAGAAAACACATGCATACTTGTAAAATAAGTGAAATGCTGTTCACTTTGTCAAGCCATACTACAAACATTTAAACCTTATGAAAACATTATCTTCTGATGTAGGAAAACTGCATTCATGCTCAGTGGGAGATAATTTGGAAAGCACCTTTGTTCATTTCCCCTAATAATGTAAGGGAATGTAATGTTTTAATGTAATGTTTTGTAGCAGAAGCCTGATACCTTTTTGCATATAACTTTATTTTTAATGGGATTCAAATACCACATAAAACCTGAAAAAGGTGAAAAATATAACATGCATTAGTGAAATTTAATAACGTATTCTACTTTTCTTCATTAAAAAATGTAGTTTTGGTCAAAATTGCCTCAAGGTCTAATATTTCACTATCCTTCCTTTTGCAAATGAAATTCATAGCAATTTGCCTCAAAAACTGATACATGAATCATTAAGATTCAGAGACACTTTAGATTAAAGATATCACCTTATAAATGCAATTACCCCTTCCCAAATCCACCTTCGCTTTTACAGCCGTGGTCTCTCATCTTGCTTACATGAAGTAATTTACTATTACTACTCTAAAATATGAATTACATCTGAAATAATCAAATACATGAAATAGAATGATCAATAGTACATTTCCTTTTTTTAGGAAATGACCTGTATGTATCTGTATGGAATCAATAAAAGAATCAAATACTGCATTAACTTTAGTTACATTGATAATATTTATTTATGGTAAAACAGTGGAAAATATTGCTGTTGCTTTCGTATACATGAAGCGGACATACCTGAGTGGCTGCAATCTAATCCTGTTTACATAAAGTGAGCCTGCTCCCGAGCAGGTTTACACTTACGGATCTGTTGCTATGACAGCAAGTCCCGGATGAGCTTCGGAGAACCGAATGATCCAAGATCACGCGAAATCGTCAACAATCAAATCCAGCTAACTTATTTAGCGAGGTACGAAGAACGGACCCCTGGTGAGATTTTGGTATTGTGTGTAAGGAAGAGACGAAAGAATAGAATTGAAGTAAAGGAGAGAGTGTGTTTACTGCATGCACACTGATCAGAAACACACATTTTAATGGACAAGAATAAAAAGACTTTTAGAAAATGATGATATAAATAATCAAAGCTGTGAAGCGGCAAAGTTAAAAAAGGTGATGCTGTTACAAAAATACTTTTATAGCTAAAACTGTCATGATTCTGGGTCCTTTTGACCCAGCATTTTGTGTTTTCTCTTCGCGATTTTGGTTCTGTTCTTCCTCTGGTTAGTGTTTACTCTGTTCTGCCCGTGTGTTCCTGTATCTAGTCCGCATTTCTTAGTTTGTGTCCTTTCATGTGTAAGTTCCTGTTTTATTGTGAAGGTCTGTGTCTTATGTGAGTGTTTTCAGTTTGCCTCCCTAGTCTCGTCATGTTAATTACTCCCAGCTGTGTTCCCACCTGTATGTAATCCCCCTGTGTTCTCTGAGTGTATTTAAGTTGTGTCTTCTGTCATAGTAGTTGCTGGTTCGTCTGTGTTGTTTCCCCTCGGTCTCCCTGTATGTATTTCCCCGGACCTCCCTGCACCGTCATTCCTGGTTTGTGTTGTTAGTTTACCCAGTTTAGGTTTCGGTTTCATGTTCACACCCCGTTGCTGTTTGTACCCACTGCTGTAAATAAACACTCACCTGCACCAGAGCTGCCGCCTTTTGGGTCCTTACTACAAATCCACACGGCTTGCCCCGCAAACCGTGACAAAAACTATTTTTGTAATGTGAAAGAAATTACCAGTAATGTTAGGTTAGGCCTGCCACAGGCTGGCAACCCTTGCACTATGGCACCTCGAATAGCCTCCCATGATGGAGGGACAGAACTGAGATAAAAAACCCAAAAAAGAAAAAAGAAATGAAACATAAAACAAAGTTTGGTTGGAAAAAAAAAGAAAAATTATTCCATTCTTTTTTGAGAATTTTGAGCTTTAAGGAACATCCCGACAGAGTAAAACTAGGATATACAGAAGGGTCTGATCATCATGGGAAAAGTGCAGAAAGGACTGGGATTAATATATTCACTCTTGTTTGAAATTGTAAAAATCTTGCAAACATCCTTTTGAATTACTTCAACATAACCTAAGACTGAGAAAGTTCAAGCAGATATGACATTCATTTCTCCAACTCAGAGCTCTGGAGAATAGATCTAATTATTTGCTTTAGGTTTCTTGAAAGCTCTTAAATTGAATGGAATTCTAATCACTTAATTCCCTTGTTATAACTGATGACACAATATAGATGTATCATCAAACTGTATGAATTTGGACTGTGTCATGTGACAGTATAATACTACTTGCGGTATGGAAACTGTGATGAGAACTGAGGATAATGCCAGATGGGGCCACAGTTCTGAAAATATGACTTGTTGAATTGTGCTTGTAAAGTGTAAACAGACTAAGAATGACAAACTAATACAGGAAATTACATCATAGAAACTCAACATCATGAAACACTATGAGATGTTCCACAATTTTGTCTGCCTACCAAAAGATGTGGATCAGACTTCCCTGCTGTTTTAGTGTAGAGGAAGACTTCTGCAAAAGTACCTGCTAGTGCCTGTAGACTCATCATTCATGCACAAACAGTATTTACAGATTTAACTGGCTTTGAGGGGTCATATGGGAGTGAGGTAAAGAGAGGACAAAAAAGGGCACACGCAGGAGGACAAAGAAGATTGAGCAGGGGGGAAGAGGATTAGCGTGAGAATAAGGATGCATTCAAAAGCTTGGCTGAGAGGGGGAACATGAGGAAGCAGGAGAGTGGGAGAAGAAGAGAAGAGAAAGAAAGAATGTAAGGGAGAGAGCACATAGACTGAAGGAGTTGAAAGCACTTCAAAGCAAATGTTAGAGAGTCAGAGAAAGACAGAGTAGGAAAGCAAGGTAGACAGAGGAAAAGCGAAGGAGAGATAGAAGGAACGTCTTCCATCCTGTTAAACACTGTGGAGTGGGAAATGGGATTTTGTGTCACATTGCTTTGGCAAATTGCTGCATGGTGCTGGCTTATAGAGGATAGCCAGTGCTTCTTCTTGACATATACAGCTTTTCAGAGACTACTGTGGAACCCAAAGGTGCCCTGCCGCAAAGTTAGAATGGGTGTCCACATCATTCCAGATAAATTGGTTCCTGAGGCCATTGTTCATGGATGCTGGTAATACCTTGGCTGGCCTCTTGTGGAAGGGACCGAAGAACAGTCAGGTTAACTCTGATAGGTCAGAAGGGACTTCAGTATTATTCTTAAACTAAATGTATAAAATTAGGGACAAAAATAGCTAGTTAGCTTTTATAGTTGGCATTTCAGAAAACGGAAAGCAGAACCATGATGTCCACAGTACATCCCTAAAAAGCAATGGCCTTAAATGCATGTTATTACCTCGTGTTACAAGTCTGTCCCACAAATGCTTCATTAGTACTATGTAATAATATAATAATATTATAATAATGTAATATAAAAACAAAGAGTGTAAGTGAAAATGTGTTTTTACAATGTTTATTATTATTTATTTATTCATTATAAAGATTCCCTTTGTTTGCTTGCTTCCACATTCCATGTTTATGACGATGATCTGGTTATGTTGAGCAGCCTCCCGGGGTGTGTGGGCGGGATATCTCTGACTCACTGTTTCTCAAACCTATCAATGGTGCTTTGTTCCCATCTCTGTCTTCTTTCTGGTGGCGTCTTGTGTGCTGCGTCCTATGTTTCTCAAACAAGTAATGCGGTTTAATAATTTATACCATTGAAAGGCGATGTTGTTTCTTTTTAATAAGGCGACACACAAACACATCACAAACATAGATAATGGGCCACACCATGACTAAAGTCAAAATCAATACTTTCTGAAGGATAGTATCACTTCCAGCCTTTTACTGTAAAATATTTTTCAAATGTCAAGGCTGAGTAGGTTTTAAAAATCCCAGAGTGGTATTATTGTTTCAGTTCAGAGCATAGATAATTAGCAAACATTAATATAAAAGGTCTTTGTTTTATCTCTTATTTAACTTTGATAAATGGACAATTACCTATATAGCGGTATTTACCCTACCTGAGCACTCAGCAATAGGTTTCACATTTTAGATTATCTATTGTTTTTCTTGATGATCGCAATGCATTTATTATGATTTGACTGATAGTTTGTGATACTTTATTTTGATAGATTTTGACACACTAATGGCCTTTCTGAAGTAGTCAGTTGGAGTAGTTTTCCATTAAGTAGAATTCCTTGCTTATTTAAGACAGTCTTGTGTTGTGTCCTTCATTTTGCTGCTGGTAATTTTGTAGGGTGCAGTTTTTTGAGACATTACCATAAGTGAAGAGATAAAGGTTTCTTTAGATCACTCGTTCAGAAGTGATCTGAAAGAATATATACATTTTTAGTGATAATATTTTACCCTGGAGCGTATTTAAAGGCCTGGTGCTAACACACACACACACACACACACACACACACACACACACACACACACACACACACACACACACACACACACACTATAGGTGAAGCATAAATATGAAGAGAATAAAATGTAATTATTATACCAATATTATATCATACAGTACTTAGCAATTTCATTATTGCAGGTATGGCTGGTGAGAGCTGAAACCACACATGCTTACCCTTTGTGCCTCTTGCTATTGATCAAAACATTAGCAACGTAGCTCAGTAATGAATTGGAAAATCAAGGCAGGCTTTCCATTGTCTCTCCATTCTTTTGACATTTTAAACAAGCCAGCATAGAACCACTGCAAACGAATTCTTGATTTATAAAGCAACATGATCCTGAGTTCCCTTCAATATATGGTACAGTTTTTTGATTAGCTTTGAGGCTGGTGGAAACATTTTATTTATTTATTTATTTATTTATTATAAATGAGTTTTAGTTTAAGTGACTTTTGATATAGTGTAAGAACAGAAAGGACAAGCAACCTTTGGTGTTTCTGCAACTGGAGGATTTGCAATGTCGATGATTTCAGGGAATGTGACTCTCAGATTCATAACTCTGTGACTTTTATGTTTTAATGCCTTACTGAAATTCAGTCAAAACCCTAAAGCGAACAGTAACAGCCTCCTCCGGTTCTTTATCCTATACTTAAACATTAAATAAAGTATTAGCATTATTTACTCAGGCTATCATAAAACAGCTTAGAAGCCGAGACATTTCTAAAAGAAAAGGGTGCAAAAATCCAGACATTACATTTTTTTATGTATACATTTTTTGCTTGTATATTTTTTCAACATATGCTGTTGTTTTCTTTAACAATGCCTATCTTGTTATATAAAATTATTTCCACTTTTTAACCATTTCTGCGTCTTTTTAGCCCATTGTTTATATTCAACATTCAGTGCTGACTTGGAGCTAAAAGTACATTCACTGTATATATGTATATATATATTCAACATTATGCACTCCACACTGTATATAAATGCCACTTGTTTTGCACATATTCAACTCTGTATATTTTATATATTTTATTATTATTATTATTATTTTATTTTATTTTTTTACTATTTAATTTGTAAAAATGTGTATACACACACACACACACACACACACACACACACACGTAGGAAAATATTTAGTATACACATCCAGAAATGCATACACTATTATATATTGTACATATATTTATTAGTTTCAGGTTGGCCATTCTTGTATTTTGCTCGTTTGTGTTGTTGTGTTTGCACATCTCTGTTGCTTGTGGGGCTCGCACACAAGAATTTCACTCGCATGTGCTGTGCCAGTGTGCCTGCACATGTGATGTGACAATAAAAAGTGATTTGATTTGATTTGATTTGATATTGTTTCCAAATTTGAATGTCTCAAGTAGTTTTATTTATTTATTTAGGTCAGTGCATGTTAATGAACATAAATGTAAAGAAAAAATTACATGAATGTAAACATACCAGATTATAGCCAAGGGCTAATTTCCATCTGTTGTCCTTAAGCATAAAAATAGACATAATAATTCATAAAAATTCATCATTCATTCATAATAAAAACTCCATCACCAAACTTACTCATACACACCATTCTGTTCCCAAATAAAACATTAAAACTATACAACTCATACATGATCACACACTTGATTTGTCCATAACCAGTTTTTAACCTTTGCCTTAAACAAATTGAATGTCGAGCATTCTCTAATGGGTTGAGGAAGACTGTTCCACAGATGGCCACCCTGGACAGAAAGGTCGTTCTGCCCAAATGCTGTCCGTCTGTGGGGTATGAACAAGTCTCCTCGGATTGAAGCTCGAGTGGTCCTGTCTGAGCTTTCTTTATGCCTAATGAACTGCTTTAGTGGTGGTGGAGCAAGGGAGTGTAAGACTTTATATAATAAACTCACTCTTTTCAGTTTCACTAAGTTATTGAAGTTCAGTAATTTATGTTTTTTTAACACATGACAGTGGTGGTGGGAAGTCGGTTTTTTGTCAAGTAGTTTTAAACTTCTTTTATAAATGTTTTCAATAGTTTTAAGTGTTGTTGGACAAGCAAGTGACCAGGACGTCAAACAATAGTCCATATGAGAGATGGTCATTGAGTAAAAATAAGTTTTTGCAACATTCATATTTAAATTATTACGTATATGATTAAAGTGGTGTTAAATAGTCAGATGCTGGAGAATTTGCTCTTCATAAGAGCTCTGTAGTAATTAGAACTTGGGCACTTGAAGTGTAATAACATCAAGTAAAATATTTGACATTGGTCATCAACAGCAACATATATGTCAAGAGCATCTCATAGTATAATAAGCAAATATAGTGACTTAAAAAATTGTGACATGTTGGGCAGTGACCCCAGAAAAGGGCAAATGGCTCCAGCAGATACCAGCAATGACATCCGAGATCTGTCTCCAGAAGAGCACTTGTCCTTTAATAACTCTTGTTATTAAACTGGCTCTAATGACTGGGCTATGACATGCTGTTCCAAAATTAAATTAGATCCTTTTTATTTTGTACACACCCCCTACTATACTACCACCAAAGCATCCTCAGACTGCCGCAGTTTTTCCACAGTTCTTAAAATCTAAATTTGTTATTCCAAAAGGTTTTCTCCCAGTTTTTTTCTGACCACTTTGTTCTTTTTGCCCTTATTAATCTTTTACTTTTTTGGGTACTTTGCAAGGGCATAGATTTGGCATGGACGGAAGGGACATGTCCCCACCAATATCCAGCTATTACTGAATTGTCCCCACCAATAATTTGATCTCTTCGAGTAAAGAAAAACAAACCCGATAGAAAAAAACGATCTGTCAACGTCTCTTTCACCTAGCGGTGCAGAAAGAGTTAAATTACATTCTCTACTGGAGTCCTACCGCATGTGACAAATATGGCCAATATGATTGGCTGTGCCTTTCAGGGAGCTCTGTTTAGTTTTGGCAGCGGCAAGCCTGCGCTGCGAGGACCTGCAAGGAGGAGGATGGCAGCAAAAAGGAAGAACCTGGATATAAGAAAGTATTTTTCAAAGAAACCTGTAAGTCACTTAAAGTCAAGTTCACTCATAAAATGTGTCCGTCACAATAACGTTACAGGCTACATTTCTAATTTTGATTGAAACTGTCAGAGAAAACGGCAGCCTCGAGCAAGCCAGGATATTAGTTTACAGAGGCTGTTAAAATTATATGTCTAACATGGCTAAGGTCAACAATGACTCATATGAGATTAAACAATGCTGCTGTGTGCCATGTCCACCAAGAGAGACTGGACAGTGTAGATGTAAAACAAATATGCCAGCAGTTTATCTCAGTTAACGAGAGGAGAAGGCATGTGTTTGGCTCCTTCACATAGTGGACATTGAGTTGTTGTGTGGGGCACCAATAGTCCATGTCTGTTGCTGTAACAGTAGTTCATGTTTAGAATAAAAAAATCCCACCTCACTGATTTGATAGGGGCAACAGTGTGCCTAAAATGTTGCATAATTTTGCTGAGAGATCTTGTACTTTGTAGTCATCTTAGATGAGTAGTTTTATGGACAAAAACCACCAGGTCATTCAGTGTTCCCTTAGTGCTAATGTATAAGATATGTTGGTGTATTATAACTGAAGTAATGTTGTTAAGTCCTTAAAGTCATATTGTTTTATTGTCATGACTGTATTTGAAGCTATTTTTATTTTTGTATGACACCTGATTTATATGGAATATGGCTGAAGTAAACGAAAGTCTAAAATACTTAGTCATTTGTTAATAGTAATTTAACATTATATAATTCACATATAAAACTATGAATTGTAATTTTAAATGGTTTAAAAGCATGTAGAATAGCATATGTAGGCAAGTATATTTCTCCTTTTTTTGTTTTTTGTTTTTAAATCAAGAAGCAAAGACAAAAAGGAAAAAATAAATAAAAAGGGGAAGGGTTCGGTGGTTGAATCATCTGTCCCCACCAATGCCAAAACCAAATCTACGCCCTTGGTAGTTTGAGATATCATTTTTCCTTTACAGACCTATAAGGCCAACATGCTGGCACAATGACATTGCCATAGTGTGGTTGTGTAGTCACTGGCATGGCAGACTCACAGTGGTTACAGAAACAATGGATTGAACCTATCACCTTCCTTCTGCCAAAGACGACATCCAGTTAAAATCTGGGCATACAATTTAATCACATACTGACAAGCACACTGGATATTTTATTTAAGTTTTTTTACCTTGTGTCCCAGCAATGACCTGTCTGATTCAGAAATACATCAAGTGTGTGCTCTGATGATTCTGCCTGAAGAGGAATGTAGCTCCACCACAAGTTTATCTGATTAGCTGTCTGTGGCTTGTTGTTGAATTATTTTCACACAGAGTAAGTAAGCTCCACAGAAGTCACTCCATCGCATACGTCACTGTGTGAATCAGAGGAAACAGCTTTGTGTTCCTCTGTCCTTCAAATATTAATTTCTCTCATCAAATTTGTCACTGGGGTGATAACTTTTAAGTGATTTTTTGCATGACCAAGAAAGGAAGTTAGAGTGAACCGAAACAATGAGAATCCCATTGAAATTTTTTTCTTCTGATGAAGCAAACTTTGGATATACCTACTCCTCACCACCTTTGCTGCAGAATCAGGCTGACTTTAACCTGGCATGCTGTTATGGCCCATACACAAACAATTCAGCCTGTTCTCATCCATGAGGTGTCAGTTAGTGCAGCTTTCTCAAATGCATGTCTCATTTATGGTGAAGGTTTTTTGGGTTATGTGAGAGATATATCACCTCCAATCCATCATTTGTTATTTAGCAGAGTTACCACTGTCACAGGCTGCGTTTTTAAATCCAAACCAAGCTCTTTTCTTAAACCTGAGTAGTTCTTACTACGTAAATGTAAAAGTAAAAAAGAAAAAGAAAAGGGAAACAGGCATTAAACCATAACCCAGTAAAAGTCTAAAACACATCATTCCCAGGATGTATGCAGGACAGGAACACCTGACTGATAAGCATGCAACTTAAGCCACCATCTCTTTTCCAAACTTCTACTGTGGACTCTAAAATGGGGTTTTGATAGCTCAGAAGAGGATATTGCTGTGGGAGGTGCATTAGAGCACAGAGACCAAAGAACACCTTGCACATGATTAAGAGACACATGGAGTGTGTAGTAACAGGCTACAAGCAGTGTTTTTGTAAAAGCATAGCTGGACAATTGAGGTATCTCAGGTGCTTCACAATTAGATTAATGCAATGATAACTAAAACAACACTATTCTGCATCACTGAGTCTGGGTAGAATTAAAATAAAGCATGCTGGACTCAGAAGATTTAAACTGAGCAAAAATAAAATGTAACAATTGATGGAGCAAAGCGAAATACAAAATAGGGGAAGAAAGTTAAAGTCATTATTGTACATTGAGCCAATTAACAGGCTAAACAGAGCAGAGAGGGTCAGAAAGAACAGTTTGCATTTCTGCCAGCAATCATTTCTACTAATGAACCATCCTTCATAGAATCTAATTGACTGCAATGTCATTCCTCAGAACACACAACCACAGCTACATGTTTAGTCAAGTAACAAATATGCATCCACATTCACAGAGTGAAAGTACTAATGAAAAATTAAATGCAAAAAGGTGGATAGCTTATGTGTCATTATGTCTGACGTAATTCTCCCTGTTTCACTTAAGGAGCCTTATGCCTTTTTACACATGAGGTTATCCTGTTATTCCTCTTTAGAGAGGGCTTTAATACTCTTAATTACACTTTCAGCATTGATTCTTCATCACTATCTTGAACCTGTAGCTTAGATTGTCCACTGTTTTGCCCATCTGAATCTAGTGTGATTGGTGTAAAGCAAGAAATTAGCTTCCTTTTACATGTGTGAATCTGCAGATAGCCTTCCACTGTTCAGTCTGTCTCGGTCTTTTCTGCATCTCAATAATACCAATGTTGATGTTATGTCAGTGACATAAATTCATTAGTTTCAGTTTCACAGGTTAAACTCATTCATGCACACATTTCTAAGTCCAAGGACATTGTCCAAGTGTGCCATCAAAATATCCCATCAAACAGACATGACTTGCAGCTATCTCTAGGGTAATTGAATTTAGCTGTTGAGTTTCTCTAAATTCAGATAAGAGAGTGTTTAAAATGATTTATATATATCTTGCTTTTCAAGAAGCTGCAGGGCCAGCCATCCCTTACACTTAGCTTTGTGCAGCTTGCTCATTTATCTCTATCGCTAAAGTAAAGACGATAAGCACAAAGCTACAGATCTCATAGATCCACTCTAACCAAAATTAAAAGGGAAACTTGTGAAACCCAAGTTGTCACTATTTGTACTTAATTACCTCTCTGAGATCAACTGTACTGTTTCAATTGTGTGAAATTTATTGCAAACATGTTTTCATTCACATTTTTTCTTTTTTAGTGATTATCAGTTTGACCCAGCATGATATATGATCACTGCTCATTAATAAGCAGCACTCTTACAGGTAGTACAGATCTTTCAGTTATTGTCACTGTACTGACTGCAGGTTAATGAGAACAGCTGCATTGTGAGATTGGTTATATTGGCATTAACATTAGTGGGAGACAGATGAACAGCGAACTGTCATATTCAGTACAGCTACAAGTCTCACTTGCTGCAGTCATGCATTCACATATCATGTATTCACTAAACATTCCTGAAACAGTGACAAAGTAGCTATTTAACAATTACACCCACTGATATAATTAACAATACAAATAATTGTATTGTTTACTAGTTACATCTCTTCACCTTTGGCATGTAAAGTGAAACAACACTTCAGCAAAACACCACATTTTGTTTTGGTAGCTGATGCTCCAGGGTTTTGCAGTTGCTTTGGTTTGCAGAACACTGGGACACAGATGTCACTCCTACCTGGGTCCTGTTAACCACAATTGAGTTAAACAATTGGCAGCAGAGTGAATAAAGTTGGAAAACCTATGTGTTCGTCTGTTCATTTGGGCGCACATATTCATAGTGTTCATCTATTCCTGCATGTGTTTTTACTTGCAGACTTGTGTGACGTTTTGATAAAATGAGAAGAAGACCCTGGTGTCTTCTTCCCAACATGCAGTGATTGCGAGTGTGTGGTTGTGTTTGAGAGAGACAGAACTGTTAATATGCTGCATGTTAGCCCGCTTTTGATATGCTGTACAGCAGCGGTCCCCAACCTTTTTGGCGCCACGGACCGGTTTATGCCCGACAATATTTTCACGGACCGGCCTTTAAGGTGTCGCGGATAAATACAACAAAATAAAACTAGTACCGGTACCGAAAAAAGGAGATTTATTCATAACACACGTGAAAAGACCCAGGAAACCCGAGTTAACGATAAAAACGATAACAAAATGACGCTGAAAACCGATAAAAACCCTGAAAACCATACATTGCACACCTGACCCTCAACTCTCACGGACCGAGGCCCGGGGGTTGGGGACCGCTGCTGTACAGGACTAGAGACAGTCTCATTTTAAAGAAATTTGCTGGTTTTGGTCAACTTTCTGTCCTTTTATTTGGAT
Organism: Mchenga conophoros; assembly: GCF_057382185.1. NCBI lineage: Eukaryota > Metazoa > Chordata > Actinopteri > Cichliformes > Cichlidae > Mchenga > Mchenga conophoros. The sequence goes on along the minus strand of NC_140544.1, from coordinate 14,511,884 downwards.
TGGTAGTTCCAACCTGTGAATCATATAACTCACCCTTTAACAGCAGCACAGACCTGCGGTCAGCCCACATTTCTCAACACATTAGCTCGGTCTCCCACCGAGGTCAGAAAGAACAAAATGATAAACCGCAAACCTGTAGATCCACAATAAATAGGTCAAGCAATTTACCAGAGACACAACACCTACTCCTGGTTTGGTTTTGTTTCCACATTAATGAGGTCATTAGTTGAGGGTGGTGCATTGAGGCGTTGAGCTAGGCCATCTACACAGTTCACCATCTGGGGCAAATGTTTATTTGAATGCACTGGCAAGTTCTCATCACCCACAAGCTCAAGACATTTGAAACACATGCACTATGTTTACTGTGTACATTTACTGTAGATTACTATTACTATTGAGCTATGCTGTGCTGGATTTTTTTTTTTAAATGATTAATCATTTTAGATGCAATTACTGACTCTCTTTAGGGTTCTTCCATTTTCATGGAAATTGTAGTGATACTCACCAAGTACTTATAGAAAGTGCTTGAGCGTCTTTGTTTGCTGTAAAGGAGGGGTCACACAGAGGTCTAAACTAATCATGAATGCCAGTGCTGCTTCTTGGAATAAGGGGTGGATGTATGGGAGAAACGTATAAGCCAAGCTGTGACTAATCTTGGACAACACCTTCCATCCTCTAAAGGAAGCTCTCGAGAAGCTTGAGAAGCTCCTTCAGCAACATCTTAGGTACTGGTTTTACAAAAGAAAACTCAATGTAATAGATTTCTCTGCCTAACCACATGCTCATTGCATACACACACAGTTACGCCAAAACATGGCTAAACTGAGAGATTATTACTTAGATAACCATACCTTCTGCTGCAATCAAATTTAATTCATAGGTTCAAGCTCAACTGATATCCATCCATGTAACCTATTGGCAAAATTTTCTTACATTTCCTGCAAGCTGCTTTCCTGCCGGTCTCCACACCAGCTCCTTCTTTCTTATTGTGTCTGAATTAATGTAATTTCTGTTGTTTTTTTCTGTGCTGATGAGACGGTCCTATAAAAAGAACCATGTAGCCAAATATAAGATATATTAGTAATGTATCTTTTAACAATGAGGAAAAAAATGTCAAGAATGTTTCCCATCACATGCTTACGCTATTTCTACTACATTTCTTTCCCTTTTTGGTGAATCTGCTTTTGTTATTCAGCTTTGTTTGAAACTGAAACACCACTAACTTTGTTTTACCCTTACCCATATTCTATTTACTTATTCTCAGAAAATCATTATATTTATTTATGTTTGCTCACAGAGCAATCAAATTCTGTTTTTGATGACAATTTACACATGCATGCACACAAAAATAGGCTGCTTTTTTGAGTGAAAAATTGCCTCACCTTTGGTAACAACACTGATGGAAAATAGGATGTGGAATGGGGGGAGTCTCTAAAGCGTCACAGTTCAACTGCTTGTTAACACAAATATCTAATCAGCCAATAATATAGCAGCAACTGTTGGAATTAATAATCTTTAATACAAATATACCTCAATATTTTATATTTCACAACTATCTCACAATTAGCATCACGCACTTGTTTTATACTTTACTCCACATATTTATGTATTGTAGAGTAGTTTTAGAAGTAGATTGCTATACTCAGATACTAATGGACATAAATAGAGGAGACCCGTTCTCTGAGGAATTTCAGTGGGAAGATCTGCCTGACTGGTGAAGGCACCAGAAGGTAAATAATTTTAAGCCTCGCTGTGCTAGAGGAAACAGAGCTGTAGATTTGTGGGGTTAGAGGTGCTCTTTTCCCCTCTTTCTCCCTATGCATACTCCTCTCTTTATGCATGTCTAACCGGAGGACCAGAGGTGGTTGCCATTGTGACGGGTGAAGTGGCCTCTCCAAATAAGTAGATGTCCAGAAACATGAGCCGAAGTGCTGGATTTCAGCCAAATAGGGAGGACTATGACTTTCCTCCAACTTTTGACCAATCACCTTAGTATCCTGTTTATCACACATGATAAAAAACCATTTACTGTCTGGGTGTGGGGCCTTTTTTCCTTCAGCTTGCTATTTAGTAACAGACCCCCTGCGTTTGTTTTGTTTTTAAACTCAAACCTTTGATTGCTTGATTAAAAGAAAAAGTCATACTCTGAGTTTAGATAGTCTTCTCTCTTAAAAGAACCCGACCCAACTCAGTGCATTTAGGCATGGCGCAAGGTATCGACTAATTGACTCTGAATGTAGTATGGTAGTTACGGTCAAACAAATTGGTTTGAATATGGGATGTTCATGGACAACCACCTCTCAAGTTTGCAGAGAATGGTCCAAAAAAGAGAAATTATCCAGCAAGTGGCAGTTCTCTGTGCTTAAATGCCAGAGGTCAAAGAAGCATGGCCATACTGCTTTGAGCTGATAGGATGCCAAAGTCACTTAAACAGCCATTTGTTACATCCACAATATGCAGAAGAGCATCTCAGAATGCACGCTGAATACACAATGAACCTTGAAGGCGATGGACTGCAGCAGCAGAAGACCACACTGAGGGTCATTCCTGTCAGCTCAGAACAGGAAACTGATGATACAGTTTGCACAGTCTCAACAAAATTGGACAGTAGAAGACTGGAAAAATGTTGCCTGCTCTGATGACTCTTGATTTTTGATACAGTCAGATACAGATGTTGGAGTCAGATTTGATCTAAACAACATAAAAGCATGGATCTATCACTTAAGGCTAAGAGGTAGCCATAGTTATATTCTGGTGATGGTGAATTTCAACTGTCTTTGAGCTTTTCAGCAAAGAGAAAAAATCTTAAGACATTTTGTAATGTCATTATTGGACATGACCCTGGTACTATTACCCTGAGTGACCACCAACAAAAAATTCAAATACACAAACACAAAATTATAATACGCCTTCAACAGTCATGCTCTCTCCGTCCTGAAAGCCTTTAGCATTGTGACCACTGGTGATGATGATACGTCAGTGGAGAAGATTTCAAGCACTGACCAGTTTTGTCCCAAGCACAGGATAGACAGTTAAAATGAATCTTATCTAGCAGAGATCCTGCAGAATATTTTTGGAACAATAACAATTTATATATGCTCCTTATCTCTTCCTCGGCAGCCCCAATACCTGTTAAACAAACAGACAAAGTAAGACATCAGCAGCAATGATTGAAGCCCACATAGAGGCCGTCTCGCTGCCTGTTCGCATTTGTTTGAGACTACTGCTGATTAGTACTCGGAGGGTTTAGATGTCAGCAAGGATTCACATGATTTATCTCCAATTCTCCTGAAAATCTGCTTCAAACACACCTGAGGTGGCGCAAGATATTTATACACACCGACAAGTGCGCCCACGTGTACAGATATGCATGCTCAACAAATAAAGACATGCACAGCCCACGCAAGTCAAAACAATTACACATACAATATGTGCTTCCACATATAACATCTGAATTCAGTAAAGTACATTTAACTTCCAAACATTTCCTGAAAACCTATTACTTTGCTGTTAAGAGGTTGGGTGTTTTGCAAGACTGCCAATAGCCTGATCAGTCATTTAACATAAAAATCCATACTGTTACACAAGTTGGTTTGCATGGTTTCACACATGCCACCAACCTGTGTGAGGTTTGTCACATGTGCTCAGTAGCCTCCAAAAAGTTAAACGGTCCTTCATGTATATGTCTTGTGGAGTTTTCCTCAAGAAAAGCCTATGTTAAAATCAAGACTGGGGAAGGGAACAGAAGCCTATGAATTACTCGCACTTAATAGCCCCATTTTTCCTCCATGCTTCCAGTCCTCCATTTTTTTTAACCAGCTTTACATTTTTTAAGTGATATAACAGGTTCTGTTTACCAGCAGGGTTGACTTAAGCCCAACACTGGGTAAAAGCCAACAGTTTTATTTGGCTAATGCAGCCTACAAAAAGCAGTTTTAAAGAAAAAAAAAACTAGGCACAATGATTTATAGGGACAAGTACTTGCAGGGTGTGTTATGGTTGGATTAGGGTGATTTATTTTAGGATGTATGGCTAACATTAAATGTGTAAACTACCAACTTCCTCCATATTTTTTGTTTAAAGGAAATCATTGTTATTGATGTGGACTTTATCCTGTGTGTGTATTGTTCAAGTAGTTTTGTCAGACTTTCTTTCGTTTTTTAAAATAAGCATTGTGTAAATTTTAACCACAGTCTGGTTATTTCTAATAGCAATAACTGCATTATATCCCTGTGATTTATTACTAATTCCCACCTCCTCACTTAACACTAATCCAACATAGCAGGTATGCAAAGAAAATGAATGCATATATTACTGGTACCTCTACAGTATTACAAAAATTGAAACAGCACATTTTGCATGCATAAAAATATGTCAAACAGAAAAGTGGTCAGTACGAGGAAGCTGTCAAAAGTATGTGACCTGATTTGTCTTCCGTTGAAATATAGCTCCTGCTACAAATGTTGAATATCATAATACCTTCATCTAAACTCAAGGAAAATACATTTTCAGCAGACCTCTAAATCTGCATGGGAAGCTTCCCCCTTTTTTCATCATAAGTTCACTGGTTAAAAAAAGTTATTAGATGTTTTCAATTTATACAATAACTTAAATTTCAGACAATTTGTACCTGTAGATATCCTGGGGTAAACGTATTTGGGTATTACATGAAGAGGCCTGGCCTCCACTATCTTGAACAAAAATGGCTGAGGTTTTCTAAACAGGAGCTGCTTTGCTCCATGATAAGCCCTATATGTATGTATGCATGCTCCATAAAATACAAAATAAAATCTGAACTGCTGGTTGAGCTCCTCTTGGCAAATCACAAAGAAATAATTCAAGTCCTTGGCTGAACACAAAACACATCAACAGGACTCTTTATGTGCTTTAGATTCAGGTTAATTTGTCAGGATGCCCACAGTGCTGCACAGTTCCAGTTCCACTTTACAGTGTAATCAACCTTTTATAATAATAAGTATAATATAAATAACATTTTAACATATATAGTATTAAAAAAATAATACTTGGCATAAAAGTGTTTATTTGTACCAAAATTATATATTTCACATAATTATTTGTAATGTATTTCGACATTTTGTTCAAATCTCCCTGTAAAACAAAATTCTTCTGGCAAATATCGTATTAGATTATAAAAGACTCTCATGTTAAATTCAATTTTTGCCACCACATGTAATTTTGGATTTCTCACTGTCTTTTTTTAAAAGCATAAAGTAAAATACTGTCTGCATGAGCCAGAATTTAGTCCTTGCCCACTGTTTGTACAGTAAAGAGATGTGATTTTTGTAGTCTCGCATGCAGACGAATACAATCAATCGCTTTCCAAACCTGTGGCCTAAATTTACTCTGCCTCTCTCCATTGGTTTTAAAGTCACAGTTTTGCTTGTGTGCATATATGTGTGTGTGTGTGTGTGTGTGTGTGTGTGTGTGTGTGTGTGTGTGTGTGTGTGTGTGTGTGTGTGTGTGTGAGTGAGAGAGAGAAACACAGCTGCTGTATTCAGACCAGCATGGAAAGATGCATCTAATATGCTATATAAACAACACTCAATTCCTCAGTTGCTATCACTTCTATTTTCTTCTTCTCTATTTGTCTCTCTTCCTTTCCCAGTTCTCATCTTTACCTCCCTTCTCTCAGTGTTGTCACACCTGGTCTGTCTTTCCATAAAATCAGTCTACATCTGCCCACTCTTTACTTTGACTAATATTTGTTTCTCTGTATTTGTATGTTTCAGTATGCACCACTTCTAAACAATAATGCACTTGTGAATATTTATATTTTTATTTAGAATTTTCTATGCAGCCCCACTTTAGGTTTAGTACATTTTGAGATTGGGTATTACAAGGATTAGGATTAGATTAGATTAGTATTTGAATATACCTGTAAATAACAAGGTTTTTGACCTTGTCACTTACAAATCCTTATTTTTCCACAATTCTGTTCAACTTCCATTCTCAGCCAAAATCCAGACTTGGACATAAGTAAGATAAGTGAGATTAAGAAAATGTTTTAACAATATTCACCCATACTTTTTTTTATTGTTAGTATGCTGCACTCTGGCAGTCAAAATAATGGTTTGCACACAAAACTAAAAAATAAATATCCTGATTGAAAGATGATAAATTACAGTTTTGTTGTCCACCCTCTTAAAGGAAAGCAAGGAACCGCTGCTGTTGTATTAATATTTTAAAATACTTTGGAATTTGTACAATTAAGCTTTGAATAAAAATTATCTGTTTGAAATCACAGTCAAATGTATAAGAGTTAGTCAACATGGTCGAAACTTGTAAAAAAGTTATAATGATTTGCATTTAAATAAATGTGCACTTCACATAAAAAATGTCCTTTGATCCTTATATGGTAACAAAAATTTAAAAAATGAAGTACTAATTGTTTAGTATTTACTCTGTATTGAAATATTTATTTATCGAACTGTGAAGTACTAATAAAAGTTGCCCTTTTGTGTTTTTCTTGTGATTGATATAAATGATATATACACACCATGTGATTCAAGTATGCATTACGTTTGCAAGAAAGGTTTTCACACATTTAAACAGTGGAATAGCTTGTAATGCGTTTTGAGTTTCACCTGAATTTTAGTGCACAGGCTCACACAAAGTATCCATTCATTTGGATCAGAAACGTTTTCTTTTATATTAAAACATATTGATTTTTTTTTCAATCTTATTTTTTTTTTGTCTGAGCTGCTGTGTTGTTTTCAGAAAGAAACACATCAGAGAGAAAAACCTTTTCTTACACTATTTTGATTATTTGAAACGACCACATTGATTTTTTTGGTTTTTTAACCATATGGGTCTGATTGGTCGGATCTGTTTATTTTCAGCTCAAAAGCTGGAATTTTTGAGCTTGATTGAAAAATAAAATCATACAAATTCATCAAGCAAAAGTATGCAGTCCATGTTAATGGCTGCATTACAAACAGTTTTATCTTTAAAATATTTTCAAAGCACAAAATAGTAAAACAAAATCCCATGTCTGCTATGTACAGTAAAGGTCTTAATTGTATTCCTGGGTCACTATATTTTGAAGAAAGCAATCCCTTTAACCTACTGCTATTGACATGGCCATACAAACTGTGAAATATTTCTGCAGGCTCAAAAACGCATTAGAAAACTAATGTTTAAAGTGACAATCTCAATAAGAATAAGTCTTTAGACTGTTAAGAAAAATATTTGCCTAAGAAAAATCTGGAAGCTTTGCATGGGTTCTCTAAATGAAAGTTTTGATCTTGATTGTTCCATTAATCTACAACTTCTGCTCCAGAAGTCAGTGTTTGCCAGCTAAACTAACTGACAATCATGCATGTGTGCATGCTCTACAAAACCATGTGAGCAGAATCAGCAGATATCCATCTTCTGGGTTGTAATCTTAAATCTCTCCTCAGCCTGTTCAGTGGTGTTGTGTACCCGCAGCCTAACTAGATTACCTGTCCAGAGCAGCTGATGTGTGTTGCTTTGTTCTGTTGCAGCCTATTCATTCTCACTGTGTTACGCTGTCAAATTACTTCACAACGCATTATCTCTGGGAATCCATCCCCACACACAAAAATATACAGAAACTTTATAAACATACAGTCTATGACTATCAGAAGAGACAACACGGGGGAAACAAAATACAAATCATAACTACGTCTCCTTCCAACTCTAGATCTCTTTTTCTGCTTCTGTCACATACATCAAGCTGACAAACTACCTGGTGTATGTGTCGGAATGTGAAACTATAAACATGAAATACTAACTCTAACCCAGTAATACTGGACTTTCCAAGAACTTATTATTATTATTATTATTATTTTTATTTTTATTTTTTTTATCAGTTGGGAGCCTTTGCCAGTTGTCATAGGGTGGAAGGCAGGGTACTCCCTGGATTGGGCACCAGTCTACTGCAGGGCTAACACATTACATGAATTTCTTGAAGGAAAAAAGCCAAGTACATGGAGAGAGCACTTTGAAGGCACAGGGAGAAAATGTAAACTCCACCCTGTAATGTCCCTCCGAACTTGGAACCATTTTAGCAATTTTTAAAAGCTCTGGGGGTTTCTTTAAGCTCATAAAGAGACCACACCGCTCCTCATCTTGACAGTCCAGGTGCTCCACTTTTGTCTCAGTATGTAGAGTGTGGTTTCACACATAGCAGAACTGCTCAATTACAGTTAGCTGGGAGTGTTGTGGGGTGGAGGAGGAGGGCTATGAAGATGCAAAAATACTTGTAGCCATAAAAAATGGGATCTGTTGGGGTAAATATACAAAATTTTTAATCCAAAGAGGAGAAGATTCCATTTGTTACAGATGTCCTTGTTCAGAAAAACAGGCAATTTCATTTGATTTATTTGCATTCTATGGAGATTACCATAAAGAGACACACAAAGACAAACCAAACATAAATTCTTGGTCTGTAACACCTTGCAAACAAAATGTTTCTGACTGACATATTGTTAATATTAAGTAACATCTTTTGCAGATTTGAAAACTATGCTAAAAGATATAAAGGAGTGAGACAGCATGTTGCTGCTTGGAAGGGGAAGGTAACTGGGTTTTGCCTCATGAGGAATAGGAGCCATTTACAAAAAGTATATATCTCTTTTGTCTTTGTTTGATCCAACTGCCATTCTGTTATCAGAACAGTTATTTCTCTTTTAATGGGCAAGAAGTCATAAAACTACTCAGTCAGGCCCATCTAGAGCCCTAGAGTAAAGTGTGGGGCTTTATATCCAACAGCTGAGGTTAGGCCAAAATTGGCTCATGCAGCAGGACAATGATCCCAAACACATCAGTAAATCTTCAACAGAACGGCTGAAAAAGAAAAGACTACAATACCTGGTCAAAGTCCAAACCTCAGCCCAAATAAAAATGCTGTTGCTCTTACTGTATAAAGAGTAGCACACACACTTCAGTAAACTGAAGCAATACTGGAAAGAAGAGTGGGCCAAAATTCATCCACAATGATGTGAAACTGATAAAATCATACAGAGAACCATTAGTTCAAGTTATTGCTGCTAAAGGTGGTTGTACACACACTGCTTCTGTAGACTTGGTAAGGAATTGATCATTTTTTATTATGTAGTACTGGTTTGGAAAACCTTAGAAGTGAAAGAAGGTTTAGAATCATGATGAAAAAAGAACCAAGTATAGTTATATAGACTCCTGTGTTCTTAGTCTGGTTATATTTATTTTTACTTGAATTCATCAGCGTAATGTAGTGAGTGTAACACTGCAGAGTAAATCTTTCTTTCTAATTTAGCAAGCTTTGTACCTATGACACCTGAGTTTAATAAAAATACATGTATATGCATATATGGAAGTAACATTGTGCCAGCAGTAAGCAGTGTGGAAGTGATGTGCTTGGGACATGATAAACAATCTGAATGTATAGCGGGAGGTGGATTTTTATTACCAAATGAATGCTGAATGAATTCGCACAAGTTGCTTTGAGAACCGGAGTTAATGAAACAAGATTAATGACAAGGAAAGGTAGAGAAAAGATGACACTGTCTGACCATGACATCAGCCTCATTAAACTGTGCTTTTTTACCATGTGCGAAACATTCTCACACAACATATCAAGTATCTCAAGGCACGTCTTATGCAACACCATTCTACCGAAGTAGAATCTTCTTTAGTCCTCTCCTCACAGTTATACACACTGGCGACACACAGGCAGTCTCGCACCGACAGAATCACATGTGGTTGTGCATATCCAAAGCTACCCTCATCTTCTCTGTTGTTTGCAGTCCCCAGTGTTTAAGCATTTGAAGTAGAATTCCTGGAAGCCATTTTAAACCTGCCTGCTTTGTACCTGATATCAAAGACACGATCCTCAATTATTTGACCATGAAAAGTCTACATATATTCAGGTGAATTCTCAAGCCATTATGTCTTGAGTTTTAATATCTAGATGATATTAAAACTTGGATGGCCCAAAGTTTTCTAAGATTCAATTCAAGCAAAACTGAGGTGATTGTGTTTGGTCCTAGTGGACCTTTGACCCCTCCACTTTTGATTTGGGACCCCTGGCAGAGTATTTTAAACCTGTTGTCACTAACTTGGGTTTTAAGATGGATAGTGATTTTAAATTGAACACTCAAATTAGGGCCACTGTCAAGTCCAGTTTTTATCACCTAAGGCGATTGGCAAAGCTAAGACCTATTTTATCTCGGCTGCATTTTGAAACAGTAATCAATGCTTTTATTTCATCTCGTTTGGATTACTGTAATGCACTGTATTTTGGAGTTAGTCAGTGTCTTCTCTCTCGTCTGCAGCTGATCCAAAATGCTGCTGCACGACTTCTAACCGGAACCCATAAGAGAGACCATATAACTCATATCCATTGGCTGCCTGTTCATTTTAGAATTTATTTTAAAATTTTAATGTTTGTTTTTAAATGTTTAAATGGTCTTGCTCCACCTTATCTCTCTGAGCTTCTTCATGCTTATGCCCCTCCTAGGTCTCTCAGGTCAGCTGACAAGCTGTTCCTGGAGGTACCCCGGTTTAAGAGGAAGCTCAGAGACAACAGGGCCTTCTCTATTGCTGTTCCAAACCTCTGGAACAATTTGCCTTAGCACATAAGAGAGGCTCCATCATTGTCTTCCTTCAAAGCCCGTCTTAAAACTCACTTTTACTCCCTGGCTTATGACAAAGTCTTTATTTTTATTAAATTTACATTTTTTTATATATATATACTATTTCACTATTGTTATTTGTTATGTCATGTGTACATCACTTTGTTTTCAGCTGAGAGTTGTTTTGAAAGTGCTATATAAATAAATTGCTTGCTTGCTTTCCCTTCTTTGTACAGTCTATCATTATTCAACAAACTGCATAGATCTGAACTGTAGGTATAAAAAATGAGTTATTAATATTTTCTGTGTCAGAAAAATTTTACACTAACTCTTACTTAGGATTCTAAAGGTTTAAAATATTTGTGTTTAAGCAGTAGTGCATCTACAGTGAGGGATATAAATTATTCAATCACCTGCTGAATTTGTAAGTTTGGTCACTTACAAAGGGAAACAAATGCCTCTAATTGTATGGTTGTTTCATTTTAACAGACAGAATAATCCTGAAAAAAAAAACATTGTATAAAAGTTAGAAATTGATTTGTATGTCATCATTTCAAGTATATAATAACCACAAATTGATTGTGTGCCTGACACATAGGTTACAATCAATCAGTCAATTACAGATACTTCTGGTCTCAACTTTTGTGTATAAAGCACACCCATTTGCAGAATCAACCTCCACCACCATGGACAAGGCCAAAGATCTGTCAAAGACATCGGGCAAAAGACTGTAGATCTCCTGAAGGCTGTAATTGGCTAAAAAAAACATTAGCAAGAAGCTTGGTGAGAAGCTGACAACTGATGGTGTGATCAGGACTTGTGTTTGTGATTCAGAAGTAAGAAATAAAAAATGAGCATCGGTCGACCTTGGTCTGAAGCTCCGTTCAAGATCGTGCCTCATGGGTGAAAGTTAGTGCGAAAAATGTGGTGGATCAGTCCAGAAGTACACGGAAGCAGCTTGTTAATGATCTGAGGACATTTGGATCCACAGTCACCAAGAAGACCACTATCAACACCCTACGCTCTAATGGATTGAAATATTTCAGTACCCACAAGGTTCCTCTACTCAAGAAGGCACATCAGGTCCATCTGAAGTTTGCCAATGAAGATCTAAATGATTCAGAAAAGGCTTGGAAAAATGTTGGTGCTTAGATGGAACACTTAGAACACTTAAGCTACAAGTTGTCAAGCAACAGCTAAGAAATCTAAAGGATTTAGAGAGTTTCTGTTAAAAGGAGCGGGGGAAAAATCTCTCCTGGGTTGTTTAGTGACCAGTTACAAGAAAATCTTATGACTGTGTTTGACAATAAGGGTTTCTCCACCATTTACTAAGCTATGCTTTACTGGGGCATCTTTCTTTCCGAATATCTAGTGTGTAAAGGCCCATTCCCAGAAACTATATTCTAGTGGCATGATGTGTTAGTAAAATTGGGTTTGTCATGTTAAAAGTCAAATTGTTTTTGCACAGCAGTAATCTGCAAAGCTGATTATGAAGGGGAAAAAAAGCTTTTTAAGTGTCTGAAACTACCTTTGTTGATTTGATGATTGGTTTATGAAAAAAAAACAACCTAAAGCTAAAACTTGTCTCAGTGTCTTTGTTTAAGAAAATAGTGAAAAGGAAGAAGAAAAAGAAAAAAAGGAAATGTAAACTAGCTGATTAAACAAATAAGCTGCTTTGGTTATATTTTATAAATACATACAGCCTACATCCTTTCACAGACCTTCAAAGAGTTGAATTGAAGTTATCAATATAAGTAATAAATAGGTGAAAAAAATGCCGAAAGAAGTTAAGGAAACCTTCATGCTATATTTAAAATGCAGTCACTGTTGATTATTATTTCTGTCAACAGATTACAATTTAGTTTAAGAGGCCTGAGAGTGTTTCTGTCAGTTGTCGCAGGATATAGTTAAAAAAAAAAATCACAGTAGTAATAATGACTATTAGTGGAAAAAATAGCATATATGCAATATGCATAATTAAACTGAAAGCTAATCCTAATGACATGTGGGACCCTATGTGCCCCGGCCCAATTAATGCATTGATGACATTGTTTGTTAATACTGCTGGGCATAAAGGAAAGATCTTCTACAGTGTGTTGAATATTACCTGCTTGTCATCAAAGGCAATCTCAGACACATTGTTACAGAAATTGTTTCATGGTGGTTCTTCTGTTACAGAGTATGAACCATTTTAAGATAACAACAGAAAATCTGGTTTTATAAGTAATATCCAAGTATTTTCTTCTTACTATTTAATATGAATTTTTAATGTTCTAGTTTTTCAAACTTCTGTTTCATTTTATTTCATGTGCCCTTTAGATGTGGTGTAGTGTTTGTTTTTGAAGTTGCTGTTTTAAATGAAAAAAAAAACCCCAAACACTTTCATGCTGTGCTAGAGTGGAATTTTGTTTCTAGACATGCTGTTTTAGCATGATCTGGCAGGGGTGATTTTACACTCTTTATTTTCTGGTTTCCTTTCTTTTCACTACAGGAATGTAGCTCTAAAGGAGTCTATTTAAATTCATATCATAGTAGGACTCACTGATTTAGTTTACCTTCCAGTGTTTCTATAACAACATGTTCTTTTTTTCCCTCTGTTTCTCTCTCAGTCGAGAAGGAAAGATGGCAGTTTAGGCTTTAGCACTTGGAACTGTTTATTTTTGCGTGTGTTCATAAGATTGGTTTGACCACTGGTCGTATTGTTGCACCTCAATTACTGTTCCTGGTCTGAAACTTTGTTGATGTAGCTATTGAGTCTGAATATACCAAATTTTATTCTTTCCCCTTCTCCTGTTCTATTTGGCATTTGTAGCATGGATATATAATAAATACAGTGTTGGGGAGTAACGGAATACATGTACTGGCGTTACGTATTTAAAATACAAAATATGAGTAACTGTATTCCGTTACAGTTACAGTTTAAAAAGGTGGTTATCAGAATACAGTTACTTTGTTGAAATAAAGGGATTACATGGTGGTCTTTTCCTATTTCATATGTTAGGCTATGCCCTCTCTATTTTTGGTAATTCCACACCGGTGGAAACCCGAAAAAAAACCCCGCATTAACAGGCTCTAATGATTGTGTCTCAATCTTGAGGTCCATCCCACCTCTACTTGCGGTCCACATAATAATAATGGATTGGATTTATATAGCACTTTTCAAGGCACCCAAAGCGCTTTACAATGCCACTATTCATTCACTCTCGCATTCACACACTGGTGGAGGCAAGCTACGGTTGCCATATCGCACCATCGGCCCCTCTGGCCAACACCAGTAGGCGGTAGGATAAAGTGTCTTGCCCAAGGACACAACGACCAGGACAGAGAGCCCGGGGATCGAACCGGTGACCTTCCGGTTACAGATACGCTTCCCAACCCCCCTGAGCCACGGTCACCCCATAATGAAATGATGAAATATTTTTAAGAATTATTGTTCAAAAAATGATTTAATATGAAGGCAATAGGCAGAGTGTTACAGGTAGAGCATTAAAGAATGTAGCCTCATGGGCAGTGTAGCCCAGTTGTAAGTAAGCTATTGAGACTTGACTGTACACTGTGTTCGTGTTTTCCTCCGAAACAATAAGTTCCGTTGGAGCAGCCTTTCAACACCCCTCTCTGTCTCTTGCTAGCAAAGTTGACCCAGACAGCAAAGTAAAGACGAATTAGCCAGAGGTCCCTTTACTACGGTTCGGAGCGGCGGACCTGTTTTATATACATGCGGAATAGTTTTCTATCCGGTTGTTCAGTGATGATGCGACGAATCCTACTTCCGGGTCTAAAGTAGTCTGCGTTTAATATGGCTTTTGTGTTGTTAACATGTTTAATGTTATGTATTTTCTTCTATTTGATCTCAAAAAGCTCCTAAAACAGTCAGTGATCCCTGTTGACCTCCCTCGGCTTTTATTACCGCTAATCATTTATTTAAGCTCAGTTTTTAAAACCTTAGGATGTAACTACAGCCCAGCCCATGCAGCAGTATATGAATGACTAACCTCGTATTGTGGATGGATTATCTCAGTTGTTCTCCTGGCTGAAGTTTGGTCCTTTTACAGCATCCTGCCATGCGATTACATTTGTTCCTGACCACCGAGAACACTCACGTTAACTTTTATCGAGTGGAAAAAAAGTTAGCTTGTTTATATTATGCTAACATAGCTGTTTCGCTAGCGGTCACGTAGCACATCATTATATACCAGCTAGCCCAACTTCAGTAACCCTACAAACGTCACTGCTGTTTAGTTTTCTGTCTTCATTTATGTTGGAAGTGATAGCAGAGCTGTACGTTTTAATTTGTTTCCAAAACCCCGCAGTCAGGACATGCTATATTGTATTTAGATAGAAGCTAGCGAGCTAACTCCCTGCTAACTTCTAACTCCGTTAAATGTCATAAATTCCGTTTTCATGGATGCCTTGATGCCAAACTCAATTGTTACACCTGGTAGAGCAGAACGCTGATCATTTTATTAAAGATGAAAGACTTTAGACAGTTTTTCAACTCTCAGTAATGCCATAGTGATCGTTTGATATATGGACCTGCAGCGGAGTTTAGACCCAGACACGGCTAGTGACGTCAGACTGAACAACTGGATAGGAGATCGCTGCAAAAAGTGCAGCCTTACCTAATGTCCACCCTACTGTTACTCATTTATATTAAGATTTAAAAATTTAGTTTGGAATTGGTAGGTATTGGTATGGTGAGTAACCTTCAGTAATAGTAATAAATCACCCAGCAATAGTATATTCATGTAGTTGTAAAAAGCATGATAACATATTAAGTAATCCAAAGTATTCAGAATATGTTACTCTCATTGAGTAATGGAACGGAATACGTTACAAACTACATTTTGGGGCATGTATTCTGTAATCTGTAGTGGAATACATTTGAGAAGTAACCTTCCAAACACGGGGGAAATATGAGAACTAGAAATCAATTTTAATTCAAGTAAAAACTTGAATCGAAAAAAAGTCTATTTATTTTCCATTAGAAAAAACTTGCATATAAAAGATTTTCGTGAGGCAGCTTTCAAAATATTATAGAAATTTCTTTTAGACAGCCACTCCTTTCCATTATACTGGGAGCTTTGCACTGGCTCAGTGTAGAGTCAGGTGTTGAGGAACCAGGGCACCCTGATGAGAAGTGGCCTACATCAGGGTGCCCTGATGTAGGCATCGGTGGGCAAGAGACAAAAATAGGGTGTTGTTCAAATACTACTACGCAAGTAACCCTGGAATGGATGTAGTGGTTCTGAATGACAGCAACATCAGGAAGAAGGAACATGAGAAACTCGAGAAATAACAAGGGCTCAGAGCAGAGCAAATGTAGAGGGTGAAGGTAACAGTGGTCCCAGTGGTAATCGGAGCACTAGGTGCGGTGACCCCCAAACTAGGCAAGTGGCTCCAGCAGATCCCAGGAATAACATCAGAGATCTCTGTCCAGGAGAGTGCAGTCCCCAGTTTATTTATTTTTAGTTATTTTTTTTATAAATAAATAAATTAGGCAGCAGACTCGACCATCAACATTCCAATTAGTAGATGACCTGCTCTGCTAATTTATTAATCCCTAATTTCCTTCGGGATTAATAAAGTATTCTGATTCTGATTCTTCTGACCTACAGCTACCCCAAGGCCATCTCTGGGAGGCCATCTTCCTAATCTGTGGAGGCTTTGCTCCATAGATTGTTGCTCTGACACTAATTAACTAATGTGACTAATCTTTCTGTCACTTGTAGAGCTTCAGGGTGTTGGACTTCAGGTTGAAGCCTCCATACATTATGAAGTGTTTTTGTGTCTTGACACTGGTGAGTCTGATTGCAATGTGTTGGCAATCTGCTTAATTTTATAAATTTGATGGCAGTTATTAGCAAATCCTCAATAATCTGTCTGAAATTGATTGCATTCAATCCCAGTCCAACTGAGCTGATTTTGAAAGAGGCCGACTCTCACCGGAGGACCTGTATAACTGGCTTATGGTTGAAAGTGGTCGTGCAGAAGTTGAATGTACTGCATCGTCAACCTCTGGGCAACCAGGTGGTCAACACATCCACCTGGTTGCCCAGGTGGATGTGTTGACCACCTGGTGGATGTGTTGACCAACACATCCACTTGTAAAGCAGTCCCTGTCAACAAACAAATTCAATGCAATTGAAAAAACAACATGGCAACCTCTACTTGGACAGAGGTTGCCATGTTGTTTTTTCTCTACTGTGACAGAGGCCTAAAGAAAGATGATGAGAGAGAGAGAGAGAGAGAGAGAGAGAGAGAGAATACAGCAGTGGGAGGGATAAAGCAGAGGGGGTAGAGTCAAATAAAAAAAAGACATTCATAAAAGACTTAGTGTAAGAAAGGGAGAGCAAAGAAAAGTCATTTTTATTATTGGGGTTTTACCTAAAATCCTCTGATATCTGCATTGCTGGCAAGTGTGGGATTTTTGTCCCTGCAAGAATATTTTGGCATGTCAGTAACCACCTTTGTGCATCATAACAAAACACACTTAAGAATGAAAGAAGACAGAGGAAAGGAGAGCAGCAGAGAATGAGAGAAGGGTTGGATGAAAGACATTGGAGAGAAGAAAGGATTTAGAGGATACACTGACTAGTGAGACTACAATCCAGGGACACACAGCCTGTTTTTTCTTTTATGAAATCTGAGTGTCTTTACTTTGAGAGAGAAGGAAGGCCCACCTCCCTCAGTACGATTCAGATATTCTGCATCCACAAACAGCCACATTTGTATTAATCATTTCACAACGGATAAACATGTCTTTTGCCAAATTGATTGGTCGGTCAATTGCACCACAAGTAAGATTATTGCATTCAGAAAAATTCTGATAATTGTGTCCCCCCAGTGTTGCATGCCATAGCTATCAAAACAAGCAATGACTATAGAGAAAGATTAAGCCTTAAAAATGATGATCAAGACATTCAATATTTGATGACAGTAATATAATTGTTTCTACCCATCTTCCTGTCTGAGTCAGGACCATTTCTGTCTTTGCTTCAGTGATATGAATATTGAATGCTTTCTCTCTGTGGGTTTCCATTTTGGTGTATAAGGTCTATAATTCCCTATTGACAGTCTGCAAAGGTAGAAGCCATTAGCAGTCATGCTGTGCACTCAGTGTGTATATTTGTGTGTGTTCCTGAGTTGAAGGTCAGGAAAAGGGGAGGCAAACACCATCACACTTGTCAATCAGAACACGACAGAGCAGGAGAGAGAGAAGGAGGTGGTGGAGACGCAGAGAGGACGTGATGTTCTGATAACTTTTGAAAAAACGAGAGAGAGAGGGGAAAGGAGAGAATACTCCAAATAGAGTTAAAAAATAGACAGGAATCAGTTCAGACAATGAATAATTGAAACAACGCTGAACTTAGTTGTTAAGAACTGCTTTAAAAGGGGACACAGCCGCACCCAAACACTCCACACTCTGTAACCCAGATTCTTTTCTCTGATCTTGGTGTCTGAGTATGTGTTTTGCTGTTTTTGCCATGCATATCAAATGCTGCCGGGTTATTAAAAACAACTTTTAAAGGTGGCAAAATGACTTGTGTTCACCTAGAATCACTGAGGGAAGTAACTTAAACACACAATAACCTTCCTTTGCAACTTAATTTTGTTTACTTGTGATTCTAATCATGGCCTAATACCTTTTGTTTAGTGTTTTTGGTTTTGTTTTTTTTTGCATTTCCAAAATAGGAGGCAGGGCTTTAAGCTGAACAGCGACATGATCCTGGATTTTCAGTTTTCCTGTGTTTTTGTCAATTTGTATTATGATCTATGCATAATATCTCTTTGCTAGTCTTAAGTTTTTTTCTGATGGTCCCTGTTTAGTTCCTTGATTTATTAGATATCCTCTTGTGTCTTTGCCCTCTGTGTCTGTGTTTATATGGTTGTGTGAGTTTGTGTCTTTTTTTCCTCCTTGTGTTTTATTCATTTATGCTCTGCCTCTCCTCTACTCCTGCATCATGTTCCTCTGTTTCCTGTTTTATTGTGAAGGTCTCGTGTTTCCATGTTCATGCTGTTCAGTTTTGCTTCCCCTGTCTCATTATGGTTATTCGTGTCAGCTGTGTTTCCTTGTCTGTTCTCATTTCCTCGTTATCCTGTGTGTTTATGTCAGGATCTCCCTCACAGTTGTGTGTCTCTCCCTGTGTTTAGATTTCCCAGTTTAGGTTTTTGTATTGCTTTTTCCAGCCATCAAAAAAAAAGCTGACAAACAGATCTGAAATGCTCATGAAATCATTTGGATCACTTGGATCTCGAGTTGGATCCCACCTGGCTGCATCTGTGTTTTTATGCTATGATTAGTCTGTATTATCAAAGTCTACAGGTTAGTGAAAGTGCTTTGGGATTTTGCAGAAATTTAGTCTCACATGTGCAAACAAAAAGAATACAGATGCACACATTAGCACACAGGCAATGGTTACAGTACCTTTATTAAAATCTAGATTGCTCTTTTTTTGTCACTTGTCCATAAATTTTGCAGGTTTATATCCCATGTATTTGTTGTAAACCAGACCTTCTGCATAAATTGTGTGTTTAGATTCATGCAGAGAATAGCTGCCTCAATCTCAAAGTCCTCAAACAATCTCTGCCAATTTCTAATGGAAATTGCTCAACCTTATATCAATTAACATATTGATTCTTCTCCAGCTGCCTCCCACTGATCTGAATTGCAATGTCTTTTTCAGGGATTAAGATTTCTGTAAAACCCACTGTAACACGCCATTATTTTTATTAGAACTGGCTCTCTCAACAGGTGTCTTCATTTTTGACACTGTGATTTGTCATGTGCTTAGTAGATAGTGTTGGTCAGAACTGAAAGATCTAGCTGCATCTCTGTTCACGTAGGGAATTTGGGCCAATGTCTCCTACTTACAGTGGAAATTCTTGGATTTACTTACATTCTTTATCTCTGTTTTCTAGGACCATTGCTCACCATCCAGCCTGCAAACTCTCCAGACCAGCTCTGCATCACCTGCTCAGCCAACCACAACCTGTCACGCTCTCTTTCAGCCAGCTTGCAGTCAGCTAATTCGTCTGCTTGTACCTCTGTCTATAGTCAACCATAGCTCAACAGTAATTCAACTGCTAGGTCCCTAGGTAAGACATTACACACACCCAAGCTTTTAAAGAAATCTTGTCAGTCATTTTGTTCTAGTTTCTATTAGAAAATAGAGGTAAGTAACCAACTATTATAAAATGAAACTGTGAGATTGTTTTATTTTTTGAGTAACCAACCAGCACTTTAAGAAGCTCATTGTGTTTTGAGAGAAAAATTGTAAATACTTACAGTGACACTACAGTAACTCTTACATTAAAAATAAATAGCTGTAATTTGATGCATTAATATCATTTAAACAGTGTCATTTGTTTGAGTATGCAGATGGCCAAAGACATCTGAGTGTTTATATGACTAATGGCAGGACAGATTGAGAAATGGATGAAATCCTTTTTATGCGCGTTGCAAATAGTGTCAAAAGAAATCGTAATAGAACTAAAGCCCGCTGCTGTGGCACGAGATATATTATACTATAGTAGAAACCTGTAGTATGAAAAACTCCCACTGGTCACACTGCAAGATGAAAGCCAAATCCTTCATGTCGTAAACGGTAGTTGGGATGCCAGACTCGAATTCCGGTGGCTTAAAACAATCTCGGTCTTTTTGATACCTACCGATGTCATCACTTTTCTGAGTACACCCAGGGGCTGCATTTGCATGATGTGATTGGACACTGCTGGAGACTTCTCTTGTGTCTCTTGAGGCATTCAGCTCATAGTGGGAAGCAGTAACCCACTATGATCAGAAGGAGGAATTTCTAAAAGAGCATCACTGCACTGATAGTTTGCTGATACTGAATACAAGCTTAAACAGGCATCTGAAGGGTGTTTACTGCAATTCTAGTGTGTGGGAAAAGGGCTCTTGTCCAAAAAAACCTACAAAGAAAAGTGTGACAGTTCTAAGCTGTATTAGACTGAGGATCAGGGACTAGCTAACATGACCAAACAGCAAGGAATTTAGCATGACATTAAACTTTTTCATTTTTTTCTGTAAAATACCAAAATATATTTTTCTATATTTTAGTTATGTGTTGATAGAAAAGTGTAACATCAAACAGATGTTTGATGTTACACTGATACATAACTGGATGAGGAACTCCACGGTGAATGAGCTCAACCAAACAAAGATAATGCAAATAAGCACTCCATTTATAGCTTTATAATTGTGTGTTAATGTATTTATCCTACACGTTATGATAGAAAGGTCATTGGTAAAGGATTTCAGACATTTGGCTTTGTATAAACGATTATTTAAATTTCTGTAATATTGCACACCTCACTATAAAAACAGAAAAGATGCTACAAAGGCTTTGCGCCCCGTGTATAACGGTAGTCCCAAGGTCACCATGGAACAGATTTGTACCCTTTCATTTTCAGCCTGTCACATGCCACTGGGTTTGAATGGAAAACCTGCACACTCCTGGGCTTTGACAGAACATAGTTTGACACCACAGCACCATGCAGAACACAGTGAAGCACAATGTCAAAAATAATGCCAGGTTAAAAGTCCATTCTACCAGCAGACATTACTTCATGACAAGGGATGTATTTTATAGGAGAAATTAGAACAAATCTGATAAATTAGACAAGAAAAAAAACTTTAAAGGCACTAGTAAAGTAGTAGTAGCAGTGAAAGAAAAGCTTATTTCTTCTTGCAGACCCTTTGGCTTTCTTGTACTGTCAACTCTATTCTAAACTCAAACCCAACTCTTCAGTACACCAAAAATTGCAATTTACCTACATTATATCATACAATTGAATGAATGAGTCCCTGAATATTTTTTTAAAGGAGCTTAAATGTTATTATTGGTCATCTAAACCCCATACTTAGGGCAGGGATAGCTCAGCAGGTAGCGTGGTCGCCCCATGATGGGAAGGTTGGGGATTTGAATCCACTGAACGGCTACCATGAACTACCCCATCATTAATAAAGTACACATTATTATACTCAAAAGGGATGTAAAGTCTGTCAATTTGAATTGTTATTTCTATAGATCAAAAGTATATTGCAGTCATAACTAGGGATGGGTATCGTTTAGGTTTTATCCGATACCGGTGCCAAATCGGTACTTTTGAAACGGTGCCGGTGCTCAAACGGTGCTCAAACCGGTGCTTAAAGAATGGAGAACACAAAATTGGTCCAAAAACCTCTCATGCTCAGCTGTTTTTTGTAAAAAGATAACAATGTTAGCCTTTTCTGCAGCTATGGGGCATATATGGTATGATTCTTGGCTGGAAGCAGTGCTTAAACAATGGAAAAAACACAAACTTTGTCCAAAAACCTCTCATGTTTAACTGTTTTCCACTTTTTCTTTGGTCATTTTAGCCTTTTTGGCCAGGGTGAAGGGAGTATCTGCCATCAAACAAGAAGACAGCCGCATGTAGCTATGACGATGTTTGCTAGTTCACCTTACATGCATTAATGTAATAACGTGGTTAGCCTACTCAACGTAAATTACACACGAACAACATGAAGCTACTCACGCAGAGAAGAACGGCTGCTGCTGCCATCATCATCCTCATCATTTCTGCTACACTGGCAGGGCTAGGGGCCAGGACTCTCCTCTTCGGGTTTTTGGGGGATGTTGCATAACAGGCAACCCACCCGCAGTAGATGTGCTCGGTGTGAGGTCTCGCAGCAAGCTATCAAATACGGCGCATTTCTGGGCTTTTAAAAAAAACGCTATGCGTCGCCAGGTGTTTCATCGGATTTGAGGTGTTACCTCCTTTGACAGTATCACAGTATCAGCTTAAAGCACTTGTTGCAGGCTGCTGAGTTTGCATATTTTGCTGTGAAGTACAGCCGGACATTTTTAATCTGTAGCTCTGCTCTAAAAGAACGTACGTACCTGGGCCTGCCTACTATTCTCGGAAACGTAAAATGATTGGCTAGAAGTGTATCACAGCTCAGGAAAAAAAAAAGCACCGAAATAAAGCACCGAAATGTGCGCTGCTTTTCGGTCTGGTTACTACCGTTTATGTCAGAACCGGTGCCATCATGGCACCGGACACCGGTACCCATCCCTAGTCATAACACTGTGTTATTATCATTTACATTGAATCCACAGAGCTAGTTGTTCAAATGCTTCTTAATGTTCATATAACAACTTTGTTTTTGCATGCATGCTCTGCAGAGGTCAACATAAACATCTGTTTCTTTAGCATGGATCAAGCTCTAAAAGCACTAGATCTAGATTTCCTTAAACAGCCCCAGTGCTTTAGGATCAATCTCAGGACCCCAAAACATGCAGGCATTGTAAGGATTGTACAGACAGACAAATGTGGCTGTATTTTACGGTGAATCTTGTTTGAAAAATTGAATACAAAAGTAAATCCTAAAAGTGGTTCCGCACAATACTTCAAGTTTCCAGAGAAAAGTCAGCTGCTTTGTAATGTTGACTTTGTTGGCTATTGTAAGTGTTTCTGATGGTACACAAAAACCAAACTATATCACTGTTTCTTGAAGAGTAAATTTTAATGTAAACATGCATAAAAGCTCTGACCTTTGGGTGAAAAGCTTTTATACAGCATGTACTGGATAATATGAAGGTAAAGATGTGTGTAGTAAACAGGAGAAAACTTGGTATTAATGGAGACAGCTGTCCCGGTCCACATGTCTTAATAGCACCCAAAAAAGAAAAGAAGAGAACTTTACAGTCTGTGCTAATGTAAAATTCATCCAGAAGTAGGTGACAGCTGCTGTGACTGTACTCGGACGAATGATGGATACAGATGTCTGACTGAATGACTCCCATGTGTGAGTAGGCGTCACTTTATATGTAGTGTGTGTTTTTTCTCTGTGTGTGTGAGTGTTTCACTATGAAGATAACTCGGATGGAAATGCATCCTTTATGTGTATGTGTGTTTGCATGTGTGTGAGTACTTGTTTGTTTTTTGGTTTATGTGACTGCAGTGGTGAAAAATGATGGATGTGTATGACAGGTATCTTCGTGGTGATGGATGGCTGGCATTTCGTATAGACGCAGCTGGCAGAGTTTCAGGTCTTGGCAAAAATGATATGACTGGGTTATATTGGTTTTCCACTGGGGGTAAATTTGAATAAACATAAAGTTAAAGTTTTAATGATGCTGTTGGAGAAACTGGGTCACGGTACTGCAAATAGTAGCAGGTTCTGGGAAAAGGGGAAAAAAAACTGCAGTAAAATCTGTCAGCTTTTTCTAGGTAAAATTTAAGGGATGGATAGAAAGTAGATACAATTTGGTAGAGATGTTTTGAAAACACTGCTACCTTTCAGAGTTTTTTTTTTTTTTTTTTTTTTTTTTACTATGGAACAAAATATAAAGAATTATGTAATAAACAAAAAAGCATGCAAATGATTCTAAGTTTACAAGATTTTTTTTGTATTTAACTGAGCTAGATTTGTCATGGCAACTTTGCATATTTTCTCAGCCAGCTTCATAAGGTTGTTAACTGAAATTGCTTTTAGAGGCTGCCCCTGCATCATAGTATTCCAAAATAGCCTTTGGAAAACAAAAAGATAAAATAATAAATGGTAAATGGTCTGTATTTATATAGCGCTTTACTAGTCCCTAAGGACCCCAAAGCGCTTTACATATCCAGTCATCCACCCATTCACGCACACATTCACACACTGGTGATGGCAAGCTACATTGTAGCCACAGCCACCCTGGGGCGCACTGACAGAGGCGAGGCTGCCGGACACTGGCGCCACCGGGCCCTCTGACCACCACCAGTAGGCAATGGGTGAAGTGTCTTGCCCAAGGACACAACGACCGAGACTGTCCAAGCCAGGGCTCGAACCGGCAACCTTCCGATTGCAAAGCAAACTCCCAACTCTTGAGCCACGATCGCCCCGAAAAAACAATAGCCAGAACCCCAGGTTTTAAATCAAATGGGATAGTTTGGTAGCCATGCTGGTTATAGTATGAAACATTTTTTGAATGAGAAGATTTATACAAACCTCTGAGTGGGACTGTAAATAAAATTTGCATTATTGATAACCACTTATTCCATCTGGCCCCAGGTTCCCTTTCAGTCAGCCATCAGAATGCAACCTAATGAATCATTCACATTTCCTTACGCTACATGTTTATCCACTAATAATGGCTGCAGGTGGATAGTGAAGTCTTGTAGTTGTAGTTGCACAGTTAAGAATTCAGCATTGAAAGTATGTGATTTCTTGGCCAGGTTTCTTGAAAAAGAGAGTAGTCCTGGTTAAATAGATAAAATAAAAAAAACTATTTTACGATGGTAATATTGAGCTCAAAATGCACTTTGGGCACACATGATTGTTTTATCTTTTTATTGTGATTCATTTTTTTTGTCAGTGACTTACAAAGGTTTAATGTCACTAAGCAACAAGCAATAAATCTTTTTTGGCTGACTTATTCAACTGAAATTTCTGACTAATGTTCACAACAGCATTCGCAGTAATGAAATAGTTTTTTATAATAATATCTAGGGGTTAAAAGTTTTAGCACCTTCAGTTATTGAGCAGTTAAACCTGGTTGACTTTAATGTGTAATTGTTCATGTGCTGCGGCCTGGAGTTACTTTCACTTAACCGCATGGATATGGAGTAGTAAAATAATCACATCTCACATTCTACTTATACTGTAACACATCGTTTTTCTTTTTAATCTGAGTGGTGTGTTCACAGTGCAAACATCATTTTTGGTACTTGAGCATCTATCTAGTGCTACTGATGAGAAGCAACCATAAATGAATATGAGTGATTATTTTTAATGGTAAGGGCTCTTCAGCAAGTAAAATTTAATAAAATGAAAATCTAAAGCTTACTTTTAATTTCCTAATTCAATTTATAGTTTTTAATCAGATATTGGATTTATTCATTTTTTTTTAACTGTTGTCCAGTTTAGGACACGGACCATTTCTATTTTTAAATCTTCAAGTTTTCACACATTTACTGTAGAGTTGTTTGAAGTAAAAAAAAAAAAATTAAACTTTTCCTTTTGTTTTTAAGGTAATCAAAATGTGTACACACAGGAAACGGATACCAACTGAGTGGATTGTAACTTATCTAGTAAAGTATTTTCTTCAGAGAAATGTTGTGAACGTGCATCCACAATGGGATGAGATTAAGTAGCTTGCTCAATTAAGCTGACTAAATCCATAAAAAGCCTTAAAGGAGTAGAACAGGTTAGCTGATCACAGCCTGTCCACAAAGAAAGATTTATTGGAGCTCACAGTACAAATTACTGTATCGTAGATTACACTCACTCATTTCTAAGCAAATATTCTTCCCACGCTGCATCACTATACCCAATCAAAAGTCCCTTTTCTATTAGTACCTACTCGGATCAACTTGTAGCTTGCCACAACTCGACTGGTTTTCCACTACAATCGATTACCAGATCATGTGGGTGATCGTCGTCATAGCAACGCGGACGAGCGTTGGCCAGTTGGTGGTATGCAGTTTGACGACGTTACATTTTAGTACCTGACCAGATTGCTTGGAACCCCAGCCGAGCAGGTACTATTTTAGTAACTGCTACCTACTATGATCTAATGGAAAACCCTAAAAACTGTGACAAGTTGATTTGAGTAGGTAGAAATGGAAAAAGGCTTTAGGCTCACACCTGCAGAATCTGACTCTAATACCTGAATACAGCATGCATTGGAAGTAAGCACACTCTGCTACAGAAAAAAAGTTTCTTACCAAATCAGTTTAGTCACATTAATTATCTTTTTGCACAGATGCAACGCTTACACGAAAGAGGTTGTATAATGTTGAAAGGAAGTGTTGAAGGGTTACATTTTCAGCTACAATTTGAGCCTGCTACATATTTATTATAATTAGCACTTGCATTTTGAAGTGTAATGATTAAGCTATTAATATTTCTGTATTTCTCCTTTTGGATTTATCGACAGCTTCTTGTTAGATTTTGGCATAATTCTCATAATTGTGAAATAAGGTCACAGATTTTTCCTTTTTCTTTTGTGGGTGCAGTGTGCTTTTCTTTTTCATTTAAGATGTTTATTCATTTATTTTTTAGTACTTATTTTGAAAATCTCATATCTTCTGCTCTGATTCAGAGTTTTCCGAAGCTAGAAGAACAATATTTATTTCCATGGTGCAGAAAGCATCTATTTTTACCCTGGCAAACAGATGAACACAAGAAATAGAATAACAGGTCTGGGAAGTTGCAGAGGAACCTGAGGGAATAGAATGGAAAGTAAGGAGAAGGGTGGGGGCACTCATTTGGGAAAAAGAAGTGACAGGTAGAGGTAAAGGAAGAGAATGAAAAGAGCACTGGAAGAGAAACAAAAATTAATGAAAAGACAGAGATAAAGGGCAAGTCACAGAGAAAGAAGGAAAAAAAGAGTAAACAGAGACTCTGAAAAACAAAGAGGAACAAGAGAGAATCAATCTGCCATCAGGCTGCCACAGCCACAGACTGATTACAGCTGCCTGCAAAATACCCTGTGGGGGGGGTGTGTGTGTGTGTGTGTGTGTGTGTGTGTGTGTGTGTGTGTGTGTGTGTGTGTGTGTGTGTGTGTGTGTGTGTGTGTATTGATTAGCACCAACCCTTTGAGTGTTACAGCGTGAGGTGTCCATGACTTACCCAATCACTGATGAGAGGGACCCTGCTCACTTCCTAGCCACCACCCCATTCACTTAAAACACACACATGCAGCAGCACACACACACAAAACAGACAGCTAAAAGCCATTGCAGCAGCATCTGGTGTGGGTTTGGTTCATGCTGTGGGACCTCCCTCCAGGCACCTGACAGTCACTAATGCTGAGCAAGCAGGGAGTAAGATGGAAGTGAAGTCACAAACATACACATAAGAAACAAAAAAGCACATACAGCACCTAACCTTGCACTTCTGTGCAAATGGTCTGCTTCTTACTCTCCTCAGTACAAATACACCTTTTAATACATACACAAAACATTTTTCTTTTGTCCATTTACTTTGACAGGAACCACTGGTGGTGGTCAGAGGGCCCGGTGGCGCCAGTGTCCGGCAGCCTCGCCTCTGTCAGTGCGCCCCAGGGCAGCTGTGGCTACAATGTAGCTTGCCATCGCCAGTGTGTGAATGTGTGTGTGAACGGGTGAATGACTGAATGTAGTGTAAAGCGCTTTGGGGTCCTTAGGGACTAGAAAAGCGCTATACAAATGCAGGCCATTTACCAACACTTTCTTGTGCTTGTGTGCTCATTCCAGTGGTCAGACATCAATTTGTTTGTTGTCAGTTATGTTTAGCATGAGCAGCATTGATGTCATTTATAGCCAGTTTACTAACAAACTAATACAATCAATCTCAGGCCAAAGACCAATTACTATTTTCAATCAGCAATTCAGGAAGGTGAGTTGGTGAAAAATAAGGGGGGGGGGGGAAGTCAGGGGGAGACTTATCATACTGGCTGGCCTAAATTTTGGAACCACCTTAAATTATTTTATCTTTGTGTTCCTAATGTCTAGTACATGTTGTGATCGTGCTAGAGACAAGTTGAGATTGGAGTCTGAAAATGCATGTAAACAGAGGACTATTATCAGCGAGGTGTTATTACGAAATTGTGTTCTATTGTATTTTTATCTGTATTTACTGTACAGCACTTTGGTCAGCCTTGGTTGTTTTTAAATGTGCTCTATAAATAAACTTGACTTGACTTGACTGACTATTAAGGTAGAGTGACTTTTCAGTTACAATATTGTTTTTACACCTGGACATACAGTGGGGCAAAAGAGTATTTAGTCAGCCACCGATTGTGCAAGTTCCCCCACCTAAAATGATGACAGAGGTCAGTAATTTGCACCAGAGGTACACTTCAACTGTGAGAGACAGAATGTGAAAAAAAAATCCATGAATCCACATGGTAGGATTTGTAAAGAATTTATTCGTAAATCAGGGTGGAAAATAAGTATTTGGTCAATAACAAAAATACAACTCAATACTTTGTAACATAACCTTTGTTGGCAATAACAGAGGTCAAACGTTTACTATAGGTCTTTAGCAGGTTTGCACACACAGTAGCTGGTATTTTGGCCCATTCCTCCTTGCAGATCTTCTCGAGAGCAGTGATGTTTTGGGGCTGTCGCCGAGCAACACAGACTTTCAACTCCCGCCACAGATTTTCTATGGGGTTGAGGTCTGGAGACTGGCTAGGCCACTCCAGGACTTTCAAATGCTTCTTACGGAGCCACTCCTTTGTTGCCTGGGCGGTGTGTTTTGGATCATTGTCATGTTGGAAGACCCAGCCTCGTTTCATCTTCAAAGTTCTCACTGATGGAAGGAGGTTTTGGCTCAAAATCTCACGATACATGGCCCCATTCATTCTGTCCTTAACACGGATCAGTCGTCCTGTCCCCTTGGCAGAAAAACAGCCCCATAGCATGATGTTTCCACCCCCATGCTTCACAGTAGGTATGGTGTTCTTGGGATGCAACTCAGTATTCTTCTTCCTCCAAACACGACGAGTTGAGTTTATACCAAAAAGTTCTACTTTGGTTTCATCTGACCACATGACATTCTCCCAATCCTCTGCTGTATCATCCATGTGCTCTCTGGCAAACTTCAGACGGGCCTGGACATGCACTGGCTTCAGCAGCGGAACACGTCTGGCACTGCGGGATTTGATTCCCTGCCGTTGTAGTGTGTTACTGATGGTGACCTTTGTTACTTTGGTCCCAGCTCTCTGCAGGTCATTCACCAGGTCCCCCCGTGTGGTTCTGGGATCTTTGCTCACCGTTCTCATGATCATTTTGACCCCACGGGATGAGATCTTGCGTGGAGCCCCAGATCGAGGGAGATTATCAGTGGTCTTGTATGTCTTCCATTTTCTGATGATTGCTCCCACAGTTGATTTTTTCACACCAAGCTGCTTGCCTATTGTAGATTCACTCTTCCCAGTCTGGTGCAGGTCTACAATACTTTTCCTGGTGTCCTTCGAAAGCTCTTTGGTCTTGGCCATGGCGGAGTTTGGAGTCTGACTGTTTGAGGCTGTGGACAGGTGTCTTTTATACAGATGATGAGTTCAAACAGGTGCCATTCATACAGGTAACGAGTGGGGGACAGAAAAGCTTCTTACAGAAGACGTTACAGGTCTGTGAGAGCCAGAGATTTTCCTTGTTTGAGGTGACCAAATACTTATTTTCCACCTTAATTTACGAATAAATTCTTTACAAATCCTACCATGTGGATTCATGGATTTTTTTTTCACATTCTGTCTCTCACAGTTGAAGTGTACCTCTCTCTGGGGACATCTCAGGCCCTCCAAGGTTTGGAGGCCTATCTCCACCCACCACCACTTCCCCTGCCAGTGGCGGACTCCCTCAGGCGTCAGTGCGTTGGTGGTTCTTTGTGTCTGGGGGTGGGCGTCCGGGTACACACCGGCTCACTCCTTGGCGGCCGCTTATCGGGGCCTGGAGCCTGGGGCTCGCTTGGGCCACTTCGGAGGTGGGGTGCCCCCGGCCTCTCGGCCTGGGGCTCGGTCACTCAGGCACAACTGGCTGCCGGCGGAGCTCACGGGTGCGTCACTGCAACTCCCCCTGGCTTCTGCTCCGCGGCTGCTGAGTGAGCCCTCATCTGGGACTCTCCTCAGCTCTCACTGGAACAGTGGCGCGGCTGCCCCTCTGTTGGTCTTCCTTGGTCTCTTGTGTTCTGGGGGCCTCTGGATGTCTGGAGCTTTGATCTCCTCCATACCTGCTTCATACCCTGGAGGACGGGGCTGTGGCTCCCCACACTCCCTAGCAGATCGTTACATGGAGAAACCTTTGGAATGCAAGCATGCTGATCCACACAGGTATGCACACAGGTGTACACACGGGTATTCACAGACGCGGACTACAGCTTTCTTGGCTGCTGCCTCAAAGCACATTGTGCGCTGTCTATCTTGCGTGCTGCACAATATCGTTTATTATTTAGTATCTACTGATATCTACTGCTAGCTAGTTTATTGTGATGGTGCCGTTTTTTTTATTATGTTGCTCTTTGTTGTTTGCTTTCTCTTCTGTTTTTTTTTCTCCATACAGGTGACCCAGGTGTTTTTTTTTGTTTGTTTGTTTGTTTTTTTCTTTCTTCCCCCCCTTCTCACCGTCTCTTCTCCCCTTTGGTTTTCTTTCTCTCCCTCTCTTTCTTTCATTCTTTCTCCCTGTCCTATCCCCCAGTCATGTCTGTCCCGTTTGTAGGTCAATCAAATGGACCAATATGGCAAGGCCACGATGATCCACTTGGTAAAATAAATCCGCTTGGCATCTTTCTTGGCCTTAAGACAACAATTCTGATGGCTAAAGATCCAAACGGGACAAAAAAAAAAAAAAAGAAGTGTACCTCTGGTGCAAATTACTGACCTCTGTCATCATTTTAAGTGGGGGAACTTGCACAATCGGTGGCTGACTAAATACTCTTTTGCCCCACTGTAAACCTGAAACAACAGAGGGAGACAGAGATGGAATTGATCAGATTCCCCGTGAAGTGTACGAGTTCAGATAAAAACATGGTGCTGTGATCATAAATCTCTGCTCCTGCTAAACGTGATGAACGGATGGACCACCAGGATGCAGGTTTTTGACAGGAAAACAATATTAAACAATGCCATAAATAATGTATGAATGCATGTTATCTTGTTATCTTTTCTTGACTCTGTTATCACTTCTACTTTTGCTCCCTAAGACAACACATAATCTACATGACAGCTAACCATAAATGGTACAACACCTTGTTGATGTGTTCGCAGTTTGACTGCAGTGTAGGTAAATAAATAGAATAATGTTTCATGTCTAACGCATTTATGCTCACAGAAAATTCTGTCACACAACATCACAGGCTGGGGCACATTGATAATCCAGAACTAGATCTTATTTAAATGCCTCTTAAACAGCAAGAGCCTCAGATAAATATTTCAAATATAAATGTAATGAATGAGTGCTTGTCCTCTGTGATGTACCCAATGATAAGATTGCTCCAATTATGTTATCATGGATGAGTGGTGTGTGCTTCAGACAGTAGCTGCATTGCTGCTCTTCTTCTTGTTTGGCCCACCAGTAGCAGTAGGTGGTTTAAGACTAATGGGAACAATATTATGATGTCTCACAAAGACACTGTCATAACACGTTGAGCAGTTAATGAGTCTCATTCTGAGAGAGTTGATGAAAGAAAATATATTATAATGAGAACATTAATATTATTATTGTAATTAGATGTCTGGCATGAGGCATTAACCTTTTATGTCTCATATTTACTTCATGTTTATGCTAGTTAGATAATAGTAGAAATGGAAGACTGAAATATCTTGACAGCTTTCAAATGGCTGTAAATGAAATTTGTCAAAGATATTCAAAGCGCCAAGAGGATCCATATTCCTCACGTCTGACTATTCTGTGCCTTTTTAAGTCCCCAGAACATCATTTGGATTGGTTTAGAGTTTAGAAGTCTAGGAAGTGTGTTACTGAAATGAATCTATCAGATCACTATTTCCTTTTAACTTAATTCCTAAATCTAAATCTTCTCTTATTAATTATTTATTAAGATATAAGAGCTAAAAAAAATAAGCAGACATGATTACCGTGAATATGCAAATACTATTTAAACACTGTGTTTGAGGTATGTAGTGTTTTCTGTCATTTTTTTCTGCTGTTACAAAGGTATCGCAGATCATGTGATTGGACCATGTTTCATAGGGTTAGTGTAAATATCTGTAAAAAGAGTCTTTTCATATTCTGCTCAGCTTTGCAAATATTAGTGGTGATTAGTGTTGCAGGGTAAAGAGCGACCTGATTGAATTTGATCAAATTCCTCCCATCATAATTTTCATTACAGTAATTAGTGTGGGAAAGTAAAGCAACAACAGCAAAACATTGTGGTTTTAATTACACTAGAGTGGGAAAATTAGCTCTTGTTTCAAAATTACTGAGCACACCTGACTGACCTGTATGAATCAGTATTCAGTTTGTTGACAGTGGAGAGTACAGCATGATCAATAGGAGCATAGGAGACTTGAAGGGGGAGGGGGGTCCTGAAAGCACATTTTAAACAAACACACTAGGTTGCTTTGCCATATAAAATCTCATGTTGATAGATACAATACATAAGATTGTCAGACTGATGTAGTATATTGTTTTGCCTTAGTCTAGTTGTCATATTATGATAAGATTTTTTTTTAATGGCACTAACAGAAGATCACATATCTCTCCAGTTTTCCCTTGTCTTTATTGTTTGCCTGTAAATTTAAAAACTCATTTAAAAATTAATTTTTTTAATTTAGGGCACTACATGGTCAAGTGTCTCTGAGCTCATGTATTCTGATGTATTATTTATATGTTCTAATTTGTGTTTTCTTGCAAAACACTTTGTGATTTATAAGTGCTATACATATAAATATTTTTTTTCTGCTTGCTTACTTACTAGATCAGGAATGTTAAACAGTGGTTTGTCAAAAGTCAGATTATGGGTGCTGTAGTTATCAAGTGGCCTTGGTTGCTGTTGTATTCTTTCAACAGTTCTCTGTCCTTTGGTGCAGATGATTAGCTTTCTCCAGAAGTAGCTCAGGCAGTCATAGCACCTGTTATAAAGAATTAGATGATATTACAGAGAAATACAGTGATTCACTTGCAGTAGCATATACTCTGTTTCCTCAGATACTTTGTGATAAATAAATTCTGACACTGATTAGGCCATTTCACTGGATACATATATAGAGAAAATGCTGTTATTTGAGTTTCTAACTTAACTGATGTCAACCAGCCTTGTATGTTTAACTTAAATTACAATAACTCACTGTGAGCTGAAGACAACACAACCCGTGTCTTCTGCTAGGATTAGGTAGACAAATCACTGACTGTGAAAACATAGATATATATTTCCACTAGTTAATATACTAAATTTTTATTTTTTTTTAATTTTGGGAAAATGTATACTCCAGTTCCAATAAATTAGTATTGCTTGCATATAATTGTCACTCCACTCTCGTACATCACGAATTTTAGTACAGTTGTCTTTCCCCCACTGACAGATTTCATCGTCGTTTCTGCATTTACATTTACGGAGTCACCCCTACTAGGAAGGAAAAAAAGAAAAAAGTGACATAAAAAGAACCACATAAAGTATAAAGGATATTTCATTTTTTTATGAACTGACGTGAACGACTCAGATGATGCAATATAAGCAAACTGTCTGCTTTATTTTAAGTGCTTTGAACAGAGTCTTTGATTGATTGATACCGTAGTATAGTATGTCAGCTGAGTTCAACTTGAAGTGCATCAGTGATACAGAGTCTGAATCAGTAGGCTCAGGCTGCTGATATACATATTTACATATGTAGGGCCTTGACCCATTGTTGTGATCTGTACGCTCGAGTGGGATGGCCTTCGTTGTCCTTCAGGAGGTTTGCTCACTGGTGCATCTTTATTTATAAGGCCCTGCTTGGACAAATGCCCACCTACATTTGCGATCTGCTCACACGGAGAAGTACTGTTTCTTACAGCCTGTGTTCAAGCGATCTTTTATTGCTCAATGTTCCATTTGCCAGAACTGAACTGGGAAAGAGGGCTTTTACTTATGCTGCCCCTTTCACATGGAACATGATGCAAAAAGACTGGAAGATAGCAGATCTTATTTCATTAAATGCTTTTAAGTCCAGATTGAGAGAGCCAGAGAAAAATGTTTTTAAAATGTAATTGTTATTTATAATATGTATGTAACTTTGTAATTTCAACGTGTTGTCGCCTCTTGGCCAGGACTCCCTTGCAAAAGAGGTTTTTAATCTCAATGGGACTTTTCCTGGTTAAATAAAGGTTAATAAAAAAATAAAAATAAAAATACATAATTTTCACAAAAAAATGGCAACACAGTGGCATGGTAATACTGTTGCTTGATAGCAAGAAGGTTTGATCCACTGTCTGGCCAGGGCCTTTTGAGGCTTCTGGAATTTGCATGTTCTCCTTTTGTCTGTGTAAGCTCTCGCTGAGTACTCTACTTCCTCCCACAGTCCAAAGACATCTGGGATTAGGTTAAATAGAGATTCTGAATTGCCCGCAGGTAAGAATGTGAGTGCAAATGGTTGTCTGTCTCTTTCTATATTAGCCCTGCAACAGACTGGTGACCTGTAGAGGGTGTAGGCTGCCTCTTACTCCATGGCAGCTGGGATAAACCATGAATTGGATAAGCAGAAGAAACTGAATGAATGGATGGATGGACAAAAAGATGACTGTACAAGACAATTGCCTGTTCTTTAAAATGTATTTTCTGTAATGAGCTAATGTAAAGCATCAAAACATTCTGACAGTAATCTAAGTAATTTGTCTACAGCTCTTATATAAGAACAGTCAACCATTTTCAGCTGCGTGGTTTACTGATTTTTTTTTTTCAAAGAACTAAACTATGCATATAATATCTGAAAAGTAATACCTCAGTTACCTCAGTTACCTTAGTTTTACCAAAAAAACAAAAACATGATAACACTCGCCAACTAGGAAGCCTGATGCAGGTGCTTGACCTTAGCGCCGGCTCCCATTCAATTTATGTTTTGATGCGCCAGTGCAGACATTGTGTGGGTGTTTTGTTATGATTGTAAATGATATGCAAAATCATGCAGATAAACATATCAGTAGCAGCCTCCTGATTTACGTGCTGTAATAGTGTTTTGTTCAGACAGAAACATACATGTAAGTTTTACTGTTTATTCTCTGAAGTGTAGCCAGAGCAGTTTATCTGATTGCACATTGTTCTGTATGTATAACAACATATGGCTAATAGTTTTGGTTTGTCTGTAGCTCTGCTTGTGTTATCAGTCACATGCTCTAGCAGTTCATACAAAGAGGAACCATGTGGCTTCAGCAACAGAAGTTGATGGCCATTAAGATTTCTCTCTCACTTAGCAGTACAGACTGCAATTGCAGTACACATCTCTCATATGTTGGTTTTGTTCATATTGGGTAAAGAGGGGTTTTTAGGATAGATCTTATATACTCATGAGGATTGTTTAAGTTAACCGACTTGAAAGTAGTGACATTAATAATCTTCTCAGGACGGAGAAAAGATCAAACTTGGAGTGGGCTGAGACATAGCAGCAGTTGTAGTTCCAAACTTCTGGCAGTAATGCCAAACATGCTGCTTGCTAATCTAAGGTTAGTTGGAGTGCTGACTTATACAGACACTCTTCTAGTGTCAAGCAACCTTTAACCCACTGAATATTTATGGAGGTCTTAAAGCATTAGCAGTCACAACAATTATGCATTCTAACAATGCAAAAGCACAGTTCTAAATATAAGAACTGGATCATATGTGAAAGAAACTCCTTAAAACACAAAAGTTTCTGAATATTTTTCATAACTTGCACAACCATTTCTTTCATTGATCCTGCAAAAGAGAATACTTAAAACCATTTTGCTCATGGGAACATTTTGATATTACAATTATATATCACCTTGGAGCTTTGCTTTTAGGTAACAGGCATTGTTATACTGCCTCTTAATAATGTGAAAATATAACATTGAACCCTGAAATAATTAAATATTAACCTATCTGATTTTGTTTTGCTCATTTTTATTCAGGTCTGTTGGCCCTCACAAGTCAACTAAAATATGGCACGCATAGATTTTACACAAAACCCCAGGATAGTCCATTCTCTATATGACAATTAACCAACAGTACAATAGTGTCCCAAACCCCCAATTATTCCTAAAACAATATTTCTCTTTGACAAAAGCTGTAAATTATAACTTCAAAGAACCACACACAGACACAAATATGTAAACAACCCCATTTCCACAAAAGCTTTGCACTGTATAAAATGTAGACCAAATGAAACTATAAAACCATAACAGAAGATAGAAATAATATCATACGAGTAAAAATAGATTATTTTGAGTTTAATGGCAGCAAAGCATCTTAAGAGAATTGGATCAGGGCTATGTTTACCACGGTGTATCATACCCTCTTTTTTTTTAACAACAGCCTGTAAATGTTCTGGAACTGAGGAGACGTTTGGAGAGGAATTTTGTCCTGTTCTTGTCTGATATAGGATTTCTATATTTTATTGTTAAGAAAACATGGGTTTAAGAGATTTTTATTTGCGGTCCAGTAATTTCAGTGGACACGTGTCTGGGCTGATGCTTACTGATAACTAAAAGCACCAGTTGCTCGGATTTGTCTGCTGATTCAAAGATATCCGGGGAACCGTACAGCGCTCTGACTACTGCATCCAAAGCGTTTATAAAATCAACAAAAATGTTATTCAATGCACTGTTCTTGCAGTCGTACTAGTATAACGATCATGTCCACAGTGGATGAAAGACTGGAAGCCACACTGGCTTTCAGGAAAAAATTCTTGTAATATATATTTCTGAAGGTGACTGAGGATTTTGGCTACAGTAGCAATTTAGCAGCAACAGCAAGAAGGTAAATTTCACAATGGTTTCCACAGTCTGCACAGCGCACAGTCTTTTTTTGTTTGTAAATTGTGAAGATTTAAGCATCCTCGTATCCTTGTTTTTTGAACAGCTGGAACAGTTTTCCATGCTCCCAGCACTTGTTGAAGTATTTTCTATCTTTCCGACCACTGTGTGTGGTCAGAAATGGGGTTCAGATCAGGTGAACGAGGTGGCCATGTCATTAGTTTTTCTTCTTTTATACCCTTTCTTGCCAGCCACGCTGTGGAGTACTTGGACGCGTGTGATGGAGCATTGTCCTGCATGAAAATCATGTTTTTCTTGAAGGGTGCAGACTTCTTCCTGTACCACTGCTTGAAGAAGGTGTCTTCCAGAAACTGGCAGTAGGACTGGGAGTTGAGCTTGACTCCATCCTCAACCCGAAAAGGCCCCACAAGCTCATCTTTGATGATACCAGCCCAAACCAGTACTCCACCTCCACCTTGCTGGCAACTGAGTCGGACTGGAGCTCTCTGCCCTTTACCAATCCAGCCACGGGCCCATCCATCTGGCCCATCAAGACTCACTCTCATTTCATCAGTCCATAAAACCTTAGAGAAATCAGTCTTGAGATATTTCTTGGCCCAGTCTTGACGTTTCAGCTTGTGTGTCTTGTTCAGTGGTGGTCGTCTTTCAGCCTTTCTTACCTTGGCCATGTCTCTGAGTATTGCACACCTTGTGCTTTTGGGCACTCCAGTGATGTTGCAGCTCTGAAATATGGCCAAACTGGTGGCAAGTGGCATCTTGGCAGCTGCACGCTTGACTTTTCTCAACGCTTGATTGTTCGATGATCACGCTTCAGAAGCTTTGCAATTTTGAGACTGCTGCATCCCTCTGCAAGATATCTCACTATTTTTGACTTTTCTGAGCCTGTCAAGTCCTTCTTTTGACCCATTTTGCCAAAGGAAAGGAAGTTGCCTAGTAATTATGCACACCTGATATAGGGTGTTGATGTCATTAGACCACACCCCTTCTCATTACAGAGATGCACATCACCTAATATGCTTAATTGGTAGTAGGCTTTCGAGCCTATACAGCTTGGAGTAAGACAACATGCATGAAGAGGATGATGTGGATAAAATACTCATTTGCCTAATAATTCTGCACTCCCTGTACTTGTACAGGCAATCAATTCCAGGAGCTGTAGTCGTATGTGCATATGTCTGTGTAAGCTGGCTGGTAGCACCAACTGTTTCTTCAAAGCTTGGGTCATCAGTTTTCAGAGGGATTAAAGCTGC
The DNA here is from genome assembly GCF_057382185.1 of Mchenga conophoros. Classification (NCBI taxonomy): domain Eukaryota; kingdom Metazoa; phylum Chordata; class Actinopteri; order Cichliformes; family Cichlidae; genus Mchenga; species Mchenga conophoros. Next base: position 14,473,624 of record NC_140544.1, on the reverse strand, counting down.
TGTCCCAGTTATAAGCTGACACACACACATGTGTCTAAGGCCATGTGAAATTATCCAAGGCTACGATGGTGAAAAATACACACATTTTGTAGGCTTGGGAATGTCAGTGTGTGCTCTTATATTTCTTATATTATTGGACATAAATCTCTTCAGTTTCTGTGTGTGTTATCAGTAACTTTTGGCTCCAAAAATTCTGCATAATTGAATTTCCCCATTTTAAAAAGAAAATTCAGATTTAACTTTAACACATAGTCTAAGGTCGGGGTTAGCCAAGTTATGGTTTTTATTGGAAGTTATGGTAAGAATCATTAAAGTTTAATATCTTCTCCATGTGTATATGTGTGACATATAGAGACTGTACTTAAAGGACTGTTTCCTTAGGTCACAATCTGTGTATGTGTGAATGCACATACTTGTGTCCTGCACTGCAAAGGCATTTTCATTGTTGTCTTTACTGATGTGTACCACATTTTGTGAAGTAATAGGATCAAATAATATTTGGCGTCAAATTGTTTTTTCATTCATTTGTTTAGTTTTTTGGTCTGTCTTTCTACTCCATAACTGATTACATTAACCAATAAGTATTTAAATAATTTACTGCTTTTGTCTCACACATGATCACTTCAATGTACTTCAATATATGTCTTCACTTGACAACAAGACAAAGTTTTGATCGTGCAAATCCAATGGCATGACTAAAAACGTGCTAGCTTTGCTTTGGATCTATTCTGCAGGGTTTTTTTTTTCTTCCACTTCAAATTCCAGAAATGAGCCTTGAATCATTCTTGTGTGGGTACTTAGCATGTTTTCCATAAAGCAGAGGTATTCGATTGCAAAGGATGCTGACTCAGCACCGCCATGGGCCTACTGTGGATCTGAAATATTCATGGTGCCTCAGATACATTTTCAAATTAGTAGAATGCCTCTAGCATTAATGGACCTGTCCAGAATCATGAAGAATACAAAGAATGCTTAAGTCTGTGTGTTATTTCAGTGTAGGGGTACACTCGCGTGTTCATAGGCGGCGATGCTTAATTCTGCTGTGTTGCATGTTTGCAAGCATCAAAATACAGTGGGGCAAAAAAGTATTTAGTCAGCCACCGATTGTGCAAGTTCCCCCACCTAAAATGATGACAGAGGTCAGTAATTTGCACCAGAGGTACACTTCAACTGTGAGAGACAGAATGTGAAAAAAAAATCCATGAATCCACATGGTAGGATTTGTAAAGAATTTATTCGTAAATCAGGGTGGAAAATAAGTATTTGGTCAATAACAAAAATACAACTCAATACTTTGTAACATAACCTTTGTTGGCAATAACAGAGGTCAAACGTTTACTATAGGTCTTTACCAGGTTTGCACACACAGTAGCTGGTATTTTGGCCCATTCCTCCATGCAGGTCTTCTCGAGAGCAGTGATGTTTTGGGGCTGTCGCCGAGCAACACGGACTTTCAACTCCCGCCACAGATTTTCTATGGGGTTGAGGTCTGGAGACTGGCTAGGCCACTCCAGGACTTTCAAATGCTTCTTACGGAGCCACTCCTTTGTTGCCCGGGCGGTGTGTTTTGGATCATTGTCATGTTGGAAGACCCAGCCTCGTTTCATCTTCAAAGTTCTCACTGATGGAAGGAGGTTTTGGCTCAAAATCTCACGATACATGGCCCCATTCATTCTGTCCTTAACACGGGTCAGTCGTCCTGTCCCCTTGGCAGAAAAACAGCCCCATAGCATGATGTTTCCACCCCCATGCTTCACAGTAGGTATGGTGTTCTTGGGATGCAACTCAGTATTCTTCTTCCTCCAAACACGACGAGTTGAGTTTATACCAAAAAGTTCTACTTTGGTTTCATCTGACCACATGACATTCTCCCAATCCTCTGCTGTATCATCCATGTGCTCTCTTCAGACGGGCCTGGACATGCGCTGGCTTCAGCAGCGGAACACGTCTGGCACTGCGGGATTTGATTGCCTGCCCTTGTAGTGTGTTACTGATGGTGACCTTTGTTACTTTGGTCCCAGCTCTCTGCAGGTCATTCACCAGGTCCCCCCGTGTGGTTCTGGGATCTTTGCTCACCGTTCTCATGATCATTTTGACCCCACGGGATGAGATCTTGCGTGGAGCCCCAGATCGAGGGAGATTATCAGTGGTCTTGTATGTCTTCCATTTTCTGATGATTGCTCCCACAGTTGATTTTTTCACACCAAGCTGCTTGCCTATTGTAGATTCACTCTTCCCAGTCTGGTGCAGGTCTACAATACTTTTCCTGGTGTCCTTCGAAAGCTCTTATATGATTTTTAGCAGCTGTCTAAAGAGATTAGACATTAAGTGACCAGGAAAGAAAGAGGTTCCTGAGATGTGTATCTATTGTCGTTTGGTTGTATATAGTGTGTACATTAGTTTTCATTGTAAATAGCCTTGTAAATAGCACTGCAACAGAAGGGGTGAGCTGCCTTATTGTTTTTCCTTGCACTGTTTTCTCCTGTTTATTTCAGTTAGGGAGTTAGGTGTAGCGCTTGTCTTTTGTTTGATATTTGATTTCACATAGGGTTGTGGATAACACCTCCTCCTGACTTAGCTTGTTTTGTTTGTTATTTTGGCCTTTGTTCACCCCGGAGCTTCATTTTTGCAGTGCAGAAAAATAAATCACGATTCACTAAGAAATTGGTTTCCCTTTGTGTATGGTTTGTGTTGCGTTCCTGTACCCCTAGACTGGGGCGTAACATAAAGTGGGGGCTCGTCATTTTTTTTTTCTTTTGCCATTCTTTTTGCTCATTGTATTTTGTGGGTTGTCTGCAGTTTTTGGTTGGCGGTTTTCTTGTAGTGTTGGGGGTGATCTAGTCACAATGACTTTTGATGTGGATGATTTTGCACTACAACCCACCGTGGATAAGTTGGATCGATGCACAAAGGCGGATTTGTTGTTGGTGGCAGATTTGTTTAATGTGGGTGTGCCTTTACATGCTAAAAAGGCAGAAATTAAGCAGTGCCTGACAGCTCAGCTGGTGGATAAGGGGGTTTTTGCGGAGTCGAAACCTCGGCCGGTTGAGGCGACTGGAGGTTTGGTGGTGGATGCGGGAGCAGAAGCTGCTGCAACCATCCCAAAAGCTCCCAGTGGACGGGTGTCGCCAGGGGCGGAGGCTCCTGCTGCCATTCAGATCCCAAACGTTAGCCCAGCCGGACAATCAACAGGATTGGTTACGGAGGATCTTGGGCTCGCCCTTCGCCTGAAAGAGGTGGAGCTTGCGACTAAGTCCAAAGAAGTTGAGCTTATGCATCTCCGCATAAGGGCTATGGAGCTGGATCCTTCCCGGCAGCGCAATGTTACCTCTACCCCAGTGAGTAAAGTTGTGAGTAAATCTTCTGATTCACTCTCCTCTGACCAATTTGATGCTAGCAGGCAAATTGCTTTAGTGCCACCTTTCAGAGAAAGTGAGGTTGACTCTTACTTTAATGCCTTTGAACGCATCGCAACCACTTTGAAATGGCCCAAGGATGTGTGGAGTTTGTTGCTGCAGTGTAAATTGGTGGGGAAAGCACAGGAAGTGTGTGCGAGCTTGTCTATTGATGACAGCCTGGATTATGAAATTGTGAAATCCACTATTTTAAGGGCTTATGAGCTAGTTCCAGAGGCATATCGCCAGAGGTTTCGGTCGTGTGAAAAATCTGCCAACCAAACACATGTAGAGTTTGCCAGGGAGAAGACTCTCTTGTTTGATAAGTGGTTAGCTGCAAGTAAAGTGAAGGACTTTGCTCAGCTAAGAGAATTGGTCCTGCTGGAGGAATTCAAAACGTGTCTTCCAGAGAATGTTGTTGTATATATCAATGAGCAAAAGGTGGATTCGTTGTCTAAAGCTGCTGTTCTCGCAGTTGAGTTTGTGTTGACCCATCGCGTTGCGTTTTCAGCTGTGCACCGTGAATGTGCCCCGTTGTCGAAACCTGCGAGGAGTTTGAGGGTTTCTCCTAAGCGTCAAACGCGCCCTGATCAGGTCCCCATGACTGTCCGAGAATGCTTTTATTGCCATGATACTGGCCATCTCATTGCCAGTTGTCCGTCGCTCCGTCGCAAAGAGCAAACTCACACATGGAAAAAGCCAAAAAGCATTGGTTTTGTTCAATCGGTTGCTACTCCTAATCCCGTCAGTGATGAACCAGGAAATGACAGTCTTGACAGCAGTTACCGACCATTCATTTCACAAGGGTTCGCCTCACTGACTGGAATAGAGGAGGATCGCGTGCCGATTGTAATTTTGCGCGACACTGGGGCTGCCCAGTCTCTCATTTTGGAAAGCGCGTTGCCTTTCTCAAGTAACTCGTTTTGTGGTGCTGATGCTCTCGTGTGGGGAGTGAAAATGAGTGTGTTACGAGCTCCGCTGCACAGAGTCTTCCTACAGTCGCCTCTCGTTTCGGGCCCGGTAACAGTTGGGGTGCGCGCTCGCTTGCCCGTGCAGGGGGTTACTATGATTCTGGGGAATGATCTAGCCAATGGGAAAGTTTTCCCGATCCCTGAAGTAATTGAAAACCCCGTCGATGATTTTGATTTTGTTTCCGAGCCTGCTGCTGACAGTCTGCCCTCTGTTTTTCCTGCCTGTGTTGTCACACGCGCCCACAAGCGTAAATATGGTGATGTTGACTTGTCCGACTCTTTTCTATGTTCTGAAGCTGTTCCTGAGAAAGCCGAACTGCCTGTGGAAAAAGCTGAAAAATGTGTGTCTGATAAACTGCTACCCGCTACACCTGACCTGTCTTTTGAGGTAAACAAAACAGATTTTATTCATGCGCAACAGAATGACCCGACTTTGGCCAAATGTTTACTTGCCGCAAATTCAAGCGATCAGAATCCCCGTGTCTACAGCATTGAAAATGATGTGTTAATGCGCAAATGGCATCCTCCCTCCTCTAGTGATCTTGGCTGGAACGTATTTCAACAAGCAGTTGTACCGCAAAATTTCCGACACCAAGTACTCAGCCTAGCACATGACAGTTTCTCTGGACATTTAGGAATTAGGAAGCCCTACCTTCGTATTCTGCGTCACTTTTTCTGGCCAGGTTTGAAGACTGATGTGACCAAATATTGCCGCTCTTGCCACGTTTGCCAGGTCAGCGGAAAACCCAACCAGGTTATTCCTCCTGCTCCATTGCATCCAATCCCAGCCTTAGGCGAACCATTTGAGCACATAATCATCGATTGTGTAGGTCCGCTTCCAAAAACCAAGTCAGGACATCAGTACCTCTTGACTTTAATGTGCGCCGCCACACGCTTCCCCGAGGCTATTCCGTTACGCACTATCAAAGTCAAAGCCATTGTCAGAGCATTAGTAAACTTTTTCTCCCTTTTCGGTTTGCCTAAATCAGTTCAAACAGACCAAGGGTCTAACTTCATGTCCAAGATATTCGCTCAGGTCTTAAAATCGCTATCCATCAAGCATCAAAAATCCAGTGCATATCACCCCGAATCACAGGGTGCGCTTGAGCGTTTCCACCAGACTTTAAAAGCCATGATGAGGAAGTTCTGCCTCGAGTCAGGAAGAGAGTGGGACGAAGGTCTGCCACTTCTCCTTCTAGCGGTGAGGGAGAGTGTGCAGGAGTCCACGGGTTTCAGTCCCGCAGAGCTGGTGTTTGGACACACAGTGCGTGGTCCCCTGCGGCTGCTTAAAGAGAGATATCTGTCCGACACAGCTACCCCCCGAGCAGAACGTATTAGATTACGTAATCTGTCCGACACAGCTACCCCCGAGCAGAACGTATTAGATTACGTAAGTTGTTTTAGGGAGCGTCTGCATAAAGCATGCGAAATTGCACGCGAGGCTCTTTCCGCGTCTCAGAAAAAAATGAAAATGAAATTCGACAAAAAGTCCATGCAGAGAAAATTTGAAGTGGGTGACAAAGTGTTGACTCTCCTACCCGTTCCTGGATCCTCTCTCCAGGCAAAGTTCTGTGGGCCCTATACTGTCCAAGAGAAACTGAGTGACACAGATTATGTTATAGGTACCCCAGACCGTAGGAGAAAGCGTCGTGTGTGTCATGTTAATCTGATGAAGCCTTATTTTGTTCGTGATGCAGGTGTAAACTCCTCCTCATCCCCCGCTGCGCTGTCTGCCGTGTCGGTAGTTGTGCCAGCATCCCCGTCTCAGTATAGCCCAGAAAGTGATGGCTTAGCTTTCGTTTGTGCTGAGGGTTGCTCCCGACTCAGAAACTCTGAAGTATTGGATAAGTTGAATTCCCACCTAAAACATTTAGATGAGGCTGCCCAGACCGATGTGTGTTCTCTGATCAATACTTACCCATCTCTGTTTGCTGACACTCCGTCTCGCACTACTGTCCTCGAACATGACATAGATGTAGGTGACCACCCTCCGATCAAACAACACGCTTATCGTGTGAACCCTACCAAACGTGCACTTTTTCAGCAAGAAGTTTCCTACTTGCTGGAAAATGGTCTTGCTGTCCCTAGTTCGAGTGCCTGGAGTTCCCCATGCCTTCTTGTGCCGAAGGAAGACAAAACTCCACGTTTTTGTAGTGATTTTCGAAAAGTGAACAGTGTGACCAAACCCGACTCCTACCCTCTTCCCCGCATGGAAGATTGTGTTGACAGGGTTGGCTCCGCAAAGTTTGTCACCAAACTGGACTTATTAAAGGGTTATTGGCAAGTTCCCCTCACTCCGCGTGCATCTGAAATTTCTGCTTTTGTCACTCCTGACCACTTCCTCCAATACACCGTCATGCCTTTTGGCCTTCGAAATGCCCCTGCCACATTTCAACGCCTTATGCACATTGTCTTAGGTGGTGTCACAAACTGTGAAGTGTACTTAGACGACATTGTAGCCTATTCAGAGACTTGGTCAGATCACCTTGGAACACTCACGGAGATTTTTGGAAGATTACAAGAGGCATCCCTTACCCTAAATCTTGTCAAATGTGACTTTGGTAAGGCCACTGTGACTTATCTAGGGAAGCAGGTGAGTCAGGGACAGGTGCGCCCCCTGCTGGCTAAAATCCAGGCTATCCTAGATTTCCCTGTGCCTCGCACTAGACGTGAGCTTCGCCGGTTCCTTGGTATGGCCGGCTATTATCGTGGCTTCTGTAAGAATTTTGCAGATGTAGTTGCACCTCTCACCAGTCTCACAAGTGTGTCAAAACCATTTGTATGGTCCCCCACATGCCAGAATGCTTTTGAGTCTGCCAAAGCTCTCCTCTGCAGCACACCAGTACTTGCCGCTCCTGTTTTCACACATCCGTTTAAACTTGAGGTGGATGCCAGCGCCAACGGTGCAGGTGCGGTGCTGTTGCAGGAGGATAGGCAGGGTGTTGATCACCCAATTGGTTACTTTTCGAAAAAATTCAACTCCCACCAACAGAAATACAGCACCATTGAAAAAGAAGCCCTCTCTCTATTGCTTCCTCTACAGCATTTCGAGGTCTATGTCGGTTCCAGTTCAGCACCTGTCATTGTTTACACAGACCACAACCCCCTCGTGTTTTTGACCCGAATGCAAAATTCTAACCAAAGGCTCATGAGATGGTCCCTCTTAGTACAAGATTTCAATCTGGAGATCCATCACAAAAAAGGGACAGAGAATGTACTGGCAGATGCGCTGTCACGTGGTTTTCGGAACCCCTAAGCGCCAAACATCTTTAGGGGAGATGTTTGGTCTTGGGAAGGGGGGTGTTATGGCCCTGTCCATAATCTGTTTTGGTGGCTGTTGTTGTCTGTGCCTTTAAGTCTTTGCAGGTCCCGGAGTGGATGAGCTGACGGCTGCTGATTGGTCCCCTGGCCATGTGATCTTCATTCAAATCCCTCACCAGCAGTTGTCCCGGGGCAGCCACTGACAGCAGCAGCAGACCTGACCCTGGCCTCCAAAACCTGAGACTTTTGTGTGACTTTTTTGGAGTTTTGTATATAGTGTGTACATTAGTTTTCATTGTAAATAGCCTTGTAAATAGCACTGCAACAGAAGGGGTGAGCTGCCTTATTGTTTTTCCTTGCACTGTTTTCTCCTGTTTATTTCAGTTAGGGAGTTAGGTGTAGCGCTTGTCTTTTGTTTGATATTTGATTTCACATAGGGTTGTAGATAACACCTCCTCCTGACTTAGCTTGTTTTGTTTGTTATTTTGGCCTTTGTTCACCCCGGAGCTTCATTTTTGCAGTGCAGAAAAATAAATCACGATTCACTAAGAAATTGGTTTCCCTTTGTGTATGGTTTTGGGGACCAGGGCGGGGCAATTCTTTCAAACTTGTGTTGCGTTCCTGTACCCCTAGACTGGGGCGTAACAGTGGGTTAATTGAGGTAAAATAAATTTCTATGTCTGAGATTTGTGTGAAATTGGCTTCCAAAAACTGTTGATTGGTCTTTAGACTGTGCAATGGGAAATCGTTTTTGGTGCTTTCATGAATGCTGAAGAGATAAGATATCTTATCTGTTCATAATGCATGAAAAAAACTGTCATTCTTGTCTTTTCAGAGTTTTATAGCAGCAACACTGCTGCTATATGCTTTGCAAATCCAGTCCTAATGACAGAAAGATGTAAGATACATAACTGATGTTAGAAACAATGTAACAGCATGCATAACTCGTGTCATATTAGGTACCTTGTTTGATATAATAAAATGGGGGGGACATCAATGTCATGGGTTGCTAGTTTAAACTGCCAAACCTTGACACTGAAACATTAATATTTTTGTAGTGTCTGTCTTGTTTTTAGAAAAAATGTGTGTATTTAACCTTTTGTTAAACAGTTTTGTGACCTGTTTACTTATCATCCATCTTTATTCTTCAGCTTCCTTTCATATTGATGATGCTAACAACAAACTTTGCAAAGGCATCATGAACATTTTGCATTCATAATTTGCAAAACTTCCTAAACAACCAAATGTCATGTTCTCATATCATTTTTTGATTGGTCAACATGGTACATTTTCCACCATCACGAACGGGCGTTTTTTTTTTTTTGCTCATAAGCAGAGAGTGCTTGCTGCGCTGTCCTTAGACAGTAAACGTGATGAAACTATTGAGGAAAAAACGAAGCGTATATATTGTTTATCATCTACATCATGGTTTTACGTGGCCTATCGACACAATTTAAAAACTGGTATATATATCACCTTGTTGCTTTGTCATCTTGAAGTGGTCATGTGATTGGCTTACCACAACTCCTTTATTCTTCCTCAGTCAAACAGCAGCACTCATGCGATTGTTTTGCCCCCCATTAGCTCCAGGTGCTACTTTTTTTTATTCATATATATTTGAGTATGTTTCTACGCGTATATGTGTAAGTAATGGTACTATATCTGTGTCAGTGTCGAGCATGTGTTTTATTTCTTTTGCCTCTTTTCCCAGTAAATTAATATTATGATTTCCAACAGAAGTTTAATAGGGGTGGTAATATCTGCAGATGTGTATCGCAGTGTTTCTCCATAAATGGGTTTTAGAAAAGGAAGCCAGTGTCATTGTGCAAATTCTTCCATGATCTTGTCTTTAACTTATAAGTGGTCACCTCCAAACATTTAATATATGGTTTTCATTGCACTGGATTTCATTTAAAACCTCCATGCCTTTTTTCTGTCATCATCGAAAACATTTGCACATGCACAATTTTTAACCTAAAAGTGTAAGCTAAAACAGTTAGTTATATAAAATTACATTTAATCTACAATAACTATAATAGACAACTCTATTGTGCAGGTCATTACTAGTCTTGAGAGCTTGAAAAGTAGGCAGCTGTCTTCTTTGGTTTTTGAAGATGTTTGGCCTCTCATCTGCAGAGTCTTCAATTGTATAACAAAGGAGCCTCTTGAATGACAGGTGAAATATTTTCAGAAACCTACAGACAAAAAAGAAGCCCACTGGACTTCTTTTAGTTTAGTAAAGAATATAGGCAACTGGACTTCTGTAGGTTTTTGAAGATTTGGGTCTGATCTAAGAGACTTCTTTAGTTCCAGACCAAAGAAGCCCCTTAGGCCAGCGGTCTCCAACCTTTTTTGCGCCACGGACCGGTTTATGCCCGACAATATTTTTCACGGACCGGCCTTTAATGTGTCGCGGATAAATACAACAAAATAAAACTAGTACCGGTACCGAAAAAAAGATTTATTCATAACACACGTGAAAAGACCCAGGAAAACCGAGTTAACGATCAAAATGATAATAAAATAACGCTGAAAACCGATAAAAACCCTGAAAACCATACATTTCACACCTGAGCCTCAACTCTCGCGGCCCGGTACCAAACGACTCACGGACCGGTACCGGTCCGAGGCCCGGGGTTTTGAAGATGTTAAAAATCAATGGAAGCCCAGTTGCCCTCTTGTCAAGCTCTTAAACTAATAAACAATGTTGTTCCTCAATGCTTACTTAAACAGAGACTGCTGTGAACTGTCCACTTTTGTTTTCATTTCATATTAATTATCACTTTGATAAAACAAAGCTCAAAGAGCTCCAGGTCAAAACCCCAGGGGTCAAAAGCCAGTGTTCTCCGACTGCCAGTCCCAAGATAAATGGCTAGGGTTGTGTCAGGAAGGTCATCCACATAAAACTTTGGCCAGACATATAGATCATCTGGATTAAGAATTTCAAACTGGATTACTGGAGCCCAGGTTAAGATGGACCTACTGTGTTACTGCCCAACAGGCTGGTAGAAACTGTGGTACTCTTTGCCAAAGACAAGGGAAACGTGGGAAACCCCCAGCAGCCTTGGCCTATTGCAGCATAACTCAGGGAGGTTCACCGTATCCAGCCCCGCATGTCTGCTTTATCAAAAAGGAAAGTTTCTAGCCTAATCCTAAAAGTAGAGAGGTTGTTTATCTCCTAAATCCAGACTGCGGCATGGTTCTTGGGAAGAAGGGTCTGATAGCTGAAAGTTCTGCCTTCTATTTTCCTTTTAAATATCTTAGGGACCGTGAGCAAGCCATCAGTCTGAGAGTTAAGTGGTCTTTTGAAATGATATTTTATTGTGGGGTCTTTAAGAAAAAAATGGGCCCAGATTTTTCAAGACCATGTACAGGGAGTGCAGAATTATTAGGCAAGTTGTATTTTTGAGGAATAATTTTATTATTGAACAACAACCATGTTCTCAATAAACCCAAAAAACTCATTAATATCAAAGCTGAATGTTTTTGGAAGTAGTTTTTAGTTTGTTTTTAGTTTTAGCTATTTTAGGGGGATATCTGTGTGTGCAGGTGACTATTACTGTGCATAATTATTAGGCAACTTAACAAAAAAACAAATATATACCCATTTCAATTATTTATTTTTACCAGTGAAACCATTATAACATCTCCACATTCACAAATATACATTTCTGACATTCAAAAACAAAACAAAAACAAATCAGCGACCAATATAGCCACCTTTCTTTGCAAGGACACTCAAAAGCCTGCCATCCATGGATTCTGTCAGTGTTTTGATCTGTTCACCATCAACATTGCGTGCAGCAGCAACCACAGCCTCCCAGACACTGTTCAGAGAGGTGTACTGTTTTCCCTCCTTGTAAATCTCACATTTGATGATGGACCACAGGTTCTCAATGGGGTTCAGATCAGGTGAACAAGGAGGCCATGTCATTAGTTTTTCTTCTTTTATACCCTTTCTTGCCAGCCACGCTGTGGAGTACTTGGACGCGTGTGATGGAGCATTGTCCTGCATGAAAATCATGTTTTTCTTGAAGGGTGCAGACTTCTTCCTGTACCACTGCTTAAAGAAGGTGTCTTCCAGAAACTGGCAGTAGGACTGGGAGTTGAGCTTGACTCCATCCTCAACCCGAAAAGGCCCCACAAGCTCATCTTTGATGATACCAGCCCAAACCAGTACTCCACCTCCACCTTGCTGGCAACTGAGTCGGACTGGAGCTCTCTGCCCTTTACCAATCCAGCCACGGGCCCATCCATCTGGCCCATCAAGACTCACTCTCATTTCATCAGTCCATAAAACCTTAGAAAAATCAGTCTTGAGATATTTCTTGGCCCAGTCTTGACGTTTCAGCTTGTGTGTCTAGTTCAGTGGTGGCCTTTCTTACCTTGGCCGTGTCTCTGAGTATTGCACACCTTGTGCTTTTGGGCACTCCGTGGCTATGGGGGTTGGGAAGCGTATCTGTAACCGGAAGGTCGCCGGTTCGATCCCCGGGCTCTCTGTCCTGGTCGTTGTGTCCTTGGGCAAGACACTTTACCCTACCGCCTACTGGTGTTGGCCAGAGGGGCCGATGGCGCGATATGGCAGCCTCGCTTCTGTCAGTCTGCCCCAGGGCAGCTGTGGCTACAACTGTAGCTTGCCTCCACCAGTGTGTGAATGCGAGAGTGAATGAATAGTGGCATTGTAAAGCGCTTTGGGTGCCTTGAAAAGCGCTATATAAATCCAATCCATTATTATTATTATTAGTGATGTTGCAGCTCTGAAATATGGCCAAACTGGTGGCAAGTGGCATCTTGGCAGCTGCACGCTTGACTTTTCTCAGTTCATGGGCAGTTATTTTGCGCCTTGGTTTTTCCACACGCTTCTTGCGACCCTGTTGACTATTTTGAATGAAACGCCTGATTGTTCGATGATCACGCTTCAGAAGCTTTGCAATTTTGAGACTGCTGCATCCCTCTGCAAGATATCTCACTATTTTTGACTTTTCTGAGCCTGTCAAGTCCTTCTTTTGACCCATTTTGCCAAAGGAAAGGACGTTGCCTAATAATTATGCACACCTGATATAGGGTGTTGATGTCATTAGACCACACCCCTTCTCATTACAGAGATGCACATCACCTAATATGCTTAATTGGTAGTAGGCTTTCGAGCCTATACAGCTTGGAGTAAGACAACATGCATGAAGAGGATGATGTGGACAAAATACTCATTTGCCTAATAATTCTGCACTCCCTGTATGTGAGAAGGATTTTAAGCTTAATCTATATTTAACAGAATCAAATTACTTATAATTTCACTGTTAAATAATTTATTAACAACAAACAGAAGCCAATACTGGGGAAATGAGCTCTCTTTCACTCTGAAAGAGATCGCAGGCTGCAAAAATGTATCTAGAAAGTTTTGGAAGGACTTTGCAAAGGCAATGATTAAATGGTGGAAGCCAAAGAATGGTGTGCAGAGGTAGGGCAGAATTTGAGGCTCCGGGCAATAGTGAACAGTTAACAGATGATTTGGAAAGTGTAGCTGAACTGGTCAGAGAATTTCCAATAAAGGTATCTGTACTCTGGACAGAGAAAAGAAGACAAAGAGACTTGGTGATCAATTGGAGAAGAACAGGAAAGAATTCAATGAAGGATGAGATGGAATTGTTCTAACAAGCGAAGAGAGTGTGCTAAGAAGGTGGAAAGTACTCTAGTATCAATTTTCAAGAACATGAATAAGTAACTGTGGTATTGTATCAGAATGTCAGGACTAGAAGAGAATCCTGAGGGGGTGCTGGGAATAAGGACTGCAGTGAGGTGTGGTTTCAAGGTGCGGGTGGAATTATATTGGCATCTGAGTCTATTCTTGTATCAATCATGATGGTTGTTAGATGAGGTCAATGGACTATGATGTTTGCAGATAACAGTGTGATCTGTAGTGAAAGCTGGGAGTTGGTGGAAGAGATGCATGCTATTTCTTCCATTTGAATGAAATAAGTTAAAAACCATATCTTACTCTAATTTTGTGACAAAGCCCTATCAATCAATCAAAATCAATCAAAATTTATTTATATAGCACATTTTTAAGACCGAAGTACACCAAAGTGCTTTCCATTAAAATCGCAGTACAAATAAAATCACAATAAAATATAAATATAGCCTGTAACATGTTTTTTTTTTTTTTTCCCTTGTCGGCTTTTGTCAAAGCTAATATAAAATCAGTAAGGTTCTTGAAATACTAGATGAAAAAGAATAAAAATGTATTTTTATTTCATTGGTTGATTATAGAAGGTTATATCTTTGTAGTCCAAAAACACAGCACAATTGTGCATAAATTTGACTAAACAGAAGTCAGTCATCCCATTCATCCATTAATGATTCCAACATGTCAGATTCCTCTTTTCCTGTTTATTCTTTTGATTAGCACATGGTTTTATGTTAAATATAAGCCTAGCGGCTTCAACCACCAGACAAATGGAAATTAAGGTGAAATATCCTAGCATTCAACAGAAACCAGCTGCACTAAAATAAGGAGGAAATTAAAGATATCTAGCTTCAAAATGCTAAAAGAGCAGATGATTTGAATTAATTAATTTGGTGTAAAAGTAGAGGATAAAAAGAAGATAAGGAAGGAACTCATGGGATTTTTACAGAGTATCTCCAGTGTTCAAATATTGTGGCTAGTAGCAGCACAAAGACAAGCGCTTCTCAGTTGCTGTTGTTTACAGGATTATGAGCGAATGATAACATTCATAGCAATTTCACAAGTTTAAGGTGATGTGCTATTAGACCGACCATGCAAATAATTTAAAATTCTACTATAAACCTTTAGATTTACATTTAATAGAAAAGGAAAATTAGATATATTGAATACACGAATGATGTTGTGTCAACCAGAAAACCAGAAATTCTGACTCTAAGGAATTTATGAAAAAAAAAAACATGTGAAAATTATGTTTTAATTCAGGGGTGTCAAACTCAAATACACAGTGGGCCAAAATTCAAAACTGGAACAAAGTCGCGGGCTAACATTAATATTTATTGAAAAATATTTATTCCTCCAGATATAAGAATGAATCTTTTCTTATGAACTCAAACACGTTTTGCTGAAAAACTGAATATGGAACAAGCAAAGCTTAATACTAAGCAATATATATATTAGCTGTATAATACCAGTAGGCCAGCTCTAATAGTAATTTGGTATGGCTCAATCACACCACCACACAGTACTGACCCACACATATGGTTCTTACACACACACTGGACTTTCTGGATTTTGTTTTTGCACAACACTGGTCACTATATTCTTCATTTCCGGTTAATACTTGTACAGCTGCTGTTATTGTGTATATATTTATTTATATTTAGATTTCTTCATACATTCTTATATAGTTCTATATTGTGTATTTTGTTGTACAGTTATTTTATTTTCAACTTTAATTTATATATTTTATCTTATTCTTCCCAGTTAAATTTACCCTTCATTCTAATTTGTGTTGTACAGTTATTTCATTTTTAACCTTAATTTATATTTTATTCCTTCCTAGTTAAATTTACCCTTTTTAATTTTTCATATTTATTTCCTATCTTATTCATAGCCTTTTCCTTTTTTGTTTTCTTTAGGTCACGAGCAGTTGTCCAAGCATTTCACTACATATCGTACTGTGTATGACTGTGTACGTGACAAATAAAATTTGAATTTGAATTTGAATTTGGCTTCGCGGGCCAAATGTAATTAGGCTGCGGGCCAGAGTTTGACACCTACAGTGGGGCAAAAAAGTATTTAGTCAGCCACCGATTGTGCAAATTCCCCCACTTAAAATGATGACAGAGGTCAGTAATTTGCACCAGAGGTACACTTCAACTGTGAGAGACAGAATGTGAAAAAAAAATCCATGAATTCACATGGTAGGATTTTGTAAAGAATTTATTCGTAAATTAGGGTGGAAAATAAGTATTTGGTCACCTCAAACAAGGAAAATCTCTGGCTCTCACAGACCTGTAACGTCTTCTGTAAGAAGCTTTTCTGTCCCCCACTCGTTACCTGTATGAATGGCACCTGTTTGAACTCATCATCTGTATAAAAGACACCTGTCCACAGCCTCAAACAGTCAGACTCCAAACGCCGCCATGGCCAAGACCAAAGAGCTTTCGAAGGACACCAGGAAAAGTATTGTAGACCTGCACCAGACTGGGAAGAGTGAATCTACAATAGGCAAGCAGCTTGGTGTGAAAAAATCAACTGTGGGAGCAATCATCAGAAAATGGAAGACATACAAGACCACTGATAATCTCCCTCGATCTGGGGCTCCACGCAAGATCTCATCCCGTGGGGTCAAAATGATCATGAGAACGGTGAGCAAAGATCCCAGAACCACACGGGGAGACCTGGTGAATGACCTGCAGAGAGCTGGGACCAAAGTAACAAAGGTCACCATCAGTAACACACTACAAGGGCAGGCAATCAAATCCTGCAGTGCCAGATGTGTTCCGCTGCTGAAGCCAGTGCATGTCCAGGCCCGTCTGAAGTTTGCCAGAGAGCACATGGATGATACAGCAGAGGATTGGGAGAATGTCATGTGGCCAGATGAAACCAAAGTAGAACTTTTTGGTATAAACTCAACTCGTCGTGTTTGGAGGAAGAAGAATACTGAGTTGCATCCCAAGAACACCATACCTACTGTGAAGCATGGGGGTGGAAACATCATGCTATGGGGCTGTTTTTCTGCCAACGGGACAGGACGACTGATCCGTGTTAAGGACAGAATGAATGGGGCCATGTATCGTGAGATTTTGAGCCAAAACCTCCTTCCATCAGTGAGAACTTTGAAGATGAAACGAGGCTGGGTCTTCCAACATGACAATGATCCAAAACAAACAAAGGAGTGGCTCCGTAAGAAGCATTTGAAAGTCCTGGAGTGGCCTAGCCAGTCTCCAGACCTCAACCCCATAGAAAATCTGTGGCGGGAGTTGAAAGTCCGTGTTGCTCGGCGACAGCCCCAAAACATCACTGCTCTCCAGAAGATCTGCATGGAGGAATGGGCCAAAATACCAGCTACTGTGTGTGCAAACCTGGTAAAGACCTATAGTAAACGTTTGACCTCTGTTATTGCCAACAAAGGTTATGTTACAAAGTATTGAGTTGTATTTTTGTTATTGACCAAATACTTATTTTCCACCCTAATTTACGAATAAATTCTTTACAAATCCTACCATGTGGATTCATGGATTTTTTTTTCACATTCTGTCTCTCACAGTTGAAGTGTACCTCTGGTGCAAATTACTGACCTCTGTCATCATTTTAAGTGGGGGAACTTGCACAATCGGGGGCTGACTAAATACTTTTTTGCCCCACTGTATGTTTTAATTCATGCATCATAGACTGCATGCAGAAATGGAGATCTATTCATCTGTAAAGTAGGTAATGTAGGCAGGTTTTGGTAAACAGGTCAGATTATACAGTATGTAATCCCATTTAAATCTTATTACAATATCTTTTCATCAGTGCTTCTCTCAAACCATTTATTTAGTTTCAGTTCTTGCAAAGGTCATAGGTATACTTGATCTATCCTATAATCCATCCATTCCCTCTATAAACTGTATGTCCCCTTATTTATCCATCCAGCACATAATCTCTCCATTCTTCTTGCACTCCTCTCTGTCTATACTTTCTCTCATGTATTAGCCCAGCATGTGGTAGACATAGTTTTTACTTTCACCCAAATGTATGTTAGTTTAACTTGATTAGTTAAACTGGTTGTTAGTGATGCACTGACAACATGTCCAGTATTAACACGACACTTTCCCAGCCATCCGTTGAGATATGCTTCAGCCTATTGCGACTCTGAATGATGACGCAAGTATGTGTGGAAATTGGTGGATGTATAGATGAAAACAAATATTTGAGGTTGTTAAAGAGAATGAGAGTGAAAGCATCATATTTACCACTGTTGTGTGTCAAAGACAGCTGAAGAATGGCACGCCTGGTGGAGGGGACAATACAGTCATAATAAAAAAAATAAAAAAATAAATTTAAAAAAATTAAAATGACAAGTTTTTGACTGTCCTTCTGAGTGTTTCTGCCACCTCCTCTTAACCACTGAATACAGCCCACGTTAGACTTTCCACAGAAAAATCCGCAAATACTGAATTCTCAAATAATGAACCATGAATAGGTGGGGGTCAACTGTACTATAGTGGGTGATCTAAAACAAACTGAGCACAACAATGTTGCACCCATTTTTAACAAATCTGTCCTACCTTAATCTTTCTAAATCTGAAGCGAATACTTATTTATATATGATATAAATAAATCATTATATATGATTATAGAGATGATTATGGAGATAATCATACGTCAGAATCTTAGGACTTAAAACCACGTAAATTCAAAGTTGAAGTATCATATTCAATTCTCACAATGATAGCAGTAAATTAGTAAGTTTAAAATTTCTACACTTCTATTACAATTCGTAAAGTAAATCTCATGAAAATCCCTGTAGACATAAGGAAGTTATTAGTTTTGTAGGAAATTCTGTATCTCTCAGTGCTTATGTACAGTAATTATTTAGTTACCGCTAAACATTTTGTAGTATTCTGTTCTTCAATAATATTTAATGCCTTATAATTAAAGCATCACTCCAGAATTACCTGCTAGGATTCTTCTGTAGCTCAGCTGTTATGTTTTGAGCCCAATGTTAACCTTATCCTGCATGATTGACTATTTGGCTGCAAGTTTTACATGAAGACAGTGTTTGAGCAGACTTCTTCAGGCTGTAGATGAGTATACCAGCACCCCATTGGTTTCTTACAGTTCTGAGCTGATTGCACGCTGGACACCTACCATTTTCAAAGTAAAATCACTGTTTCCTGCCCTCAGTCTTGTTCATTTTTTGGTTCTGCAGAACAGCTTGGACTCTGCTGTATATACGGTAAATGAAAGCATAATTTCTTTTGAAACCTCCGTTTTTTTCTACCTGTACCTTACCTGGCTGTTTCAGTCATCAGCCACGTTTCCTATTACAAGTGTTTTGAAATTAAACTGTCACATATTCCCAGTCAAATATTGCAGGGAAACAACATGATCAGTCGTTTACGTCCCTGTCAGTGCTTTTGTTTTTTTTTTGGCTTATTGGTATGTTTTTATCATATTGTTCTGGGCTCAAACCAAACAAACAACTGTGCTCTGGTATTGTTTGCAGGATTAAATAAAAACCTGTGGGCTGGAGGGAAAAAAATGTGATCTTTTGTTTTTACCACTACAACCTGCTTCTTTTGTTGTTTTATGATAATGCAGTAATACATGGTAGTATTCACAACATCAAGCACAGTTGGACTTCTGAGTCTGTTATGCTTCTGAAAATTATATCTATATCTGTATCTGTATAGATATATATAAATATAAACACAACAACACCAAAACATTTTAGCTAGGACAATAAATATCAGTTTATCTGTGCTTTTCGCTTAAAAGACATGCCGCATGGGTTTGTGCATGCATCCATGTTCAGGTCTCTTAAGCAGAAGATTAAAAATACAAATATAGTTTTGGCATTCGTGCCTTTAAAACCCTGTGTTCCTGTGTGAATAAGCAATGCTGAAAACACAAACACATACAGAACCTCCCTGTCTTTGTTAGCGTCCAGCAAAGTTGGTACTTACTGGATTTCCAGCTCTCACACATAAGTAATAAAGCCATTGTTCCAATATCCTTTCCTCAGCTTTGTGACCACATCATAAATAAGAAACCGCTTCACCATTTATGAATAAATGAAGGAATCCTTCTGAGATCATGGAAGATTACTGCCTTGTGAATGACTTAGACAATACAATAACATAAAAAGTTTATCTAAAAATAACTTTTCTGGGATTTTACTTTGTGTTCCATGTGAGTTCACATGACTTGCAATGTGGGTCTGGTGACTTGTGCCTCCAAAAATTGTTCTGCATGAGCGCTGTGGGCATGTGTGTGGGCTGCTCAACCTGTTTCATTTTTTATATATTGTTGTGCCTCCCAGTTGTAACTGAAGTTCATTTATGCTTCTCCTTTGAATCCAGATTTGTGCGTATGCATGTGTTTGCCTCAGTGCTGACTGCCAGGACAAGCAGCAAAGCCTGGTCCCACTCTTCATATTCAATTCAACAACTTTTATGTAAAATGCTCATATGAAAGTCAAAGCGCAGTGTTTATGTAAGAGTCAACAAGCGTTAAAAGGACTGCAGCGTGTTCTGTTGGGTACTGAGACATGGCACACTTTGGCATTTGGCATTTCCTCAGGCTTCACATGCCGTGTGTGTGTGTGTTTGTGTGTTCCTGTTGTGAATCTGGGGTTGAGCCAGGGCAACAGTGATAAACTGAATTATTTGCATTGATGTCAAATACCATTTTCAAGGTTTTTCAAGCATGGATTAAACAAGCCTGTTGACATGCAAATGTATTGAAAATAGGTTCGCTGCCTGGTTGAGATACGGCGGTAGGGAGAAGATAAAGTGAGTTAAATCAGTAGAATACGGCAAACACTGAGATTTATATCTATGTAGATCTAAAGTTAATGGCCTCTGGCCTGCTAGATTAAAAAGTTTAAGTGTGAGTTACCATCTGACCTCAGGAATTCGCATGATAAGGTGGGGCCAGGTTTCACCATGAGCTCACCCGAAACCCTGGCTGATTGGGACCCACACCCATTTTCACACCTTGGCTCAGGCGATCATCAGGGGGTCCTTTTGTCCCAATGTAGGGGGATACTACCACTAGGTTTAAATCTGGGACTCTCCACCATTTGACCTTAGAACTGAAGAAGCTTCTCGGATGAGAGGTGAAACGTCTTCAAGCAACTTCAAGTCCAGACGCCTTTCTTTGCAAGCTCCTTTGACTACAATGACCTAGATGACTGAGAACCTTCACAGACATACTGTGAGTTACCTTGTTATTCTCTCAGAAATTTAGTTTTCTAAGGTCTAATTTAGCTTTAGCTACGTTAACTTTCCTTTGACAAATAGTGACCTTTTCCCCCCAATAATGGAGACATTAAAGTTCTATAAAGAGTCTAGCTGCAAATATAAAATGGGCATTGTTATCCTGGACAGCTATATTTACTTATTCATCTAGTCAACATACTAGTGAACTAATACAAGCCTCACCACCCCCCCCCCCCCCCCCCCCCCCAAAAAAAAAGTCATGTCAAAGGCAAATTTCTAATGACACAATAGAGTGCTGTCAGTAAGCATTCTGGGACTTTGATACAAAAATTAGAAACTACCCCCCCCCCTCCCACTCTCACACACAGTCACATACACACACACACACACACAAGCTCTCTGCGAAAACATATCAGCAAGGCATTTCACTACAATCCATTTAATGATGCTTGAGCTATTTACATTTTCACCACAGTGTTGGACTGAGCAACAGATAGAGCCAAGCTATTGCTATCAGCAGAGCCAATCTGGCTTGATTTATTACACCCAACCCAACAGCTGAGAACCATTTCTTTGTGGTGCCTCAGACTGAGCACACCAATGTGGCAAATGGGTACCATTTCTTTGACTTTATTACCTCACAGTTGTTTGCTGGTTTGGCCATTTCACCAATATTTATTTTACTCTATATTTGTATGCTTGTTGGAATAATAAGACAAAAGCTATCTGTCCAATTTTCATCAAATTTGGTGGAGAGTTGGGGCATGGCCAATGGAAGGCCATGGTACCAAATTATGGCCTTCAGCAAACAAATCTGTATTTCAATAAATGTCTATCACATTTGTTATTACTGCAAAATAGCAAATTGAATGTCGTTTAAATTTTAAAGTTAAGTCAGTTTAAAACAAATGTTTTATAAAACAGCAACATGAATTAACTGCCAGTATAAATAAAGCAACAATATTTGAACAATATATTAAGTTGCTTTTAATTTCAAACTTGGCACATATATCCTGGAGGTTCTTGAATATCAGAGCAGTTTGTAATTGATTTTTCTTTCTGAACAGCAGATAGCTCTGTTGACGATTGAATTATTCATCAGTTATCAAATACATGATGATTTAGACGATACAATATTAAGTCTTTTACATTTGTTCTAATTTGTTTAAGGTTTTTTAACGGTTAACTCATAGCTCTTAGTGTTTGTTGCAAAGTGATTCAATAAAAAAGGAGGCAAGCTGTGTGATCGTGACCATTCTGCTCTCTTCACTGCACATATTGACCGAGCAGGGTGAAGAACAGCTGCTCTTGGTCAATGTGATTCCTGAAATGCAGAGCTGCTCCCCTCCAGGTTTAATAAAGGCACAAGCATGAAGATATTCTTTCCCAAATGGGATATCCACTAGATGAAAAACCCCTTAAGTCCCACCTGCTGCTTTAAAGTTAAATTCCCAGTTGGTTATAAGTTTCACCTCAGCATCCACAGTGCTGAATAAGCAACCACTAAAGCAAAGTTACAGCTACATTTGATAATATCTTTATTTTTTTTTAAGTAAGCACTTTATTTATCACTGGTACTCAAAAAACATGCTCTTTTTTGTGCAAGTTTGACAGCAAATTTACAAGTGCTCTGTCAAAATGCACAGAGAAACTTTTTCTGATCTGGTATCCATGTTTGCAGGATGCCATGGCTTTCCAAACCTATTGCAATCACTGTTGTAAAATAAATATGATTTTTAATTAGATAAGGCAACCTTTAATCTTAAGGAAGAAAAGTTATTTAGTCTTGGGGTTGAGAAAAAATCAAGAATGGGGTTTATGGATAAAGGTTTATAAACTCTAAAAAGCTGACTATTTTTTATTTTTTTTCTTTATGGACAACAGATGGAAGTTAGCCCTTGGTTATAATCTGGTATGTTTACATTCATGTAATTTTTTTACATTTATGTTCATTAACATGCACTGTCCTAAATAAATAAATTAAACATAAATTAGACTCCTCTGAAGCTTATGCAACCCACACCCTTCCCATCTCAATTGCACCCAGTACACTCAGAGCTCCATCCAAGGTTCAGTCTTAATCTTCACCACCAGCATCTAAATTCTGTTGGGTCCTGTCCTAAATCCTATCACCGCTGAGATTCCATTCTGTCATGATGGGTCATCGGAGTCCAATTGCCAAATTTCTCTGTCTGAACATATATTATGTTCAGGTCTTCCAAACGATCTCTCCTTAGTATTAGTATTAGTAGGGCGATCGTGGCTCAAGAGTTGGGAGTTCGCCTTGTAATCGGAAGGTTGCCGGTTCGAGCCCCGGCTTGGACAGTCTCGGTCGTTGTGTCCTTGGGCAAGACACTTCACCCGTTGCCTACTGGTGGTGGTCAGAGGGCCCGGTGGCGCCAGTGTCCGGCAGCCTCGCCTCTGTCAGTGCGCCCCAGGGTGGCTGTGGCTACAATGTAGCTTGCCATCACCAGTGTGTGAATGTGTGCGTGAATGGGTGGATGACTGGATATGTAAAGCGCTTTGGGGTCCTTAGGGACTAGTAAGGCGCTATATAAATACAGGCCATTTACCATTTTAGTATTATTTGGACACTTAAGAATTACCATTACTCAACATCCTCCTTTGATCCTGTTTTAACTGATGTAGCCATTACAGTGTCAGTATGAGTCAAACCTGTTTTTGTTTTGGATCCTTGATTCATGTCCTTGATTTAGACAAATTTAACACCTCTTATTTGGTTTTCATATATTTATACATGGAATGCCAATAGTATTTACTCACCCATCCAAATCTGTGAATCCAGGTGTTCCAATCACTTCCATTGCCACAGATCTATAAAAAACCAAGCAGCTAGGCATGCAGACTGCTTCAGCAAACATTTGGGAAAGAATGGGTCACTCTCAGCTCGGTGAATTTCAGTGTGGTTCCATAATAAGAGGTGCTGTGCAACAAGTCCATTCGCGAAATTTCCTCACTACAAAATATTCCACAGTCAGCTGTTAATGATTGTGGAAAAGTTTATAATAACAAAGAGGAAACGACTGAGAATGACAGCAACTTAGTCAAGGGGTGGCAGGTCACACAAAAATTACAGAGTCACCAAGTTTCTCAGAGTCAATCACCTCAGACCTCCAAACTTCATGTGGGCTTCAGATTGGCTCAAGAACAGTCCATTCAGAGCCAAACCGCTGCATCCAAGCACACTGCAAATCATTGGACGCAGAGCTGTAAAGCACACCACAACTGGACTATAGAGCAGTGGAGATTTGTTTTTGAGTGGTGAATTACCCTTCTCCATCTGGAAATCAGATGGATGAGTCTATGTTTGGCGGTTGCCAGGATTACGGTACTTGTCTGACTGCATTGTGCCAAGTGTGAAGTTTGGTGGAGATGAAAGCTGTTTTTAAGAGGTATACTCGGCCCCTTAGTGAAAGGAAGTCTTCATGCTTCAGTACACCAAAACGTTTTTGGACAGTTTTATGTTTCCAACTTTTCTGTCATGCCTGGAGTGTGAAGTTTGCCTGTTGGCTAAATGCTACCATGTGAAGTAATTCCCTCTTCAAAATAATTTGGGTTGGTCCAGCCCAAACATCTTGGCTTTAGTTATTTCATCATAGATACTTTTTCAAGGAAACACATGACCACTAAACTACTGACAGACTCTAAATGGTAATTATTAAACAGGTCAACCAGTTAAATGTCCTTTCAAATAGTCAATTAATGCAGGCAGATAGAAAAATGCAGGTCTTACTTATTGAATTTATGCATGCTTAATCTGAAGAAAAAACAAAGATTGAACATTAAATATTTTATAGCCTTTCTAGATGGTAAAAATTTGACTTTTTTTTTCTACATTCATAATTCCATCACTTTTGATAAGACCAGACCACAACTGAGCCTTCACTTACTTGCTGTTGCAAAAATAGATTGAACTTGGAAGGAAAAAAAAAATTGGAGTTTTGCTGAAAATCTAACCCTGGTTATATGTCAGAATATCATAGAACCTGGAAGCAGATTGGTTTAATGAGGCAAAGAGTCTTCTGCACCTGCACTTTCCTGGATTATTAAAAATGGCAGAAATGTATCATAATTACATCACTTGCAGCATAAGAAAAAAACATGACAAATGTAACACCTTAAGTATTTTTAAGATGGACTGGTGGCAGATTACCACTATATAATGTGATTAAATTATTCTAAGTAGATAATGCCAGATGATAATCACAAGCTATTTAATACCTTGTTAAAGCAAGATGACTGAATTAAAAATATAATAATAATATTAAGTGATTATAAATACAAAAAACACGCCTCAGCAAGTAAAACCTATATTTGCATAATTTAAACATTCATCAAAAATATCATTTGTAAATGTGACGTGATTTAAGTAGGAGCTGAACAGCTATTCCAGCTAGAAATGAAGGCACACCAAATTAATTTTTTGCTTTTTCATAGTTAAGCTCTCATTGAAGCTATTCCATACACCAGCTTATCAGTATTAAGTTTGTATTAGTAAATTATTAGTTTGTTCTGTCTTACAAAAATGTATGTTTTAAAAGTATTGTCTGAGAGGGAAAAAAACCCCATCCCTATGATGAAAGTACTTTGTGATGGCTTTGTGTCATTGTGAAATTAGACACTGTTTCTTTAGAATACAGTTACCATTACAAACAAAAGGTAATTTACAGTGTCCATTGTTATTCTCATGGCATTAAGGAATAATTGTGCTTCAAAACCTCAGTTGAAAATAGTACATTTCAGTAGGAAAGGTTAAGGGCATTTTAAAATAACAGGCTTAAATGATGTCTGTTAATGCTATTGAAAATTAACTGCCCATCCAAGATGGAAGGGATTATAATAATACAATACAGATCATATAATAACAATATTCTGTATGCATGATCCAAAAATGGTTTCCTCAGTCATTTATTTTAGCTCATAACTGTTTTGCTAATGTCTCATCCACTGGAAACTCTACTGTGTTGTTCTCCGGCTTTTGTCACTTCTTTTTGTATACAAAAGAAAAAAATGAACCATTACAATGATTCAAGGTTCAAGGTTCTTTATTTGTCACATGCATAGTTATACAAGTATAACACACAGTGAAATGTAGCCTGACACGCTCCTCGACATGTGCAAAAATAGGGGGGGCTGTAGAGGAAGAACATTATATTTATTTATATATATATATATATATATATATATATATATTAGGGGTGCAACGATATTCGTATCGATATTGAACCGTTCGATACAGTGCCTTCGGTTCGGTACGCATATGTATCGAACAATACAACATTTGTAATTTATTTTATCAACTTTCCTTCTGACGATGCTGTCTGTGTTGAGCGCTCAGTGAATCTGCGTTCGACTACTCCGCCTAGGCTGCACTGTCGAGCACAGATCCACTGAGCGCTCAACACAGACAGCATAGTCAGAAGGAAGAGCGCAGGGCAAGCTAGCAAGACAGAAGTTAAGCTCTTCTTGCAACATGGACCTCCCCCACCCTCATTCAGATCTGGCGTTTGGAATTATTTTGGTTTTCATGTGATGTATGACCCTGAAGGTAAGCGAGTCATGGACTAAAGTAAAACAGTATGTTGGATGTGCCATGCAATGCTCAATTACTTGGGTGGGAGCTAGTGTGTTAGCGCAGTTAGCTCGTTAACGTGTTGGCCCCATGCACGGGGCGATCGGCGGTAGCTCGTTAACGGAGATTTGCCGTGTTGTGGCGTTAAGGTCATTTCAACGAGATTAACCTGAAAGCACTAGTGGGAACACAACGAATATGACTGCACATTTACGCCGACATCATCCTAGTGCAAAGACAAAAACAACAAGCATGCTACTAACTTTAGCCGAGTCATTTAGACAGCTGTTAGCACATGATTCCCCTTATGCTGCTGAGAATATAGCCCAGAAGAAGCGGATAGTATAGCTTTTATTTTGGAAAGAGACATTTCTCTGTAATAAACTCTCTATTCCAAAGATGAGTGATTCCTCAATCAGATACAGGGCTCGCAATATCGCTAGCCCGACGTCCTGGGGCTAGCGATTTTTTCAGTCGGGCTACCACAATCTATCTCTTCCCTGCCCGTCGGGCTATTGTAGGAAGGAAAAATATATGTCAATGCTTTTGCATTCTTTCAGAAATGTAGCTGGGTAATTATGTCATTGGCATCGGTGAGCCACTGTCAATATGTGACATATTGAATTCGCGTTTGAATTTGCGCTTGTTTTTTTGCTTTCACTTTGCAATCCCGCGAACTGTGTATAGAGAGCGACAGCACTGATCTGTGAGTGATGATAATTTGTGCACCAATTCCTCTGACATCGTCTTATTAATCGTTAGCTTACTATGCAAACATGACAAGTGAAATCTCCCGCAGCAAGCTTAAACATGTGAGAGGTTGATCACGCAGAGAATCGCTGACCGTTATGTGAGTGCGTGTGTAAAAGCAGCAGGATTTATATTTTAGTTCTGCTGAGCCAAATAAGACAGGTCAGGGTGAAGAAGTGACAGCCAAAGAAAAGCTTACCACAAAACGGAGAAGTTATGACAAATCAGACTATAAGGCAAAAAGAAAGTGCAGCTTTATGGTTTCATGGACAAAATCATTTCTGTGGCTGCAATATGACAAGCTAAATAACCATGGCTGCACATAAGTGGTCCGCAGGTGCGCATTCGCTGTCAAAATAAAAAACACGCACAAGAGTTAGGGTTAAATTTAAAAACTGTATTTTTGAGTTAAAATCTATATTTATAATTTTAATAAATGACAAATTAAAAAGGCGTAAACATTTTATTTTGTATCGAAAAAATATCGAACCGTGACACCAAAGTATCGAACCGAACCGTGAATTTTGTGTATCATTGCACCCCTAATATACACTGAACAAAAATATAAACGCAACACTTTTGTTTTTGCTCCCATTCCCCATGGGATGGACGTAGAGACCTAAAATTCATTCCAGATACACAATATAACCATCCCTCCCAAACAGTGGTCACAAATCAGTCCAAATGTGTGGTAGTGGGCACATCTGCTATATTGAGATAATCCATCCCACCTCACAGGTGTGCCACATCAGGATGCTGATCTGACATCATGAGTAGTGCACAGGTGTACCTCAGACTGCCCACAACAAAAGGCCACCCTGGAATGTGCAGTTTTGTCTCACAGCAAAATGCCACAGATGCCACAAGCAATGAGGGAGCGTGCAATTGGCATGCTGACAGCAGGAATGTCAACCAGATCTGTCGCCCGTGCATTGAATGTTCATTTCTCAACCATAAGCCGTCTCCACAGGCGTTCCAGAGAATATGGCAGCACATCCAACCGGCCTCACAACCGCAGACCTTGTGTAACCACACCAGCCCAGGACCTCCACATCCAGCAGGTTCACCTCCAAGATCGTCTGAGACCAGCCACCCAGACAGCTGCTGGAACAATTGGTTTGCACAACCAAACAATTTCTGCACAAACTGTCAGAAACCGTCTCAGGGACGCTCAACTGCATGCCCGTCGTCCTCATCGGGGTCTTGACCTGACTCCAGCTCGTCGCCGTAACAGACTTGTGTGGGCAAATGCTCACATTCGATGGCGTCTGGCACGTTGGAGAGGTGTGCGCTTCACGGATGAATCATGGTTCACATTGTTCAGGGCAGATGGCAGCTGAGAATGTCCCAGTTCTTGCATGGCCAGCATACTCACCAGACATGTCACCCATTGAGCATGTTCGGGATGTGCTTGACCGGCGTATACGACAGCGTGTACGAGTTCCCACGAATATCCAACAACCTCGCACAGCCATTGAAGTGGAGTGGACCAACATTCCACAGGCCACAATTGACAATCTGATAGACTCCATGCGGCAAATGGTGGTCACACCAGATACTGACCGGTTCTGGGTCCCCAGACCCCCAATAGCGCAAAAAACTGCACATTCCAGGGTGGCCTTTTGTTGTGGGCAGTCTGAGGTACACCTGTGCACTACTCATGATGTCAGATCAGCATCCTGATGTGGCACACCTGTGAGGTGGAATGGATTATTTCAATATGGCAGATGTGCCCACTACCACACATTTGGACTGATTTGTGACCACTGTTTGGGAGGGATGGTTATATTGTGTATCTGGAATGAATTTTAGGTCTCTACGTCCATCCCATGGGGAATGGGAGCAAAAACAAAAGTGTTGCGTTTATATTTTTGTTCAGTGTGTGTATATATATATATATATATATATATATATATATATATATATATATATATATACACACACACACACACACACACACACACACACACACACACACACACATTGGGTGAATGTGCAGTAGTAGCAGCAAGCAGGTGAATTCTGTACATTAATAAGAATAGACATCTGACTATTTTACAGGATAGACAATATAAACATATTTAAAGTTAAAGGAATTTGAAATGTACATTGTGCCTTGGTTTAGTGTCTGGAAGAGAGTCCTGTCTCAGTCAATTATAGATGATGTGAGATGATGTGAGCAGGCGGGTGTGTGTGTTTATGGCCCGGATGGCTTGGGGATAGAAGCTCCTCTTGAGTCTCTCTGTCCTTGCCCGGAAGATGCGGAACCTTCTACCAGATTGCAGAAGTTGGAACAGTTTGTTGCCAGGATGGGACGGGTCCTTCAGTATCTGTGCTGCTCTAGTCCGGCATCTCCTGGTGTAGGTGTCCTGAAGCGGGGGGAGAGCAATCCTGCAGCAGCGTTCTGCTGTAAGGCTCACTCTCTGGAGAGCTTTTTGGTCCTTCACACAGCTGTTCCCAAACCACGATGTCATGTTCTGTGTGAGGATGCTCTCCACAGCGCCTGTATAGAAAATCCTGAGGATCTTTGGAGAGACCCTGAACTTCCTCAGTTGTCGTAGGTGATACAGGCGCTGCCTAGCCTTTTTGGTCTGGGCCTGAATGTGGGCAGCCCATGTCAGGTCTGAGGAGATGTGAACACCAAGATACTTGAAGGACTGCACCCTCTCCACTGGAGCTCCATTGATGATAATGGGCTTGTAGTCTCTGTGCTGACCCCTTCTGAAGTCCACTACCAGCTCCTTGGTCTTGCCGACGTTCAGCTGGAGGTGGTTGTCCTGGCACCATGATGCCAGATTCTTCACTTCATCCATGTAGGCCGCCTCATCGTTGTTGGAGATGGCACCCAACACCACTGTGTCGTCAGCAAACTTCACAATGGTGTTGGAGCCATGGGTGGCCACACAGTCTGAAGTGTAGAGGGAGTAGAGCAGTGGCGAGAGGACACATCCCTGAGGTGCTCCTGTGTTGATGGTGATGCTGTTGGAGAAGCACCTGCCCACCCTCACCACCTGAGTTCTGCCAGTGAGGAAGTCCAACACCCATGCACACAGACGGCTGTTAAGTCCCAGATCCCTGAGCTTTGTGAACAGTCTGCAGGGCACTATTGTGTTAAACGCTGAACTGTAATCAACAAACAGCATTTGCACATAGTTACCCTGTTTCTTGTCCACGTGGCTGAGAGTGGTGTGTAGGACGTGGGCGATGGCATCCTCTGTGGATCTGTTGGCTCTGTAGGCGAACTGCAGTGGATCTGTGATGTCTAGGATGGAGGAGGAGATGATGTTCTTCAGCAGCCTCTCAAACACCTTCATTACTACCGAGGTCAGTGCAACTGGCCGGTAATCGTTCAGGGATGAGGGTTTGCTGTTCTTGGGCACAGGGATGATGGTGGATCTTTTGAAGCATGTGGGGACCACAGACTTCGCCAGGGACTCGTTGAAGATGTAAGTGAACACACCTGCTAGCTGGTCAGCACAGCAGCGCAGCAGACGGCCGGTGATGCCGTCTGGCCCCGCCGCTTTCCTTGTGTTCACTCTACTCAATGCCGCTCGGACGTCATGCTCCGCGATGCTGGTCACCGGTCTCACGCTGATGACGTCACTGTCCTCGGTAGTCAGGCGGTAGATAGCATTAGCCGCCTGGCTGACCTCGAAACGGGCGTAGAACTGATTCAGCTCGTTGGTGAATGCAGAGTCAGCGTTGATCAGCGCAGTGTCCCTGGCTTTGTAGTCCGTAATGGTGCGTAGTCCGTGCCACATACTCCGTGTGTCGCCCTGGTGGAAGCGGGACTCCACACGTTCCCGGTACCGGCGTTTGGCATCTCTCACCGCGCGCCGCACGCCGTATGAGGCCGCTTTGTAGGCGCTCATATCGCCAGTGGCGAGACCCGCTTTGTAGGTGGCGGTCCTAGCGTTCACTGCAGTGCGGATCGATCTGTCCACCCATGTTCTCTGGTTTGGGAATGTGGTGACTCTCGCAGTGGGGATAATCTCCTCCGCTAGCATATTGACGAAGCATACTGCTACTTCCGTAAACTCGTTGATGTCGACTGCGCATGCTCTGAACATGTCCCAGTCGACGTCGTTGAGTGCGTCCTGTAGCGTAGCTTCTGATTGGGCAGTCCACCGTTTTACCTCCCTCGTGGTCACGTCTTCCCTCCGTATGCTTTGTTTATACTGGGGAATGAGGAAGATGGCGTTGTGGTCAGACTTCCCAAAAGCCGGGTGTGAGACAGCTTTGTAGCCCTGCTTGTATGGCGTGTAGCAGTGATCCAAAATTCGATCCCTCTCGTTGGACACGAGACATGCTGGTAAAAGTTTGGCATGACTTGTCTGAGGTTCGCTTTGTTAAAGTCTCCTGCTACAATGAGGGCTGCACCCGGGTCCTTGTTTTGAAGCGAGTTCAGCACATCATGTAATTCGGACAAAGCCATACCTGTGTCCGCTTGGGGTGGGATGTAGACCGCCGTGGCGATGACCGAGGTGAACTCACGGGCAGATAGAAAGGGCGGCACTTAATGCTCAGGAACTCCAGATGTGGCGAGCAGCCACTGGAGAGAGTAGAAATGCTCCTGGCATCACACCACTTTCTGTTTACCATGAAACACACTCCTCCACCTTTGGTTTTGTTCGACTCTGCCGTTCTGCCGTGGTTCATTTGAAGATTTTTTTCTTTAAACTGTGCATTCTCCATCCCTTTGAAGCTGGTCTAGTCACATCTGTTTTAAGTGGATCTTTCAGTGCCCTTTGGTCAAACTGGACTCTTGCAGTATTCAATCTTTATATGTCCAGTTATTTTCTGGGATCTGCAGCTGAAGTAAATGTGAAGTCAGTGAGTCTAGAGAACGAGACTTTAGTGCAAAATTATCAGTCAACCTAGCATGGCTGGGAAGCGAGCTAACAGATCAACAAACTCCAAATTTCTCTCACTAAATGAAGCACAAACTTTGTGGATATGTTGGCAGTGCTGTACCACATAGAAAAATAACACTTTACTATAAATTATTTAATATATTAAGGTAAGGTAAGTGGACAATAACCATATCCAACTTCTTAATAGCAATGAACTGGTCTGCATTGGTGCATCATATCTTTATTCTCTTCCCCCTCCTGCCCCCCCCCCCCCCCCCCCCCTCTTTCTTAAATAGATAACTATCATATCTGATATCATATCTCACAGTACAATAATATTGAATGGGTTGCATTGTTGTATTTTGTCATGTTTCTCAGGTCTTTGTCTGAATTTCTACGAACATTATTGCTAAGGATTGTCTTATTGCATTGGAGTCACACTGGGTTAAATATGTACACTTGGGTTTTAAGGGGTATTTATTATTTTCTTCTTTTTTGGGGGTTGTATGGAAGCCCCAAACGCAATTTCATTGTTCTTGACAATGACAATAAATAAATAAATACTAAATACTAAGTTATGACCATTATGATAGCTGCTACAATTTGACAAGATGACAAACAAGGACTAATTTAAAAATCTGGACGATCGCTTGAGGATTAGTGTATGCACTTGTATTTTCTGAAAGTATAAACCAGCTAAGACTTATGTGTAGCCATGGTGGGCTGGTTTTCGCATGACTATCAGGAAGAAGTCGTTTTCTGGTCATTATATAAAACTGACAACAACAGAGCAAAAGGTCCAGCTGCTGTACTGTACTGTACTGCTGTAGGGTTTAAGGAATAACAACTACACAACGAATAGGGACACTTCAGCTATCCATTATACAGTGGGGCAAAAAAGTATTTAGTCAGCCACCGATTATGGAAGTTCCCCCACTTAAAATGATGACAGAGGTCAGTAATTTGCACCAGAGGTACACTTCAACTGTGAGAGACAGAATGTGAAAAAAAAATCCATGAATTCACATGGTAGGATTTGTAAAGAATTTATTCGTAAATTAGGGTGGAAAATAAGTATTTGGTCACCTCAAACAAGGAAAATCTCTGGCTCTCACAAACCTGTAACGTCTTCTGTAAGAAGCTTTTCTGTCCCCCACTCGTTACCTGTATGAATGGCACCTGTTTGAACTCATCATCTGTATAAAAGACACCTGTCCACAGCCTCAAACAGTCAGACTCCAAACGCCGCCATGGCCAAGACCAAAGAGCTTTCGAAGGACACCAGGAAAAGTATTGTAGACCTGCACCAGACTGGGAAGAGTGAATCTACAATAGGCAAGCAGCTTGGTGTGAAAAAATCAACTGTGGGAGCAATTATCAGAAAATGGAAGACATACAAGACCACTGATAATCTCCCTCGATCTAGGGCTCCACGCAAGGTCTCATCCCGTGGGGTCAAAATGATCATGAGAACGGTGAGCAAAGATCCCAGAACCACACGGGGGGACCTGGTGAATGACCTGCAGAGAGCTGGGACCAAAGTAACAAAGGTCACCATCAGTAACACACTACAACGGCAGGGAATCAAATCCCGCAGTGCCAGACGTGTTCCGCTGCTGAAGCCAGTGCATGTCCAGGCCCGTCTGAAGTTTGCCAGAGAGCACATGGATGATACAGCAGAGGATTGGGAGAATGTCATGTGGTCAGATGAAACCAAAGTAGAACTTTTTGGTATAAACTCAACTCGTCGTGTTTGGAGGAAGAAGAATACTGAGTTGCATCCCAAGAACACCATACCTACTGTGAAGCATGCGGGTGGAAACATCATGCTATGGGGCTGTTTTTCTGCCAAGGGGACAGGACGACTGATCCGTGTTAAGGACAGAATGAATGGGGCCATGTATCGTGAGATTTTGAGCCAAAACCTCCTTCCATCAGTGAGAACTTTGAAGATGAAACGAGGCTGGGTCTTCCAACATGACAATGATCCAAAACACACCGCCCGGGCAACAAAGGAGCATTTGAAAGTCCTGGAGTGGCCTAGCCAGTCTCAAGACCTCAACCCCATAGAAAATCTGTGGCGGGAGTTGAAAGTCCGTGTTGCTCGGCGACAGCCCCAAAACATCACTGCTCTCGAGAAGATCTGCATGGAGGAATGGGCCAAAATACCAGCTACTGTGTGTGCAAACCTGGTAAAGCCCTATAGTAAACGTTTGACCTCTGTTATTGCCAACAAAGGTTATGTTACAAAGTATTGAGTTGTATTTTTGTTATTGACCAAATACTTATTTTCCACCCTGATTTACGAATAAATTCTTTACAAATCCTACCATGTGGATTCATGGATTTTTTTTTCACATTCTGTCTCTCACAGTTGAAGTGTACCTCTGGTGCAAATTACTGACCTCTGTCATCATTTTAAGTGGGGGAACTTGCACAATCGGTGGCTGACTAAATACTTTTTTGCCCCACTGTATCTGGTATGTAATACACTGTAGAACCACTCTTGCAACATTCAGTGTGTCCTAAAAAACATTTTCTGGCTAAATAACCGTAATGAGATGAAATGAATTGCCTCTCTCTTATTTTGTTTGTTCTTCCACTCTTCTCAAGCTGGGTCAACCACAATCTGTGACCTCTTTGTGTGCGGAGATTGTTTCATTTTTTGCTTTGCTCTGACACGCTTGTCTCAGGAATCTAATAATCCCCCAGCAGTGACCTTTAAATTCATTGATAATGATTCTTTAGATTTTTTTTTTATTATTATTTCAACATCCCTTGAACTCTGTATCATGAGAGGCTTTTTGTTGATGGCTGTACCTTTACTGCATATAAGTAAGGCATCAAATAAGTAAATAATATGAAGGAGTACTTATTAGTTCTTGAGCTGTTGCTTGTGTTTGTTGATTTGTTTAGCAAGGAATCAGTAGTGTCTGGTTTCTACAAAAACAAAGCTTGATATATAAACAAATAGCATCACATCCTCGATGCTAAGGTCACTAGTTCAAAATAAGACTGACTCTTATGTCTTGATGCATGCTAGATCATCCAGGTAAGAAAATATTACTGATGTTGCATTTTCAGTGAGAGAAATGTTCAATAGCCATGAGTACCATTCACATAGAGTTGGGGAATGGCTGTAATCACAGCACTGTAAGATGGTGAAAGCTGTAGCATCTAAGATAGGCCCCCTCCTGGTTTCAGAGATGGTCTTTCTGACTCCTCTTTCAAACAGCATTCCTCCCCATCCAGGATGTGTACCCTACGCTCTCATCATTGAACAAGTGGTCACTGCCCTGTAGGTGTAATTAGACTGTGGAGTCCTGGCCTGCAGGTTTTCACAACATTCAGAAGAGGCAGGTCTTCTGAAGCAGAAGAAAATCATATCAAAAAGGCCCGGGGTAAAAGAAAGACTGTTAACTGTTACCTAAACAAAAATCGTTAATGATCCCTAATCTGTCAGGTAAGGGAACAGTTGAGCTACATTTTCTCAAAACACCTGTTTCTGGAGCTTTCAAACCTCAAAACACACTACTCCACAAACAGGTCCACCCCGAGGATCGGGTTCATCAGAACAGAGTAATTTAGTGCATGCTGTTAAGTGCAGGAGGATGGATGTGATATATACATCGGGGAAACCAAACAACCTCTGGCTAAATGGATGGCACAACACAGAAAAGCGTTATTTCAAGTTGTTAATAGAAGTGGTTATACAAGCAATGAAATCGTTAGAGGCGTACTTAATTTTTCTAAATTTTGCTTTCCATTCTCTATAACGCAGAACACAAAATTCCATAATCTTGGCATATATTTTTGTTTTTTGTGTATTGTGTTACCACCCATCAAAAACAACACTCACAAACCTCATTTTCTGTTGCATGGTGCAACACTAACCCAGCTCCTCCATACCAACATTCCCAGAGGCTCAAGTTCTCCTTTGCTTGGTTATAAAACAATGAAACACACACAGCATGACCTGAAGGACTACAACATGAAAGAAGGCACAACGGCTCTTGCATCTCATTTAATCCACTCTTCTATCACTCAATTATAGTTGCTTCTCTGCAAAAAACAAAAAAATAAGTCTCATCTTGCTCTTGACTTTTTTTCTCTCCTTAGCTTTGTTTTTTCCCCTTCATCCTCTCCTTTTGCTCGATCTCCTAATTTACCTTCATCTGTCCTTTCCATACATTGTTCTCCTTTCCTCATCCCCTTTACATCAACGCTCTGCTCTAATCTTTCCTCCACCCCTCTGCCCTGCTCTCATCACCTCGCCACTATAGTGTCTTCTTTTTCTCCTCCAAAGGCTCGTGGTCTTGTTTAATAATTGATTCTGGCTGTCACAGTGTGCTGATAAAGACAACAGCAGGGCCATTAAAAGTTCCTCGCCTGTTCTTTCTTCCTGTTTTTTTCCCCTTCACTTTACAGACATACACACATACACACCAACTGTCTCTCGTCTCCCCCTCTGTTTTCTCACTTCATTCGGTCTCCTTTTCATCCTCCCCTCTTTCTCTCCACCTCCTCTCCGCCTCTCCGTCTGCTTGTTCAAAACAGTCGAAGCTGACTACTCCCTCTGAGCCCCTTTTCTCTCTTTTTTTTGTCTTTACCTCCATCATCGCCTTCATAGCACGCTTCCCAGTTCATCCCTATTGTTGCACCCTTGGTTATCTTCAGTCATGTTAGTAACAACTGGCTGATGCTCTTTTTGATGCACAACAGGCGGATGACACTGTAAATTGTACAGAAGCACACTCAACCACTGTTGTTACACATCACACAGAAATACAAAAATATACCTGTCATTCTCTTTTGTACTCGACTTATGGAGTCACTGATTCAAATTTATTTTATTTTCTGTACTTCTTGGATTGTGCAGTTGCACAGTTGTTCCCTTTTCCTTCTTCTTTTGGCTTTTCCTTTTAAGGGTAGGTGGATCCTCCACCTCAATCCTGTCCTAATACCCTCTTCTGTTATACCAAAACTCTGCATGTCCCCCTTCAGAGCATTTATTAATCTTTTCTGTCCTCTTCTTTTTTTGTTGCAGCCGGGCTATATCTTTCTCCCTCTCGTTGACGGACACATGTATTCTATCTTGTTTCCGCTGACTTCCATTCCCCTATTCTCCAGAGCATACCTCCACTTCTCTTTTCCACCTGCTCCCTACTCTCACTAGAGGTCACAATGTTGCCTGCAAACATCATAGTCCATAGAGACTCCTGCCTGACACCATCTGTCAGCCTGTCCATCATCACTGCGGATGTAATGGTGATGGACAGGATGATTAGCATGAAACATGAGAGAGAGAGAGAGAGAGAGAGAGAGAGAGAGCTTATTTGACCACATCCTCCCATCTCTAAAAGTCTTTTTTTGTTCTTTTGCATTTCCTCCACTTTGTTTTTATCATTACTAAATGATGAATTCAGCACTTGCACCTTACTAATGTTTATTAGTATGAGTGTGACATTATTATAAAGTGCTACCCCCAAACATTTACAGGCTGTTGATAAAAGAAGATGAGCTGCTCCAAAGTGGTAAACATGGTTGTGCTCCAAGTTTTTTTTTTTGTTTTTTTTTTTTAAGTATTGCTGCCATCGAATTGAAAATGAGCTAATGTTTTCTTAAAATAACAAACTTTCCCAGCTCAAACAGTTAATGTGGCGTCTATGATGTTTTGTGAATAAAACATGGGTCTATGAGATTTGCAAATCATTGAATCTAGTTTGTATTTCAGGCAGCATCACAACATTTTTGTAATTGGGGTTGTAACATTTTAGTGATATATGCACTCGCACACACATACACAACATTTTACACTGATACAGTATACACTAACATTCTCGTAGGGCTATCTGCAGCCCATTTTAACCACAGTTTATAGTGTTTTATCCATCCAGGGACTCCAGATGGAAATTAGCTACTAGCCAAAACTGGTACAAAACATCTTTTTCTCTTTTGTGTGATTAATGCATTTGTAACTAGTCCCTGAAAGAAATACGGAATAAATAAACAAGCAAAAATAATGCACACATGCTGCACACACATACACACACCTGTCTCTTCTTATATCCGGACACAAACACACGCAAATGCTGTCATACAGACACAGACACACACTGACTGCCTTTTATACACACTCTCCCCACAATTCAGGGAGAGGCGTAACAGCACTAATCTGTCACGCTCTGTCTCTCCCATTCATTACAGACACTATAATCCAGCACACCTCCGATGTGATCAGCCTCCAATTAGAAATCCATCAAGCCCAAGGTGCGTTTAATTGCCTTGTCGGAGCCACACTTCCCAAGCCACCACCTTTCTCTTGCCCAACTCTTTGCTTCACCTCACCGTGAGGTGTACTCCTCCCCAATAGCAGGATGTAATTTCACATTGACAGTGTTGCGCTATTGCTGACAACAGTGTTTATCTATCAAATGTTTGTACTAACAGATTGAGAACTGAGTTCCCTGCAAATGAGTTCACTGATTGAGGTAATGTTGATATTCTAATGTAATTGACTCTATGTCTGTCTGTCGGTATGTTTTAAATAGTGACATGAGAAACATTAGCGTTCTCTTACACATAGTGTTATAGGACATTAATTTGAATGCCTTAAGTTTGGAGTGATTAGGATCGTGTTTTCACATTAGCGTGCAAAGTTTAAGCTCAGAACACAATCAACATTTCTGTTTTTTTATTGAATTATTCAAAGATTGCACCCTGTGTAAACCTAACAAGTTTAAAGAACCTTAAGATAATAGATTAATGTTGTTTAGTGAAACATAATTTAAAAAGTGAACACATTTTAGTAAAATGAGCATGTTTTGGAACATCAGGTGCTTCAGTTAATGGACATAAATGTCATACAAATAAACCTCCACAATACTAAAGGACTGAGTTGTGCATGTCCATCCCGCTCAGATGGTGCCTGATAATGATGTAAAAATCTGCAGCACATTTCAATATTTCTCTTGCTGAAATCATCCATCAAATCAGCAGTGTTACCATGTTATTCAGAGATCTGAACCACAGTGGATATTTTTCCAACCATGCTTCAGTTTTTGCATAGATTAGCTATGTATTTTTACCCAGATGTCTTGTACTCAAATAATGAAATGAGTCAAAAAAAAATTTTTTTTTGTCAGCAAAGTAGAGTCCTTTTTTTTGTTTTGTTTTGTTTTGCAGAAAAAAAAAATGTGTTTGCAGCAAAAAATAATTCTCTATAAACAAACTGCTTCATAACATTATGTACATTTTGTGAAATGGCAGTGAAACACAACTAAAATAAAGATGTTTTTTCCTTTCCCAATAAATGGAAAAAGATAATTCCCAAGAAACATAATAGCCAGAACAATGAAGATATAATGTGATTTCCCAAATTAAAGCACAACCAAATGTGTTAAGCAATGATTGCATCAACTGCCTTTAAATTCTTGACCATAGGGCAGCAAATGCTAAGTACATCACCGTGAGCTGAGTGAAAATACAACAGAAAGGTACTTCGATCACCTCTTAGAAAACCACAGAGTTAAAGTCTGCTGCTGTCAGTCAGTCAGCGATGACAGCAGAAGGGATAACATGCCCCTGGGGGAAACACCTATGTGGCTCAGTTGGCAAAAACACTGTTATCTCAACATTTTATTGGGGTTTGTATTCAACGTGGTAGCTGAGTCACATATTATTGTTGTTTTTACTGTGATCTGTTATTTATTACACATTAGTTTCACAGTGAGATAACACACTGCAAGAGCATGCACACTGTCCAGTTAAACCCATTACTGGAAGCATGATACCTGCTGGACAATCCTGTAATCATTCCTTAAACACTCAATGAGCTTATTAGCAGTTAAAGCCTTTGCAATCTTGACACATACTGGCTTTGAACTTGATGTTAAAGAATAATACATGGGGATTTGAAATTAATCCAAAACATCACAGTCACTTTGATACCCACAATAAAATAAGGCTGTTTTTTTTAT
The DNA here is from genome assembly GCF_057382185.1 of Mchenga conophoros. NCBI lineage: Eukaryota > Metazoa > Chordata > Actinopteri > Cichliformes > Cichlidae > Mchenga > Mchenga conophoros. Next base: position 14,433,925 of record NC_140544.1, on the reverse strand, counting down.
TCATTTATTTTATAAGGAATTTCATCATAACTTGTTTTAATGCATGAAAAATGACAGATTACCACTAGCTTCAGGAAATCACTGAACATTTAGATAAAACCATAATACCTGATATGTGTTACTGCTTTCTTCAAGGACTGTTTGTATGATTATCCGGAAACAGAAAAACTATTTGTAGAACATTTGTAGAATGTAAAATAAGAAATACCCACCTTTTTAAACCAAAATGTCAGTCATGCAATGTGAGGTGGGACAGTGTTAGTTGCTAGAAAGATTTTTCATGATAAATGCGATCTAAGTTGGTTTACAACCACTTTTCACAAATTCCCAGAAGTTTAGCAAAAGAGCAAATTTGCATGATTCTATCCAATACTGTGAATATTAGGACCCAAATCTTTAAGATACACAACTGGCCAAAAGAATGGAAACTACTTAATAAAAAAGCAGCAATAAACCCTCCAACAATACATACCAAAGTGGGAAACATCTTAAATAAGACATTTGTTTTTATTTCTTGCATTAATTCAGTCAACGCAAATCTAAATTTCATCTTTTTTCTTATTATCTCTTTGGGGGTGTTGGATTTGAATCAGATTATTAAGCAGCATGATTGATGTATATCGTGATCTATGTACTGAGTCTATTCAAGCTGTAATCTTAGATTTGTTTGTTGTTATTGATAGACCAGTGTTTCATCCTCAGCTAAGCTTTGACAGAATACTGAAGAGCTGAAGTCAGAACTTTCAGATGTTTGCTGCAGCATTTTTAATATTCTTTAAATTAAGTTTATTTTGATTTGAGGAAGTAAATATTCCAGTAACAGTTTTTAAAATTCCACAATGAAAAAAAGAAAGGATTCTCAGCCTTGTTAATAAATTGATTTATAACACAAAGCTTTAAGCAATCTATTCTGTGTGAACAAGCTTGGAACTATTTGTGAATATCGTAAAAAGAACAGTGGTTGGCTTATCTTGCTATGGCATAAAATATCAAGAAAGAGAAGATAAAGTGTTTCAGATGTCATCCATATACTCACTAAGAGTCCTTCTGGAAAACAAGAGGGAAACGACCATGGGAAACAAAGAGAAAAGCAGGGTGAGTGGCAAAAACAAAGACATGAATAAATGAGAGGTATTGACATACGAGAAATAAGAGGCCAGACAGGAGAAACATGCAGACAGGAGAGTGAAATTAAACACCTGCATCGTGAAAATCTGTCCTGGATTGCATGTTTCACTTCTATTACTCATGGTGTGCTACAGGATTCTGTTTTAGGGGCCTTATTATTTCTGTTATATGTGGCATTTGTTATTGCTGCTATGCATATGACTTTCATCAATATATCTCTTTTAAGCCCCCGGATGTTTCTAAGCTGCTGATCCTTAATTGGTGCTTAGACTATTAAAAGTTGGATGGTGGACAACTTGTTCAATGTAATTTAGAAAAAACTCAAATCCTCGTTTTTGCCCCTTTTCAGAGGCAAGGGAAACTCTTGGTCCCCTGGCTAGATGTGCAAAATCATGTATCAAATCTCTAGTTCACCCTTGTTTTTTTTATCCATTAAGAAATATTGCCCCATTATAAGTCCTATTGTTTAAGGCTGTGACATTTAAATAGTTATTCATGCATTTATTTAATCTCATTTAGACTACTGTAATTCAATATTTGCTTGTCCAATAAAAACTACTTGGAACGCCTGCAGTTTTTCCAAACACTGCTGCTAGTATTCTGACAAAGTCTTCCAAATACTCTGATATTACACTGTTGCTGACCCAGCTGCACTGGATCCCCACTGAATTCGGAGTCCATTTTAAGATTCTGGTTTTGACCTTTAGAACTCTGCATGGACAAGCAACATCTTACATCAGTGAACTTTTACATCCATACGTCCCCAGCATGTCCCTGAAGTCATGTGATCAGAGCCTATTGGCTGTGCGTCACATGAGGCTAAAAACTGAAGGAGACAGAGCTCTTGCAGCAGTTGAACTTTGGAACTCTCTCCCGCTGAGCTTGAGATCTGCAGACTTTATGGCCTCTTTTAAAAAAAACATAAAAACAAGTCTTCTTTTTTTTCACTTTTTAGACAGTTTTTTATGCACTGATGAAGCACTTTGTGATGTTTATCTTGACAAGTGTGATTACTATATTTTCATTGCTATGCTATATTTTCATTTTAATACTGTATCTAAAAACTTCATAGATATATTTTTCATCATAGATTATGTTTTTTTAAACTGTGCAGTGATTTTAAGCACCATGGTCCCTAGGGATGGGTATTGATAAGATTTTTGCAATTCCGATTCCATTTTCGATTCTGTTTAACGATTCGATTCTTTATCAATTCTTTTTTAAAAAGGAGAAAACTAAGGTAGATTAGCTTAGAACTTTGTTTTATATCTTCTCTTTGAACAAGGTAGAAATTTAGGATTAACATGGCCTTACAAACCCAACAGTGAGATCTTAAGAGATCCACAGCCTATGGCTCTTGAATGGGGTGTCACAGGGTCCCCAGGAAAAAAAAATTGTAAATGTAAAATAATAAAATAAATATTCTTGTGTAGCAATAACAAAGTATAACATAAATTATTCTGTAACAATTACACAAGAATATCCAGTAATGTCCCTGCCTACAATTAAACACATTCACTTACCTAAAATCGGGGGCATCTGCTGTGGCAAATGGGTGCAAGCCTTTTACCACAAACTTAGTCACTGCTCGGTGACATTCGTCTATCCTGGCCTGAAAGGAGACGCTACCGGTAGACTGCAGCAAGAACTGCCAGCGAGCGCCAGCCAGACTCTGTCTGTCTCATCATGGTCACCTAAATGCAGCGCACAGTAATGGCAGGTTTTGTAATAAGGCAGATTGCGTTAACATAATATGCACCGTTAGTTGATTATTTACCTGCCACATTAACTGGAATTTAAAACACGACATTCATTTAAGGTTATTGCGTATTTTGTGAGCAAATGCTTTTGCATATTCGTAGTGTTTCCTCCCTTAAATGAAATATCTACTTTGCAAGTATTGCAAGTTGCCCTGTGGTCATCCATTCTTATAAATTATAATCAAACTTTTGAGCGTTTGAGCCACTTAGGTGCCGTGTTTCCTGCCAGGTAAATGACGCTCCGCAACGTGGTGACGTCATTCGGGGCGACTGGAATTGATAAGGGAATCGTTTGCAAAAATGGCAAACAATTCCAAGGAATTGAAACAGTGGGAACCGGTTCTCAACAAGAACCGGGTTTCGATACCCATCCCTAATGGTCCCTCTCCTGCTTAGCTTTAAGCACATTTATCCGTGATTTAAAATTAAAAAAAATCTTTGAAATGCTGATTCACTGGACTACACGGTGCCCTCTTACATATAGACATATCTCTTGATGATATTATGAAGAACAGACTCTGGTCAATTTTACCTGAGAAATGTTCTGAACAGCTTAACCATGCTGTATTTCACAGAGAGAGAAAGTCCCTCACATATTTTTCTTTTGAAAGACTGCTGATCAACAGATCAAATGCATCACTGGCTCACTGGTTTTGCTTGATCATATTAAGCTCTAAAGAAATGCTCATGCTTTAGGGAAGTGTGTGTGTGTGTGTGTGTGTGTGTGTGTGTGTGTGTGTGTGTGTGTGTGTGTGTGTGTGTGTGTGTGTGTGTGTGTGCGCGCGCTTGCCTGAAGTCAATAAATTGGATAACTACATTTGTTAGCCTGAGAAAATGTGGAAATAGCCTTTTTGTTCACTCTATTTAGTACAATGATTTGATAAATCTCTACTTGCATCTCATCAATGTCTAATCCACCTTAATTAGATTAATTTATTTTCATGAGCTGCTGTAACAAAATTTGTTTTAAAAAAACTAAAGATAAAAATACACTCATCGGTAAAGTGAATACATAGATTATCACTTTAACTTCACATTAGAAAATATCATCATTACATTGGTCCCCTGTAAGCTTCAATTTAATGTAATCAGTCGCTATTTTATCTCCAATTGGATATCTTCATTTCTTTTAGGTTGTGTTTTTTATAGTAAATTTTTTGATTGTTTTGATTGTTTTGTTACAGATCCTCAAATTAAAAATAAATACAAAAGGTAGAAAATGTAATATATATTTTTAAAATATAGAGCTAAGTGGAACTAAGGTGCACAAGTGACAAGTGAAAATAGCCATGGTGTCATAGAGAGCTCTCAAATGACTCTCTCATTTGACTCTCGAATGACTTAATACCCAAACAGAAAAGATTTCTTATGGTGTTACAGTGGGGCAAATGATAACTGCAGTAACTAGTGAGATATCATGTACTTTGCTACCATATATAGTAAGAACGCATGTGTAGTTTTATATTATATGAATTGAATTTCTGGTGTTGCAAATACAGTAAATGTTTTTATTTCGACACGGTATCTGTGATTCATTCAGTCATTTTCCCATAATATGATTATTATATTGTGACTTTGTAGTTAACTAACCTTAGGAGATACAGTGGGGCAAAAAAGTATTTAGTCAGCCACCGATTGTGCAAGTTCCCCCACTTAAAATGATGACAGAGGTCAGTAATTTGCACCAGAGGTACACTTCAACTGTGAGAGAGAGAATGTGAAAAAAAAAATCCATGAATTCACATGGTAGGATTTGTAAAGAATTTATTCGTAAATTAGGGTGGAAAATAAGTATTTGGTCACCTCAAACAAAGAAAATCTCTGGCTCCCACAGACCTGTAACGTCTTCTGTAAGAAGCTTTTCTGTCCCCCACTTGTTACCTGTATGAATGGCACCTGTTTGAACTCATCATCTGTATAAAAGACACCTGTCCACAGCCTCAAACAGTCAGACTCCAAACGCCGCCATGGCCAAGACCAAAGAGCTTTTGAAGGACACCAGGAAAAGTATTGTAGACCTGCACCAGACTGGGAAGAGTGAATCTACAATAGGCAAGCAGCTTGGTGTGAAAAAAATCAACTGTGGGAGCAATCATCAGAAAATGGAAGACATACAAGACCACTGACAATCTCCCTCGATCTGGGGCTCCACGCAAGATCTCATCCCGTGGGGTCAAAATGATCATGAAAACGGTGAGCAAAGATCCCAGAACCACACGGGGGGACCTGGTGAATGACCTGCAGAGAGCTGGGACCAAAGTAACAAAGGTCACCATCAGTAACACACTACAACGGCAGGGAATCAAATCCCGCAGTGCCAGACGTGTTCCGCTGCTGAAGCCAGTGCATGTCCAGGCCCGTCTGAAGTTTGCCAGAGAGCACATGGATGATACAGCAGAGGATTGGGAGAATGTCATGTGGTCAGATGAAACCAAAGTAGAACTTTTTGGTATAAACTCAACTCGTCGTGTTTGGAGGAAGAAGAATACTGAGTTGCATCCCAAGAACACCATACCTACTGTGAAGCATGGGGGTGGGAACATCATGCTATGGGGCTGTTTTTCTGCCAAGGGGACAGGACGACTGATCCGTGTTAAGGACAGAATGAATGGGGCCATGTATCGTGAGATTTTGAGCCAAAACCTCCTTCCATCAGTGAGAACTTTGAAGATGAAACGAGGCTGGGTCTTCCAACATGACAATGATCCAAAACACAGCGCCCGGGCAACAAAGGAGTGGCTCCGTAAGAAGCATTTGAAAGTCCTGGAGTGGCCTAGCCAGTCTCCAGACCTCAACCCCATAGAAAATCTGTGGCGGGAGTTGAAAGTCCGTTTTGCTCGGCGACAGCCCCAAAACATCACTGCTCTCCAGAAGATCTGCATGGAGGAATGGGCCAAAATACCAGCTACTGTGTGTGCAAACCTGGTAAAGACCTATAGTAAACGTTTGACCTCTGTTATTGCCAACAAAGGTTATGTTACAAAGTATTGAGTTGTATTTTTGTTATTGACCAAATACTTATTTTCCACCCTGATTTACGAATAAATTCTTTACAAATCCTACCATGTGGATTCATGGATTTTTTTTTTTTTTCACATTCTGTCTCTCACAGTTGAAGTGTACCTCTGGTGCAAATTACTGACCTCTGTCATCATTTTAGGTGGGGGAACTTGCACAATCGGTGGCTGACTAAATACTTTTTTGCCCCACTGTATATGGTGGAGTGACTGTTTTGTTGAATATACTCCTATGGCTGTCCAACATGAGATGGAGAGGGTATGAACAATTGTCTGATACGATCCAAACATTGGACAGAATCCTCCATTTTAAAAACTCAGTGTCAACTTCTCACACCAAACCCACAGCATTAGAAGATGAGATAAGATAAGACTTTAATCATCCCACGCCGGGGAAATTTGTGCGTTACCACAGCTCAGGTACAAATAGCAGAAAAATATAAGAGTATACCAAGAATATAAAGTCAATTGGACTTGCAGATCAGTTTATTGAATCTATATTATTGGTAGGCAAACTGGAGAGGGTCTGTCACTGTGGCCTGGAGCTTGTCCAGAATGAGTTTATCCAGGGTCTTCATGATGTGTGATGTAAGTCCCATGGATGTTATTTCTTCAAAACGGGCATGACCTCTTCCAAACCATGCAAATTCAGGCTCATCCTAAAGATGTGATCAAATGCTTCACTTGCTGGGGGGCACAAGCTGTGAGAACCCTGAGGCTCATGTCAACAGAGCCTGCAGACTTGTCTGAGCAGAGTGTCATCATGCATACAAAGTCTGGCAAAAGCCAAAAAAGATGAATGATGTAAAATATATATACCAAATATAATCTGTTTTAAAGTCAGTGTCCACAATTTGAATGTGACATATTACAACTACATATTCAAAAGGAACGATTATGGAGTAAGGAGGAATCTATAAATATTGAAAGGTAACTGATGTGCAGAGGGGATTGCACTTTATTTTATATTGTCCTCTATGTAATGATGTATATGTAAATATTGTTTTAAAAGTTGATGTTCTTTAGGTTTATATAAGTTTTAAGAATTGATAATTAAATATGTATTTGATGAAAAAAATTGAGAAAAGTGAAAAGAGAAACGTAACATCTTATGTAATCGAAAACATTCTGTTGCTGCTTTAATGAGAAGTAGACGACTTTTTGAGATTGTTGCAGACCATGAAATAAATAGACCAAGAATTTAACTCCAAATTTAACATTACCACGTATTGTTGATCAGGAATCTAAAGTACTTCTAAGGTACTATCATCGACCAACAGATAACTGGAATACCAGACTGCATTCCATCAGAACATTACAGCATTTCTTTGATTTTTTGAAGTGTGCAGTTGTGGTTGTTTGAGGCTATAAAAGGACAGGAGTGCCTTGACCTTTAATTGTATATACAACCAGTTTTTGCATTCAAATCTTATTTTAATTTTCATGGTCTGACCTAAAGAGAACCAATATGGGGGAGGGATACAAAACCTTGTAACCTTTTTTTCAGTTTCTCCTGTTTCCATTGTCTCATTTGCTTATTCTGGCCTATTGAGTCACATCGACACATAAACAAAACTGATTTCAGGGATGACATATCAGTTTTATAAAATGAAAGGCATTGTCAGAATTCCCTGTGATACTTCCGATTAAAGAGCTATATTAATGTGAATATGATATGCAGATTTCCACTGTGACAGCTTAGGTATTGTCTGTCAGATTGAAGACAAAATGAAATCTGCTTTCCATCAGCTCACATTTCCCTCAGTTCTTACTGTTTTGTATGTCTGTCGAAGAAAAATGGTAATTTATTATAACTCACAACAATTACACTAAATACTTGTTACACTACACCTGCCCCCAGATACAGTGGTTGGCAAAAGGTTAGAAAGAGGTTATTTCCTGCTCATTAAAGCCTAATAAATGTCCTGTACATATCATTGGGTCATCTGATTAATACTGTTGAATTGAACCATAATGTTAACAGTACTACACTGTATATTTTATATGCTTAAAAAAACACAACTCAGTCTTCCTAGATGAATGCACAGAAAATAACTCTGCTACATTTTTATTTTTATTTTAGTTCATCTTTACACTCGTTATTTCACTTAAGGAGAAATTGATTTGTGCATTTCTTTCTTGATTCCATTGTTCAGTTCACCTGGACCTGTCACTGTTACTACTTATGAAGCAGTGGTAACAGCAGGTCAGGTGGAGGCTTCAGCTTCATGAGTTAAACCAGACCGTTGCCCTTTACACCAGAGCTTTTCACATTGCTAAACCAAAGGACCCTTTAAACTGCATCTGATCTCTGCACTACTTTGGAAGCAGAAGGGAGAATACTTGTGGAGGAGGGGGTTAATGGACCTTGCAGGACTGAGTTGGCCACCATGGCAATAGTTATGGCATGCTTGACAGGGTTATTGGCTGATTGTCTGGTCACAACAACTCCCTATGGCAGAAGCTGATTCAGCTGAAGGTGGTGGCAGATCCCTGAGGTTGTGCCCGATAGCAACATTGGAGACTGCAGAGGAGCTGGAGGTTCAGATCAGACTTCCACTAGTTCTTTCCCCGCATGAACACTAACATCCAGGCCACTAATCGACAGTGTTGGGAAGGTTACCTTTAAAATGTATTCCACTACAGATTACAGAATACATGCCCCAAAATGTAGTTTGTAACGTATTCCATTACATTACTCAATGAGAGTAACGCATTCTGAATACTTTGGATTCCTTGATATATTGTCATGCTTTTTACAACTACATGAATGTACTATTGCTGTGTGATTTATTACTATTACTGAAGGATACTCGCCATACCAACACAACTAGATTTTTAAATCTTAAAATTAAATGAGTAACAGTAGGGTGGACATTAGGTAAGGCTGCACTTTTTGCAGAGATCTCGTATAGAAAACTATTCTGTGCGTATATAGAACAGGTCCGTGGCTCTGGACTGTAGTAAAGGGACCTCTGGCTAATACGTCAGGTTCCGTGTCGGGCTCGTAGCCGAAAACTAGCTTTACTTTGTTGTCTGGGTCAACTTTGCTAGCAAGAGACAGAGCGGGGCATTGAAAGGCTGCTCCAACGGAACTTATTGTTTCGGAGGAAAACACGAACAAAGTAAACAGTCGAGTCTTAAGAGCTTACTTACAACTGGGCTACACTGCCCATAAGGCTACATTCTTTAAGGCTATGCCTGTAACACTCTGCCTATTGCCTTCATATTTAATAAGTATTTGAATAGTAATTTCAAACAATATTTCGTCACATCATTATGCAAGTAGAGGTGACGTGGGCCGCGAGATTGAGACACAGGCATGAGAGCCTCTTAATGCGTGTTTTGTTCGGGTTTCCAACGGCGTGGAATTACCAACAACAGAGAGGGCATAGCATAACATATGAAACAGGAAAAGACAGCCGTATAATCCCTTCATTACAAAGTAACTGTATTCTGATAACCACCTTTTTAAACTGTAACTGTAACGGAATACAGTTACTCATATTTTGTATTTTAAATACGTAACAGTACATGTATTCCGTTACTCCCCAACACTGCTGATCGAGATAGATTGTTTGGTTGTAAAGGGCTATGTAACAGCCTAAGAGTATATATCCATTATAATTTGGACATATTCCATTCTTACTGAGAACAGCAAGAATAAATCTTGTTTAGGGTACACCAGCTGCTGTTTTTTGTTTTTGTTTGTTTGACTAAATCACGATATGTCTTGAGTCCCAGCGCCCCTGGTACTGGGGGCAAAGGGGGTGAGCTGCAGTTTAAGCCTCAGTGAAGTTGAGTGTTTTTTTTTTTTTGTTTTTTGTTTTAATGTAAATATGTGTGGTATCCACAGAAACCTCAAAATCTCAGCTAAAAGCTGATATAAACAATTTCTACAACCACCAAACATCGCGAAAGCAACAAACAATTACAATGGCAGTTACAAAATTTTGCAAAATGTGCCTAAACACAGTGACGCCACAAACTCACTTATCTTTATGTAACCAAGCAAACGACACATTGTCTAAAAGCAGAGATCTCACAGATTCCAAAACTCTAAGTTTCATCACGTCACGACCAAAATTCACTGAACCAACGGCAAAAGAAGACCACAAATATACTTCATGTTCGATAAACAATAACATGGACTCAAACCTCCCGTGCCGTTTCTCTTGCTGAAACTCGTAACATAGCTGGTTTATTTAGTTTTCTTTGGTGTGTGGGAGACGTTCACATGAAGTTTAAAACACTCTTAATTTTGCAATGGATGACTTTTCACCTGGTGGAATAATTTTGTGGTACTGCTGCCTTTTGCGGCAATAGTTTTACGGCATGATTTGCAAATTACCGCATTAATTATCGCAAACAGCGAGTCTCATTCTCTCACTCGTCTGAAACTCCCACTGTCACCATATTTTCCTCTATTTTGTAGTATATAAACACAGAAGAAAAACAAATGAGAACTATGACTAAAGCCTGTTTTAACATTTTAGATATAAACAAAGTTTTTGAGCAATCGACCTGCTTGCCAGTCTTTAACAACTTCAACATTTCTCTAATGATGTCACAATGATCCAAGATTTGACTTTACACTTTACACTCTGTTCTGATTCACAGCTACACTAAACAAACAGAATCTACTTGACTTGTAGGTGTGTGGTAGCTCTCAGTTTGGTGTAGGCTGGATAATAAACAGTTAAAACTCCATGATAAGCATGTGTAATTATCTGTATCTTCCTGCTTCTTTCTCCATCTGCGTGTGTTTGTCTTGTTTCAAAATTCTTGCATGCCAGTACACTCGCCTCTCTGGCTATATGTGTGCACACACGCAGCATCTGCTCAAATTAGCAATTCAACTATACATTGAAAGCATACAAACACTGCAGCACACCCATTCTCAAACACACCTGCAGAGTGCATCCTCTGACTCTCACATGAGTGATTGGCCACGAAGTGATTAATCAATTCTTGATCTTAAATGACATGTTTAAAATGTAGGATTGAGACTATAATTAAAATGCATATGTTAATCATAATATAACTGCATTTAAATGTTAATGTTTAACAATTAGAATTAATAATTAACATCTGCATGTCGAATCGGGATGTTATCGCATGCAAAAATGATATATTTAAATAACTGACTGAGAAACTGACTATAAAATATGTGATTTTGTACCAGATATGGAAATAAAAAAAAAATAAAATAAAATACAGTAGCATAGCACTTAATATTATTTTGTATTTTAATTCTTGCAGTCTGGGAAAAATGATTAGTACTGTAAATTTACCACATATAATTAGAAATGACAGCGTGAGATTGGTGCATATTGATCTATCAAGTGTTTTTTGAAGATGAAAAGATTTAAATGCATAATACATGCAACTGGTAGCATCTTCATAAAAAAGACATAATTCTACCACATGATGTGATATTAGCCAGTAAAATTGTGTACAAACATCTAATTAATACTTCAACTTAACATTATTATGTTTATTTCAAATAATTAAACATTTCCTCTGAGTAGCGCCATCTATGGGATGAATACAAATATGCAACTTTTACACACATGCTGCGTGCACATTAAAGAGAAACTTTGAACGTCAATCACATGCCATCTTGACACCCAAATACTAGCTTTTTCTAGCTGGTCACTAGACTGATTTTGTCCAACCACAAATTCAATTTTCAATGCATAGACACAACATCAAGATTTCTTATTTATTTTCTGAAAGAAAACAAACTGTGGCCTATTACACGTGAAAATGGGCCCTGCAGATCACTCGTAGAAAACTAATAAATCAGGAAACTACCAGACATTTTGTCTGTTGTGCTTTAAGGACACACCTAACTTGGGCCAAACATTCTGTGCATAAATTGCTAAAAGCTAATTTTCAGCATTTCAAATTTCTTCTTTGGAAAGTTGAAGAAGCATTTTTGATACTGTGATTGCAACAGAAATCTAATCAAAGTGTAATTTGTCAGAAAATGACAAGATAAAATTGATGGATAAATGTCACAGATGTGCTTTATTTTATTCTTTTCTTTTTTTCAAGAAGCTTGTACTTTTCACGAATACTCTGACTTATGATTTTGGTGTGATTGGCAGCATCAGAACTCGTGGCAAATCTAATTCTAGGGGAAAAAACATCATACAGAGTGAATTCTGATCAATCCTGTGGTTAGACGCTAACATGCAGCATGGTTGTGTTTTGACAAACGTAACCTGCAAGGATTTCTCTCCCGATTATCAGGAACAATTTACCTTACAGAGGTTAAAATGGTTTTAATTACATTTTAAAATCAGCAAGCAAACACCGACCGAGTCGGTTGCACTGCTCCACATACAAATGCATCGGACCAGGTTTAATTTGACTTAAGGGCCTGAGGGAATAATTTAGAGTCAGGTTATTCAGCACACATTGCCTTTCGTGTGTTCAAAATAATGAAGCTGATAATCTAAAACGTTTTTCTGTCTGCCCGGCGGTAATGAAAGGCTGTGTATGGAAGAGTAGGTTTATACATGTATGTCAACAGGATTTGAATTTGAGCAGGGAAAACTAGCTAATCTTTTCTTTCCTAGATGCAAATTTATTTACTGCATAGCATCTACTCGCGTGTTGAGACGGAAGCATGTCAATGAGACTCGTGTCTGTGAGTATCATGTAAACATCTTACCATGTCCTGAGGGCAAAATAGCTTGGTACCTGACAACGATGTCAAAGCACACTCATCCAAGCAAAGTGAATTACCATCATGTGGCTATCTGGTATTCCATGTTATCCATAGGGAGACTTAAATATTCCCATTACAGCATATTTTTCTTTCATAGGCGTAATTTGCAATGCGCCGCTGCTACTTATACTGCAGAAAGAAAAGACGCTCATGTAATTCACCTGCTCATTGCTATGCTGATATTATGCAGAGTGAAGGAGAGTGATTGCTCCGCCAAACATATAATTTACTGGATGCTTTTAGCCAACGTACCAATAATGATCCTAATGTATGGTTTTTGATGCGTGCACTGCAAGATGGTTCTTTGCACTGTAAATGAATTCTTTATGGTGCTATGAAAATATTTTAGCATAAAGAGCATTTATGATGGCAGAAGGTACTACACTAAAAGCATTCTTCTTCTTCTCTTTTTAGCCGGTCCCTTTAGGAGTCACCATAGCAGATCTGCGTCCATCTCACCCTATCCCTAGCACCCTCTTCTGTCACACCAACCCTCTGCTTGTCCTCCTTAACTGCATCTATGAATCTTCTCTATGGTCTTTTCCTCCAGCTTGGCAGCTCCATATTCAACACCCTTTTCCCAATACATCCACTGCACATATCCAGACCATGTCAGCCCTGCCTCTCTAACTTTGTCTCCACACTGCCCAACCTGAGCTGTCCCTCTGATGTATTCATTTCTACATCTGTCCATTTTGCACCTTACCACTGTTGCTGTCCTCATAGACAGACATGAGGAGCACACTGCCTTGTGTCCCCTTTGCTAGGTTGTTGTTGTTTTCCTAAAACTAAAAATGAAATGAAAAAGCATTTGCTTTGAGATCTATTCAAGTTAGTCTTTTGTGCAACTGACTGGTATTTGGTTGTTGTTTTTTTTGTTTTTTTGTTGTTGTTTTTGTAAACTCACTGTTTGTGCATGTTTCTATTGCGGACATTGTTTGGCACCACTTTGTTCCACCAAACAACTTTTAGATGAATTGGAATTTGTTTTTGCTAACCTTCATTGTCTTCAACTGAATGAATTCTACTGACTTGTGTTCCACTGTGAGTTTTTTTTTTCACAGTATGCCTTATTCTTAAAGTTTAGAGCTAAATGATTTCTACATGATTTGCACTAAGTGTATAAACCATAATTTAAGTAAAAACATTACATGAATGAAAAAAAAACAGTTGTAAATTGCACTTGTGTGTGTGAATGGGTGGATGACTGGGTGTGTAAAGCGCTTTGGGGTCCCTAGGGGGGACTAGTAAAAGCGCTATACAAATACAGGCCATTTACCATTTACCACTTTGAAAATTTGTAGCATGTGCTTTTTGTAAATGTTGCATTTCCAGATGATTTCCACTAACGTTTTTGCACCCAGTCTTGTATGTGCTTTGTCTTGAGGGGACACTTTGGTAATACAAGATTAAGCTGAACAAAGTGTGTATGTGGCTCAGTCATTAGGTCACACTGTTTATAGCATTTAGCTCACAGCACCACACTGCATGCTTGTATCATTCATTACCTTGTTTCCAAACAGCAGGGAAGCCAAAAAACCTCACATCTTGTGTGCCAAAAGAGTTTTCTTTAGGCACTAGGAAGGAACAGGTGCCATGTATTTCCCTGTGTCACTAGCTGGTATTTCCTCATTCTCTTTTCATCCAGGCACTCCCCCACATTTCCTCTGCACTTCTATTTCTCATTTATTTATTTTTCCTCATCCTTTGTTTCTGTTTTTCTTAACTCAATTTTTTCATCCACTGGAAGTTGTAAATGAAGCCTGGGTAGTTATACAAGCATGAATAACCTACTCCAGTTGTGTTTTTTTTTTCCTTCCTGTGCAAAAGCACCCACAGCTTCTAATCTCCATTCACAAAACACACACACACACACACACACACACACACACACACACACACACACACACACACACACACTGCCTGTTACGGCCCTAGCAGGGCCTCCCCCTGAAGGTGCCTGTGTGGGCGTGTCCTTCAATCTCTTCTGTCTGAGGTGCCACCCTTTCTCTTTTACACAGCTGACTCCCATCAGTAATTAAGTATTTAAGCCCAGGGAAAGGTGAGCTCTGGGGCAGAGTGCCATGTGAATGGTTACAGCGAGTGAGCTGTGTGTTTGATGCTTGCTGCTAGTGAGCTGTGGGTGTTCTGTTGCAGCTTGCAAGCTGTGTGTTTTGTTTGTTTCCTTAAATGGTAATAGCGGCTTGTCCGTCTCTTTTAGTTGAATATTAATAGAAACTTTAATAAAACTCTTTCATTTAACCATTTTGCCTCTGTCTCCTTTTTCTGACCCGGACACATTTTGTTACTTCCCCCTCACCGCCTAGACCCCTCAAGGGAACGTAACAATGCCACATAAGCCATCTGGTGCTAATACACAATTATATGAATAACAATGTGTTACGTCCCTCTGCAGCCTCTAATCTGCTCAGTGTGTTCAGCTGGTGCTAATTGGCCACACCTAGTCAGGTGTGGATAAAAGCATACCTGAGGCAAGCGTCTGGGGAGCTGACTTGTCTTTGCCTTGGTGGCAGCAGTCATTTGAGCCAACCTGCTATTCCATTTTAAGATAAAACCTCTTCTCACCCACACTCTGGTATTCGTCTCCTTTTTTATATTGCGTCTTTTGAGCTGGGTCGTAACATAAGTGGCAGCTCGTCCTGGATATTTGGACATTTTAGTGGAGATTGAATATCAGTTTTTTGTTTTGCTTTTAAGTGGGTGAGTGATGGTGGTCACTGTAATTGCGCAAACTCCCTTTAGTAAGTGTGTTTCAGCTGGGTGGCTGTGCTGCCCTTCCATCGAAGCACTTGTTTGTTGTTTTGCTTTTTTGTTTTAGTTTATTGTGTTTGGTGGTTATCCTGGGTGGGGGTACGCTTCAGGGTTTGGTGGGAGACTGTACCCCGGTCTGCTGCCTATCCTTGAGTTTGCGTTTAAAGGTGCCTCGAGCCCGGTACACCACTGAAGACTAGACAGGTAAAGTTTTATTGTTTTTTAGCATTTTAGGATGGGAGTTGCACATAGTAAATCAGTGGCACCAAACTTGGTAGGAGGTTTGAGACTATTCATGATTATGGTCTGTAGCTGAGGCAGGTAGGCTGTTTTTAAGTTGGCATTGTGTGTACACCATGTGTGTGCATATGTCAGTGTTGATAGATGCTAATGAGATCCTTGTGAGGTGAGCGTTTTGTGATGTGACCTTTAGTGTTGTGGGGAATATGGCTATTTTGTTGGATCACTTGTGAGTGTTGTTGGCCAGGTGATGGCAATAACACTGTGGGGTGCTGAGCCACCCTTGATGTGATCATTGTGTGGCCATAGCTCTCCATTTTGTGGTTGGTCACTAGTGTGCTTGATTTACTGAACTTTTTGGATTAAAGTAACTTGTTGTGGTATAGGGCCACTTGTATGTGACTGTTTGTGTGGTGGAGACAACAGATCACTTAGTTGTGATTATTTGTTGCTACTTTTGGTTTTGTGTTGTAGCAGATCAGGGCCCTATTTCAGGAAGCCGGTTTAGTGCAAACTCTGAGTAAGTATACCCCGAGTGAACGAAAACTCTGGGTCTTCGGTTTCACAAAGCGAGTTCAGATGAAGCCTGAGTGAGTCACCATGATGACACACTCCATGAAGCTAACCTGCCCCCTAGCAGGTTTACTGCAACTAACCCTGACTTTCTCCGCCTCTTTGTCGGAAACCTGACTGTAGGAAGTGTCAGACATGGCGTGCCCCTTCCTTGAAGAGCCAGTAGATGTTGGAGCCCAAATTCTCTGCAGAGCTCTCCGCCGGGAGAGAGTGGTTAGAGCGCGTTTGGACATATTATCATTCCCTGATGATTTCCTGTGTGAACGTTACCGTTTTTCAGCACAATCCATAATTTATTTGGATAACATCCTCAGGCCTAATATTGCCCATGTGACACATCGCGGACATGCTTTCAGTTCATTACATATTATTTGTACTGCACTCCGTTTTTTTTTTTTTGTTTGTTTGTTTTTTTTGCAAACGGGAGCTTTCTGTACAATATTGGTGATGCTGAGCACGTTTCCAAGGCTACCGTCTGTTGGGCAGTCAGCAATGTTACAGTTGCACTGAAACGTCTCCTGCACTCGTTTGTGGTGTTCCCCGGTCACAGACCCACAAGATTCATCAAAGAGGGATTCCACAAAATTGCAGGTATCAGGATGAACAAAACCTAATCCATGATGTGGTGATACATGAACTACTACTTACATGTTGCAGCTATTTTCAGGGTTCCCAGGCGTGATTGGCTGTACAGATGGCACTCACATTCCAATCATTGCTCCTTCAGTAAATGAAGGAGACTATGTGAACAGGAAGTCTTTCCACAGCATTAATGTACAGGTACATAGTTCCCTGTAGTATTTCACACTAACAAGTGATGTCATTATAGTAATGGATGCTAATTTGTGTTCTCTGCACTGTGAAGATCATATGTGATGCTGCCAACATCATCACAAATGTGGAAGCCAAGTGGCCAGGCTCTGTTCATGACTCACGAATTTTCCGTGAATGTACACTGAGCACCAAATTTGGACATGGTGGGTCGAAAATACTTTGAAATATACAGAGACCAATTGCTACAGGGACGTTTGCACTGACGTGTATCCTTCTGTCCTAGGAGAGGTCACTGGCTACTTGCTTGGTGATAGGGGGTATCCATGTTTACCCTATTTGCTTACCCCTTACCCTGACCCTGAACCGGGCCCACAGCAGCGATATAATCTGGCCCATTGCAGGACACGGGCCAGAGTTGAAATGACCATCAGAATGCTCAAGGCCCAGTTCCAGTGCCTGCAAAGACTCAGGGTCGCCCCAGAAAGGGCATGTGACATTATTGTGGCATGTGTGATTCTTCACAACATTGCCACAATTAGAGGAGAACACTGTCCATCTGAACCAGACATCAGCAGTGATCCACACGATGTACATCCTGACCCACCCACGAACATACAGGATGGAAGAGTAGTCAGAGACACCATACAGTGGGGCAAAAAAGTATTTAGTCAGCTACCGATTGTGCAAGTTCCCCCGCTTAAAATGATGACAGAGGTCAGTAATTTGCACCAGAGGTACACTTCAACTGTGAGAGACAGAATGTGAAAAAAAAATCCATGAATTCACATGGTAGGATTTGTAAAGAATTTATTCGTAAATTAGGGTGGAAAATAAGTATTTGGTCACCTCAAACAAGGAAAATCTCTGGCTCTCACAGACCTGTAACGTCTTCTGTAAGAAGCTTTTCTGTCCCCCACTCGTTACCTGTATGAATGGCACCTGTTTGAACTCATCATCTGTATAAAAGACACCTGTCCACAGCCTCAAACAGTCAGACTCCAAACTCCGCCATGGCCAAGACCAAAGAGCTTTCGAAGGACACCAGGAAAAGTATTGTAGACCTGCACCAGACTGGGAAGAGTGAATCTACAATAGGCAAGCAGCTGGGTGTGAAAAAATCAACTGTGGGAGCAATCATCAGAAAATGGAAGACATACAACACCACTGATAATCTCCCTCGATCTGGGGCTCCACGCAAGATCTCATTCCGTGGGGTCAAAATGATCATGAGAACGGTGAGCAAAGATCCCAGAACCACATGGGGGGACCTGGTGAATGACCTGCAGAGAGCAGGGACCAAAGTAACAAAGGTCACCATCAGTAACACACTACAACGGCAGGGAATCAAATCCCGCAGTGCCAGACGTGTTCCGCTGCTGAAGCCAGTGCATGTCCAGGCCCGTCTGAAGTTTGCCAGAGAGCACATGGATGATACAGCAGAGGATTGGGAGAATGTCATGTGGTCAGATGAAACCAAAGTAGAACTTTTTGGTATAAACTCAACTCGTCGTGTTTGGAGGAAGAAGAATACTGAGTTGCATCCCAAGAACACCATACCTGCTGTGAAGCATGGGGGTGGAAACATCATGCTATGGGGCTGTTTTTCTGCCAAGGGGACAGGACGACTGATCCGTGTTAAGGACAGAATGAATGGGGCCACGTATCGTGAGATTTTGAGCCAAAACCTCCTTCCATCAGTGAGAACTTTGAAGATGAAACGAGGCTGGGTCTTCCAACATGACAATGATCCAAAACACACCGCCCGGGCAACAAAGGAGTGGCTCCGTAAGAAGCATTTGAAAGTCCTGGAGTGGCCTAGCCAGTCTCCAGACCTCAACCCCATAGAAAATCTGTGGCGGGAGTTGAAAGTCCGTGTTGCTCGGCGACAGCCCCAAAACATCACTGCTCTCGAGAAGATCTGCATGGAGGAATGGGCCAAAATACCAGCTACTGTGTGTGCAAAAGACCTATAGTAAACGTTTGACCTCTGTTATTGCCAACAAAGGTTATGTTACAAAGTATTGAGTTGTATTTTTGTTATTGACCAAATACTTATTTTCCACCCTGATTTACGAATAAATTCTTTACAAATCCTACCATGTGGATTCATGGATTTTTTTTTTCACATTCTGTCTCTCACAGTTGAAGTGTACCTCTGGTGCAAATTACTGACCTCTGTCATCATTTTAGGTGGGGGAACTTGCACAATCGGTGGCTGACTAAATACTTTTTTGCCCCACTGTATGTCACAATCATTTCCTGTGACCCGTCACCTCAACATGTTACAAGACGAATACACAGATTCTTTGGTCAACTGGCTTTATTGGTCGCCCTGTATGTCCTGTACACAAGGTATAAATAGGTATATTAGTATGTTGTACAAACACTGACATAATTCGTCCATCTCTGACCACTTCACCCACCCTTAACTGTTGTTCCAGCAGTAAAATCTCCAACTTGGACTTTTGGATCTGCTGCTTGAGGTGTACCATTTCCATGTCGCACTTCTGTATTTTCTTGACCAAATATGTCTTGTACAGCTGCTTTACAGGGAGCTATTGCAACACAGGACATAGCATTGACATCCATAGTACATGCCTACTTAGGTTGGTTGTGACTCAGTGCTGAACATCCTACTGTGGAAAGGTTTGTTGGAGGAGTGGCTGGACCCTCTTCCTCTTCATTTCCATCATCACTCTGTCAGGGACATAGTAAGTCCATGGTGTTATCATAGTACCACATTGTATTCAGTTGTTATATTTTCCACTGTAAGATGTAAACCTCATGGTGTGTCTCTGTTGCGTCCTCCTCTGTAACAGTTGTCACTGTTTCGTCATCATTTGCCTGTAGTGGAGACATTAACAACATTGCTGTTCTACTGTTGACACATGTAGTCTGTGGAGTATTACGAGTACTCACAACTGCATGTTGGTCTGGCTCAACAGGGGGCTGCACCAGATGCAGTACACCAGGGGTGCTCAATCCCAGTCCTCGAGAGCTACTGTGTCATGGTCCGGGTGAGCACGGGGTTTTTCCACTCCGCTGGGTTCTACCTTCAGGCAGAGACTCCAATCAGCTTCCACACCTGGTTCCAATCAAGTCACCTGCATATAAGACCAGCATTCACAACAGACCTCTGCCAGATCTTCTGCTAACCCATGTCAGTGCTAGGCTGCGAACCCCTTGTGAGAACCCTCAACTACTGCTTTTCCCTCACCATGTTTTTCTTTGTCATAGGACCCACCTGGCAGTCACGTTTCCCGAACTACTCTCATCTCCGCCTGGACGCTGGTTCTGTCATCTGGTTTCTTCCTCTCCACCATCGGACTACACCTGCCTGCCTCCCTGCCAAGTCCCTCACTCCACGCATATTCTGGATCCTCTCTGGACACTCCTCACCCGGAACCCCCTGGACACCCCTTCCTCGCATGACACTTTAAACCTGCAACGCTGACTGCGTACCTCCATCCAAGCCACTGCCCCTTTTTCCGTCCGTGAAATCCAGCACCTAGCCATAGCACTCAGTTTCATGTTCACAGTTTGGCCTCACAGTTCACAGTTCATAGCATTTCATAATTCATAGCATTCATAGTCTCCTGTTGTGTAATTTCACTAGACACTTGTAAATAAAGCACTGTGTTCACGCCCGTTTGCCTCCCTCTGTGTCTGCATTTGAGTCCACACCCACAGCCGGGCCCTCTCGGCCGTAACATACTGTCCTGCAGCTTTTAGATGCATCCTTGTTCCGACACAGCTGAATCAAATGAATGGCTTGTTATCAGGCCTTCTCCAAACTTGATGGCATGCTGAAGAGGTGATCAAACATTTGATTCAGCTGTGTTGGAGTAGGGATGCATCTAAAAGCTGCAGGACAGTAGCTCTCGAGGACTGGGATTGAGCACCCCTGCAGTACACCATCACCATCAACTGAAAGAATATGGGGTTCATACAGGTCACTCATAACTTACTAGGGCCTAACTGGCAATTAACAGACATACCAATCACCGTACACCTCATTGTCATTATGCTCTCAAAGACAACCGACACTGAGGGAAGGCAAAATCAGTAGGACAATAACTTCACTACAACATAGTTCATTTTGGTAAGGAGTTCATCAAATGAATGTGTCGCACTGCAAAGGTGACTGTGAAGAAAGGATGTATGCACATCATGTATTGTTTTGGATTTACCTCTTATGTAGGCACTTGTGTCTTGCAGGGTTATTGCCTCAGAGGATGTCCACGCAGAGATGCCTTCAGCCACTGGGCGCCCACTGTTTTGGCTGAGGGCCAACTGCTCAGCCTCTGTGAGTGGTGGTGGTGGAGGACCCCCACCTGTTTTTCGGGCATCCGCTTTTTTTCTGTTGGCTATAACGGCTCACATTTGAGCATACAGAGTAAGCAAATATGTACTTGTAATGTGCTCAGATAATTTCAATGAGTGCTTACAGAAAGACAATGAATGTAGCCTCTAACTGCAATTGATTTGCATGGGACAAACAGACCAAGCACTATGGCTCGTAATACAATTACACCTCACCTGTTTGGACTATATTTTTGTATTTCATTTTTACTTGCTGCCAGGAACGTTTGGGGCCTGTTGGGTTGCACCTGCGCTCACATCACATCACAACATTAAATGTATACAATGATAATAGATAGGATATAGTACATTACCGTGTTAAATGGGTGGAGATCCCTAGATCAATGTTTACATTTGCACTCACGCATTGACTCTGTCGGCTATGTTTTGCCATGCATGCTCCCTTTCTTTTGCAGCTGTGGCTGTGTTACTTTTTTTCTGCAAGATGTGCATGTTGTCGGCATATGCTACCATCAGGGTTTCGGCCTCAAGCGCTGTGAAATACGTCGACCGCACCTTCTTTCCCTCCGTCTCCATGGTGACTCGCTTGATCTGTGCTCCACTGATCAGGGCTTTATGTATCCTCGTGCGCTCGCTTAACTTGGGGTTGACGCAACTCCGCGTTGATTGAACTGATTGTTATCAGCCTTTCTGAAACCGAATATTCCGAGTTGGACAGTTCGGGGTTACTCAACCCTGAGTATCGTTTTTCACTCTGAGTTTTCTAAACCGGCTTCCTGAAATAGGGCCCAGGTAATCATTTTGGGTTTGTGACTGTTGTGCTCCTTTGTGTTGGTCACATGTTACTTTTTGTGTGTTCAGTGTGGCAACTTCAAATCCTCATGCCCATCCATGCTTAGAGATGCCAACTATAACGTGAACACTGTGCTTCTGTTAGCTTTAACTTTTATTCCAGGTTTGTGGGTCAAGGACCTGAAGGCTTCAGAGGGGCTTTTAATAAATTTAGGGGTCCTAGAGGAACCCTTTTAAGGGAGGAGGTGTTACGTCCCTCTGCAGCCTCTAATCTGCTCGGTGTGTTCAGCTGGTGCTAATTGGCCACACCTAGTCAAGTGTGGATAAAAGCATACCTGAGGCAAGCGTCCGGGGAGCTCACTTGTCTTTGCCTTGGTGGCATCAGCCATTTGAGCCAACCTGCTATTCCATTTTAAGATAAAACCTAGTGATGGCCAAATGAAGCTTTCCGAAGCACTGAAGCTTGTATTGAAAAACGGTTCATTACTCGAAGCTTTTCAACACAGTCCTCTCCGGTGACATCTGGTGGTGAAAATTTTGAAGAGCAGCTTGAATCTGCAAAATAAAACGGACTGCTCAATTATCAGTGCTCACTCAAGAGTGGAGTTCTCTCTGATATTGGGCCACCGTTCCGTTGCTTTGAACATGTAATTGGTTTTGTTTTCTCGATTGGGGGGCTGAAAAAAATGTAATGCGTATTTGCGTAATACATTTTGATCAATAAACTTTCCCTATTTAAACATGCACTATGGTGTGGCCTTTCTTTGCTCATAACTCCTTGATGTTGGTAAATACAATAAGTGAGCAATATATATAATATACATATGAGAATGCACAGCACATTATGGAGTATGCCCCTGCTGTGAAGTCCTGCCTCCATCTACTTGTCGTTTAATCACTGGACAGCTGGACAGGTTCATACAAAATATTAGATTAGGCCAATTGTCCTATACATATTTTTGACCTAGGGGTGGGATTGATTGTGAACTGGAAAGGGAAAATGCTTAGGAAGCTGAGTACGGCTGCATCGTCACTGATTTGTAGAATCATTTTGATTCGATACAGGATCCGATTCAATTTGATTGGAATCTGGAAAGTTTTGCCTCAGTCAGAAATATTACAATTCTGGTCATGTATCAGTATATATCCATAATTTCGTATCTATTAAAAGAAAGCTGACACATGTGAGACTTAATTAGAGATGTAAACAGAGAGTTATGAAACCTGCAGCTGCAGAAGCCAGCGAAAAAAAAAGAGGCAAACACAGCGCGGACCCGACGACACACCAAAATCTGACTCTGACGCGTCGGGTCCGCGCTCTGTGTTTACGTTTGTATGCAGAATCCGTAAACCTGCTCCCAGTTACTGTTTTAGCTGTATGGTGTTTGACGACATGTTGTGAGGTTTAACCTGAGATGCTGGCGTTTCAGGCATAATAACGTTAATTTACAAATCGACACGGGATTTTAATGAATCAATATCACTTTATTCAATTTAGCATGGATTGTAATCAGAAAAGCGATAATCAAAACCCACCCCTAATCAAGAACTTGCAAAGTAAAAACATGATCTATGTCAGGTAGCCCTTTTGTTATTTACATTTAAAAAGAGGATTAGTGTTACTGTGCGCTGGCTGAGTCTGTTTCTTTTCTTAGAAATAGTTTCTCCTGCCCTGGAGAAAATCCACTTGCATGGAACAGAAGAGGCTGTGGAGTGCAGGAACTACACTGTAAGTTGGTAGATATGCAGGTATCCCTGGGTCCTGCAGACTATCACCTAAAAACAATAAACAAAATGATTTTCTAAACTGTGTAGCAATGTAATGTACATATAGTGTCAAATACATTTTTGTAGTCTTCATTAGCTTTAATTCACATGGAAGTGTTCCTAAAGTCATATGCTGTAATGATATTTACATTATGAAAACATGATTTTGGACATTTCAAGTTTTTCACTTCGGCAGATAAAATGAATTGAGCAAAATCAACTCAAAATATTCCCACACGCCAGAACGTCCTCTCTTCCTCGCTGGCTCCATATCTGTCAGTGGAATGATCACCTCGTCGCTATCTGTCACCATCAACACACTCCACGAATCCCGTGGATGATTCACTTCCTTATATCCGTTTGAATCAGGTACCGAAGCAGTTACGTGCGTAATGAAGCTTCGGACGTCACTGGTCACGTGACTTTTGCCAAACGAAGCAAGCCTCGACACAGTGCTTCTGAACCAGTGTGTTGTTTTTTTCGACACACGCTCCGGAGCGTCAGCTTCAAGCGGGCCATCACTAATAAAACCTCTTCTCACCCATACTCTGGTATTCATCTCCTTTTTTATGTTGTGGCTTTTGAGCCGGGTCGTAACAAATGGAAACAACATCTTGATCAGATTTATGAGCTCTACACACATTTTCTTCTGTTCATCACTCTTTCCTTTTCTATTCTTGGCCAGAATACAAGAGGTCTCCTGGCTTAGATTTGCTTTGGGTCTAAGCGAAACAAGGAAACAGAGGGAGTTAAAGAGTAAAGTTCCCTCAACCTCTCTTTCTTTATCTCTTCTGTTGCAAAATCTTGTGAAGTCTGTGAGTCTATGAGTGAAGTCTATAACGATGTAAGCCAATGCCAGTTGTCGTAGTTGTAGTTGCCGCATATTTCTGCTTCTGTTTTGAATCATTATATCATATCATGTCACTGTTCAAAATTAGTCCCAGAAGAGCCCCTTACTTCTAAAATGAATATCTTTTTATTAATTTTCCTTACCAGCTCCTTCCTGCTCACTGTCACTACGGAAGAAAGCTCATGCTGGAGTGAGAAAGCTGTGACATTCTCTTGACAGGGTCGCAGACATATTTATAAGCTGCTAAAAACAGTTTAGATTTATTTGTGCAAACATACAAATCAGTAGATGATGAATAATACAATTAATTGAGCCCTTATCACCTGGGTTAAATTACACTGCAATCATACATTTCTTGCAAAACTAATCTAGCTTGTGCAAAATAAAGTATTTTCATCAATGCCGCACAGACAGACCATTAAGCATAGCAATCACCAACTACACACTCAAAAGTATAGATGAAGAGTACCTGTGGCTTTTGCTTATTCTGTATGTACGGCATAGCAGTATGCAGCAACCTTTAATCAAGCATGAAGTAAATGGACATAGACACAAGTACCAAACTGTCGACGCACAGATTTGTATTCAGAACATTGGGTCAACTCGTGAGATATTGCTGTTCTTGCATTATTGATTTTTCAGTCAATATTATCGATCATTTAAAATTTAATCCCATGTGGTCCGACTTTCTCTTTATATTCTCCTAAGCACCAAAACTTGCTTTAGATGTTTTTAAAAATCTGCAGCACATTCTTTAGTTTTAATGACCTCCTTCTTTTTTCCTGCTTTTTTTTTGTTTGTTTCAGAATCAGATATTTCAAGTCAGATACGACAATATCCTATAATTAATTGTATAAATATAACAGCTGACTTAATTATGTGATAATTAATCAAACCATAGCGAGAATGTATTGGGGAAGAAACTGAAATATCAATTTTCCCGTGTCTCCTTAAAATATAAACATCCTTTTTCTTATGTTGCTGTTGTGGATTATGGAATTGCTCAGTTCAGTGGTAATTGAGGCTCAGTTAGGGAAGAAGCAGTGTAAATTTAGAATTGGGAAAGAAAAGGAACACAAGTGACTTCCTATCATTTAGTCATCCAAAGGATGACTAAATCACTCTGGAGCTCACTAAATGAAGCAGCGTTATCCTTGTCTGAAAAAGTAGAGCAGCGAAAAGTTTGGTTGTAATAATTGTATCAGACACTTCATCAATGTCCTCAATAATTGGAGTGAAGTTTAATTTGGAGGTCATTAAGCATTACCAAAGTAGGACAGTCATTCACGGAGATGTGATTGCTATTCTTTATGTAGTTTCCACAAAAGCATCGCTGGCACTTGTCAGTTGATATCAATGAGAAAGGTGAAAAAAGAGCAACAGGCGTAATGATAGAAGATTGATTTGTACTGATGACCTCAGAATGTTGACCTTGCTTGACCCAGTTACCTATAACGGGCTTGTTTTATTCAAATTGTGTGAAAATGCAAAAAAAGGTCCACAATGCACATGACACAGAATGTTCAAAAGAAATTTTATACACAACATAATACCGTCAATAATGCTTGACACTGTGTCGAGTGTGAGTATTTCCTTCTGTCCATTTTCGCATCTTTAGGAAAGTGCTTCATAACTCTAAATGATGTGGATTCATACAAACTGCTTAAACACCATCCTACAGGAGCGGATAGATGTACATAACATGATACTGAATGGCCATTTCCACTTACATTTCACTGGTCCATTCTCTCTAGCTGTTAGAGAAACTCAATGTTGCACATCTATGAGGCATTTAGTTCAAATCAGAATAAAAAAAACACTCAAGTATTATTGCGTTCATAATTATTATACTATGAAGGGAAATTACTTTGACTCATCTAGGCTAAACCAGGACTGGCAACAAAATTCACTTCACACAAAGACAGCTGAGAAGCTTTGTTTTGTTTTTGTGATTTTTTTTTTTTTTTTTTTTTTTTTTGTGTGTGTGTGGTTCAACAGATTCACGCAGCTCTGTGGATAAGAATTAATTTTATGTCATATACTGGTCAATTCCCTTTGCGAAATATAATTTCAAGGGATTTTCCGTTTTTTGATTTTGCAGTAATAAATTCCTTTCTGCAGCATATCCAAAAGTAATGTCAATCTTAAATTAAAAATAAAGGCCTCCTGTGGAAAGCTGAGAGAGTTACAACTCAATAGAGAGTCTAATCAGCAACAGAAAAAAGGAAATTGGTGTGTGTGCGTGCGTGCGTGCGTGTGTGTGTGTGTGTGTGTGGGAGGGGGTGAAGGAGTGAGGGGGGATGACTCCTTTCAAGGAGATGAAAGAAGAAAGAGAAAGAGGGAATGGGGAGATGAAGAATCAGCCGTTGTCTTGAAATGTGCCCCATGCAGAGTTTGTGATGGGCTGTTACTACATGGAGCAAGCTTATACAGCAGGCAGACCCTGAATCAAATATGAAAACCAATTCTACCAATGCAACTTCCACACTGACGCTGTCTTTATCAAAACTCTGAGTTCGTCATTCAGCTCACAGAGACAGACTGCAACATTATTATACGTGCTGTCAATACTTTTATAATCCAGTCTTTCCTCATATAATTTCTTCAGCTTTAGGTCAGTTAAGACCAAAGATTACCTTCTGATGATGACAGTAGATGTAACTTCAAAGCAAAAAACAACATGTATATATCTAAGGAGTGAATTTAATGAAAAACTTTTAAAGCATTCATTTGAGATCTTACTATGGAAGCAGAGAGCTGCCACGCAGACAAAAGAAAAATAGAGCTATATCACATTATAACATGAAAGCGTTATTGTTCTAACAATATCCTTTTCATGTTAGAACAACATAATCTCACATTATTACAATATACATAATTATCACGTTCGTACAATATAATATTTATATTGTAAGAACGTAAAATGTTTTTGTTATAATGTGATAATTATGTATATTGTAATAAAGTGATATTATGTTGTTCAAACCTGAAAAGTATATTGTTATATTGTTGTTGTTTTCACGTTATAATGTGATATAACCCGTTCATGTGTTACGCCTGTCTATGCGTTGTGTTCTATGAAAGTAAGAGTCAGGAGACACCAGTGGGTCTTTGGCTCTTTACTGTACATCTGCAACACAGAAATAAAGGTCTGAGCTGTGTGTGTCGTGCGCCTGCATTCGCAAATAAGTAACACATTTGCTACATGTAGCTTTATTTTTCTTTTGCCTGTGAGGCAGCTCTACACTTCTGTATGTTACTTTCATTTTCTCTATGAAACAATATTTTCTTTATGGTTAATAATATAGATTTTCGTGAAAAACAAATACAAGTCCAACATACAAAACTTAGAGTTAAAGTAGTCCATTTTTCAGGTTTGTAGCTTGAAAATCTCCAGTGGCTTTCCCTTCCTTCTCTGACAGAAATAGTTATAGGCTTCTTAATAAAGTTTGGTACTAGGTTCAATTTGACTGATTTAATGAGCTGTGAGTTTTAAGTGCTTTGCTGTGGGGTGCAGATTTTCTGTCACCATGTACTCTTGTTCATTTAGCAACTTTTAAGAACTTTTCTCTCTAACTTTTTCTTTAATAGAAATCTTAATAACCACATGAAAGCTTCACTTTTTTGTGTTAATGTAATTCTGCTCTGGATTATGCAGTAAGCTCAAACGAAGCTGTTTTATAAAATGATGCAGATTAAACATTTCATTCAAAAAAGCTCTTTAAAGGAAATAGGCCAGCAATTCAAAAAAACAAAATGTAAAAAAAAACCCCACAATGTTTTACCAGGAGCAGTTTCAACTGCTGCTGCTGCAAACTGGACATAAAGTGAGAGGTAACTTCAAAAGAAAGCCAAAAAACAAAACGGCGCTTCAAATGCAAATTACTTGAATGTGATGTATAGAATACTACAAATTCTAAGCCAAGCGTCTTGTTGCTTTCATTTAGACTTGCTGTTATGGACTGCACAATTCTGTGAGCTGATTCTTTATAAACTCCAAGCAGGAAAAACACTTTACAATATCTATCATTTGCCCACGCATAATCATACAGCCTGGTTCAGGTTCTCTGAGAAGAAGGCAAGCGCACAAACCCACACAAAAAAGTCAGGTTGATGTTTATGCTGTATATGCTGGATTTCAGCACTATTTATTTAGTCTTTATTTCTTGCTTTTAAGACAAACAAAGCACACTTGTTTCTAGTTTCTCTAGGTTTGGCAGAATCTACTGAATGATGGTTGTCTTTTGAATGCTACTTCACTTGTGTCACTCAGTGGATTCTTAGAAAACTGCTCGACACATTTGTCACACTGTAATGTGGTTGACCGTGTGGCATATGCAAGTGACTTTTGCAGCAGCACTTTTGTAGATTTAATGAAGCAGAGCATTGCCAATATCAGGATAAAACAGTGGCGTGCACTCTTAGCCGTCAGACAAGGACATAAACATAATACTTCATTGCTTTCCAAGTAAAGGATAATTGCTTACAAGAACATGCTTGTCATTCTCAATCAAAAAAACACTTGTATTTTTTGAAGGTTGTAAAGAACAGATTTTTTATTTTTTTTTTATGTTGAGTGGGCCATTCATCAACCTTCACACAAATATACTGTAAGCCAGAGCTAACACTGCTGCTAATGTTATTTTCCTACTCCTACATGTTTTTCTGTATTATCATATTTTTAGTCCTCAAGAGAAATGTGTAACTTGATACAGATAATGCAAACACTTGCAAAGACATTAAGTCTGCTTTTTTTGTCATATGGCCTTCTTTCTCATCTCAGCATTACTCCATCATGATAACAATGGTGTTGCTGTGATTTTATGTGTTGTATTACTTATGTAACAAAACACTATCAAAATGCTGTATGGGTAAAAGATAATTGAAATTCAAGCAGCACATGGTGTGCAGGGGGGTTGCTGGCTCTATCGGTGTATCTCATTGTGGAGTCTGTTGCAGCATCTTGCAGTGGAGTCTATTAGGAGTCATTTATTTGAGCTGTATGGCAGATTGATGCTAATTGTAGCTCTGAATCCATTTACTGTCAGTAAGCAAGAAAGACGGGGTGAGAAATAAAATGGGAGAATAACCCTGATATCTGGGCAAAGCAGCTCAGTGGTGTAGACTGTGTAGTTAAAAAAATAGACTACCTTTTTTTTTTTTTCTTACCCAAACAAAACTTGTAAAACTTCACTTAGGTGATAATACAAAGTTTGAATGCAACCTTATATAACAACAAGATTGCCCTGTTACATCATGCCAGTACAAATCATTATGTACAAGTTATGCCCTTTAAAAACTGTTATGCCCTTTAAAAACTTATAATTTTTGACCTTTGGAACATTAGAACAGAGATATTTAAGGTCAGGAGGGATTTTGTGAGTCATTGGAAAAATGGCACCTCCACAGCATGTGCTATCTCACAGGAGAGAAAAGGATGAAAACAAACTGATGTCAGGTTTGTAAGATTAAATAAGTCTGAATACATTGAAAGAAAACTAGAATGGCACAAAGAGAAACTGTGTCGTCTAAGAGAATTGTTTGAAAAATTGCCTTTTATTATTAGACATCTATAATATGATGTTCAGTCAAAACTATCAAGGTGTTGAGGTACTAAGGTACACATGTCAATAGCAGATCATGTCTTAAAAATAGCATAAATTCTCTCCTAAATAAACAATAATAATGGATAAACATGCTGCCGATCAGTATGCCACAAAAGCTAAAGTTACAAAGGATTTATTCGTGTCTTTCACTCTAAATAAGCAATAAAGAAACAGAGGTACTTCATTTAACACTAATGAAAAATGACTGAATTAAATACTTTAGATTAATAATATGAATTCAGCAAAAGTACAGTCTAGCTTTGGAAACTTGTCTTAAATCAAATACAATGTGAAAAATAAATAAATAATAAGTTAAAGAGCCAAACTGTGTGCCTGTCTGTATTTATTGGACCCACCACTACTACAGCTATCAGGACTGAATGATTAGTTGACAAGTGACTCTTTCATGTTTGTGATGGAGCACGTTAAAGCCGGCTAAAGATGCAGACTGAGAATCAGAAAATCTGTGCACACAAAAACAATCAAGCATTGAATGCAATCATGAACAACTAGATTTTCCAATTTTGTAAATGCTTGTTATCGTCACTGTTTGCAGAATCTCTCAAAGCTACGTCCAAAATTGCAGTTTATTGGACAGTTTCTGTTCTGATGTATAAACTGCAAATAAACAATGTAATAATTTGTCCCAAATCCTCCTCCGGCAAACCTCTCAGCTGTGAGGTGAAAACCCCAGATCAGCACAGCCAAACAAGCCTGGAGGTGTGACTCCCAGTCAGTCAGCAGAACCTCCACCCTTATTGATGCCTTTGTTGTAAATCTAGTTTTTGATCTTTAAGAAGAGTTTCTTGTATACCTAATGTGTTTTTTTTGTTGGTTTTTTTCAGAGGTTTAAAACAAATGTGCCATCCAGAAATACAGGTTAAAACGGTGTCATGCAAAGAATAAGTGAGATGTTAACAGGATCGCAGCTGTCTTTTCTGGACCACAGTTCAGTAAAAGCTGACTGAGGCAAATGGACACTTGTGGTCAGTGTAGTTGAAATTTTCAATTCTTTTTGGAAAACTTTGATGCTGCATCCTCTGTTTTAAAGAGGAGAGAAACTACTCAGTTTGTTATCAGCATTCTGTTGAAATACCTGCATCTCTGATGATATGTGGGTGCAGTCCCAACTTTTATGATGTGCTATCAAATTAAATTCTTTTTTGCGTATTAGCTCAGTTTAAACATCTGAAATGTATTAATGTTTTATTGCGAATAAAATATGTTTTTGAGATTTACAAATCATTACATGCATTCAGATTTTATTTACATTTTACACAGCACTTTTTGGAAATGGAGTTATAATAAATATTTATTTATAAAATCATAAAACCAAACCAAAAATGCATAAACCCCATTAGGGATGTTCTGTAGTGAGATTAAAAAAATAAAGAAAATCTACAAAAAAAATAGTAACACATTAACGAGCTAACAGCCCTTACGCGTTGACGCCGTGCAGCCCTCGCACGGGGCGATCCACGTTAACTCGCTAACAGGGATTTGCCGCCTTAAATCGGTTATGGCGTTAATGTCGTATTAAAGAGATTAACGCTGACAGCACTAGAAAAAAATCTAACTAAAATCTAAATCTAACTGTGATTACAGAAATCTAAAAGTGGTAAAGTTTTGTTTCTTTGGCCGTATTTGCATGTCAGTCGGAGCACATGTACAGTACAGTGTCCGAGGCATAGATATCTACTGGGTGCTGTATGACAGAAAAAAATGACAGCATGGCTGCATCAAGGGATCACTTGTCTTTGTGTGTCACATGACTGACAACTGTCACTGAAGCTGTGCTCTCTTTGCAGTTGAAAGGCTTTGCTGTCATGATTCGTGACCATCATCGATGAAGAGCTAGTCATCATCAGTCAGTTATTTACAAGTCTTTTATATAGTCTGCTGTTCAGTATCCACATTCTGAGAACTGCTGGTGAAAGAGTTCAAGTCCAGCAGCATGCATGAATATTTTGCTATAGCACATTTATTTAATAAAGTGCCAAGAACTTCAAGTATTACTTTACCTCTACTGAGGCAGGTAGGCCACATAAAAATAAAACAACACGCTTCATCATCCAGAAAATATTAAGCTGTAGTCTGCCTGCATCACCAAGGCTTGACAAAGTCTGTGCACAGCCAGGAAATGTTTCTGCATGCAAACAAATAACTGTACTAACTCTAGTACATGAATGGCAACCCTTGAAGCTCCTTAGTGGTCTGTGAAGGCCATAAAGCATGTATGTAATACTAAATGTATTACCACTAGAGTTTAGTCTTGAGATGTTGGCTCAGAGTCGATTGAATCCTGACAAAAAGTCCTTTCAGCTTTTGTCATGCCATGCTTCTTTTTTTTTTTTTTTTTTGCTTTTTTGTTTTTGCACATTTTACCTGAAGTAGAATTTAATGTTTGTTATTAGAGACCAAACGACCATTACAGGGGCACTACTATGCATGTTTACTTAAAGCAGACTGGGAAACTGGTATAATTAGAACAACTTTTCATCCACGGTGTTCACAGCTGTCCACATGGGTCTTTACAAGACACAGAAAAACCCAGCTTTAATGCACAGGGTTTGGCTTAAGTTGCTAATGACCTTTATTAGAATGCTCTTGTGTCCCTTGCAGGCCAGTGATGCAATGTAAAGATGTCAGGCATCATTGTGGATGGTAATCTGACATCTCTTTCAGTATGACATCATTATTATTGGCTTAAAGAAAGTAGGAAGTGCAACAAACCTTCAGAGAGAATTGAAGCAGGTACAGGTCTGTGGAGTTTTTCAATACCTTTATTGATTTTTTTGAAATTGCATGAATATTATGTTCTATATGTATGTTTTGTTCAGATCTATGGCCTGTCTGATCTCTGCCTTTTATCAGTGTTGTGCTAGTGATTAGGTCATCTTTAAACATAGTTCTTTATCTGCCATCAAATTGACCAGATCGCTATCTGCACATTGAAGTCCAGAGCAATGTTTTCCTGTGGATTGCCTGGTATTAATACTCAAAAAATACACTAACCCAAACTATATTCCAAAAATATATGTCTGAAAAAGTAAAGTTAAACTTTTATTTGTGTTACAAATAAAGTCTTCTGGATTTGTTTTATCATTTTCATGAGTCCTGTTTACTTATAAATAATACAGAGGCATTTGGACTTGCACCTTCTACAGCATCCACTGGCAGAGGGCATAGATCTGTAATTTGGTGTGCAGATGCATCAAGTCATCAAAATGCCTTAGGCAAGAGATTCAATGATGTGCTGGCAATGAGGATAAATGGTTCTTATTACCTCTGTGAGTTGCATCTCCAAGTTAAGGATTCGTCCCTAAAGTCAAGTCTGTGAGCAGGAGTCCATCCCCCTCCTGTGAAAAGTCACGCAGGGGCTTTAAACCATATGAGTGCATAAATATGCCTCCTGAGGAGATATTGTGTTTTATAACGATTCACATAGAGACTATGATGTGGAGATTTGAGTGAAAATTAGTTCAGGTTTAGGTTCATCGTGCCCATTATACCATTGCTTGTCATTCAATGAATCTCCACATTGTCAGGTCACTGTCCTCCCTAAATACCCTCATACATAGTGATGGATGTGGCCAGTTTCCAATAAGTTTACCTAGTCCAGAATGCATAGTCAGGAGGTGCCATTAATCTGAGTAAACTCCATTGTATTGATCTGCTTTGCTCAGAGAGCACTATTTGGGAGGGCAGTAGTGTTTTCTGTCTGTCTCTGTACACTCAGACAATAATTTAACATTAAGGGCCACACGAATACTTATTTATTGTTCACAAAGTATTTACAAATACTTACATATACAGTATTTAGGAAACATTATCATTCATATATTATGTGCTGCAAAGTCTTCACTTAAATCCTGTGTTATTATTGCTAGCAGGTTACCTGAGATCCATGCAAACTACAGAAATGAAATCACGAACAGAGTGAAACACAAACCGGAAACAGCCACCGTTTGTCTTCAAAGTCAAAGTTGCTGCTTTTGAAATGTGTTGGATTTAGCATTACAGCAGAACTTATACTGTAAAGTTAAACATTCTGTTTCCAGTTAACGTTCTAATATTCCATATTTTTAAGTATCAGTACCACTCTGCTGAATGAATAAATACACATTTTTCCCTACCGACTAGATATTTCTCGGGGTCACCGACCCGTCTCTAGGTCGGTGTGACTGAGGCTGCGGATGAACTATTTTTAATCTATTCTCATAGCGTAGCTTTAAGGTTAGTGAATCAGTTAGCTGTCGGTAGGCCAGTCTACCATTTTGATCCAGACTGACTATCTTAATAGATATTGGATTAATGTGGAATCGCCAATCCCTAGAGGATGAATCTCATTTTCTTTTGTCTATTAGATGGCCAGCAACAAAGTACTGATTACAGATCCTCAGACGTTTAAACTAGGACATATATTCATTTAACTAAAATCCTTGTTTTTATCAATCTCCTTTTAATGTTGTGACTTTTGATTGGGGTCATAGCTGTTTTTATATGTGCTGATACAAAGACAAAGAATCCTAACTGACACAGTCTGCAGCTTGTGTGTTACAGATTTAACAAGGATGGTAAAGAATAAGACAACCCCCTTTTTTGGCATCTTTTATTTTTGGTAATTATTGCACTCACTTGCAATGACTGTCTCATTTGCAACCTGGTAGTTGTTGAAATGAACCGCAGTGACTGAGTGTAATTTGAATCTCCCTGTATTTAAAGCTCACTGTTAGTGAGGTCGTGGATCATTAGCTGTTCTTCATCTTCAGTCCTGTCTATCACAATCTAATGAATTATAACAACGTATAAATATATACTGTGTCTAAGTCATATTTTAGATCCAATTATAGAACTGTCTCATGAGTTCTGACATCCTTATTAGTAACGCTCAGTGTAAAAAAAAAAAACAAAAAAAAAAAAACATTTAGGTAACACCTTTTAGCACCTTTAGCTGGTATTGTGTGGTGCTTATTGTCTGGTGCATCACTTCATAACAGCAACACTGATGTATGATTAGAGTAAACTGAAGTTTACTGTAATTCTGCACTCAAACACAGAGAGCCTTCTTCAGTCAGAACCATCAAAATAATCATCATATCATGGAAGAAATTAAAGTTTTAGTTTAGACTCTTTTAGTTTAGATCAATGTAAACAAATTGTGAACCTTGACGGAAGCTTCTGAAATCATAAATCCATAAACCATAATTTCCAAGCCCTATAAGGAATTCAAACTTCAAACAATAATTAGGATAAATGAACCTTTCATTTAACCCAACAGTTACAGCTTAGAGGACATGGTGTTATTTTCTTTTACAGTACACTCAAATGTAAATTATCTATTTAAGAATTTAAATCCATTTTTGGGAAAGATTTTAGGATTTTAGGCATTTATGCAGGGGCCAGCTGTTAAAAAATGTTTTTACTATTCCTCTGTTTTACATTGGATCCACAAATTTCATTTAATAGTTATCTCTGTATCTCTACATTAGCTTAAAATTGTGATACAAGAATGCTAACAGAGAGAAATTACTCACTATAATTTTCTCATACTTTTGTG
Organism: Mchenga conophoros; assembly: GCF_057382185.1. Taxonomy (NCBI): domain Eukaryota; kingdom Metazoa; phylum Chordata; class Actinopteri; order Cichliformes; family Cichlidae; genus Mchenga; species Mchenga conophoros. The sequence goes on along the minus strand of NC_140544.1, from coordinate 14,398,024 downwards.
TGCAAATGTTTACTTTCTTTTTGTTTTCATTTAAAAGTTAATAAGAGTAACATTTCCTAAATTCCTAAATTTAGTGTAAGAAAAGAAATAAACAAGAAGTGAGATGGGGAGGCTACAAAGATCCCTGTCAGAGGTGTCAGAGGGACAAGTTGAGAAAAGCAATGGTGAACAAGAAAGAGATTAGAAGAGAAGTTCTCCAGGTTTAATTTACTATCTGCCTTTATCCTGTAATGACCCCGCTGGCTCTCTTTCTGCTGTGACTTCAGCTATGAATATAGACAGACCTTTAATCACTGCCTTGTGTATCCCACTGCAGATAATGTTCATCCGCTGAGTGCAGTGATAACAGTCGCAGGGCAGAAGCTTACGCGAGAAGCTTTACCCAAAATGTTCATTCATACATTACATTTACTTCACAGTACACTTTTTTTGACTGTGGTTAGCAGCAGAAGCTCATAGCAGAACGTTTGTACCTGTAAAGCGTGATGCTGTGGCAAGTCCAGCTGTCAATTGTGTTATAATGAGGTAATCGGTTTATACCAGTTTATACCTAACAGATACCTTGGCATAGGGCTTCTACTCGTTTTGTGTGCTGATCCAATACCAGTGATAAATCAATGAGCTCCCTCTGTGAGGAGCAGCCTGGGAATTATTCATTTGTCTTTAAGGCTACCTTAACTTGAACATTGCTTCTCAAACCTTGCAGCGATTAAATGCAACCAAGAGGATACATTTACTGAATTGGTATAAATTAGTAACAGACCAAATGACAACAGAACAAAAATGGATAAAAATAAAAGCTCATATTCAAGTTATTTACCTAATTTATGTGCACTAGTCTCACTTAAGCTCAGTGTCATAGGCTACATCATGCTGCTGTTTACGGTCACATTACGTAAAGCTGAACCGATAAGAGATGAAGTGAAATATTAATGGAGCTGGTGAAAACACATAATGTTACTGCACATGAATGAAGTGAGATAGACGTCCCTGTTTTTCCACAGTGTGAACTCACTTGACTAAAACTGCTGAAAACATACAAATAAGCTTCAGTGAATTAGCAAAACGCTGTGCTTTGATATTAGCTTCCTCTACGCCACATTAGATTTTGTGCTAGCTACTGGAATGTTGCTGGAACAGAAAGAGAGAGAGAGAGATTATTTTTATTTCTTTTTATTTCAAGGAACCCTGAAATGATTGATCAACACCCGCAACAGAACAGATGTGCATCATATGAATACATCATTTTATGAAGAATAATGAATAAACTCAAAAACATATCTCAGCAGCCACAGTGACAAACATGTAATGAAAAATAAACCATATACTTTTTATAACATCAGACTATCCCTTTCTTAAGACACACTTGCAGGCAGCCACATTGACAGCACTGCATTACCAATGTAAACAGTTGCTCATACTGATGCAGGCACATGACAAAAGTAAATGGAAAATGGGAGAAAAAGGAAATGCTGTTCAAAATATTTTATTTGGCACACAAAAATGGCGGTGTTGGCATTTGCTGCTCCTGTTTGCTTCACAAAGAAATAGTTCAAATTGTACTGAATTTAAATGGTTTCAAAAGAACAGTGCAGTAACCGAGGGCCAAGTGGATTGAGTTCATAAGCTCGGGAAAGTCTGCCTGCTTACATTAGTTTTATTTGAATACTGCACTACTGGGTGGTTTTTTTTGTTGTTTTTTTTCTTTACCACTATAGTGTTGTCATTCTGAAAACGCAATGTTGGTTTGTCAGCTCATGCACAATGGATTAAAATATACGTAAGATAACCATCTATTGCTTTACAAACTCCAGCTCTAGCCAGAGGTTTAAGCCTTCATCTATGCTTTGGACTTCCTTTTACTCCTAAAGTGTCACCAAGAAGTTTATATTCACCAAGGGCTGCTAGAGAATGCAGCATGATAATTTATAGGTCAGAAGTTTTTCATGATTTAACATCTACAGTAAGGGATAGATGAATGGGTAGACAGACAAACAGATGGTCGGGCAGGCGGACACACGGATTAACTTGGATATTGTATATGTATTTTATTATGACATTCATTGTTCTCAGGGTATATTTAATGATGTGTTTTGAGTCATCGTGAAGATTACTATGAAATCTGGTAATACAGGGTTTGCATTTCAGTTATTTTGCCAATCCTTGGACTTTTCATCTGCCATGTAAGAACTGGATAGTGAAATCAGGTATGCATAGCAGTTTTTTTTTTCTTTTTTTATATCAATAAATGATCGAGAATTAGGATATACATTTTATTGAATAAATTTCTCTGTGTTACATAGGCTTAAAAAGTTTACAGTGATCAACAAATAGAAACATAGTGATGCATGGAACCGTCATGAATGAGAAATGATATATGACATTCATGTAGTAAAGAGGCTGCACAATTTTGTTTAGTATGTCTTGGTTCTGAATAGTTTGCTCCAACAGCTGACTCACCCACTCCTGTTTTCCCCTTCTCCCACTCACTGCCTCTTCTATAGTTCAGAGTTTCTGTTCAGTGTCTAGTGAAGATGTAGAAAGCATTCTGTGGCATCGTGGTCATGCTCAAGTGCCTCTTTTGTGTGAGTGTACTGAGTTTGAGATAGATTACATATGTTTTAATCTGGATATACAGGATCGAATCAAAAAATAGGAAAAATGATCTATAACCTCTGCTAATTCTAAGCTTGTGTGGACGCAGTAAACATGATGATGTCTTAACATAATGTATACGCAACAAATGACATATTACATTTTCGTTATTTATTTATTTATTTAAGAAATATATAATATAAACCAAAGTGCAGAAGCAGTGTGTGATAATTACATACACTCCATGATTCACTAGCCCGTAAAAAAGATTTTATCGCCAATAATTTGAAGCAACTTGAAGTAAATGTTTTCTGCATGACTTTATCAGTCACTCACATTCTTCTGAAGGAATTTTAGCTCACTCTTCCTTAAAATGCTGCTTTAGTTCATTTCGGTTTTCAGGCATTGATTTATTCACAGCTTTCTTTAGTTCCCACCACATTATTTCTGGTAAGCTGAGATTTGCACCACAGTGACTCTTTTCCTTTGTGGCCATTCTGTTCTATAGTGGATTGTACTTGGGATCATTGTTCGGTTTCATGACTCAGTTTTGTCCTAGCTTTAGCTGTTGGACAGATGGGCCCATGTTTGACTCCAGAGTACTTTGGTATAGAGGAGTTGGTAGTCAACACGATGAATGTAAAGTGCCCAGGTGCTATGGCTGAAATACAAATCCACAGCAGCACCCCTCCAGCACCGTACTTCACAGTTGGTATGAAGTGATTGTGGTGGTATGGTGTTTCAGTTCTGGCTACTGTGGTGCTGTGTATTATGGCTAAAATCTCCACACTGGTCTTGTTTGACCAAAGGGGAATTGTTCCAGAAGTCTAATGGTTTGTCTGGATGCAATTTTACAAAGGTAAGTCACATGAAACGATAGAAATAGTCTCACCACATTGCAGAACATGAATTAGCAAATTCAAGATTCTTTATTTGTCACATGCATACAGGGAGTGCAGAATTATTAGGCAAATGAGTATTTTGTCCACTTCATCCTCTTCATGCATGTTGTCTTACTCCAAGCTGTATAGGCTCGAAAGCCTACTACCAATTAAGCATATTAGGTGATGTGCATCTCTGTAATGAGAAGGGGTGTGGTCTAATGACATCAACACCCTATATCAGGTGTGCATAATTATTAGGCAACGTCCTTTTCTTTGGCAAAATGGGTCAAAAGAAGGACTTGACAGGCTCAGAAAAGTCAAAAATAGTGAGATATCTTGCAGAGGGATGCAGCAGTCTCAAAATTGCAAAGCTTCTGAAGCGTGATCATCGAACAATCAAGCGTTTCATTCAAAATAGTCAACAGGGTCGCAAGAAGCGTGTGGAAAAACCAAGGCGCAAAATAACTGCCCATGAACTGAGAAAAGTCCAGCGTGCAGCTGCCAAGATGCCACTTGCCACCAGTTTGGCCATATTTCAGAGCTGCAACATCACTGGAGTGCCCAAAAGCACAAGGTGTGCAATACTCAGAGACATGGCCAAGGTAAGAAAGGCTGAAAGACGACCACCACTGAACAAGACACACAAGCTGAAACGTCAAGACTGGGCCAAGAAATATCTCATGACGGATTTTTCTAAGGTTTTATGGACTGATGAAATGAGAGTGAGTCTTGATGGGCCAGATGGATGGGCCCGTGGCTGGATTGGTAAAGGGCAGAGAGCTCCAGTCCGACTCAGACGCCAGCAAGGTGGAGGTGGAGTACTGGTTTGGGCTGGTATCATCAAAGATGAGCTTGTGGGGCCTTTTCAGGTTGAAGATGGACTGGGGGTTGAGCTTGACTCCTACTGCCAGTTTCTGGAAGACACCTTCTTCAAGCAGTGGTACAGGAAGAAGTCTGCATCCTTCAAGAAAAACATGATTTTCATGCAGGACAATGCTCCATCACACGCGTCCAAGTACTCCACAGCGTGGCTGGCAAGAAAGGGTATAAAAGAAGAAAAACTAATGACATGGCCTCCTTGTTCACCTGATCTGAACCCCATTGAGAACCTGTGGTCCATCATCAAATGTGAGATTTGCAAGGAGGGAAAACAGTACACCTCTCTGAACAGTGTCTGGGAGGCTGTGGTTGCTGCTGCACGCAATGTTGATGGTGAACAGATCAAAACACTGACAGAAACCATGGATGGCAGGCTTTTGAGTGTCCTTGCAAAGAAAGGTGGCTATATTGGTCGCTGATTTGTTTTTGTTTTGTTTTTGAATGTCAGAAATGTATATTTGTGAATGTGGAGATGTTATATTGGTTTCACTGGTAAAAATAAATAATTGAAATGGGTATATATTTGTTTTTTGTTAAGTTGCCTAATAATTATGCACAGTAATAGTCACCTGCACACACAGATATCCCCCTAAAATAGCTAAAACTAAAAACAAACTACAAACTACTTCCAAAAACATTCAGCTTTGATATTAATAAGTTTTTTGGGTTCATTGAGAACATGGTTGTTGTTCAATAATAAAATTATTCCTCAAAAATACAACTTGCCTAATAATTCTGCACTCCCTGTAGTTATACAAGTACAACACGGAGTGAAATGTATCCTGATACACTCCATAACTGTGCAAAAGGGGAAAGCAGAAAATTATGTACATTCAGTGAATATATATAAGATAAGATAAGATAAGATAAGATAAGATAGAACTTTATTAATCCCTCGGGTGGGTTCCTCTGGGAAATTCGACTTCCAAAAAGCACAGCAACGACCGAAGTTACAGTTACAGAATTGTTATATATATATATATATATATACACACACACACACACACACACACACACACACACACACACACACACACACACACACACACATATATAAATACAGAGACAAATATAAATAAAATATACAAAGGGGATAAATAGAATAAATAGGAATAAAAAATAAAAATACAAGTGAATTGCACATTTCAAGTATTGAGTCTATTGCACTGTTGACTATTTACAAAAAGTATTGCACAAGGTATTGTACAGTGAGGTGAAGAGGCACTACAGCTTAGTTGTTCCCCCCTCCTTTGTCCTCCTGTTTCCCCTCCCTCGCCCCTCCAGAGAGGAGTTAAACAGTTTGATGGCGTGTGGGACAAAGGAGTTTTTAAGTCTGTTAGTTCTTGTCTTGGGGAGAAGCAACCTGTCACTGAACAGACTCTTCTGGTTGTTAATGGCCGTGTGCAGAGGATGCCCAGCATTGTTCATAATGTCCATCAGTTTCTTTAATGTCCTTTTCTCTGCCACTGTCACCAGAGTGTCCAGCTTCATGCCGACCACAGAGCTAGCCTTCCTGATCAGTTTCTCCAGCCTGGATGAGTCCTTCTTTGCTGTGCTGCTCCCCCAGCACACCACAGCATAGAAAAGTACTCCAGCAACCACCGACTGGTAAAACATCCTCAGGAGCTTCCTGCAGATGTTAAAAGATCTCAGCCTCCTGAGGAAGTACAGTCGGCTTTGGGCTTTTTTATACAGGTGCTCTGTGTTGCATGACCAGTCCAGTTTATTGTCCACCCACAGCCCGAGGTACTTGTACTTGTTGACCACCTCCACCTCCTCCCCCTCTATCTGAACCGGCAGTGGACCTTCTCTGGACCTCCCGAAGTCCACAACCAGTTCCTTAGTCTTTGAGGTGTTGAGTTGCAGGTGGTTTGTGTGACTCCATGCGACAAAGTTCCTCACCAGACTTCTGTACTCCTCTTCCTGATCATCCCAGATACACCCCATGATGGCCGTGTCATCTGCAAACTTCTGAATATGGCATAATTCAGAGTTGTAGCAGAAGTCAGAGGTGTACAGGGTGAAGAGAAGAGGGGACAGCACAGTTCCCTGTGGTGCTCCTGACCACAGTGTCAGACGTGATGTCCTTCAGCCTGACGTACTGTGGTCTGTCGGTGAGGTAGTCGGAGATCCAAGCCACCAGGCAGGGGTCCACCTCCATCCTGTTCAGTTTTTCCTGAAGCATACAGGGCCCCCCGCATATTTGGGGGGGCATTATGTGCAGTAAGTGGCATTGTGTGGAACAAAAGTCGGAACAGTTTGTTGCCAGGATGGGATGAGTCCTTTAGTATCTGAGCTGCTCTAGTCCAGCATCTCCTGGTGTAGATGTCCTGAAGGGGGAGAGCAATCCTGCAGCAGTGTTCTGCTGTCTGGATCGCTCTCTGAAGAGCCTTTTGGTCCTTAACACAGCTGTTCCCAAACCAGTAATGGATGTTCTGTGTGAGGATCCTCTCCACAGCGCCTGCATAGAAAGTCCTGAGGATCAGTGGCAAGACCCTGAACTTCCTCAGTTGTCAGAGGTGGTACAGGAGCTGCCTAGCTTTTTTGGACTGTATCTTAATGTGGGCAGACCATGTCAGGTCTGAGGAGATGTGGACACTGAGATACTTGAAGGACTGCACCCTCTCCATTGGAGCTCCATTGATAATAATGAGCTTGTAGTCCCTGTGCTGACTCCTTCTGAAATCCACCACTAGCTCCTTGGTCTTGCCGACGTTCGGCTGGAGGTGGTTATCCTGGACACAATGATGCCAGATTCTTCACTTCATCAATGTAGGCCGCCTCATCGATGTTGGAGATGGCCCCCAACACCACAATGGTGTTGGAGCCATGGGTGGCCACACAGTCTGAAGTATAGAGGGAGTAGAGCAGTGGCAAGAGTACACACCCCTGTGGTGCTCCCGTGTTGATGGTGATGCTGTTAGAGACGCATCTACCCACCCTCACCACCTGAGTTCTGCCAGTAAAGAAGTCCAACACCCATCCACACAGACAGCTGTTCCTAGATCCCTCAGCTTTGTGAACAGTTTACCGGGCACTACTGTGTTAAACGCTGAACTCTAATCAACAAACAGCAGTCTCACATAGTTACCCTGTTTCTTGTCCACGTGGCTAAGGGTGGTGTGCAGGGCATGGGCGATGGCTTCCTCTGTGGATCTGTTGGCTTGGTAGGCGAACTGCAGCAGATCTGTGCTGTTTGGGAAGCTAATCACCTTCATTACTACCGAGGTCCGTGCAACTGGCCGGTAGTCGTTCAGGCATGAGGGCTTGTTGTTCTTGGTCACAGGGATGATGGTGGATCTCTTGAAGCATGTGGGGACCACAGAGTTTGCCAGGGACTCATTGAGGATGGAAGTGAACACACCTGCTAGCTGGTTAGTGCAGCAGACGGCCGGTGTTGCCATCTGGACCCGCCGCTTTCCTTGTGTTCACTCTCCTCAGAGCCGCTCGGGCATCGTGCTCCGCTATGCTGATCACGGTTCTCTCGCTTATGATGTCACTGTCCTCAGTTGTCAGGCGGTAGTTACCATTAGCCGCCTGGCTAATCTCGAAATGGGCGTAGAATTGGTTCAGGTCATTGGTGAATGCACAGTCTGCGTTGATTGGCGCAGTGTCCCTGGTTTTGTAATGCGTAATGGTGCGTAGTCCCTGCCACATGCTTCGTGTATCACCCTGGTGGAAGTGAGACTCCACGCGCTTTCACCACCAGCATTTGGCATCTCTCACTACGCGCCGCGCACTTAATGAGGCCGCTTTGTAGGCGCTCATATCGCCAGTGGCGAGACCCGCTTTGTAGGTGGCGGTCCTGGCGTTCACTGCAACGCGGATCGATCTGTCCACCCATGTTTTCTGGTTTGGGAATGTGGTGACTCTCGCAGTGGGGATGATCTCCCCGCTAGCATGTTGACAAAGCTTACTGCTACTCCCCTAAACTCGTTGATGTCGACTGCGCATGCTCTGAACATGCACTCAACGATGTAGACTGGGACGTCTTGTAGCTTAGCTTCAGATTGGGCAGACCAGTGTTTCACCTCCCTCATGGTTACTTCTTCCCTCTGTATGTTTTGTTTATACTGAGGAATGAGGCATTGTGGTCAGACTTCCCAAAAGCCGGGTGTGAGACAGTTTTGTAGCCCTGCTTGTATGGCGTTACTGTGCAATATGTAGGAAACATCCTGAAAATTTAGTCCCAAGCCTAGATATTCTCCAGCTTTACTTAAACATAGGCTGGACAATATACTGTTTTTACTGCTTGATTGATACAAATTGGTTACTTCAGTGGCCATGAGCGTTCAAAACACTGCGATTTAGGAAAACATGCAAAAACACTTTATAAAATCCCTTTCCACAATTAGTAGTGCTTTCACATTCAGGCATTTAGTCAGCAATTATTAAAGCTGAATTACTCTCAGGAATGACACAATTTGCAATTATTCTAAATAAGAACCAGCTCCTGATTATCTCTTGTAATTATCAACCCCATTTTTGGCAAATGAACATTTTGGTGTCATTCATTGTGTCACGAAACATTATTATGTCAGTTTTTAATGAAATATGAAGTTGCTGTTTAAAGTGCTTTTACAAGGTAATTACCCCAGAAATGGACACAGTAGTCATGGATTCTTTTATTGTTTCCATGTGCAGCCTCTGACAGAAATGGAAATCAATGGCCTGTTTTCACTTTATGCTGTATAGGAAATTATTTCCACAATAATATTATTTTCTTGAGGGTGTAAAGACTCAGACTAATTCTCTGACATTTTCTTCCCTTTACTTAGTCTCTCTCATGCTTATGTCTCTCATGCCAATGTTTTGGAGCTTACAATGTGTCAGCCATGCCCGTATGCGCCTCTTTGAGAAACTCTAAATTCGTTGGTCATATCAGAGCATAGAGTTTATTAGTAATGCCAGCCTTGCTGTTGTTCAGTGCTGAACGAATAAGAGGCTTGCAGGGGAGGCTTATCTGTCAGGGTGCACACGCAGCAACAGACACATAGCCCCGTACGCAAACACAAAGTCAATACAAAAAGGCAAATATGTCGGCAGAGGCTCAAAAAAGTCAAAGGAGCATGCATGTAAGCACAGATAGTAACACAACTGTTGGCATATGTAATGTATGGCATGTAAAGACAAAGGCACTCTAAACATGCAGACACACAGCTCCCTTTGGTCATGGTGAAGTGTAAACAAGTAAAAGATGGTTTCAGAGTGATTGTGGCCTTGTATTGTTAGGTACAGCATGAATAAGAGGCTTGCAGGGAAGGCTTATCTGTTTGCCAGCGCACACACACACTCTTTTCTCACTCACATGTGCACAAACACACATCTATCCTAACTCAGATAAGGCTTCTAAAACTGTGTAGATAACATTGCGAGGCAGTGTATGGCACAGATTTCACCATGAAAAGAACATGTACATGGGAGCATACACACATGCGCGATGGGAGCATACACACATGCGCGCACACAGACACATGCACACAGACGCACATTCCAGTGTTTCATGGTGTCATGTTAGGACAAAATGTTCAGGACTGTTCCATAAAATAACACATTCAGGCAGTTCTCCTTAACTTTTCAACATCTCTTATCGTGTTGTTAAGAGTAATGTTAGCATCTAGCTTTATTGCAGTAGTGCAAAGTGTGGATCAGGGAAATTATTTTACTGCTATTGGTAAATAATCATCATCATTACTATTGCATTAATAATATAATTTACAGTATTGATATTGTATTCAGAGGTTTAAACAGTGTGTGTGTCTTTCAGAAAGACTAAGTTGCAGGCTGACAGGAAGTTGCAGAGAGTTTGCAGAAGTGAAAGCAGAGTCTAAGTTATTCCGAGGAGCAGGCTAGACGAGGCTATTTGAATTACTAGGTTATTCAAATTGTCTGTTATACTTTTATATTCTTTCATTAAGTTTTTAGTAGAGGTTCTCGATTAGAACATTTATTCAATATAGTACATATAGTTTCAGTTAGGTTATTGTATCTAAGGATGAGCCTCGGTTCTGGTAAAAGGTCAGAAGTGCAACGGGTGAGATGAGAGAGCATGTAAGGTCAACACATACACACACACACATTAGTTAGACTCATTTATAGGTGAAAAGTTGGTCATGTTTGTCTCTGGAAAGAGGAACAGCGTCTGGCAGGATGTGGGGCTCGTGTTCCAGACGAGATAGAAGACAATGTTCTTTTAAAAACCGTGTTAAAAGTCATTGTGGTTTTGATTTGACGTATGTATATTCTGTCTGTGACGTATGAAGGGGCATCATTAATTCAAACCCTGATGCTATAAAAATCTGTGTATGCTTTGATTAAGTTGAAGATCAATCCCTATCTGCATACAGAGTGGTCTTCCCACGCGTGTATTCATTAAAATCAATTGTTTGACCAAGATCTTCTGGACCAATGGTTGTTTGTACTCTCCTTCCTCAATATTTGAACCTTAACATTTGGGAGCTTCGTCCGGTGGTTGAGGAGGGAGAGAATTGGAGGTGTAGACGGTGAAATTCGGTGGTCCGTTGTGGTCAGACAGGCAGGCGTGACCTGGCAACCAAACTGAGGGGACAGGCGCCTTTATAAAAGAGGTAGGCACAGGCCTGTTGATTTTATCTGAAGTGTGCTGAATTGGATGATAAAATTAAATGTCTATTCAGTAAAAGTTGCCGGTAAATGTCTGCTTTGATTTTGATGAGAATCTCATGACAGTACTGAGGATTTAAAGCAGTTGGACTGCTGAAAATGATTGAATGCAGTTGGACCGCTAAAAGGATTTAATACGGTTGGACCGTGGAAAGCAGTTGGACTGCTCAATGATTTTAGTATGTTAGGGAATTTGGTTATTTTTTGGTTATAAGGTAACTCTAAGAGTCTGCTTCCTTAAGAGTGTGTGTGTGTGTGTGTGTGTGTGTGTGTGTGTGTGTGTGTGTGTGTGTGTGTGTGTGTGTGTGTGTGTGTGTGTGTGTGTAATTTAGTATGGATAAAAAGTGTTTCTCAGCCTTATTATTTTCTAACAAAGCTGACTGTGTCAGAGCTGTCAAAACTTTGGCTGATAATGAACCTCATACTGTAGACTGTCTGTAGATCCATGCGCTATAGATGACTCAACAGTATAAAAAGCCTACTTTACTGCCTTAGTGTCTTACCCATAGAAATTTTTTTTCAGGCTTAACACTAGAATTACTGAGCCTTTTTTTTCCCTAGTGCAAGTCCCTACTACTAGATTTACTAGCCCTGCGGAAATTCCCCCGACCCTAACAGAGAGATTCAGGTCTTTCCTTACCTGCAAAGCTACTTTCCTTCCTTACCTGCAGCGTACAATACACCATGGTAGTTTCTATGTGCAATATTTCTCATATGCAATATTAGCTCTTGTCAATCCTTGTCACTACATTGCATGCCTGTCCATAAACTTATATACACAGAGTTGTACATATATTTGTATAGCCACACCTTACATAATATACATCAAGTCTAGTTACACACACACACACACACACACACACACACACACACACACCTATATATATATATAGATAGATACATGGATAGATATGTGTGTGTGCATATATATAATATGTATGTGTGTATATGTATATATGCGTGTGCATATATACACGTGTGTGTATTTATGTTTCCAGATTGTTTGTATAGGGCACTGTCTATACTGTGCTCTTTGTAACCATGTAATAGTTTTATTTAATTGTATTTTATAGTTCCCATTAACCTGTCTTCCACCATGTTTTTAAGCAGGTTGGTCTGTGCTCACATACGCTAAATTGTTTTCCTTTTTAAATTATTCTTTTATATGGTAAATGGTAAATGGCCTGTATTTATATAGCGCTTTACTAGTCCCTAAGGACCCCAAAGCGCTTTACATATCCAGTCATCCACCCATTCACGCACACATTCACACACTGGTGATGGTAAGCTACATTGTAGCCACAGCCACCCTGGGGCGCACTGACAGAGGCGAGGCTGCCGGACACTGGCGCCACCAGGCCCTCTGACCACCACCAGTAGGCAACGGGTGAAGTGTCTTGCCCAAGGACACAACGACCGAGGCTGTCCAAGCTGGGGCTCGAACCAGCAACCTTCCGATTACAAGGCGAACTCCCAACTCTTGAGCCACGATCCCCTTTCAAATAATAGCAATAACATAGTATATTGGAATATACTGTCAGTGAAAGTATAGACCAAAAAGAAACCACATACTGTGGACACAGTAATGTTAACTGTATAAAATAGGGTTGTTGTTTTTTTGTTTGTTTTTTTACTTGTGGGGTTCGGTTCACTGTTTCACTAATGCTGAGGCATCTAAGACTGCAGAACCAGCTGACTGAGTCCCTGCATTGTGCTGAAATAGTTGAGCTCTTTGATCAAAGCTCTCTGGCTTGTTTAAAAATGTAGTAAATATCAAAACAACTTACTTTTGATCTCATTATAAGTAATAAAATTCAGGCAAGTACTGGTGTCGTTCACTTAATAAGAGCATCAATGCAGTCTTGTTGTGACTCTAGCACTATCCACTGTATTGAAAAGCTCTGATCTAACAGCCTGAAATGGCTCTGCTGCCTTTTTTTTTTGACTGCTAACTTCTTTGCACAGCAGGGCTGTCTGTCTGCGCTGGCATATTGTACAAGATGCTTAAATTACCTCCAGTTTTAGCAGCTATACTGAATTTAATGAGGGTGAACTCTCATTAATTCAAGTTCCACAACAGAATAAAAAAAGGGCAGGCAGGGGATTACTCATTAGTCTGCTTTCTGTATTAATAATATGCAGCCTGAAGTCGTCAAAGTATATTTCTTTTTTGTTCTTGCAAGTTGCAGTTAATTATCAGAACATTTAATAATGTCACAAATAATTACATTATTTCTTAGTAGTGTTATGTACTACCATCAAAGCATTATGGCTTCGGAACTGAATGAAGCAATGTGGTCAACAGGACCCTGCAGAGGAATTTCAAAATGAATCCTTAAGTGTAACATTTGTTTAAAATTCTATCCTTGTAACTTATATTCCTGATATGTATAATAGAGTGAATATGTGGACACACTCACCTGTATAATTCAGGCTTCATTGTGTCAATTAACTCTGGTGTTTAACAGGAACACTTCCAGCTTTTGGTTGTGTTCGCTTTCTAAATTTGGCACACAATGATCCAATTACATGATACCAACCAGCTTGAAATTTTCACATAAATCCCCTGCAGTACGGTGAATTTATGTTCACTGGATCAACTGTATTATGTGAAGGTTATGCTGCACTTTTATCATTTACAAACAAGATTCAATCATAGCTATAACCTGGTAATAAGTAACTTTACAAGACTGATCAGAAACACAGGATCTAATCCTATTTTCTTTATAGTAGGATATCCTATATTCACCTATATAATTATAATAGGGATAAAATACTGTTTAAGTTTTCAAATTACTGAAAATTTCAGCGGTCTGATTCCAAAAGCATCCCAGGGCTGAGACGATCAAAAAATCTGTGTTATCAGTCCTCCTAAGCTTAAGAACCATTTCCCTGCACCACTATAGCTTAAGATGCGCTTAGAGATGATACCAAACCTGCAGGAAGCGGGAACATTACACTTTCATTTGATTCATCTGCCAGTTTCTCCCCTCGTGATCCTCAGCTCCCATTTCCTGCTACTGTAATCATCCTTTCTCGATGAAATACCACTCTCCCAAAATTTTCTTTTATTGGGTGTTGCACATTGTATGCCTACAGAATGTCATTTACAATGGATGAAAAGCATACTCACAAAACTCACACCACCACTGCTTTTAAGTATTTTATGTGCAGGAAGGAAATAACTTCCTGCAAGAGCAACTAAACTGATCAAAGTTTTCTGTCTTATAAAAAGCCGTAAACAGCAGTAAGCTGAAAGCTGCCGAGATACAAAATGTGTTTCCCCGTGTGCAATTAGACATGCAGTTTGTGATCTATTGGGTTTTTTTTTTGTTTTGTTTTGCTTTTTTACTAAAGCTAACATATACAGTACAGTAGCTTTTTGTTAAAATGCTTAATATTCATGTTGTATAGTACATACGTTGTAATGATTGGAAAGTTTTAGTTTGATTAGTTTTGTCCATTGGTGTACATTAGTACAAGTCCTTTTTCCTGTTGCCTTGAGCAGGGCATCTAGTGAGATCATTATGCATGCTCTAATTGTTTTTATTTTATTTTTAATAAATAAATAAATATATAAAAGATTAAAAGAAAAAAATCCTAGATTGGGTCATTCGTGAGTAGGTAGGCCTACACCCTTGACCACTCATCTCATCTGTGTGCAAACGGATTGCAGTCAGTATTACCTGCTGCCATCTGCAAAAGCCATAACAGCTAATCAATAGCTTGATCCATAGTGACAGAAGGCTAAAGCTTCGGCAGCTTATGTTGATACTTACAGTGCTTTTGTGCTCCCATCACCAGGTTTTGCTCCAGTGGATCGAGGATGACACAAACAGTACTTGTCCTGGGGATTTTTGTAGCTTCAGTTACAGCCAGTTCTATGAAAATAATGTGTGACCAAGTCACATTCTGGTAAATGAAGAGAATTTAAGAGATTATCTCAAGAGTCTACGCTGACAGCTACAACAGCTTGGACTGTTCTAAAAGGCTATATCTGTAAAGTAAATGTTCTGAGGTGATACAGAATAATCAGAATCCCTGGGGGATCAATAAAGTATTCTGATTCTGATTCTGATAATACAAATATCACTGAACTACAGCTGCTTTACACTGCCTCACACCACATCAGACCTTATCTTCAATTGGTTACTGGATGTCTACCTCTGTGATCACTGATCCAAGTCTCAGTGAGCGGATTTTTATCTAGCCATCCAATTATTTCCGTCTTACCACTGTTTCCAACATGGTCCCCGGATGATCATACAATCAATGCACTGATCGGCACTACTGGAAGTCTCTGCTTTTCTGGCTCAGAGTGTCAAGAGGATCGGTCAGTGACTTTCCTTATTATATATGAAACTGCAGGTAGGACTGATTTTAGTTTCAAATAAAAATGACAGAAGATTAAAAAAAAGAAAAGAAGTACTGTCTATAATTTGACAGGACATTTGTCAAAATTTGTCCTACTTTATCCAAATTCACTCATAAACCATGTCCCATGGTGATTAATGAAAATAACAACATCACCACCATCTAGAGGGACAGCCAAAGGATTAAAGTCACGATGATGTGTTTGTCAGGACCATAAATGTGTATATATTATCCTTGTACAAAACTAAGTGGGAATTTTATCTGAAGGTGTTAGCATTCATTTGATTATACTCATAAAGTTAACCTAACCACAACAAAGTGACACTTCGGGATCTATGCCATCACTGCATAGATTATCATGAATTTTAAAAATGCCGTAGTAGATGAGTCTGATTAGGTTTCAAATGGTTAATCGATTTTAACATATGTTAAGAGCTAATCAATAAACTGATTGGCAGCAGCAGTAGCCTGAAGGTTAGACTTTGTCCATTTATTGTCACGGCCAGTCAGTTTGTGGCACTGAGGTCATACATGTAACGGTAAACATTCAGCTCTATTAAGCTGACATTCTGTGGGGATGTAAAGTAGTTAGTGTAGCTGACATCAGCAGTTCTTAAGTGCTATTTGAGTCATAACAGGAAAATGACCTTATTTAATTCCTCAGATATGACTTCCGTCCAACAGGACATTCCAATTCAGCATTTTTTAATAGACTACAGCAGTGTTCACTCATAACAGCTTTACAACTCTTTAACAAGTAAATCACATAGAAAAAGATACATTTGCACAACATTTTGGGTTATCGCTCATTCACCATGCAAATTTAGCATGGCCAATAGAGACTAAGTAGACAAATTATTATGGAACATGCCAGGTTAAATGAAAACTCATTAGCCTTCAAGGCACCTAACCCAGCAACCCTGTTGATGATTTGGAAAGACTAGCCCACTGATTAATTAAACATTAATGATTACAAAATGAGAGAATCCATTAGTCAGTAATGACATCTTGACTGTATGGCAAAGCTACACAGAAAACTGAAAGTGCTCACTGCTTTTTATTTATTTTTTTATTATTTCCTTTCTGCTCCAGCAATCCTAACCATAGACCACCCAGTCTCTGATTCCATGGACCACCACCATTTCTTATCAGTGTCCTGCAGAAAAGCCATATCTTAAATTTTGGCTTTTGTGGAATGGAGAGCTGATAAGACCCCATACATCTGAGCGGATCCCCTGTGAACCACTGAATCTGATATCCCTGCAACCTAGCCTTAACAGCTTTAATATATTTAAGGTATGTGACGCTTTGCAGTCTGGATCATGTTCTCAGACTACATATCCACTTGTCTCAGAACATCATGTCGACTGTGAAGTGGGTACATAAAAATCAGAGAAGATCCACTTCAAACTGTATAAATTCTCTAATCTCTGTCAGCAGCTTCACCTCTCCCCTCCATGTCCTTATTTTCTCAGTGTTCTGCTTATCAACCCAGAGAGGGGTCACTTGATTACTCACTTCTTTCTTTTCTTTAAGCCACAACCATCTGTCACATAGAGACATAGGAACAAGGAGAAAGTGAGTTGAATGACAACATGACAGGTGATGCATATTTGAGCCAGAACAGATTGACGACCACCGTCAAGACTAACTGGCACGGGAGAGGGAGGCATAGACAAGAAAAATAATTTTGATAAAGAGGAGAAAAATATATGTTCGTGCGCTCCACACATGGAATAAAAATGTTTCAAATAAGAACTTCCACGCACCTGTTCTGAGCATTGTAAAATACCACAGGGTTATCGGTGAGTATTCCGGAAGTATAGTCGTTATATTTCAGAATAAAAGCGCAACAATTTCATACACAACGTATTCTGGTACTCTGGTCATCAGCGTTAACGTTGTTGAATATTATGGTTAGAAACTAACAATCACACCTACCAGGCTCTCTTTTGCTCTCTCTTAAATTGATAGCATTTTGTTTAAATACAAGTTAAAATTAATTTACCATATTAAACAGATTATTTTAGTTTAATTGACTTAATGCGTTTGTTAATTGGCCCACGTTGGCTAAAGATAACCCTCAGTTCTCTGCATTGCATAGTCTGCAGTCCCCTTAAAGCAGGGTGGGCAATGAATTTTCCCAAGGGTAACATTTGAAAATGGGACAGAACTCAGTTCTGTTCAGTATCTATTTATGTCTTTATAAGCTTGTTGGCGCAGTTCTCCACAACAGCCTGGTTTATTGTGTAAACCAGGGGTGTCCAAACAACTTACTCCGGCCCGCGGTCCATTTTTAATTGGCCCACAAGTAATTTTATAAATAGAATAGAATATGGCCCGCACTTCAACTTTTACTAGAGTATTGCACTTCTTAGTTTTAACACCAGGGGAAACTACTGTTGATCAAGGCAGTTGCTCCACCAAAAAGGACAATCACAGAAGAAATGTACCCCAAGTTACTAAACATGGCAGAACCAAAGAAGCGAAAGGTAGAAAGTGAATGCAGAAAATTTCAGACACGGTGGGAGAGTGAATATTTCTTCAAAGAATTCAAGGGGAAGTGTGTCTGTTTGATCTGCACTGAAACTGTGGCAGTTATGAAAGACTATAATGTACGACCTCATTATGAAACCAAACATCAGGCCTATGCATCCTACACTGGTGCTGAGCGAGAGCAGAAATTAAAGCAAATGGTAGCTCTCCTGCGGGGTCAGCAACAGTATTTTTTTCGTGCTCAAATTGTCCAGGAAAAGGCTCCAATAGCCAGCTATGAGGTCGCCCAACTCATCGCAAGACATGGCAAGCCTGTTTCAGATGGAGACCTCATAAAACACGGCCTCGTTAAAGTCACCGAAATAATGTGCCCGGAAAAAGTGCAGGACTTCAACAACGTCAGCGTGTCCAGAGATACAGTTGTGCGACGCACTGAAGACTTGTCAGCCAACATTAAACTGCAACTGTCTGATGAAGCTGTGCTTTTGATTTTTACTCCATCGCATGCGATGAGAGCACCAATGCCACGGACACCGCACAGCTGCTAATTCTTTTGCGGGGAGTGGACGAGAGCATGAGCGCTTTAGGTGAGTAAAAAATATATTCCACAGTACCCGTGTGTTAATGTGCAGGTACACATGCTTCAAATATCAAAAATGCGCATCAATTCTGTCACTACCCTGCTTTTGCGCACAACTTTCTTATATGCACAGCGCACGCACACGTAGTCAGCTGTTCTCATCTGATGCAGATTTGCTCCTTGATCAAGTAACATTTGTCCGGATTTTTGGCACGAGTGGCATACGATCAGCACCGCAGCTGGATGGCCCGATTTACATACCCAGCACAGCTGATACTCACCAGAATAATTTACTAAAATTATATACACTCCTGTTATTAAGTCCAGTTCAGTCTGTTAATGTTGATAACCGTTTCAAACGAACGTTAATAGGTGTGTTGCTAAGCCTAATAACTTAAATAACAAGCTTGAAATGTACCCGTCCCATTTTCCCCTTTATTGTTTTTTCTCTGTGCTGTAAATCTTCTAAGAAGAAATCTGAGGCTGCTGTTCTGAGAATGAGCTACCAAAGCTTTTTCTGGATAAATCAATAAATTTCTATTTCCATTTATGGAAAGCTGTGATGAAGGCAGTTTTGTCTTTAATTATATTCAACAATATAACATATTCGATCACTTTTAAGTGATTTTTCTAACTTTAATACACTAAAGTTAAGGTTATATACCTAATTTCTAGTAAGTGACCCGGCCCCTCCTATATTTTTATGTATGTGGCCCTCAGTGAAAAAAGTTTTAACACCCCTGGTGTAAACCCTTGGGAAGATTCATTAAGTGATTGGTAGCAGAATTCATGTTTACATAGGAACATCGTGGAAGCAAAGGGATCCTCTATGGGCAGACAATGACAATCAGACACTTAAGGGCAGCCTCAGACATTTTTATATGACTACTTTATCAAGAGCGGATGTAAATTAAACTTCACATTCATGGTATGGAGGGTGCCTGGGGTGGGGGGTGGGGATTCTATTACCATTCAAAAGTGAAGACTTTTAGGAATTTGGGAAATTTTGGAATGCATTTTGAATGACATGCAGACTTGCATGGGCGGATAGATTCCTCAAATGGTATTCCAGCCATCTGCCACTGTAACACCAGTGGTGCAATTTTATAAATGTTCCTATATCCAGTCACACTGTCAGATTCTGTCCTTATCCTAAAAACCAGTTCCATGTGGTTAAAAAAGTACTTGAAAAGCGCCACTCGCTGCTTTTATTTTGAAATCTGTATGAGGAAGCGATGTTCTCCTCTCAGATGAAACATGGCACTTGTCGGACCTGACACGCTCCGGGGATTAACGGTAACAGAGCAGCGACCTGCGAAGAGGATCGCGAAGCAGGTTAAGCTTTCAGTGAGCGAGTAACCGGGCGGCAGCTTGGCCGGGACGTTACTGCTCTTTTTATTCTGCTTCATTTTCTGCCCTTTTATACATTTTCCTCTTCTCTTTAACTCCTGACTGCAGCAGAGACCCACAGAGTTGAGAGAGGGTGAGCGACGGGAAGAGAGACTCAGAGACAGAAAGAGAGAGAGAGCGAGAGAGAGAGGACAGCAAGAAAGAGAACGGGAGGGAGTGGGTGAAAAAGAAAATCCCAAATTCGATATTAAAAGCTTGTCGAACAAGCCAGGAAATGTACTGGTTTGGATTTTAAGTGCTTAATAACCAACAAACTCTCCCTAACCCGCGGAATTTTTCTGGATTAATTTGAGTTTTCCACCCCTTTTTTCCTACCTGGGATATTTTCTGCCTTGCAGCGGAATTCTCCCTGTTTCACCTGCCCTAGGTGAAAGAGGGAGGAGAAGGAGCGGAAGAACAGGCGAGAAATAGAAGACAAAAAGAAGGAAGACAGAGAAGAGGAATGAGACGGGCGGAGGGCTGAGAGAATCACTCCAGTTTTCTCTCGGATCGGATTCTTCCCTTACCAAGCGGATGGAGGGATGAAACCGGGAGAGAAGAAGACGGGGGAGAGTGTGAAAGAGAGAGGAGCGAGAACAAGAGGAGGATGTAGTCGTCGGGCGCTGTGAGAATGCAAAACGGACGCACCCCTCCGGAAGATCGGATTGAACTATAAACCTAAACGGAATTTACAGACAACCAAAGGATATTACGCACATTTACTTCGATATATACGTATATGGGGCATATTTTCGTATTTGGAGCATATTTGTGTGGAATTACAACTATAATTGCCACTATCTTCGCAATAATGGGATTTGGAGAAATAATTGCGCGCTGACAGCCGGTGAACGAAGAAAACCTATCCTTGAAAGAGGTAAAGTTTAAACTCTTTTATTTCTTGTTTAACGCACAAAATGAAGGCTCGGCTTTCTCTTGCCCTCTCTATCTATCCACCTATGCCTCCAACTCTTCCTTCTCTGTGCCTGGGTCTGCTGGAGCCGGGGAATGGTCGTCTGTTGAGGGGTAAAAGAGTTATTTCTAGACTCCCGTGCGCTGACATTTAGTCTGGATGCTGATATGCTGCGGGAAGGAGGCAGAGGGGGTGTAGTTTGATAGCATTGGGTAGGTGGCTGGAGGGCACAGAGAAGGGGCTAGTGCATTAAAGAAAACCACCACTGAGAACATTGCAAGGTCAAAATTAAACCTGGCGTAAGTTACAAAGGCTCTGTGTGAGTCTGTGGAGGTAAAGCCTACATTTTGAGCAGCTCTCTCCGTGTGTGTGTGTGTGTGTGTGTGTGTGCACGCGGGCGTTCGAGCCCGCGAGCTCAACCAGAAAGAATGAACAACTTGAGCGTGCGCGCAACGTGCGTCTCCAGCGAGAAGAAAACCCACTAAAATGTCCATGCAGCGGTTATTAAAGCGCGCAGGTATCTGCACTTCAGCACGCCTTTTTGTGCAGTACGCGCCACACCTTTACCTGATACCTGAAAATAAATAAAATTAAATCATGCATCAGTGTTTGTGCGCGTGCGTAAAGCAATTAAACCCACACACAATGTAACTAGAACACAACGATTTAGCTTTAGTATCCACCGTCTGTCAGTTTCAAATAATGACAGGGATGTTTTGTGTATGTTTGCGTGCGCTGGCACGCGTGAGACAGCGAAAGGGGGGGGGGCGCTACCGCTGAATAGCATAGGCCAGTATAGTTTGTGTGCACAACATAAAAAGTACAATATCTAAATAACAAGAAATTGTATCCATTTATTGATTAATTTCAAGGTTTCTTGCATTTTCAACCCATTGCGCTGATCTTGACTCTGCATCAGAGCAGATTCTGTGCTGGCCCATCAAAAACTGCTCGGCTGCTGTAAATGTGGCATCCACAAAGATATAAAGTCTACAGGGTGATAGTAGATATGCTTACACAACAGAAGCAAACTGCCAAAACCACAAGCCTTACACATATTTGCTCAGCTCTGGAGTGTGGTCCACTGGCGCTCCATGTAAACATGGTCATCCATGCCTGCAGTTCAAAAACCATCAGTTAAGTTTAATGTTTGTTTTACGTATCATTTTTGACAGTGTGTAGCTGGAAGGTTGAATATCCCTCCAGCCCACAGGAAGTATTTGTATAAAGAAATGAAAGCAGTTTTGAGCTGGCATTGTGCTCCATCCCTTGGCTGAGACTCATTCCTGCATTATAATGTATGAAACACAGAAAAAACACACACAAAATGGCTGCAATGAAAGTGGCTCTAATAATAAAATAACGTTTATGATGGGATATGCTGTTGTTTGTTGCTGTCATTCCAAAAAAAAAAAAATCCTGTCCACAGATGTCCTTTCAGGGGGTTCATTTAAAGCAGAATGAAAATTATTCACTGTCATAGAAAATTTTACTAATCTAACCAAATTTGTTCCCATGTCATCATTACCCTGTCTGTGGGGTTTCTTCTTTTGTCTTTCCCACGGTTCTGCATTTTGCTGGATTGGAGTTTCGTCAGTTTGTACTAGTACAGTACAGTAGCTTGCATTGATTGATCAAGGCAATAAATTTATGCACACGAGCCACTCGTGCTGGTGCTAATGGCCCGTGGATATGGAGGCATTATGCAAATGCATCCCCTGCTCTAGAAAAAGAGTGTGGGTGAATGAGCGAGGAGAGAAACTGGTGATTTTTGGTCCATTTTAGCTGTGTTTAGCCTCCTCTTTATGCCTGAAAGGAGTGGTTTACCATGCCATTAGGTTTTGGATAAATGACACTGCATGTGTGTTACAAACTGAGTTTTCATTTTGAAAGACTTGGAATGAGTTTCTATTAAAGCTACTTCAGAATAGTTGCTGAGGTTTGATTTACCTGGGTTACATCAGTGTAAAATTTATAGCATTTGATGAGCATCTGATGGGCTTGTAAGGCTTGGTTTATGCTTTTGTGTGTGGTGATGTCTATGAAATTTCTCTCAGGCGTAGGTGTGATTCAGAAGCATTATTCTTTACCTTGCATTACCACAACCCCAAAGCGAGGTGGTGAGGCTGTTATTTATTCTTTATTAAGGCCATCTTTTTTCCCTCTGTTTATCTGTCTCCAACTTTTTCCCTCTCTCTTTCCTCTCTCTGTTTAGCTATCTGACAGAGGGCTGCAGGATCCTGCAGAGTGGGTGGTGGAGCTCTAATTCAATTTATTCTACTGCTCAGAGACAGACAGAGAGAGCAGGGGAGATAGTGAGAGAAAGAGGGAGAGGGATGGAGACCACAGATGTTAGGGAACATTTCCTATTAGCAGAGGAGAGGGAGGCCTTATAGGGAGCTGGCCTGACGATGTGACATCTGGAATGCTTCTGCAGCTGTCTGAAATTATGTGTGCATGAGTGTGTGGTCATTATCGAGTGAAACAACATGTCCTTAAAATGCCATCAGAGTCTGGAGGACCAAACAAAAAAAAAAAACCCTATTCTTCTGTCTGTTGTTCACTAAACTATCAGCTGAGGCACGCATGAGTGACAGCTCAGAGCTGTCAGACAAAGTGACCGGTGACATTCACTGAGCTCGTTTCTTCCAGTAAAAAACAAGCAGCTGAGATCCTGTTATCTTACAGTATGTTGTCAAAAATACTGCGTGGAAAATAATCTATTAAATGACTTTTCTGTCATAAACCACAGAAGTAAGTAAACCCCCAGTCAAGACTTTTTATTAGATCTTAAAGTAGCTCTTAAAAAGCCAGTATGACTGTGTCAGAGTCACTGTTTCCTAACTGGTTGAGATGTTTCTCATTATGTAATTAGAGCTATTCTTTCTGATTGGTATTGGAGTCTCACGTGGCATTTGTTTGCATTAATCTTCGCTGATAATACCTTATCGCTGAAGTGTGTCTGTCTTATTGCCCCTTAATATGCCCCATAATTAAGCATTTTTCTCAGAGACTGTCGGTGTTCTCTTTATTTTAGTAGAACATGTCAAGTTTAATTAGGTGCATTCAGCTATGTATCTGCAATCAGCAATGATGTGCCTCACGATTTGATTTGGGTCCTCATTTCTTGTGTATATGCTTCCATTAAGTGAATTATTATGGAAAGCGGCTGATATACAAATAACACAGCAGCTGGAGGAAGCCAGAGGGAGTGTGGGTTGGAACTGTGCCTCCCATATCATATATTTCCATGTTTTTTTTGTTTTGTTTTGTTTTTTTATCTCACCAAAATATTGTTGTTTTTTTTCACTCTGACATTAACCACAAATTTGCCTACAATGCATCAATCGTTTGTTTGAAGAATATTATACATAATTCCTGAATGTTAACCCAATTCAGTGGTTTCTGTTTGAGTTTAGAAATTTAGCATTTCAGATCTTAACTACAAAATTCACTGCTCCATTTGCTTAGAAACAAAAGCAAATCCATAAATAATAACTATATAGAATTTACCAGTTAACTAGTTAGCTACTAAGTTACTTAATTAATAGTCTTTCTCTGTAAGGCAGGATTAGTCTTTGGCTGATTGGTAGCTCTAGTTAAGATCCTGATTGAAACTCATTACAAGGTCTGTAATTATTGTTGAATAGATTTGTATAGATTTGTAAAGTTATCTCATCAGCTTCTTAAGTGCAGCTTCAACACACAGTCTTTGTTTGTAGTAGATATGTACTATTTTTCTTCTCATATGGTCTCTTTCTTTCTTACGTAAGTTACATAATGTTCACACCCACATTAGCCACCCCACCCCTCCCCATGCTACCTTTTTCCACACACCTGCTGCTTCACAATCACCTGTGATGTGTCTGACACTGCATCCTGCTTTAGGAAGCCGGTGGGGAGGGTGTTTGGGTGTACGTTTGGCTGTGCGTGTATGATGGTGTGAGCATGAAGACTGTGTGACATGACAGATGTGAGGCATGTTGGGCAATAATGAGCTGTGTGCAGCACAGATAACTGAATGTGACACAATACAGATTTCTGGCTCAGTGCCTACAGCACTGTTACCGTGTCTGTGTGTGTATCTGTCAGTCTACTACTGTGAATGACACATATGCATTAGGTACAGGCTGATTAAGTAGACATTCACATTAACCTATGGGCCAGATTTGTTAAGTGGGAAGCATTGGAAAAATGTGATTCCACTCACATGGGAATGCAAAGTTGTGATCTACTTAAAATGTGCTAATTTATAAGCAAGTAATGTAATAGCCAGCATTCAACCAAGACCAGGGGGCAGCTAAAGAAGAATTGATTTGTTTTTGAATTTAAATGTAAACTGTTAAAAATTGCTTGAGGTTGTGTGTTAAGTGTTTGTGCTCTTTTGGTAAATCTGTCTGCTCCAGAGGAACTCAGGACTTAGCCATAGGAGGGCGTCAATTACAGTACAATCAGATTCTGACCCATCCATTTATTAATCCAATTACTGTTATTGTAAATCTGTGAATCACATTCATGTACTTGGGTGATGAGGGCGATGATTTAGTGAAGAGCTGCAGAACAAAAGTAAAGTTTTGCCACTTTGCTCACAGCTTCAAGCCATCCATATGTGCTGATTATGCATCTATCCAGCAATTGTTCCCCATCTTTGAAAACACCAGCAAGTGCAAAAACAAGACTTGTTTTTAAAAAAAGATTCAACACAGTAAATACTGAGCCATGAATTTAGTAAATCACGCTTGTGAGATTCATTTAAACGCTCTTCTTCTAAAATTTTGTATACTGAAAGCACAATTCGTTATTTCTCGTTGAATGCATATGTAATAAATCCTACAATTAAAAGCTTTAAACGATTAGCTACCAAGGAGGAGCACCATTAATTCATTCTTGTAGGCTTAAATATTACCAGGCTGTTACACATTAACATTAACACGCTGTAAACATTAAACAGACAAATTTGAAATCACGCAGGAAAAATTGATTAATAACAAACCCCTAATGTTTTATTTCCCAACGTGCTGATCACCTTTAATCAGCTTACAATCTCTTGAGTCTGTCATTTCTGGTTGAACGACCAATCCCCCAGCTCCAGGCTTCTGCTGACACCTATCAAAGATATGTCTCTGCAATTTAAAACTGTGAAAACCAAAATTCCAAAAGCATTTCTGTCTGGAGAAATGTGTGTGTCTTCACTAAGTGGGCATTTTTAAATCTTCATTTTAAATGACTTTCTGCTTCCTAAGTTAAAGAGCATCCTTTGTGGTCCTGTGATGATTAGATATTGTGAGCCCTAAGCTCTTACTCCTGAACTAAGTTTACCCTTGTGGATTCTGTTACTGAGTATTTTCAAAATTAGAAACTGCATTTTCAGCATTTTGCCTCCATCAACCTGATGTACATGACAAAGTTAGTGATAAAGTTCATTATCCGGAGTAAATGCATCTAATTATGTAAACTAATAGAGTACATAAATTAAATAACCAGCACATGCAATCTCATTTTCAGTAATTTGAATACAGTGAAAGAATTGCCAAGTTGCAGCACAAGCATTTTAGCATATGCATAACTGTTTTTACTGTCAACACAAGACTAATTACAAATATTGCAGAACTGTTTTTATCAGGACACTTCAGCAGACATGCACTCCATCTGTGAAACTGGACCACATGCTGCAAAACACTGCATTAGCTTAACACAGTCCTATGCACAGTCCTATGGTATAGTAGCTTTCTGAACCAGTCCCAATAGTGAAGTGTGTGGAACATTTTATAAATCAGGATGCTTTGTAGCATTTTCCTTTCAAAATATTATGAAATTTCTTCTCCAGACATTGACGAGAGGATAAGACTGAGACACAGATATTTGATAACATCTTCTGACCTATAGCACCTTGGAAGTAATTTTTAATGTCAGTTCAGTAAGATATTACCTGGACTTAATGATTTCCCATGGAGCATAAGCCATTTCCAACCTCACCATCCTCTGCCTACAGAACGGCTGACAGAATTGAGTTTGTGCAACTCTAGATGGCTGTGAGTCCTCAGCCTCCGATAACAAAGCATTGAGACAATGTGTGCATGGTTTGTTTTGCTAATCCTGTTTTACAAATTTGTATTTGTATGTTCTCCCCAACTGTCATGTCTTGTGTACCATGCAGGAGTGTCACTTCAGTGTCTTACATAAAAAAAAAACTTCTTGTATGAAAAGTTTCTTTCATGACAGTACTGTCATGTTTCGGCCGTGTGGCAGGCAGAATGAGGACCCAAATTGCAAACTCACAGACACGGGGGATAAACTCAAAATGCAGCTTTATTGCTGATAAGTGATAAACAATAACGATGATACAAAAGCAATACAAAACTACACTAAACTGGGAAAAGCTAAAGTAACATATACCGGAAGACACGGGGAGAACCACACACGGCATGAGGGAGAACGCGACGCCGAACAGAGGAAGACGCAGACAGAAATACACAGAGGGTTAACGAGGAAAGTGGGAACACACGGGGAACACAGGTGACACAGATAACCATAACGAGACAGGGCGGGGTGAACATAACGCTGACGGGTACAGGCACAGAGGTTCAGACAGGAGGAGAGAGAGCACGGGGAGAACGCAGACATAACGGGCTGGGGAAAACATAGAATAAAGCACAAAGAGAGACGAGGGCTCATAAATACACAGAGGGGCACACAGGGGGTAAGAGTCACGAAGGGAAAACACATAAGGAACAACGTAACAGATCAACCCAGGAAGCATGGCCTAAATAAAGAACAAAATACAAAAATACATGAAAACTAAGAATACTGGGCCACACATGGCCCAGGACCATGACACCACCCCCCCCTAAAGGGCTGGCTCCCGACAGCCCAAACCCGAGAAACAAAAACAGAAAACAACCCACCCAGGGCGGGAGGCGGGGGACCAGGACGGAGGGACCAGAACGGGAAACAAAACAAACAACAGAAAACACAGGAGCACATGACCGTAGTCAAAATAAAGTTCAGGGGGCCGACCCAGAGCCCACAGGCACAAGAGTTCACGGGTCACACGGTCGGGGGGCCGACCAGGCGGGTGGCACAGGTGGCAGAGCTGGTCCGGAGGCCGGCCGTGCGGAAGGCAGCGGCGGCGGTGAAGGAGACGACGGAGCAGTTCAGGGGGCCGGCCGCGCGGAAGGCAGCGGCGGCGGCGGAGGAGACGACGGAGCAGTTCAGGGGGCCGGCCGCGCGGAAGGCAGCGGCGGCGGCGAAGGAGACGACGGAGCAGTTCAGGGGGCCGGCCGCGCGGAAGGCAGCGGCGGCTCTCCAGCGTCAGGCGTGCTGGCCATGGCCCGGTGGGCACAGGACCAGACGAAGCACAGGCTGAAGCTGCGGCAGACGAGGCACAGGCCGAAGCCGCGGCAGACGAGGCACAGGCCGGAGCCGCGGCAGACGAGGCTGAAGACTCGGAGGCCGGACCAGGCGAGGCTGAAGACTCGGAGGCCGGACCAGGCGAGGCTGAAGGCTCTGAGGCCGGACCAGGCGAGGCTGAAGGCTCTGAGGCTGGGCCTGACGAAGGCTCTGAGGCTGCAGCTGACGAAGGCTCTGAGGCTGCAGCTGACGAAGGCTCTGAGGCTGCAGCTGACGAAGGCTCTGAGGCTGCAGCTGACGAAGGCTCTGAGGCTGCAGCTGACGAAGCACAGGCTGGACCAGGCGTAGCAGAAGGTGGCTGGATGGGCTCCTCGGACCCTCCAGCGGAGACAGGAGGCTGAACGGGCCCCTCGGACCCTCCAGCTGACGAGGCATGAGGCTGGACGGGCCCCTCGGACCCTCCAGCTGACGTGGCAATAGGCCGGCTGCGTTCACATGACATCTTATAGGTATCGGTCCAGAAACAAACAGGTGTGAGATGTCTCGAGGCAGAGACCAGCCCAGTCACTGCAAGACTCATGTTAGTTGACATAATAGGTTCAAAAACAGAAAGCCCTGTGTCTACATTCCGCCCTTCAGACTCAATCAATGACATAACGTTATGGCACAGGTAAGCAGGGTCAGCCACAGGGAAAACAAGGATTACTATATTACCCACAAAAACATGACTTAAACCTCCAGGGGGAAGTCCCTGGGTGAACATGAGATATTCAGATATGGATCTGGGTGATGAGAATTGACCAGTCTGGTAGCGGTAAGTGGTACATTGACTTGGGACCACGCTAGAGGTGGACTGTAACTCAAGGGTGTTATGTAGAGTGTATGGTGAAATGGGTACGGATAATGCTGTGCTAGCAACCATAGCCGAGACGGGTGACATTTCCGGCTGTGTGCTGGTGTTAACATTAACCTTGGGACTCAAAACCCTGCCCGATAATGTGCTCACAGAAACCTCGGAGAACTGTGTCAAAGTAACTCCGTGAGGGGACGCTACATGGTCATTAATAGTGGAATTGTATCCCCTGGTCTCAGACTCAATCCTCTGAGTAGAGGCGGCAGGGATGGAGGTAAACAGTCCAAAAACACCCTGCTCACGACTGTGGGGAAAACAGAATTTAGGTGGGGACATTTTGCAGTTCGTGTTACCCTGATTAGAATCCCTGTTGTCACCTTTAAGTCCCAACATGAGGTCATGACCAGCATTCTTATTTTTAAGTTCATTGGACACAGGAGCAGCAGGCAAAACATGATCACACCTCGTCTCACCCTCCGTTCTTATATGCTCTGCGACATGACCCTCCTCTAAAAAGTCCTCACTCGCTGTGAAAGCACAAGTGTCTACTTTAAGCACCTCGTAGGTGAGCAGAGCAGACTCAGGAAGGGAGGCGTTAGCCACAGGCAACTCAGCTTTAGATGGAACCCCAGGCGAAGCAACGGACAACGGAGGAAATTCCTCCCCCCCTCTTGTCACACAATTAGCTTTCAGGTCTGTGGAGGTCTCCCTCCCTCTAAGTATTATACCAGAGGTCCCTGCCAAATCACTAGGTCTGTCTACGGGTGTCTTCGGGGCAAAATCTCTGGGCGGCGGCCCGGTTAGCGCTGTATTACTCAGTTCACAGTTAGCACTGGCTGTCTCTGAAATAATGTCATAGTTTTCGCTGCAAGAAAAACACGGAACAGGGGATTCCCCGGTCGGCTCAGAGGCTGGACCGGTGGCGGTGACGAGAACACAGGCTGAGGTTCTCCAGTGCTGGGATTTACAGTCTGTGTGGGTCTTACTCCCTGTTCATGGAAGCCAGACGAACTGACCACATCAGTCACAGTACTGGAGTCCGCCGCCTCCACACTATGTGTCTCCTTTAATGGTGACCCTTGGATCTGTAAACTTGAATCTAGTTCCTCTTCTACGGCTTCAACGAAGGCTGGTGATGGGAGAGTGCGTTCACTCACCTCCGGTTGTCGCGCAGCGCGACGGGGACGCGAACGCCGTTTCTGCTTGACTGCAGCTCCCGATGAACCAGACAACGGCGCTTCATGCGCGCCGGGCGGCGTCGCAGAGGCTGGTGAACTGGGTGCTGATGGAGCGGTAGATGAGAGTTCCTGGAAGCTCAGGGGACCCCCGAGAGCCAGGCGGGTTCCCCGGAAGATCTCCTCATAGTCAGGAGCTAGCCACGGCTTCCACCGGAGCTCTTCATCCAGTTGATCGCATGCTGCACGCTGCCGCTCCTCCAGGTCGAAATCCATGACCTCCCCCGCATCCTCGTGTGGCTCGTTGGAGGGCGAAACATGCCGTAGCGCTGGGCGACGGCGACGCGAACGCCGCTTCCTCTTTGAGGTGGTCGTGGATGAAACTTCGATTTCTGTGGCGACCGGCTCCTCGTCTTCTGACCACATCCGTGCCAGATAGGAAGCGGAAGACGGGTAGGTCGGTCGAGGCGGTGAGGGTGAACGACTGAGCTGCGACAGCGAAGTGGAAACCGGCGAGTAGAGGGACGGCGCCAGCGTAGAGGAGTGTGGTGCCGTGGCGAACCTCAGCGTGCCGACTTGTATGCTCACAGCAGGCGGAGGGGAGGCTGCGCGGCCACGGGGCTGTGGTGACGCAGTCCGCACACCGGACCGCTGATGCTGCCGAGGGCAGGCTGGGAGGATGGTGCGGAGGAAGTCCGAGATCAGAGGGGGTAGCGCCTCCCATAACCAGGGAAAAACCGTGACGCTTGTCCCCAACGAGGAAAGTAACTCCTCCCTCTCCTCCTCACTAGAGCTTCGGCTCCACTGGTAGCATAACGACTCCACCGCTTGTATTACGTCTCTGCCAGGAGTCGCTGGGTCCATATCGTGGTCGCGTTCTTCTGTCATGTTTCGGCCGTGTGGCAGGCAGAATGAGGACCCAAATTGCAAACTCACAGACACGGGGGATAAACTCAAAATGCAGCTTTATTGCTGATAAGTGATAAACAATAACGATGATACAAAAGCAATACAAAACTACACTAAACTGGGAAAAGCTAAAGTAACATATACCGGAAGACACGGGGAGAACCACACACGGCATGAGGGAGAACGCGACGCCGAACAGAGGAAGACGCAGACAGAAATACACAGAGGGTTAACGAGGAAAGTGGGAACACACGGGGAACACAGGTGACACAGATAACCATAACGAGACAGGGCGGGGTGAACATAACGCTGACGGGTACAGGCACAGAGGTTCAGACAGGAGGAGAGAGAGCACGGGGAGAACGCAGACATAACGGGCTGGGGAAAACATAGAATAAAGCACAAAGAGAGACGAGGGCTCATAAATACACAGAGGGGCACACAGGGGGTAAGAGTCACGAAGGGAAAACACATAAGGAACAACGTAACAGATCAACCCAGGAAGCATGGCCTAAATAAAGAACAAAATACAAAAATACATGAAAACTAAGAATACTGGGCCACACATGGCCCAGGACCATGACAAGTACCACTTTTTTCACAATAGAATACACATCAGAAACACAGAAAATGGTGATGCTATATTTTGTTTAATTAGAAGCGTGTGTAGTTCCCCAGCAGACTGTGTTTTTTTTTTTTAAGTTATCCAAAAACACACTTACCTGAAAAAAGTATACACTGGCTTGATATAGAATTATGAAACGAGTAGCCAAAAGGTGAACAAACAACACCAAACACTTGGCATTTAAACAGGGACCACAATCCATTGCCAAAGACAACATTTGAGAGCACTTACTCACACTGTGTTGAAAGAATAGTGTTTAAAGTGGTTAATTACTCCACAGCCTCATCCCCCTTTCTGTGTAAATGCTTTCATCAAGGTGGATTCCTAAATATCAGCTTTTGCAGTATACAATACTGCATTGCTGGCCTAACTTTAGGTGTATTTTTTTTTAAACTTGTTGGAAAAGTCTCTGCTAGGCCATTCCCCTAAAAGAGTGCTTTCACAGTTACCTTATCAAGTAAGATGGAAGTTAAAACCACTATGAATATTCCTCCCTTTTCACAAAGCTGGTTGTGAAAGTTGGAGATTTCAGAAAATGAATAAAATGCTATATGCTGTATTGGACCTTGAAGATCAGATATATGCTATATTTCCACTGGTTTACATAGACCGATCAGGCATAATGCTATGGCTACCTACCTAATTGTGTGGATGCCTTAATAGGCATCCACACTATTGAGATCCTGTTTCTCTTTCTTCTTTATTATTATTCCGGGTGTTTCCGTACACTTTTTGCCGTGGATCTACTTCCACAATTTTTGTGCTATTTTCACCGTTCAAACTCTAAACTGTTCTGCCCTTTCTGCTAATGCCGGCTATGACTTTTGGTGTTTATTACTATTATACTTTTTAAAATATTACACTTTTTTCCTTTAATTTGTCCCATTGAAATGAATGGGAAACTTCCACAATTCTGCTAAAACTTTCTTGTCTTTGAAACTTAACTACTGCCTCATACTTTCACCTAGAAACTCCATTCAAACTTTAAAATGTTCTCAAATGATTTGGCTATTCCTGTATGATTCAGCTTTTTCAGATCTTCTACCGTTTTAATCTTATCCCTCTTTGAGTTTTCAGTTGCAAAATTGTGATTTTTCAGAAAATACATGCGTTGCTATGGTTGCTATGCAATTAACTCAGAGGGGACAGTGAAACTGTTTGAATTTTCTCTTCATGTCCAAACAACTTCTTGCTACTCGCTCAATTTCCACTCAAGCCCCACAAATTATACATCAAAACGTAGGTATTTTTGCTGGCTTTCAGAAAATGTCACTATCATTGTTGTGGGACTCATAGATATTTTGCAAATCTCCTCAGAGTAACACAAAGTCAGAAAACTCTCCATATAAACTCAATGGAGAGTTTGTTCAAAATCACCGCTGGATTTCTCTAATGAGAGGCATTTTCAAATTGTCATATCTCCTTAACGAAGCAAAGTTAAGACATGAGGCTTGTCCCCGTATATGTTCAGACACTCCTGACACTCACAATTCAAGAATTTCTTTCTCACCTATTACCGTTCTGAAATGAGTTGGACTTGTTTTGAGGGTAGGAAATTTGTCCCTCGCTCAGATTTCATCAGATTTCAATCTCTGGAAATGAACCACTTTTTTCTCTCGTCATATCTTTTTGATGGATTTCCACAGAGCCCTGAAAATTTCCATGACTGTTCACCAAAGCCTGCTGTTTCTTACGGTGAAAGAATGATTTTGATGCTCCATATAGATTTAGAGTTACCAAAGGTTGTTTGAGCGCAAGTCAAGGCAGTTTTTGCTTCGCCTCTACTCAGTTACAGTGTATTACAAGTCATATATCTTTAATAATTTATGTTTTATCTCTGAATTATGAAGACCTGAAGATTCCCCCATCTCTTCTGAATAAAACGATGCCTGAATGACCGTTCTAGCCTCTACGGTTAGGAAATTATGGCCATTTGTTCGAGTGGAATCCTGAATGTCAGAAATACACTGAAGAAAACTCACACCTCTCTCTGTGTCTGTGTCTGTGTGTGTAAGGGCTGACTACAGCAGGTGCAGCTAATTTAACTGACCTACATATACCAAGCCCAGACTCTCCACAGCTCCTGTTCCCTTTACTGTCTGTGTATGTGTGTCTGTGTATCAATATTTCTCCTATGTTTAGGTATTACTCCTCAATCATAGTATTTCTGCTAAAGCAAAGTACTTCTACTACATCTTAGTACTTCTGCTAAATCATAGTATTTCTGCCAATTCATAGTATTTTTGCAAAATCATGGTATTTGTGCAAAATCATGGTTTTGGGGCCAAATATTTCTGTTATTTTATAATATATGTGCTGAATATATTATATGTGCCAAATCATAGTATTTATCCCAAATTATAGTATTTATGCCAAATTACAGTATTTCTGCTAAAACGCAGAAATAGTACCTTTTAGCAGGAATTTCTACCAAAAGATAGTATTTATGTTAAAACATAGTATTTCTGCTAAACCAGAGTATTCCTGCCAAATCATCGTATTTGTACTGAAACATGGTACTTCTGCCCAATCATAGTATTTGTACTAAATCATAGTACTTGTGCTAAATCATAGTATTTATACCCAATCATAGTATTTCTGCTAAATCATAGCATTTGTGCCAAATCATGGTATTTGTGCAAAAACATAGTATGTCTGCAAAACCATAGTATATCTCTTATGTTATAGTATTACTACTAAGGCATAGTATTTCTGCCAAATCATAGTATGTGTGCCAAATCGCAGTATTTATACCAAATCACAGTATTTGTGGTAAAACATAGTATTTCTGCCATATTGTGGTATTTGTGCAAGAACATTGAACTGTTATGTTATAGTATTACTACTAAGTCATAGTATTTCTGCATTGTTATAGTATTTGTACTAAAACGTAGTATCTCTGCCAAGTCATAGAATTACTGCAATTTCATAGTTTTTTTTAGGAAATCTGTTATGTTATAGTATTACTACTAAGTCATAGTATTTCTGCCAAATCATAGTATTTGTGCCAAAGCATCGTATTTGTATGGAGTCATAGTATTTCTTCTAAATCATAGTATTTCAATCAAATCTCAGTAGTTGTTGTTAAAACGCAGTATTATTGCCAAATCATAGTATTTGTACCCAATCATAGTATTTCTGCTAAATCATAGCATTTGTGCCAAATCATGGTATTTGTGCAAAAACAGTATGTCTGCAAAACCATAGTATATCTCTTATGTTATAGTATTACTACTAAGGCATAGTATTTCTGCCAAATCATAGTATTTGTACTAAATCACAGTTCTTGTGCCAAATCATAGTATTTGTTGAACATCATAGTATTGGAACCAAAACATAGTATTTGTCGCAAAGCATCGTATTTGTATTGAGTAATAGTATTTCTTCTAAATCATAGTATTTCAATCAAATCTCAGTAGTTGTGTTAAAATGCAGTATTATTGCCAAATCATAGTATTTGTACCCAATCATAGTATTTTTGCCAAATCGTGGTATTTGTGCCCAATTAATAATTCTGTTATAGTATTACTACTAAGTTGTAGAATATCTGTTATGTTATAGTGTATCTGCGGAATATAGTATGTGTGCCAAATCGTAGTATTTACACCAAATCACAGTATTTTTGCTAAAACATAGTATTTCTGCCATATTGTGGTATTTGTGCAAGAACATTGAACTGTTATGTTATAGTATTACTACTAAGTCATAGTATTTCTGCGTTGTTATAGTATTTGTGCTAAAACGTAGTATCTCTGCCAAGTCATAGAATTACTGCAATTTAATAGTTTTTTTTAGGAAATCTGTTATATTATAGTATTACTACTCAGTCATAGTATTTCTGCCAAATCATAGTATTTGTGTGAATTTGTATACTGTAATATCACTGTATTATGTAGTGGCTAAGTAGGGGCTGTTTACTAAGTGCATCAGTGTAAATAGGTCATCTCTTGTGTTGGAGTGCCCTCTTGTGGCGCCTTTTGGGTAGTGCCTTAGTAAACGGGAACCCTGTAAAAAGTGGCGTCAGACTGATTTGTAGTGGAGGAATTTGTTACCAGTTTTCTTAATCTTTAATCTGTATGCATGTTGTAATGCATACCCTGTTCTTAATCATAGAAACCACACCATATCACCTCTCCACATCCTCCTACTGTATGCCATACCTCCCTGTACCATCCATCTGACCGCAATAAACTCCACCTGTGGTAATCTAATCCCTGGATGTCAGCCTCTCCTTCTGACCGAGGATAGTTATAGTATTTGAGCCAAATCATAGTATTTGTGCTAAAACATAGTATTTCTTCCAAATCATAGTATTTGTGCCAAAGTATAGTATTTCTTCCAAATCATAGTATAACTGCACAATAAAGGTTCTTGAGCCACATCAGTGTTTGTGCCAAATCTTAGTATTTCTTCTAAATCCTAGTAATTCTGCTCAATGATAGAATTTCTGCTATGCTTTAGTACTTTTTTCCTAGATTGTAGTACTTCTGCTAAGTCAAAGTATTTCATGTAAATCATAGTATTTCTACCAAGTCCCAATGTTTCTGCTAAATCATAAATAATGTTTTAGTACAAATTGTATGATTTGGTGGAACTTTCTGTGTTCCAGCACAAATGCTATGATTTGGCAGGAAAAAAATATTATTTAGTATAAATACTAAGTTTTAGCAGAAATACTATGTTTAAACTTTAAAAAATTCTGCTATTCCTGCTGATGTGTGTTATGACTTTTGACCATTGAAATGAATGGAACACATTATCAATGTGGTCACTGATTTTGCATGATGGGCTGAGCTGTGTTTTACCTCAGTGAGATAAGCATCCGTTCTCAGACTGGGAGGCCTGGGTTCAAATCCAGCTTATGGCAACATTTCTTTCACTTAACAGTTAAACTTTTTTTAAACTCTTTTCAACACAAATTTCATTTTTTTCACCCCTTTTCAGCAAAATTTTCAGTTTTTTTAACCCCTTTTCAGCACAAATCCAAACTTTTTCAGCTCTTTTTCAGCAAAAACCTCTTTTCAGCAGAATTCTGCTCATTCAACTCTTTTCAGCAAAATTTTCAGTTTTTTCTGCTGTTTTCAGAAAAAAACTCTTTTCAGCAGAATTCTGCTCATTCACCTCTTTTCAGCAGAAATTCTGCTGATTGAACTCTTTTCAGCAGAATTTTCACCCCCTTTTTTTGCCCAAATTCTGCTAGCACAATTGTCAATCTCTCCACCTTTTCTTTGTGAGAAAGTGTTTGGCTCAGTGAGCTAAATAGCTGCCCTTTGACCAGGAGGGCCAGGTTCGAATCCTGCTCAGGGCAATGTTTTTTGTTTTCAACTTTTTCAGCTTTTTTCAGCAGACATCTTCAACGTTAAGGCATCCACACAGCATTTTCGCAGGAAATGCAAATTTTTCTAGTATTCTGTTGGTCTCCCATGTGTTGGGGAACAACACGTTATGTGCCAAAGCATCCCTGCCCTGTCAGGAGCACTCCTTCACTAGACCCCTGAACATGTGCAGTCATATCTGGCACCAACATGTTAGCAACAGACCCTGGGACTTCCATGGATTGGACTTGTTTGTCCAGCACATCCCACAGATGCTCGATTAGATTGAGAGCTGAGTAGTTTGGAGTCAACACCACAAACTCTTTGCTGTGCTCCATTTCTCAGCCATTTTTACTTTGTGAGTGGGCTCTTTATCCTTCTGAATGAGACCACAGCCACCAGGGTGTAATCTTTCCATGAAATGGTGTACATGGTCTGCAACAATGCTTAGGTAGGTGGTACGTGTCTTTGTCCCGTCTTCATCCGCTCACCCCCAACCGCCCCCAGATGGCTGCCCCTCCCTGAACCTGGTTCTGGTGGATGTTTATTCCTGGTGAAAGGGAGTTTTTCCTTCCCACTGTTGCCAAAATGTTTGCTCATAGGGGGTCATATGATTGTTGGGGTTTTCTCTGTTTTCTTTGTATTGAGTCTTTATCTTACAGTATAAAGCGCCTTCAGGCGACTGTTGTTTTGATTTGGCGCTATATAACTAGAATAGAATAGAATAGAATTGAATTGAATTGAATTCAGTTGAATTAGATATCAAAGTAAAATGCACATGGATGGCAGGACCCAAGGTTTCCCAGCAGAACTTTGCTCAGAGCATCACACTGCCTCTACCACTTTGCGTTCTTTCCATAGGGTATTCTTGCGCCAGGTGTTCCCCAGGTAAGCAACGCACATGCACACAGCCATCCTCGTGATTAGGGATGGGTATCGTTTAGGTTTTATCCGATACCGGTGCCAAATCGGTACTTTTGAAACGGTGCCGGTGCTTAAACGGTGCTCGAACCGGTGCTTAAAGAATGGAGAACACAAACTTTGTCCAAAAACCTCTCATGTTCAGCTGGTTTTTTTTTGTAAAAAGATAACAATGTGTGCCTTTTCTGCAGCTATGTGGCATATATGGTATCACTCTTGGCTGGAAGCAGTGCTTAATCAATGGGAAAAACACAAACTTTGTCCAAAAACCTCTCATGTTTAACTGTTTTCCACTTTTTCTTTGGTCATTTTAGCCTCTTTGGCCAGGGTGAAGGGAGTATCTGCCATCAAACAAGAAGACAGCCGCATGTAGCTATGACGATGTTTGCTAGTTCACCTTACCTGCATTAATGTAATAACGTGGTTAGCCTACTCAACGTAAATTACACACGAACAACATGAAGCTACTCATGCAGAGAAGAACGGC
The DNA here is from genome assembly GCF_057382185.1 of Mchenga conophoros. Classification (NCBI taxonomy): domain Eukaryota; kingdom Metazoa; phylum Chordata; class Actinopteri; order Cichliformes; family Cichlidae; genus Mchenga; species Mchenga conophoros. Next base: position 14,359,637 of record NC_140544.1, on the reverse strand, counting down.
TGCTGCTGCCATCATCATTTCTGCTACACTGGCAGGGCTAGGGGGCAGGACTCTATTCTTCGGGTTTTTGGGGGATGTTCCTCCGGGTCCGATAACTGGCAACCCACCCGACGTACACGGTGTGAGGTCTCGCAGCAAGCTATCAAATACGGCGCATTTCTCGGCTTTTTAAAAAAACGCTATGCGTCGCCAGCTGTTTAATCGGATTCTTGGTGTTACCTCCTTTGACAGTATCACAGTATCAGCTTAAAGCACTTGTTGCAGGCTGCTGAGTTTGCATATTTTGCTGTGAAGTACAGCCAGACTTTCGACCGCTTCGCCTTGGGCATTTTTAATCTGTAGCTCTGCTCTAACAGAACGTACGTACCTGGCCCCGCCTACTATCCTCGGAAACGTAAAATGATTGGCTAGAAGTGTATCACAGCTCAGGAAAAAAAAGCACCGAAATAAAGCACCGAAATGTGCGCTGCTTTTCGGTCTGGTTACTACCGTTTATGTCAGAACCGGTGCCATCATGGCACCGGACACCGGTACCCATCCCTACTCGTGATGGAAAAGAAAATGTGATTTATCAGACTAGGCCATCTGCTTCTATTGTTCTGAAGCAGGGTAGGCAGTTAGAGCTAGGCGAGTCTCCTCGCTACTGGCTAAAACTAGTTTCATAAGCTCAATTACAGAAGAAACAACAAATACATCCAAAGAAGATATTGACTACTTGACTGTCACTTCTTTTAAAACTAGATTATAAAAAAAAATTAAACAACTTTGTGTAAAAGTACTGAAGCCAACAAGTATAGTTTGTTGCTCTTCACATGTATACCAAGGGCTATAAAGGGCTACAATTTCTACACTGTACAGAAAGGTGGATGGCTTAAAACAGCACAGTCAAAAGACAATGCAATAATGCCTTGCCTTCTTTATGGCTTGTGCTACACAACATTTAAAGCTATATTATGGAGCTACACCTTTCAGGACAATGGACGTTAACATGAAGCAAGTAGTCATTTCAGCACCACGGACAGCTCAGTGTGCTCCAGTAGTTTGACTGTTTGAGGCTACAAACAGGTTGTAAAGGCTTTAAAAGAGTTCAGTGATGGTCAACTGATGTTTTTGTTTGTTTGTTTATGCTTCTCTCTCTCTCTGTCTCTCTCTCTCTCTCTCTCTCTCTCTCTCTTTTGACGCAGGGCTGAAAACCGAGTAGATTAAATGGTGCATTTAATTAAGAGGCTTGGGATCAGGAAGTCAGAGATCAGTGTTGGTTCTTGCCAACTATAGCTACATTTAGCCTAGCTTGTTAGTGCATGCCATCTGTTCACACGCAGATTAACGCTACACAGCAGGCCGGCCCGTAGCAATAGGTGCATTTTGCAGTGCGACAGAGTATAGGTTGCTGTTTAGCAGACTTGAATTCCTTGGGAAGTCTTTGGGTTAAGTGTACTAAAAGGTCATCTTTTTAAGTTGTAATTATTAATACAATACAATGGAGGTCATGATTGTGTTGTTTTTTCCTTTTGAGCTATGACATTGTGTCTCATTAAACTCCCCAACTCCAAGTTAATAAAATAAATGCTTCTTGTGAAAGTGCAGAGCTGAAAATATTATATTCAATGCACAGTTAAATCTCATTTGCATCCATATGTGCTGGTTGTTGTTTAGGGTTCCATGCTGATTTGTTTTCTTTTACTCTTATGTGAAGCCTGCACATAATAGTATGTTTTAGGGTGCTTTTGCTTTCACTTGAGGTTTTATCCATCTGCTTTATAAGCAATAACGACCTCCAAATCACTGCATCCCACTTAGCTAGCTTTTACACCAAATACTATAAATAGCACCCAGCTAATCCTAGTTGCTGGCTATATCTTTATTTATTTCTTTACTCTTTCTGCTTGGCAGTAACCTGAGCTCAGCAAGCTGCATCCCAGCAACAAACACTTCAAAATCTGATGACTTGATATGTGTGGCTAAGGGATATTGATATGGTTAGAGGCATTTTCCAAAAACTTTGAGGATGCTGAGCAGTTAATTATTTTGGGGGGGAAAAAAACAGCTGGGGCACAGTGTAGCAAGTCTAAAACAGATTGCTTGGACAGCGACTGAGCTGTGTGTTTGCATTAGATTAGAAAAAACTGTACATATAGAGGTTGAAGTTGTGGAAGCATTTTTGCAAGTATTTTGTAGGATTTAAATCTCCTTCAAGGAATGTGATTAAGCATATTAGCCCTGCACAGTTCACTTGACCATTTTGCAATCTTCAAAAATACATATTTCTTTAACCTTGTGTTGTTAGTGTAGAAGACAGTAAGGCAGGATTCACGCAGTTTAATGCGTCTTTGCTCTCACTTAGTTTGAACAAGGTGATGTTGTGTGTTGTTGAAATGAATCATGGATCCAAGACTTTGTCTTGCATGCTCTGCTTGCACTCAAAGTTGACGTTTTTTTGGGCAGCTGCTGCTAGCCAGTCAAATTACAGAATGAAAATAACACCACAGGAGCAGGGCTCCTGCAGTTCAACAGAATATGTAAATAAGCAAATAGAGAGCCGAGACAAAATACTTAAATATTTTAAAATGCCATGATTTTTTGTTGACAACAAACTATTACAGCTGCTCTTTTTGGTGGTTAGATCAAATGAATCCATAGATCAGCAGATACTCTTTATGGTCTCTCCCCCCGCCTCTGTGTGTGTGTGTGTGTGTGTGTGTGTGTGTGTGTGTGTGTGTGTGTGTGTGTGTGTGTAATTTAGTATTGATAAAAAGTGTTTCTCAGCCTTATTATTTTCTAACAAAGCTGACTGTGTCAGAGCTGTCAAAACTTTGGCTGATAATGAACCTCATACTGTAGACTGTCTGTAGATCCTTCATGCGCGTCAGTCAGAATGGCTTGATCTATCTACCACTCTGCTTTCTCACAAACATAAGCACAAACAGAAACAGAAAAAAAGAGTTGTTTTAACATACTTCTATCTTTATAGCCTTATCTGCACTTGTGCTCTTAGTACAAAACAGACAATTTACACACAGGGAGCCGTGGCTGAAGTTTCGCATTTTGCTCTTGGTCTTAATTATTTGGACCTGAGGAGCAGTGGGATCAGTATTTAGATGTTTTATGGTTACATAAGCTTTGAGGGCCAATGAATATTCTAATCTTGCAGAGTAACAGATGTGAACCATGTCCAAACGTATTTTAAAAACACTAACCTGTTATTAAGACACAACAGTTGCCAAAGGGCGTAGAGTGTGGCTAGACAGCTTCCAGAATGAGGAAGCTGTGTGGTATTAAGAATGGGTTTACTATTCTCATGCTTTGTATCTGTTGCATAACATTTTGTGGAATAACAGATGGGAATTATAGTGATTTATTAGTTGGCAGTTAATACTGTAACATTAAAGCTTACATATGAATAAACACAAATTTTTTTTCCATTAATGCAGCAGACTTAAAAAACTGCTAATAATCTCCACTCCTTGAAAATGGTAGACCGCTCTGCCTTTTATATTTTGCCATACATGATATTTAAATGTAAGTGTACTTAATCTTTTTTCTCATTATGCCAATAAAGTTATGTCACATGTGGCACAATGCTTGATGAGACACTTTGTATGTAAGAACATTTGTCAGGGCTCTAGACTAAGTTTTTGCCACGGTTGCACTGGTGCACCTAAATTTTTTTTGTTAGGCGTACCCAAATTTTTCAACCGCATCGCTTAACATTGCAGTTTTACATGTGCACTTTTTTGGGGGGGGGAATGCTGTCCATGCAGACAAAATTGATTTGTAAATGATTAAGTAACAATCTTGGGCTTAAAGTGCTTTAATATTGCCTACAATATTGCCAAAGAGTGCCAAACCTAATCATAATCTCGGCCTCCTCTGATGACCTGGTTGCTGCTGCCTGCCGCTGAAAGGCAGTGGGGAGAGGGGACACTTGGGCAGTGCATTTATCGCAGCAGATAATGTGTTTTCTGGATACACTGTGCTTTTTCAGCGTTCAAAGATTGATGGCACCGTGTCAGAGCACTGGCTATGAATTTCAGACGTATTAGGCCTTAACAAAAAAGTTATCAATCGTTCTTTTCAACTTTTCTCATTACCCACAGGAAGGAGATTTTCCTGGCCTGGCTTTTTATAGCAGGTAACCTTAAAAATATTCTGCAATATAAAGAAAGTATAAATTTCTTCAGTATTGAACAGCAGAAATTAGGCTTTCTGAGGTCATTTAAGTAAAAAAAAGATAGCGGTCGACAGCGCTGTAAATAATGTTAGACTGGTGGGTAATAAGCGAATGAATAATGTAGAAAACAGAGATTTGAGATGGGAAACTGTTCTTGAAGTACACACAGAGAAAGAGAGCTGTGCGTGAAGTGCGATTTTTATCGTGGTGGAAGCAAGACAGCAAAAGTAAGAGGGAATTCATGACAAAGTTTATCAAATGTGAAGCGTAGTTTGCTGCTTCTTTTGCTGCTGGTTAAGTGAATTTTGGTTGGAGAGAGATAAAACCTGCAGCTCAGAATCTAGCGCAAAAAAAGACGCAAACACAGCTCTCACCCGACGCATCAGAATCAGTGAGCTGTTGACTTTCAGCCCCAATGGCGTGTCCGTGTACGTGCCGTCGGGTGAGAAAGCCGAGAAAGAGAAAGCTGATTCTGATGCGTCGGGTCGGCGCTCTGTGTCTACGTCTTTGTGTGGAATCCGTTTATCTGCTCTCATTTGCTGTTTGGTGGTTGTTGAAATAGTTTCGTGAGCTTTAACCTGAGATTCTGGCGTTTTTGGCAAAATACATTTATATTCAAAAGTCAATTCACGATTTAATGAATCGATATCACTTTATTCAAGCTACTCACCTCTCTCTATCCACCGGCACTTTAAAACATACAGACGGACTACATGAATATCTGGAACCCGACCAATCAGAGAGGTCCTGCCCCTGACTATCTCTGATTGGTTTAGACCACAATAGGGGCATGTGTCTGTTGTTGACCACACAGAGACGTTCAGAGTTGCAGAGACTTTTTTTTTTTTACTCGAACAGTTGGTCACACAAGTTTTCTTTTAGTCGCACTATTGGTCGCACTCTAGAGCCCTGTTTGTACATTAAAACAAATATATTATTATAAAGGAATTCATGTTAGGGAACTGCAACATTGTGGTTTGTATGAGCATCCACTACTATAGTTTGCAAACATTAACTTATGTGCAGACTTGTATCACAATGCCCAAAATAGATTTTCGCTTTTTTTCCAGATTAAATCAGTAAGGTGCTAGTTTAAAATTGATGGAGAGGCCTTGTAAGATTGATATCATGACTTGCAATCTGTATCAGGAGTGTCTGTTGTGCAGGAAGGGCTGAAAAAAGCATGATTAATGGAGAAGATGCAGGGAGTAGCAGAGTGTGGATTCATGAAGCACAAACACACATTCTTTCCTGCAAGTGTGTGTACACACACACACACACACACACACACAAAGCATCTACTTATGTAGGCAACTATTTGCACACGCACAAACATAGCAAGTAGGCTGATAAAAGGATGTACCACATTGCTGCAGCTGTCCTCTGGGAACTAAAGTGGAGGCTTGATACAGCCATTTACCATCACCACACAATGACTCAGCACATTTACAAGATATGGACTGGGCACACTTTTTTGCATACATTAACTCATTCACTGCCAATGGCTGGCAGTGAATGAGTTAAGAGTAATTCTTGGTAGGTTTTGATCTCAGTCTTGATTACAACTGGGTGTGGTTATTGTAGTAGACCAGAATAACATCTAATGATTCAAAGTTGTGGAAGGGTCGTGTGTTTGCTGGAAATGCAAGAAAGTGAAAATCTTGTTCTGGTTGACCTCTGGTGGTTTATCCTTTCCCATCTGTAGCACTGTGGTGACAAAGTTGCTACGTGACATTTTCAACTGTGGAAAACAGTAAAATACTGATTTTCACATTGGTCTATCTACCCTGGAGGTCCTTTTACTGAGACCAGGCCTGTGTCTCTCAATAAAATGTAACCCAACACCATTGTTAGATGATTTCTATGCTTAAACAAACTAAAGTGAGTATAACATCCAGTTCTTTATTTCTGCTGCATTCAGTGCGTGGTAGCATCAACTAATCTGGCTGATAATAAATGAGGTGTTGAATTGAGAATTTTTGCACGCCGAGGTTTCATTTTGGCCTCACAATTGTGATCACTGATTGAATGTTGAAATGTTTTTCAGGTGGAAATTAAAATTCCTGAAGCTTAAGGTTTAGCAATGTTAAGCTTTTCTTTTTCCTTCATGAAAAAAAAATCTCAACCGGCAGTCTAATTCCTTATGTGATGATTTTGATCGAACTCTCAAGGTGTCAGATTACAATTTAATTTTTTGGTAGTTTTAAGTAAATGCTTTACAAAACAGCATTCTCTCCCCTTCACAGTTCTTCAGGGCTGCATTCAGCCCAAACAAAATGTATCAAAACGTAATCTGCTTTAAGTTCAATTCAATTTCAATTCAGTTTTATTTATATAGTGAAAAATCATTTATATTCTAAGGTAAAGACCCTATAAAATGAATAGTTTACTATTAACTTCTATTGATAGTAACTAGTGATTGAATATAGTTGTGGTGTATAAACACACAGGGAGGGAAAAAGAAATGCTCAGTGCACCCCCAGGGAAGCCCCCAGCAGCCTGAGCCTATTGCAGCATAACTAAAGGATGGTTCAGGATCACCTGGACAAGCCGTAACTATGAGCTTTATCAAAAAGCAAAGCTTTGAGCCTAATCTTAAAAGCAGAGAGTGTGTCTGTCTTGAAAATCCAAACATACAGTTATGTTGCCACAGTCTGAAACCCATCTACTACTCTCTTGACCTCCGCTCTAACGGCAGTGCTCACTACTTTTTAGGCTTCTGTGCAGTCAGTGATATCCAGGCCAAGACCTTCTGTTCTGTCTTCCAGTCTCTATTTACATGACTTATAATTCATGACTCACATGAATTATAAAAGCTTGTAAAAATTAAATGGTTGGCATACAATTTAGCCCATGGTGTCAACACTGTCCTTCTTTGTTCCCCACAAAGGGTTTTGCATACAACTTGCAAGGTCAAATATACGTGATTAGTACTACTTGGACTATAAATTGAAACCAGAAAGCTTCTATGTACCAACAATGTTGTTTATTCCTTCTGATTTATATGCAAGGAATGTAGATTGTTAGCATGCCTGCCAAGCAAGCTTTTATGTTACAGTGTTTTCACACACACCACTTTTGATAAAGCCTATTTTCTACACTTACACCATTTTGGCCCGATCCCATTGAAAAATGCAGCTCATGGTTGCAGATTCAATGTTCATGCTCTGACCTTTAGTTTTGGAATGCTACTTTTTCCTTAGCTTTATGCACATTTATCTTTTTGTGGAAAATAAGTTAAGAAAGTTATAGTATACATCGTGGTCTGCACCGTCCTACATTGACTAATGGCTACATTGCAATACTGACCTTTGTTAGGGTTTGCTGAGGGAGAACCTCAGCATAACACAACAATTTACATCTCCTCTTCTTGCTCCCAAAGATAACAAGTGGCAAGACAGAGCTGCAGTCCACAGAGATTTGATTTAATTGTTAGTGTGAGGATCGACCAAAACAAATAAAACTAACTCAGGTTTCATGAAATGAAAAGAAAAGAAAACATCTTACCTTCCTCAATCCAGAAAAAAGAAAATATAACAAAACAGGCTTCTCACTGCTACCAGGATGGTTCTTTTATAATGTATTTACGTTATACACTACAGATGGCTGTCAGTGAGCTTTTAAAGGGCATCAATGAAGTTTCAGTTTTAACTATTGTAATAAACACAACATACTCATCTGGAATCACAAATCGCTCACAAATAAGCCTACATTTGGATAAGCCGTTAAGTTAAAGACTAACTGCAAACTTTCATTGCTCCATATACCGAGTAAACCAAAATGTTTGACAGTAATAATTGCATAGCAGTGGAAGTCAGAGAGAGCTCTGTGCTGACGCCACTTTGCTGGGTTAGTTTTAATGAGTCCAGGTATATTGCAACATACAGTGAGTCACAGCCTGTGACCCAGTTGAGCTTTGTTGCTCAGCATGACCTCATTCTGACTGCACAGTAAAACAAATCTGATGCTACTGCAGCTGTTTGATTTGGCCGTAACACAATCTGGAGAAAGCTAAGAAGTTACCTGAGCTTTTCAAATGAGTTGTGCCTAATTTCACAGATCTTTAATGTGCTATGTAAAAATGTCACTCCTGCTTTCAAGCAAAGCCATAAATGCATTCAGTCATTTCTGGTGTTAAAACAAACTGCCCGATTTTTCAAACTGAATATACGGCTCATGTATTCCCATATGGAAAAGATATATATATATATATATATATATATATATATATATATATATAATATATATATATATATATAAATCTTATAAAGCTTGTATCTGTCTTCTGTGAAATTTGTATGAAAAACATACAAGAGTGAAAACAGATATAAGATCCCTTGAAAAATTACATAAATGAAACTTGTATGTTTTGGATACTTCCTAAAACAATATATGAAAGTAATGAGAAAGTGGCCACTTTCATGAGTAAATCATATAAGCCTTAAATGATTTACTATATGAAGCAAGCTAAAGCAAGTCTTTTATAAGTTGTTTCTATTTCTTTTCCATATGGGTTATGTGGAAAAAGTGAAGTGTGTGTGTGTGTGTGTGTGTGTGTGTGTGTGTGTGTGTGTGTGTGTGATCTCAGGTGATGTTGAGCTAACAGAGAACAGGCTAGTTGGCCTTAATCCTACCCTGCATGTGTGTGTGGTAGCATTAGATGTGTCATACATACAGTAGCGGGTAACCAGTGCTCACAAGACCACACGCATATGCACATACACATGTTCATAGCGTGCATGATGAGATAAGCTTGTTAGCAAGGCTTTGGCTCAAAGGAAATATCTTATTGTGCCAACAGTATCTAGGCAGGTTTTATTTCCTTGCATGAGTGGCAGTAGGAAGCAGCCTATACGATCACAGTCATCACATGAAAAGGAGTGAAAAAGTATGTCTGATGTCAGCTTAAAAGCAAGTTTTAATTAAAGATTTACCTTTGACTTATATTAAAGTAAGTTGGCAAATACTTTAAACCATATACCCATTTAACATCACTATGACAGCATTGCCAGTAGCAATGTCATTTGAAACTTGCATGGGCTTAACTATAAATGCCAACCCATTTCCTTACATGGTTCCTAACATGTTTGCTATGCTAACCCAGTCTTGGTGGTACATCCTCTAGATGTCAAAATCAGGTTTTTCATGCATTTGTAATCCTCTTCCCCTTTCTTCTTTTTGATGTTTTTTTTTTATGCTTTTATGTTTTTCCCTTCTTTCAGTGTGAATGTGTGTGATCATTATGTCGTGATCTCAAGCCATCTGGGTTGGCTGGCTTGTTTGCATATCTGGTGTTAACTGTTATACATATTCATGACCAGGGTCTAAACTGGCATGAATATTCATTTTGTCTTCGGGCTGTAGACGGGTGGAGTGGGTGTGATTCCAATCAGCAGAAAAGAAATTAACTCAACCTTTTGTGTGGTGGACAAGAACACTTGATGATTGCCATGGGCCTGTTGGTATGCCTGGTGAGCGTCGCGTGTATGCGGGCTATTGCATTTATTTAAGTCATGTGGCGGCCATTGGCAAACAGTGTCTTTGATACAGGAGAAGTTGAAAGCAGAAACAAAACAACCTCATGTTATGACACAAACATTTAAAGAGACATATCCTTCCCATGAAAGGGTATGGAAGCTGCTGGGCAGAGTTAAAGCAAAGTCCACCTCCATTTATCCAGTTTTGGGTTGCAGGTACGCTGGAGCCTGTCCCAGCTGTTATGGAGTGAGAGGAAGGGTACACCCTGAACAGGTCGCCACTCTTTCGCAGGGTTGATGCATACAGACAGACAACCAGTCACGCTGGCATTCACACATAAACACTTCACAACCGCATTCATTAATTAGTAGACTGTTTACTTACTGTTTGAGGGGATACACATCTACCGCACTTGTGGACTATTGTATAGATGACAAAAAAATAAATTTCAGTTGGTTTATATAAGCCGAAGGGCATCCAGAGCTGATGTTTTCCTCTATTCCTCTTGCTAAAGCCTGCGATTTGGACCTTGACATCTCTGTTCGCTGTGGCAGTATCAAAGGAAAATTTGTTTCTATATTTAATGTTACTTGATTTTCATCCAATGTGCCTGACGTGTTTCTGTCTTTGATGTACTCTTCTCTCACAACTTTGGATCCTCACTTCTGCCTTTGTGTTGGAGGAAAAACTGACAAACCCAATGATGATAAATGTGTGTGAAAATAGCAACAAGCAATGTTGGATGAGTAGATATCACCAAGAAATGTGTGATTAATTAGCAATAAAAACAAGTGTATGACTGCGATAACCAAAAGCAGGGCTGTATCACTTTGAAGCTGCCCAAACTTTGACCCTGAAGTATAAACCCCAGGAGACATATTCTCTCACAGGACTACACATTCAGCAAAGCACAATATCAAAAAGAGCCTTAGACCCTGTTTGAAGGAATAAATTATATTATAATTAAATACATTTTAAAGGTTAAGACAAAACTGATCAAAGAAAGAGAACCCGAGTGACACAATGCTAAGAATAACCCAAAGCCAACGTTGATAATGTGCCTTTCAATCAAGCAACAATGCAACACTCAAGTTAGAATCTGTAGGATTGAGAAGAATCACTTATACTAAATTAACTGCCATATATTCTGTTATAACCACAACGTTTACACAGAATTACAATGATTAGTTCAAGAGTAGCGCAAATAGCTTCCAGAGAACCACTGCTCGCCCTATGGTAGGCGGAAGAGTCTGTCTGTGTATTAGCCCTGAAAAAAAAAAACGTTGGGACAGGCTCCAACCTACCTGCAACCCAAAACTTGATACGTTTTGGGTTGCAAAAGGAATTTGTATGCCCTAGAGGAAATTTGTAATGCAAGAGCTGGCCCAGGCATGTACCGAAAGCTTTCAGCTGTTCCTTTATTCACAATGGTTCACCAGACTGGGTAGCTCCATGTGGTGTTCTTTTGTTTTTTTTTCTTTAAATTTAGTAGATGTTTACACTGGATGCCCTTCCTGACCCAACCCAACAGGTATTTGTGTCTCCTCTTAGTTCAATTCAATTCAGTTTTATTTATATAGCACCAAATCACAATGATAATTGTTTCAAGGCGCTTTATATTATAAGGTAGAGACCCTACAATAATACAAAAAAACCAGAGAAAACCCCAACGATCATATGACCCCTTATGAGCAAGCACTTTGGTGACAGTGGGAAGGAAAAGCTCCCTTTTAACAGGAAGAATCTTCGAGCAGAACCGGGCTCAGGGAGGGGCGGCCATCTGCCGAATGTTTAAACCAGTAAATTTGTATTGGTACAGTTATAACTGAAAAATACTTACATTTTTACTGACATGCGCTTTAATTTACCTGATATAAATGCATAGGCAACTGTAACGTATGACCATAAAGTTTTGGGAATGGTTCTAAATAATATCAGTGTATGTGTGCTAAATCCTTTCCAGTGTGTCAAAATGATCATCCTTGAACTTAATTTTTATTTCTGCAAAGTGGACCAAGTTGCTGGGAGCAAATCTGGAGAGTGGAAAAGGTGGTGAGCTAAGATTGTGTTGTCAACACACTCTGTGCTGGCACAAGCTGGCACACACCGAAGGGTGTTTCCATCAAGTGTTCTTTCTCAGATGCCTCAGGACATTTAGGAGAATTTTGAAATTACAGTCCAGCCTGGGGGACAAATTGAGGGTTCAGAACCCCTGGAATGTTAAAGAAAACAATTATAGTCCGTGCTTTGCTCAGCACCTGGAAAAAAATGCCTTGGGGCTTGGAAACTGTTGGACTGAAAAGTGCTTGCTGGTAGCTGGAAATCCAGCGTCCATTGGCAGTGATGATTACTTCAAATAAAATTCAGGCCAGTTTGAAACAGAAGTTGATGTTTGTTCACCGCACAAGTTTGAGGTCCACAGTGGCATTGCAAAGCACCCAGGGCAATCTATAAATAGTAGCCTCAATGGGATCTGTCTAGACATGCACAACAAGATCATCTTGAATGTGAGAATGGCCAGTTTTAAATTAGGTCAGGTGTTTGATTTTTGAGTTTTGATTACACCTCATATTTCTAACATGGTAGCTGAAAGGAGTCTTAACACTATGTTGCATTGCTTTTATAAAATGTGATTGAAAGGTTTAAATAATTTCAAATTGTGGTTAACTTTAGCACATGTTTACTTGTTTCTGACTTGGATGCTGCCATTTTAAAATATGCTAATAAACTGAATCAAAGGTTTTCTATATCAACTACAAGTGGAATGAGGGAATAACTAGATGTAGCTGTTTAATGGCATAATATTTTTATATAATGCCTTTTTTGGACAGTACAACAACCACGGACTACTGGTTATGAGCTGTTATTGTAAAGTTAAACATCTAACACATGCATACACTGTAAGGTAAAAACACTGTTATAGGAATTTTAATGCATTCATTTACTGCAGTGAGGCTCTTGTCCTCAGTTCAGCTGATGATTTAAATGTAAAAGTGTCTCTGAGTGTGTTTAAGTACATACATCAGTATGCAGGACAGAGGGTTTAGATAGGGATGAACTAAAACGATCTCTCAGGTTCTGCAATGCATTTCCATAACCAAACGGCATTGTTTTCTAATGCTGAGGTGAATACTGATAAAAACCATATTTTAAGATGGTTTCTCCCATTTGGAGAGAAATACTCGTTTACTCAGATACACAACACACTCACTTAGGCATGCTTTATAGAAGACATAATAGTAAAATTCACACTTTTATGTGCTTTCACGCTCGCAGTGCATACCCATATTTGCAAGAGAACAACACCGGCAAGCACATCACTAAGGCACACCCACACATTTACCAGCATATAGAATTCACATTTGATATTTCTTTCTTGTTTGACAAAAAAAAAATGTTTTCGGAAATATGACTTGGTTTGTTTTCTGTGTTTGTGTGTGTGAGCATGCATGTATGTGAATAAAAGGGAAAACTCAGAGTTTAGCTTTGTTCAACCACACAAATGCTGCACACATACACTTTCCCAAATGCTTTAAAAGAACACACCAGGAGGGAGAACAAAGAGCCTTCTTGAAGAATAGACATGAATTATTCACTCAATCAGATAAGAGGACAAAAGAGAGAATGAGAGAGAGACATAGAGAGAGAAATGGAGATGGAGTGTGGGTGATACAAAGAAAGAGACAGACTGATGGATTGACAAGGACAGTAGGATTTTATGCTGTATTACCAGTAATGACAAGAAGGCCCTAAGGAGATTTGAAATTAAACAACACGGCTTGCTATCATCCTCTAAACTGCTCCCAAAAAACCACAAGGTGTAAAACTAATAAATGGCTTTAACTAAATAAATAGAATAACTCCTTCTTGAGGTACATTGCAGTACTTATCAGTAAAAGCCAGATGCTTTGGAAATCTGGGTCTTTTTCTTATCAGTGAGGTGTTTACTTTAAGGAAAAAGTTTATCCAGTGTAAATCCACAGGCAGCAACAGCTTAGCTGTAGAATCTTTGCTGCTTTTCAGCCAGATATGCTTTATCAGATCTAATATGGTGCTTCTTTTGTGTTCTACTGCTAATGCAGTGAGGCTGTAGTAACTTCAGTAGCAGCAGACAATTCAGGTATTCTATCTAATATAATGAAACTAGTGACAACAAAGTGTAGCTGCCTTATCAGCTTAGCACAGTTGTTGCCTGTATTTTAGTGCTGTGGTGGTTTTTCTGGTGCAGCTGACTTGGCCTATTTTATGTGCTGGAGAGTAAATACATATTTAATTAGGTTACAGTCTGTTTTTACATAATATTAATTGTTGTGTAATATTCTTGGTTGTTAGCCCAGTGTTACATTTGCGCTTATAAAACATAAATACAAGATTCATTGCCAAATAATTATACTGGCCTGTGTAGATACATATATAGGTCAATATACAAGCATTTAATAGGATAAAACAGTAAAAGTTAGACAAAAAGTTAAAAAAGCTCACATGCGACTGAACGCTATTTCAACTTTCTTCATTTAGCTGACATCATTTCCCCTGCCTAGTCATTCATCGACATGTGAATGAAGTTAACTGTGATTCGTACATTTCCACAGGCAAAGTGTGTGTTTCTCTTTGTCTTTATGCTTCATGCAGCACTTCCCCCAATCTGGCTTTGTCCACATCAGCAGCAGTATGGCTACACAAAGTTAGTAGTGAGATTTCCATATTCACCACAGGGCATGCATTATGACAGGTGAATACTGATACAGCTCAAACCCCTACAGTCATGACTGCTAATGGGCCATTGGCCTATTACAACTTATATAGCTGGTTGCAAACATTCACACATCATAATGAGTAACACATGACAGTAATGAGGTTTATTTCCCCTTTTGTTTTAGAAGAGAACCACTAGTAGTCCTGTAGTACTCTTGTAGTAATTACCACAAGGAGGAGAGATAAAAAAGATTGAAATAAGAGAGGATTGTAGGATAAACAATTGCATGAAAGACTTCAAAATCTCATACTTTATTCAATTGCTGGAATTAGGATGAGAGGCAGTAGCACAGAGCGAAAAAGAAAGAGAACCAACAGACTGGAGTGATTGCAGAGTCAGATTGAATTTCATGATTTATTCAATAGTCCCGGAGAATGAGAGAGAAAGCCAGGACGGTAAAGTGAGAGTGATTCAGAAAAAGAGAGTGAAAGAGCCTAAGAGGTTTTAAGAGACCCTGTAAGAAGTTTAATATCAGGTTTCCTAATCGTCTTTCTCCATTTCATCCATCAGCCCCATAGCTGGCAGAGAGAGGACGGCAGATCTTACACTACTACAAACAGGTAATCATGTTAATGGTAAACAGGGTGCACTTTCATTGCTGCAGGATGAGGCAATGTCAGAGGATTATGATGTTAGGTGGCACAGGACACCACATCTCTCCCCTTTAAATTCTGTTAATGCAGTTTAACTGCACCCCTCTCACCTGTCACACGCAGACATGAAAATCATATTGTGGTAGTTTACAGTTTAAAAATACGACGTATATGTGGAAGTGACTCACGTTGCAAGTTTTTAAATGGAAACTGAATGAAGCAGTTTTGGTCAGAAAGCTACAATCCATCGAGTTTAGCTGTGTGGCACAGTTATACTGTGTCAGTCGGGATTCAAAGGTATCTGTAGGACAAAAGTAGAGAAATTATGTAAAAGGACATACAGATACAAATCCACGTCACTCCATTGGGAACATAAAAGTCTTTCTGAGCAAGTGTAAGCTCAAGCCAAACTTGCTTTAGATTAAATAGATTGGATGTGTGAATGAACAGCTGGAGATTTAGTTAATGGAAAAGGATACATAATTATATCCACAATAATAATATAATCATAACTCACGGGGCTTTAATAAATCTGATGCAAAATCAGTAGGACTTCTTCATTTTTGGCTGTCTGTTTCATGATCCACACGTCTGCAGTTTTTAGAGTTGCTGATTGGATACGATTGTGATAATTCACCAACATGCGGCCAATTGTTTCATCTGAGGCCCCGGGTGACACAGGAAAGGTCCTGACTGAATAATGTGACTGCGTTCCTACAGTAATCTGTCTCCAAATCTACGGGGAAGCCAACTACTTGTTTTCCGTTAGCAGCTGTTCAGTTCGGAATGACAAGAATCCAGTGGAACACAGACAAGGCACATGGTCCACAACAGCTCCAAACACACACATACCCACATACTGGGTCAGGCTGCCAGATGCTGCCCAGACAAGGTAATTGAGAGGAGGAATGGAAGGACAAAAGGAGCAACAAGGGGAAATGAGAGAAAAGAAAGTGCGAAAGAGAGAGAGCAGTGCTCGTTAAGCCCTGAGGAGGAAGGTGCGAATGTCAAGAGAAAAGGAAACAGGAAACACAAGATAGTCATATTTGAGAAGTGTGAAAGGATGAAAAGGGACTGAGTGACACAGGAGAGGAGGAAAGTCACATGGGGTGGCACAGTCAGATGGAGAGAGAGACTTCGGAACAGGAGCTCCAGGGGTCAAATTAGAACAGTATGCATCATACTGCATCACCCATGAGGAGGAGTAGGTGAATACAAAGGTGACAGGGGGACTGCAGGATGACAGAAAGCACAGTAAGTTGTGAGGAGTAGCTAATTAATGTTAAATATATATTTTCAAAAGTGATTTTTAAAATTTGCCAAATAAGAACATGCAGGGATGTTAAGGGGAAAAAAGAAGACAGGAAAAGGGTAGAGACCGCAGAGACAAAAAAATGCATACTGATGTACAGGTTTGTATTTGTTCAGTAGATCTACTTGTTTGATTTATGATTTTGCTTTATTTATGATGACTAGTAGGGGGTTCATTTAAGAGTTACTATATTACTTTCTACAATTCCATTCCTAATTTTGCTGAATGTCAAATGAATGAATGAAGTTGCATTATCAATCTTAACTTAATGAAATGCCATACCTGTTGTCTGTACTTGGCTCTTGAAGGATGCCATTGTCACAGAACATCCATCAGTTTTCTATCCAAGTCAGGGTCTCGGGGGGGCTACAGCCCATCATAGCTGTCACTGGGCGAATGGTGGGATACACCCTGGACAGGTCGGCAATCTATTAGAGGGCTAACACAGAGGGACAGGCAACTAGACCTAGCTCCAGTTTAGAGTCTTTGGACTGTGAGAGGAAGCTGGACTACCTGAGGGAAAAAAAGGTTCCAGCTGGCCGTCAGATTCAAACCCAGGAACCCACCTCTTTTTTATTGGGCATTTCACAATGAATTAACCATTATTTTATTGAGGGCAGTGTCACGTATAATTATATATATATTTTTTTAACCAACTAGTGGGGCAAGTGGCTGAAGTAAAGTATCTTCCCCTGCCTTCTTTTTCCTCCTTCCTCGTTTTTCCATCTTAAATAATTATGTTCACCCATTCCTTCTTCATTCTTGGTGCTTAAACACTCAACACTGCACATCATATTTGTCTCACTTCCAAAGACATAATGAACACACATATCCCCAATCACACGCACATGCTCACGCGGGTATAACCATCTAAACGCTGTTTGTACAGCTCAATTCGGCTCACAGTGGGCAAGCTGGGAGCAGCCTCACAGCCAATTCTCTAAATGCTCCTACTGTGTGTGTGTGTGTGTGTGTGTGTGTGTGTGTGTGTGTGTGTGTGTGTGTGAGAGAGACTGTTTGCTAATGGGAATATGGCTGTGGGTTAACTTTGCCACCAGTCTCTTCATTTGGGTTGTAATGACTCAATTGAGAAAATGTTTAATTGTGTTCCTGCCGTTATCCTTACCAAACTTTTAGCTGGTCGGAGTGAGAAAGCATCAGACATGTAAGAGAAAGCAGAGTGATGAAGACTGTGAAGTAACTCTGCTTTCATTCAACGTTTCAGCATACACATACATGCGTGCAAAAATACTTAAATAGACACAAAAGTCGATTTGTTACCTCCCTCGTTTGCATAAATTATTAATTGAGCCCCGGCAGTTAATTTCATCGTGATTTAGGGGAAAATGTGACAGAAAACAACAAATTGTCTTCCTACTATTCCCGTGTTTTAGTCTGAATAAATTTTCCTTTGAGTGAAGCAAAAACACCCACACACATGGATGCATTTGATAGGTCTCAGTCTTGGCACTGAGCCCTGCCTCTGTGTTCCTTGACAAACCGGGGCCATAATAGATCTGGTGTAACACCAGCACTCACACTCAGGGGACAACACACAACTAAGGAGCCATAATTGAGATGTTTCAACGTGAGATAGGGAGAATCAGTGCATGGTGGTATGTATGCAAATTCAGGCAAACAAATCATACTCGTAGACACACAGCATACACACAAAACAAAGCTATATTAGCCCAACCATTAGTCTCTTCAATAAAGAGATGGGAGCTTAATTTACAAAGGCTTTTAGTGATTATAACCATGGGAAAATGTTAAGTGGATTGTGTGTATGTTCTCTATTTCTCAGTACTTAATGCTCTTACAAAATACAGAGTGCTTTTCTAACATTTAACAGATACATCAAAGCTTGTTTTGTTTGTCTTTTCAGCTACTATGCCCCTTAGAGCTCAGTAGCCTATAAATCACATTGCACCTCGCAATTTATGCCAACTGTTCTTTTTTATACTCACTTTATGTTGAGATGTAAAGTAAGCTAGTGGAGGTCATCATGATGGATTGGTCCTTAGCGCCTCTGAGTTTTATGTGTGTCATATGACTGCAATTATAATTCAGTCATTTTCTAACCCACCTTAACTTTCCTAGCATTAATCTTACCTTTACAGCAATGTATTTGACCATGACACTAATCCTTTTCTATCCTAAAAAGGTGTGCTTTAGTAATTTAGCACTGTGCCAACATATTTCTATTAGCTATTTAGTTTTTAGCCCTATGCATGATTAAAGTTTAAAACCTGTGGAACCTAAACTTGCCAAACAAGACTTCATTCTTGCCATTCTTATCAAACAACTACATTTAATGTGGTTAGATGTGGAAATATTGCAAAAACCACATTTATAAATATTGAACTCAAACTGAAAACAAAAGAACATTTTCTAGAAACATGAATTACCAAGATCAAATGCACTAGCAGTGTTAGAATTCCTATTTTGTCCATGTCTGTCTCCTGAAGTCATGTTTCCAAGTAATAACTTTAATAATTTACAATTCTTTTAATGTCTTTGTGTCACCCAGTTGCACTGAAGTCAATTATTTTAGGCTAGCTTCAGGCTTCTTCACTTTCCTTCATCTCTCTTTTGTGGTTATGAAGAAAGTAGAAGCAATGTTCTGCAGTTCTCAGACATAGATGAACAATAACAGTTTCTTTTGATTATTGTAGATTTGGGTCACAGGAGCATCCCGCAAGCCTTGCAGTTGCTCTTGACCAGACGTCTGGCCACAACAATGTTGAGAGTTGACTCGAAAAATCTAATATTTGCTAAATATCTTATCAGATGCCAGATGTTATTAAATAATCACATTTTTGGTCTATTGCTGAACAGAGAGCTTTGGCTTATTTATGAATATTATTGCTGCATTAATATAACATAGGTCCTTACAATCAAACATTTGGGCACACATAAATTCAAAGATTTTCCTTCTTTATGTTTACTACTTTCTATTTTGTAGAACTATACACGAAGAAACAAAAATAATAGTTTCAAAACAAAACAAATAAATGTTTTATTGTTTAAAGTCCTCAGCGTTGCACACTGCTGGCAATATCTAAACATATCCCATATGAAGTATGTTAAGATATTCCCAGATTAACAGGTGAAACTTGCCCTGTCGTCAAATTGCTTCCCTCCAGTTGTCTTGTGTCCATGTTATTCAGCAATTGGCATTATTTAGGTACTGTTGTGACCAGTATCATGGCAACACCCACTGTTACAGATAAGTTTTATTTTAGTTACCAGCCTCGAATTATTTCAAAATCATCGTATTTCCTTCTGTTATACTTCTAGCCTGTTTTCAGATTTCAGTTGCTAGACACCCCTGAACCCCAGACTGGACTCTGTGTTCCCTGAATGCTAACACATCTTTCCCAGCCTTTACTTCTCACAACAACTACAACCTGTGCTGTCATGTTTATTATAATTTTTTTCAGGGAAAGTGTTATTTTGCTGAGCCATGGTGTTCTTTTCCAGCAAATGTTGTGACTTTCATTCATTCATAGCACTAAAACAACTTTTACACTATTCTGCTGGGAGAATGGTATCCAAACACTGTTAAGTACCTTGCTCCGTGGATTCTTAACAGTATTTATTTTCTTCCATATCAAATATGACACTTTTGTAGTCTACATTAGGAGAATTTTAATCATGTTTTTTTATTCCCCGAGTAGACCCACGATAGATCCGTAAGGTTACTTACTAGGTATTAAACTGTAGAGCTGTTTAAAACTGGTGAGCGTGAAATCATTCTCTAACCCGTATTTTCAGTCTTGCTGATTTAGGCGCCACTGTGTACAGAAAAGGATGAGTTCAGTGGAGGAAAGGGGGAGTATATGACAGAGTGTTTGTGAAGTTGACAGGTGTTAGAGTTACAGGGTCATTAGCACCATAATTACCCAGTAATGACACAGTGAAAAGGATGTGAAGAAAACACTAACCTTTGTCCTTTTCTGTCTCTCTACATCTCTTCACCTCTCCTCCTTGACATTGCAGCAATCAGTCAGTATGCACGATCCCTCCCTGCGTGCACGGCTGTCTATGCATGACATAAAATAAGTGCAGAACACTATTTGGCGATTTTGAGCTTCGTGTGAGTGTGGAAGTGACTGCTTGAAAGTGCATGTTCAAGTCTATGCCTGATGACTCAAGGGGAAAGTGGTTGTGACATGTGGCATGCTTGGTGGGCAGCAGCGTGACAGTAAGTTGCTAGGAAGTTGGACGCACACAAGTGCAGCGAACAACCTGTCAGCATTGCATTAAGAGCTTTTAGCACTTCTTAGCAAAGCAATCTTGCTTTTGACTTTGAAAAGACACATGGAAAAAAAACTGCATAGCCACACACACGTACTGTGTGTGGTGGGAACAGAAATGGAGTTGGAGTCAGAAAATGTATTTATGTTCAAATCGACTTTTGGGTTCAGTACCTCAGCTGCATTCAGAACAGAGTGACAGAAGTGTTTCCTCAAAATAAGAAGGCTCTCATGTTCTTCCAGCAATTTAAAGTGAATTTGCTGTGGAACAAAGCTGCTACAACTGAAGACAGTCAGACAACATTTTGCCAAATCTGAAACTACTTCCATATGTTTATCAACATAAATGATTTTGAATCCCATACTGAACCATCCTAAATGTTAATTGACAGATTGGTTTTAACAGATCAAGGCATACTGCTTTCATTTAGCTCAGAGATATTCAATTCAGTTTTATTTATATAGCGCCAAATCACTACAACAGTCGCCTCAAGGCGCTTTATATTGTAAGACCCTACAATAATACATACAGAGAAAAACCCAACAATCATATGACCCCCTATGAGCAAGCACTTTGGCGACAGCGGGAAGGAAAAACTCCCTTTTAACAGGAAGAAACCTCCGGCAGAACCAGGCTCAGGGAGAGGCGGGGCCATCTGCTGCGACCAGTTGGGGTGAGAGAAGGAAGACAGGATAGAAGACATGCTGTGGAAGAGAGACAGAGATTAATAACAGGTATGATTCAATGCAGAGAGGTCTATTAATGCATAATGCGTGGAAAATGTGACTGGAAAGGAAAAACTCAATGCATCATGGGAATCCCCCAGCAGCCTATGCCTATTGCAGCATAACTAAGGGAGGATTCAGGGTCACCTGGTCCAGCCCTAACTATATGCTTTAGCAAAAAGGAAAGTTTTAAGCCTAATCTTAAAAGTAGAGATAGTGTCTGTCTCCCGAATCCAAACTGGAAGAGGGGCCTGAAAACTGAAGGCTCTGCCTCCCATTCTACTTTTTAAATACTCTAGGAACAACAAGCCTGCAGTGCGAGAGCAAAGTGCTCTAATGGGGTGATATGGTACTACAAGGTCATTAAGATAAGATGGGGCCTGGTTATTTAAGACCTTGTATGTGAGGAGCAGGATTTTGAATTTAATTCTGGATTTAACAGGAAGCCAATGAAGGGAAGCCAATACAGCTGTCAGGTTTCATAGATCGGACTCACGCGCAGACCACTAGTATCTTCAAAAGGTGCATTTATTTACAGTGTTTCCTACAGTGAAATTCATATATACACATAATGGTGCCAAAGGAAAAAAGGGGTCGGGGTTCCAGGGTCCAGGAATGAAAGAGGCAGGAGTCCAGGAAGGGAAGGTTTCCATTCAGTCCTAACACATCTCCTCTCCTTTCCTCTATCTCTCTTGCTCCCGTTCAGTCGCCAGGCACGGGGAAGAACAAGTCCAGAGGCAATCTATGCACAGGCAGAAAAAAACCATTAGTCTCCTGGTTCAGACATGCTCACAAACTGACTTTATAAAATACAGGACGACTGACGCTGAAGGCTCAACGATCCAGCGACGAGTAGAGCAGACTCGCCCTCTTAAGAAGGGTTCCAATTTCTCATGATCACCGACAGGTGTGCTGATCACCTCCAGGTGTGTAGGCCAGGGGCAGGAGCCCATACTGAGCTCCGCCCCGGCAGGAGAAAGAGAATGGGAGAGGGCGAGAGAGAAAGAGAGAGCAGAGGTGAGAGAGAAAGGTAAACAAAAACAAAGCACCTGACGGCTGTCAGCTGATGAGGAGCGGAGACCATGACAACAGCAGAAATATGCTCTCTTTTTCGAGTCCCTGTCAGGACACTTGGTGCAGCATTTTGGATTAACTGCAGGCTTTTCAGGGAGTTTTTAGGACTTCCTGATAATAATGAATTGCAGTAGTCCAGCCTGGAAGTAATAAATGCATGAACTAGTTTTTCAGCGTCACTCTGAAACAGGATATTTTTTTTTTTTTTTTTTTTTTTTTTGCCTGTCCCGTTTGGCTCTTTTGCCATCAGAATTGTTGTCTAAAGGCAAAGAAAGATGCCCAACGGATTTACTTTACCAAATTGACCATCCCAGCCTTGCCATAATGGTCCATTTGATTCACCTTTTATTGTTTATTTTATTTTCACTTACTGAATACGGGACAGACTTGACTGGGGGAAAGAAGGGGAGAAAGAAAGAGGGAAAGAGAAACAGCTGAGAAGAGGGACGGGGGAGAAGGGCAAAAAACACAAACCAACAGAACGGGCAGAAAAAAAGAAAAAAAAAAGAAAAAAAATGCATATATCAATCACCTGGATCACCTGCTGAGAAAGAAAAAAGAAAACAAGCAGAAGAGAACAAGAGTAATAGAATAAACAACATCACAATGATATATGGGAATATGACAGTAAATACTAAATATTAAACATTATTGTGCAGCACATAAGATCAACAGAACACAGTGTGCTTTGAGGTAGGAGCCAAAAAGGGTGTAGTTTGTGGGTGTGATCACCCGTGTGTACACCTGTGAGCATGGACGCTCTTGTTTTTTTTAAAAGGTTCCTTCATGTAATGATCTTCTAGAGGGTGTGGGGGGGCCACAGCCCCGTCCTCCAGGGCATGAAGCAGGTATGGAGGAGATCAAAACTCCAGACATCCAGAGGCCCCCAGAACACAAGAGACCAAGGAAGACCAACAGAGGGGCAGCTGCGCCACTGTCCCAGAAAGAGCTGAGGAGAGTCCCAGATGAGGGCTCACTCAGCAGCCGCGGAGTAAAAGCCAGGGGGAGTTGCAGTGATGCACCCGTGAGCTCCGCCGGCAGCCAGCCATGCCTGAGTGACCGAGCCCCAGGCCGAGAGGCTGGGGGCACCCCACCTCCGTGGCCCGAGCGAGCCCCAGGCTCCAGGCCCCGATAAGCGGACGCCCATCCCCGGACACAAAGAACCACCAACGCACCGATGTCTGAGGGAGTCCGCCACTGGCAGGGGAAGTGGTGGTAGGGGGAGATAGGCCTCCAAACCTTGGAGGGCCTGAGATGTCCCCAGAGAGGTGGCGTCTGACACCCAACCTGACATATAGACACAGACATACAGGTAGGGCTGGGCCATATTATACCGTTCACGGTAATACCGGTATAATGTTAGGCAACGATAGGAAAATGAAATATCGCGATAGAATGGGAGTAAAACGCGCATGCGCAGTGCCTTTGTTTTCATACGCACATGGCCGATTGTTGAGTGAAACAGATGAACCAGAATTGGTTTGTAAAAATGGTGCAACTTCAGTGATGTGGAACTTATTTGGTGTTTGTCCGTCAGATACACGACAAAGCACATTTTTTTGCAGAACATGCAAGCGGCCGTCGTTATTGTCGTATTTGTCGGACTAAGATGCTCTTAAATCTGGGAGTAATCTGGGTCCTAAACTCCGTATGCTTCAGGTCAAACAACACTGCAGCATCACTGAGCGTTAAAAACTGTCTAAATTCTTTCATCTTTAATAAAACGATCAGCATTGCTGCTTTACCAGGTGTAACTATAAAGTTTAACTTCCAGGCATCCATGAAAACAAAAGTTATTACATTTAACGGAGTTAGAAGTTAGCAGGAAGCTAGCGGAAGTTAGCTCGCTAGTTTTGCTAGTTACCTAAGCATGATATTGCATGTTCTGACTGAGAGATTTCTGAAAAAAATCAAACGTACAGCTCTGCTATCACTTCCAACATAAATGAAGACAGGAAACTAAACAGCAGTGACGTTTGTAGGGTTACTGAAGTTGGGCTAGCTGGTATATAATGATGTGCTACGTGATCGCTAGCGACACAGCTATATTAGCATAACATAAACAGTGAAGCTGGAGGACGAACACTAACACTTTTCCACTTATAAAAGTTAACGTTAAGGTTCTTCATGGTTAGAGACAAATGCAATCGCATGGCAGGATGCTGTAAACGGACCAAACTTCAGTCAGGAGAACAACTGAGATAATCCATCCACAATACGAGGTTAGTCATGCAGAAGTGCCCGCAGAAGTACCAGCTGAAATTTGGAGGAAAACACATCGGGGATGCAGAGGTCAAGGACAGAAGAGAAGAAAAAAGGTGACGGTGAGACAGCGGAGGCTCGAAGCGAGGAGGAGGTTTAAACCGTGTCTGCCGTCTATCGTGATGGGAAATGTGCGATCGTTGGCAAGTAAAATCGACGAGCTCTCAGCACTGGTACGGAGTCAGAGGGAATACCGAGAGTGTAGCCTGATGTGTTTCACCGAATCATGGCTGCACCAGGTCATTCCCGATGAGAATGCTTCCGTGGAAGGCTTCCACACTGTTCGGGCGGACAGGGACAGCATCGCTAGCGGTAAGCGTAAAGGAGGTGGGCTTGCTGTTTTAGTTAACAACCGGTGGTGTAACCCTACCAACATAACAATCAAAGAAAGGATTTGTTGCCCGGACACTGAACTGTGTGCTGTTGGACTCAGGCCGTATTATTTACCCAGGGAATTCTCTCACGTCATCTTGGTGGCTGTTTATGTTCCCCCCTCTGCTAACCCCACAGCTGCATGTGACACTATCCACTCTGCCATAGCTCGGCTACAGACTCAGCACCCGAGTGCCTTTATTGTGATCTCGGGTGACTTCAACCATGTATCACTGGACAATACACTACCAACATTCAAACAATATGTGGACTGTCCCACCAGGGGAGAGAAAACTTTAGACTTACTGTATGCTAACGTCAAGGATGCATACAGCTCCTCCTCCCTCCCCCCACTTGGTAGGTCAGATCATAACCTGATTCACCTCACCCCCCGCTATGTGCCAATTGTGAGGAGGGAACCTGTGACCACCAGGACTGTTAGGAGGTGGTCAGAGGAGGCAATAGCGGAACTACAGGGCTGTTTCGAGGTGACCGACTGGGAAACACTCTGTGAGCCTCACGCCGAGGACATCAATGGGCTTACTGAGTGTATCACAGACTACATAACTTTCTGCACCGACTCCATTGTTCCAGCTCAGACTGTTCATTGTTACCCAAATAACAAGCCGTGGGTGACTAAGGACATCAAAGCCCTCCTCAACAACAAGAAGAGGGCTTTCAGAGGGGGCAACAAAGAGGAGGTGAGGAAGGTCCAGGTGTTACTAAAGGACAAGATCAGAGAGGCTAAGGACAATTACAGGAGGAAGCTGGAGTGGAAACTCCAGCAGAACAGCATGAGAGAGGTGTGGAGGGGCATGAAGACCATCACTGGATTCAGGCCAACCAACAGCAGGGGAGCTGAGGGAGGTGAGAATAGAGCCGACGAGTTGAATCTGTTTTTCAATAGATTCGACACCACAGTGTCTGCTCCCACCCCCACAACCTGACCCCCAGGGATCAATAAAGTATTCTGATTCTGATTCTGATTCTGATTCACCTGCAGTCAGCCTGGAATCCAGAGCCACACCACTGTGCCAGCCTCTCTCTTCACATGTTGCCTCCTGTGAGATTCCTGACACCCCTCCCCCACCCATCACCTTCACTCAATACCAGGTTGAGATGCAAATGAGGAGACTTCACTCAGGCAAGTCTGCTGGACCAGACGGAGTGAGTCCCCTTGTCCTCAAGGCCTGTGCCCCCCAGCTGTGTGGAGTCTTTCATAAACTGTTTATGCTGAGTCTGAGTCTGCAGAGGGTCCCGGTGATGTGGAAGACATCATGCCTCGTCCCTGTACCAAAGACGCCTCGTCCCAGTGGCCCCCAGGATTACAGGCCCGTGGCACTGACCTCCCACATCATGAAGACCCTGGAAAGGCTCATCCTGGACCAGCTGCGACCCATAGTAAGACCACATCTGGATCCCCTTCAGTTTGCTTATCAGCCTCGTCTCGGAACAGAGGACGCCATCATCTACCTGCTCAATCGTGTCTACACCCATCTGGACCAGCCGGCGAGCACTGTGAGGGTCATGTTTTTTGACTTTTCCAGTGCTTTCAACACCATCAGGCCGACCCTCCTGGGTGATAAGTTAGCAGCGATGCAGGTGGATGCTTCTCTGGTGTCCTGGATTGTTGATTACCTGACAGGAAGACCACAATATGTACGTCTCCCACAGTGTGTGTCTGACAAGGTGATTAGCAACACAGGGGCACCACAGGGGACTGTCCTCTCCCCCTTCCTCTTCACCCTCTACACCACAGACTTCAGCCACTGCACAGAGACCTGCCATCTTCAGAAGTTTTCTGATGACTCTGCGGTGGTTGGATGCATCAGCAGGGATGATGAGACAGAGTACCGGGCTGTGGTCGACTCCTTTGTCACGTGGTGTGAGCAGAATCATCTGCAGCTCAACGTGGCAAAGACCAAGGAACTGATCGTGGACTTCAGGAAGACCAGGAAACACTTGACCCCTGTTTCAATCCAGGGGGTCAGTGTTGACATTGTGGAGGACTATAAATACCTTGGAGTACACATTGACAATAAACTGGACTGGGCTAAAAACACCACAGCACTTTACAGGAAGGGCCAGAGTCGTCTCTATTTTTTGAGGCGACTGAGGTCCTTCAACATCTGCCAGAAAATGCTGAGGATTTTCTATGAGTCTGTGGTGGCCAGTGCGATCCTCTATGCTATTGCATGCTGGGGGAGCAGGCTGAGGGTCGCAGATGCCAACAGACTTAATAAACTGATCCGTAAGGCCAGCAATGTTGTGGGGATGGAGCTGGACTCCCTCAAAGTGGTGTCGGAGAGGCGGATGCTGTCCAAGATAAAGACAATGTTGGATAACACCTCCCACCCACTCCATGACATGTTGGTCAGTCACAGGAGCTCGTTCAGTGAGAGACTGAGATTACCGAAAAGCACCACTGAACGACACAGGAAATCATTCCTGCCTGTGGCCATCTCCCTGTACAACGCATCCACTTAACACACTGTTTGCTGCTACAACTACACATGTTTCTTTTCCAAATATTTATTTATAAGTGACTTATGTATGTATGTATGTATGTATATATATGTATATATTGTACTATTCTTAGTTAGCGTATTGTCTGTCTTGTCTTAATGTTGGTTTAAAATGGAGCACTGTAACAAAAAATAATTTCCCCCAGGGATCAATAAAGTATTCTGATTCTGATTCTGATTCTGATATACTGCAACATGGGAATAGAGCAGCTGCCAGAGAATTCAACATTAATGAATCAATGGTACAGAAGTGGAGGAAGCAAGAAGAATGAGTTTAATCAAGTTTGATTTATCTGACTGCTTTGTTTCGCTTAATGTGCCTTATAATCCTGTGCACCTTATGGTCCGAAAAATGCGTACTGCACACTGCAGTTTAATGTTGCAAAGCACCTCTTTTTAACTTCAGTGGATATTATACATGGTTATGCTCAGGATATGTCAGCCCATTTCTACTGGAAATGCCTTTTGGTTAAACTTTCAGCAAGGAATTTGCATTTGCACTGTTACATTTTTATAAAGCTTTAATGTACATAAAAACCAGCTTCTTGTTTAAGTGAAAATAAATGGAAGGTTGTCTTTTTGCGCTAGTAATGTTGTGGAGTTGTATTTTGTCTCGCATCAATTATATCGTCGGTTATATCGTTATCGCAAATTTTCAAATATATATCGTGATAAATATTTTTGGCCATATCGCCCTGCTCTACATACAGGCACACACCTATACAAACATCCATTCCCACCCTCATGCTCTCATATGCACTTACTCCACACTCAACCAACATGGAGACAGACATAAAGAGACGCTGTACACACGATCACACTCCCCAAGTGTACTCTACGAACCGGGTCTAGGTACCCTTGCCCCTGGAGGGGGGAACTGCACCCAGACCCAGGTGGTGTTACCCTTTTCCCTGCGGTGGGGGAGGCAGACCGCCCCGACTCCGCAGCAGCAGGGAGGCCCCACACTCCAGACCGCAGTCGGACGGCCAACTCCTCCTAGCCCCCCCGCTCCAGCAGGCTGCAGAGAATGGGGGTGAGAGAAGACTCCAAACCTCCCTCCACCCGCTCATTGTTGTGTTGATGCATGTGTGTTCTAAGGTGCATTTAAAACCCAGGAGGGCATGGAGCTACCTGCCAGAGAGCAGCAGGTAAGCGCATGGTCCCTCCTGCTAGCCCTCAATGTCTACGTGTATTTAAAATTGAGAGGTGGGCAACGACGCCAGGGGTGAGGTGTACACCCTGATGGTAATTTGGATTCCGTGTATCGTGCCCACCCCCAAGATCCTATACGTATGTGTAATGAGACTGTGAGTGATGTGAATGTCTAAGTTGTGGGATAAAATTGAGGAAGAGGCAGCCAGAAGGGGACGGGGGGGGGGGGGGGGGTAGCCTCCTCTGCACCCTGGTGACATACCCCTACTCCAAGGTCCTGCATGTGTGGGTGGTTGTGGTGGAGCGGGAAGGGGGAGGCAGCTGGAGATGGGGGGGGGGGGGGGAGGGAAGGAAGGGAGGGGCAAGTGACCCCTCCCTGGGGCCAGCTCCCCCGCTGACCCCAGTAGGCACCCCCATACTCCGCGACCCGCCAGGGAAAGGGGGCCCAGGCCCATCCAGACCGGGGCCCAGTGCAGCAGCGCCCCCCGGCCCCACAGAGCCCGGGACAGTCCACCCAACCCCACCACAGAGAAAACTGCACCCACCCCACCAGCCACTCATCTTCCAGACTACATGAGACAATAAACACCTAGGCTGAGATCTTCCTCCACCTCTCCTGTATCTCCCCCTCCTGCAGAGAGAGTTCCTGAAGAGAGGAAAGTTCCTGCAAGATGTGACAATCTCCCCCACCAGTTGAAGAGCCCCCCAGGTGGCTCGATGCACCGGCGGCACCCTGCTCCAGGGCTGGGCCCCCATGCACCCACCCACCCACAACCCCGGCAACACACCAACCAGGAGAGACAGGATATTTCTAACTTTAGAGATGTTGCGCAAATGAAAGAAAGCAGTCTTACATATTTGTTTAATATGTGCATTGAAGGACATATCCTGGTCAAAAATGACTCCAAGGTTCCTCACAGAGTTACTGGAGGCCAAGGTAATGCCATCCAGAGTAAGAATCTGGTTAGATACCATATTTCTAAGATTTTCAGGGCCGAGTACATTAACCTCAGTTTTATCTGAATTAAGAAGCAGAAAGTTAGCTGCCATCCAGGTCTTCATGTCTTTAAGACATTCCTGCAGTTTAACTAATTGGTGTGTGTTATCTGGCTTCATGGATAGATAGAGCTGGGTGTCATCTGCATAGCATCTGCCAGCTTGAAGGCCTGTGGTACATAGCCGATTATTAGCGATAGGTTGATCATAAATAAGACTGAAGCATTAATTAGGGACTTCTTTTATATATTGTGCTATGCTTGCAAATGCTGGTTTCTGACTTTTTAAGTCCCTTCCGGTGTCCCTGCAATGGTCAATGGTCAATGGTAACTTTATTGTCCCTAACGGGAAATTGATTTGCAGTGTGTCCGTACAAACAAGCAAACAGACAACCAACACATCACATACACTCACCAAGATAATATAATATAAGCCTGATAAAACAACCTAGGTTTTTCATCATAAAGTGCAATGTGCAATGGCAACAACCCTTATGGTTTAGTGTTATTAACCATGATAATAGATAAACCATGCAGGTTTTAGATGTGTCCTTGATCCATTACAGCTGTTTTAAATGGATAAATTACCTTCTCAACATGTCTTGAAGTTCTTCAGAGGCCTGGTAATGAACTAATCATGTGATTCAGGTGTGTTGACCCAGGGTGACATCTAAAACCTGCAGGGACACCGGCCCTCGCGGACTGGGATTGGGGACCCCTGCTTTAAAGTCTCTGCTATTTTAATAGGGAAAAAAAGAAAAATCTCTAACGTCAGTAAAATTTCACAACTAAAGCCAAATGATCTGCTGCCTGGCACAATAGAAACAAATAAAGTCCTGGGATTTTCTTGCCTCTACTTGGCCCCCACTCTTTGCTATGGTAATCTTTTAAAAAGATTATTATGGCTTAAACTGAAGTAATGATTATTATTTGTTCACTGATTAATTCAAAAATGAAGTAGTCAGAAGTGCATAGCAGGACCCAGTGATACTGAACATGCCGATCGCAGTAGACTGTGTGGTTACATTTCCAGGGAAGTGCACATGAGGTTACACATTGGACAGTTTTTGAGGTTGGTTCATACCTACAATGTAGAATTCCAGCTGAAGTATAAATTGTCCCCGGTATATTAAGAAAGATTTTCATCTTGAATATTTCATTCATCAAGAGCCAATGTGTGATTCAAGTCTTTCCTTGATTTTTCTGAGCTGTATATATTAGCACATCAAAAGTGTGAAAAAGCAGATTTGAGATTTGTAAATGAGTTGGTAGAGCTGATACTGAAGGAGGCAGTGAGCTCCAGCAGTTTAGACTTTTCCATCAGCAAACTGAGCTGTGTTCTAGTGGGCTTTGACCAAGTTTGTCCTCTGCCCACAGCTGTTGTTGGTCCATATATTATATATATTTTCATGAAGATTGGAATGATACTAACAATGATTACAACACTATTTTTCATTTGCCTGATGTAGTGAACAAATACAGTATAAGAGCTTTTAATTCTCTTTTTAATTCTCTTTGATAATACCAAAAAACAAAAAAGATTTTAAGGTTGTTTGAGGTAATGTTGTGCTTTTGGTAACTTTGCATCATATTTTGTTCTGATCAAATAGTTGCTACAGCAGCCTGACACAGTTTCTGCCTAATAGCTGGAAGATCTTTCTCAGCTTCAATCTGGGACTTTAAGATAAACATAACACTTTTTAGACACAAATAATTGTGTTATCCTGTTACTCTAAAATTGTCTATTAACATAACAGATGGGCAGGGCTGATAATATTTGCTACCTAATTCCCATATTATGATTTTATTTCCAGCCATAGCCTCTAGCTGCTACCTTCATGATAACAGACAGCTAATGTGGCTTTTGAGTAGTTGGTGATAGTTGAACTGTTAATTGTAACATGCACCGGCCAGGCTGACATTTATGATAACTTTAAAACTTAAATGTTGAAATGGGAGCCTTACTTCCTAAAGAATTGCTTGGGTGGCTTGGCTGCCTGTCTGCAGTGGTGCTGTGTGAAGATGGCACTGTTGGCATCAACACTTTTGAAAATGAGGATCAAATCCCATAAAAAAAAAAAAAAAAACAGCATTAATAATAATGGATTGGATTTATATAGCGCTTTTCAAGGTACCCAAAGCGCTTTACAATGCCACTATTCATTCACTCTAGCATTCATACACTGGTGGAGGCAAGCTACGGTTGTAGCCACAGCTGCCCTGGGGCAGACTGACAGAAGCGAGGCTGCCATTTCGCGCCATCGGCCCCTCTGGCCAACACCAGTAGGCGGTAGGGTAAAGTGTCTTGCCCAAGGACACAACGACCAGGACAGAGAGCCCAGGGATCGAACCGGCGACCTTCCGGTTACAGATACGCTTCCCAACCCCCTGAGCCACGGTCGCCCCGTATCTGATTAGTATCTGAATATTGAGTTTTTGACGACGGCTAAAAAAAGGTAACAAGAAATCCAATGGAGGCTGACTGTTACCTCTAAACAGTTTTGCCCGGTTCGTAGATTCCTCAGGCCTCCAGAAAGAACACCGGGGACTCAGTAGTCAATTCACAACACTTTTATTAATCCACACTCATTGATCACACTTATTGATTATACCTTCTAGACGGGAGATGTACAGGACCCCTCTGCAGATCTCAAATCCTTTGTCTGTTACATGCAGTTTTGTATCAGTGACCCCCCTTCTAAACCCTCTACAAGGTGTCATAAAACTAAGTACTATGTTTACATACTTTCACTTGTGTGTGTGCGAGCCTGTGAATTCCTACATGTGCGCGTTCCCGCGTGTCTATGTGAGTGCTCGTGTGTGACTGTGTATGCATACCTGTGTGTATGTGTGAGTGCACATCAGTGAGTGTGCGTGTCAGTTTAAACACTGTGGGGGTAGGTGACTCCCTAGAGGTCATAAAAACCCATCTCCCTTCCAGACCACAGTTATCCAGTTACAAATGTTGAGACCCCCACCCAAACATCCTCTGGGGAATTTCCACTCAGCATTAACTCCTCTCTGTTTTACTTTCACAGTTCAACTGGGGAGGGTCTCCTATACTCTACTCCTAAGTTCATGACACAATCAGGCCTTTATTACATTGAGGGCAGTGTCAGTGTCTCTATAATAATTCTAGATTCTATGTTAACACATTTCTCAACTCTAAAACAGGCTACACATAATTCTACATTGTATGTTAACACATTTCTAAACTCTAAATCAGCTAAACATTCCTACACTGGGCTGAACAGGACTTATCTCCTACAGCACTGCAGGTTTGTTATAAGAGTGAAAGATGGCTGTCTGTTACTTTCTTGAGGTGAGGAAAATCCTTTTGATCTTCCAAAGATAAATCCTGGGAAGAGCACAACTGTGTTTAACTGCCGCAGGAGAAATGGTAACATGGGTAAACCAGTTAGTAGAAAGACATGGTGTGGCAGAAAGAGATTTAGCCGGGGATTGCTTATTTTCATTGACGGTCACATTCTCTTATTAAGATGCACTTTAAAAGTTATGCACAGTGATCTGTTTTGGGACTGTAGCAAGGAAATTCTTTTAGTGTGGAGATTTACAGCTCAGAGTGGACTGAAGTCATTGTGTGGATTGTGCATAAGTACACCAGCTATAGTAAAATCACACCAGTCTGTGGATTAAATCGCTCATTACTCAAGCCAACAAAGGAGACTTAATTACAACTCAGATTAGGGTTGCTCGATTATGGCAAAAATGATAATCACGATTATTTTCACTGAAATTGAGATCTCGATTATTTGACGATCTTTATTTAACCCTTTAAGACCTACCATAGAACCAAGTCCGCCAGAGCTTATATTATTGTTTTTTTTACATGCTGTAGTGCCATTTTTGGGAGCATGTCAAGTTGTTATACATCAATACAACTGTTATAGCCCATATTTTAAAAATATGTATGCATTAAGTCCATAGTAATTACATTAATTGCAATAAAGTGCAATAAACTACAAAAAAAATAGAAAATCGTTTTTGTTTTTTTATATATATTTCTACTTGGGGAAATTTAAGAGGCTTATCCCTCAAAACTTTAAATACAAAAAAGTTGCAAAAAATAGTTTCCCACCACAGGAAATTTATTTTGAGTGTCTTCATAGTTTTATTTTGGAGATACAGCAATTTTTATATATACACTGCAGGAAAAACAAAAAACAATCCTATGATGCAAATTTGCAAAGAAAACAGCATGTGCATCAAAATAAACTATTTCCAGCAGTGCAGTTCGAGTTCTAAGCATCCCAGAAACTATTCAGAAAAGTATAGAGTCAAACATGACTTATAAAAAACACCAGTTTAGGCTTTTAAGGCCTACAAGTAAAAAACTACATTTTCTGCGAAAATGACATCACTTCCGGTTTCGGACGGGAAATGGCGGACATGCGATAGTTCGCGTTGACGTCTTTTTCAATGTGGGAAGTGTTACAAACAGCTGATCGGATCGGCAAAGCGTGTTTCTGGAATATTATGTTTTTGTTCCTGCAAGCGCTTTTTATGCAATTTTTGCAGAGCTTTATGTGGAAGGAAACCGTGACTGAGGACAAGCTGATGGCATAAGATGTAAGTTTCATATGCAAAAAAAAAATGATTGCGCTAGCTTACATGGTTCAGGTTCTACAGGTATTTAAAGGGTTAACAATAACAATGTATTGAATAATGACTTTAAAAAATAATATAAAATAGTGTGCAAATGCTGATAACAGTGCAAATGTTTGCAATATAAAAAATAAATGAAAAATGTAAACATCTATGTTTAGTGAACTTTAGTGTTGCTCTGTGGTGCAGCAATGACACTGTAGCAAAGTTTACCCATTATGTCTACTTGATCCACGTCTGACTCCGCGAACCCATAATGTTTCCACACCACTGAAGTTTTTTTACCTCTCTTTTCAACCGACGGCAGTCACTCTCCTCTCCAAATAACTTCTGCTTAGCTTTCCGAGCTTCCCTCGGGTCCTCTTAATTGTTGTGACGCGTGTTCGAAATGCAGAGAGGTGCACTCGATTTTCCACACGGAGCAGCGCGAGAGTAAAGCACGAGGGAGGGGCTAATAATCGGCTCAGTCATTTCTAATGATCGTTGACAGCCCAGATCGTAATCGTGATTAAAATTTGATTAATTGAGCAGCCCTAACTCAGATACTAACTAGTGTATTTTCTTTTTCTGAATGGGTTAAGTGTGTGAGTGTGTGTCACGAATTAAATCCTGTTAGTTGTGGATGTACACAAAATGTTTCAACACACCTCCTCGTTGAAGCGCTGTCTTTATTTTTCTGCTGTAAAACAATAAGGAAAACATGAAAATTACACAGCAACACATGCGGGAGTATATAGTGAGCCAAATATGTTTTCATTCTTTGATTTTTCAAAGTAGCCATCTGCTTTGCTTTGATAACAGATTTGCATACTCTTCCCATTTTCACTGTTGGCTTCCTGCGGCAGTCATCATGTATTGAAGAGCTCCTGCATATGCTGCTTTTCATTCATTTTACGATCCAACTCATCCTAAGCCACCTCGACTGGGCTTAGATAAACATTTCCACTTGTCAAATTTTCATTCCTTTTGTTTCTTGGGTCTAGTGAGTTTTTTCTTTTCGGTCCTCAGTTAAACTTGATATCAAGGTAAACTGGTGGCGCTTTGAGGAACTTTTGTCTGTACTACATCATTAATAGTTCACACGTCTTCAGTGTTGTTCTGTATTGTAGAAAGCTGTAGAAATAGCGAAAAAGCACAAAAGAGGAGATATTCGCGCAGCATAAACTACTACTCTGAAATTTACGACAGCTGTGTACAGTGTGTGTTTGTGTGTGTGTGTTTATGTAAACTGTGTACGTCTGCTCTCGTTTGTGTGTTCATGTTTGTAGGGCTCATATATCATCTGTGGGCTGACAAACTTCTCTGATTAATCACCTATACGCACACACATATGAACATAATATGTTCACACAGACGAATAATGTAATTCAAGGTTGTGGTCCAGTCATTTTTACCTCTGAGTACATGAGAAGGTGACATTATATTTGCATCCTGCTGTGTATGCATGCATATTTTTCCCTGCAAATCTGTGCCTACTGAACATTCTGTGGGAAAACATCAGTAATGACATATTACTGATGTATATTACTCTCATAAGCAGTGTACTTATCTTGTACCTTAGTTTCAGCTTAAGGAAAATCGGCTTCTGGTTGTATTATGTTTAGAATGAGTCTGAAAGCGTGGTACGAAGCAGAAAGGTCAGTGGAACAATAAGTGCTCAATCCTACTAAAGAGGGTCACACTGAAAATCTGAAGCTCGGCAGAAAAGTAAAGAACACCACAATCTGTTTGTTTTTTCTGTGCTAAAGACAAGGAGGCAGTTTTCATTGACATAGTGATGTAGACTAGGCAATAATAACAGAACAACAAACTGAGAATTTAAATGGCCAATGGCTTGCTGCTCTGCAGGAGCAGAGTAGCACGAGTTTTAAATTTGGAATCTTACTGCTAGATAATCCTAATTGCAAGCACTACCACAGGAGCCTTTCAGGGTATACAAATGCAATTCATTTTGTGTGAAGTGATGTAGTTCACATAAATCAGGGTGCAGGGGTGACACAACAGAGACACGGTTTGCTGTTCTTTTTCCAGAAACATTTTCACACTACAGGAGTCAAAGATAAGTATGCAGTGTTGTTAGTACATTTTACAAATGTATTTACACACATTACTGTAAAACGTTTTTTTTATTTTTTTATTTGAATTGAAAACCCCCCCATTAATTTTACAAACATCAACCCATAATACTTGCAAAAGCATGTTTTGATGTTTTTTCTTTTTCTAAATTGCTGAAATCTCTGACTTAAAATTTTGTTTTTAGGGAACTTTTAGAGCAAAAGCAAAATAATTATCCAGTTTGATGGGTCTAAAACAAAACCATTCAGGCAGAATTTTCAGTATGATGTTTGGCAGACTGCAGCATTGCTCATGATTTAACTAATCCATTGAAACATGCTTTGAAACATGGTGGTAGCAGCATCATGCCATTGAGATTCATCTGTGCAGCAAAAATATATAAATATTATAACTGAGGGCAATGATGAAAATAGAGCAAGGCCCGCGAAGAAAACCTTCTCTAGAACTTACTGACTGAGACAACAGATTACCTTTAATCCTACAATGACCTCCGACGCAAAGCTGGAATGACTTCAGGGCAAGTCTCCGACTATCCTTGGATTGTGTGGCAAAATCCTAGGCTTCAGGTCTGTAGCAGATCTATGGAGTGACCAGAAGATGGAAAGATCTCATAGAGCTTCAGAGATTCTGTCACAAATAATGGGATAAGCCAGCAAAATCCTGCTTTCCAAAGCTTTTAAAACTCATATCTGTAACTACTGACAAAGGACTAGAGTAAATGGATAAATACTTACAAGTGTAAGTTACAAATGTTTAAAAAAGACTTCTATTGAAAGTCATGTAGGGGTGTCACTATATATTATTGATTATATAATATACAATATATGTATAATAATATATATTATGTTCAACACCAATAAATAGTCTTTTTGTATGTTTTTCTACATTTGTATTTATAGACCCCTATATGTACTTATATTTTGAGTTTAATAAATATGCTATATGCAACACAATACATAACAGATACAAAATGTAAAAACATTACACAAAAATAGCACAAACAAGTGAAGTGTTCAATAAATCTAAATAATATAATAAGGAGCTTCATAATTTAAATCTAACACATAAATCCTGGTATTGTTCAATTCAGGTCCTTTTTATTTATATCATGTCAAATCACAACAGCAGTTGCCTCAAGGTGTTTTATTTTGTAAGGTACAGAACTGACAATAATACAGAGAAAACCACAACAAACAGATGACCCAAGCACTTCTCACTGCTGCCAAGCGCAAGAATGGGAAGAAAAAAAAATCAGTTTTAACAGGAAGAAACCTACAATCGGTTGGGGGTGAGTGAAAGAAGACAGGGCAAAAGTCACACTGTGAAAGAGATCTGGAGATTTATAATAACTAATGATTAAAAGCAAAGTGGTGTAGTGATGTATTGTGGCATGAAATGATAACGATCTATTCTTGTGGCAGTGGAGCTAAAACAGAATCTCCCACTGCCTGTTAAGTAAATGGTGCTGAGGATAGTCAGGATTCAGTATAGCAGAGTCACTTGGATGACCTCTGTTAGCCCGTGGAGAACAAACAACTGTATTCAAAGTAAATTCAGACTATAACAGCAATGATGGAAGAGAATTCTGTTAATCAGTCAAACAGCCACATTCTACAGTTGAAGTTTGATATTCAGGGATTCCTTGGTAGCAACATATCTCTTTTAAGATTTCAGATATAATCTACAGGGTGGGCCATTTATATGGATACACCATAATAGAATGGGAATGGTTGGTGATATTAAAGTCCTGTTTGTGGCACATTAGTATATGTGAGGGGGCAAACTCCTCAAGATGGGTGGTGACCATGGTGGCCATTTAGAAGTCGGCCATCTTGGATACAACTTTTGTTTTTTTTAATAGGAAGAGGGCCATGTGATACAGTTATTTACAAGTTTCTGACCACTTATAAAATGTGTTCAATGTGCTGCCCATTGTGTTGGATTGTCAGTGCAACCCTCTTCTCCCACTCTTCACACACTGATAGCAATACCGCAGGAGAAATGCCAGCACAGGCATCCAGTATCCGTAGTTTCAGGTGCTGCACATCTCGTATCTTCACACCATAGACAATTGCCTTCAGATGACCCCAAAGATAAAAGTCTAACGGGGTCAGATCGGGAGACCTTGGGGGCCATTCAACTGGCCCACGACGACCAATCCACCTTCCAGGAAACTGTTCATCTAGGAATGCTCGGACCTGGCACCCATAATGTGGTGGTGCACCATCTTGCTGGAAAAACTCAGGGAACGTGTCAGCTTCAGTGCATAAAGAGGGAAACACATCATGTAGCAATTTCAAATATCCAGTGTCCTTGAGGTTTCCATTGATGAAGAATGGACTCACTACCGTTGTACCCCATATACCACACCAAACCATCACTTTTGTTGGTCCAACAGTCTTGGAGGGATCCATCCAATGTGGCTTAGTGTCAGACCAATAGCAGTGGTTTTGTTTGTTAACTTCACCATTCACATAAAAGTTTGCCTCATCACTGAACAAAATCTTCTGCGTGAACTGAGGGTCCTGTTCCAATTTTTGTTTTGCCCATTCTGCAAATTCTGTGCACCGATCTGGGTCATCCTTGTTGAGATGCTGCAGTAGCTGGAGTATCTAAGGGTGCCATTTATGAGTAGTTAATATCCGCTGAACGGATTTTCGACTAATGCCACTCTCCAGTGACATGCGGCGAGTGCTACGCTGTGGGCTCTTGCTGAATGAAGCTAGGACAGCCACTGATGTTTCTTCATTAGTGACAGTTTTCTTGTGTCCACATTTTGGCAAATCCAACACTGAACCAGTTTCAAGAAACTTAGCAAGCAGTTTGCTAACTGTAGCATGGGAGATGGGTGGTCTCGTAGGGTGTCTTGCATTGAAATCTGCTGCAATGACCCGGTTACTGCGTTCACCAGATATCAACACAGTTTCGATTCGCTCCTCACGTGTTAACCTCTTCGACATGTCAATGGCTGTGAACAAAGAGAAACTTGTAAATAACTCATGAAAGAATAAAGTTACGTTGAAACCAAGCACACCATTGTTTTTCTTGTGACATTACCAATAAGTTTGATGTGTCACATGGCCCTCTTCCTATTGAAAAAACAAAAGTTGTATCCAAGATGGCCGACTTCTAAATGGCCGCCATGGTCACCACCCATCTTGAGGAGTTTGCCAACTCACATATACTAATGTGCTACAAACAGGACTTTAATATCACCAACCATTCCCATTTTATTACGGTGTATCCATATAAATGGCCCACCCTGTAGTTGAACAATGACTGCAGTAACAGCTGCAATGTTTTCATTGTTAGTAACAGAGTAAATATAAACATAAATTGGTCATCGTCCATTGGAGAGTAACAGACTAATATTATTACACCACTGAAAAAATGAAAAGAAATGTTAGAGAAGTGTTGTGTAATAGCAAGATGGAATACAAGCTGACAGCAGTGGCAAAAGTTGAAGGCAAATTTAATGTCACTGGGACAAAGAGATGCACAAATTAAAAAAAAAAAAAAAAAAAAAAAAGTAAAAAGTTACAAGTCAATTCCCTTAAAACAGACACAGTCACTGTCACCCTGGCAAGACTTCAGTGTCTGCCTTCATGACAGAGCGAGACTGAGAGAGGACAAGAGTAAGAGCTAGGTAGAGCGAGTGTAATGTCATCTCTGAAAGTGAAAGAGGTAAAGGCTACAACCTGTGTATAGCTCACAGTACCTGACACAATGACTGTTAACAATGTAATTACATCAGTCTCTGGCAGACAGCCCAGCTCTGCCTAATCCAATAAAACAGAACCAGCATGGTCAAAGTAAAGTTTTGCTAGAGAAACACTGGGAAGACAAAAAGTGGAAATCACAGCACTGCAGTTTAATACCAACACTGGTTCAGGAAGGTTTCTGCTTCCTTGTCTGGTCATCTGCCATCCTTATATTTTTTTTCCCCACATCATGTGTGCGGCCACAGGAATATACAACAGACTTGGGGGCTTTGGGAAAAAGTAATGGTGGACCTTCTAAAAAGAAACATCAATTTATTTAACATATCCATCATGTATCTTTGATTAATAGAAGGTAATACTCCTCTTTTTGTGAATCATCTCAACAGTGATGGAAACTGAGCTCCCTGGCTATCTGAGATCCATAAGTTGCCTAAAACTAAATGGGGGTTTTTCTAGGAAATGTGCATTTCACATTTATAGTACAAGTAAACCCATTTAGTTACATTTGCGATGATGCAATTTTCAGTTTGAAGTCAGGTAGCTGATGTCAGCTTTTAGTCAATTTACTATATTTTTCTACAACTTTGCAACCACAATATCTTCAGCATGCGCATGCCCTTGTATATCAATATATAGTTTGTTGCATCATCAAAATAATTACACATTCTCCAGTAAATGTGGGTTTCACATTTGCAAATCACTAAGACATGTGATACTGTGATATCTGGATTGCTTTTGCTTATTCTTTTATTGTAGGGTCTCTAACTTAAAATATAAAGCGTCTTGAGGCAACTATTATTGCCATTGGGCACTATATAAATAAATCTGGATTGAATTGAATTCAACTGAAGATAGTGAAAGATGGGATACTGTGTTGGATTCAATAGCTGGAGTAAGAAACAAGTTGACTATTAGTTACTAACGTCATTGTAACCAGATGGTTGGTATTTCCATCATGATCTTATGTAATGTAGGTACTGTTGGCCTGTATTATTGTGCAACATTAGTGCATGGATTAAAGAGTCATCTGTCACAGAATTTGTTGTAGGTTTATGAAAACCATGACGGTGGAAGCCTGAAAGTAGGCCACTGGCAAAACAGACATATTAGCGGTTAGTGTTAGCTATTAAAACTTAAAATTAGTGACGCAGCATTCTTCATTTACGTTAGAGGCAAGACGATAAAGTTCACTAAAGATTAGCAAAGAAGTTGATATCATACAGTTTTCTGTCACGGTCAGCGGGGGCGGACCGTGTGGAGGGTGTTTCGAGGACCCAGGTGCGGACAGACGAAGGAGGAAAGAGTTTTACTAAACTCAAAGCGGTAAACAGGGCCGGTAAACAGTAAAGCAAAAATAGCCAAACATAAACTAAGGCAATGACCTAAACAAAGAGCCTAAACTAGGAAACCATTTAGGCTAAGACAAACTAAGACTGACTTGAACTTGTAACTATGAGCTATGAACACAACATGAAAAAGCTAAGAACAGAATTCTGGACTGGTACATGAAAGACTATGAAAACATGACAGGAGCAGATTACTATGAACATGACCAGTAACAGAGTCTGAAAAACTATGAATCATGACGTGTAGCTAGAGTGACAGGAATGGTAACAGACGACACAGACTGAATGAAACACAGACTAAATACGCACAGGGATGATCAGGGGAAGTGGAAACACATGAGGAAGAACAGCTGACACACATGAACCTAATGACAGGACAGGGGAAGTGAAACTAAATACAATGAACAAAGAACACCAAGCTCTTTCAAAATAAAACAGGAAACATGGAGACATAGACATGACACAAACTTGACAACAAGGACCACACAGACATGAAGCATGGCAGGTAGATGCATGGACCAGGGAGACAGTACAGGGGGAGATGATAGAAACAACTAAGAAACAAAGGACTAAACTGCAACCTAGAAATGTACTAGATGAGCTAAACTAGAACACAAATGAATACAAAAGATACATAAAAACTCAAACACTGGGTCACACGACCCAGTAACATGACAGTTTTCCACTAAATAAAGAGCACGAGGTGTAGCTGACACGTTTTTGAAGGTCAAATTCCAATTTAGGTTAATTGCCCCCTAATGTGGCTAACTCTGGACACACACATTACTCTGTGCTGATGGAACCAAGATGAGCAGTAAACAGGAGGAGTGGGTCTGGCTGTGTTTGTGAATGACAGATAGTGTAATACTGGGCACTTAACTATCAAAGAGAGGTCCACAGTAAGGACATTGAGCTGCTAGGTG
This sequence comes from Mchenga conophoros, assembly GCF_057382185.1. Classification (NCBI taxonomy): domain Eukaryota; kingdom Metazoa; phylum Chordata; class Actinopteri; order Cichliformes; family Cichlidae; genus Mchenga; species Mchenga conophoros. The sequence continues at coordinate 14,317,269 of NC_140544.1, read as the reverse complement.
CTAGCATGAGGCCACATTATCTACAGCAGGAATTTACACGTTATCATGATGATGATCTTTGCTGAATTGTATGTGTGTGTGATGTGTAAATAACTCCATACTGAACTTGAACCATACTGAAATTATGTACAGTACCCAGTGAACCTTTCCAGTCCTGAACAAAAAGCCCCAGTTTACAGTAATTATAACAGTTTTTATAGCATAATAGCATCATTTATCATGAAATAAACATAATTCTGTGTGGTCATTCATATGTAATGAGTCATTGTCATGCATTTGTTTCATTTTGTTCCCCATTCAAGCACTTTTACAGAGATGCACTGACTCAGAACAAATTCAAAGCTATATTATTTTTCCCATGGTGCCATGAAAAAAAAAAAAACTAACAATGTTAGTTGCATATGGAAGTTAACTTGTTTGCTAGATGCTCACTCAGATTTAGCATGCAACTGATTTCACGCCATATAGCAGCTCATGAGGCAGTTGTTTTTTTTCAGTTTGTGAACATAAACAAAGCAATGTCTTCTCATAAATGCTCACAAATCTCAATGTAATTGTGCAGAGTTGATAATGACTAAATGGGCAAATTCTGTGGTGTATTTTTCCCCTCTGAGTATTTTAATATGTATGGGCCTGCTGGTTTATAAACGAGATGCAAATGCAAGTGGAAAAGCAGTCAGAAGCACTTTAACTACTAATGAGACTTGTGAGTATTGGAATGTTTGGAATGGATTTCTGGCTCTAAAGTTAAGCATTTTCCAATGGTCTTGGTTTAGGAAATGTTTTTTTCTAAACTAATATGCAATAACTCAGAGATTTGGTCTGTTGCTTGTGAGTTACAGAATTGAGTTAAGATTGAAGTAATGAGTCAGTATGTGAGAAATAGACTATCAGTTGTTGGATCACATTTGCAATCAAAAGCACATTATGCATAGAAATTGTTTTCATTGGGCTGTTGCTTCATGTTGTCTGTGCATTTGTTAGGAATATAGAACAAGCAGGGGCCATGCGTTCAAAGTCTTCAACTAGGTTTACTAAGTTAAGTTAATCAAGAAAGGTGAAAATCAGAATCATTAGAATCAGAATACTTTAATAATCCCCAAGGAAATTATGTGGCAATTATAAAATGTTGTTGTACACTTGCATAGGCTGTTTTTGAAGCTCCGCATATATAATTGCAGAAGTATAATTTAGGCGTAACTGCAGATGCTTCTCTAATATGAAAAATTCCCATCAGCAAAAAATCCAAAGGCTTGATTGGAATTTCCCAAAAAATATAGACAAACCAGAAGGGTTCTGAACCAGTTTTCTTGACAGATGAGACCAAAATCAACAGAAAGTCCAAAGTGTGGAGAAAGATAGGAATCCAAACAATTCAAACTCATCAGTGAAACTTGGAGAAGGCATGGCCTTGGCATGTGTGGCTGTCTCTGGCAACTGGCTCAGTGTCTTCATTGATGATGGCAGCAGCAGTTGGATGATTTCAGAGGTGTACTGACACATTTTGTCTGGCAAATCCTTCAGTCTCATTGGCCAGGCCTTCATCGTACAACAAGACAATGAGCCCAAAGACACAGTCTGCCAGGTGAGACTTCTGTGATACAAACTGGAAGATATTAGACTGGCCAAATCAGTCATCATATGTAATCCCTATTGAGTGTTTTAAATGCGGAAAAGAAGGCTAAAAACACTGAGCCCCTGCTGACTTCAAAAGTGCAGGCAGGTACTTCGAAGGGCTAGAAAAAAATGAATAAATTCTAAATGTTTAGTAATGTAAGTGGGTTGTAGACTTGATATTGTTATTATGTTGTCTGTAACTATCTCTTACATTATTCCCTATGTTTATTCAAATTGCAATGTCATTTAGCTCATGATCACAAAAGTGTAAGTAATCAACAATCAAAGAACCAGAGTGATGAAACAATGTATGTCAGAGGTGTCAAACACCCAGCCTGGAATATAATATCGCATGATAACCAAGATTTCGTTTAATGTAAAGAAGTACAATTTACATTTAATTTAATGAAAGATCCTTATATAAAACAGATGAGGAACATACTGAAATATATGTATTTTTAATGAGTACAGTTTTAATAATGAGTTTTTATTTTTTATAATTCCAAAAGTTTGTCAAGATTCATGAATACTTTCTGTACATTTTCACTCAAGTGAAGAAACACTGGCATCACCTCACCAGAATGGCGAGTGTATTTTATTGAAAAATTTAAGACATCCCTGCAATTTTTACACTTACAAAGCCATCTAGTAGTCTAGCTTGGACTGTTGGGCTGGATTTGGATCCCTATGTTTTACACCACAGGTAGAGATAACAATAGATAGTTTACTGTCTATCCCTGTTAAAGGCTCAGTTCAGCTTTAGAATTGCCTGACAACTGTAGATTTTTTCATCTGTTGCCCAAATTTCCAATAAACTCATTTATGAACAGGAGGAAGCTATTGATTGTGTAAATGGCACGTTTACGGTTGTTTTAACCCTTTAAAGCCTCTAGAGTTTATCATATTAGATACATAAGTTTTTGTGAATTTTTGAGATTTCTACATCATCAGTGTGATTTTTATTTTGGTTTTTCAGGGCATCATACTGATGATTTTTAAGGAAAAAATATTTTAAAAAATGTTGTCACAAATATGAAATATAAAACTCATAGATGCAAATCAATATTTATTTATTTAGTTTCAGAAGGTTCAATTAACACTCCATTTTTCCAAAAAAATGAATGTTCATGGTTTAACATGGCCTCTCTTAACACTATCACAAGGTGGTTTTCTTTCATAAACTGACAAATGACACTTTGCATTACAGCAAAAAAACATTGTTTGATTAACAAGATTGGTGGCAATCTTTCTGTATGACTCTCAGTGGGTGCTCACCGTTTTCTATGGATGGATAGAGCTTATGGCCCCTCCTTTCTGACACACATCAGCTCATCCAATTATAGCTTTTTTTTGCAATTGTTCTTGTTGATTTATAGACTGCTTCTCACAGTTTTGTCTATTTCTGTTTTGAGACATAAAGAATTCAGTGATTCTCATGGGACTTGACTTGCTGCCTAGCAACCGGCTTCAAATATATTGTATCTATTGCCAAATGTGCATTCTACTCTCTTTCTTTGCTTGGTTGTTGATTGTGTGCTACTTCCTGACAAGCTGTGCAAGTTGGAAGAATTTCGTGGTTTGTTAATTCTGATCCACTTTAGTCAAATTATAAATGACATACCCTATAGAACTTGTACTATGACATCAGCATGTAAAACCTGGGGTAATGAATCTGTGTATGTCATTGCACCAACTTTCCATCCTTGAAAATGACTTTTTTTCTCTTTGGTAAAAGATGGAAACATAACTGGAATACAGACACTAATTCTGTCCTAGATACACACGGAAACACACTCACATCACACACCAGAAGAATATATTCTGGGCTATTTCACAAAATAATGGGATATGCAATGTGTGTGTTCTGTGTACTTGTCTGATGTCCTTTGAAGTCCACTGACATTTTGCAGAGAGGGATACATAATTATGCATAACACAAGCACACACACACGCATCTATATATGCACCCATGCACTGCAAGGGTGTAAGATAGGCTGGCCAGTTTCATGGGGCTACAGATCAAAGGCATTTGTGTCTCTGTGGTGAACTGTCTTCTCCCTGTTTCCTCTCCAACTATTTGCAGTATATATATATATATATATATATATATATATATATATATATATATATATAAATATATATATATATAAATATATATATATATAAAAAAAAAAATATATATATATATATATATATATATATATTAGGGGTGCAACGATACACAAAATTCACGGTTCGGTTCGGTTCGATACTTTGGTGTCACAGTTCGATATTTTTTCGATACAAAAAAAATGTTCATGCCTTTTTAATTTGTCATTTATTAAAATTATAAATATATATTTTAACTCAAAAGTACAGTTTTTAAATTTAACCCTAACCCTTGTGCGTGTTTTTTATTTTGACAGCGAATGCGCACCTGCGGACCACTTATGTGCAGCCCTGGTTATTTAGCTCGTCATATTGCAGCCACAGAAATTATTTTGTCCATGAAACCATAAAGCTGCACTTTCTTTTTGCCTTATAGTCTGATTTGTCATAACTTCTCCGTTTTGTGGTAAGCTTTTCTTTGGCTGTCACTTCTTCACCCTGACCTGTCTTATTTGGCTCAGCAGAACTAAAATATATATCTGTCTGTGAAGGTTCTCAGTCATCCAGGTCATCGTAGTCAAATATATATCCTGCTGCTTTTATACACGCACTCACATAAGCTCAGCGATTCTCTGCGCGATCAACCTCTCACATGTTTAAGCTTTCTGCGGGAGATTTCACTTGTCATGTTTGCATAGTAAGCTAACAATTAATAAGACGATGTCAGAGGAATTGGTGCACAAATTATCATCACTCACAGATCAGTGCTGTCGCTCTCTATACACAGTTCGCACGATTGCAAAGTGAAAGCAAAAAAACAAGCGCAAATTCAAACGCGATTTCAATATGTCACATATTGACAGTGACTCACCGATGCCAATGACATAATTACCCAGCTACATTTCTGAAAGAATGCAAAAGCATTGACACATATTTTTCCTTCCTACAATAGCCGGACGGGCAGGGCAGAGAGAGATTTTGGTAGCCCGACTGAAAAAATCGCTAGCCCCGGGATGTCGGGCTAGCGATATTGCGAGCCCTGTATCTGATTGAGGAATTACTCATCTTTGGAAAAGAGAGTTTATTACAGAGAAATTTCTCTTTCCAAAATAAAAGCTATACTATCCGCTTCTTCTGGGCTATATTCTCAGCAGCATATTAAACATATAAGGAGAATCATGTGCTAACAGCTGTCTAAATGACTCGGCTAAAGTTAGTAGCATGCTTGCTTGTTTTTTTTCTGCTTCCACTTGTCTTTGCACTAGGATGATGTCGGCGTAAATGTGCAGTCATATTCGTTGTGTTCCCACTAGTGCTTTCAGGTTAATCTCGTTGAAATGACCTTAAAGCCACAACACGGCAAATCTCCGTTAACGAGCTACCGCCGATCGCCCCGTGCATGGGGCTAGACGGCCAACACGTTAACGAGCTAACTGCGCTAACACACTAGTTCCCACCCATGTAATTGAGCATTGCATGGCACATCCAACATACTGTTTTGCTTTAGTCCATGACTCGCTTACCTTCAGGGTCATACGTCACATGAAAACCAAAATAATTCCAAACGCCAGATCTGAATGAGGGTGGAGGAGGTTCATGTTGCAAGGAGAGCTTAACTTCTGTCTCGCTAGCTTGCCCTGCGCTCTTCCTTCTGACGATGCTGTCTGTGTTGAGCGCTCAGTGAATCTGCATTCGACTACTCCGCCTAGGCTGCACTGTGGAGCCTAGGCGGAGTAGTCGAACGCAGATTCACTGAGCGCTCAACACAGACAGCATCGTCAGAAGGAAAGTTGATAAAATAAATTACAAATTTTGTATTGTTCGATACATATGCGTACCGAACCGAAAGCACTGTATCGAACGGTTCAATATCGATACGAATATCCTTGCACCCCTAAAATAAAAATAAATATATATATATATATATATATATATATATATATATAGGGACGAAAACAGGGCGTTGTTGGAATGCTACTACGCAAGTAACCCCGGCGGAAGGGGCTACATGAATAGGATGAGGGACCTATGGATTCTTCGATACCCAACATCCACAATGACGGCGAAACAACTAGTAGCTCAGTGTTCCAACATTCGAAAGAAGGGACTGCTCTCACAGCTAGAGATTGACGAGGTACAACACAAATGCTACGGCAAGGAGGAGTCAGGACGCCAGGTCAGGGGGGAGATATCATCACCCCCACCCGAGATTGGGTACATAGCCCCAAGTGCGATAGGAGAAGGATCGTTGAGTGCGAGAGGAGCTGACCTGAAAAATAGGATCATGGCCAAGCTTGAAACCTGGATCCCCCGTAGCCGGTTACCAAGATTACGTGAAGTACCCTCAGAAGGTCTGCTAGATGATGTTAATGCAGCACTACGGGCAATACCTACAACCACGATTACCGACACTAACAAGCTGATCTACAATACGGCAGCAGTGATCAGTGAGATGCTTGGCTACAAGTTGAACAGCCACAAGGGGCAGTACCCTCCATGGAGAAGGAGGCTAGAGGGCAAGATCAAAGTAGCACGGAGGGAGGTTAGCCAACTAACGGAGTTGCAGAAAGGTGCGACAAATAAGGTGCCTAAGAAATACAGCAAGCTGTCCATACCTGAGGCCTTGGAAACTGCCAAGCAAAGACTCACAGCCTTGGCCAGCTGCTTGAGGAGGTACACCAGAGAGATAGAAGGCAGGAGAATAAACCAGCTGTTCTCCACAGAACCAGCAAAGGTGTACTCTCAGTGGCAAGGGAACAATAAGAGAACAGCACCACCAAGGCTGGAGACGGAGCAATACTGGAAGAGCATATGGGAGAAGGATGCAACCCATAACGGCAATGCTCAGTGGCTAGTGGATCTGAGGGCAGACCACAGCGACCTCCCCGAACAGGGTCCAGTAACCATCACAGTGGCAGATATCCAAGAAAGGGTCTCCAGTATGAAGAGTTGGACAGCACCAGGGCCCGACATGGTTCACGCCTACTGGCTGAAGAAGCTGACTGCACTCCACGAGCGTCTGGCAGCACAAATGAACCAGCTGCTAGTTAACGAGAGACACCCGGAATGGCTAACTGAAGGCCGGACGGTCCTGATCCCCAAGGACCCCAAGAAGGGACCGGTCCCCTCCAACTACCGACCAATAACCTGCCTCAGTACTACATGGAAGCTCCTGTCAGGCATCATATCGGCTAAGATGAACAGGCACATGGGTCAATACATGAGCGGGACACAGAAAAGAATTGGCAAGAATACCAGAGGTGCAAAACACCAGCTACTGGTAGACAGAACAATCAGCCGAGACTGCAAGACCAGACTGACCAACCTGTGCACTGCCTGGATTGATTACAAGAAGGCCTATGACTCAATGCCCCACAGCTGGATACTGGAATGCCTAGAATTGTACAAGATCAATGGGACCCTAAGAGCCTTCATCAGGAACTCAATGGGGATGTGGCGTACAACACTAGAGGCCAACTCCAAGCCCATAGCACAAGTTACCATCAAGTGTGGGATCTACCAAGGAGATGCTCTGTCCCCACTGCTGTTCTGCATAGGCCTGAACCCCCTCAGTGAGATCATTAACAAGACTGGCTACGGATACCGACTACGGAACGGAGCAGTTGTCAGCCACCTCCTGTACATGGATGACATCAAGCTGTATGCCAAGAGTGAACGAGACATCGATTCACTGATCCACACTACCAGGCTATACAGCAATGACATTGGAATGTCGTTCGGACTGGAGAAGTGTAGTCGGATGGTAACAAAGAGAGGGAAGGTAGTCAGAACTGAGGGGATTGAACTACCAGAAGGCAACATTGCAGACATAGAGGACAGTTACAAGTACCTGGGGATCCCGCAGGCGAATGGGAACCATGAAGAGGCCGCTAGAAAGGCTGCAACCACCAAGTACCTGCAGAGGGTCAGGCAAGTCCTGAGGAGTCAGCTGAATGGTAAGAACAAGATCCGGGCCATCAACACATACGCCCTGCCCGTGATCAGGTACCCTGCTGGGGTAATAGGCTGGCCAAAGGAGGAGATAGAAGCCACTGACATAAAGACAAGAAAGCTCCTTACCATGCATGGAGGGTTTCACCCCAAGTCCAGCACCCTGAGGCTGTACGCTAAGCGGAAGGAAGGGGGCCGGGGACTGGTGAGTGTCAGCACCACAGTCCAGGATGAGACAAGGAACATCCAAGAATACATTGGGAAGATGGCCCCAACTGACCGAGTGCTCAGTGAATACCTCAGGCAGCAGAAACCCAAGAAAGAGGAGGGAGACGAGGAACCATCATGGAAGGACAGGCCCCTGCACGGTATGTACCACCGGCAGATAGAGGAGGTGGCTGATATCCAGAAATCCTACCAGTGGCTGGACAAAGCTGGACTGAAAGACAGCACAGAGGCACTAATCATGGCAGCACAAGAACAAGCTCTGAGTACAAGATCCATAGAGGCTGGGGTCTATCACACCAGGCAAGACCCCAGGTGCAGGCTGTGTAAAGATGCCCCAGAGACAATCCAGCACATAACAGCAGGGTGCAAGATGCTAGCAGGCAAGGCATACATGGAACGCCATAACCAAGTGGCCGGCATAGTGTACAGGAACATCTGTGCCGAGTATAATCTGGAAGACCCGAGGTCAAAATGGGAGATGCCCCCAAGGGTGGTGGAGAATGACCGAGCTAAGATCCTGTGGGACTTCCAGATACAGACACACAAAATGGTGGTGGCTAACCAACCGGACATAGTGGTGGTAGACAGACAGAAGAAGACGGCCGTAGTGATCGATGTAGCGGTTCCGAATGACAGCAATATCAGGAAGAAGGAACACGAGAAGCTGGAGAAATACCAAGGGCTCAGAGAAGAGCTCGAGAGGATGTGGAGGGTGAAGGTAACGGTGGTCCCCGTGGTAATCGGAGCACTAGGTGCGGTGACTCCCAAGCTAGGCGAGTGGCTCCAGCAGATCCCGGGAATAACATCGGAGATCTCTGTCCAGAAGAGCGCAGTCCTGGGAACAGCTAAGATACTGCGCAGGACCCTCAAGCTCCCAGGCCTCTGGTAGAGGACCCGAGCTTGAAGGATAAACCGCCCGCAGGGGCGTGCTGGGTGTTTTTTTTTTTTTATATATATATATATACACACCACACTCTTTTATTTATTTATTTATTTATTTTTTCAAAGGGACCAACCAAAAGTAATTGACTCATTGATAAAGCTATTTCATGGGCAGGATGGGCAATTCCTTGATTTTGTCATTATCAATTAAGCAGATAAAAGGCATGGAGTTGATCTGAGGTGTGGTACTTGCATTTGGAAGATTTTGCTGTGAACAGACAACATGCAGTTAAAGAAGCTCTCCATGCAGATGAAACAAGCCATGCTGATTTTCTAACACTGGAATATTTCTAACATTTTGAGTTATTTTCCAGTGTTAGAAAATCAGCACTGCTCAGTGTTAGCCATTGTTAATCTTCAAAACTGACTAGGTTACTTTTAAACATATAACACTGTCAAAAGTGTTAATTTAACACTCAACAGTGTTGTATTTAACACTCAGAGGTGTGGACCCATATAGACACTCTCCAGTGTTAATTTAACACTCGGTATTTTGCTGTGTACATTTTTCTTATTGCTGTTTGTTGTACATCTTAACATATGCAGTCAAGAGTAATATTTTTCTAGTAATATTTCTAACAACAGCATAGCCTAATAATAATGTGCATACAGGGAAAACTAATTGTAGAAACTGTAATGTGTCTGGTGACTTAAATCAGCCCTGCACATTTCTCTTGATTCCCATGTTCCTGCAATAAACTCTTAACAAATCGAACATTTTCATAATCTAATTTGGAAAAATTATTGTTACTCTATTTTTACCCACAAAATTTGACTCAAGGTAACAAAACTTAATCACTGATTTTCTGTATGCAAACATCTGTGGAATGCCTTAAAAATGTTCTACATTTATGGTTTACAATGTTTGTTTGTTTTTTTCTCGTTTCTCTGTTTTGTGTGGACAAACCATCTGTTTGGTGGGCTGTGAAAATGTATTCAGCCTGAAATATCACTGAAATGCAGCTCAATGGACTTAACAGCCTGGAACAAATAACAGTATTATTCTGAGTGGATTACTCTTAAACATGCCTGGACCACCTGTTTCGTGAAATCAAAATGGCATAAATCCCCAATGAAATAAATAAATTTGAATCAAATAAATAAATAAAACTTTGTTTCACCATGGGAGATTAAGCCTGTGTTGACTTAGAGAATGAAATGAAAATACTCAACAGCTGTTTGTCTTGCTGGCGGGTTCGCAGGTTGGCTTTCTGGCATTACTGTTTTAACATAGGGAATGTTCCTGACAGCACAACCTTATTTACTGGTAAATTCCCAACCTACCTGGTAAAAGAAATGTGGTTGTGACTGCACTAAATTTGTTGACTGCAAGGGCTTTTCTGATTCATCCATGCTTCAAATGAGTCTGTTTCAGTTTGAAGAGCAAAGATAAGTCACTCTCTGAAAGAGATATAAGAGGCCATGTGGTCAAGTTCCCAGTCTGCAGGAAAATTAGCCTGCTAGGCTCATTTAAACTGCTTTTGTTTTAGTGAAGAGGATGACGTGAATTTAAATGCCAAATACTTTGAAATACTGTATAAGATGATTTCCTGTTATTCATTATGGTAACTTATGCAGGAGGTTTGTAAGACAAATTTCTAAACAATTTGTTACCACCTACAATTTGCATGCAACCAGCATTCACAAATTAATCAAAAACGGGTATCTGATACAGATGTGATACCCTCCACTTCTATTTGAACATGCCAGATTTCAAATTCAAGCTAAATCCTGAATGAATGCTAGTCATCACAACAACTTGGAGGATTGATTTATTATCAGTTAGTTCACTGAGACTTTTATCTAAGTACCAAAACATAGGACAAACAAACAAAAATCTTCCATTAAAATTAAAAACTTCCAATTTGTCTTGTTTTGCTTTGTTTTAAACAAAATCAAAAAACTGAACATCAAAAATATTCAGTTTCTTTATTTGGAACACCAGCTTATTAATGCATCCAGCCAGTCGTGGGGTAAAAGTGCAGTGCAAAACGTCCTGTAACAGCAGATCAGGAAATTCAGTTAAATGTGAGAAAAATAACTGATAATTGTAGGGACAATATTATTTAAAAAGCAACCCTTACCAAGTCTGATTTTGTAGTTGATTTGATGCCTACCACAGAGCAGATTACTGGGATAAAGAGACTAGAGTTACTTATTATTTTGATATAAATAGTTTAAATAATTGGCAAGGCTTTTTAATCAGGACCTTTAATCCAAGAGATTTAACTGACTAATCTCTTCTTTCTGCAAAAGCATGGAAAACCACAGCCTCTATGAAATCAACATTTGTGCAAATAATCCATCCAGATATTGAGCCCAGTGTCCAATTGTTTAAACTGAGGTAGCTTATTGGAGAAGAATATCAGGGATTTGGAATTTCTTTTCATTCTCATCGGTGAGAGTTTATTGTTCCAACACGCTGAATACGTCTCAGATAATGAGTTTCTAAAAGCTGACGTCTCAGCATTTGGCCTAGAAATTGTTGAGTCACTCTTATTGATCAACCTTACACCTCCCACAGATTATTGTGTGCTGTGTAGCCTCTTTGAGTGCAGTACAGTGCATCTCTGTGCATCCACTAGTGATGTACCACATGCAATAATTTCATGGAGTTTTGGATCGTGAGACATTGATAGAGATGTCTGCTAGTGATTTATCAGTTACTCTCCAATATTTGCGGGTTGTGTTAATAGAATCCTGCCACCAAATATTTAAGACTGAACTGTTCGCTAAGCTGTATAAACATAATTCTTGAAGCTCTTAACTCAGGAAGTAGTCTTCTTGTAAACAACAGCTGCTGTCAATGAGAAATGAGTCAATGTTACTTGTTTCCTTTGTTTGTACATGAGGGACTGCAACATTCTGTGCTTCACGGAGACATGGCTGACCCCCATCGTGCCGGACCAGGCCGTAACTCCGTCGGATTCATTCTTTGTGCTCCGCGCGGACAGAACGGCAGAGTCGAACAAAGCCAAAGGTGGAGGAGTGTGTTTCATGGTAAACAGAAAGTGGTGTGATGCCAGGAGCATTTCTACTCTCTCCAGCGGCTGCTCGCCACATCTGGAGTTCCTGAGCATTAAGTGCCGCCCTTTCTATCTGCCCCGTGAGTTCACCTCGGTCATCGCCACGGCGGTCTACATCCCACCCCAAGCGGACACAGGTATGGCTTTGTCCGAATTATATGATGTGCTGAGCTCGCTTCAAAACAAGGACCCGGGCGCAGCCCTCATTGTAGCAGGAGACTTTAACAAAGCGAACCTCAGACAAGTCATGCCAAACTTTTACCAGCATGTCTCGTGTCCAACGAGAGGGATCGGATTTTGGATCACTGCTACACGCCATACAAGCAGGGCTACAAAGCTGTCTCACAGACTTTTGGGAAGTCTGACCACAACGCCATCTTCCTCATTCCCCAGTATAAACAAAGCATACGGAGGGAAGACGTGACCACGAGGGAGGTAAAACGGTGGACTGCCCAATCAGAAGCTACGCTACAGGACGCACTCAACGACGTCGACTGGGACATGTTCAGAGCATGCGCAGTCGACATCAACGAGTTTACGGAAGTAGCAGTATGCTTCGTCAATATGCTAGCGGAGGAGATTATCCCCACTGCGAGAGTCACCACATTCCCAAACCAGAAACCGTGGATGGACAGATCGATCCGCACTGCAGTAAACGCCAGGACCGCCTCCTACAACGCGGGTCTCGCCACTGGCGATATGAGCGCCTACAAAGCGGCCTCATACGGCGTGCGGCTCGCGGTGAGAGATGCCAAACGCCGGTACTGGGAACGTGTGGAGTCCCACTTCCACCAGGGCGACACACAGAGTATGTGGCACGGACTACGCACCATTACGGACTACAAAGCCAGGGACACTGCGCTGATCAACGCTGACTCTGCATTCACCAACGAGCTGAATCAGTTCTACGCCCGTTTCGAGGTTAGCCAGGCGGCTAATGCTATCTACCGCCTGACTACCGAGGACAGTGACGTCATCAGCGAGAGACCGGTGACCAGCATCGCGGAGCATGACGTCCGAGCGGCACTGAGGAGAGTGAACACAAGGAAAGCAGCGGGGCCAGACGGCATCACCGGCCGTCTGCTGCGCTGCTGTGCTGACCAGCTAGCAGGTGTGTTCACTTACATCTTCAACTAGTCCCTGGCGAAGTCTGTGGTCCCCACATGCTTCAAAAGATCCACCATCATCCCTGTGCCCAAGAACAGCAAACCCTCATCCCTGAACGATTACCGGCCAGTTGCACTGACCTCGGTAGTAATGAAGGTGTTTGAGAGGCTGCTGAAGAACATCATCTCCTCCTCCATCCCAGACACCACAGATCCGCTGCAGTTCGCCTACAGATCCAACAGATCCACAGAGGATGCCATCGCCCACGTCCTACACACCACTCTCAGCCATGTGGACAAGAAACAGGGTAACTATGTGCGAATGCTGTTTGTTGATTACAGTTCAGCGTTTAACACAATAGTGCCCTGCAGACTGTTCACAAAGCTGAGGGATCTAGGACTTAACAGCCGTCTGTGTGCATGGGTGTTGGACTTCCTCAGTGGCAGAACTCAGGTGGTGAGGGTGGGCAGGTGCTTCTCCAACAGCATCACCATCAACACAGGAGCACCTCAGGGATGTGTCCTCTCGCCACTGCTCTACTCCCTCTACACTTCAGACTGTGTGGCCACCCATGGCTCCAACACCATTGTGAAGTTTGCTGACGACACAGTGGTGTTGGGTGCCATCTCCAACAACGATGAGACGGCCTACATGGATGAAGTGAAGAATCTGGCATCGTGGTGCCAGGACAACCACCTCCAGCTGAACGTCAGCAAGACCAAGGAGCTGGTGGTGGACTTCAGAAAGGGTCAGCACAGAGACTACAAGCCCATTATCATCAATGGAGCTCCAATGGAGAGGGTGCAGTCCTTCAAGTATCTTGGTGTCCACATCTCCTCAGACCTGACATGGGCTGCCCACATTCAGGTCCAGACCAAAAAGGCTAGGCAGCGCCTGTATCACCTACGACAACTGAGGAAGTTCAGGGTCTCTCCAAAGATCCTCAGGATTTTCTATACAGGCGCTGTGGAGAGCATCCTCACACAGAACATGACATCGTGGTTTGGGAACAGCTGTGTGAAGGACCAAAAAGCTCTCCAGAGAGTGATCCGTACAGCAGAACGCTGCTGCAGGATTGCTCTCCCCCCGCTTCAGGACACCTACACCAGGAGATGCCGGACTAGAGCAGCGCAGATACTGAAGGACCCGTCCCATCCTGGCAACAAACTGTTCCAACTTCTGCAATCTGGTAGAAGGTTCCGCATCTTCCGGGCAAGGACAGAGAGACTCAAGAGGAGCTTCTATCCCCAAGCCATCCGTGCCCTAAACACACACACCCGCCCGCTCACATCATCTATAATTGACTGAGACAGGACTCTTCCAGACACTAAACCAAGGCACAATGTACATTTCAATTCCTTTAATTTTAAATATGTTTATATTGTCCATCCTGTAAAATAGTCAGATGTCTATTCATATTAATATACAGAATTCACCTGCTTGCTGCTACTACTGCACATTCACCCAATGCATATACTATATATAAAACACCCAGCACGCCCCTGCGGGTGGTTTATCCTTCAAGCTCGGGTCCTCTACCAGAGGCCTGGGAGCTTGAGGGTCCTGCGCAGTATCTTAGCTGTTCCCAGGACTGCGCTCTTCTGGACAGAGATCTCCGATGTTATTCTCGGGATCTGCTGGAGCCACTCGCCTAGCTTGGGAGTCACCGCACCGAGTGCTCCGATTACCACGGGGACCACCGTTACCTTCACCCTCCACATCCTCTCGAGCTCTTCTCTGAGCCCTTGGTATTTCTCCAGCTTCTCGTGTTCCTTCTTCCTGATATTGCTGTCATTCGGAACCGCTACATCGATCACTACGGCCGTCTTCTTCTGTTTGTCTACCACCACTATGTCCGGTTGGTTAGCCACCACCATTTTGTCCGTCTGTATCTGGAAGTCCCACAGGATCTTAGCTCGGTCATTCTCCACCACCCTTGGGGGCATCTCCCATTTTGACCTCGGGTCTTCCAGATTATACTCGGCACAGATGTTCCTGTACACTATGCTGGCCACTTGGTTATGGCGTTCCATGTATGCCTTGCCTGCTAGCATCTTGCACCCTGCTGTTATGTGCTGGATTGTCTCTGGGGCATCTTTACACAGCCTGCACCTGGGGTCTTGCCTGGTGTGATAGACCCCAGCCTCTATGGATCTTGTGCTCAGAGCTTGTTCTTGTGCTGCCATGATTAGTGCCTCTGTGCTGTCTTTCAGTCCAGCTTTGTCCAGCCACTGGTAGGATTTCTGGATATCAGCCACCTCCTCTATCTGCCGGTGGTACATACCATGCAGGGGCCTGTCCTTCCATGATGGTTCCTCGTCTCCCTCCTCTTTCTTGGGTTTCTGCTGCCTGAGGTATTCACTGAGCACTCGGTCAGTTGGGGCCATCTTCCCAATGTATTCTTGGATGTTCGTTGTCTCATCCTGGACTGTGGTGCTGACACTCACCAGTCCCCGGCCCCCTTCCTTCCGCTTAGCGTACAGCCTCAGGGTGCTGGACTTGGGGTGAAACCCTCCATGCATGGTAAGGAGCTTTCTTGTCTTTATGTCAGTGGCTTCTATCTCCTCCTTTGGCCAGCCTATTATCCCAGCAGGGTACCTGATCACGGGCAGGGCGTACGTGTTGATGGCCCGGAGCTTGTTCTTACCATTCAGCTGACTCCTCAGGACTTGCCTGACCCTCTGCAGGTACTTGGTGGTTGCAGCTTTTCTAGCGGCCTCTTCATGGTTCCCATTTGCCTGCGGGATCCCCAGGTACTTGTAACTGTCCTCTATGTCTGCAATGTTGCCTTCTGGTAGTTCAATCCCCTCAGTTCTGACTACCTTCCCTCTCTTTGTTACCATCCGACTACACTTCTCCAGTCCGAATGACATTCCAATGTCATTGCTGTATAGCCTGGTGGTGTGGATCAGTGAATCGATGTCTCGTTCACTCTTGGCATACAGCTTGATGTCATCCATGTACAGGAGGTGGCTGACAACTGCTTCGTTCCGTAGTCGGTATCCGTAGCCAGTATCCGTAGCCAGTCTTGTTAATGATCTCACTGAGGGGGTTCAGGCCTATGCAGAACAGCAGTGGGGACAGAGCATCTCCTTGGTAGATCCCGCACTTGATGGTGACTTGTGCTATGGACTTGGAGTTGGCCTCTAGTGTTGTACGCCACATCCCCATTGAGTTCCTGATGAAGGCTCTTAGGGTCCCATTGATCTTGTACAATTCTAGGCATTCCAGTATCCAGCTGTGGGGCATTGAGTCATAGGCCTTCTTGTAATCAATCCAGGCAGTGCACAGGTTGGTCAGTCTGGTCTTGCAGTCTCGGCTGACTGTTCTGTCTACCAGTAGCTGGTGTTTTGCGCCTCTGGTATTCTTGCCAATCCCTTTCTGTGTCCCGCTCATGTATTGACCCATGTGCCTGTTCATCTTAGCCGATATGATGCCTGACAGGAGCTTCCATGTAGTACTGAGGCAGGTTATTGGTCGGTAGTTGGAGGGGACCGGTCCCTTCTTGGGGTCCTTGGGGATCAGGACCGTCCGACCTTCGGTTAGCCATTCCGGGTGTCTCTCGTTAACTAGCAGTTGGTTCATTTGTGCTGCCAGACGCTCGTGGAGTGCAGTCAGCTTCTTTAGCCAGTAGGCGTGAACCATGTCGGGCCCTGGTGCTGTCCAACTCTTCATACTGGAGACCCTTTCTTGGATATCTGCCACTGTGATGGTTACTGGACCCTGTTCAGGGAGGTCGCTGTGGTCTGCCCTCAGATCCACTAGCCACTGAGCATTGCCGTTATGGGTTGCGTCCTTCTCCCATATGCTCTTCCAGTATTGCTCCGTCTCCAGCCTTGGTGGTGCTGTTCTCTTATTGTTCCCTTGCCACTGAGAGTACACCTTTGCTGGTTCTGTGGAGAACAGCTGGTTTATTCTCCTGCCTTCTATCTCTCTGGTGTACCTCCTCAGGCGGCTGGCCAAGGCTGTGAGTCTTTGTATGGACAGCTTGCTGTATTTCTTAGGCACCTTATTTGTCGCACCTTTCTGCAACTCCGTTAGTTGGCTAACCTCCCTCCGTGCTACTTTGATCTACATATATATATATATATATATATATATATATATATATATATATAATGTTCTTCCTCTACACCCCCCCCCCCCAATTTTTTTGCACATGTCAAGGAGCGTGTCAGGCTACATTTCACTGTGTGTTATACTTGTATAACTATGCATGTGACAAATAAAGAACCTTGAACCTTGTACATAGTTTGCAGTAAAATACTGAAGAACATACAAGTTAGCTCCACAACTCCAAGGTCTAAATATACCTTCCTTTCATCACCTGTAATCATCAAACTTGGATAGTGATCTGGCGTGTGATCTCTTTCTAATTCAGGGTAACGGCTAACATATAATGACATGATATGAAGATAAGCAGGTGGGATGCTAAAGCATACTGAAAAGGCTTCAATATCCATTATTTGCTCAAAACGGACTCTTTGAAAAGCAACCTGCATTAACCATGCAGTCTTAACTTTTCATAATGACACCTTAACGACAAAACCTTTGACCAACATGTTCTGTTCAGTGCAAAAAAAAAAAAGGTATGCAAAGTAAAAACACCAAAATGGAGTCCAGACTTACACACTTCAAATTCCAGTTTTCTTAACAAAAAGATGTAGCAGCACTTTGCTGTGCTCCGAGGACGCTGAAAAGCACTATAACCAGGAAGGTGGCCTTTTGCAGCGTGTCTTTTTTGCTGCAGGTGTTAGTGTGAAAAGAGCTTAAGTGGAGATAAGTCACTAGCAATGGGATTTTCTAGGAAACCCTGCTTGCATTCAGAGCTACTTTTTTGCACGTGTGTGTGTGTGTATTGGTGCTGAATGTGCATCTGTGTAGGAGTGATGCTGAAGGTGTAAAAAGAGTGCCCACTTTCTTTGTCCTGCTTCTGTTCTTTCATTATCAGCCTGTAAGTTTGTCTTTTTATGGAGCCACTGGTGGAATATGAGATATGTGTGCATGTTGTGTTAAACAAACTATAAGCAGGTATGGTCCATATATCATGGGCTGTTCACTCTTCACTTATTAGATATCATTACTAACTATTCTGTAATTCTTCTTCACCAAAACATAATGATGTGCTTTGGTAATACATAGATGGTTTCTCTAATAGTTATTGGAGCAAACTTCTGATGACATTCATTATCATCTACACACATAGTTAATGCACTGCTTTACAGTACCTAGATGAGGTTTTTATCCCTACTCAACAGCAATGGTTAATTTCCAGTTACAGTAACATGCTCAAGTTTAAGCTCATCAGTGATGTCACTTCCAGCCATCTTAAAGTGGCAGGTGGCACCCAGCCTGAGCAGTGTTTGGATCCTTATTCACAGCACTGTCTGGCCAGATCACACCCTCTCTCTTCAAGGCTTCCAGTTGATTTCTCACTTCTATATCAGAGCCAAGAGGTTCCACCCAGGTCACTCCCAGCCATGGGTTCACTGCAGTAGTTGTCAACACACTGTTACAGCCCTGTGTGTCTTTTAAAGAGCTTTCTGCCTTGTTGATTGCAATGCTGGTGGCCCACCTCTGCTCTGTTATTACTTTTGTTCATGGTCTTGGCAAATTTGAAATCGCCCATGGTGGTGTGGCGGTGCACTGGTTACAAATTACCCCTCACAACAAAAAAAGGCTCCAGTTTTGACCCTGCTGAGAACTGTGTCGACAGTTATGTGTGCAAACTAAAAGGTTCTTGACATTTCTTTGTAGGGCCCAAGACAGACTGGTGCCTGTCTGTGGTTTAAAAATAATGGAGGGGGGGATAGTGTGCGCAATTTCTGTTATGTATCAAAATGTGTCTTTTATGATTTTTTCTTTCCTCTTTTTCCACATTATTTTTTTCAGTACCTTATACATTGTGTTTTGCTAGAAATAACTGATGGATGCATTTGCAACTGTAACAGCTAGTGAAATGGCATAACTCTCATACCATTAGGGAAAGGTGGCATAACATGCATTGACCAGAATTAGTTTTAAATGTTGACACAAACAGTGAAATCCAAACACAGTCTTGATCTTACTTAGCTGAAAACACATTTTCCACCATGACAGAACAGCGAAGGGTAGACCATCATCCCTCAGTACACGCTGCTGTACTAAGGGATGATGGGTAGGACAAGGGACTTGGGTGGGCAGAGATGGATGGATATACAGATCGACAGAGAGAGGCAGAGTTACAGAGGGCGGAGTGGATAGCAGTCACTGAGATGAAGGGATGAGGTGGTAAAGAATGACAGGTGCAAGGATGAAAGATTGGTCAGCTGAAAGCACCACACCCCACCCCCAACCCCCTCACAAAACACACCTCCCCACACATGCACAAGATCCTCTCATGTTGGGTCCACGATTTTACACTGAGCTGTGGTTTTGTTTTCGAGTGGTGTTCTGAATATTCATCAGATTTCAAATTTAGCAGTGAAAAAGAAAACCAGAAACTTAAGTGAAGCCACACCCCATTTTAAGAGGCCCAGAGCTACAGAAATTATATAGACATTTACTGCTGCACTCAGTTACTGCACATATAAAAACACAGATGCAGGACCTGCTGGCTTCACAGGCTTCACATAACGAATACACAACACATAACAAATTACAATAGCTGGGCGCACATATGCTCATTGTCGCAAAAAGCAAAAACACAATGAAATGGTTGACATTTGTAACAACAGCCATACATTCACAGATCTTTGTCAACAGTCACATTGTCCATATTATTCAATTTAATATTGTTTACTTTCCTAATGGTAGTAGTACAGCTGGGATAGCTTACAGCCCAATCACAACCCTGAGTTGGATAAATGGATGGATGATAGTGATATTTGTCTTCTGACATCATAATTAGGACGCCGGATTTTATCAACAACATTAATGTTGAGAAAATATGAAAAATGTTGTTAAATCTCAAAGTTCATGCAAAACATGATTACTATGATTGTTCGGGGGTGACCATAGTGGTTGAATGTGTTGATATAAAGAAGCCATTGCAGTCTGGGCAGATATTAGAGATATTATCATCTGTACAGGTCAAGTCCAAAACAGCTACCTGTTTTTAAAACCCAGAGATATTCTCTGAGAATATACAAATCTTAATTGCTCACTGGCTTCATTTGAACTTGGAGACAGACATGAAACACACAAAAGCAGCAATGAAGACAAACAATTCCCAACTGTGGCTGAGTGCTTGTTCTACAGGTGTGTGGTTTATTTGCACAGTTTCACAGCTGGTGAAAGTAGCATCACAGTAGTGAGACATGCTGCACATACGCTTGCTTGCTAAAATACACTCATCATTGCTGAGTTGTGTAACCGCAAGTGACTGACCACACCTCAGTTATACAACTGCTCTCTGTAGTACACTACCAGCTTTTACAGTGACTGGATGAGTTAATGCGTATAAATGTGTGGGAGCATCAATACTGCGCTCTATTACTACTGAGTGGGTTGGACTCGAAGATAACACTGCGCTAATTAGACTTACTCATTTTCCAGTTCACAGTATGCACTTGTGCAAAGATAACATGGTGCATTTGTAAGATAAGCTGAGTCAGGATGGTCTTTATAGTCTCCTAGGGGGCATGGGGGTGTGCAGCAACAAAGAATACAGATGTAAATTGGAGAATAAAAGAAGAAAGGAAAGCATATAAATACACGCAAAGAAACAACAAACAAAAAGCATCTGTATTGTAATAATAAAACAAGAGCTTCCAGGGCAAGAATAGTAAGAAGTACTGATATCCCTGAACTCTGAACAAAGCAGCTGCACTTCGATGGTTTTATTTGTGTATTACTGTCTATCTATCTAGATCTATTTACATTTAGTATTTTCTTGCCAAAGTAAACAGCAGCAGGCACACCAGATTCCTTTCTGTTAAAATATCAGGTTCATGCGATGTGTTGATCATTGTTTGTTTGTTTGTTTTTTCTTTTACTTAAATCCAATCCTTTACTATGTTTTAACTAAAACCCAAACCAATGAGAGCACATTTTATTAAAAGAAAAGTAATGTTTTTCCTTTCCTTTTTTCCAGGACAAAAAAAGCCAAAAACAAAGTCCAACAACTTGTTTGTGCATCTGTTCCATTGGTGCGTTAAGTATCACAGCAGCACAGATCAGAAGTGCTGTCTGGCTTCTTTATATTTATCTCATCTAGGAACATTGGTTACCCTTGGTATTTATACTGCTGCACTATTTATTTTGGCTGCTGTTTGGTTGGACAGAAAAACAGCACAGGACAACAGCAAGAACAGAAAAGAGCACAGCTGCTCTGAAGCTTCTTCTCGTGAATTTAATGTGACTGAGAAATATCAGCACTTTTTAGGTCATCCCAGGTGTTTTTACTTTCCAGGTAAGTGTTTTCCGATAGAGCTCTGTATTCAAGGCGTATAACTATTTTCAACATACCTAATCCTCTGTTTGCAGCATTTTGCATTTGTTAAAATGTTGACTTGTTTTCTATTTATAATCTTAGTGAATAGAAGGCACAGCCATTAATTCCCTCTATAGAAGACAGCACAAAGCATAAGCTCTGAATTTGCAGTGCACTGCTGTGCACAGACAGACGATCACAAACACAGACGTACAGACGCTGTTGTCCTCTTGCCTACTGACCTGTTTCAATAATTCAGAAGAGTGACTTGCTGGCTTGGCTGGCAATGGGTTCTATCCATGGACTCAGTCAAGCGTTACACACACACACACACACAGACTCACGCACACAAGTAAACTTGCATAAACAGGGCTTTATTATGCATGGCACTTTTGCTTCCACAGTTATACTCACTGGAAGCAAACTTTAAAGATTTGACCACAACCTGTCTGTGCATACAGAAGTCTATCCGACCCAAAACATCTACCACACATCATCCATAATGGGTAAGTGGAGTGTGGAGTTGCAGGTGTAGCTGGAGTTAGTGTTTAAATGACGAAACACATTATTTGAACAAACATTATGCCCGTCTTTATTTATTCTATATACTGATTCAATGATGACGATACAGTGATTCAAACAGTTACCAATAATAAGATCAGGGTATTTACATTTAATTCCTTTGAGCCGACAGCTCAGGCTACAGAGTGCTCTAAATGCTCAGTCTTTATTTTTTCTACTTGTAGGTTTGTATGATGTCAGTGAGCAAAGAAATCCAGCTGTTCAAACCTTTTGTTTGCAACAATCAGCTGCTTGAAGGCAGGCTAGGAAAGGAACTAAAACTTCTTTAAGATAGTGGATGAACTGAGGGGCTGCACCAAGGACTGATGTAAAGGACAAAAGAAGAATTTTGAACCGTGAATCATGCAAAGCTACTCTAGGAGAAAGGGAGTTGGAAAAATAACATCATCGGTCCCATTTCAGAACATAACAGGAAATAATATTGTTTAACGAACAAGATCCAATTATGAGAGTCATGCTGGTAACTAAAAGATGTACGTCTGAATCAAGTAAACTAATATGCAAATGAATACTTAAAGCTGTACGGTTGTCAACTATGAAACCATAAAGACGTTTTCTAACATTTTTTCCACTGTGAATGACATCATGACATCATATTGCAGTGATTTGCTGGTACACACCTCCTGGCTTTGACTACAAGAAATCTTTGATGTCTGTGGTATCTCACTATGCTGCCCATACTGTGAACTCTAAAATACAGAATAAACAAACTGTAACTCCGAAGACATCCTGTGGCTGTTCAGCCTAGTTATGGCATTTCCTGGTTTGGAGTTACATAAGATATTGAATAATTAAAAGCAAATATTTTTAGGATCCCTTTTTCTCTTGACAAATTGGAATTCTTCTTTTCACCTTGGGATCATTCAAAGCTTTTAACATCATGGGGAACCCATGTTGAACAAAGTTGCTATGGCACTTCACCCTGGGTATCCAGGCCTCATTAAAGATAAATGCACCCATGCAAACTCCAGACTAAGGTGGAGTTAATGTAGTCTCACCAGGATGCTGGCTCAATGAGCTGGACTGGTTGTCTTGTCAAGCTTGGAATCTAAAGTAAATGTATTGATTCACAGTTTGTATAATGCTGTTCACTGGAATTTTTAAAGGTGAGTGAGAGAATTTTGAAGTTAGTCGTAACTGCATATCAAACTATCCTTTTGAAGGAACCTTTTTTTTGTTTGTTTGGGTTTTTGTTTTTTTTTGCAGAATTTGATACCGATCACTATTTACACTTTTAATTTTAAACTGCACCCATTTGAAACTGTAAATCAAATCGTAATGACAGGTTTATAATCATGAGTGGGGTTAAATTATTCTCTGTTAAATTGGCTGGGGACTGGGATGGTCAGTAAGGAAAGGGTTAAAGTAAGGTGAGAAAGTCCTGACTCCATAGATGACTTTTATTTGTCTGTTTGTGTCTGTAAGTAGCTGCGCTAATAAGTTTAGTATGAAGTTACATAAGAGCCTTGGATGAGATTCTGCTGCACAAGCAAATTAATTGGAACACTTTCCACTCTGTATTCGTAGTTGTGCCTCCCTCAGGGTCATTTTCAGGGTAGCAGAATTCAGAAGTTGATTAATAAATGAATATTTCGGGGAGGAAACAGACGATGAGTAACACACTGAATCAATCATTCAGTAATTTGTTTTATTCAGCAACAAAACATACAGTATAAAAAAAGGATCAGAGATAGATGATACTGTGTGCTTACTAAAACATGCGTTTTTTTTCCTTCCCCATGAGCCCACTAGATAGGGCTCATTGCCTTGCATGCATTGGATTGTGCGATTGTGCATGTTAACACAAGTCAATCACTTTTGCTGCCAGTGGCAGATTTGCTGACAAAGAGACTTTATCTCTCTACAGAAGTTTCCTTTTCCTTTCCAAGGTCATCTTAAGAACTGTGAATAAAAAATATATATTTGTCTTCGGTGTATCTGTACAGTAAACATTTATGTCAATGAGACAACAATGATAAATAAATAAATTGTGTTGAAACCTGTGATAGCAATCCAATGGGTTGATTTGAGAAGGGTAGATAAAATGAAGTACATGTGTTTGCGCTTGTGGCAGATTTGTGTGTGAGTGTGTTTGTGTGTGTGTGTGAGAGAGATATTGCTGATACAGACTGATACACACTTTTGATGTGAGAGCAATCTCTCTCCATCAGTCTCTGTCTTCGCCTATCCTTCATCTTTTCTCTTTCACATACCTTTTGCCCCCCTTTTTTTTTAAAACCTCCATCCCTGCTTCATCACTCTGTCTCTTGGCACAGCCTGCACCCCTCCCCCAACACACACACACACACACACACACACACACACACACACACACACACACACTTGTGCCTTCGTTTTCTTAGCCCTGTCCTACACCCCTCCCTTCCACCTTCTTCCACCTTACTCTTTGCCCTCATTCTTTCCTGCTTGCCTCACTTTCATCCCTTCATCCTTCCATCCTTCCCTCCTTCCCTCCATCCTGCTGGCTCAGCTGGTATACAGGCAGCCTTTGTTTCAGCTGTGTCCTCTGTCCTTTGAAGGAGGAAAGCTGAAAAGCAAGAGCCACAGAGGGAGGGGGAGGATAGAGGAAAGGAGTGAAGCAAGGGGCAAAAAAGGAAAAAAATCCATATGGAAAAGCAGGATAAAAGACAGAGGAGAGGAATTTAAAGAGAAACTGGGAGGGGATAAAGCAAGCAAGGAAGGAAGGGAGAGAGAGAGAGAGAGAGAGAGAGAGAGAGATATCTCTGGATCAATGGTCTGGGTTGTTCAAGTCATTGATATCCAGTCACAGCAGCGTATGAGAGCACATTTCCTGTGTGGTAGGATCAGTCTATGCGACACGGGCACTCACCTTAGCACACTTCCTCCTGGTTCAGTGGTGCACAATTGCAGCTCTTTAGTTCTCAGTTAAAGGCCAGCCAAGCAATTTATATAAAATTAGACTGTTTTGGAAGCCAATCATTGGTGTGGAACTCTGTACACCACAGCTACACTGTAGGCCAAAACACTTAAAAAAGCCACTAAAGATCTTAAAGGCAAAATATGGCATGGAAACCCTCAATTCTATTTATATTCACTATTTTTCAAGTCCAGTAATGATGTCTTTTTTTTTTTTTACCTCTATAGTGAGAAAAACCCAGCAGAAAATTTTGGACCTGTACCTTCATCCATGATGCTGTAGCTGTGGTAGCCGTGGTAACATGTGAATCCTGCGGCGTTTCATCAGCATTTACATCTCTAAAGGTAAGAAGTATTTTTGTAATTTAAAAAAAAATACATATTATGTTTTTTCTTGCCATGAGCTTGAAATTGCTGGCATTCTCATATAAACTGAAAGGCCAGTAATTTGGCCTATCATAAAGCCCGAACAAAAAGAAACAGTTGTCTTGCCAAAATTTTATCAGATGTACAGGAACAGTTTAATAGGAAAATGCTGTGCCGACAGTTCTAGATTGATAGCCATTATATAACCACAATTAGTTGATATAAAAATATGTCCTTTGTATGGTTAATATATCCTGTTGGACACATTCTAATGGTATAAATATTTCACGTGTCAGCAAAAAGTAAAATTCCCCAAAAAATGAATTTTAGAATGGGGACAAAAATCCTCTTAGTTTTGTTTGCTACAACCAGTAGTGATTTTTGATACGGGCGACATGGGCGGTTGCCCAGGGCGGCATCATGGTGGGGGGCGGCATCACGGGCATCGGCAGAAAAAAAAATTGCTCGTACTCATGCTGCCCCGACATCATGCCAGCGCATATTGGGAATGGTACAGGCACTGATCGGTTT
Source organism: Mchenga conophoros (assembly GCF_057382185.1). Lineage (NCBI taxonomy): Eukaryota > Metazoa > Chordata > Actinopteri > Cichliformes > Cichlidae > Mchenga > Mchenga conophoros. Next base: position 14,291,520 of record NC_140544.1, on the reverse strand, counting down.
TCTATCGCCCATTTGCTGGGAGTAAGGGCGCCCTCCGTTTGCGAGGTGCGCCTGCTGCTTGCGGCACAGGGAGGAGAGGGCGGGGTGGGGGGCGATTCTCTGGCTGGCTGGAGCAGCATCTAATAACCAACTCGCAAAATAAAAGAAAATAAAAACAAACCAACAAACACGAAAACACCAGACATCATGATACAGTCTTATCATTTGCACCGATGTTTTTTTCGAAATTCTATACGCGAAAAGTGAGCGCGAGAGCCCTCGGTGCACCTGCTTGCTGCTGAAGTCAAAGTAAACTTTATTGTCATGTCATTTATTGTCTTCGGAGGCGGCGAATTGGCGTGAGAGGGCGTCTGGCTTGACATTACGGGAACCGGGTCTGTAAGTGATCGTGAACTGGAATCTAGTAAAAAACAGGGCCCACCTGGCTTGCCTGGCGTTGTGGCGTTTTGCCGATCGAATGTACTCCAGGTTCTTGCGATCGGTCCAGACCACAAATGGCTGGGCAGCGCCCTCTAGCCAATGGCGCCACTCCTCCGGGGCTAGCTTGATGGCTAGTAGCTCTCGATCTCCCACATCATAGTTGCTCTCTGCGGAGGTGAGACGGCGTGAAAAGTAGGCACAGGGATGCAGCTTACCTCCTTGCTGCTGGGAAAGCACCGCCCCCACTCCAGCATCCGAGGCGTCCACCTCCACAATGAACTGCCAGTCGAGATCGGGTTGGACGAGAATGGGCGCTGAGACAAAGCGGTCCTTCAGATGGGCAAATGCTCGTTGAGCCAGCTCATCCCAGCAGAAGGGAACCTTGGGAGAAGTAAGACGGGTCAGGGGCAGGGCAAGTTTACTGTAGTCGCGAACAAAGCGCCGATAAAAGTTCGCGAACCCCAGAAAGCTTTGAAGCTGTCTCCGGTTAGAAGGGGTCGGCCAGGCAACAACAGCTTGAACTTTTGCGGGATCAGTCTTGAGGTCACCCCGATCGATGACGTGGCCCAGGAAGGAAACAGTGGAGACATGAAACTCACACTTCTCCCCTTTAACAAAGAGACGATTTTCAAGGAGACGCTGAAGGACTTGCCTGACATGGCGTTGGTGGTCGGCGACAGATCGGGAGAAGATGAGGATGTCATCCAAGTAAATGAAAACGAAATGGTCGATGAAATCTCGAAGCACGTCATTCACGAGAGCCTGAAACACAGCTGGAGCATTGGTGAGACCGAAAGGCATCACAAGATATTCGAAATGGCCCAGGTGAGTATTGAAAGCCGTCTTCCACTCGTCTCCCTCCCTAATCCTGACCAGATGGTAGGCGTTGCGCAGGTCCAACTTGTGAAGACGGTGGCACCCTGGAGAAGCTCGAACGCGGAATTCAGCAGAGGGAGGGGATACTTGTTTTTAACTGTGATGGCGTTGAGGCCGCGATAGTCAATACAGGGCGTAAACTTTTATCTTTCTTGGTGACAAAAAAGAAACCAGCGGCAACAGGCGATGACGAGGGGCGAATGAGACCAGCGGCAAGTGACTCATTGATGTAGTTTTCCATGCTTTCCCGCTCCGGTCGAGACAGGCTATACAACCTACTGTTCGGGAGCGGCGCGCCTGGGAGGAGGTCAATCCCACAATCGTACGGCCGGTGAGGGGGAAGGGAGCGTGCCTTATCTTTACAAAACACTTGCGCCAGGTCGTGATAAACAGACGGTATGGAGGACAGATCAGGCGGTTCTGAAATAGTTTTATTGGGTGGTAGGCTCATGGCGGGGGTGGCGGCTTTTAAACAGGACATGTGACACTCCTCCCCCCACCCCGAAATACTTTCCTTCCTCCAATCAATCACAGGGTTATGTTGACATAGCCAGGGATAGCCCAAGACTAGTGGTGTGAGCGGGGCTTTAAAGACGTACAACTGTATGGTTTCAACATGATTACCAGAAAGAGTCAGGGAAATCGGTTCCGTGATATGAGTAATGTCTGGAAGACGCTGGCCACTAAGGGCTGTGACTTTGAGTGAATGAGACAGAGGCTCCGTGCTAAAACCTAATTTTAGCGCCAGCGAGGCATCAATAAAATTCTGTTCTGCCCCGGAATCGATCAGAGCGTCGAGAGAATGAGTCTTGAGACGAATCGTTAGCTTAGCCGCAATCATGAGACGAGGAGGAGACTGTGAGCAGGTGACCTCGCCCACCCGTACACTCCTCACTACTGGCGGGCGCTGTCTTTTGGCCGCGCCTGGCAATCCATGGCAATATGGCCCTTGCGGCCACAATAAAAGCACTCACCGGCTCTCCAGCGACGATACCGCTCCTTGGGCGACAGTCTGGAGCGGCCCAGTTGCATGGGCTGTTCACTTTCTTCCATGCTGTCCGATGAGTGACTGCCGCTAGGCGCGCCCCCACCTGCCGTCTCCATGCGCCCCGGGGGCCTCTGGGAAATGTAGTTTCCGGTTCCCCGACGCGCCCGTAGGTGCTCATCCATCTTCACACATAGTGTAATCACATCAGACAGGGTCTTAGGAACATCTCTCATCATCAGTTCTCTCTTTAACTCATCACAAATATTATTCAAGAGAGTACTTATCAATGCCGACTGCCCCCAGCCAGTTTCTTCGGCCAAGGTCCAGAATTCGACCGAAAAATCCGCCATGCTCCGCCTCCCCTGCTTCAAATTTAACAGTCTGTGGGCAGCCCCCTCCGCTCCAGTGCCTCTTTCAAAAACACTTTTAAATTTGGTGAGGAAGTCCTCGTAAGAAATGTCTGGGGCTGTTCTTAACACAGCTTGCGCCCAGTTTAATGCCTGCCCACGTAACAGTTGAACCATAAAGGCGATTTTGGCCCCATCTGTCTCATATGTTCTTCGTAACTGACAGAATTGTAGTGTGATCTGAGTCAAAAATCCACCACATTTATCGAACTCACCCGAGAAAGGCTCCGGCGCTGGTAACGATCGCTCTGGAGGTTCTGTGGAAGCCGGCGTGGGGGAAACAGGCGGAGCGGCTGCAGATGGATTTGGAGCCGATAGCTGAGGAGAAACAGACGGAGGGGGTGAGGGTGGGCTTACCGACGGTAGACGTTGAGCAAGGGCTTGCGTGAGTGCGGCCAGTTGTTGATTTATGTGCCGAAGCATGTGTTCGTGGCGTTCCAGAATTGCCTGGAGAGTTGAGGACGGGTTGCTGGGTGGGATTTGAGTCTGCTGAGTCCATGATGGCTGGATCGTTATTGTTACGGTTTGGAGGACTCAAGCGCAGGACTCCGGTTCTGATGCTCACAAGAAGGGTTTATTTACAAGTCACCAGGTGTATATACAAGAATGTGCAGGGGGGGGGGGGTGTTATATACAGCTGAGTGGGGGGAGAAGGGGCCTCCAGTGAAGTCCAAGGGAAAGCACGCGTTCTTCAGAATATCCACTGACACGATCACAGGTTCACACTCCGACACTGCCACACGGGAATCGCACTGGAAAAATCCAGGAAGCTCTGTAGACAGGGAGACAGGGTTAAGAACGACGCACAGAGGAAAACACTCTTAACTAAACTTGCTGTAGCTTGACTTCACTAACGCGTGGTAGACAACGATCCAGCGACGAACAGCAGTCACCTCCTGGCTTAAATGCTGCTCCCCTTAATGAGACCCAGGTGTCTCATCTCCCAAGGGCGTGGGCCGAGGGCGTGAACCCACAGCGAGTTCCGCCCCGGCGAGAGAGAAGAGGAAGAGAGAGAGAGAAACAGAGAGGGCTGATCAGCGTGCAGCTGATCCGCCTGGCTGTGACAGTTCACTCAGAGGCCTGTATGCCAGCTGGGGAATTCAACCTGCAACCGTGCAGACTCTTGTGAGCGACTTGAACGAATGCTTTCCTTAGAGATGGATCACCCTTGTGTGTGTGTGTGTGTGTGTGTGTGTGTGTGTGTGTATCCATTTGCACTGAAGCCCTCGACTTCTTAGCAAAACAGATCAAAGTCAAAGTCGAGTCTGCCTGTCCCCTGCTCACTTTGATGAATGGAGACCTGGCTTGATGGAGGGATGGGGAGGAAGGAGGAATAAAATGGGGAATGAATATATGACTGAAGTATAAGAAGCTCTGAATGAAGTGACAGGTTGGAAGGATAGATGGGTTTCACCTTTCCATCACCTTCTTCAATGATGTTCCTGTAAGGCACACTTTTAGTCACATGTTCTCGTTTCTCCCCCTCACTTGTTTTTTCTGTAATGGACATCTTTCTGCTCTCTTTATGTGATGCTTTTACTTTTTTCTTTTGCTTTTTTCCTTCTCTCATTTGACACTTCAAGTCTTCAGCACATGTTTCCATTTTTCCCTCACTTTCTTTTTGTGTAATCATACTGCATTCCTACTGTTAACCTCCTCCTTACCTTTCTGTGTGATGGCCTTTTAGCATATGTGTCTTCTCTCTAGTAGAGAGTTGAAGGACTGCCCTCATCCCAGGGGGACATTTGGCAGCCGAGAACAGCTGAGGGCCAGGCATAGTCTGGGTCACCCAACTAACCTATTCCTGCCTTCCTTGCCTCTGGTCCTGTGGGATAATAGGTGTGAGGAGGGAAAGGGAGAGGACAGGGAGAAGAGATAAAAGAGGAAAAAAACAACAGGAGGAGTATAATTCACACATGAGAGGAGACGCAGGTACATAGGACGCACACTCTAAGGTAATTAGTCATGTTTACAAATCCCTATTTCTGTCTCTTTGTTTTGTGTGCAGCTGTTAGTCATGCTGAATACTTCCAAACTGGTTTCTGTGTAATTTTCTTTTAAATGAATGAAAAAAGAGATTGCAAGAACATTTCCTGCACAAGATAAATGAAAATTATAAACTGTGAATAGATGTAACATAGTTTGAGATTTTATATATGTGTCTAAAATAAGGATCTGATCAAGGTTGGATTAAAACAGTTATTTAATCTATGACTCATTTCACCTGTTCACCCACCATCCTGTTACTGCAAACAACCAGACTACCAATTCTGCCAGCTAGTCAAATGGCAGATCAGTAAATTGCCACTCGGACCCCTGATAAGCTTTCTGGCAAGCGACTGAAGAGACTACCAATAAGAGTGAAGAATACGTTTGACATATGACCTGCTAGTAAACGCTTTAGAGGGTCACCCAGGTGACCCGAGCAAGGCATGTCCACAGCGACCAGCAGGCAGCTTCATGACAAACAAATCCTTTTCACTGTGTATGCAGCTTTACAACTGAAAAGATTTATCTTCCCAATACATCGTAAAGCAGTAAAAGCTTGTGAATATGTCCATTATAGCCAACCAAGGGAATGATTTATTGAAGGTACACAAGCAAATTGAAAACAAAATCAAAGAAATCTCAGCTGTGACACATGTTAAAGTGTGTGCTTTGTTCTAAATGAATCAGTTATCAAAAGAAAAAGGCTATCTCTATATTAAAAAAACAAAAAAATAAATCATATGGATGTAATGAAGGACTGGAACAGGCACTTACTGTTAGACTATGTGGAATAAGATGACTTTAATCACCTTAAAGCTTCTTTATGGACGATGGAAGGTGAAACCTGGATGTTAGAGAGTTTATTTTTTGAAGCGTAAAGAAGATAAAGCTGCCACGACAGGTGCCAGCAGTCACGCTGCCTATATTGTTCACTGAGTTAATTTGGGAGTGATTTCTGGATGTTTAAAAGTGGAACATGTTTGTTTGGCTGCATACCGAAGATTAAAGGATGTATATCAAACAGAAAAAGCTTCTCATTTCCTCTTTGTATCTGCTTTATTAAGGCCATTTCTTTTTGTTTATGAGATTTAGAAATGCCGTTCTTCACAAAGAATGCCTGTCAGGATTTGTTATCTTTCGTACAGGAAGTGAATTCCTGTCTCTATTGCTACCTCGTCACATCGCACACGCTCGTATTATTTCTGACTTCTTTTCTAAAAGTCTCTGTCTCTCTGTTGTTCTTGTTCACCGTAGGCAGAAGCAGGAAATGGAATATGTGAAACTAGACGTGAGGGTAGCCATACTTATTTATTTTAAACGGAAAGCCCACAGGCTGGCTAGAAACCAATGATGGATGACAACGATGGACAGAGACAGTGAGGTTAGGGACAGACACTGGTCCTCATCCTGGTTATTTTTTACAAAGTAAAAATAACTATAAAAATGTATAAGTTAATCTCAGAGATGGGCAGTAATGCGTTACACGTAACGTCTGTAGTACGATTACTTTTTATCAAGTAATGAGTAAAGTAACGGATTACTATTGCAAAAAAGTAAACACATTGCTGTTGCTTTTGCATAAGCACGCTGCATTACTAAACCGTGATTTTGTTTGTAAAAGTGCCTCATGACAATGACGTATGATCAACAATGGATAATATGGAGTGCAGGAGAGAGTACGACCATACAGCATTTAAAGCGTGGAAATACTGACCTTTGTGTTTGATTCAGTAAAGAAGTGACAAAAACATTAGCGTCCGCTGTACACTCTGTGTGGGAAGAAAACTTCTTTCTACAGTGAAAAATTTAATTTCATTGAGCAAGCACCTAGCACGCCCCACAGGAATGTGAAATTCACAGAGAAACCCCCGGATCCCCACACTGACATGACTGCTGCAGCACTGGGCAAACCTTCACCTGCCCCACTCCTGCTAAACAGATGAAAAGAGATTTAAGAGAGACAGGGCTTAGTGCTGCTGAATCTTTCATTTTATTTATTTTTTGCTGTGTTTTACTTGCATCTATTTGAAAGAGTGAGTGTAAAAACTAAAAATTATTTTATTTTATATGCTGGAATATGCAGAAAATAGGTTTAAATGTCAATTTAATTATATATTAATTATATATTGCATATAATTTAATTTTTGCTTGATGCAATGTGCATAAAATTAAAAGATTAAAACTAATTTAAAAAAAAAATTTTAAACGAGACTTTTCCATTTGATTCACTTTTACATGATGGATTATGCAGAAAAAACAGAATTGGGCTAAAAGGTCTGTTGCTTTATTACGTATTCAGGCTGTGCATCATGTTTTTAAATGGAACTAAGTAATAAAGTAACTAATTACTTTTGAAAATAAGTAATCAGTAAAGCAATGGGATTACCTTCCTGGAGAAGTAATTAGTAACTAATTACTATTTTCAAGTAATTTGACCAACACTGGTTAATCTACACCTTAGAGGTGTGGACTAACATATCAAACAAACGGAAGAGTCTTTTATTGGTGTGTGGGGTTATCCAGCTCCAGGTTGGTGGTTAGCAATTTTTCCCTGACAGCAAAAAGGTCTTTAAATCCAAAGTGGGGATTTTCTGTACTTGGTACTACAGTCCAGGACAGAAAACACTGAGAGTTGGGGTAGGCTTCTTTGATCTTGAACTGGATATAATATACTTTAATATATTATATTAATTATATTATAATTAACAGAATTATTAAATAATTAACTGAATCTTTAAACAACAACAACAAAAACCTTTGTAAAATGGTGGCCACAGTACTTGATTCTTAGGTTTTAAAACTGCATATTTTTGACTTGACTTTGTGAATTTGTTGGGTGGATATGCTCTCATCACAAGAACAACGCTTAGTGTTGGTTATATTCCCCAGTGTACTTTTAAAATTTGCTGTTTCCTTTCTGCACATCAAACTCCACATTTCTGTTTCACTCAGACGCCCCATTTACTTTTAAAACCAATGTGTTCAGGCAGACAGCAATCCTACCTTCCCTTGAGCTAAATGTGCCTCTACCAACATATCTGGCTCTGTGTTACAGCTTCGGCCTCTGATGTGTACTCTCTTTTTTTTTTCTCCTCTCATATTTCTCCTTCCTGTTCCTGCTTGGTGCATCCTATCTCTTTTCATTGTCTTTAAGTCCCATTCGCTCTCCCTTATTTCTTATTCAGCTGAGCACCCAGAGATTACAAGGTTTCTTTTGTCTTTCTCTCATCGTCTTTCTTTCTATTTCTTTTTCTGTTTATTTCACTATTTCTTTTTGTTAGAAATCTCTTTCTCTGTTTCTGCCTCTTTGAGTAATCCTTCACCTCACTCTCTCTCTAGATGTAGAAATACATTCAAGAACATGCTGAATTCTTCATATAAAGAGTGCTTAGTGCATGATTTTGCATTGATGAAAGCACGTTCTCTTGTGGAGATTTAAGGATAACTTTGGTGTTTCAGCAGGTCCATTTTTTCCCTGTGCTCCACTTAAAGCTGCAACTTACTTTTGCATACTGCATAATGATGTGTTTATCCATTTTTACTCTGGTCTGCATTTTGGTGTGCACTGACAATCCCCAAAACTAGTTAAAAAGACATTTCTGTGGTACTGATTTGTGAAAAAACAAGCCTGAGTTTGGTATACAATACTCAGGTTTGTATCTGTAACAATATCCAGAGGCTAGCAATCAGAAGATCATTATCACTTATGGATGGCATAAAAAATCTGAGAGGAGACAACACAAACAATAGTTCACCAAAGCTCTTCTCCATACAGCAGCTGGAAAATTTTTGGATTTCTCCCCAGACTGTCTAACAACAAACTTTACAAACTTGCTAAAGCAAAATGCACTTAGGTGTTTTGGCTACTTTAACATTGGCTGGAGGTTACCTCTCTCAGTCTTTCCCTGTTTGTATTTCTGTATGGTTCCTTTCTTTTATTGACTGTTCTCTGTCCATGTGAGGTGCGGGAACAGCCTGGAAAACAAAATGAACCTTTTTTTTTTTCCTTTCAAAGCACACAACCTGGAATTTTAAATCTTTCAGAAGCTCTTCAAACTTGATCACACATCAGTGGAGATCTCATGTTACCTGATTTTATTGACCTTCCTTTTTCCAATGACTGGTTGATCACAGTAAGGGTTTCGGGCTATGGCGAAATCTTTTTGTATTACTACTAAAATCAGTGAAAAGAAAATGCTTCATTGTTTTTCTTGCTGCTTTTCTCTGGATACGTAGAGCCCACCTCTGGTCCAGATTAAAAATCTTTGAGTACTCCTTGTGATTTTAAACCAGATCTGAACTTTGTATTGCTCATCTAAATGTCAAAGTCCTCTTCCTAAACTCAGTTTGGTTAAGATTTGAGTGAAATCATCAGCTAATGATATTCTTGTTTGAAGCTTGGCTTAGAAACCTAATTACAGACTTTGCATTAATTTACAGAATCATTGAATTACAGATTCAGTCTGTTTCACTGTGACCACCTCAGAAAAAGGTGGTGGTATTGGAATTTGCATACAAAAAAACAAATGCTGTGCCACTATCTGTTAGTAAAGAATGTAAATTTTCTGCCCTGAAGAAGCCAGCTCACAAGTCGTTCAACCTTAAAAAGGTCCTACCTTTCAAAAACCACTTAAATAAGAAATCCTTCTTACTCGCATGCAACCACAAATGAGATTCCAGCTCTTGTTGGAAAAGATTTACGTACTTTAACTGAAATGGGGAACATTCTCAACTGCATTAATGAACATGTCTGTCTGTTTGTTAAGTTGTACAAACCCTCTGTGCTTCAGTCCCATTTAACACAACTTAAGTTGATGTTAAATCCAAGTTTATATGTTTCCCAAAGAGTCGTCATCTAAAATTCATAGGTTCAACAGCACTCAAAGGGCAGAAACAGTCATACTGACAAGGTTCTCTTGGTCAATATGACTGTTTTTGATGTTGCTCTTTTAATGATCTGTTATTCAGGTTTCTTTGGTCTCTTGCCTGTACTGAATATCAGTTGTAATTCTGCCTTTACTTATTATGTTGATTTGTGTTCTGGTTTTTGTGTTTTCTGTAGCCCCCTTGGCCAGATTTCTCATGCCTGCTACAACAGATTGTCAAACTGTAAACAGATCGGAGGCAGTGCTACTGGAATTTAAAGGCCCGTTTAGATGCATATAGAAAGTAGCAAGATCGTATGAAGCTTTTCAGTTCTGCTTTGGTGAATTATGCGTGAAGTCTCATATTTAATTAGCTTCATGTTATTATATGATTTGTTTTTTTACTCTGACATTCATCAAACTATGTAGACTTAACTGTCAAGATGTACTTGATAGCTTTTGCTGTCATATGCATGGTTTTACAGCACACAAACGCACACACACACACACAGTTCCTTCATTAAGAAAGTGTAGGAAGTGTATTTTCCGTTCAGGGAGTTCACAATACATTTCTCTAAAGAATAAAGTCATCTACACCCATACATGTGCAGCAGCAGAGCATCTCCTGTCTAAATTTTCCACATACATCAGCAATTAACAAAGCTATCATGGGGCAGATGGTTGAAGAAGAAAGACAGCCAAAGAATCAAAAGGAATAAGGGATGGGAATGAGCTAAAAATACCTAATTTAACTTTTTATTTTGCTTTGCTGCATTCATTAATCTGTTTATGTAATGATCATCTAGTCAGGGTTAAGGGATTTGGGGTTTGCCAGAGCTAAAATGACAGAAAGGCAAAAGGCAGGATGCACACTGGACAAAAACAGCTTTCAGTGTCATAAAAATATGATGCTGTCTTCTGCTGCTGTGCTGATAAAAATGCTGACGATGAGCATTAGTAGTGAACATTTTAGTAGTGTCCATTCACCAGGCTGGAACGCGAACAGCTTAGAGAATAAAGGATGTCGATGTGAGATGCTTCAACTATACGGCCCACTCTCATACTGTTGTATTCTGTACATACTAGCAATACCTTGATGTATTAAATATATGGACAGAAGTGACAGAAAGGATAAAGCATTTCCCGTAGCTTTAGGACACTGATTCAGTACGTCTTTCACACTGTCCAAGGATGTATCTGTCACCACCAATTGGAGACGCATCACTTGCTTCGCTTCACTTTCACTGCTGAATTTCTCTTTGCTTTCCAACCAGCATAAGGCTAACCATAGCTGCCTGGAGGCAACCACCATTTTCTGTAGGGAACTCCTTGAGCTGAACTCCAGATCTGAGAGGCACAACTTCATTGGGCACATTTGCAATGGATCTGCTTTTACTGTATGGACCTGTAAAACCACAAGGCCTAGGAGAGAGAAACATAATCTGCTTGATATCATGACCTTCCAGCCCACCACCTCCACACCTCTCTAGCTTGAATGGTGAGAGTGTGTTGCTAAGTGGCATATGCAACTTCTGTGTGAGTATCTACAGCCTTGGAAGTCTTGGAATCGGCCACTTAGCCAATAATCTGCATTTCTGAGAAGTCTCAGAGGTGAAGCATCAGTGTAGAACCACACTGTGGAGCCGCTGAGTGCCACAGCCTCCAAAGACACTATGCTAGACCACAAGCATAAATCCAAGCTCTTCCTTTGGGAGAAGTTAAAAAAATAAAACATGCTGAACCTATGTTTAACCTTCTTCGCTGCACTACATAAATCATCACTGCCTAGCCTTTCAGACCAGTTTTACTGCTTCAAGTATCTTGGTTTCTTATTCTCAAGCAAAAGTCAAAAAGAAATGGAGTGATATCAACAGTAATGCAGAGGATCTACTGGACCATTGAGGGAACATTAGGGGCTCATTTCAACTCTCACTTGCAGTTGCTAGTGACTGAAAGAATCGGATGGGGATCAAACCAAGCCTCCTCCTTTGTGTGGCAGGACTCATACTAAAGGGGAAAGTAAGATGTACAGACATTTGGTCAGAGATCAGAAATTTAAGAACATTTAGCCCTCATGTGGCCTGAGAGTGGCTTGAAATCCCTCAAAAGAACCTGTAAAAGGCTGTTTGTGACAGGAACGACCTAACCGATTTGCTTAGCTTGCCTCGTGTGCATGTGAGCCCAGGATTAGCTACAGATAAAGACTTTCTAGGAAGATTTTCTAAGTTTGAGTTAATGAAAAGAAGGAAGAATGCTTAATACCTGCTTCTAAAATATACATTTGCTGACAAAAGTTAAATTATGACTTCTCAAATGGTATCGCTTACCGTACCTTACATAGCTCATGTCAACCTTATGCTATTGCAACTTAATGATGGATAAGGGTTGCTGTGGGCATATAGATGTATAGGTAATACCTCACCAACTGTCAGTCCAAAATTAATAACCTTAGGCTCTATGAATAAGAGTTGCTTGGGAGAATTTTCAGATATAACAAATCTACTTTTTCTTGCCCAGAATGACATTCAGAAAACCACAGGAAAATCATGATATATTTTTTTTTTTGCTTCACCTTAATCAAAGCTGCTAGATGCAGTGAGTAAACACAGATGTTGTTGAATCAGATCTAAACAAATATGCTTAGACAAAAAAAAACCCAAAACAACACATGACCAACCTTCTGAAAATGCTTATTTAAACATTTTTTAAAGATTTATTTTTGGTCAGTAAACCTGTTTAGCTGTATGTGCCATTGCATATGGCCATATAATTGATCTATATCAATTTATATAAAAGTATAACTACTTGGTAAAGCAACTTATTTTTCTTTTTATTAATTAATGTGGGCAAAACGTAACGAGAGATTGCTTCATAAAAAAAACAGTACAAAACAGTTAACTCCAGTTATTATGGGGCTGTCTCTGACATATATTCTAAAAGATGTGAGATTTTTAAGCTTAGTCTTTTTTGCACACACAAACATCATCATCATCTTTCACCTCAGTCACTGAATCATTCTATGACTGTGAGCTGACAAGTAGCTTTTGATGGATAAATTTAGATTAGTCACACTCTCAGATGCTGTGAAGTGTATAAATCCTGGTATAAAAATAGGCGTGCATGTATTTTTATGCCACAGCTAATGTAAGCACGCATACGCACAAACACAAGCTGTATTTAGTCTAATTGTTGATTGTTTGTGCATATTTTTATATGTACACACATGAAAACAGACACACTGAGACTCACACATACACCATTGATCTGTATTTAACCTAGATACTGAAGTGATTAGCCAGTGGCTCTTGATAAGTCTGTCACACATTAAAGGCAACATAGCACATCCACTCTCACACACACATACATACATGCATATCGACTATGACTTGAGGCCTTGTTGTAAGATGTTTGTAACTCACTTTTCATATTTTTCCGTGCAACTTTTGCATCTTAGTCCAAAAGTAAAATAGAGCACGTCAGAAAATTATGGCAATATCAATGTTAATCAACCAATATCATTTAAAGGGATCCATTATCTAAATATAAAATCTATAAAAAGTATAATGAAATGTGGTGGATATAGATAAGGCATTATCAATCATAGGTAATTTCTGTAACTGTTACAAAGAAGTCCTATATGAATAACTCTTAATATTAATTGTAACATCATTAAGACCATTTTAATCTTTAAATTTAATGAAATTAAATGAAGTGGTTTTGGGAAATGCAACAAACAGCAGATAGCTACTTTCAGAGCAAAGAGTGTATTTATTTTCCCTTCAGCTAAAAAACCTACTTTACATTTACACACACTGACACCTGGGAAATGGCTGGTACAACCACATTGTTCTGGATTTAACCACTGGCCTGTTTAATGCTGGTCTCTGTATGGCTAAGTCAATTCTGGAATTATATTTAAAAATTGTTGCTTGTGTACTATCAGCTTTGGGGAAAAAGAAGCAGTGAAAAACCACAGATGACCTGACCACAGTACTCTCACCCCCTGTTCACTTTGAAGTACTCTACTACTATTTTTATTACTATGACACGATGGGACACCAAGGAGCAAGGTAAACACTGAGACAAAGGTCTGTGCAAGTTTAATATTTTCCTCACATGGCGGATTTCCTCTGGCCATGTCTTTACTGAGATTCACCTTTAATCTTTCTTTCTTCCTTTCGTTTTTCCTTCTTGTGCCTTTCTCTTTGTTGCTGTACACTTACCGTGCATTTGTTAATATTTCATCTCTTTCACTTTTTTTCCCAATGCAGAGCACATTAAATTTAGCGTTTCTGTGTGATTGGGTGTTAAATGTACTGCATGTAAATAATGTAAGAGTGTGCTCATGTTTGGATGACTATAAATTATTTATCCCACCCTCAGCCCCCACACAGACAAATACAATATCCACTGCGACAGACTGCTTGCACGCTACAGTCCTACCTGTTTGTGTCTATCCGTCCCTCCTCTTTTGCTCTCTGTATCTCATTTCTTATTGAGAATGTTAGTTAAAAATTACAAGAGCGAGAGAGCTTTTTTCCATGAAGTAAACATCTCAGTGGCCTGGCTGGAGACCAGTATTTAGCATAGTCTTTTTCAAACTTAAACTGTGTCTTTGGTACATCCTCCAGCTGCACTCACAGAGGGGGAAAGAGATATGAACATTCTTTATTTAGTAACTTGGATAACACCAAGATGCAGGATAAACTAGGTAGTCCATTGGTTATATAACCTCTCACTGTGAAGTATTTTAGCTCTGTATTTTCATTTATATTTTATATACCTTTTAGCGAACCAAGTAACTCTACTTTGTGCATTTTTTCCCAAATAGCTTGTGCTGAGGTACTGCGCATAAACAAAACTTAAATTGTCAGCTTTCAGCTTTCCTTAAAAAATCATTATTCAAATGACTAAACGGCAGAACCTTTAAGAAAGTAAAGCACAAAAGGTGCAGTCCTATTTAACTCTTAAGTAAATCCTAAAATCAGGCAGTGACTGAATAAATTAGTGTGATGGATGTTGCCCTTAATTCTTTTTGTATTAACCTTCTACTGTACGAGGATTACATGCCAGAAAATGTGCAAAAGAGAACGTCATGAAAATGTCAAAGAAAGAAATGTGTTATAAGGTGAAAGATAAGACCAGCATGAAGATGACAGGAAAGCAAAGTGTGGCTACAGAAATCAAATTTAAAAAAAAAAACGAGGTGTGTCACTATGACAACAACCTAATAAGTATAAAATATATAGGCAGGGCATTATTTATCTATTTAAATGTTGCCTAAATAATAGGGGTAACATAGAAGTATAGATGAGAACTGAAACTCAGTGACTAAATCTGAGGTATTTAGACAGATATAATTTGCAATCAGCTTTCACACTGATGACTGACAATAGCTGGTTTGACTATTGACAGAGATCCCAGTATTGTATTATTGATTCCCTCAGGGATGTAAGGTAACTAATGTCTATAAATGAAAACATAATGTTGGTAATTACTGGGTTATACACAAATAATACAAATAAGACATTCAGTAAACACTTAAATTATGATTATTTTTATTTTGTGTTGTCAAACTAAAAAAAAATAATAATAATAGCATTAATAACCATTACTAATTACCCCACTTTGTCATGTAGGTAAAAAGTAGTATAAAACACCACACACTATGACCGAATCACAAAACAAACAGTTCTGACAGTAGGCATACAAGCGTGAGGATTTGCTTTCTTGAATGTGTAACTCACTTAAGCATTTGTAGAATATGCTTGCAGTCGTGGTTAAACATTTTCTTGTTTATGCTGCCAAATAACACCGAATCATTGCACAGATGTTATTTAAAAACCAAATCGCAGCTTTGCTCAAAGCTTCATTTGCTAGATCTGACAAAGTCTTGGAAACATGCATACTATATGATACTAAGAGTTGCACATGTAAGATGCCATTTTGGAATTTTGTTATGGAATAAAGCTTAAAAAAAGAATAAAGTTACATATTATACTAAGTATTATTCATCAACATAAACCAATTAACTGTATCTGAACTGCTTGGGTGAAATAAAATCACTTTTTGGCCAATTACATATTTTGTGGTGTAGCTTTGGATATTTATTATTATTCGTTCCCTATGTGATTAAAGGATGGAGACACATCCATATTTGCAATATAATAAGCTGAAACCTGATTATCTTCTTTTAAGATGAAATTCTTTTTTTTTTAAAAATGAAGCAATTGACGTTCAAGGTTACATTCAGAACTGCAGACGCTGTTGGTTTGGGGATTGTTAAAGGCTGTAGCTGTTTGATTGCTTCTGCACCAACACAGAGAAAAGTCAATAGTTGAGATGTGAGGGCCTAGTGCTGGGACGGAGGAGAATTTGGGAAGAAGAAGCTTCTACTCCTCTAGGAAATATCCTTTCTGTTAGATTTGCAAGCTGTGGTTTTCCAGCAAGAATATTGCTGTTTTATCTTTAATTCCTTGGAAGACTAAAGTTGACTGCTTCTCGATTATCATTTTCAAGTGCCTTACACACATGCACACATGTGCACAGGGAAATACACACATGCACATTTTCTGCAATCTTATCTGTCAAATGCACTAGTGCAGTGCAGTAGAAAATAAGATGAGAGACAGACAGGCACATGCGATATGTGAGACCAGAGTGTAATGCTTCCACATTCCACGTTGTGCTCTCATGCAGGCTATTTTCAGATACCACACACACACAGACCGACAAAGTGTCATTACAAGCTAATGCCATAATATGTTTGCCATGCCCTCCCACAACATTTTGCTCTGTAGGCCAGCCCCATTTACTGATCTGCATATAAACAAACAAAAACAATGTTGTTGTGCGCATTCAAATGCATGTGTGTGTGTTTTGCATGTGTATTCTTATATAAGCGTGCAGCCTCCTCTTGCCTGGAGGATGATGATGGAAACTGTTTGTCATCCTCCCACCTTTTTCTGTCTTTCTCTCTCTCTCCCTGCTCTGTCTTCATCCATTCAAATCAAAGGTACTTTATTGGCACAAAAAAAGGCATTTCCAGACTAGCATTAGAGTGCCGACATACGCAAATAGCCACTTAATTATGAAATCTGAACGCACATAATGATGGAGAAAAAGTGACTGCTAAAAGTGAGTGAATGGTTCAACGTATGTGTGAGTGTTCTAGGCAGCCTTTCAATGCATTTTGGTAATGAAAAATGCAGCTTTATTGCATTTTATTATTCCTTATGAAATGATCAGTTTCCTACGCTGCTGTCAGATAACACCCATGCATTCATTTAAAATTATGCCTCATATTGCAATGCTTTCAGTTGCTAGAGTAATGGAAGAGGAAATAGTCCCGTTCAATAAAGCTTTCTCAACTAAGTGTGTCCATTAGGCATCTTTGACAGGAGACTCTGCAGCTGGTGCAGACACTTGTGAGTGATTCCATGTCAGCTACCGGACCAGCTGACCAGGAGGTGAAGCTGGACGGTTTAAAACATTAGAAGAAATTCAAAAATTAAACACCGTAAAACAAAGTGTTTTATTCTTCTATGAAGCAGACTGTTTTATGGGGCATATTGTTGGGAACCCAACACGTAACACTAAGATGGTGTTCGCAGCTAGTCGGGTAAATGTGTTCATTGTGTTAAGCTTGAAAAGATTCCTGTGATCAATAAAACAGTTTTGTTAGCGTTGCTGTGCATTTTAAGCTATCTATATAAAAATATATGGAGAAAGAAAACTGAGCAAAACTTTGACTGTGATTTTCTCTAAACTAAAAACGCTAGTTGTGCACACGGTGCTCTCAGACACTACAAAAGACTGCTACAATATGACTTTGCTACTAACTCCAATTCACCATGTCACTTTGTATATATTTGTGGCTAGGTTATGTGAATGTATCTGGAAGTAAATTATTTTCCTTTTATAGTGTCAGAGCACTTGATCAAAGAAAAAAAGAGCTCACTCCTTAAACAGTCACCCAATGGTGGAGACCAAAACAGAGATTAGGCCAGAAATACAACTCCAAACAAATGTTAATGTTGCTCTGTTTCTGATGATTGTGTTGCATTTTGCTTATTAATTATTAACTTTCTGAAATCCTGTAGGTGGTGCATTCATGATTAGTTTTAATACCCCCAAAACAACCCATAAAATAAAGTCATTCTACATCAATACTAAAGAATATGTGAATATTAGTCAGAAATATTTTGTAATTTCTAGATAAATCTAATGATAAATCAGCCCATAATTAAGTACTTTTTTCTAGTTATTTAATTTTTGCTGGGATGCATTTTTATTAGCTATATTAAAGCCATTTTGATGTCTTAAATAAAAAGACTGTCCCTTTCTTTTTTTTGTCTTTCTCTCTTCATTTTATGTTATCCTACTTACCATAGTACTGTATTTGAATCAATTACTGCCAGTTTCTATCTTTCATTTATTCTAATATAAAGGAGGCTGACCCAATTTATAGTGCTTAAATAAAATATTCATTGCCCCTTTCCAATTCACCATTAATACTTTTTTCACCCTAGAGACCTAATTATGAAAATAAACCCTTTCTGTGTATCGTTCCCCCTCTTCTTCAAATTCATCTCAGTAATCCCACTTCCTTTTGCAGAAGGGGTCGATTCACTTGTTTTGCATTTATTTATGTCAGAAACAACGCAACATTTTGCTTGTAAAATAACCCTGCTGGTTAAGTTTATCATTCCTTCTGGTTTTGCTCAGTTTGCTTGTAAGTGTGCACTCACTTTGCTGCCATGTTGACTTCCAACCGTCTAAACAGGGTTAAGACATTTACAGTACATAATTTTTTTAGCAATAAAAGTGTATTACTGACACGCGACTATTTTCTAATTAAGCATGTATCAGTATTAATATTGAGAAAGACACATTTTTAAAAATGTTTTTGTATATTGAAATAAATGTTACACCATAACAACCTACATGGTTTTAATTTGAATTAATCTCGCTTCCATTTTAGTCCAAAGCATCCACCTTTGTCACTCCAGTCTTCTCTATCCTCTATCATTACATTTGTAAACCTCCTCTGAGGTTTTTTTTCTCCTGCCTGGGAGCTCCATTTTCACCGCCCTTTGTTCAGGATATGCAAACTGCTCAACGTGAGTTGTCCCTGTGATATACTCCTTTCTAACTCTCCATCTCCATCTCTGCCTGTTTCCTTTGTGTTAATGCCACTTTCTGCAAACCATAAATCATAGCAGGTTTCCTAAGTGGGGGGAGTGGATGGAGGGCGCTCTCTTCTTTGCGTCTCTTCGCATAGTTGATTGCGTTGTATTGTTGACCCCAGGTATTTGAACTCATTCCTCTTCTCTCCAAATCATATCTCCACCTCTTCAAGTCTCATCACTGTCTCACTATCCTCATACAAGTCCTACACAACCCTCACCAATTTATCTGCCACTCATGACAGTGCAACAGTTCGTCTTTTGGGACCCTATCATGTGATTTCTCTACATTTACAAAGACACAGTGCAGCTCATTCTGACCTTCTCTACACTTCTCCGACAACACTCTCAAAGCAAACATCACATTTGTAGTGCTCTTTCTCGACATGAAGCCATGCTGCTGCTCACTGTTGTCACCTCTCTTGCCTCGCGTCATGGCTCATCTGCTTTATCCCTCTGTAGTTACTACAGCTCTGCACATCACCCTTGTTCTTGAATCCTCAAATATCCACTCTCCCTCCAATATTGTCGACACTTTTTTGTCTATATTTCCTTTGTGCCATTTTGTAGGTTAAAATATCCTTAATTTTTTTAACGTGTGCTTGCTTGAATGTAACAGAAAGTCATAGTTGTAGGCAGCAGATGCTTCCCTTCTCTTGGTTTGCCAATCTTCCAAAAGTTGGTAATGGCTCTCATTTTAACTATATTGGGTGGGACTTGTCACTGTAAAGGGACATACATAAGAGAGTTTAGATATGTTAGGTGTGTCCTTCTAATTTCTTCTCATATATACATGTACGAGTATATGAAAATGAGGTGCATCTGTAAAGGTGGTATAGATTAATAGAATGAAAGAAACATACATACCTGTGCTTCAAGTATGGGATGCGTGTGGTATGTGATATAAAAATTTAGATGACAGTGAGATAAATGGTACTCTTTATTTCAGCGTAAAAGTAAACACCTTAATCTAAGGCTGTTATTTATGCACTGTTGCAGTTTTGATTAGGCAGAAGCTATTAATGAGTCTTTTAAGCCTTACATTTTTGGAAGGATTGTTCATTTTTTTTTCAGTTAAAATTAAACAACCAGGAATTTTGTTCTCAAGGTTAAGAATTTCCAATTGAGCTAGACCTCATGGCCATGAGCAGGAAAGCAGGTATTAAATATGAATTGATGAAATTGAAGTGAGCCCTTCTTTGCTTCAATCCACATCGTTCTGTTATCATATGTATTCACAATTTTAATCTAAAAGCACCCTCATCTGTGTGCTGCACTAGTACAGAGAATATTTTTCGAGAAAATTCTTCATAACGGTCTCCAAACTGCCTTTATTCAAAATCAAGGGAATGCTTTTCAAAGGAGACTCAGTCACTTTTCATCCTGTGACTATGAGTCATAAATGCTTCTTTTATTCACCTGTTGCATGCACTCAGAAAAAAATGATGCCCAGCAGAAACAAAGCTTGTTAATCTTAAGAGAGCTTTGCAGAAGATCACCAAAAGGCCTTCGAGCTATACTCACAGCCATAAATAGCAATTATTATTTACCAACCCTGCATTACACATACAGTAGCTCTGGGCATTTAGGAACCATTATTGTTTTCATATTGTGAAAGCCTAGATTTTTACTGGGTGTACTCAAAATAAATTGTTTGTTTTGAACATGCACGACTATTTTAACACATGTTAGAGGTTTTAAAGTGTTTCCTGCGAATTGATGGAATAAAAACATTTTTTGTTAGGATGACAAAACAAAAACACCCAAAAATAAATCACTGTGCTAAATCACAAAATGTTAAATTGCAGACATTGCCAACAAAAAGTACAACTGAGGATTTTGACAGTCTCATTTCTTTTATGGATGTTTTTATGTTTTAAAATGTTGTACATACTTGGCCCAATCCTGATGCTACATCTAAATCCAAGGATCACCTAAGTATACTACAGTGAACATCAAGGCAATCCATGGGATGCTTTATCATTTCAAATGCAAAATCTTAATCTGCATGTGAAATAAATGAGTAAAACGATGGTTTAACATATCAGATTCGAAAAATTCAGGACATCACCAATGTGAGTGGGATTCATCTTCTGGGATCAATTTCTGAAGTATTTTGTTCTGAATATAACAATCCAATTAGCTTTCCAGTTAGTTTCCAGTTAGCCTCATTCAAGATTTTATCTTAATACAGAATGCATTCTAATCTAAACCACAGTCACCAAACGTCATTGATACCTCATAAAATAATGAGCTGAGACAGTTTTACACAGTGTCTTCAGCCGCTTTGATATATGCATCTGTGTGCATTTTGACAGATTTTATAGCATAGAAAGTGTATTGTGAACATGAGGGTGCATCCATTCAGTGATACTTTGCTGTCTCTTGAAAAATAGTGGTGTGATGCAATGTTGCAGAAATAGAATTGTAGACCAGATATTACACAGCTTCTCCATGAATCAGGCACTTAAAGCACCAAACCGCCAAGATCTCATGTTACAAATCTTACTGTCTCACTGCTTTCTTCCTTTTACTGCTTCTCTTCTGTTCTCAGTCATACAAAAACAGAAGCCAGTGCATTTATAACTGAATCTAAAATCAAGACATGTCTCAGGATAGTACATCTAGTATACATTTCTGTGTGCATGCATTAAACATGCTTCCACATCAGTGTGTCGCCTATGGCTTTTGGGCATGTGTGTGTTCTCACGTTCCACTCCTACCAGAATGACCTTGGCGGTGATCATCTTGAATTTCGGGCAGCTCGTGTACTCCTATAAATCATCCAGCTGGCTGTATCTGCCTTTGATTGGTTTGATTTGAACCATTAAATCCAATTCTGTCATGAAGCGGAGATTGTGATGCAGGACAGGAGGCAGGCTTAAGGAGGATTTTTCATCCTTAATGCAATGAAAACATGCATGTGCAGAATGAATTCAGTATAAAGTCAGGTGGAGAGACTGAAATAGACTGTTCAGTAAACCCCTTTCCTAACCAGCAGTTGTTCTGGTAATACATATAGCTGGGAATGAGAGATATTTATATACAAAACTCACGTTTTTTAAATGCCACAAAGACCAGAAGTATAAAAAATGGATTGCACAATGTGTTCACCTGCTGCAAACAGAAGCATACATCCCTTTCTTGAACACTGTTGCAGTAGTAACGAGTATCCAGCGGCATTTGTTTTTTTGTTTTTTAGGTAATTTTAGGTACTCGCAGTTGAAAACTGTACCTGCTCCATATTATTTATGAACATTTATACTCTAGTTTCCATGACTGTTGTTACACAGATTAGTCCTTATCCCAATACCAAAATATTAAGCTTAACTATACAATTATGGATTAAAATGGTCAACCTGAATATTACCTGCAAAGGTGGCACTCCATTCAATCCTGATATAAGTTGGTCTTATTGTTTTTTTTTCTTTACAGTATATAAAAAATATTTATATTACAGCCTTTCTTTGTTCAAGTTATGCATTCTAACAGTCTTTTCAGGATAGTGTTTGTGGGAACTATGGTGTTAAACCTGCTTCACTGCTCATCTCATCTCATACTAGTACCAACAGGCTTCTCAGATAAATGCATCACCACAAGTAGTGGTAGTTTGTATTTTAGTGATTGATAAAGCCTGTTTTTTGCACATTGACCACTGAGATGAAAAGGTTAATTGAAGAATGTTTTAACACATTTTTAGGTTAGGTTGATATTTTTTAAAATTATTAAGTGGAATCTTTAGCAAATCTATCACTATTATAATTAATGTGTGTCTGTATGTACACAGAAGGTATCGAGTATCTGTTTTAAATGCAAAGCATGCATACAGATTAGACTTAAGTCTTGGTGCGGCTGGGATTCATTTTCCTGTGTGTGTGTGTTTAGGCCTACTCAGCGCTACGTTCTCACAGTGCACTAATTGAATAAAGAGTAATTGTGATGTATTTAGGCAGCTGCTGACCCCTGTTGTTCAAGTGAGTAAACCATTAGCTTAAGCATAAGGTTTACTTCAGTGGACGCACAGAAAAACAAAGCAAACGGTGCAGGAGAGAGAACACAAAGCCAGCAGGTTACGTTAAGTCAGGGGTGTCCAAACTCCGGCCCGCGGGCCAACTGTGACCCGCGGGCCATTTTTAATTGGCCCACAAGTAATTTTATAAATAGAATAGAATATGGCCGCACATCAACTTTTGCTTGAGTGTATTGCACTTCTTAGTTTTAACATCATGGGGAGCTGCTGTTGATCAAGGCAGTTGCTCCACCTAAAAGGACAATCACAGAAGAAATGTACCCCAAGTTACTAAACAGAACCAAAGAAGCGAAAGGTAGAAAGTGAATGCAGAGAATTTCAGACACGGTGGGAGAGTGAATATTTCTTCAAAGAATTCAAGGGGAAGTGTGTCTGTTTGATCTGCACTGAAACTGTGGCAGTTATGAAAGAGTATAATGTACGACCTCATTATGAAACCAAACATCAGGCCTATGCATCCTACACTGGTGCTGAGCGAGAGCAGAAATTAAAGCAAATGGTAGCTCTCCTGCGGGGCCAGCAACAGTATTTTTTTCGTGCTCAAATTGTCCAGGAAAAGGCTCCAATAGCCAGCTATGAGGTCGCCCAACTCATCGCAAGACATGGCAAGCCTGTTTCAGATGGAGACCTCATAAAACACGGCCTCGAAATAATGTGCCCGGAAAAAGTGCAGGACTTCAACAACGTCAGCATGTCCAGAGATACAGTTGTGCGACGCACTGAAGACTTGTCAGCCAACATTAAACTGCAACTGTCTGATGAAGCTGTGCTTATGGAAAGCTGTGATGAAGGCAGTTTTGTCTTTAATTATATTCAACAATATAACATATTCGATCACTTTTAAGTGATTTTTCTAACTTTAATACACTAAAGTTAAGGTTATATACCTAATTTCTAGTAGGTGGCCCAGCCCCTCCTATATTTTTATGTATGTGACCTGCAGTGAAAAAAGTTTGGACACCCTTGCTTTAAGTGGTCTGGGCATTGGTGCATTTTGTTATGCATTAGATGCTGGTATAAGCCATGAAAGGTGCAGGCTTGTAGCCACAGAAGACCATGTAAGCTATTAATTTGATTGACAAAATGAAAAACAGAAGCTGAAAGGTATTTCCAGCAACAACAAGTATAACCTACAAGCTTTAATTCTCTTAAAGTCTGTGAGCATGCAAACACTAGCGCTGGATGTTGTTGCATTTAGCTTAAATTTTGTTTCGATTGACCCAGATCCTTCTTTAATAGGTGGGTGCATTTCCTGCAAGTGCTTAGTTGCATTAATGAGTGAAATTAACAGGGAAGTGGGAGCTTTTTTCCAACATGCTTTTCCAAGTCAAAAAAGAACACACGAAACACAACAAATCTTTTTTGATTCGATCTGACATCATTATTAACGTGAATAACCACAAATAAGTTGCATTTATTGTCATTTAGTGTGTATGGCTCATGTCTCGTGCCGAGCTAAAGAAAACACAGGGTCCACATATTAACTGCTCTGGAGCTCTCAATCATGTCACATGAGCTCCCAGTGGCAATATCTACGAGCACTTTAACCCTTTCCACCCTGGTGATTCCTGTACAAGGTTATGTTATTGACCCGCTGCCACTTTTAGAAAGTTTCCAAGCATGGCCCATCAGTAAATATTAAAGTGGATACAATGCTTTGCTTTATTTCTGTTGCATCCCATTCGGTAGGGTTGCAGCTGAATTGCAGTTTGGAAGAGGCTAAAATAAAACCTTTAAAAAAGAAAAATCCTTCTCGTTTAGTGTTTAGGACAAAAATTCTCACACGTTTTTTATCCACAGAGTTCAAGGTTATTATTTTGAATTACATTCTGAAGACATGTCTTGCTGGATTTTGGGGCTGTTACTTTAGTCGGAAACTTCAAAAGTAGGGTAGAATCTGCTGGGCTATATTCTCTTTAATGTGCTGAAAAAACAGAAAATTAAATGTGATCATTTCTGTGTCAATAATCTGATGCAATGTGGTTAAAAGCTACAGAACAACTCTGAAGTCAACCTCTCTTTTTTGTCATCCTCGAGTCAGCTTGAAAACTTTAAATGATTAAAAACGTGAATTCATCCAGATCAAAGAAAAAATGCTTGCTTGTTCTTACCTGGTGGCTGTCTGAGGTGGTGCAGGTCATCGACTAATCTGGAAGGTTGGTGGTTTGATGTCTGGCTGCTCCAAATATTGGGCAAAATATTAAACCCAAGTCGCTCACTGATGCATCCATCAGAGTGTGAATGTGTATGAAAGTTAGATAAAAGCACTTTAATAGAAAGGAAAAAAAACATAGAAAAAGTGCTTGTATGAATGGGGGAACGAGGCGAGTTGTATAAAGTGGATTTACGATAACTAACACATGTAACAGCAACAAATTCACTGAAAGGATTTCATTATAATATCTGATGTTGATCTTACACCATAAGGGAAACTTTTAAAACTGGGGTACATCATAAGATACTTCAGTTACAGTGGGGCAAAAAAGTATTTAGTCAGCCACCGATTGTGCAAGTTCCCCCACTTAAAATGATGACAGAGGTCAGTAATTTGCACCAGAGGTACACTTCAACTGTGAGAGACAGAATGTGAAAAAAAATCCATGAATCCACATGGTAGGATTTGTAAAGAATTTATTCGTAAATTAGGGTGGAAAATAAGTATTTGGTCACCTCAAACAAGGAAAATCTCTGGCTCTCACAGACCTGTAACGTCTTCTGTAAGAAGCTTTTCTGTCCCCCACTCGTTACCTGTATGAATGGCACCTGTTTGAACTCATCATCTGTATAAAAGACACCTGTCCACAGCCTCAAACAGTCAGACTCCAAACTCCGCCATGGCCAAGACCAAAGAGCTTTCGAAGGACACCAGGAAAAGTATTGTAGACCTGCACCAGACTGGGAAGAGTGAATCTACAATAGGCAAGCAGCTTGGTGTGAAAAAATCAACTGTGGGAGCAATCATCAGAAAATGGAAGACATACAAGACCACTGATAATCTCCCTCGATCTGGGGCTCCACGCAAGATCTCATCCCGTGGGGTCAAAATGATCATGAGAACGGTGAGCAAAGATCCCAGAACCACACGGGGGGACCTGGTGAATGACCTGCAGAGAGCTGGGACCAAAGTAACAAAGGTCACCATCAGTAACACACTACAACGGCAGGGAATCAAATCCCGCAGTGCCAGACGCGTTCCGCTGCTGAAGCCAGTGCATGTCCAGGCCCGTCTGAAGTTTGCCAGAGAGCACATGGATGATACAGCAGAGGATTGGGAGAATGTCATGTGGTCAGATGAAACCAAAGTAGAACTTTTTGGTATAAACTCAACTCGTCGTGTTTGGAGGAAGAAGAATACTGAGTTGCATCCCAAGAACACCATATCTACTGTGAAGCATGGGGGTGGAAACATCATGCTATGGGGCTGTTTTTCTGCCAAGGGGACAGGACGACTGATCCATGTTAAGGACAGAATGAATGGGGCCATGTATCGTGAGATTTTGAGCCAAAACCTCCTTCCATCAGTGAGAACTTTGAAGATGAAACGAGGCTGGGTCTTCCAACATGACAATGATCCAAAACACACCGCCCGGGCAACAAAGGAGTGGCTCCGTAAGAAGCATTTGAAAGTCCTGGAGTGGCCTAGCCAGTCTCCAGACCTCAACCCCATAGAAAATCAGTGACGGGAGTTGAAAGTCCGTGTTGCTCGGCGACAGCCCCAAAACATCACTGCTCTCGAGAAGATCTGCATGGAGGAATGGGCCAAAATACCAGCTACTGTGTGTGCAAACCTGGTGAAGACCTATAGTAAACGTTTGACCTCTGTTATTGCCAACAAAGGTTATGTTACAAAGTATTGAGTTGTATTTTTGTTATTGACCAAATACTTATTTTCCACCCTGATTTACGAATAAATTCTTTACAAATCCTACCATGTGGATTCATGGATTTTTTTTTCACATTCTGTCTCTCACAGTTGAAGTGTACCTCTGGTGCAAATTACTGACCTCTGTCATCATTTTAGGTGGGGGAACTTGCACAATCGGTGGCTGACTAAATACTTTTTTGCCCCACTGTATAATAACTCAGGGATATTCCAAATGAACGAAAACATTCAGGAAAGGCCTGTGATATAACATCTTGCACTTACTTATTTGAAGAACTATGAGGTGAGTTATAAGCCACAGATAACTAAAATGCGAGACTCATTACCTGCAAATGATACAAAATCAACAGCTTTATTGTAATGTCATAGATTAGCTTGAGCTTTGCATGTTATTTTCCCTAATAGGTGATTGAGATGCACCTGAACTAATGCTTAATGTTCTTAAATGTAGTCCCTGCGGTAATCTAATTTTCTATATCACTTTAATATCTGGAGGTTGTAAGCTTCAGTGTATTTTTTCCTGTCAGGAAGAATACTTCGCAGTAAACAAATGTCACTCTCACCAACAAGAGCCCAGTCCTCTCAGACTGTGGGAGGACCCTTAAACGCGTGAAGGGTTTTCCTAACACTGACATAAATAATCTATTTCCACACAACAAGTGCTGTAGTAAACTACCTTACACTCCTCAGTAAAGAGCCCTGCAAAACCACTGGATGACACTTTAGGATTGTCAGAGTAGTTTCCTACTTCTGATGCTACATCCACGTCACGTGGTAAAGATTGTTGCTACGAGCTCTCGACTTACAACAGTCACTCAGAGATGAATACCAGCGGAACAGGTGCTGTTTTATTTAATGAGTCACTTTAAATAATCGCAGGTAGTTTTTAACTTTCATCTTTTGTGCATCACTTTTGCAAATTTAGCCAGGTTTTGTGGTAAGTCACTGGAGAAATAGACTAGGCGCTTAGTTCCTACTTTACGTGCAAGCTTCAAATGATGGGCAGTCTAAGGTCTGATTTAGATTTCTGCGGGGAAACTTTGTTGAACCTTTGTTTGACCCTATGACATAACCTATACAAGCGGTTGAAATTGTTGTCAGCATGTATGCTTGTGCTAATTGCTATTATTATTATATTGCGTATTAATAACTGTGTGGTCGTGGTAAAGCGTTGGGGGAGTTGAATTAGTTTGTTGAGAATAGAATTTGCTAAAGTGTCATTTAAATGGTTTACCATAAAGTGCATGATCACATTTGTATCACTCGCTTATTGGATGTGTGAAAAGCTCATCAGGAGGAAAAAAAACACTCAAAAAGTCTTCAATGGTGGCTTCTCCGCAGCTTCAAAGAAGTTTGAATGTGCGAATACTTCCAAGCCACCACTCTTAACTGCCAAGTTGTGCCTCTGGTTATCCCTGTGAGATTTGAATGCAGCCCGAGATCAGTTTCAGTATATGGAGCGTGTGGAGAATCCATTTGAGCTGTCCGGGGAAGCCGGTTGTTCATCAGTGAGCAAGCCAGGGGTGAAACTGGCTTTATGGGAGACCTTCGGGGGAACAGGGTGGATGGATTTCAAAGAAGTGGATAAAGCAGCACACACATGTGTGAAACAGAATCGTATTTTACACATCGCTGCAAACAGAGCTTAATTTGTCTTCCTTACCCATAATCCCTTTGGTTAATTCACCATTCCATTTGATCCCAGTGGTCCTACATGTCACCTCAAGCTACATCAGGTTGCGAGTGAAGAAGAGTTTGTGTGAAAATTAAGTTCAGTGCTGGTGAAATGCTCACTTTTATATGTGTGTGACATATAACCTTATCCCTCCTGTGTAGCGGATGGCTTTACGGTTTGCATATCGCATACAAAGCGTGACAGAACAACGTCCTCTTCATCTATCCTGCCTCGTCTCCTCTCTCTAAATGAAATTCGTCCCTCTCCCCCTTTTTCTTTCACACCTCAGCACTCATTTTAATTAGCTGGCTCTCTGATCGCTCTTTTTTTCCTCCTCACTCTCTCTGATAATTCTCCCCGTTTCCTTTCCATTTCTCTGTCTCACTCGTTCATTCTCATTACAGTCATTTCTCAGAGTAATTAATGAGGTGATATCTGCTTTCGTGTCAGAAAGGTCAAGAGCTGTCTCTCGCTTGCTCTCTTGCTCTTTCTGTAGCACCAGAGCATATGAGTCATCCGGTGATCTATTTAGCTGCTGCTCCATCTTTCTGGTCTTCTTTCGCTGCACTCAAACAGAGAGGAAAAGAAAAACTGGACTTGTACGACCTCTGACATCGTAGCAAATTTCATGTCAGTGATTTCACACAGATGTAAGAAGTACAGAGAGAGGACCTCACAACTAGACTACAGATTGGTGAATGGTTTTGTAATCAGTCCTGGGTAGTGTGTTAATATTACACGACTCTATATAATTTATTAAACTCTGGTCTTAACATACAGGTGCCATTTACAGTAGTTTGAAAATCTAAAAGTAGCAAATAGTAGGATACAAAAAATACTTTTGATCTCCAGGTAGGTTATGTAGTGGCCAGTGCTCCAAAGCCCAGGAGCCTGACACTCACCCCAACATTAAATGGCCATGGAAGGATTACTGAACTGAACATGGACACAGACCCAGGCAAGGGTCAAGAAGACCTGGCTCAGATTTGTCTTTTCCAGTCAAAAGACAAGAGAGGAAGGGATGCAGAACAACCTAAGTAACACACATAAGAAAAACAAAGGAAAAAGCAATAAAATATCCTCAAAGTGATGTGATAAGATAAGATAAGAGCTGCAAAACAACCATGAAGAGGCTAAGTATGACAACAAAATGATAACAATGGAATAAAAAACAGTGATACACAAAAACAAAGCCACCACAGAGAGACTGGAAGTGGTAGGATCTTATAATTCTTCTCCAGGAAAAATACATCTGACAAAAACAAAATGTGGTTCCAGTTTGGAATAAACAAGAGAACTATGAGGTTAGCATGAGCAGTGTTGGTTGTACTAACAGTCTATGTCTGGGAAGTGCAGTGCAGGAACACCACAGTGATGAATTCACACCACAGATGGAGGCAAAACTGAACAAAAAAGCATTTTGATTTTAACACCTTCACTGTGTGCTTGTTAGTGATGGGAATGACATCCAAGGACTGATGAGACGTGTTGCTTTCTACAAGACATTCGGTTGCGCGGCTCCTTTATTACACAGGGACTCGGGTAATGGTATGAACACCAGCTACGCAAGTTGGTTAGATGAACCGGCCGTACCATGTGCTTTCTTTGCAAATACTCTGGCTTAAAATTCATTTTTTTGTTGAAATGGCTCCAAATGCTGCTGCTGTTTCATTCTGCACTCATGTCCTTTCCACTAACTGGCTGCTTCTCAGCAAAGACACTGATTGGAACAAATCAGTCTTCAAAGTAATGACATATTATGGGCAATTCTCTCAAAGCAGACCAAACTAAGACGTTATTGTTGAGGTTGAGGTTTATGTTTTTACCCTTCTTGGATTCTCAGAGTGTAAAAATCTGTTTTGTGGGATATTTTTCCCTTTTTGGTTTGGATTTGATTTATAAAGCAGTAGCAGGCCATGAATAAAACAGTTTACCTATACATATGCCATGGTGTGTTATTTATAATAGGTTATCTTATGAGAGAGTGAGCATTCCCAGTTGTAACTTTAAAACATCTTAACAAACCTATTATGGAACACACAGCATACAAGTTGTTTCTATTGTTTTGCTGCATTTGTGTTCAAATAAAAAGTGTGAGAAAAGTTCACAGAGACAAATCCTCAACTTCTGTTTCACCCTCATTATGTCTGTGTTGTGTTCTTCTGTGAATGCGTAGATGTTTGCGTGTGCATGCTTGTTTGTACTGTGATCTATTTAATGGTGATTCTCCCATGTCCTTCAAACCTGAAATCAAGGTTGCCATTAATGAGGATTTTCTCTCTCTCCCTGACCACCCTGCACTCTCGCACTAACACTCTAATTAACTACAAGCACTGCGGCTTGTTAATGATGACTGAGTATGTGTGCCTTTTCACTCATGTTCATGCACAATAACACTGCTGAGCAATAAATGAGACTAATAAAACCCTCTTCTTGTTTGGTGGTCATAGTCATGTTTGGTTATAAAGTTTGTTTTTTTTCTGATCACCATGACTGATCACTAGGGCTGCTCGATTATGGCAAAAATGATAATCACGATTATTTTCACTGAAATTGAGATCACGATTATTTGACGATATTTATTTAACCCTTTAAGACCTACTATAGAACCAAGTCCACCAGAGCTTATATTATTTTTTTTACATGCTGTAGTGCCATTTGTGGGAGCATTTCAAGTTGCTATACATCAATACAACTGTTATAGCCCATATTTTAATAATATGTATGCATTAAGTCCATAGTAATTACATAAAATTCAAAAAAGTGCAATAAACTACAAAAAAAATTGAAAATCGCTTTTGTTTTGTTTACATATATTTCTACTTGGAGAAATTTAAGAGGTTTATCCCTCAAAACTTTAAATACAATAAAGTTGCAAAAAATAGTTTACAACAACAGGAAATTTATTTTGAGTGTCTTCATAGTTTTATTTTGGAGATACAGCAATTTTTATATACTGCAGGAAAAACAAAAAACAATCCTATGATGCAAATTTGCAAAGAAAACAGCATGTGCATCATTTCACTGTGGGAAGTGTTACGAACAGCTGATGGATCGGCAAAGCGTGTTTCTGGAATATTATGTTTTTGTTCCTGCAAGCGCTTTTTATGCAGTTTTTGCAAAGCTATATGTGGAACGAAACCGTGACCGAGGACAAGCTGATGGCATCAGATGTAAGTACAACTCCTCCGGTTTCATATGCAAAACAAATTATTGCGCTAGCTTACACGGTTCAGGTTCTACAGGGATTTAAAAATAGTTACACAAAACGGAGCGTGCTGCTCTGACCGGCTTTAAAGGGTTAACAATGACTTTAAAAAAATAATATAAAATAGTGTGCAACACCACTGAAGTTTTTTTTACCTCTCTTTTCAACCAACGGCAGTCACTCTCCTCTCCAAATAACTTCTGCTTAGCTTTCCGAGCTTCCCTCGGGTCCTCTTAATCAGCGGTCTCCACCCTTTTTTGCGCCACGGACGGTTTATGCCCGACAATATTTTCACGGACCGGCCTTTAAGGTGTCGCGGATAAATGAGGGAGGGGCTAATAATCGGCTCAGTCATTTTTAATGATCGTTGAAAGCCCAGATCGTAATCGTGATTAAAATTCGATTAATTGAGCAGCCCTACTGATCACTTTATTCTTTAACGTGCACAAAAAATCCACCACAGATGATTTTTAGAGGCCCAGCCACCTGTCTCCGTACTGCACTCATCATCATATCTACACTTGACTTTTAATATACATCTTTGCATTCAGTTATTTGAGTTGATATCAAAGGATGTGCAGTTGGTGATAGATAATGTATTATTACAGAGAAGCTTGAGGAAGTACATCCTTCTCCTTTTAAAAAGACTTTTGAATGGGGAAGCATGTTTTATCTCAGTTTCTTTGTCACGTTCCATTTGTTTTTAACATTTTACTTTTGCCATAAGTTTTTCCTTCTTTCCTACTAAATATCAAACAGATCCAAATGGCCTCCAGATGGCAGTAACAAGTGTATGTGACTGCAAACCAGGAGTTTGGGGCCAATTGATGGGACCAGTTCACTTAGTTATATGCATCTCATTTCAAATGTCATTAACATCTCTTTTTCTCTCTCTTGGTCTGTCTTGTTTCCATTTATTTTAGGTGTTGTTTCCAGGTACGGGGGGTAACCATGGAAAGGCTGGTACTGTGTGTAATGCTGGCCGTCGCTATGGCTGTGCGGGCACAGATATGCCCAAAACGCTGCGTATGTCAAATACTGTCACCCAACCTGGCAACCCTCTGTGCCAAGAAAGGTCTACTATTTGTCCCACCCAACATTGACAGACATACAGTGGAGCTACGACTGGCTGACAATTTTGTCACAAGGTGATCGTCACATCAATAATAACGATACTCATGAGACTAAACCATTTACATTAAAACCCTTCGATAGCTGTTGTTGAAACTCTATTGGTAGAACGTCTGCATTACTGCAGTACATGATGTTATATGAGTTGCCACTCTCGCTAGACTGTATTTTATAAGTGTAATGTGGGTCACTAGTATGGCAGTTACCTCATTTTAACGATATTTTATTTTTGTCTCATCTTTGCCCAAAGTGTGAAAAGAAAAGATTTTGCAAACATGACACGTTTAGTGGACCTGACATTATCCAGAAACACCATCTCCTACATCACACCTCATGCCTTTGCTGATCTGGAAAACCTCAGAGCCCTGCACCTCAACAGGTATGAACTAAAAATAATGTCTTACAATATGAAATCTTATTTATACGTTTTCTCTGAAGTTTTATTTCTCTTCAATTTCCCACAGCAACCGACTGACGAGGATAGGCAATGATACATTCAGTGGGATGTCCAAGCTTCATCACCTGATTCTGAACAACAACCAACTGGTCATGATTCACCAGGGAGCATTCAATGACCTGCTGGCACTAGAAGAATTGGATCTTAGTTACAATAACCTCGACACTATTCCATGGGAGGCCATCCAGGTTAGAACCTCTTTAACATGCAACACTACTTTGAAGCTTGTTTGGCTGGAGGGCATTGGAAAAAAAAGCATCCCGAGGCAAAGTCCTTAAAAAATGTGGGTGCATTTATTTTAGACTTAAATGAGCTTTGGGACTAAGCAGAGGTCATTATGTTGACAGTTCAATAACTGTATATGCAGTTTCACTGATAGCCAAGATGTGTTAGATCTGGGGTCGGCAACCTGTGGCTCCGGAGTCACATGCGGCTCTTTAGTCCTTATAGTGCGGCTCCGCGTGGTTTGGGAAAATAAAATAGAAGTATTTAGCTGAAGCATATTTTATTTATGTTAGTTCTTTTTTAACTTGTAGTTCTAAATTGGAAGATTATTGTGATATTGAAATATAAAAATAAAATTATATTCTATTATTTTTTCATCGCTCAAAATAAGCGTCACACTCGCGGAAGCCGGTATACCCGCCGATACACCGTGCATTTATTGAGACTTTCAACCCCAGGTAGGCCAATTATGGATCTTCGGATCCACATTATGTCAGCAGCTGTTCTCCACCGTGAACAATGTTAAAGACAAACACCGCTCACCCCTCACAGATGACAGCTTACAGTCCTGCGTAAAGATGAAAGTGACTTCATACAGCCCCGATTTGCAGACGCTGTGCGCAGAGGTTCAGGACCAGAAATTCCATTGTAAACACATCACAGCAGACCCGACAATGTTTGCATGAACATGCTTTTCAGCATCTCTTTATTGACCACTTTTCACACACGGTTGCTGTACGCATACAGCCGGCTGTAGCTTTGCAGCTCACAGCCTGACACACACCAACACAACAGCATAGATAGCACAGACGTAAAGGCGGCAAGGCGTGATTGCGTTCGCCTCCCCTGCAGCGGCGCTGCAGACCACGTCCTGCCACACACCAGGTAAAATACATACTAGGCAGAATTTTGCAAATATCTATTTTTCATTTTTTAGCAGCATAGTGCTTTTTTTCAAATTATTTTTTAAAAGTCAGGTCAAGGCTCCAAAAGCCCAAAGGCGATATAAGGGCGGCGGATCATTTTAGTTCAGCTGGGTGTCTTTCCTTTTGTTTTATTTCTTTAAGAGTTCAAAATGTGTTAATTACATAAATAAAATGTAACTTTCTCTGTAGCACTTCATGGATTTCATAAGCAACACATACATGAAGGTAAAAAACAATATATACAGTGTTATCTTCATTTTTCAATTCAATTCAATTCAATAAAACTTTATTGATCCTGAAGGTTGACCCCGAAGGATATTGGGTGCATTGGGTACATTTTAGATGTCAAAAAGTATTTGCGGCTCCCAGTGTTTTCTTTTGCGTGGAAATCGGGTCCAAATGACTCTTTGGGTGTTAAAGGTTGCTGACCCCTGTGTTAGTAGGTAATGTCAGTACTGTAATGCTTGGTAACTAAGTATAGTCAACTTTAAAACTTTAAAAGAGGTTTTTTTCACCACACATTTTGTTTTCTTGCTCTGTTCCCCTTATCATTATCGAATGTGTGAAAAATTAACCACATTGAAAGAAACAATAATAAATGTCTCTTTTATTCTGTTATTTATCCAGCGAATGACAAGCCTCCACACGCTGAGTTTAGACCACAACATGTTGGAATACATTCCAGAGGGAACCTTTTCCCTTTTACAGAAACTAAACCGGCTGGATGTCACCTCTAATAAACTCCAAAAGCTACCACCTGACCCACTTTTTCAACGAGCACAGGTATTCTTAGAATTTTCTTTCCCACCACATTCAATCAAAAACATTAAACACAGCCTACCACACAATACCACCGTATTTAGGCAATTAAGTCCTTGGGGAATTCACGCAAAATAAAATAAAAACAGGTTGTGAATCAGCAGGCTAAAGCTGTTTATCTATTTTTCAGTGCAATTATTAAATCAATTTATTTTACTGTAATGTAAAAAAGCTGCAAATCAAATGCAATCAAAGTAGGTGTGACCACCTCTAAAAACTGTTAGTATGTGCATTTTGCTGGGCTCGAGCACACTGAATATCTCAGCAAAAGATCAGACCATGCAATGCTCAGACAAACTGCAAAAATCCAGCAGCTGCATCTCAGACTCTGCAGCCCTTATTTAGCATGTTAAATGTTAAAATTGCAGTAGTACAAATACAAGGAAAGTGAAAAGTATGGTTTGTTTGGAAGATTTGAAAGAAGGAAACCTTTCTTATCTAAAAAGAAGAGTCCAGAGTAGAAGTATTGATGGCCATAAAGCACAGTGCCACATTTGGTGATCACCAGTCACAGCCTATCTGCACAGACACCCCATACCAACTGTCATGCATAGAATCGAGAGCCCATTATTTGGACTTGTTTTGCAGCCTCAGGTCCTGGGCACCTTGCAATCATTGAGTTGACCATGCTCCTTTGTATACCAAAGTATTCTAGAGTCAAATGTAAGGACAAGTCTCCAGCTCTCTTAATTCTCATTATTAAGTAGTTTATGTTTATGATGGAGCAAGGAACCACACATTCAACTGACCAAACTCGACCGAACGTAGTGGAATTGTCTATAAAAATGTTGCTGTTCTAATTATTACATTTTTTTAATGCACTCCCAGGTTCTAGCAACGTCAGGGATGCACCTCTCTTCTTTTGCACTGTCATTCGGTGGCAACCCTCTCCACTGCAACTGTGAGTTACTTTGGCTGCGAAGGCTGAGCAGGGAGGATGACCTGGAGACGTGTGCCACACCCCAGCACCTGTCTGGCCGATACTTTTGGTCCATCCCTGAAGAGGAGTTTCTCTGCGAGCCTCCACTCATCACCAGATACTCTCACGAGATGAGGGTCCTTGAAGGCCAGAGAGTTGCTCTCAGGTATCAGTTCTTGCTAGAATTGCATCTAAACATAATATGGTGGTTATGAAATCAATAATAATCAGGGAGTAAAGTTTTTATTATGTGGTGCAGTTTTGCCATCATCCTGTAACCACCTGACTTGCACAAACATGCAAGAATATGAAAAGCCTCACTGCTTACTGACACATAAAACATCAGCGACAGACACAAATATTACCAAAGACTTTACAGGACAAAACTAAATCAAGACAACAACAGCTTTTCTATTCAATTCGATTCAGTTATATTTATATAATATAGCGCCAAATCACAACAACAGTCGCTTCAAGGCGCTTTATATTGTACAGTAGATCGTACAATAATAGATTCAGAGAAAACCCAGCAATCATATGGGAAGGAAATACTCTCTACTAACAATCTTGTGCAATACAAATTTATTTCATGAAATTGAAAAAGTGGAGAAAGTGTATGGTTAGGTAATTAGGTGTTGACAACACATTTTTATACCCAGCACTTACTTTATCATAGTAATATTGTTACTCAAAAGAGTGACCATTATTTGTTGCTTTTAAAAAATGGGGGAATTATTTTACACACTTTTCACCACTCAAGTTTTCCTCTGCAACATCTGAGGTGCGCTGTCACATAATTACCAATTAACTTTAAAAACCTTTGGTAGAAAATGTCAACAAATGAACACAAATCTTTAGTAATTAAATTTGAAGAAATGCACACACAGTGCAATTTGCATATCTTTACCCTTTAAAAAGTCTGGGGTTAGGGTTGAAACAGCTTAAATGTATGTGTTTGTGTCACTTTCATTTCTCGCTTTTTCACTTCAAATGAACTTCACATCCCAGGAGCCCTTTTTAGTTCATTTCTAACATTAACAACCATGTGTGGAGAATGTGTAGTGTGACTCCAGCTAAAAATGTGATTTTTGTTAGCTCTTATTCTATAACTTTTGAAGCACTTCACAGTAATTGTAATTATCTGCAGAAAAGGGGAAAGCTAAATTACCCTGACAAACATGCTCCTCACTTTGATTGTTTCTAATTTGAATCCTTCAAATTGAGTCTGCTTTGTTGCGAAACCATTTTTTGTTTGATGAAATAGAATATTATGAACATTGTTTTTTTCTGACTCTTCTTTTTTGGTTTATAGCATGTGAGACATGAATTAAGCTATAGAATTTGACTGGTTGATACCATTTCTGGCTGTTTATTTGGATCTCTGTCTCAAAAGAGCTATGAACTATGACACAAAAAAAATTAATAACTACTTTTTTAGTATCTTAACTTACTAATTTTACACCAAGACAAGGAATTTTTAAATGTCAGCATTGAGTTATAATAATTTTATTGACCCAGAAACCTTTTAATATAGAAGTAATACTACTACAACCTAATACTACTCCATTATTAGCTAACCAACTGTAGTACAAAGGCTATCATTTGTACTCTAATTCAAATGTGCTCTGTCAACATAGTAGATAAGTTTCAGCCTCTTACTTTTCACCCAAGTCTCAGAGGAAAAGTAGCAGGATTCCAGAAACCATTAAGCATTAAGATTTGCTTCTACTGTACTGTTGTCCCTGTGCTGTCTTGTTTCAAGTTTCAATTCACTGGTTTTCTGTCTTTTAAGGTGTAAGGCAAGAGGTGACCCAGAGCCAGCCATTCACTGGATCTCTCCTGAGGGTAAACTGGTCTCTAATTCCTCCAGAACACTTGTCTACGCTAACGGGACTCTGGACATTGTCATCAGTAAGGTGCAAGACACTGGCTCGTTCACCTGTATCTCCTCCAACCCCGCCGGCGAGGCTCACCAAACAGTGGATTTGGTTATTATCAAACTCCCGCACATTTCCAACAACACAAACAACATCCAGGAGTCTGACACGCGATCGTCGGACATTTCCACGTCAACCCGAGGCGGCGCCAACGGGAGCAACGTGACTGGTGATGTGAAGAGTGGTGTGGATAAGAGGGTGGTGACAGCTGAGGCCACGTCATCAACTGCACTGATCAAGTTCAACTTCCAGAGGAATATACCAGGAATTCGGATGTTCCAGATACAGTATAACGGAAGCCAGGATGACTCACTGGTTTACAGGTAATCTTGACAGCATCACTGCATAACATTCATTACACAGAGTGAGAAATTGAATATGATGTGGCCTACTGAGAGAATGAGCCAAGCTTGAGCAGCATAGATCAAATTACATCAGAATAGATCTAACTTTAATAATCCTCTTGGAAAATGTTTTCACTCGAAATACAAGTGGAACAGCTGGAGAGAAGTGAGAATGTAAGGCATCTGGGCACTGGCATACCTACAAGGCTGATATATTGGCACTGCAAGGTGACTATAAGGAAGTTATTAGGCCACTCCAAGTGGGCTACTGGGGCACTACGAAGAAAGAATGCTGGCCGTGAAAGGGATACATGTGGGAGTTGTAAGGTCACTATGAAGTCTCTGCATGAGCTTGAAGGTAAGTGAGATTTATGCACATGGGCAAACCGAGGCCATGACCATGGAAATTCTAGGTTAAAATACCCTAAAAAACAAACAAAAAATGTGTATTTGCCAATTCTGTTTGATCATGAAAATGATTATGTATTCACTGGGATTTTTTTTTTCAACCTACACACTTCCTTGTCTGAAATTTGCATAATTAATCCTAAAGTGGAAGACAATAAGCTTGTTTTTTATCAGAGCATATGCACAGATAATCCGTCTTTATTTACTCCCTTACAGGACAGACAAAAAGTTCATATCGGGGCAAGTTAGACTAACAAGGATATGAGACGAGGATGGAAAGCAAAGAAACATGAGAGTGTTTGACAATCTCGCAAACTAACACAAAACAGTCCAGCCTGCTGACTCAAACAGGATGGCCTTGACGGCGAGGGCTCTGCTGGCCTTTCTTGACTTTTGTTGTTTGCACAGGATTACACAGATTAGATCAGTCTCACAGGGAATGATTGTTATTTGAGCCAAATATTTACTCCAGTAAATTAGGGGGGGGAGGGAATTAGCAAACACCTCAAGCTTCCATAGGGAAATCTCTTTCCTATCGCTACTAATCCCCACACGTACATCAATATGCATAATGGTCAACGGGAACACCGGGAATGACCAATTGGGTCATCATGACCGTGACCTTGGTTTCCAGGAAAGTCTTCTTTCTTCATAATTCTTTGTCGCTAAACCCCGTTTAGAAAGTGTAACATACAGAGACGGGACAAGTAGGGTTTATAGCTGTCCGTCTTTTTAAGATAACATTACAGCTGTTCTGTTGCTCTCGCTTAGATTCACAGCACAGAGTCTGTGCATTTAGACTTTCACCTTGAGACTTCAAAATACTACATTAAGTACTACAAACAAGCAGCTTTCTGTGGGGCCACAGAGGGGGAGTTATTAGACAGCCTATCACGACCCACGCTGATCATTCCTCTCTTCGTTAGATCGCTTATTCTTTCGTCCTGTCCTTTCATATTCCCCACTTCCCCTTACTCTCCCTTTTTTCAGTAGGAAGTTTTGGGTGTGTCTGTGTTATTTTGCAGTTCCCTTGTCTTTAGGTAACGGATTGATTTCCATTCAACACCTCTGCTTGCACAAAGCAGCAGCCAATTGATTCTGCTTTTTCATTACCTGCACATCAAAGACAGAGAGGAGGGACAGAGTGGTAAAAAGAGAATAGTAAAAGAGGGAGAAAAGAGAAGGATGAATGGAACACGAAGGGAGATGGCAGGAAAAAAATTGTGAATGTAGGCAGGAAAGAGAATGATAGACACAGGTAACATGGCCCCACTGTCACTGTCAGGTGGGGCTCTTACTTTTCAGGTTCAATGCCACAATAGACATTTCTGTGCTTTACTCCCCAGTGAGTCGAATGCAGTGAGTGACGGTTTAAATCTTCACAAGTGTACCCTTTCATTTATGTTAACCATATGACCCTGCTAGTTGCTGCAAAACTGAAAAGTAAGAGTTATAATACTTGATTCTGTATCGATTTGTGCAGGGAAACCTAAACCCACTACTTCTTCCTGAGGGAG
This sequence comes from Mchenga conophoros, assembly GCF_057382185.1. Classification (NCBI taxonomy): domain Eukaryota; kingdom Metazoa; phylum Chordata; class Actinopteri; order Cichliformes; family Cichlidae; genus Mchenga; species Mchenga conophoros. The sequence goes on along the minus strand of NC_140544.1, from coordinate 14,251,308 downwards.
ATTGGGGTCAGCTGCAGAACAGAACCCCTGGAGCTCACAGGGATTTGGTGCCTTGCTCAAGGACACTTGAGAGACCGGCAGATGTTCACTGATACAGTACTGCTGTTTTAACACCAGTCCTGCTGCTTAAGGATTGTATTTCTATTGCGGAGTCCGGTCTAGTCCATAGTAAACCTCTCTTCAGAGAAGCAATCTCACTGGCATTCTAGTTTTTATTAACATGAGTAATTTCTTTGTCTTTAATGTTAGAGAGACAGCCCAGCAAACTGCATGGCTTTAAGAGAGAAAAAATAAAGATGAATAGTAGAGCAGGGCGATATGGCCAAAAATATTTATCACGATATATATTTGAAAATTTGCGATAACGATATAACCGACGATATAATTGATGCGAGACAAAATACAACTCCACAACATTACTAGCGCAAAAAGACAACCTTCCATTTATTTTCACTTAAACAAGAAGCTGGTTTTTATGTACATTAAAGCTTTATAAAAATGTAACAGTGCAAATGCAAATTCCTTGCTGAAAGTTTAACCAAAAGGCATTTCCAGTAGAAATGGGCTGACATATCCTGAGCATAACCATGTATAATATCCACTGAAGTTAAAAAGAGGTGCTTTGCAACATTAAACTGCAGTGTGCAGTACGCATTTTTCGGACCATAAGGTGCACGGGATTATAAAGCACATTAAGCGAAACAAAGCAGTCAGATAAATCAAACTTTATTAAACTCATTCTTCTTGCTTCCTCCACTTCTGTACCATTGATTCATTAATGTTGAATTCTCTGGCAGCTGCTCTATTCCCATGTTGTTGCAGTATATTAATGACTAACCTCGTATTGTGGATGGATTATCTCAGTTGTTCTCCTGACTGAAGTTTGGTCCGTTTACAGCATCCTGCCATGCGATTGCATTTGTCTCTAACCATGAAGAACCTTCACGTTAACTTTTATAAGTGGAAAAGTGTTAGTGTTCGTCCTCCAGCTTCACTGTTTATGTTATGCTAACATAGCTGTGTCGCTAGCGATCACGTAGCACATCATTATATACCAGCTAGCCCAACTTCAGTAACCCTACAAACGTCACTGCTGTTTAGTTTCCTGTCTTCATTTATGTTGGAAGTGATAGCAGAGCTGTACGTTTGATTTTTTTCAGAAATCTCTCAGTCAGAACATGCAATATCATGCTTAGGTAACTAGCGAAACTAGCGAGCTAACTTCCGCTAGCTTCCTGCTAACTTCTAACGCCGTTAAATGTAATAACTTTTGTTTTCATGGATGCCTGGAAGTTAAACTTTATAGTTACACCTGGTAAAGCAGCAATGCTGATCGTTTTATTAAAGATGAAAGAATTTAGACAATTTTTAACTCTAAGTGATGCTGCAGTGTTGTTTGACCTGAAGCATACGGAGTTTATAGGACCCAGATTACTCCCAGATTTAAGAGCATCTTAGTCCGACAAATATGACAATAACAACGGCTGCTTGCATGTTCTGCAAAAAAATGTGCTTTGTTGTGTATCTGACGGACAAACACCAAACCAGTTCCACATCACTGAAGTTGCACCATTTTTACAAACCAATTCTGGTTCATCTGTTTCACTCAACAATCGGCCATGTGCGTATGAAAACAAAGGCACTGCGCATGCGCGTTTTACTCCCATTCTATCGCGATATTTCATTTTCCTATCGTTGCCTAACATTATACCGGTATTACCGTGAACGGTATAATATGGCCCAGCCCTAATGAATAGCCACACGTTTGTCTGATTATAGACAGTATGTCTCTTTTTTTTCATATGGGGACGTAGATTAGAATCTGGAACATGCATCTCTCAAACTGTCGTCTTCCAGCTTGGCCTGACAGTGCTTAAATGATGGAATTCTGAGACTTGACTACCACTAGACAGTATATTCAGGGTACTTGCTATGAATGTCATGGAGTATGATGTTTTCAGAAAGCATGCTCTGGAAAGAAAATAAATGAAAGTCAGTAGAAGTAAACAGAATACATGTGTGTGAATGAGACAGGTGGAAAGATGCTGGAAAGAGTAGAGGTAGTCAAGGTAGCTGAGTTTAAATACCTAGAGACAACCATCCAAAGCAACGGACGGTGCACAAGAGAGATAGCATGGAGTGGGTGAAGATGAGTGAAAGGAACAGTTTATAATGTATCATTTGGAGACAAAGTTACAGAGGTAAAGCTGAGAATCGTTTAGACATATGTGGAGGAGGGATGGTAAATATATAGGACCAAGGATGGTGAACATGCAGCTTACAGGCAGGAGGAAAAGAGAAGAGGGTTGGTGTGAAGAATGTTGATTCTGGGAATAGGGTGAGATGGAGGGAGGTAATCCACTGTGGTGACCTCTAAAGGGAATAATGAAGAAAAGGAAGTGCACCATGATTAGTTTTATTTAGGGTGGGTAGCATTATGGTGAGTGGTTAGCAGTGTTTCTAAAGTTGTGTCCTGCTGGGGATTTGTGTGTAGGCCCCTTCTGTGCTTGTGTTCAAACACATGCATGTTAGCTTATTTGTTTAAGGATATTTTCTATAAAACATATTCACCTACATTATTGTCTAAATGTTGTCCTCAAGGTATCTCTTCACAGGAAGGTACATCACTTTGTTGGAGATGAGTAAGAAAATAATCTGGATTTATTCCATAGCCATTTTAGTTACATTGAATATTGGGAATCCCAAAAATGGCAGTTGGACTGCAACAAAATATAATTTGACATTATATGTCAATCTAAAAAACATTTGATTAATGACCTATTGTCCTGATTAATGGACAAAGAACTGCAAAGAATTAACTGCAAAGAAAAAATACATATCAGTTTCCTTTAACTCAAAGAAATCTTGCAAATCTTTGCATATTAAAATATTAAACAAGATAACATTTTGGTTTGTCTTTAAAATATGACTAAATTATCGGTCGAAGATCTGACAATTCTTGTTCTACAGAACATTTGAAGTCTCGAGTTGTGATTATTAATCACTTCTCAGTCCATTTGGACCAGTGTCCAATGAAATAAAGCGGATCAAATTCTGATCCTTTCTGTACTATTTTATCTGCCTGAGCTGCTTTCCACAATTAAAGGCCTGCTCTATTTCGCGGGGTATAGATTGCTGTTAAATTGGATTCTTCACATATAACTTACATTCAGGCAGAAGTATCTTGGATGTTTTTTTGCTGGCGCTCACTGTCACTTTTACTAAGTAACATGATAAATGGTGCCAACAACAAGCAAGGTCAGCTTTGCTAATTAATGTTAATTATTGTTTAGGTGGTGACAGAAGCGTCACTGTGAACTCATGCTGCAGAATTTCTAGTCTAGTACTCATCAAAATTTTGATTAAGTAGTTAGCGGCAAGTTAAGGTGTGTCATGTTAATTAGGTATTTACAGTGTGTCTGATATTTAATCAGCATGTATGTAAATAGAATCACATCATACCCGATACTGGCAAATATCTTATATCACAGAATTAAGATTAAAGCATAAACCAAGATATTCCTACTGGCTATGACCCCAGTTTGTAGTGATTTTTTCCAAAGCTTTATCAATGCCAAATTGTCCTCCATAAACTTCATTGTTCATCAACCACAGTGACCAAAAATAAATTTGGTACATTTTTTCAGGGAACTTTTAAGAGAGCTGTTTTGTCTGAAAGCAAAATGAATCAACCTTATTTTACAAGGTACTCAAGGTCTTAATTGAGCGTACCAAGAGCGCCACACCATTTAATTCAAGCCACTTTATAATGCAGAACCAACTGTGGATTCAGTAAAAAATATTTGTAGTTAAATTGTTTAGCAGCTGTTAAGTTTCATCATCATCTCTTGTCATGGTCTCTATAACTCTAAACTTGGATTTGTATAAATAACTGCCAGAGGAACTAAATTGAGTCAACAACACAGCTCATTTCCAAATTTCAGCCTGATATTTCAGGGTCATATCAAGTAAAGAGTGGTATTGAGTAAATAATGTGATGACCTTTTACTCATGACTAGAGCAGAAGCAGCACATGTAGTCCCTGGCCTTAACACCTCACTGGTTTCATCGTGGAGGTCAGAGCCACGTCGATGATGATGCTGAAGCTCACAGTGAGCGTCGATACAGGCAACTGCAAAATGGCCACAAAGTGTAACACATTCTTATCACAGTGAAGAACCAATTTCTGTATTTAATTAAAGGTTTGGATGAATACAATCTATTACTGGATCAGAGAAAAAAATCAATTTGCAAATTATAAGATGAATAGGTGTCTTGTTTAGTCAATGAGCAGCATTTTATAATGGTGATGGTAAAAGGCCTCTTAAAGACGTGTGCGCTGAACATAGAAAGAAATGTTGATGAATGCTGTTTTCCAGTGAAGTGGAGCAATAGCAAAAATAAAGATAATGAATTTTGCATTAAAGGTCTTCCCGATTTTAAAACGTTAGACTCGATCACAGCAGTCTTGTGTAAAACCTAACTGAACCTGATGTGCATACATGATGTTTGAAACTTTATGAAAAAAAAACATTTTCAAAGAAATCCAGAGACACTTGAACATAGTCACATCCATTAATTAAAAAACAGTTTAGAACAACAACTTAGATCGTTTGAAACGACGTGCACAGTGCTCCATTAATATCCACTCAGATAACAACTATGTGTGAGTATATCCAGTTAAGTCTTGGTTCCTCAGAGCAGAAAAAACAGAAATTTACTTGTCTATAGAGAGGGAGAGAGAGACAGAGAAAATTGACATCATAGCTAAGAGCGAAACCAAACTGACTTGAAAATGACTAAATAAAAGAACTTGTGCTGTACTGTATACACCCATAAACTCAAGCCCTGGAGTAGCAATTTATTTAAAGCTACAACAGGTCCAGTGACATAAAGACTTCAAAATATCTGCCAAATCTGAGGCTATGGCGTATCAAAAGACATTAACTCAGCGTTGACACTCTCTAAGTAATATAGAAATGCACACAACCTCTATTGTGAACTGTGCTGCCATTTGTTCTTTGATATTTTTTTTCAGCTGTTGTTTTCCAGTCCAGCAGATCCATCGAGCTACAGGGGCTGGTTGCCATTTGCCAGAAAAACTACACATCAAGCAAGTTGTGTGGCAAGCTTTTTTATGAGACCACACAACAGGGGGCGGGGGATGAATCCAAGCTTACATTCACTCCCTCTGTTTCTCTCTCTCCTCTTTCTGTAACAGGAAGTACAGTAGTTTACCCTTGCCAGTGGTCCCTGTGGCCCAAGTATACAGTAACACCTAGCTCAACTGCGCTTAAGACATGAAAAAGCATCCGCCTTTATCCTGCCGTAATGTTCCAGTTCTGATTTTATAGTGCCATAAACATATAGCAGGACTAACATAACACTTTTATTGCTGTAAGTAGTCTATTGGGTTTTAAGCTAACATAAGAAGTACAAGGAAAGTACCACAGCAGTGAGGATGAGTCTAAAGGAAAGAAGTCATGATAAAAGTGAAACAAGGGGTAGACAAAGGGAACATAATGATTTATATGCCTTGGTGCAGCAGAGAAAGGCTGAAAATGTGGAACAGTTGAGAAAAGAGAAGGAGGGAGAAAAGGATGATAAAAAGAGGGTAAAATGATAAAATAAACATGGAGGTATGTGGTAATAAAGGGGGTGTGAGAAGGGGAGGGAATGTGAGGGCAGCTGGAAGAATAACCACACTGAAGTTGTTCAGAAAAGGAATGATTTAGGAAAGGGAGAAAGAGGCTGAAAAAAGAAGGCAGCAGAGATGAAAAGCAAGAACGTAAATGGCAAAGATGGAGGATGGAAAGGAGGCATAAGGAAAGGAACAGAAAAAACATGAAAAAGCTAATGGGAGATCAAAACAACAGATTCAAGAAGTAACATTATGCAGGAAGGATATATAGAAGCAGCCAGCCACAGCATTAAGGAGATGCAGATGACTCAGCGAAGCTGGAAGAATGGAGCTGAGCTGGGCAGATGGAGGTCTACGGCTTGCAGCAGATAATGCTGAAACATCTTTTGAACATCTGGGACAGCTTTAGCTGCATGACACGTTGACATCTAGTCATAACTATAATGAGATTCAGCTAAGACTTTTTTACATTATTTATTTAATAATTGTTTAGTCTCACTGCAGGTTGTTTATCTTATATAAGTTACTAATTTTGTTTTCCTCACTCTACATATTTTAAATGAAGTCAGTGGTTTTGTATACTTTACTTATATAAATGAATTTATTCACTCTTGTGTTACCCGATCCTGCTCTACTGCCTCATTTGGTTTAGAAGTCGAGCAGTCTTAGGTTTCATTCACCATCATATTTCTGGTCAAAGGAGCTTGCAAAGAAACGTGAATGTTTTGCTTCCCACTGACGTCACACAAAGATTTACGGTGTGTTTTAGAGGCTATCTTTGGATGCTCTTTGGTAATTTGCGGTTGTTTCATCTGGGCTGTTTATACGTTAATTTCTTTGGAAATTATGATGATGAGAGAAATCATCCAAAATACAGTATTAAAGTGTAGCAGGTGACTGCGGCACAGGAGCTAGAGCAGGCCATTCTTCAGTCCGCATGTTCCTTCTCAAGTCCTTTGTTTTTGGCAAGCTTCCATCTCCAAATTACCCTGATCCATATGTGAGGCCATGTTATCACTCATGCACATTGCAGCACTGCATGAGTACAATTAGTGCTGTATGAAATGTGCATAAGTGGGTAAGTCTAGCTCATAGTGGAATGTGTTGTAAAAATGCCAAAACTATAATAAGCAAATGAAAAGCTGCACAGTTTATTAAGAGTTTTCTGTTAGTTTGACACTGTAGGCAGAACCTTTTCACATTTGAAATATTTTAATGTACTGTTACTATAAACATCTCGACTAGAGCAGTTTTTGAATTAGGAACTTTTGATCACAAATAAACTCAGTTTGGTCCGCTCTGTTACGTTACCCCTAAGAGTGTTTTTAATATTCATAAAACTAATTTTAGAACTAAACTTCCTTCACTCGTGAAATCTTTTATTGATTCTCACTGCAAGCAGTAATTCATTATGATTTCTCAAGACCCCTAAAATGTCGTCTTTGAACAGATTGAAATTTTTACAGCCAAGTGAGAACGAACACTGTAAGCTACGTTCATTTTTCACTAATTTAGTGTGTAAGGATGATTATCTGGAAAGCAATTTGAAGGGTTGGGATAATTATAGTTTTTAGATAATGCTGATACACTCTGACATTTAAATGAGGTGGCAGTGTGTTTTCTTGGGAACTGTGATATTATGACTGTAATTAAAGTAATTTCTTAACACTGTTTGTAGAAATGGTTTTCAAAGCTTTTGTTTTATTCCTTTGCTGCCGACAATCTGAATGCATACAGGGTTAAATGGGAAAGAAATGCACAAGTTGTTAGGAGTGCCCACCTGTCCTTGTCCCACCTATGACTACAAGCTGCGTAGGTGCTTGTTAACCATTAGTTCTGGTGTCAGGGGCACTATGCACGGTAACACAGAGATATAAAGCTCACTACTGCAATGTTTTCTGTCTGCCCGAGAGACTTGGACCTATTAGCATGGCATGGTGCCATCTGCTGTGTAAGCTACATTAGCTTTGAGGTTAGCAGTAATGGAGCAGATGTGGAGCTACCATTAATCTTCTTCACTTTGTGTATATAAACCTGTTATACGTAACTGGTTTGATTGTATTTGTGTTGTCAGATTGTTTGCTCAATTGTTTAGAAAATTAAGTTGAAGAAAGTTATTTTCAGTAGCCTGTGAAAGTAATGACTAATGTGAGTGATTGCTGTGCAATGCAAACCGTTTTTACTGCACAAAACCAAAAAAAGTATGTAATAAAATTAAGCTAAGGCATGTTTAAAAAGTGCTATGCAAAGAAAAGTTTTTTAAAACCTATAACTGCTTTTGCAGGCTATTTTTCTGAGCTTATCTGACAAAGTTTTCTATGTTTCGGGCTATTTAATCTAGACTAGCTTCCATTGCAGTAACATGGAAAGCTCTAGCCAGAAGCACTGCATACAATTTTCTGAAATAATTGGACAACCTACTCTTAGATATCTGTGACCCACATTTTGGTCCTTTCTCTGTTTGAGTAACACAGCTGTGCAGTTTTACTGTGGAAAGGAAAGAAGATAGTGGTTAAATACAGCAGGTCAAATAATGAAAAATTAAAATAGAATTCAGTTGTAGTGCGTCATATCACATGAACTCCATCAGTATTGTTAATGAGATGACCAGTTCTATTAATTTTCCCTCTTGGTGGTTGGGGTGTCATGGGTGGTCATTTATGTGCAAACACTGTTTTGTTGTCTCAAATGTACTTTTTTGCATGGTCACTCTCAAACTTAAAGTAATCACAAGTAAATAAAGTATGTAAGGAAGTAAATCACAAAATCCAGGCTTCAGGCCCAATGTTGTCCCCTCTTCTCACATCAAACTGACATCAGATCATCCATGCATGACCCCAAACAGTGCCTGTTTTGTTGTTGCCAGAGTTGCTCAGCTTGCATTCACTTGCAGACTTAAAAAAAACCCCTCAAACTCTGAAGTTGGAAAAAAAAAATAAAAAGGCAGGATTTTGCAGGTCAGAAACAGGGAGGTCTTAAAGGGACATTTCCACTGTGGCTCACTCATATAGTGCTATGGCTTTCACTTCATTTTTGTTTCAATGGCCAGCAATGCCACATACGCAAAACTAGAAAACTCTCTCTCTTCTCTGAAATGGAAAAGAAAATGATTTCCCTGCAGATATCTAAAACGACTAATGAGCTAGACAAAGCAGTGAAAATAATTGTGTGTTGTTCACCCACGGTGTCACATATGATCTAACTGGACCTTGCTGCTGGGGGCAAAGACTACAGCTGAGTTATTAGAAGTCCTCGGCCCATATTGCAAAACTCCAGCTTGACCTGAAGGTCCTGGTTTTGTGTGTTGCACCACTGCCATGCATGCCTTCAAACCTCCTGAAAGACTGCATATCTGTGGCCTTTAGGCTTTCTCCAATGTTTAATCAAGTGAAAATGTCTGAAACAGAACAATCTGGTATCAGAGTTCACTGTTCCATTCATGGATGGAAGCATTTGTCATGAGACAGAAAGCAGGAAGCAACAAATTGAGATGCTTGCTTTGACCTGGACCGGGGCGAGAGAAGTGAAACTCGATTAACATGCACTCTAATACAACGCAGAAGCCACAACCGTGCACATGCAGGCTTCTGTTTACAATCATATAGTCATTTCAGTGATGAAGTCCAGGAGTCCAGGTATGGTGACAAACGGCAGGAATAGTAGACTTGCAGTGGTAAAGAATATTACTGTAATGGAACTCACACACATAATTACATACATGTACAGACACATATAAGTACATAAATGGATACTCATAGAGAAACATCCAAGCTGACATTTTCTCTTGTGTAATGAAAGTGTAATGAAACCCTGAAACACACACACACTCACACAGAGGCGCCCTGGGCTGAGGGCTTGGCAGAGCAGAGTAGATAGATTAGTGTAATAGTCTCGGCCAAGGCAATCATCTGCCCACTGTAGGGCTTCAAAGACTGGCAGCAAGATCCAGCTCAGACACAAAGAAATTAACCACAATGAATGAGTCACTTTGGATGAGTTCACACTGCTAACAGCTCAAGAAGGAATGTAAGGGAAAAACAGAAAAAAGAAGAAAAAAAAACACATAAAAATGTGAAAAAAATGTACTTTTGTGTGCTGAGTAAAGCTCAAACAGATTTTCAACATCTTGATTGTTGATTGTATACATAAATTATAAATGGTGATAGCTTTGCTTGCACACTGAAAATGAAAAAGTTTTTCCTTATTTCATTGGCCAGAAAATGCTGATATTTTAATGAAGAAACATTCTGATTTAGTACCTGTAAAAAGGAGGGTTCGTGCAGCTAATGGTTTCTTGGAAAGATTCATGTATGGCAAAGAAGCAAACAAGCCCTCGAGCCCAGTGCATTATTCCTCCCTATTCTTTTCCCGGTTTGTTTTTGACAGTAGAAAATGCTTTTTTACTATTTAAAATCATATTTTTTCTGCCTCCATTGTAAAAGCGGAAAATGTACATTTCCATCTTTGGAGCAACAAAACACCAGACTGTTTAGGAAGAACAGCATTTCCCCTGCAATATTTTATTTTCCTATTTTAAGTTACTTTTCTAACAGACAAAGGTGGACAAAAACTGTTGATGATTATGATAAATATGCTTAAACTATATTTAAACAGCCTAGATTTTGTGATCCAAGAACTGGACTGAAAATGACTGGAGCAAAAACAATGTCCAAAGCAAAACTTTGAAAGACATCAGAAGGCCTGAAGAAATATTCCTCAAAACCATTATAATAAATAAATAATAATAAAAATAATAATACTACAAGGAAGTCTGACTATTTGAAAGCAAATAAATGGGGGCTAGAAACTTTTGAAAGATTCTATAGTATAAAACTAGAAACACAATTTCCTACTTTGCATTGAAAGTTGATGACTTTTAAACCCGCATAACCTTGAAAAGCAATATACACTACCAGTCAAAGGTTTGGACACACCTTCACATTTAATGGCTTTTCTTTATTTTCATGACATTTATTTTCATAACTCAAAACATATTTTAGATTCTTCAAAATACTCACCCTTTGCTTTGATTACTGCTTTGCACACTCTTGGCATTCTCTCGATGAGCTTTATGAGGTCGTCACCTGAAATGGTTTTCCAACAGTCTTGAAGGAGTTCCCAGAGATGCCGAGCACTTGTTGGCCCTTTTGCCTTCACTCTGCGGTCCATCTCATCCCAAACCGTCTTGACTGGGTTTAGGTCAGGTGACTGTGGAGGCCAGGATATCTGGCTCAGCAATCCAGTTTCGTCATAGCAGTTGCTGGTTTTTGCAACTTCACTTGGAAACTCATTCCAAATTTTAGCTATTTTCTGGACTGACTACCTTGAGTTCTTAAAGTAATGATGGACTGCCATTTCTCTTTACTTAACTGATTGGTTCTTGCCATAATATAATTCTAACAGCTGTCAGCTGTGTACCAACCTGACTTCTGCACAACACAACTGATGGTCCCAACCCCATTAAGAAGTCAAGAAATTCCACAAATGAACCCTGACAAAGCACACCTGTGAAATGGAAACCATTTCAGTTGACTACATCTTGAAGCGCACTGAGAGAAGGCCAAGGATTTGCAGTGCTGTCAAAAAGCAAAGGGTGGCTACTTTGAGGAGTCTAAAATATAAAATATAAGACAAGTTATTTATCAATTTTGTCTTTGCTACATAATTACATAATAATAATAATAATAGATTTTATTTGAGGGCGCCTTTCAAAAACCCAAGGTCACCTTACAAAAGAACAAAATTAATAAAAGCAATAGTCATAAAATACATAAAAATAAGTGATTAAATAAATAATTGCAAAGCAGAACTTGACAACAGATAAAATCAGCACTAAAGCGAATACGTTTGAACAGATGTGTTTTGAGCTGTGACTTAAATGCGGGAAGAGAGTCATATTTCTTATGGCTGGAGGAAGAGAGTGGCTGGAAGAGCAGAACGACTGAAGGCTCTGTTCCCCATAGTGGTAAGACGTGCGGACGGAACAGTAATAGTTTTAATAGTTTTGCAATTTTCATTAGTTTTTATTTTTATTTAGTTTTGACTTCAGATTTTCAATTTTATATCAGTTTTAATTAGTTTTTACCAATTGTTTGCTAGTTTAGTTTAGTTTTTATTTTTTGGAAAATCCTTAGTTTCAGTTTAGTTTTGATTAGTGTCAGTTATAGTTTTAGTTGTGTTTGCAATAATTAAGTGCAACAAAATCCCAGTTTCATCATATCAGTCATGCTCTTCTGCTTATCCTTGGGTATGTTGCTATTCCAGCTACCATACCCTGCACCCTGGACAGGTCGCCTGTCTGTCGCAGGGCTAACACGCAGAGACAGACAACTCACATTCCCACCTATGGGTTCTTTAAATAAATAAATAAATAAATAAATAAAGGCAGATGAACAACCATTGATACCAGGCAACTATAAAATGTATATCTTGGCCCCAATGAGACTATTAACTCTTGCAGCACCGGGTGTTCGTAATTTTGGTTCAAGTGAATTGATACATTTTTTTGAAGGCAATTGACTCACACAGTTATGTAGATGTGCCCGTCCTGTTGTCTCGGGATGCATCACGCTGCCTTGCCTGGGGTTAGCTTCTGTTTCTGGGGATGAGGGTTGAGTGTGCTCCCTTACCTTTTCAAGGTAAGCTAGGTTAGCCTTCTTGTGTGAGCTTTTCAAGTGCACTTTAAGGTTTGTGGGATTTTTTTTCCCCTTTAGAAATGTCCCTCATAATTTGTCTCTTTCCACTACAAGACACTTGCTTTATCCAAAACACAATCATATTCAAAGTAATCCCAAATTGGACTCTGGCGCTTTCTCCTGACTTTTCCTGACATGATTCTGCGCGTGGACGCAGCAACACAGACGACTCGACTAACGTACTGGCCACCTGCTGGCATAATGAGACAGCAAGAAAAAAATCTGGAAACTAAACTTCATTTTCACCCTTGACTATTGTATGACACACACACATCTACGAAAACTAAACACATTTTTGCTATAAATTCAGTTAATTTTAGTTAGTTTTGTGAACACTCATTACAGTTTTAGTTAGTTTTCCTCTTTTTATTTTTATTTCCGTTAACGAAAATGTTTTTTCACTTCTAGTTTTCGTTAACGATAATAACCTTGGTAAGATGAATAGCAGATGAGGATCGGGAAACAGTGGTGATATGGAGCAGGTCACACAAATAGGAAGGAGCAGATTTATGGACACACTTGTACGTGAGAAGTAAGAGTTTAAAATTTATCCTGGCTTCTATGGGCAACCAGTGAAGCTGCTGAAGAACTGGCGTATTATGAGCCCTTGACAGAGTACGAGTTGTGACCCGAGCTGCAGAATTTTGAAGAAGTTGGAGTTTATGAAGGGACCTTTTAGGGAGACCAAATAAGAGGTAATTGCAGTAATCAATGCGGGATGTAATACGACTATGGACACGGATGGCAGCAGCATGGGGAGTAAGGAAGGGATGGAGTCGGTTAATATTACCTAAGTGGAAGTATGTAATTAATGTGGGACTGGAATGAGAGAGTATTATCAAGTATGACACCCAAACTCTTAACCTGAGGGGAGGGTGGGAGAACTTTCAGTGTTAATGGAAAAACTGTGGGATTTGGATAAGATAGAGGCTGTACCAACAACTAAAACTTCTGTTTTATTACTGTTTAGTTTAAGAAAATTGGAGGAGAACCATGATTGTAGGTAGGTGAGAGGGATAAATTGGGTTTAGAAGAAATGTAGAGCTGGGTGTCATCATGTATCTTGCTTCATATATTTGATTTCTTCATTATGTATCTACAATTTAGGAAGTAGTAAAAATAAATAAAAGCCATTAAATGAGAGGGTTTGTCCAAATTTTTGACTTTTTAAAAGAAGAAATGCTGGTATGAGCTGTCAAAAGATAATCAATAAATGCCTATAGTTTAAGTTAAAATGCAGAGACCTACCAGGAGTTATGAAAACAAACGCTTTTTATAGAAAGATATTACTGCTTTAAACACAGCCACACATACATTCTTGCACACAAACGAAGCCCAAAGCAAGCACAGCAGTTAATAGAGAAATTAATCCCTGTCTGTGGATGCATGTGTATCCAAATGCAGCTGCTTGTGTTTGAGCTTGTAGGTACCAGTGACTTTCATTCCTGTCATTAACCTGCTATCTTCAGTATCCTTGTATGTGTCCCACCATAGAACTAATGGCATTTTCAGGATGTGTGTTTACGTGTAGTCAAGGTTCACCACTATTGTGATAAAACCATTAAGAGAAGCAAAGGGTAGAATTCTCATGGTCATCCACTGTTCAGATGATCCTATTAGTATTCATAGGGTTGTATGAATACCCTTCCTCACATGCACTCACATTCACTTAAAGCCTTGTGCTGTTATTCCATAGAGGGTATAGTCATGACCTGCCATTAAATGCATCCCCGAGCTCTTAATACTAACCATTAAACCTTAACAAGTCTTCTAACCTTCGCTTAACTCGAACTCAAAACCAGATGCTTTAACCTGGCCAAAGTAGCCCTCTGCTGCTCTCAGTGCACGCTCGACCACGGGCTTCTGAACTAGCTGCCCTCTTTGGATTTAATGAGGAATTTCATTAGCATTTTAATGACAAATTCCAGGACCGCTGACAAGACTTTATTTTAGAGAAACTGAAGGGCAAATATGCAAAACCTCCACTCAATGTGACAAGTGTCCAGTAAAGAGCAACAAATTGGACTCAAAATGTCCGAGTGTCCAAGAGAATATCCAAAATGATTCATTCTTTATTCATCCTTATTGTCAGAACTGACGAGGAAAGACTGAACGGTTTAAGTATACTTGTGCATCGTCGCAGGTCCATGCTGTCAAAGGTTGTCGGCTCAAACCTTCTGTGCCATAATAAGTCATTTAATTATCCTTTATTTGAGGATTCAGCATCCAAAGGAGCGGAGTGTGTTTACTCTGTGTCATTTCATTCACTTCACTTTTCGTCACTCTTGATTTTTTTTTCTGCATTCCTGTCTTCTTTTAAAAATGCACTGTACTGTTTTATTACTCTGGAGGATGGTGTCACATGTTTGTAGAAACAAAGCAGTGGGTATATTCATTATTTAGATTGTGCATATTTTCTGCACAGTGTTTTCACTATGATGACATGAGGAGCCTATCTTCTTACAGTCGTACACAAGAGAACTGACAGAAGTTCACCTGATGTTAGAAATTTGTTTAAGGTTATGAATGATGGTTCATTTGAAATTAAAAAAAAAAGAGTAATGTCCTCCCACAGCAATTATTTCATGTACTTTTCATATTTTTATGAAAACCTCCCTGTTTAGTTCGACTTTATTTTTAACATTTCATGGACAGAATAGAACAACTGAATATAGCGAGGCCACTCAGCCTTGTTGCATTTTGTTGCAATTGTGATACTGCACCTAAACTATCTCTTAAAGTGCTAATTATTTTAATTTCCTTCAACTTACAAATGTTGAATCTCCAAAACAGCCACAGAAAGGGAATAGACTAGGCTAATTAACGCTGTATGTAACTGCTCATGATTCTTGCTATTCTGCCTCTTAGGCACTATTGCTACTGCTTTAGTTCTTTATTTGTCGGGAACCATGCATAGAAGCATTTAACTAGTATTGACTTTCTATCTGCACTCCTTAGGCAGGCAAACACAGCATTAGTTATGAAATCCAAATAATAGATGTTGAGTCAAATATAATTACTAGTTTATTTGTTTCTCTATGAAGGCTACTGTTTTCCACTAAGGTAGACTATATTAGCCATCTCAAAAAGGCTTCAAGAAGCTTGAAGCCAAGAAACTGCTGACACACATGTTGAACTGTCATTTTGCCTTCCCTGTCTTCCTGCCACAGAATGATCCCTCCATCAAGCAAGAACTTCCTAGTCAACAACCTGGCAGCAGGCACCCAGTACGACCTCTGTGTCCTGGCCATCTACGATGACGTTATCACCTCTCTGACAGCGACGCGAGTGGTCGGCTGCGTGCAGTTCACCACCGAGTCAGAGTACATGAGATGTCATTTTATGCAGTCTCAGTTCCTGGGTGGGACCATGATCATTATCATCGGAGGGATAATAGTGGCCTCGGTTCTAGTTTTTATTATCATCCTGATGATACGATATAAGGTGGGTCTATCTCTGTCGCTCTTGTCCAGTCTAGCCATAAGGCAGCAGGAATGAGGCAAGAGAGCTTTTCATTTAGCTGAATGATTGTCGTTATGGTGATCATGTAACAAGAAAAAGTCACAAAGTGATCTAGTGATTTTTTTTTTTTTAATCTTTTGGTCTTCTTTGTATCTTTCTAATCAAAACTGTAAATTAGAGCTTAAATAAAAGCATTAAAATGATTTGTCTACATAAACTGATATTTTGAAGCATTTTAAAGTATCCTTAACTGATGCAAAAGCTACATCTGTTATAGTCATAGTGGTATTAGGTCTCCTGTAAATTTTTAAATATCATAGCATATTTTGTTTTATTTACAACAGCAACTTAGTCCTGATACAGGGACCAACAGGTTGGACTCAACGTGAATTTTAAAAGGGAAGAACCAGGTGAAGACATAAAGGACTAAACGTGTGCCTTAAAATGCATAAAAGTATAACTCAAAAAGTGTTTTTCTTGTTACTTGAAAGGGTTCAAAGGGAGACACTCAAGATGAGAAAAATCGGATCTAATTTTCCCTTTTCCCTATGTTTTTTCCTCAGGTGTGCAACCCTAGTGAGGGTGGCAAAGGCATTTCAATGTCAATGACCAACGTTCACTCACAGACCAATGGGCAGCAATCTCAGGGTTGCACCGTGACTCCAAGCTCCTCTAAACACGGCTCAATCGGATTAGACGACCTCTCAGGAGGCACAAAGAGGAGTGGTGCTGCAGCAGCGGGAGGTGGGAGAAAGGATACAATAGCTCAGGCCTCTGAGTCTTCCCTGCCTGACTGCTCCACAGCCACATCAGTTCTCAGCCAGGCTTGGTCGGCCAGAAGCCCAACAGCTGGAGCCGAGGAACGAGAGAAAACAGTTGAAGAGAGAGCTCAAGCCGGCATTGCATCACCCACCGCCACCACAGGCTCCCTACACAAGCCAAAGCGAAAGCCCGCCCCAACTAAGCCTGGCTCTGCTTGCTCCAGTGGCCAGGGGATGATCGAGAACCTCCCAACTGCCTCCTCGACACGACCACCTTCCTCTACTTCCACCGCCTCCTCTGCCCTCCTTCATTCCTCATCCCCCGGTGCCCTGGAGAACCTCAACACCAACCGAAATAACTCCACCGCTCTCTCTCAGACCCCACCACCTCCCTTTGCCTCTTCCCCTTTCTTCAGCCCCATCGCCACACCGAGCCCAGTCCCATCTGTGCGATTCAGAGAGACGCCCATCCTGCGCCGGGCTCCTCGCACCGCCGCCTCTTCTGCCAGATATCAGACTCTTCCTGTGGAGGAGGGAGGAAGGAGCAGAGCTAGGAGGAGGTACTCACTCAGTGAAGGAGGCTCAAAAACTCACTCCGCCCATCAGGGAGGAGGAGGAGCACCCAAAATAGGGCGCGTAATACGGAACAAAAGGAGCCAATCAATGAGCGGTATGCTACTCCCAAAAGATGGGGACGAAGAGTCGGACAAAGGGCGGTGTGACTCTGACTGGATCTTAGAAAGCACAGTTTGAACTGGAATGAGCCAGCGACCATAAAATGAACTTTGGTTTATTCATTGTTTGTCCTTTGTGTGAGTGGATGCGTGCTTTTGTTTATAGGCGTATGTGTGAAAAGCCTGCTTGTGTCACGAAAAACTTTGCGTGTTGTTACTGTGTGTTTTCCTGTTTGAATTTTCTTTCTAAACGTGTGAGAGGTTGACTGTGTTTCTGGTAAACGTGTGTGTGTGTGTGTGTGTGCGCGCTTTTTAAAAAAATAATCAGTCTTTTCATAACTTTTCTCCACAGTTATTTGTACTTGATTTACAGTTTACAGTTTTGTTTTTTGCTTTTGTTTCCACTTCAACAGTATCCATTTTGCAGTCAATCATTCAGCGAGTGGATAACTTGCCTTGTCTCGTAGCGTCCTCGAGTTGTCTCGTTGGTTCCACTTTATAGCACAAAAGAAAAAAGAAAAACAAGACAATGGACTCGCCACGTCATTTCCCGATTCACTATCACCTTATCTGAAAAATACCACAAAAAGGGAATTAATACAGGAAATAAGAGGAATAAAAAAATACAAAAACGGGAAAAGCACACCATTCTTAATGTTCACACGCTCACAGAGATGTGCATCCATAATGTGGCAAGAGAATAGCAGTCGGTGCCTTCTTTTGCACTAACAGACCCTCACTAACAGATACTTTAACCGGATTTAGGACTCCACCATGGCTCCACGAATGAGGGGACGGATTAAGGAAGAGAGATTTCACACATAGCCTTTCTTACCTACTGCGGAGTACAGACCTTTTCTGGACACATAAAGACAAAATGTTGCAGACAGATGAAGACTTTAATGAACCTCTTATGAAAGTGATATTTTTTAAAGCGAAGTATTAAAAAAAAAAGCAAAGAAAAAAAGCAACGTGAGAACCTTGTGAGCTTTTCACTGACACTGGTATAATACAGCCTGTGTTGGTCACAAGCTCACGGAAAGCTTCTGTACAGAAAAAGACAACATGTACTGTTGTTATGTTGTGTAAAATAAAAAAGGGATAAAATGAAAATGGGAATGTTATGGGTGTGCTTTACAGCGAATATACAGCATGTCAAACAATATACTGTGCTGGCATATTGCTCCAGTTTTTCATATCATTATTATATATTATATTATCTTTTCAATTGGAAAATTGTTTGAATGATGCGGCTTTTCATTCATATTTTGATAATTCGATGTATCGATGTTTACCTTAAAACCTCAGGCATAGTTACACACACACACACACACACACACACACACAGACGTAGTCTGGAGGTTTATTCACAGCACAGAATCTGATTTCCATACCTCCCACCTCTCACTGACTGCATTTATTAGAGGGAAGAAATTTAGGAAAAAGTGCTCCCTGTGAGGCTTTGACAGTTTGCCAATGTGCCAATGAGTAAGGCTCACGTGACCTGTTTTTAAGTGCTTACAAAACAATCATAGCGCTCACATGAAAAACAGACTGTTGTGTAGCACGTGAGAAATAAGAGAGGGAGCAATAATTCAGCTCCATACAGTGCTTTATGATTCTCATATAGAGCACTCTTCTAAAGTAACAGGCACTTCTTATAACAGAAGAGCTTCTATCCTCCCCACTCAAAGGAAACCTTCTGTTGTATCTCTGTCTGTGGTGAGTTTTTAAAAAGGTCTTATGTGTGGACCAGAATGATATTCAACAAAATCTACATCCAAAATCTGAATGTGGTAACAAGGACACACAGAAGCACAGCACAGTTGCCAAAGAAAATGATTTTTGTTGACTTACAGGCAAGAACCATAAAAATCTTCACTTGTGTACAGAAGACAGGAGGGTTAATATTACGTGGATTCAGAAGGTTGCAGTGAAGGCTACAGTTCAGTTCTATTCTATTCTGTTCTATTTTAGGCCTAATACAGCATAACTAAGGGAGGGTTCAAGGTCACCTAATATATCCCTAACTATAACCTTAATCAAAAGGGAATGTTTTAGACCTAATCTTATAAATAGTGAGGGTGTCTGTCTCCCAAATCCAAACTGAGGACCTGGAAGCTGAAGGTTCTGCCTCCCATTCTACTTTTAAATACCCTAGGAACCATGAGTAAGCCAGCTGTCTGAGAGCAAAGCTCTGTTGGAGTTATATGGTACTATAAGGTCTTTAGGATAAGACTGCGTCCGATTATTCAAGAACTAAGTGAGGAGCAGGATTTTAAATAAATTTAACAGGCAGCTGATGAAGAGAAGCCGATGTGGGAGAAATATCCTTTCTTTCTATTCACTGTCAGTAGTGTTGCTGCAGCATCCTGAATCAACTGAAGGCTTTCTATGCAGCTTTTCGAGCAAATTGAGAATAATGAATTACAATAGTCCAGCCTAGGTGTAATAAAAGCATTATTACTGAATTATCATATACTGGGTATATTTCTGAACTAAAACTGGTGGACTTTGCAGGACTCTGTGTTACAACAAAACGTTTAAACCCAGATTATTTCCTCAAAAGAGACAGTAGAGTTGAAGGGCTGATGATTCCAGGTGAATGGGGTTGTGATGACATATGTCGCTGATGCCAGAGAAGCCGGTGAACAGTGGCAGTCATGCTTGCTATATTTGCAAGCATGAGGTTGATTTGGTGGTGAGTAGAATTAACAGATGCCTGTCTTGCTGGCACACAAAGGAAATCTAGGGCACGAGAAGAACTTGATTACAAAACTGGAGATCAAAACGAGAGCAAGAAAATTAGAGAGGAGCCTGGGTGTTGTTTCCCACTACAGCTGACAAACCAGACATCAAACATCAACGTCTTTTTCATACTGACCCAAATTTAAGAATCATCACTGCTGATGAGAGGTTGGGCTACAGCTACAACCAGACAATTTTCAGTTGAACAGTCCACAGCTGTGGAACCATAAGGCAGCGCTTCAAATGAGACCAGTGCACAGTAGTTATTTTTTCCCCAACATTTACTGGGTTGTGTATTTTAACATCAAACATGAGACTATGCTGCTCAAAAATGAAAGTCGGCAAATTGGCATTTTGACATCCTGCTTGAAGGGCTAACTCCCATAGCACAACAAAGGGCTCCCACTGGGAGGAGGCCTTGGGTAGACCCATGCAGGACACACTGGAGAGATTATATCTCTTGGCAGTCCTGGTGTTACCTCGACACTAAAAGCTGATTTTTCTCAAACATTCTGTTGTGCAATTTTGTGCTAGTAGATTTGTCGATTTTAGAAATATTTCAAACGGACAAAAACCTCCATAATGTAGCCTGTAAACTCCACAATCAGAATGTGCCATATACTCGCGCAAAATAAGAACACAAAGAATTTCCAAATAGAATTTCCACATCAACAAACACAAAGAGTAACAAGGCTGTGGGCCACACTCAGTATGGGTGAAGTCGATATTAGTTAACATCAATGCAGGAAATTGATTCACTTTTAAATTAAATTACCAAAAAATTGTTTGACATGAAACTGTTCTGACAGCCAATTTCCAATTGATGTTCTCACTTCAATTAACAGACACTGTTGTTTTAATTAAGTAAATTGAATTGACAGAACTAATGGTGAGTCATTGCTGACCTTTACAAGCAATTTGAGTGTTTATTGTGGTTCTTCTTCCCGCTTTGGGTGGCATTTAGGTTAATATATTAATATTAATATCAATGAAAATTATGTGTTTTATTCTGATAACACAATTTAATTAGAGTGAGAGTCTTCAAAACCAAAACCCTCCCCCCCATCACCATATCACTCCCTGGTGTTAAATTACAGCAGCTGATGAGGCAAGCAGACATGGAGTAAATGTTTAAACAGGAACTCGAGCCACTGGAGAGTTACAGGAGAAGATGAGAGGGGAAACAAAACCCCTTCCTACAACTCTCCTTGATTAATTTGTGTAAAAAGTCCACGGTTACTGGTGGACAGCTGTCCTGTTCATTCACAAATGGGAATATGACACGAAGCTCACTCATTCGTAGGTTTACCGCCAGCAAAGAATGCCAACCCAGTTCTAGGGTTTCTCACAAACACTTTCAGCAAACATGAGAAACACATTAACAGAGCTTCTTTATTACAAGCCCAACTCTGCACAAGCTTTCTTAACAGTCCTCTTTTCCTTGCTAGCTACGTGCACCACCTCTGGAGGCCCGGCAGAGGAGGCAGTACTGAAATATGGAGAGGGACTGATTAGAATCTGCAGAACAGGTGTGTCACTCACCTCACCTGAGCTGTCCCATCGAGCCCAACCTCTCCCATCGGCAGCCAATCGAAGAGCTCACCCCACCAACACAGGGAACACATTCATAAGCTTCCTCACTTTAAAAGCATATCTCCTGGTTCACACCTCCTCAATTGACCTTCAAATGCCTGCCTTAAGCTGTGAATGCTTAATGGTAAGAGGCTTTGGAGGAGAATATCCCTCCCTGTATCCTTCTTCCTCAATTTCTTTCCCTTTAAGCCCAGCTCTCTTTCCCTTTCCACCCTCCCACTG
Source organism: Mchenga conophoros (assembly GCF_057382185.1). Taxonomy (NCBI): domain Eukaryota; kingdom Metazoa; phylum Chordata; class Actinopteri; order Cichliformes; family Cichlidae; genus Mchenga; species Mchenga conophoros. The sequence goes on along the minus strand of NC_140544.1, from coordinate 14,229,512 downwards.
TGGTTCTTTCATTTCTGATTTTATATTTTGGGGATTTAAGAGCAGATTTTATACAGTGAATGATCGGGTTTTTTTAACAGAGAAGAAGATTAAAGTAATAATCTGAGGAATTTGCAGTATATTTCTGTTAATATTCTGAGTAAGATGCTAAATGAATAAATAACTGTGGTGAAGAGTGATCCATAGCTGGGGAACAGGATATGGAAGAGCAGTCTAATGGAGACCATCTGATCAAGCACCAGCTGAAGTGTGAGTCATCTGGAGGAATAAGGGGTTGGCTAGAAGTGTGCCTTGGAGACATAACAGTGAAACTGTGGAAAAAGGTGAGTTAATTAGAAAAATATGAACATCTGTTGGACACCATAGTACAAGATCCAGTTGCTTTCCTTCTAAAAAGAAGGACAATATCCCAAATTCTTAGACTATGTATAAAGCCTGACATCTAATGGTGAAAAACAGGCCATGTTGCAAAGTAAAGGACCAGTCAGGGTGGTCTTGGCATCAAACACACGGGGTACAGGGGATTGTTGCATAGACTTGAACAGAAGTCCCTCTGGAAACTGCAGCTAAAATGTTTCTTGTGGTGAAATCATTCATGCCTAACATATTGTGTTATTCAAGATAATGGAAGAAAAACTTGATGCGGGTAAAAAAAACAGTTGGCTTTTAACATGTGTTTTTAGTCTCTATCTTTAATAATAATCTCATCCTACATATGACGAACCAGCTTTGTGACAATGAGCCATTATTTTCTTTTTGGTTAGATTTTTTTATTTTGAAGTTTGTGCCACGATCTTTGGCACACGATTGCTATTCATCTTTTGCTCCTTCCACACATCCAGTTTGACAGTGTACAGTTTCTTGAGTTTTTAGGCAAGCAAATTAATGAATACTTTGAGCGCAATTCAGATCAAACATCGGCAAGTGTGAGTTGGGAAGCCTTCAAGGCATACTTAAGAGGGCTAATCATAAGCTATTCTAGTAAGAAAACAAGAGAAAGAAACCAAAGGATAAAATATCTGGAAGAAAAAATTTAAATGTTAGGAGAGACAAGCTTTCAATCAGGCCAAAATAATGAGGACAATGTAAAAGAATTATTACTATTGAGAACGCAATATAACGAAATGACAAGCGAAAAAGCAGCTGTAAATTTATTGAGATTAAAGCAACAATTCTATGTCCAAAATGAAAAACCCAGCAAATTCCTGGCTTGGCGTATAAAACAGCAGGAATCTGAAAAGGCAATTACAAAACTTGAAACTTTAAATGGAAATATCATAGTAGACCCATTAGAGATAAACAATGCATTTAAAGTGTTTTATGAAACATTATATAATTCTGAATTCAACAATGCAACTCGAATACAATCTTTATTTCTAGATAAAACTGGTATACCAAAAATTTCAGACGAGGACAAAGAAAATGTTGACAGGCAAATTAGTATGCATGAAATTATTGATGCTATAAACTCTCTAAATGCTGGTAAAACAGCTGGCCCAGACGGATTTCCAATCGACCTTTATAAATAAATTAGCACAGCCCCTCTTAGATATGTATATAGAATGTTTTAATACTGGTAATCTTACTGCTTCATTGAGGGAGTCCCTGATAATATTCCTTCCTAAACCTGGAAAACTAAATAACAAGTGTGAAAACATGCGTCCTATAAGCTTAATTAACACAGACACTAAATTATCTGTATAATTCTCGCCAAAAGATTAGAAAGTGCTCTTCCAGTTATTATAGGAGATGATCAAAATGGATTTGTTAAACATAGGCAGGGTTTTCATAATGTAAGACGAGTCCTCAACATTCTTCATAATCAAAGTGAACAGGAAGATACAGTCATTCTTTCGCTCGCCGCGGAGAAGGCTTTTGATAGAATCGAATGGCCATATTTCTTTGATGTCATTGTTAGATTTGGGTTTGGTAATTTATTTCTGCATTGGATCAAGCTACTACACTGTCAGTCTGTTGCTCAGGTTCAGACAAATGAGGTAATTTTTGTACCATTTGACATTAAAGGAGGGTTCACCATTATCTCCACGTTTATTCCTTTTAGCTATTGAACCTCTGGCAATAGCTGTTAGAACCAGTGGACAAATACAAGGTGTTAGGATTGGTAGAAAGGAGCATAGAATTGCTTTATTTGCTGATGATGTCATGCTATTTTTAAAGCAACTAAAAACTTCTGTGCCTGCTATAAAGGATTTAATAGATCAGTTTGGGGCCTTCTCAGGGTATAAAGTAAATGTAACAAAATCATCATTAATGTTACTTAAACAAGGGTATAATCAAAACGTAAGTCAGAATATATCTGGCTTTACTGTTAATTCTGAACACACTTATCTAGGCATTAAAATAGTTCCTTCACTAAAAGATGTGGTGGTACTTAACTATAATACAATTCTACAGAAAATTTCCAAAGATTTGGAGCGTTGGACAAGTTTACCACTATCTATTATTGGAAGGATTAATGTTCTTAAAATTAATGTATTACCTAAACTCTTGCATATGTTTCAGAATGTCCCACTGGCTCCTCCTACTGGATTGTTTACAAAACTAGCGTCATTAGTCAGAGAGTTTATTTGGAACAAGAAGCATCCCCACATTCGCTTGTCTTTGTTGTATCTTCCCTTTGATGCAGGGGGGTTGAAATGCCCCAATTTTTACTGGTACTATCTGGCTGTTCAACTAAGGACAATAATGTTTTATTTTCCATCCCAAAATACCCCATCTTGGGTGGGGATGGAAGCAAATTCTCTTAAAATGCCATTAAACTTGTACTTATACTCTGCGCAGCCAAAACAATTAAAGAAAGAAACAAATAATCCCATTGTCCGAAATATGATTAAAGTTTGGTTTACAATAAAAGAAATGATGAATATTAAGAATAATCTCTCTCAGTTTAGTCCTATTTGGGGAAATGCCTTATTTGTACCAGGAAATTTGGACGCGGGGTTCCAGGGTTGGGCAGAAAAAGGTGTTAGGAAAGTGGGTGATCTTTTCTGTGATGGAATAATTGTCATGGCTGGGTCTGTGACCCAGCATTTTGTGTTCATTATATATTGTGTATTTCTGTTTTTAGTATGGGGATATGTTAAGTTGTTGTTTTTGCATTAGTTAGAACTTGAGTCTTTGTGTTTTGTCATTTATTGTTTGGGTTAAGCTCATCCATCTCTCTTAAACCCCTAAGTTGTTCAGCCTTAGTTCTGTTTATTGGATCTCCTCATTTCCCCTTCCCCTGGATCTTAGTCTCATTTGCCCTTTGTGTTCCACGTCTCATGTTGTCAAGCCCATGTTGTTTGGTCTGTCTCATGTTTCCTGTTTTATTTTGAAACAGTCCTCTGTTCTTTGTTCATTGCATTTAGTTTCACTTCCCCTCTCCTGTCATTAGGTTATGTGTGTCAGCTGTGTCCTCATGTGTCTCCACTTCCTCTGATCACCTCATGTGTGTATTTAGTCCTCAGTCTTGCTGTGTTCAGTGTTGCGTTGTCTGTGTTATCTCCCCTATCCCTTGTCACAGTTTGTATGTTGTTTAGTCATAGTCTAAATCCCAGTCTATGTTCAGGTTTTCCCTCAGTTACTTTGTTGTTGTTTTTTCCGTGAGCTTTCGGCCCTAAATAAAGGCTCGCTTTTTGTTAAGTCCAGTTTTGTGTCCTGGCCTCTGTCTGCTCTTGGGTCCTCTACTCACTCCACACGGTCTGCCCCGGCAGTCCGTGACAATAATGGTTTCATTTGAGGATTTAGTTCCAAAATTTAAAATCCCCCAAAAACACTTCTTTAAGTATTTACAGATTAGAAGCTTCATTTCTTCCATGCAAAATCAGTCTCTCAACATTACCCAGTTAAGTAAGTTAGAGGAGTTAATGGTGAAAAAATGTGGTAACAAAGGCTTAATTTTAACATTCTATAACTGGATTGTCTCTGCCTGTTTCTAAGTTAGAAGCTTGGAGAAAAGACCTAAATATTAATATTTCTGAGGAGACATGGAAGTCAATTTGCTTAAAATCACAAAAACAATCAATTAATAGTAACCTAAAGTTATTACAATACAATTGGATCATCCAAACATATGCAACACCGGTGAAATTGAACAAATATAATAGCAGAATTCCAGATACATGTTTTAAATGTGGAGAAGCCCGTGGAACATTTTTCCACTGTATATGGGAATGCAGAATTGTCCGTGCATTTTGGCAGGAAGTGATGAACAAAATAAACCAAATTTTGAATACAAAGATTGCTTTAGATGTATAAATGTTGCTATTACATGTGTATTCTAAAAATCTTAAACTAGGAGCCCATCAAATTGAGTTTATGGATTATTGTACATTACAGGCAAAACGTATGATTGCATTAAATTGGAAAAAATCAGATCCTCCTGCTATTTGTGCTTGGATAAATTCTTTGGCACAGTGTATGGCAATGGAAAGGATAATGTATTTTCTCAAAGACAAGTTAACATATTTTGATGAGATTTGGAAGCCATTTAAAAACTTTATTAAAGAAGTAAACATTGGACAACTGCAGGAGTGTGGATGAGGGGAAAATTGTTTAGTAGCTATTTCTGTTGTGTATTTTTTTCTCTTTCTTTTTTGTTTCCTTTAATATGTTTAAATGTCACATATTGTACGAACGTATACCGGTACATATTTTATGTGTTTTTTATTTGATGGGGTGGGAGGTGGGGTGGGGTTCCTATTACTGAAACATATTACTGGGAAAACAAACCTTTTGTATGCTGTTGCAAAAAGCAATAAAAATATTGTTTAGCACAGTGTAATTATATAGGTCATGTAGTTTTGGCATTTCTCATATGTGATCTAAAGTTTTCAAGCCAGAGACTTTTTCTCCAACAGATTTGTCATGCACGTTAGTCCAGCCCATTTAAGGTCAAAGTGTGGCCCATGATGTAAAATCTAAAAAAATAAGGGCTTAGTTTAACCCTGACTTGATATTCATTTATTTTTTTATATTTAGTAGAAACTTATTCCAAAAATATTGAATTTTTTTGTCTCCTTCAAACTATTAACACTGTGCTGAGGACAGATGTCTCCTCTAAGTACTGCTTTGAACAGAGACATGAGAGTTATTAAGGGCATGATGTTCAAATTCTTCAGAAAGATGAGTTCTCTAAATGAACACTAGTTATAACATGTTGCAGTTTCAAAAATATTTTAGACATCTGCCAAGACATTACGTCCATTTTTTACATTATTTATTTATTTATTTATTTTTAATGACATAGTTTCAGTGCTTTTATATTCACTTGTTCTTGAATACATTTGAAGACACAAGAAAAAGATACACTTCAGAATAGACAAAGGGTCCTTGAGATGACGCAGCTTACGTAAATGGTTGTGCAAGTGGATACGACATCATTTACTGCAGAGACTGTGTGGCCATGTGCAGTTCTGAGGTATTTCTGCATAATATAAGCAAAGCCATCAAATATTTTGTTTAACAACGTGGACACAGGTGAAAAGAAGATTGATGTGAAGAAGAAAATGAAGCGGGTGAAAAAAATCTTTTCAAGGAAAGAAGACAATAATCAAAAGGTTAAGCAATATCCCATCTGACTCAAGACAAGGTGACCTTGAATATTCAAACAATGCAAGACACTGAATTGTCATTTATATTTTTCTCATGTGAAAAACTCAGGGCAACTTTAGGGTGTAGATTTCCTTATAAAATTGTGGCCTGTTGTTGAAAATTCAACACATCACTTAACCAACCTGTCTGTCCCAATATTTGAGTTTGTGGGACTGTCATTATATATTTTTTCAAGAGCACAGCATGCCAAAAACATATCTAAGCTCTGTACAACAGATGTGATGTAGAATCAAGGGCTGTCTTCCAATTCAGGGTCTGCAGCCTTAAAGTACGGACTTCAAGGCCAATTACGTCACAGCGGCGCGCCGAAGGCTGTCCCAATTCAAAGGTTGCTCGAAATGCGGCCCTGAAATGCGTCCTTCATTTCCCTGAATTTTAAGGCTGTGGCAGTGTAGACTTCGTGGTCCAACATATCCCAGAATGCATAGCGCGGCGATGGGTGTGGATAAATTTGCAGAAAAAAACGGCGGATGAGGGGCGGCCGAAGAGTACACTTTAAGTACTGAATATTATGTCACTTATTTATGTGCAAATGTTTAATAACGAAGAACATTAAAACATTACTGTTGGCTACATGTCTGCAAAGTTATGTGACATTAGTGACGTTTGTACGAACTTGGTTTTAAAGCCTTTACTTTAATATATACGCCGTTCAATAGCTGAGCTTAATCTTACAGAGAATGATCAAAGCTCATGTAGAAACAAACAAACAAATGAACAAAAGATTTTCTCCTTCATTTCTGTCAAACAAAGCTGTATGACACGTTTCCAGCTGTTAGTATCATGGTTGCTAGGCAACCTGGGCAGCGCAACGGAGGCTAGACCGTCCCATTTCACAAGCCTCGCACTTCCGGCCTTAGCGGTCTTTGAGTACGCGGCCCTTGAGGATCGTTGAGGCTGCGTACTTTAAGGCTGCAGACCCTGAATTGGGAGACAGCCAAGGTGAATGGCATCAGATGACCCATCTGCAATCACCGAACCTTCAGAAGATGGTTAAACCGTGGTCATTAAGAGATAGATATGGTCAGCAATGATACTCAGGTAGGCTGTGGTATTTAAAATGCTCAGTTTGTACCAAGGGGCCCGACAGTTTGCCAAGAAAATATCCCCCGTACCTTGACACCACGAGAAGCAGTCTGAACCATTTATACAAGGCAGGATGGAGCCATGCTTGCATGTTGTTTAAATCAAATTCTGTCCTCTGAATATCAAAGGAAAAATCGAGACTCATCAGACCAGGCAAAGTTTATCCAGTCTTCTGCTTTCCAGTTTTGGCGAACCTGTGCAAAGTGCAACCTCACTTTTTAGTTAACAGGAGTGGTCCTTTGCTACTCTTGCCTATCTGCATTAAGGTTAACCATGATGTGTATCAAGAGACTCCCTTCTGCAAACCTTGGTTGTAATGAATGGTTGTTTAAGTTAGTGCTGCCTGACCTGTTGTCTGACCGCTAACATTAACCAGACATTTTTTCCCAGAGCATTTTTTTAACACTTGATATTTTCTACAACACATCACCATGGCGACTTTACGTTATTTGCTATCAATCACAATAATTAATCAATCCATCCATCAATCTGTCCTCCCATTTATCTCATTCACTCTCAAGAAATAAATTGCAACATAAATGAGTAGAAATATAACAAGCATGCAAGTTTCATCTCAATGAATCAGGTGAAAAAGTGACATCGACAGCCATGCATGGACCAATAAGCAAAAAGCAACAATCCAAAACATACACTCAACATTAATATTAATATTTCCATTGTTTTCATCTGTCTCAAGATTGGCTGCTACTCTTACATGCACGATCTTAAATGTCCCCTCTTTTTCTGTGGTTGTTGAACGTTACACTGCTGGAGGTTGAGCGCTGCTATCTCCTTCATAACATTAAAAGCCAGGTATGGGTACATGCATTAATTACAATTTCTGTCACTTCTTCAAGGAATTCAGTTAAATATCAGATCAATTTAGGTTCCTGTCTGAATTCATTTAGTGTCACAAATGATGCTACTTCAACCACAGATACATGTTGCATACAAATTAGAAGTGTTTTCTTTCTCATGACTAGTCACAGTCTAATTTTGCCACTTCCTTAAAATACATCTTGGCATCCAATTGAGCTACTACTGTGTGATTGTAGGTTTTATTCACACCTCTATTTTGGATTACTTGTAAACAAAGATAAAAACAATGCATTGCTGCACTGTAGTTTATTGTCTATGCTCATTCATTTATTACATTTACTGAACAAATATAACGACATCATTCTGAACTGAACCAACATGAACCAAGAAAAAAAGAAACATTTAATTAATTACACTGACCAAAAGCTGGCCATGCGGCACTTCACTTCAGTAATTGCTTCGCTGAAGTTCTTCCTCTGTCTTTTATGCGGTTCCTCTGGATGTGGGTGGTTGTTTGCCAAGAAAAGTAAAAGCACGCCAACAGAGATAGGAAAGAGCAAGACTGTTAGTGTTGTGGAAGTTGTCACGTTTGAAAGTTGCTGATATTCTGAAAAAGGGAAGAGTTAGTGCTATGAATCAGATCCAATTTCATGCAGCATGGGAGAAAGAGGCACATAATTTTAAGTTCAGCCCCTGGGGCGCTGGGTTTGTTTTTTCGTGTGATTATGTTTGTTTGAGCTCATTTTCTCACTTGTATCTGAGCCCACACGTACATGAATAGGTGGGGTGGTTGAAGAAGACAAGGCTGTATTTTTGAGTACCAACTGCATTTATGGATTTTCTTTTTTGTTATCCCTCAAATAGAAACAGTATGGTTTCGTCGATAGCATACTTTCTCTGGATTGTATGGAATAAACTCACATATATATCCACAAATGTGTATCCTTCTCTCAAATGAAACTTGATATAATTCAGTCATAAATTCCTCAGAATATAGGCACCTCTTAACCATCATAGTGGCACAATACTAGCCGGCAAGCATAAACAATAAAAATGACAAACTACAGCCAAGTTGGCTGTAAGTGATCCTGAATCTAAATTACTTTTTTTATTATACACAGCTCAAAAAATAAAGGGAACACTTAAACAACACAATGTAACTCCAAGTAAGTCACACTTCTGTGAAATCAAACTGTCCACTTAGGAAGCAACACTGATTGACAATCAATTTCACATGCTGTTGGGCAAATGGAATAGACAACAGGTGGAAATTATAGGCAATTAGCGCGACATGCCCAATAAAGGAGTGGTTCTGCTTCTCAGTACCTATGCTTTCTGGCTAAAGTTTTGGTTACTTTTGAATGCTGGTGGTGATTTCACTCTAGTGGTAGCATGAGTGGCTCTTCCTAACTTTTTTCCTCTGACTCTTAAAACGTCTTCCTAAAAAGCTCTGCGAGAGTGATGACACTGCAGTCAAAAGGCTGTTTTAGTTCCAGATTGTGCGCTGTGGAAGTTCTCCTGTCCGGGAAAACAAACAAGCAAAAACAATCATTTTGCGCTGTGTTGCTTTTACTTAATGAATTTGACTTGCCAACCAATTAGTCACACAGCTGAGCTTTAAACTGAACAGGAATAGCTGAAGTAAGAAAACAAACACCTTCCTGCGGCCCCGTGCTGAGCTGGGGATGTCAGCCCTGCTCACTTGCCACGAAATGTTAAAAATCAGAGACAGAGCTGAGCGCCAAGTACACATGAAAGGCTTTGTGTGGTAAGGGACTGGAAAGACAGATGAAGGGATGAGGGCAGTGATTGTACAACCTTCACACTACTTTTTCATCCATTTTTGCCACCCTTCCATCCTAAAGCACCTTAAGTGTGCACTCTCCTGCAGCACTCTCCTAAGGGGGCCAGACTAATTTGAATATCCCATGCTGTCTGCCTTTTCATGTGATGCCCCTCTCCTTTTGGCTTTTTCATCTATGCCTCTTAAAAAAAAAAAAAAGAGGTTGGAGTATGGGGTGGCGGGCTGCGCTGAAAAGGAGAAATGGCATCAGGGTACAAGGATAAGTGAGGTGTGAGAGGAAGAAGGGAGAATGTAAGGAGGTTTGAATCCATGTTTATTAACTGTGAGGATGAATTGTTGAGAAGACAGGCTGCACTGCTGAAAAGGTATAATTTCTGACATGTAAGCATAGTGTTGTCAAAGCAGCATGTGTTAAAGCTGCAGCATAACAACTGCATACAAACAAAGCACAGCATGCCACTCTACATCTTGAGTTGAGAAGCTACAGCACAGTGTAAGTGCAGAAATCTAAATACCTCCTAAAGACTTCAATCCACAGTAGGCCCCATATGGAGACACAAATTCTCTTTTCATTTCAGAAAAAGACACAACGGGAAATTCAAAGTCAGACAATTCAAGAACTTGGGGAGTAAGCTAAAGTGCTTTCTTGCTGGGAATATGTGGTACTAATTTAGGTACACAATGCAATTACATTTAGCTCTGGAAGTAAAATGAGAAAGGAAAAGCAACTAGCCTCTACTTGCTGACTGAAACCATGCAGCCCTCAGTGAGCACTCAGCAGAAACTGAGGTACAAAATTTATATTCAAACTTCACACTGAATTAATAGAAGGGTGCGTTTGACAGATGAAAATGATTGTGTGATGAAATGAGAGCAAACATGGTTAAACATACTTTACTGTGGGATAAATATGTTGTGAACAAAAATCATTGGGTAGATAAGAAACCACTTCCAGTCCAATCCAAAGCTCACCATTCTGCTTTCATTTTCCTTTTTGTCCTCTCTGTCCTCCTCCTCACCCGTTCCCTCCATCCCAAAAGGGCAGACATGGTTTACCAATTTACTCCACTCTGCACTGTGAGCACATGTTTCTATCTCTCTCTGCAGATGGATGAATAACTGCTAACTGGAAATATGTTTTGGATGAATATGTTGAATGTTCTTGTAGACCAGGGGTGGGCAAACTTTTTGATTCGTGGGCCACATTGAGTTCTAACATTTGACAAAGGGGCCGGAACCGGAGCAGATAGATGGCATGCTTTGAAAACATCACCTCATTGGGGGAAAAATACACATCTTGGGATATGGAGAAAACATGTGCTTTAATTTCCAATGAAAATGAAGAAAAGCATTACAATAAAATCTCTGACTTCGAAATGAGTCTTTAAAGACTGAAAATCAAATAAATGAACATTTTATTTTAAAGCACTGAAAGTTCTGTTATCCTTCAGGATATCACATCACTCTCCTCCTGACTCTTTTTTTTTTTTCCCCCAAAAACGGTAGGAGATGCAGATGTACTTGTCCTGTTCCTTTTATTCAATTTGTTTACCCGGTGCCAAAAGTCAACAACGACCAGTGCAAGAACAAAACAGTTGCAGCAAGTCAGTCTGTGAAGCGTTATATTTGATCTGCGCTCACTGTTCATTTTAACAACGTGCGTATCACGGAGACACACACATTTTAATGGGAGCAGTGTTGTTGGTCTCCTTTTTTAGCCAGCGCATCAAAGTCTGGAGTTAGTTTTGTTGTGGCGATTCTAAGGATGGATCTGAGGTGTAGGTCTGTTAACTTGGATCTGTGGCTGGCTTTGTTGATGTTCATGACGCTGAATGTAAAGCCAACATCATCTGCGCTTTTCGCCTTAGATTTGGAAACGCGGCATCATTGAGTGAAGCATAGAAGTCATTTAGTTTCAGAGAGCTGAATTTCTCTTTTAAGGCAGGGTCGATGAGTTCGAGCTGAAGCTCCTCTGGAGCTGTTTCGGGGTCTTGTAACAGAGGAAAGGCCAGTGACTTGTCAATTTTATCGAAATCCAAAAACCAACGGCAGAATTCTCCGTGCAGTGCATCCAGTGACTCACTGTATTTCTTTACTTTTGCTCCGGCCTCTTTCAGCATGGCTAGTGTAGGAAAATGAGTGAATGACTTGTTCAAAATCTGCCTGGAGAATAAAGCCAGCTTGGATTTGAAGGCTTTCACGTTTGTGTGCATGTCATGCACAAACTGCTCCTTCCCCTGCAGTTTCACGTTGAGCTCATTCAAGTGTGAAAATACGTCCGTAGCAAACGCAAAGTCACACATCCAGCTCTTGTTGCTCAGCTCAGGAAATTCCTCAGTCTTCCCCTGCTGCTCCAAAAACCACGCCAATCTCCTCTTTGAGCTCCCACATTCGTTGAAACACTTTGCCCAAACTCAACCAGCGGACACGGGAGTGATAAAGCAAGTCCTGGTGATCCGCATCAGTTTCCTCCAGGAATGCAATGAACTGACGGTGCTGAAGTCCCCCTGCGCGTATGAAGTTGACAAGTTTCACCACAGGATTCACAACATGATTCAGCTGTAACACCGATTTACATAGAGATTCCTGGTGGAGGATGCAGTGGAGGAAAATGACATCCTGGTCAGGGTTTTCATCTTTGACTTTATTCTGGATTCTCCTCAGCAGGCCAACGTTTTTTCCCGTTAAATTCGGAGATCCATCTGTGGTGACGTTAACAAGCTTACTCCAGGGAAGCTTCATATTTTCGATGGCTGCAGACACCCGTTCAAACAAGTCCTCTCCCCGTGTTTGTCCTTTCAGAGACTCCATTGTCAAAAACTCCTCCGTTATTTCAAAGGTTTCGTTGATTCCTCGGATAAAAATAAGGAGCTGAGTAGTGTCTTTGACATCGTTGCTTTCATCCAGTGCTAAAGAATAAAAAGTGAATGACTTTTTGTTTAATATGCTGGTGATATCTTCATCTATTAGTTTGGCAAGTCACTGTCCACCGTGATAAACTGATTTTCTCAAATTTGTCTTTGGTCTCCGGGCACAAAATACCTCCTGTCTCTACCATACATTCTTTTAAAAACTCGCCCTCTGACAGTGGTTTGCTGGCCTTTGCTATTTTGAATGAAAGCATAAAACTGGCCTTGGTACTTGACTCTTGAATGGCAGTTTGACGGTGAAAAAAACTTTGCTGAGCCTTCAAATTAGCTGCCAACTTCTCAGCAGCAGCTTCCCGTTCTTTTGTTGAGAGCTTGCTAGCATAATTAGCGTGCTTTGTGGCAAAGTGACAGCTAATATTATACTCTTTAAAAACCGCCACAGTTTCTTGGCATATCAAGCAAACAGCAGATGATCGATATTCAGTGAAAAAATATTTAGCTGTCCACTCCTTTTTGAACACTCGACATTCTCTGTCCACTTTCATTTTCTTGGGTCCGCTCATCTTCATAGAGGGGCGGTGGGTCACAGGGTAAAGTGCAAACGTGGAGTAATAGGCCTACGCTTCACCTCAAAAAAGGCAATATATCTAGAGTGCGCCATCTAGTGAGGAAACATCAGAATTGCAGGGGAAATAAAACATTAACAAGGTTAATTTATTAATTTTTTTTCAAGTTTGGCGGGCCGGATCAAAATGTTTAACGGGCCGCATGTGGCCCCCGGGCCGTAGTTTGCCCATGCCTGTTGTAGACTGACAGAGAAGGAGGAAAAGATCCATGAATGCATGTTGTTTTTTTTGTTTTTAAGTGAGATCTTGAGTAGAGAGGATGAAAGAAGGAATACACATTTTTTTTTTTTTTTTTTAAATGTGTTGACAAAGAGAAGTTGCTCAGGGGCATTAGATAATGTGTCACATAAAAACATCAGAATCTATGCAGCTTTTAAAAATCTTTTTGTACACATACAAAAATGGAGTACGACTACTCAAACACTACAAGGCTTAATTCGTGTATCTTATAGTCCATGGCAAGATTTCGACCAAGAAAGCAGAATTATGTCTATGCTTTTACTTTAGAAATTGCTTCTTGCAGACATATACCCTGCATCTTTCTCTATGATAGCTTGGATAGGCTCCAGCAACCCCATGGCCCATGAAGATATTCATCCAACATTGCATTTGAAGCCAACTTTAGCTTCTGAATTCAGGCAAGTGAAGTTAAGACTTAGATTTTAGAGTACACAGGATGTGAATCTGGCACAAGTGCCATGACACAAAATGTTATTAGCAATATTGCAAGATCTCTCACACTTAGCTTCTCACATTCAGACACTTATTAATGACAGACTGGTGTTCTATAATAAATATGCTTATCTTAAAAGTAAATTTTAGTGGATAAACCTGATCACTAACCAGTGAGTAAAAAAACAAAAAAACCCCAAAAACTTCAAAACACAAATGTCCCAAATGAGATATAAACTGCTATTTCCTGGCTTTTTCCACCGCCACCACGCTAGCATCCTAATGTGGGCTTTATTGCTTTTCAAAACAGTTAACTTACAGTTGTAATCAGGAGTTTTCATTCACTCATTATGGGCATGGATATCATGTCAATTTGATGCTTTTAATGATTTCTTTGAATGTTTCTGTTTCCCAAATAAAATGATTATTCAACATACATGTTACAGCCCCTGGCCTTGGAAGAAGCGAGCCAGCCTTCCTGCATGCAAATTCGAGTGTGGCAACCCACACAGACAATTGGCTGCCTGGGAACCTGTGGTTTGCACCTCCAGGGAAAGTCTATGGGACCAGCTGAGGGATGCCAGACCAATCAGCAACTGATTGGGCACACCTGCGTCTTTAAAAGGCTGAAGAACATTCATCCAGGGGCTGCTGCTTTGTGTTGAGTGTGCAGTCTGCACTGCATGCTTCTGTCTATGAGCCTTGTTTGCAAAACCTTGTCTAAACTGTGAGATTCTCTCAAGTAATATTGGTTGTGCTATGGCCTGTGAAGCAAATTTTGATTTCTAAGCAAGCAAGTTGTTTTCTATTTGGTTGTTTGTTGCTATTATTTTTCAGTTCTCTGAGTTTTTAGTCCACTGTGGAGCCATTTTACATTGGCATTGGACTCAGAGGTTTCTTGCTAAGAGAGAAACCCGTGCTTCAAAGTTAACCCCTTTAAGTGTAATTGAAATGTGGAGGTGCCTACATGGGTGTGCCGAATACCTTTTTGGAGAAAAGGCTGGGTGGAGTCAAACTTCAGATCACTGTACTAGCTGTGTAGCACAGTGGTGGTAGAATCATGCTCTCGGGCTGTTTTGCAGTAGTGCTGATACATTGCAAAAGGTGGATGGAATAATGGAGGAGGACTACCTCCATATTCTTCACTTTCACCTCAACAGCTAGATAGCTGAAACTTGGGTTTCTTACAGGACAGTGATCCCAAACAAATCAAAACTGGTATTGAATGGATACAACAAGATAACATTAAGCTTCTCAAATAGCCTTTCCAAAGCCCCACACTCAACCCTGTGGAAATGTGTGGACTGTGTTTAAAAGCTGGGTCGGTGCCAGGAAACCAACCAGTTGAAATGAACTCTATTTCTCCCAAGAAAAACAGTCAGATATCCAGCCACAAATGTGCCAAAAGCTTGTTGATGGTAACCAAAAGTGGTATGCTTGAGGTACAACTTCTGAGATTTTGATCCACAGTGGATTAGAGAAAAGCCAAAATAAATTCAAACACTTCTTGTTTGCTGTATAATGTATTCTGTGCAAACCTGAAAAAGGAATAGTGCAAAAAGCCCCAAATTACCTTGACATTCATGGTGATTTTTATGTAAACCTCTTAATATTTATCTCCTGGCAACCAAAATTGCTGTGCCAAGTGTGTCAAGGCATCAAAGCCAAAGGACACTTTGCATTTGATTAGCTTTGACATTGGATGCTGAATTCAATGACCACCCTGTGGTTCACTGACTGAGCATAACACAGAACACCTAGCACGCAAAATAATACCAGATTTCAAAAATGAAAAGGGGACAGAATTGTTGTTGGATCTACAAATTTCTTTTAGACTGGTTTGGTTTGGATTTTGTTAAAACAATTGAGGCATTGATGCAGAATTGATGCTCTACAATATGCAATTTTTCAGTTAGTAAATCATAATGTTACATGCTTTGGCTTCAATGGCAAGCATTTATCAGCCTCACTACCAAGTTGTGCAAGATGGAGCAAAAGTAAACCTCAACCCTCCTTTTGTCCCTCTGTGGGGGGTTACTCCCACTAGGTTTATATCTGGGACTCTCCACCATTTGACCTTAGAACTGAAGAAGCTTCTCGGATGAGAGGTGAAACATCTTCAAGTAACTTAAAGGAGTCTAGACGCTTTTCTTTGCAAGCTCCTTTGACTACGATGACCTGGATGACTGAGAACCTTCACAGACAACCCTCAAAGCTAAGTTGTCCATTATGTACATGTGGTGGGGCGTGGCCGTGCAGAGGAAGCGGACGCACCGGCGCGGCATCCGCAATCATGCCCCGCCGAATTAAATATTGTACTGGGTCCTGTGGTTGGCGTTGTTGTTGTTGTGATAATGTTGAGCGGGCAGCGGGAGAGCTGCAGCTCTGTGAACAGCAACCGTGTGAGTCAAAGTATGCTGCAAAGCATGAATTTGCGCCGTGGTCTTTTACAGTACAATACAGAAAAAAAAAAAAACCCATCACTAGCTGTAGGTGTTAGTTTGTCATCTTTTCTCTCTGAAGAGATGATAAGGCATGGAAAGAAGTAAATGACTTCTTGAGGAGCTGTGGTAGGCAGCAATGTAGACATGAGAGAGATACATCTGGAAAATACACTTGAGGTCAAGGAAGGATAAGAAAAAGGCATGGGAGAGCATGCTGGGAGAGCAAATCTGACATGTGGAGGTGAACAAGAGCAAGATTTGCATCAGAGAAAGAAAGTAGGAAGGCAAAAGGAGTAGAGTAGCTGCAAAGATCAAAGTAAGTTGAGTTGGCTGTATATTTTATCAATCCAATATTTCCTGGTACATGGAGAAGTGAGCATTGGAGCACAGGGGGGAGAGAAGAGAAAGAGGCGATTTATGGGATCAAAGCAGGGCAGTTAGTGTATATGTGTGTGTGTGTGTGTGTGTGTGTGTGTGTGGGGGGGGGATCAGAAATTAATGTGTTTATTTGGAAAAAGGAAAATGTGTTGGTCTTTGCTAACTGCCAAACTTACTTGCTAAATGGTTTTATGACAGAATGTGTTTACATCTTTAAAGGCTATCACCAGAGTTACGTTTTTTTTTTTTTGTTTTGTTTTTTTGCTGCCATTAACATGCATGCATCCATTTAAAGCAACCCAGAGGCATGCTGCGCTGCTCCTCTAACAAATGCAGTTCTTCTGATATCACTTCTGAACGCCATGATCACACTACCAGAATTATGTTTTTACCCAAAATGAAAGAGAAACTCACTAAATCTCTATCAGTCATTATTCTCGGCTCTGTTTGCATTGTCACCGTTTTGCACGCCTAATGAGGCAAACCTAAAAAGAGTTTTCCTCAAAGCAAAAACTATAAGTGAGGGAAAGTAAGTAAAAGTTGCATTTCACATGCTGTCCAGCATGTTTTGCTGTAATAGCTCAGTGCAGCACTGTGTCTGAGATGTTTTTAGGCATTTCTGAAAATAATAGGCGCCTGTGACGCCTCTGAGGTAAGTTAATCCTCCGCCAGCAGACAGCTGATGCTTTGTGGTAAATGCAACTTTAGACTCCTTACAGGCTTTATTAGCTGTATAAAAAAGAAAGGTACACCAGCATGATGCTTTAAACCAGGCTATCTTTTCAATGGCTTTGTGTACTTGTCTGTGTGATTTTGTGTGCATGAGTGTAGTGATAGTAATGTAATTACTACTATTGGCAAATGAACAGAGGGAGACAGAACATAGCAAAGAGAAGAAGGCACAAGACAGAAAAATCCCATCTTGGCAGAGACGCCATCACCAACACTCAGCAAACACTCTGGACTTCCTATTCTAAAGTGACTGACCCAATACTGAACCTGCTGCTGATGCGATGCCCCCCTTGTCCATGTGCAGCCCAACTCTTCACTCCCACTTAATCTAGACTTCTGAAAATAGAATTATTAGAACAGATTGTTTACTTTGCAAGTCTTTTTGTTGTCTGACCCCACCCCCTCCCCTTTTGGAAACTGTAGAAACTAACATTTCTGCAGTTAGAGACAGAATTCTTGTAAATTCCTTTTTGCGCACCAGCACAGTAGATTTTAAATGAAACAATCAAAATAGAAGCGAAGTAAAATGCATATTTTCTGGTTTAAGAAAGAAATGCTGTTTTATACATAGTGCCACATTTCGTGTCATGGTCCTGGAGACATGGTCTGATGACTCAGTTTTTTGTGTTTATTAATATTATCTTATGTTCTTGTTTTATTCTGGTTATGTATTCTGTTAAGATTTGCTAGTAGGTAGGTTTTGATTCAGTACTCCCACTGTTCCAGTTCAGTCAGGTCTCTGTGTAAAGCCTGTGTCTCTACATGTGTGTTGAGTTTCCTGTTTTACTTTGAAGGTCTTTGTCTCTTATGTCAGTGTCAGTTTTGCATGCTCTCCCGTCTCGTTTGTTTAATCAGTGTCAGCCGTGTCTCCCAGCTGTTTTCTTATGGTATTGTTCACCTCTTGTATTTAGTGTCTGTACCTTACCCTGCTATCGTTTTGTCGTCCCTTATTCCAGCGGTCCCCAACCCCGGGCCTCGGACCGGTACTGGTCCGTGAGTCGTTTGGTTCCGGGCCACGAGAGTAGAGGCTCAGGTGTGAAATGTATGGTTTTCAGGGTTTTTATCGGTTTTCAGCGTTATTTTGTTATCGTTTTTATCGTTTACTCGGTTTTCCTGGGTCTTTTCATGTGTCTTATGAATAAATCTTCTTTTTTTTGGTACCGGTACTAGTTTTATTTTGTTGTATTTATCCACGACACCTTAAAGGCCGGTCCGTGAAAATATTGTCGGGCATAAACCGGTCCATGGCGCAAAAAAGGTTGGAGACCGCTGCCTTATTCTACACTGCGTGCTCCGTCTGCCAGCTTGCCTGCCTGTTTAGTTTATTTGTATGATCAGTTTTAGTTATTTTTCTGGGGTTTTTTTTTCTGCAACCCAGCAATAAAGCTGAGTGTTTTTGAGTTTACGTTTGCCTCTGTGAGTCCTGCTGTTGGGTCCACCATTCCTGCATGCCTTCAAACAGCCATGACATTTTGACAGTTTCAAAAGCAATTGAAACTATCAGTTTCATTCGTAGGGGAGGTCTGTTATCTCAGTATTTCATAATAAATTCACCTAATGAAATTTCTGAGTTGATTTATAGTTTTGATGTTTGCCTTTTCCTTTTTTTTTTTTTTTTTTTTTTTTTTGCATTCTCTTTTTGATGTAAACTCCACTGTCACTACTTTTTAGGCCAATGTTTTAACCTATCAGCATTTTTCCTAGCATAGGTCAAATGCTGTCAAGTGAAATGCTGTTAGCATTTAGGATGACTGGATGCCCCATAGCACAGGCACTGGCTGAATTTGTAAAATCCATAGTATTATAAATTTGTAAAGAGAAGACAAATACACACAAAAACACAACCTGTTAATCTTGTGATTTGCTTTAGAAATAAATATATGGTTTCTGGCTTAAATAGTAATATTTGAGCTTTTGAGATTATGAGGACCACTGATTAATAAGATGGAGTTGGGGGAGGGAGACGGCTAACAGAAACCTGCTGTACCCAGATGAAGAAGCATATATAGCACCTTTGTACTCTCCTGTCATGTCATGCTTTCGACCGCCAAACCCCTTTCTTAACTAAGGGAAACGTAACTGTAGAGCAACACTTGGCAGTACTGTCATTGCTTTAAAGGTCCTGTCAGTCAGCAGAGGGGGAGAAGTAGAACTACAACATCCATAAAAAAATAGTGTTAGAGGAATTTTGAATTTGTTGAAAGAGTTTGTTGGCTGAAAGAGTAAATGTCATGTGCACATTTGCACATTTTCTTATTTGAAGCTATGGAATAGAAAGTTAAGTGCAGGCATCTTTATGTGTGGGTGTGGTACATGCTCATGGTTACCCATGCTTGTGTCCTGATGTGTTTTATGTAGGTGTCAAGCCATTTGCAAACTCTCCCCACACAGTTAGAGGGACATGCTTGCCAGCACATGTAAGTGTGTGTGACATTTTCTTTTTACCCTCCTGTTTCCCTCAATTTGCTTTGAGTGCTGTAAACATAATTCTTGTCCTGCGTGTTTGTGTGTGGAGCGTGTCCTCAGTCACACAATTTTGCTTTTCAGGCAGCCTCAGGGATGACTGAGTGAGCAGGCTTCAGGATTATAGGATTAAAAATAAAGGACGACAGTAATTCTGATTATTACCTGGATTATCAAAAAAAAAAACAACAACACCTGTATCCAATATCAAATGATATAAACAAAATAAAAAAATATATATAAATAAAATATTTGGCTACAAATGTACTTGTAATGATTCCATAAAACAGAATTTGGACAGAAGGCAGGGTTATGTCTACTGAACTGCTATATAACTGAGGTTTGAAAAATTGTGTCCTTCTTGCCTTTCCATCCAATTAATGTTTGTATTCTCGGGTAAACTTGGCCATATTGCACCAGTTTAATCTGGGGTTAATTTTTTTTTATGAGTGCTCAGCTATCTTAAATAAAATGCACATTCTGTATAAAATCTAAGGTAGGCTTATAAATAGCAAAAACATTAGTATTTTGCAGACTGTAAATGCTTGTAGTGTCTATTGTTGTGTCCACAGCCAAGGCTTTTTGTTAGATCGGTCTTTTCAATCAACACTGACAATCTTGTATCTCTTAACTCCATGCTTCTAGGGGGGAAATGACTCAGGCTTTGACTTGCACTACAATAAAGTACACCCACTTAGATACTGCGGTGAAGCTTAAAGTGGTAGGTGTTAGAACCCAAGACAGTGAGAGTCCCTTTATTAAATGAAGAC
This sequence comes from Mchenga conophoros, assembly GCF_057382185.1. Lineage (NCBI taxonomy): Eukaryota > Metazoa > Chordata > Actinopteri > Cichliformes > Cichlidae > Mchenga > Mchenga conophoros. The sequence goes on along the minus strand of NC_140544.1, from coordinate 14,209,232 downwards.
CTCATTTTCCTCACAGACACAAGGTCAGATCAAACCAGAGCAAGTGCATGAAACCTCCCTCACACCTCACTCTCTGCAACGATATGAGGGGTCCGTCAGGAATTTCCCAAAGGAAATCATGTTTTTGCAGCCTTGATGTATTTGTATTCACCTGGGGCAGACGGGTTTACCACTGATAACAGGACACAGGGGCTAATGTACCCTATTGCCTGACTGCCACCTACGTGTGGTCACCAAATCAATCTTTAAGTTCTGATCTCTTAAATCTGGGACAAAAGATGACGATATTTGCTTTTAGAGGGTTAATTATAAACCAGGTTATATGAACTGTGAAAATTATTATCAGGTCCCAGAGGGCCAAGACATAATTGTGAGGTAATAAATCAAGGAAAATGCTGTAAAGATGCTAAAAACGGCCAGCAACCCTCCAGAAACCCTCAAATGTGTCTGTACTTCCTAGATTCCCCTACAATATAGTTTTCAGTGTGAAGAATATCAGATAAACACCTCTCAAGATTAGACAGCCAAAAATGTAGACTTGTCTGTTAAATAGTGTGATCTACAGCATAAAAATTTAAAAAGAAAATATAGCTCTGACGGGTGTGGATCAAGAACTTAGTGGTTTTACGGCTGCTGATACCTTTCTGATTAGCTGCTGCCTTACCTGTGTGTCTTACCTGTGTGCTTGCTGCTTATTGTTGCAGTAGCAGTAGGCACTGAATTAGTCAGTAAGTCATCAGTAGCAAAACCCATTTTATTGCAATGTGCAGTAACATGTAGCAGGTTATATAAAGCTTAAAACAACCTTATTTAGTTTTGTTGCAATCTGTATTCAAACTTTGTTTAACTTGTGGAGTGCACCACAAAGCAAATTCCATATACCGTAATTGTCGGGCTATAAGCCGCTACTTTTTGCACAAGCTTTGAACCCTGCGGCTTTTAGTCAGGTGCGGCTTTTCTATGGATTTTCCATGATTTTTGTGATATCGTAAGACGATTTGTTTTGTTTGTTCCGCTGTTGTACGGCACTACGTTGCCTGGCGGAAGGATCGGGGTTCAAGAGTGGTATGTTAGTCACATGTCCGTCCGCCAGGCAACATAGTGCCGTACGAAGTAGCGCGAAAAACAAACTTCAAAGTAGTGCTACGCGTTCAGCGGGAGTCGTGGATGACGAGCGGCGATAAACTTGCGAAAAGCAAGTTATGCCCAACTCCACCGGTGGATTCTGACAGCGTGGAAAAGTGCGAAAACATCCACGATCACCAACGGATTTTGAAGGGCTGGACTGCTGCATGATGGAGAGGAGGACACCGCCACGGCCCTTCTGAGGGTGTTCGACTCTGACACTGACAACGAGGATTTCTTTGGTTTTGAAAGTGACAACGAAGGAGAGAAGCGGAGAGTGGATGACGAAGCCATCCTGAGCCTGTTCGTTTCCGACATTGGAGAAGAGGACTTTAGTGGTTTTAGTGCGCAGGAAGAAGAGAAAGATGGTGAATGACTGACTTTTCTTCTTGTTAAAGCCGTGTCACTGCACCTGAGCCTAAAAGGTAGTCCGAATCTATTTTCTGGTGTGCTGTAGGTTACTGTTATGTACTACATGTGCAAATATGTACCCATAACTTGTTTTTCAAAATATTAATAAAAGGGGTGTGTCTCCAAACAGCCATCTCTTTCCTGACAATTCCCTTTGTGCATATTCTCTTACATATGATGAGTCAACATTGAAACACCTGCGGCTTTTAGTCAGGTGCGGCTAATGTATGTACAAAACGGGATTTTCCCCTGATTTTAGCTTGTGCGGCTAATATTCAGGTGCGCTTTGTAGTCCGGGAAATACGGTAGTTAGATTCTATTTGAATTAGCTGGCTCTAGAAAACTTAAAAACCCAGTCAGTGACTGGGGATATCATGGCAGTGACAATCAAGTTTCTTTGTACTCACAGACTTTCTGTTTCAGGCTCAGTTTATGGTTTAACTTGTCTATCGCACATGAGTGGAACACTTCAGTCAGGAGGAAAATGTCATTGATAGTTATGAAGAACATAACAAAACTGCAAAACAGAAGGCAGGTACTGCAGCTAAAACAAGAGATCTGTGCTACAGAAAGTTTTCAGTCTTGTGAATTCATAAATAAATAAAGCTGTGTAAAACAGATTTGGCAGCATATCTGGACCAGTCCAGAGAGAAAAGAACAAGTGAACCGAACAGATCTCCAGATCAAGTTATGTGTTCAGAATAAGTTACATAAACCTTGCTACAGGCTCAATATAACCTGCTAACACATTAATCTTACATATAGTATACCTCTCAGATAAATCCCACTGATGATGGTAACTTAACAAGGTAGCGATATGAGGCAATGCTAGGTAAGATTAAATTAAATAAAGAATACTAAAAATTTCTGGAAAATTCTGGAATGATTTAAATGGTTTTCATGAAAAAGGCTAGTGCACACTGACTGATGAATGTGTTTCTGCATGTTGCTCAGTTCTTAGTGCTTCATCACCCTTAATCAGAAAACAGTGACTGGCCAAATGGTACACTGAAAGAATCAATATTCATCACACATCAGTCTCTTCTCCCTCCTCTCTATCTCTGGCCTTGACTGGTGTTGGCATAGCAACATTGCACTTCCTTTAAATTATGGTGTAGCACCGAAACAGACACTAGCAGTGACCCTGGAGAGGCAGCAATAGCAAATCAGCTTCCAGGAAGAAGTATGTGCGTATATATGTCCTATTGCCAGATGAGAAAATTCACATCTTCATCTTATGTTAAGAAGGGACCTTTGACTCGAGGCTGTCTGAACAATTTTTCATACTTTTGATGGCCTCCTTTGCTTCCTTTCGCTGTTCTTCACCTGTACTTGTCCTTGTCACCTTTGTACCACCTGCCAAGATTTTCTATGGTAACTATTATTGGGATCACAATCTTTCCCCTTCTACAGAATCAAAGAGAAGATGCAGATTTTACAATCTATCACAGCGAAATACCTCAAGGCCTACTTTATTTTTATGCAACATTTGAAAAAATAAACATAAGACTGATAAACTTCTGCATGTTACAAATGTCACCCGCCTGTGGAGTCCAGATTCAGCTGTACATTTATAGTTTGATCCGGGTGCACACTTACACTGGCGGTTTAATGACTATCCATAACATAGTGTAAACTTTGTGTTTGATAGCTGATAAAGAAGCAAACTGATGGTTTGTCAAGGAAAGTGTAATATACAACAATAACAGATTATCCAGAACACATGCAGGAACTGTAGAAATAAGAAAAAGCACCAGTAAGCCTTGTCAAAAGTGAATTGTTGAGATATCTTTGTGTTCCTGCAGAGCAAATAGCACTGTTGGACTGCTGTAGTAGCCATTATAATGCAAGAACCACAGAACTACATTTGACTATTTAGGGCCACCAAGGTTTATTCCTCAGTAGCCTGTGGTATCACAATAGATGGATTACTGTATGGGCAAAGTGAGTAGATGACCAGGCCCTTAAGACTTCTTTAATGTCTACGCCTGTGTATTGATGTTTTGTAAATTAGCTTAGTAGTTGAGGCCAAAATGAAGAACCTATAGTCACAGCAGAGGTGGGACCAAGTCATTGTTTTGCAAGTCTCAAGTAAGTCTCAAGTCTTTATCCTCAAGTCTCAAGTCAAGTCTCAAGTAATGTCAGGCAAGTCAGAGTCGAGTCTCAAGTCACTGGTGTAAAAGTCCGAGTCAAGTCACAAGTCTGAAACTTTGAATTTCAAGTCCTTTCGAGTCTTTAAAAAAAAAAAAATAATGTTGCAGTTATGCTAAATGTAAATATTAAACCATGTAATTTTTTAATCTGTGTTTTTCTCAACACATGACAAAATAGTGAACTTAGAAAATATACACAAATTGTGAAATTGCACCTCTTTAGAATGCAGCTCAATTAAACCTAGCTCCAAGAATAATTTTCACCAACAGTTCTGAGATAAGCTGCATGTTATTCTTGGATGCGGTTGTAGGACCGGCTTTAAAATCGCATGACAAAAATATCATACACATTAAAAAAAAACTGTATCACCAACGTAGCCTGGAAAACATTTGCTAGTTAGATGAAGTCAGCTATCTCATCTTAGCATATTTATATGCATATTTATAATTATACGGTTCTTGGAGTGAGTGCACACACTCATGAAGTTTAGTAACTTCAGGTCACTGCAACAAGCCCAGGTACAGTTTACCGACGGATGGGTGCAGGACCTTGAAATGCACCGTGTAGAACGAAAGACCATCGTACGTATCATAAGTTTACCAGTCTCACAAATCGTCGTCATAAATACACAATCGTTAACCGTTTATTAATATAACCTTTGAGCTCAACGGTAATTAATTAGTAGTGGAAATAATTTCTGGTAGCATCACAGAAATGTAGCAGTGACAATAATATTGTATGCTGTAATCGTACTGGGCAATTAGTGATTAAAAAAACCTGTTTTATCCTGTGAATAAAAGTATATGTTTTTGTCAATGTACCATAATAACAGAAGCGAAACACAATATTGTGTCAGGACAATTCACTATTTATGCACAATAAACAAAGGAGCATAGCGCGACAATTTCTGTTCAGCGCCAGACTTGCTTGTAACCTATATCACCAATTATGTTAAGAAAAATGACGTATTAACTACAACAGCAGACTGACCTTTGTGTAAATGCTTGGAGCAGACTAACCTGTGAGCTGGAGGGTTCTGGGATGTTATATTTGGTCTTTGAATGGCTGCAATCCAGACCATCCGTCGCGTCTTTGTTACTTTGGAAACATGGCTCGAACAATTTCTCTTCAACGACGTAATCCGATAACAACCGATCTCTTTACCCGTCGGCTTCCCGTGGCTGTCATGCGACCGGCTATTGCAGTTAATGATACAACAGCTTCTTGACATTTTTGTATTTCTTTTTATCGCTGTGTGACTGATTTCAATTGAAAGCCTGCGTGCGCTACTACCGCTTGCCACGAGTTCCCAGAATCCTTTGCGGTTCTACCCGTGAATGACGTCACATTTTCAATCTCTATATAATATGCATGTTAAATTTTATATTTGGGGTAAAATATCAAGTCTTTTCAAGTAAACCGGTTCAAGTCCAATTCAAGTCCCAAGTCATTGGTGTAAAAGTCCAAGTCAAGTCACAAGTCTTAGAACATTTTTTCAAGTCAAGTCTAAAGTCATAAAATTAATGACTCGAGTCTGACTCGAGTCCAAGTCATGTGACTCGAGTCCACACCTCTGAGTCACAGCATGGGAGAAAGGCACAATACTGTTGATCATCTTATTTTGTTAGATAGATTAAACCACTGGGTGGGTGTATCGGGTATCGCATTGGAATGGTTTAAATCCTATTTGTCAAATCAATCTTTCTCTGTGGCTACCTCTAAGTTCAGATCCTCTCTTGCCTATGGGGTGCCTCAGGGCTCTGTCTTGGGACCAGTATTGTTTTTGTTGTATTTACTCCCTCTTCTGCAACTTCTTAGCTCTTACTCTGATATTTCATATCATTGTTATGCAGATGATATTCAGCTATATATCTCTTTTAGGCCACCTGATGTTTCTAAGCTCCAAATCCTGCAGTCCTGCTTAGATTCCGTTAGAGATTGGCTGGCTGGTAATTACCTTCAACTAAATGCTGATAAAACGGAAGTCATTGTCTTTGCTCCTGAGAAATTTGTTCCCCTTGTGGTTAAAAATCTAGGCCCTCTTGCTTCTTATATTAAACCCTCCATTAGGAACCTTGGTGTTACATTTGAACCAGCTCTGACGCTGGACACACACGTCAAATCTTTGGTTCGCTCTTGTTTTTACCATTTAAGAAATATCGCTAAGCTGAGTCCCATTGTGTCACATTCCAAATTGGCAATGATTATTCATGCTTTTGTTTCATCTCGCTTAGACTATTGTAATTCCTTGTTTACTTGCTTACGTAATGCCTCCCTGGAACGACTGCAAGGTGTTCAGAATGCTGCTGCTAGGCTTCTGACAAAGCCTCACAAATACTCCCATGCCACTCCCCTGCTGATTCAACTGCATTGGCTCCCTGTCAAGTTCAGGGTCCAATTTAAGATCATAATCATGACTTATAGGGCCCTGCACGGTGTAGCTCCAACTTACTTAAGTGATCTTCTTCTTTCTTATCACCCCAGCAGGTCCCTGAGGTCTTGTGACCAGGGGTTGCTGGTTGTCCTACATACAAGATTAAAAACAAAAGGTGACAGAGCGTTTGTATCAGTGGCTCCCAGACTCTGGAACTCGCTCCATTTGAGTTTGAGATCTGTGGACTCAGTCATGTCTTTTAAAAAGCAGTTAAAAACCTCTGTTTAAACTCGCTTTTGGTTGATTTTGTTTTGTTTTAGATTTTAATGTCTGTTTTCTGCCTCTGTAAAGCACTTTGTGATTTTATCTTGAAAGGTGCTATATAAATAAAATTTTACTTTACTTAATAAGTGGGTCAGCACAATGTAAACTCAAGCCTAAATTATCAACAGCTATGCAGATGTTAAAGTCGTGCCTCCTGTGTAGGACTAGGATTATTTTCTGAGATGAGTGATATTGGTTGGTGTAGCCATGGTAGGGCCTAAAGGACTGGAAAGATTCAGAGCACCATGTGACATTTGCACTAGGAAAAACTAGGGGCATGATTTTGGATTACATACAACATTTTTGTAGCATGTACAGATAAAACTATTTGATGCTACTTGTTGAAGATGGTCACAGAGAACAGTCCTTTTTGGAAAAGTGCAGGATATTATAAATGAAAAAGGATAATGCAGAAACACCTGAATAGCCTATCACTTACTGTCACTGAATCTGAACTGTCTGACATTTACTTAAGTTCTATAGAAATTCAGCCAGACCCATTACCATGTTGCAAATATATAAAACATGTGTTTACTGCAATACTGGCTGGTTAAAGACATCGAAAAGTTGTCATTTTAATGCCCACTACTATATATACAAAGACGTTTCCAACAATGCTTTTAAGCCTAAAGTGAACAAAACTTGAACACACAGTTGAATACAGTCTGGCCTTCTGTCATTTGATAGAATGACCTTTCTGAGGTTTTTAAACCAGCGACTATCCTTCAATAACAATAATAGTGTAATTTTCTGTCTGCTATAACTTTCTGTCTAGACTAGCTTTCTCTAATTACTGTTTTGTCAGAGCTCTCCTTTTATTCCCAGTTTGTCTTATTTTAGTGATTTTTCTTTCGTTTTATCAAATCAGCTCCACAGCTAAACAACTAACCTGCTGAGAGTTGAAAGTTTTCACTTTCTCTCTGCATATTTTGTCTGACATAAATACAGGGTACTGTTCACAGCTGTAATCTGAAGTGGAAGCCTGAAATGCCAGATCTATGAAATGTAGCATGAATCCAAAAACATAGCAATTAGAGTGTGCTGCATAAATAAGCATTTGAGGATGGAAGTGGTAGTTCTGCTTTTATTGGAGGAAACGTTGATTAGATAGCAAATGCTTTTTTTTTTCAGCTTTTTTATGTTTGAGTGTCCTTTACTTTCTTTCTGTCTTACCTCTTATTCATGTCAGTTTTCCTTGATAATATCTCTCTCTTTTCTTCCAATCTTATCAATGTCAGTGTTTATGACATTGATAAGATTTAAGTGTGTAATGAATCCACGGTGTAGTGTCTTTTTCACGGCAGACATGATTACTTGATTAAGATTTGATCACAAACGATGAACACCGTTATTCTGTTTAATTTTTTTGCTTACAAGCCAAAGCTACACAAAGACATGACTATCTAACATGACATTAAATAACCCAGTTATTAAAGTTATTCCTCAGCTTGTACAGTAACTACTTTTGTTACATGGAATAAAGAAGGTTGGATCAAGGATTTTAAAGAAATCCCCCCGTTTCCCAAAAGTCTGTTTTTTCAGTGGTCAGAATGGTAAATAAAAATATGATGACAAGTCTGCCAAATCTGAAAGAAATATCATGCAGTCATGTCAAAATCAGCATTCAGCAAACAACAAAATATATTTCTGAGATCCTTTTGTATCCAGACCATAAGTAATTTAGAAATAAGACGTGGACTGGGCCAAAATAACCCGCTGGTAAATGACTAGAGCTATTGTTGGTCCTATAATACACCAAGATGAATCCATTATTATTGCAGTGCAATGTGTAACAGCCTGCATCATTATGTCATGTTAGGTTGTAATCTGCAAGAAAAGCTAAGCATTTTTTCCCTTGCAGAGTCTTTTGAAAGTGCAGAGTCATAGACTGGAAAACTGTAAAGCTGACACAAATGTAGATATAATATAACTTATATATGAAGAGGTGCATGAGACATTTTGTCACCTCATTCAAATCAATGTGATTTTAATTATGTGAATAGGCCCAGGTTAGTGGAATACTTTATTAAAATAATTAAAGGGCATGATAATATGGTGCTGTTTTGTTAAAATGACATGTATTTTTCTTTATTTCCTCCTAATGTGTTGCATAATGTAATAGGTAACTTGGTGCAGGCAAGTGGCAGCATCCTTTCTGTTTATACAATGCATACAGCACACACAAGTCATTGTTTATGCTTGGTTTGTTAGTTTGATTTCACATTTTAACCTAAGCTCCCATTACACCCCATTTAACAGTTACTGGAAACATATTTAGGGTTAGGGTTGAGTTATCTTCCACCTCTGCTTGAAACACCTCGACTTTATCTGAAACATTACATCTTCTAGTTTTCTGAAAATGTGTCTTCTGTAAATGTAACATGTGGACAAAGCAAAATTCAACCCCAGTGAGTCAACAGGCACCTGGTGGTAGGTAAGAGGTTATATATCTGACATTCAAAAGTGATGCTTTGCTACTGCCTTTTCATGCTCACAGTTCATGACTTTGTACCAATGAAGGCTCCTGTGAACTGGGCTGTGTAGGGTAAACACACACAGGATAAAACCCTTCATCATCCTGTCACTTGGTCCTTTGAGGTACAGGATGCAGCCGCCCGAACCTCAAATGTTTTCTCTCTGCAGACTGAAGCACACTTGATAAGTGACTCATGGCTGTGCCACAGCAGAACCTGCAGACTCTAGACTGTATTAAGCTGGTGTTGCAACTCATCAACTCTTAAACTCATGTTGATTTCTAATCCTTACTGCCAGTGTTTGGGCTATATTTACTGGATCTCGTTGCCTTTGAAGACAATTGTGTTTCTCTTATAAACCAAAGAACAATAACAGTGTATGTAATTGGTAATTTTCCTGTGTCTTTCTGCTGTGTGATGACTCACTAGCTCTACACCAAAGCCCTAAACTGAGTTTGAAAACTCAGCAAAACAAAAATCAATACACCAGATGAAGCTGTGTACTGCAGAACTTAAAGCCGCACCATCATTGTAGAGTTTCTATTTTTAGGAAAGATTATGATGAAGTGTGTGACACAGAGACAAAATATCACCTGCCATTTTCTCCCCCAAAGAATATCTGTTAACGTAACTGTGCATTTACTTCATTTTTACATTTCTGTTCAAATATTAATTAATCTCTAGGTTAGATTTTTAGCACTAAAGCATTTTTCCTTGACTAGTAAATACATTACATTCCTACAGTTCACACCTTGATATTATTTAAATGGCTTCTTTAAACTGATTATAAGTTACCCTTAAATTGGTTTAGAAAAAGTGCCTCTAAGATACAATTACTAGTCTGAAATCAATATTTGTACATTTTTATACTAGTGGAAACTGGAAGATACATGGAAGACATATTTTCACATACTGGTACATTTATAACTGAAGAAAATTACTATCTCAGTTTCCTGGAATGAAAGGTACAAATTCATTATGTCCTTGTTATTTGTCATTGTTGTAGTTTTAAATCTGCAATGAACATTTTTTTTCATGAATAAAATTTTTGTTTGACCAGGTCTGATAGATGCAAACTACCAGAGGTGTGGACTCGAGTCACATGACTTGGACTCGAGTCAGACTCGAGTCATTAATTTTATGACTTTAGACTTGACTTGAAAAAATGTTCTAAGACTTGTGACTTGACTTGGACTTTTACACCAATGACTTGGGACTTGAATTGGACTTGAACCGGTTTACTTGAAAAGACTTGATATTTTACCCCAAATATAAAATTTAACATGCATATTATATAGAGATTGAAAATGTGACGTCATTCACGGGTAGAACCGCAAAGGATTCTGGGAACTCGTGGCAAGCGGTACTAGCGCACGCAGGCTTTCAATTGAAATCAGTCACACAGCGATAAAAAGAAACACAAAAATGTCAAGAAGCTGTTGTATTATTAACTGCAATAGCCGGTCGCATGACAGCCACGGGAAGCCGACGGGTAAAGAGATCGGTTGTTATCGGATTACGTCGTTGAAGAGAAATTGTTCGAGCCATGTTTCCGAAGTAACAAAGGCGACTGGATTGCAGCCATTCAAAGATCAAATATAACGTCCCAGAACACTCCAGCTCACAGGTTAGTCTGCTCCAAGCATTTCCACAAAGGTCAGTCTGCTGTTGTAGTTAATGCGTCATTTTCATAACATAATTGGTGATATAGGTTACAAGCAAGTCTGGCGCTGAACAGAAATTGTCGCGCTATGCTCCTTTATTTATTGTGCATAAATAGTGAATTGTCCTGACACAATATTGCGTTTCGCTTCTGTTATTATGGTACATTGACAAAAACATATACTTTTATTCACAGGATAAAACAGTTGTTTTGTATCACTAATTGTCCAGTACGATTACAGCATACAGTATTATTGTCACTGCTACATTTCTGTGATGCTACCAGAAATTATTTCCACTACTAATTAATTACCGTTAAGCTCAAAGGTTATATTAATAAACGGTTAACGATTGTGTATTTATGACGACGATTTGTGAGACTGGTAAACTTATGATACGTACGATGGTCTTTACTTTCTACACGGTGCATTTCAAGGTCCTGTACCCATCCGTCGGTAAACTGTACCTGGGCTTGTTGCAGTGACCGGAAGTTACTAAACTTCACGAGTGTATGCACTCACAAGAACCGTATAATTATAAATATGCATATAAATATGCTACGATGAGATAGCTGACTTCATCTAACTAGCAAATGTTGTCCAGGCTACGTTGGTGATGCAGTTTTTTTAATGTATATGATATTTTTGTCATGCGATTTTAAAGCCGGTGTTGTGCCAAAAAGTGATTTCCAGTGTTTCTGTGTATTTTTTATGTGTAATATCTTTACGTATGTTCGTAAATAGACTTCGGTGAACAGGGGATACAAAGGGGTTACATAAAGAATTAAAAAATTATCTGTTTTTTAAGTATCTTTACAACTTGTACTTACATTATAACCAATCCGGTCCTTTATCCCCACTTAAAATATTTTTACAGAACTATTGTAATATTTGCTGCCATTTCTGCTGTCCTGTTGGGCAACTTACTCTTACAAAATACATTTTTAATGTTAATGAGATTTTTTTTACTGCATAAATAAAGGTTATATAAAAGTCGCTGCCAAAAACTGATTGCGGCTTGTATCTTGCTACACGAATGTTGTTTGTGGCTCAAGATGACTTTATGTCATCCATAAGGGATGCATTTGACATATGTTTAACATATTATAGCCCAACAAGTTACTTATAGCACTTTAAATATGAGCAATCGCTTTTTGGCAAATACCGGAAATCAGTTTTTGGCAGACAATCACTTTTTGGCACAACACCGGTCCTACAACCGCATCCAAGAATAACATGCAGCTTATCTCAGAACTGTCGGTGAAAATTATTCTTGGAGCTAGGTTTAATTGAGCTGCATTTTAAAGAGGTGCAATTTCACAATTTGTGTATATTTTCTAAGTTCACTATTTTGTCATGTGTTGAGAAAAACACAGATTTAAAAATTACATGGTCTAATATTTACATTTAGCATATAACTGCAACATACTTTTTTTTTTTTTTTTTTTTTAAAGACTCGAAAGGACTTGAAATTCAAAATTTCAGACTTGTGACTTGACTCGGACTTTTACACCAGTGACTTGAGACTCGACTCTGACTTGCCTGACATTACTTGAGACTTGACTTGAGACTTGAGGATAAAGACTTGAGACTTACTTGAGACTTGCAAAACAATGACTTGGTCCCACCTCTGCAAACTACTGCAAATTCAAGTACCTCATTCAGTCCAAACGTCTACAGAAAAAAGGATTGCACACAAAACAACAGATTTTATATTTAGCAAAACAGACTGTGTGAGATTTTGAAATCTCAGCCCAGTAAACTAAAACAAAACTAAAAAGAACTTACCATGCCAAGAGCAAATGTCTCTTTCAAGTAAATGTTTTAAAATTGCCTACAAAGGTAATCTTTTCTGCTTCTAGCTTCTGGCTTCTATTCCATTTGCCACTGCAAAAGCACTATATGAATATTCCTTCCCATTGAGACATTAGATTAGATTACATTTGAGGTAAAGCTATCTCTCTCTGAAATTTCACCAAAGTAATGGATCCACAACCACACGATGACAGAATGACGTCATACTCAATCAGTGTGCTAGTTTACCAGCCTCAGCTTTTCAGTGCTCTTGGTTTCTAGCAAGCTAGCTAGCATGCTGGTCAGGTTTGTGTTGTAGTGCTTCTGGGTATGAATTGGTTGCTGTCCAGTGTGTCTATCATACCTCTGTTAAATAATTCTCACTACAACATCTTGGACTGCTGTTAGCAAAGACAGTTCTTGAGCTACTCTAGAAACCTTCTAATCAGAACCTACAGCAAGCAGAAAACTGTTTATGTGCCGCTATGGAAAGCTTGCCTGGTCTGCAGACCATCTGTGGGATAGGATTACCTTACAGGAAGCCTTGTTCTTTATGTGTCACAAAGCAGTTAGAAATGGAAATATGTGCACAAGAGTACCTCAGAACTGTACTTAGTAAAATTAATTTGAGAAGTGAGAAAAAAACAGAAATAATTTTTAAAAACCTCTGAAATAAAAATCCATTTTGACAAATGCAGAAAAGGAAAAAAGCTGAAAGTAAATCTGAAAAGTACCAGTTGAGATCACTGTGTGCTTCACCAACAAAAGAGCTGGACTGAGAGACGTGAAACTAACAAACTGGAATTCAACGCTGTGAATCATGAAAACAGGAGAGAAGAGATAACAAAAGACTTGAGAGACTAATGTGTTCTCAGTTTATAAATAAAGCACATGATGTTCCTTGAAGCAGAGAAAAAAAAGAAGAAAAGTAATGTTTTTCTGTGAAAGCAGTGTTATTGCATATACAGTATCATGCTTCCAAGCACAAGGTAAGATACAAGAGGGACAAATAAAAAGAAAAAAAGACTGTTCCAGTATTCCAGTCCACTGACCACAACTGACAAGGTCCTCTATCAGTCTGGCAGTGTGCTGATCCCACTCACTGTGATAATAAAAAAGATAACAAGAACATTTATGTTAAAGAGAAATCACTTCTCTTCCACACCTGTTGTTTTCATTTTCCTTCTCCTTACCTGCATATGGGTAAATATTAGATATCAGATGATCGGTGATGATCGACTGCATAAAGAAGACAGATGTAACCACCATGATATGAGTCATGTCTCAATGTTCTCAAAATGAGCATTTCCTTCCATCGTCATCTTGGTGTTGTGGCGAGCGAGGGGTGGAACTAACTGGAAAAGCGAAACCCACTTCTCAGTCACAGTAGACCCACACTGTTACTAAGAAGTCAAAATAATACGTGTCCAGTTAGACATGAAATTATAATCTGACCACAAGATGCTTACTGAGTTCATGAGATCAAGTGAGTACCAGACATCTAAATTCAGACATCTTTTAACCAGAGTCATTGCCCAATGCTCACCATTAAAAAAAAAAAATACAGGTTTCAGATACACAGTCTGCGGATGCAATGCTGGAAGCCTGAAGCTGAGTGAGTCAGTCGAGTATGATGTGTTTGCATTAGAAAAATGCCATCTCCTGAGGCGATATACTATCAGAGGCAGCGATTTTATGGCAGGCACAAATATAATCCACATAGTCTAAAAACAGCATTAATGCTGGTATAGTTTTCGTCGTTGGCACATAGCTTCTCATACTTACCAGCCTATACGCTTTCACCTATCTACTTGTCATTAACTAATCTTTGTTACTATCTGAATCTATTCATTGATTTTAAGGGGCGATCGTGGCTCAAGAGTTGGGAGTTCGCCTTGTAATCAGAAGGTTGCCGGTTCGAGCCCCGGCTTGGACAGTCTCGCTCGTTGTGTCCTTGGGCAAGACACTTCACCCATTCCCTACATGTGGTGGTCAGAGGGCCCGGTGGCGCCAGTGTTCGGCAGCCTCGCCTCTGTCAGTGCGCCCCAGGGTGGCTGTGGCTACAATGTAGCCAGTGTGTGAATGGGTGGATGACTGAGTGTGTAAAGCGCTTTGGGGTCCTTAGTAACCATTTTAAGGTACTAATCAATAACAAGTTTTATAAAAACACTTAATAGTCTGCATATTTTATATTAACAACAAACCATATATCCCTTTAAAATGAAAATCGTGTGCATCATAAACAACAATATGTTTTTAATTTAGTAGTTCCTAGTGAAAAATTGCATCTGCCTTTGCCAAAAATGCAACTTAAGATTTAGAGACAACTGGGGGGTCAAATCAAATCAAATCAAATCACTTTTTATTGTCACATCACATGTGCAGGCACACTGGCACAGCACATGCGAGTGAAATTCTTGTGTGCGAGCCCCACAAGCAACAGAGATGTGCAAACACAACAACACAAACGAGCAAAATACAAGAATGGCCAACCTGAAACTAATAAATATATGTACAATATATAATAGTGTATGCATTTCTGGATGTGTATACTAAATATTTTCCTACGTGTGTGTGTGTGTGTGTGTGTGTGTGTGTGTGTGTGTGTGTGTGTGTGTGTGTGTGTACACATTTTTACAAATTAAATAGTAAAAAAATAAAATAATAATAATAATAATAATAATAAAATATATAAAATATACAGAGTTGAATATGTGCAAAACAAGTGGCATTTATATACAGTGTGGAGTGCATAATGTTGAAATGGGTATGTTCACATCCGGAAGAGTACAGATTTTTGTAGCTCTGAGTCCTAATTGAGAGGAATCTAAGTCAAATTTAAGGAACAAATTTAAGCATATCTGATCCTAGGTACACAAGACTTTCCAAAACTGTTTTGTTCTTTCCCACATATTTGTACTGTCTAAGAACTGCAATGAAATCACACTTATAACAAACATTTAAATAAAATCTCATGATGCTTTAATGCTTGATTACGGGACAGCGCCTTAACAGCTGCTGTAAGTATGTATACATACACAAGTGTACCCTTCATATACAAAAGAAAAAGTTATTTTTGAAAGTGAAAAGGCAATCTGTCAAGCAAGTCTGAAAAAACTGAGTTGCACCTACAGTGTAGACTAAGTGCATATCTAGACTGAAATCACATTTCCATACTAGGTGTAAATTAAGTCTCCCTCTCTATTCTCCCTTTCCATCCCTTGTGACTGGATTAGCGCTGAAGTGGACTCCTCAATCTAAAGCTGCTATTGCTCTCCGCATTAGCCATGATATTTTCACTCTGCCAGGTGATATTAACAGGTCACTGGATTATTTAAAGGTGATAGGAAAAAAGAACAGAGCTAGAAAGGCATATGGGCAAATCAAACACAAAACAGCAGATGAGATAAGGAGATGAGAAAGGCCAGTTCCTCTAACTCTTGCTGACTGGTGTGATTTCAAAAGAGATTTGAATCAAAGGTGCTTTGATCTACAAAGGTAAACATCACAACTGACGTATATTCAAAGAAACCTGAACAGTACACTGTCAGTAAAGCGGGATTTCAATCCAAGAGAAATGAAAAAGTCCCTTATTAACTACTGATTGATAAAAGGTAAGATCTAGAAAATAATACATTTTATTCAAAGTCCTTGAAGACTGAAAGAAGTCACATCCTTCCTGTAGACCATTTCTGTTTAATATGATGTGGTTACGTACAGCAAAGAGCACTGGAGAAATTTATTTAGAATAGATGATGTGATTAATCAGATACATGACCACACATAACTGTGGGCTCTTCACACCTTTCAGTAAAGTACCCTGCTATAACCCTGCTACTGTCTACCACAAGCTAAAACAGATGACCATGCCTATATCTACATCCTATCTATATACACATGTCAAGATTGAATGTTTTGAAATCACTCTGTGCTTTGTTTCATGGTTTACCTTCTTGTGCAAGACCACTGCTCTGCATGTTACAGTTTGAGCAAATGAATGAGTCAAATCAGCTAAGTGAACAATATGAAAATAAACATTTAAGGAAAAAATAGATAAAATGCCACAGAAAAAAAAGACGTACCCAAAATAATTTTTTGAAAAAAATGGGGCTAATTATTTTCATGCAAGATAAAACTAGAAAACACAATGAAATGCTAAAATCATCTACAGGAATAAAACCATTTGGCAAATGTTAAGAGCGATAGGGGAGGCATGCAGGGGTGACTGGCAACTGAGAACTAAGTGTTACAAAAACATGTGACTACAGGAACCACTAGAATTCATATTGCTAGTCTAACTAGTTAACAAATATTAAAGCGAATAAAGACCAACCAGGTTGGAAATCTCTATAACAACAGTGTTACGAAGCTACAGTAGCATTGCTGCTGTCTGGGTGTGTCCTGTTTTCCTCTCTCTGTACTCCAGTGCCAACCACTTTCTCCTGTAGAACCAGTGCACAGCTGGCTCCACTCAGCAATCACTCACCCTTGCAGTATAAAAACTGGGGAGAAGCGCTTCTTTCTCTCAGTGGGCCAGCCTTAGTACTGAGGTGAGCATCAGTGTCATTTTGGGCTTAGTTTGTGGTCTGAGTACTGAGCTGTTAAGGAACACCTATGTTGTCCAGCCCCCTGAGCAGTGTGTTTTGTTTTTATTTAATTCAGAATCTAGGCTTTGCTTACATGTTTTAAATTCTTTCTTAAAAAGGCAGTGGTGGAGCTATCTCTTTAAGATCTAAATATATATTGATTACCATGCTCATCTCCTGGCCCAATTTACAGAATGTAACCAGCAATTATACCTTATCAGAATAAACTCACATTGAAGCATCTTCTCACTGCTTCTCCCAAGCTCATTTTATTATAGTTTACCTGATGCAAGGTAATGTATGTGTATATCCTAGTGTGGTCTTACAGGTAGCTGTACCACTTGTAACATTGTGACTGATGGGAAGCAATATACAGAGAACGACTGCCACAGTACTTTTCATTTAGTTTAGGGTGTGTGTGTGTGTGTGTGATAAATAAGTGTTTGCGTGGCTGAGTAAGTATGCGGGTGGGCATTTACTCTGTGTGTACTGGTGCATGCAAGCATTTATGCATATCTCTGTGTGAGTGGAAATGGACAATTTGCTGCGTGACACCTGGCCATCAATCACTGTCTCTTCTCAACCCAAATGAGGTAGCATCACCGTTGCCATGTGGTGGTCGACATCACAATAACTGACATCTACATGCAGAAGTAAGAGTGCTTTATATTGCCTTTTCTGTCGATAAGCTACAGAGCAGCAGCAAGAACAACTATAAAAGAGGAACAGCAACTGGAAAGTTTTAATGATGTTCATCAGGCCAAACAAGTTTTCTGTTAGAGTACCTGGGTCATTGACCTAGTGTTTGGAGTTTTGCTATATTATTGAACTTTGTTGTTATTATTTATAAATTCTAGTCTTTTGGTTTCTATGTTAGAGTTCTTAATCTTCTGGTTTATCTCTGTGTGTTGCATGTTTTTTCTGTCTCCCCTGTCAGCTGTATCCTCTTGTCAAGTCAGCGTCTCTGTTTTGTTTCCTGTTTTACTTTGAAAGTCAGTGTCTCATGTCAGTGTTTCTAGTTTTGCTTTCCTTGCCTAGTTAGGTCTGATTTTTCCCAGCTGTGCTTCCCTTCTGTCTCCCATTCCCTGATTGCTCCCTCTGTGTATTCAAGCCCTGTATTTCTGTTGGTCTGTGTGGCGATCTCTCTCATCCCATGCTGTGTGTTCTGTTCGCCTGCCCTGCCTATCAAGTTATTTTGTATTTTCAGTTTAGTTATTTTATTTTTTTATTTTTTTGTACAGCAATAAAGCTGTTTTGAATGCACTTTCCCCTCCTTGAGTCTGCACTTCTGGTGCACCATTCCTGCCTGTTGCACACAGTACATGACATTTTCTAAATATTCATAAAGCCTTCATAGATATGTCTGTTATAGGAATTGAAGATGAATAACATTTACCTGACCTGTTGTATATTTAGTTGTAATGCATCTGCTTTACCTAAAATGACCACAGATGCAGATATGAGATATGCAGACTGCTAAACTTTTCGGGTTATTCTCCTAAATTAAGTGTTGTGAATAATTAATGTGTTGGAAACACACCTTTGTTTAAGGTCTCACTTTCATAGCAAAATATTCTTTGTAGAAGTCTGCAGTACAACTGTAGCCTAAATTTTAGGAATTTTCTAAGGACATAGTGGCCTCAGTAAAGTGGAAAAAGTTTGGAAACACTAGCGCTCTTCCCAGAGTTAGCTGCACTGAGTAACTGAGAACAAAAAGCCTCTGTGGAGGATCTGACCAAGAATCCAACAGTACTCTAAGGGGTTTTCAGAAGTCCTCAGCAGAGATGGGAATTCAGCAGCACTTCATCAGTCTGACCTTTAAGTAGAGTGTCCATCCACCAGAAATAAAAAGGCAGCCTGCCCAGTGTTTGTCAAACAGGAACGAAAACCGACAGTGTGAGGGGGGAAAAGACTCTCTCCTCTGATGTATAAAGTTAGAATATTCCTACTGTCTGCTGAGCAATTAAAAACATTATGAAATAATAGTTGCATACTTCAAAAACAAGTCACCTTTGACTGCTGCTATAAGTCTGCATCATCTTCAAAGACATAATGTAGAAGATACAAAGGTAGTAGAATGTGTACTCAACTTATATTCCACTTCAAATGTTCAAAATGCAAGAACTACTTGAGTTTTGCTCATATATACAACTACAGTCATCTATTGTCCAGTGAGCTTTTTTTCAAGTAAACCACAGGTTTTTTTTTTCTCCACTGTTTCAGAATGTAAACAAGAGAGGCTAAACACAAAGCCCCCATACCATCTGTTGCTGATGGAGCTAGTGGCTCTTGTTAATACAAGCCTCACTGCAGCAGATGTACACTGCCCTCAAAAAGTATGTAAATAGTCGAGGGGAAAAAAATCATGTTTTTGTGCTTCCATTTGGAATTTGAGATCAATGCAAGACCTCAGGTCTCTGAGCAGTTTGTTTAGAGTTGTTGTCTTGCATCATGATAAAGGTGGATGAAGGCAATTCCTTCATCTACTGTTTATTGGTTTGTTCTCCCAAAGAGCTGGAATGATTGATCTATTACCAACACGGTCTGGGTTTTCTGGTCAAAGGTTGGGTGTGTTTTAACGAACTCTTAGTTGGCTATTTCTTCAGTCTCAAAAATCCCTCAGCGTGACTCAACCCTCCTGTCTAATTCATATTCAATATATTATTAATATACAATGTGACACTTTTTATTTTTAGCTTACTTTGCCCAGTAGGGAGACAGAGACAGAAGATCAGTGAAGGAGAAGAGGGATAGAGGGAGTGAAAAATATGTCAGTGGTAAGAAGGAAGTCGAGGGTGGAAAGACAGGGCACAAACACAGAGACAGATTGATGTGGTCAGGAAGCTAATAAAAGTGACAGTATTTTGCTCAGTCTGCAAACAGGATTGGACTTCAACCCTGGGCAGTCTGTGCCTAGAGGAGGGAAATTAACAATCTGTCTGTTCGTTTAGTGACTCGTTGTTTCCTGACGCCTCCCGGGTGCCTGTTAGGAATCTTAACAAGGACAAGACATGGCAGCACAGACATAGATGGAAGGTGACAAAGAAAAACGGGATGAAACTGACATATATGCTGCACTTATTTCATGTGAGAGGTGGGCTCCTTTTCTGAGATGCAGATACCTTTACAGGTGGTAAACTACTGAAGTTTAGAAAAACAATCTACTTGACTGTTCACTTTACATGTATGAGAATTTCTTTTTAAGTGTAAGAAATGATTCATTACATATAAATAGATTCCTTTTCAAAGCAGACATATGACTCACCAGTCAAGGAAATGTATTAACATTTAGACTGCACCAAATAACATCAATCTAATAAAGTTAAGTATAACTTTTTTGTCCCCAGCAGAAAACTCACTTTTAGTCTGTGTGAATCACAGTTAAAAGCAATGTGACATTCTTTTCCTTTTCTACTGAACCCATGAAATACATTATGCAGCTCTACTTCATGTATGAAAAAGCATATTTGAAGAAGCTGTGAGCGAGAGAAAAGTCTACCCTTGCTGTCTCAAGTGCCTAAAATGAGCTTAAATTCATGAATGTTTTTTAGCTTTTGCTTTAAACCTGCTGGACAGTTCCAGCAATAGTAGACGATGTGACATATTGATGGGTTCGCTGCATTTTATTCCAAAAAGATTTCTTTTAAAAGACTCAAAACCGAAGTAGTCATTAAATTTTTCTCTCACAAGTGCACATTAAAACAAGAGGCAATTGGTTATTTTATTTTTTGAATTCAACAGAAATCCAATTATAATAGTTAGCTTTTTTGTACTCAACATGTCAATGCAGTAACAGTGTGGCTAGATCTTTTATTTTGATATTTAATCTGTCTTATATGTGTGAATAGAACGATGGAGATATTCTTGACTACACTGCTATATACAATTAATCCAAGGAATAAAAGGTCTGACTGAAATGCTGATTTTGAGCTCTTATTCAAAGTTTAAATGAAAGTATTAGTCATTTTCGATACTTTTTAAATGGCTTATACAATGTAACAATGAACTGTAATACTTGAACCCTTTGCAATAAATGACTGAAGTCTAGAACCCATCGATTTTTATCAAATGCAGCTTCCTCCCTCATGATGCTTTGCAGTAGGGTTACATATTTGTGAGTATGCTTGCCTTCGATTTTGTCTTCCTTTTCGTTACCTTAAGAAATTCTTGGGTCTTTATGCAACGTGGTTTGATCAGAAGGGAAAAGCTTTCTAAAATAGGAAGAGCAGTGGGGGAGCCAAGGCAGTAGAGAAGAAGAGCCAAGGCAGGGACAAGAAGAATTTAAATTTAAAAAAAAAAACCTATAAAAAAATTCCAGCAATGACAGCCAATCAATTAAAACCACTAAATGTCCAATAAAAGTCCATTAAAATTCTCAGGCAGGGCAGCATCCTCACACGTCCTCCTCTCCACTCCTTCACTCCTGCGCCAACTCAGATGGGCAGAGCTATTAACTCTGCTCATTGCTGTTCTCTGCTTGACAACCGTGGTTTGCATCTCACCGTCCGAATAGATAGGACCACTGTAATCTCTTCCAGCCATAGTGCTCTTTGGTGATCATCATCATCATCATCATCATAGAGTCCTTTTGTCTGTTACATGTTGCTCTGGCAGCCATGTCACATTTCACCACCCCATGACTTGCCCCCTCATCCTTCCCGCCAGGGCCTCTTATTGGTCTTTAGGTGCAAGCAAGATTAACTCTGATTGGTCAATGGCGGAGTTCTTACATGACATGAACTCTCACGGGTGTATAAAATAGTGATAAGGTGTGATGTGTCTTCCAAGTCAAACAAAAATATAATAATAAAAGCATACAATTAAACTGTAAGAACAAAACCCCTTAATATTATTAAAAAATTACAAATAATAACACACGGAAACCCATAAAAAAAAACTTATCATTTATTTAAGGTAATGAATATGAGCTTAGAAAACAATATATGCAGCCTGCTCCTAAATATTTATGCAGTGAGATGTTTCCTTATTTATATTCTTCTGACTCTGATTATTATTCTGGTAACTAGCATTAGTATATATTGACTGGTCACAACTGCTATTTGTCTCAAATATCTAATCAGCCAATCACATGGTTGCAACTCAGTGCAATTAGGATCTGAACATGGTTAAAACAACCTGTTAAAGTTCAAAAATATAATCAGGATTGGGAGTAAAGGTGATTTAAATGACTTCAATGACTAGTCTGGGCATTTCAGAAACAAAATCACCACTTTGATTTGCAGAAAATGATCTGAAAAAGATAAAATATCTTCTGAGCACCAGTTATGTTGGTGAAAATGCCTGTGTGAAGCCATAGGCCAGAGAAGAATAGCCA
This sequence comes from Mchenga conophoros, assembly GCF_057382185.1. Taxonomy (NCBI): domain Eukaryota; kingdom Metazoa; phylum Chordata; class Actinopteri; order Cichliformes; family Cichlidae; genus Mchenga; species Mchenga conophoros. Next base: position 14,186,994 of record NC_140544.1, on the reverse strand, counting down.
GACTGCTGTTAGGAAGGCAGCAGATGGGCTACAGCTGCAGAAGACCACACAGGGTGCCACTTCTGTTGCTCAAGAACAGGAAGTTTGAATAGCTATTTGCTAACTATGTCTTCAGTACACAGCTAAAAGGCTGTAATAGTTAGAAAATTAGAAAAAGCAAGGCCTTTTCTTCACTGCTTCAAGCCTCGCGTTACGAAATTGCACATGATTAACAGGCATGTTGCATCTTATCACTACGCATATTTGGTTTTAGTGTCATTTCTTGAATGATATTGTACCTTAACCCTAACCAATCTGCATCACATTCAATGCTGTAAATGGCCAAAATGGGTTAGCATGAATAGCAAAACTGGCCTGAAGAGCTCTTTATACTTAATCCTAAGATGCTTTTTGACTTTATACCAATTATCTTGGGATAAATTGGATGTGATATCAGAGTTGGTAGGAGGCAGTGCACTCTGGTGAGAAAAAAATGATTTCATTATGCAAGAGCACTTTCTTAACTTTAGATTTAATATGTTTTCATGATCCTTTGGACTTATAAGCACCATCACAGATATACTGAAGATTTCTGGCAGTTCATAGTGTCCAGCAGCAGTGCTGTAAGTTTTATCAGCTTTGATAAATGAGGAAAGAAGACGTTCCGGCTTTCCAGCCAGTTACTATAAGCCCATTTCTTTCTTCCAGGATAGATTTTAAAATGAATACATTAACACAATTCTGCTCACTTTTTCATAGAAAGTAGATGTAATAATACGGTCTACCATGTCGATCTGGGATTATATGAAATACCAAAATCCTGATTGATTTTGAATATTTATGTGTGTGCATGGTAGTGAGATACTCACATACAGTGGACTTAAAGGTATTTTTGATTTTGGTTGCACCAACCTAGAAATCTATATACTAATGTACTCTTGATATTTTGATGTACTGCTTTTTTACTTGGGCGTTAACCAGTCCTCCCACACAGACCTGATGATGACATCATGGAGTCAGTCTTAAATACTAACACTGAGGCAGCCTAAATGTAAATGGACAGAAGGACTGTGGCATCCTCTCTGGTTCTCCTACTTGTTCCACCATTTTTCTGTTAAATTTTGCAAAAACTGGCATGAAAAACTGAGCCTCCAAATCAACAGTAGTTTTGCCAGTAGGAATATTTGCACTTTTTCCAGATTGTTGCACACATTTTCAAAACCTAAATCAATCTTATTGAAGTATAATTCTTCCACAGCTCAATGCTGCGTGCATTCTTTCCCCATGATTAAGTAAAACAACACTGAAATGTCCACCCAGAGTATGTTCAGTTAATAAGCACAGACACAAATTAGAAAACACCAGGACCATACCCTTCTGTATCGATACAACAGTGATCCAGTGAAGCTGTGAATTATTGCCTCTGCATGTGTGACTCTTTAATTCTATTAATGTGTCATCTACAATGCCAGCAGACTCCCAACAATGACAGTGATTTATCCTGAACCACACTAATCAGCTAACCGAAGAGCTGCAGACCGGCTGACCAGATTCATTGACTGTGACAATACACAGATCAGTTTAAACACACTGGCACTTTGATGAAGTGGGGAGCTGGAACACCAACCTGGTAGTTGAGTCCAACTAAGTTAGTTAGTTTTGTAGTTAATTTCAAAATAACACATTAAACTCAATCATTGGAACCAATTAAAGAAGATCCCAGCAAGGTGTGATTTTCAAGCACTGGGAGACTCAGAAATTAAATTTCATTATATTTAATGCAGTAGTGCAATGTATTAAAATCTAAAGAAAAGAAATCTAAGAGTGAATGAATGCATACAGTGGAACTTACTGTTATTTTTAAACCAAATTATACACACAGACTTTTTCTACACAATATCAGACATGTTTCTGCATGTCTCCACATTTAAATGACCTATTTAGTGTAAGATGCAACAGCCAACCAAAGCGCCTCATAGAAAGTTGACTCATTTTATCTCCGCATATAAATATAAATCAGCATAAATCATAAAAGATCATGTCACGGTTCTGGGTCTTTGTGACCCAGCATTTTGAGGTCTTGTATTTTATATTATGGTTTATGTTCTAAATCCTTGGTTGTACTGTTTTGATTATTGTCATTTCTCTAGGTTTCAGTTATGGTTGTCAAGGGTTTAGTTCTATGTTTTGTGTGATGGCTTCCCTATTTTCCGTGTTGTGTCTACTGTGCCTTTCTGTCCCATGTTTCAGGTCCCTATGTTCTTTCTTCCCAGTCTGTTAAGTTTACATGTCTTGGGTTCAGTCAGTGCATTTCCTGTTTTACTTTGAAGGTCTGTGTCTCGTGTCATTGCTTCTAGTTTTGCTTCCCTTGTCTCGTCCAGTCTAATTACTCCCAGCTACAACCAGCTTCTCCTCCTGTGTCTCATTCCCCTCGTTATGCCCCAGTGCATTTAAGCCCTGTGTTTCTCTGTGTCGGTGTTGTGTGGTCCCTTATGTTTGTGTGCATTTCCTCGTGTCTTCCCTGTGCCTCAGCTTTAATGTCTCCCAGTGTAGTTTTGTATCGCTCCGTGTGTTCCTGTTATATAAAGCCGTGCCTTTTGAGTTTATCCCTATGTGTTGTGAGTCGCACGTTTGGGTCCTCGCCTGCCTACACACAGCTGCTTCCTGACAGATCATCTTTCAAATGAAAAAGTAGTATCTGTGTTATCCAACTGTGCCATAAAACCAAACCATAATTGCGTCTTTTTATTGATATGTGAAGAACAGGATCCTCGTGGCCCCTAAACACCACCTAATTCAGGACCAAAGTCTCAGTGGGTTTAATATTCTGAAAAGCCTAAAATCCACCCCAATATCTTCACCGAATTACAAATGCATTCAGCACACATCATTTTCTTCTTCACTCAACATAATGTTGCCATTGAAGATAATAAATGTAGCAGTTATATTTCCATCACCATGTTTGTGGCCTAACATCCTTTGATTACAAAGAGCACTGAAATACTTACAAAGACCATTTTTAGGCTCAGTACCCGTGAAACAAAGTCACATTTTTAGGTTCATTGTATTTTATTGCACGTTTGTGACATGGCTTTCATTTACTATTTTATATGCTCCTGACCTTGTTTTAGGCAACAAGCATGCGTGCAATTTTCTAGGAAAGTCTTTTTCCCATAAGCAGTCAAACAATTCAGTCTTCAGAGGGAAAATGCACAAGGTAAGATAATATGTTGCCTGACACAACATGTCTACAGCGTGCAGTCTCACTACATGTCAGACTACTTAATTTGACTACTTCTATCAGTGGAAGGAAGCAGTAACATATACATCCTCTCTAGGTGAAAAGCTTCTTATTTTACTCACTATAGCTTTTGACAGTTGATAAGAATTTAACTGAAGGCTGGCAATGGTTGACTTTAGTGTTCAGTACTGTTAGTCAATAAACAGCTCGTGCCTGACAACGTAAATGGTGATTCATCTCACTGTATTTTGTGACTATATGAATATGAATATAGGGTATCTGCACTTATCTGATTGCAGATAAGTGGGGTTTTTTATCCTCTACTGAAGCTTTTTTTCTTAAACAGCAACCTATCATAGCTTCACGCATATTATACATATTCATTCTGCGTCTGAGCTGTGAACTCTCCTACAGCTGTGACTGTTAGGCATGCCATGTTGATAAAACGCACGTTATTTGCCATGAAAAAAGGAAATAATCAAAAAGGGCATATGATTCATGCATGTCTTGGTCATTTTTTCAGAAATAGATATTCAAAAATTACTAAGAAAGAGCTTTTAAAAAAAAAAAAAAATCATGATGTTGCAAAAAACATCAGTTTCAGGACTTACATGCAATATTATATTTTTTTATGACTGTAACTTATTATCCATATTTATTACACTTTGAGCATGTTTATACTACATACTCCTTTTAAATACACCATTGAGGTTGTTGGTGCTATTGTCATTCAGAGTAAGGGCCATGCTGTCAATCCATCCCAGAAACTCTTGTCAGATCCCAGGAGTGCTACCATGACAACCATACTAATCAGGCTGCTGCTGCCTGATTAGCATCACAGAAATAATTGGAGCATGGAGACAGGCACACACTCAGAGCAACCTATCAGGTCTGGCAAGTGTATTTGTGACTTGCTCTATCTTTATTATTCTGCACCGGCAACACTAGGTTCTCTCAACACTCCTTTTGTTGATGTATGCAAATATGTAAAAATTTAATTAAGCATTTCGTTAGCTTCATAGCATAAGTGCCTAAGTCATTTTTTGGTCAAATTGAGATTTTTGCCTAACTTTACTCCCCTACCACTGCTGCATCATCCTGTCCGTCTGCCTATGTCATTGGCCAATCACAACACGCATAAGAGTCAAAAAACATACTTGCCTAAGTCATTCATTTGACTTAGGCAGTTTTACCATTGGACTTAGGCAGTTTTGCTACAATCAATTTGACTTAGGCAGTTTTGATGTATGCAAAATGGCTGATAAGAAGAAGAGGTTGACCGCAAGTGAAGCCCTTGCTCTTCTTTTTGATTCATTTACATCTGGTAAAAGTTCATATTTTTTTAGTTTTTTGGTCACTAAATGTATTTTCATTCAATCAAAGAGGTTATGACCATGTTAAAAGATTACTTTTTTGTTGCAAACAAAGTATGATGGCTAGCTAACATTAGCGTTAGTAGTGTAGCATTAGCATAGTAATGTAGTACAAGCTAGCAGCTAGCTAACAGCAGCATGCTACCAGAGTAAATCTTTGGCAATTTCAAAGGCAATTTGAGCATTTTCAGCAAGTTTGCAAATTATATTATGTTTCAAACATTTGCTTTTTATTAGGAGGAGAGTCTAAGGACGGGGGACGCCCTGGGTTCATTGTTAATTGTTAAATTGGACTTTATATTGACTGTGTTCAAATGACTGATACTGGTTGAACTCTATTGCCAGTAATATTCATGTAGCCCTTTGAGGCGACTGTTGTTGTGATTTTGGGCTATACAAAAATAAATTGATTTGATTTGATATTAATAGTACAAATTGATTTTTTTTTTTTTTTTTTACATAGCAGACATTTTGACTACACAAGTAGATTTAGATGTCATCTTGATTTACCATTTTAAGATACTCCAACAGCATTTTATTTTCTGTTGTATCATCAGGAAAGGAAGTTGATGTGAACTTAGAGGAGTTGGTGGATATAGATGAGGGAGAAGGAGGAAATTATGTTGATATGGGGCAACAGACTGATAAGCAGCCAGAGGAAGGAGAGGAAGATGAAGGAGAGGAAAAGAAAGGGGAAGGAGAGGAAGATGAAGGAGAAGAAAAGGAAGGGGAAGGAGAGGAAAAGGAAGGGGAAGGAGACGAAGATGAAGGAGAAGAAAAGGAAGGGGAAGGAGAGGAAAAGGAAGGAGAAGGAGAGGAAGATGAAGGAGAGGAAAAGAAAGGGGAAGGAGACGAAGATGAAGGGGAGGAAGAGGAAGGAGGGGAGGTGGAAGCAGAGGAAGAGGAAGCCAGTCCAACCCCCAGCACTTCTGCTGTTCGTCACAAGCGTCCACTGCCCCATACGTGGAAGAAAAATGTCATCAAAGAAAAGCGTCTGAAGGGAGAGAATTACAAGAATACAATGGGACAGGAGAGACCACCAAAGGCCATGGGCCCACCATGCACATCACAGCACTGCTTCAAGTCAACGAAAAGAAGTTGTGAGCTACTGACTGAAGTTGAGAGAAGAGGAATCTTCAACAATTTCTGGTCCATGCCTTCCTGGGAGACACGCAAGGTGTATATCCAGACTGTTGTTGAAAATGTGCCCATAAAACAGAAGAAAGGTGGTGTTGATTCAAGGAGAACAACATCTCTGCTATACCACCTGCAACTCTCAGATAGATGCAAAATACCTGTGTGCAAAAATCTTTTCTGTTCCACACTTGGTATTGCCCTGAGAACCATTGGATCATGGTTAACTGCAGGCATGAAACCCAACACTCATACCCAGCCCAACCCCAAGATCAACAAGACTGGTCCTCATATGCCAATATCAGATGGAGACCAGGCCTCCCTGAAAGAGTGGCTCTCTGGAATACCTACAGTCCCATCCCATTACTGCCGCCAGGTTCCCTCTTATCAGAACAAGAAGTTCCTGGAGCCAGGAACAGTTTTGAGAGAGCTTCACAAGGAATACCAGAATGCTGCCAATGAGAATGGAAAGCGTGCTGTGAGTGAGACATACTTTCGGAAGGTTTTTGGAGAGCAGGATTACTCTGTGTTCATTCCAAAAAAAGACCAATGTGACATCTGTGTAAGCGCCAAGGTAGGAAATACAGATGAGGATGCTCTTGCTACACACTTGAGATTGAAGAGTCAGGCTCAAGCTGAAAAGGCTGCAGACAAAAATGAATCCAGTGACACACTTTCAGTGTGGACAATGGACCTTCAACGCGTTCTTCTTTGCCCCCAGACAAAAGCAAGTACAATGTACTACAAAACTAAATTACAGATGCACAACTTTACCTGTGTGGCGAGACGAGGATGGGGTATAAAGTAAATACTCTTTGCAGTTTTAAAAAGACAACGCCACCCTGGGAATTTCACCCAGAGAATACTGAAAGTAACACTAAATCACCAGAAAGGCACTTAGGTTCGCTATACTCAGTCCAGAGACGATGTTCAATGATCAACAAATTCACAATTTATTAATAATTATTTAAAACACCATATAAAAGCACAATCATAAATATTCAAATACAAATATGCTTAAAAAGGTATTCAGAGCTGAGGCTTACCAGTGGAGGGGCAGGGATGCCACACACAAACTAAAGAAAGAAAACACACCCAAAACACAAGTGCAGCACACTATCACACACACACTCACACTAATAAACTAAACAAGGCAGGTGTGTACACTCAAGGGATCCCACCACCAAGGCACCCTAGTCTCCTCCACGTCGGCACTCCGCATCTGAATAAAAGAAACAAAGAAAATGTTAATATATTACAACAAACTAATGTGTAGCACCGGGGGATAACCCAACTGCAGGACCACACTGGTGATCTACAGCTAGAAAAAGGGCCTCCCACCAGTGGTGTAACAGAGAATCCAAACTACAAATCAAAAAGCAATAAAACAACATACAATCTGAATAAAACTCTAAAATCTGGAGCAAACGGAATCGCCGTACTGCTCCAACTTGCCGTCCACACGACGATAAGTTAACAGTCAATCAATATGCACGCCAGCTGACTCCGATAACCGGCATGCATATGGCCGTTGTCCACGCCGACGTCCACTGTAAAAGCTGACAGCAGCAGGGAAAGAATTCTCACAACGGGAACAGACGGTAAAAGCACAGCAAGGCAAAACAGCAGCACTTCAGTTCACGTAGCTTGGCGCAAAACTAAGGCCCACACTTCCTGCGAAACATAATAAATAATTACTATAAAAGAACAATAGAAGGCAGAGAGCGTAACAAAAGTTGATTACGTACCAAGTAAGCCGGGTCATAGAATGTAAGCAGAATAGCTCAGAGGAGGCTTCTATAGCTACGACCAGCCGCGATGGAGACTTTAGAGGAGTAACCCACAAACGATCTCTACCACACCGAGGAAGTCAGGTGACCAAAAAGGAGATCACAGGCAAGCAATGCAGAGACACTCAAATGGCCACTATTTATACCAGCGCCCCCTAATGGGCCAGGCTGAAAGTGGGTTGGACCGAGGGATAACATTCATCCTGCCACATTCTACCCCTCCTTCTTGCATCGTCGCCCCGACGATGAATTACAAAGACACCCAGATTAGTCCCAAGGCCTAAAAAATGCAGAGACAGCATGTACCCTAGGCTCAGAAATAGAGTTAGCAGCCCCTTGTGCCACCTCCCCTGTTGGTCTTGGGAGATGATGGATGTTTGAATGCTGGCCAGCTGTGGACCGGGTTGTTTTTCGCACCACCACATTTCTTGTATCAGAACTCGTAGAGGGAGCAGGAAGAGAGCTAGATGGAACTGGTGCTACACTCGGAGTAACTGTACAAGTGGCTGGGACATCGGAAGTTCGGTCTTCTGGCCGGAGCAACAACTCAGGGCTACTTGGAATCACTGCCACTGGGCTGTAAGATGGTGAAACATTTACTTGAGGAGCTCCTACGCTCAGGAATAACAGGTCACTGTCACTTGATGAGTCATGTCCTGGTTCTGGGGAGGATATTTCTGGGCCACGTGGGCTACTGCTTGGAGCAGGCCCTTCTGATGGTGTGGCTGCCGTTATCACAGCCTTCAACAAGGTACGATGAACATGCTTCACACTGCTGGGATCATCTGCAGGTGCAATGGTATATACTGCCCCACCTCCTTTAGGTGCCTTCAGGATTCTATATACCACGGGTTTCCATTTATCTTGGATTTTACATCTCCCTCTTCCACTCAGATCGCGCAGGAACACCAACTGGCCATTGTTCAATGGTGCCTCTTTCACCTTTTTATCATGGTGCCTCTTTCTGCGGTCGGCAGCCAATTGCAATCGTTCCTTGGCTCCTTCATGTACAACCTGTAGCCGGGCTTGATGCTCCTGAATCCACTCGTGCACATCTCCACTGATGGGGTCCGGTACTCTGCCCAACAGAAAGTCCACTGGCAACCTGGGTTCTTGCCCAAACATCAATAAGAATGGGGTTTCCCCAGTAGCCTGATGGGGAGTGGTATTATAACAGTAGAGTAACTGGGGCAAACATACATTCCAGTCTCTTTTTCTGGATACTGGCAGGGTCCGCAACAAATTGTGCAAAGTCCTATTAAAACGTTCACACTGACCATTTCCAGCCGGATGATAAGGAGTAGTGTGGGACTTCTCGATACCATAAAACCTGCAGAGCTGCTGGATCAGGGAGCTTTCAAAGTTACGACCCTGATCGGAATGGATACGCGCTGGTACACCAAACTTCGAAAACCACTCAGTCACGAGAACCTGGGCCACTGTAGCAGCACATTGGTCACGAGTGGGGACAGCCAATGTATACTTGCTGAAAACATCAGTCATCACTAAAACGTTCTCCAGCCCATTCCGGGAAGGTTCGAGCAAGGTGTAATCAATGGCCAAGATTTCATTTGGTCGAGAAGCCAACAAATGTCCCATGAAACTTTGAGCTGCTGGTTGGGTGTCTTTTGCAACTTGGCAACGTTCGCATCTCTGACACCAACGAGCTACCTCAGCAGACATACCTGGCCAGTAGCACCGTGAGCGGAGAAGCGCTAGGGTCCTTTCCACACCTTGATGGCCGTGCTCCTGATGAACATGAGTCAACACCTGCTCAATTAGTGCACTAGGCAGCAAAAGCTGAAGTACCACCTCGGCACCGTCAGGGCGATGAACCTGACGATACAGAACTCCTTCCCTTTCAATCAGACGATCCCATTGTCGTAGCAGCACCAGGGCAAGTGGAGCAAGCTGCTGCCGCTCCTCAAAGCTGGGTCGCTGCTTCCGTCTCCAGAACACCAAGATCTCTTTTATCACTGGGTCGACCTGTTGGAGGGTATGAAGATCAGGAGTAGTGAGATGGGGCAAAACTGTAATGGCAGCTTGTGATACCTCAGCTGGTCCCAGCCGCAAGGCTTGTTGAAGAGGTCCAGGCAAGGCTGTACCAGGAACCATGGCTTTAATCTCCTGAGGATCAGGTGGATGCTGGCGAGATAAAGCGTCTGCATTCTTATTACTCCTTCCTGACCTGTACTTTAAGTCAAAGTCAAACGAAGCGAGCTGAGCTGCCCAGCGCTGTTCAGTAGCCCCAAGTTTAGCAGAAGACAAGTGACTAAGAGGATTGTTGTCGGTGTAAACAATACACTTGTGGCCCAACAAGTACTCTCTAAATTTCTCAGTCATGGCCCACTTAAGTGCCAAAAACTCCAGCTTCATGGAGCTATAATTTAGCATATTGCGCTCAGGGGGCCTCAAACCCCGACTGGCATAGGCTATTGGCCTCACTTTACCTCCCTGCTCCTGGGAAAGCACTGCCCCTAGGCCGGCATGGCTGGCATCCACTTCTAAAATAAAAGGCAAAGAGAAATCTGCATAAGCGAGCACTGGTGCTGTCGTCAGCTTAGTCTTTAATGCCTCAAAACTTTGAGCACACTCGGCAGTCCAGTTCTCCACGACACCATGCTCTGACCTCTTCTTTGATTTTCTGCCTCCCCACTCTGCCACCAGTCTATGCAGAGGTGCCGCCAACTTGGCAAAACCCTCCACAAAACGGCGATAATAGCTGGCAAACCCAAGGAAGGAGCGTAGTTCCGAAACAGTCTTAGGAGGCTGCCAGTTAGCCACCACTTCCACCTTGCTAGGGTCCGTAGAGACACCTTGATCGGAGATGACATGGCCTAGGTAGCGAACCTCCCGCTGGAAAAAGGCACATTTGGCAAGCTTGGCTTTTAAACCTTCCTGCTGAAGCCGACCTAGCACCACATCCAGCCGCTCAAGATGTTGCGATACTGTTGATGAAAAGATTACAATGTCATCAAGATAGAGAAGCAGAGACTGGCACTGTTGATCACCGAAAAGGCGTTGCATTAGTCTCTGGAAGGTGCTAGGGGCATTACAGAGCCCAAATGGCATTCGGTTCCATTCAAATAGGCCGAAAGGAGTACAGAAGGCAGTCTTGGGCCTATCCTCTTCCGTAACTGGGACCTGATTATAGCCACTTGCTAAATCCATGGTGGAAAACCAACGGGCACCAGTCAGCGCATCTAAGGATTCTTCAATGCGCGGCAGGGGGAATGCATCTTTCCTTGTCTTGTTGTTCAGTTGCCGATAATCAACACACATGCGCGGGCTGCCATCCTTCTTCTTAACGAGCACAATGGGAGAAGCATAGGGGCTGCTACTCTCTCTAATCACCTCGGCCCCTAACAACTGGTTAATATGCTCTTTCACAACCTCGTACTCTGAAGGGGGGATGCGCCTATAACGCTGCCGCACGGGGATATCGTCTAAGACTGGAATGTCATGGGAGATCAAGTTAGTGCAACCCAAATCAGTGTCATGAGCAGAAAAGACAGAGCTGTATTTCTTAAGGAGAGACCTCACCTGTCCCTGTTCCTCTGCTGACAGTTTAGACAAATCAATCCCTTCCATCTGATCCTGCACAGTAGGAGTGGCGGTGTGAGATGCCATTGTGGCTACGTTAGGGAGTACTTCTGTCACACCAGCGGGCAAACTGACCACATGAACATCTTCCAGGGTCCCTATAACGGTCCTGGGGTGAAGCAAGACTGCCGTAGTCCCTACATTAACAACTGGTATGTATGCAGTACCTCTAACCACTCGAACCAATGCAGGGGACGCTAAAAGTCCAGCAGGCAAGTTAACATCAGTAGGTTCAAATAAGACAGTGGCACCTGAATATTGCTCAGAACAGGTGGCGGCCACTACTTTCATTACACCACCCGGAATGCAACATGCTCGCTTACCCCTCACTCTCACATGGCCAGACAAATCCAGTGGGGCTCTTATACTAACGTCATGGCACTTTTGCAGCGCCTGCACAAGGGGTTTAGGGGCCTCTGTGACAAAGCCCAAACTAAACAATGCTTCACCGTGTTGCCCAAAAAGCTCGTGGTAACACTTCCGAATGACATTCATCCCCAATACACCCGGAACTGTGGAAGGTCCTGCACCTGGAGGATCTTTAACGACCAACACGCCACACTGTGGAAGAAACTTGTCACAGAGCTCTACACTTAGCTCGATATAGCCAAGGTAAGGAATGGACAACCCATTAGCCGCTTTAAGCTGCAACCAATGACAAGCTTGGAGACGCTCTTGACCCCAGGACTCAAAATGCTGGCGGAAAAAACTTTCAGTAATGGTGGAGACCATGGACCCCGTATCAACCAAACAAGGTACTTTTATACCGCCCATGTCCACATCTATATGAGGACAGGATGAAATTAATTTGGAGACTGCCTCTGGACCATTAGAAGCAACCCTTGAGCCAATAGACACCCCACCCGAACTGTGGCTCGGCAATACGGAGGGTGCTAGTTTTCCGAAGCCGTATTTAAAGGAGAGTGCCTGCGATTATGCAGAGGGGCCTGCGAAGGAGGCCGGGAACGAGGGACGCGTTCCCCATCACACTCCCGAGCAAAATGTCCAGGTTGCTGACAACGACGGCATATAATGGAATCGCCCCGTCCTGAGCGAGGCATTCGATGGGGGCCCTGCAATCGAGCAATGCTCTGAGTGAGCTGATTAAGTTGCTCCTGCTGGCACTTTAACAATTCCTTCATCTCGCTCATCTCAGACAATTGGGTAGACTGGGCTATTCCTGAAGGACCGCTATGGACCCCATACTGAATGCCATAAACAGAAGGGACAGAACTGCTTCTATGCCTAACGCCACTAGGCAACCCTTCACGTTCCCACCTAATAGCTTCCCCTCTAATCTCCAGCAATGTCAGTGTTGGCTGCCTCCTTACTAGCTGCTTTAACTCCCGCCGCAAGGTACTATCTAAGACCTGTTCAACAAATTGATCTCTTAATAAAACGTCAGCATTGGGCATGCCATTGGGGGCACTCGATTTAACTTTTTCCATAAGACCCAAGAGAGCGAGGGAAAACTCTTGCAGTGTCTCACTTTCCTGCTGTTTTCTGGAGAAGAAAGCTTCCTGCAATGCTACATAGGAGTCTGAACAGCCATAAAGTTCTTGCAATATAGTAATTATCTTAGCAGGATCAGTCCTCTCTGCACTAGAGCGATATTTGATCTCCTCACGTGCTTCCCCTTCTAGGTGGTCAAACAGGAAAAATGCTTTATCAGCCAAAGACAAATGACGTGCTCTAGCACAACCTTCTATTTCCTCCAACCATTCATTCAACCCTATACCTGATTTTCCTCTAAACATAGGGCACTTTCTGTCACGGGGCACAAAAACTAGTCTCTCTGCTACAGAGACACCAGCCGTAGGGGGGTTAACAGATGATGCAGTTGAAGTAGAAGGTGTAGCACTAGTACCTGACCCATCAGCCCTCTCCTGACGCAGCCTCTCATTGTCTGCTTTCAGCTGCGCGATCAAGTCCCTGAGTTCCTGTAACTCTTCCTCCATCTCTGTAACACAGCTGTGAAATCCCACACCAAAGTAGCTGCTGCTTTGCCTTTATTCTGTACAAAATAATATAAAAAACAATTTACGTTACACCAAACAAAAAAAGAACACACGTCTCTGTTTTAAAGAGTATATCCTGTCGACAACAACGCCAAGTTTGTGGCGAGACGAGGATGGGGTATAAAGTAAATACTCTTTGCAGTTTTAAAAAGACAACGCCACCCTGGGAATTTCACCCAGAGAATACTGAAAGTAACACTAAATCACCAGAAAGGCACTTAGGTTCGCTATACTCAGTCCAGAGACGATGTTCAATGATCAACAAATTCACAATTTATTAATAATTATTTAAAACACCATATAAAAGCACAATCATAAATATTCAAATACAAATATGCTTAAAAAGGTATTCAGAGCTGAGGCTTACCAGTGGAGGGGCAGGGATGCCACACACAAACTAAAGAAAGAAAACACACCCAAAACACAAGTGCAGCACACTATCACACACACACTCACACTAATAAACTAAACAAGGCAGGTGTGTACACTCAAGGGATCCCACCACCAAGGCACCCTAGTCTCCTCCACGTCGGCACTCCGCATCTGAATAAAAGAAACAAAGAAAATGTTAATATATTACAACAAACTAATGTGTAGCACCGGGGGATAACCCAACTGCAGGACCACACTGGTGATCTACAGCTAGAAAAAGGGCCTCCCACCAGTGGTGTAACAGAGAATCCAAACTACAAATCAAAAAGCAATAAAACAACATACAATCTGAATAAAACTCTAAAATCTGGAGCAAACGGAATCGCCGTACTGCTCCAACTTGCCGTCCACACGACGATAAGTTAACAGTCAATCAATATGCACGCCAGCTGACTCCGATAACCGGCATGCATATGGCCGTTGTCCACGCCGACGTCCACTGTAAAAGCTGACAGCAGCAGGGAAAGAATTCTCACAACGGGAACAGACGGTAAAAGCACAGCAAGGCAAAACAGCAGCACTTCAGTTCACGTAGCTTGGCGCAAAACTAAGGCCCACACTTCCTGCGAAACATAATAAATAATTACTATAAAAGAACAATAGAAGGCAGAGAGCGTAACAAAAGTTGATTACGTACCAAGTAAGCCGGGTCATAGAATGTAAGCAGAATAGCTCAGAGGAGGCTTCTATAGCTACGACCAGCCGCGATGGAGACTTTAGAGGAGTAACCCACAAACGATCTCTACCACACCGAGGAAGTCAGGTGACCAAAAAGGAGATCACAGGCAAGCAATGCAGAGACACTCAAATGGCCACTATTTATACCAGCGCCCCCTAATGGGCCAGGCTGAAAGTGGGTTGGACCGAGGGATAACATTCATCCTGCCACACCTGCTTCAACATGAACAACAGAGATGGGTACTGTTATGCTTGGGAAGAACATGAAGGCTCCCTCAGCAGTGAGGTTTTTGCACATCTGCAGTCCAACCACTTTGAGTCTGTCCTACAGGCCAACAGAAACATTGAGAAAGTCATTGTCTGGAGTGATGGCTGCGGGTATCAGAACCGGTGTGCTACCATCAGCAACGCCTACCTTTACCTGGCCATGAAGCATGGTGTCAGCATTGAGCAGAAATTTCTAGTTGCAGGCCACACACAGATGGAGTGTGACTCCATGCACAGTCTAATTGAACGGCGCATTGTGCAAGACGTTTACACTCCACGAGATTACGTTGTCATCTTTGAGGCTGCACGCATTAATCCATCCCCATACAGGGTGACTCAACTATACCACAATGACTTCATGAAGTTATCTGGCACCTATGTCACCAATATTCGACCCGGCAAAAAAGTTGGGGACCCCACAGTCCATGACCTCCGGGCTTTGCAGTACTTGACTGATGGACGGATCAGGTACAAGCTGGATTTTGAATCTGACTGGGAAGACCTGCCTCGGCGCATCAGCATACCCGACAACAAGCCATTCAAGTGGATCCCACTCTTTCCTGCTCAGTTGCCCATCACCCTGAGGAAATACAGTGACTTACAGTCAATGAAAAATGTACTACCAAGAGTGGCCCACAAGTACTATGATGATCTTCCTCATCAGTAGTATACATAGCCTACCAAATAGTACACACACACACACACACACACACACACACACACACACGCACACACACACGCACGCACACACACGCACACACACACACCCGCACACGAAGAGAAAGAGAGAGAGAAGAGAGAGACAAACACACACAGACAGATACAAACACACATAGACACACGCACACCTCTTTTATGAGCCTACAGGCCTCCTCTGCAAATTAATGGGTGGGTGAGGTGAAGTGAGTAAGTCTCCTTACTCTAGCTGCCATTTTGTGATTAAAATTGAAAAGTTACAGTGTGTTATGGTTACATTATAGTATGTCATGTTCATTTTATAGTTTGAAGAAAAACTGCCTAAGTCATAGGCATAATCTGCCTAAGTCACTTTTATTAGACAAAAGAAATGATGTTGGGTTTTGTTCTTTTTCCATACTTTTCCTCACATATACTTAAATGTTCTGTGAAAATATCAATTAAAAATATGCATGTGATATTTAGAAAATTAGTTTTTTCTTGTTTTCCGAAAACACAAAAAAATGACTTAGGTAATTATGCTATCAAGCTAACGATTTATGAAAATGTCTAAGTTTGCATCAAGCTACCAAATAAAAATCACAGTATGAGACTTTTCCTATAGTATTTTCTTTTCTAATTTCCACTAGGCATATCCATTTTATGGCAATTAAATCAGTTTCCATCTATTAGAAGAACAAGTTCTGTACTCATGCATATAGAAGGTTTAGATACAGAATAACTGAACAAGTGTAAGGAAAAGACAACAGGGAAATTCTTGTGGCAGAACAAATTACATCTTGACTATGCAATCCATGCTTTTTACTGACCTTTGTTCCTCTTACTAAGTATTGAAAGATTCTCATGTTCCAACATGCCATCATGTAAATGGACACCTTGGTTGTGTGAGCATGTGGATTTAAACATCAAGCTTCAAGCATTTTCATTCATTTTTATAAATGTCTCGCTTTGCACATTTGACCTCAGAAATGTTTTTAACTTACATCCACACTTGTAATGGTTGAGAAAATGTCTGAACTTGTGAAGTTAAGCTACCTAAGACCTTCTTTTGGATACTATTCAAAAGCATTAGGGGTTTTGACTGAATGTCTTTGGGCAAGCTTTTCTGCTAAAGAATATTTCTTCTTTCATATCAGCTAGGCTCAAGCATATTAATGAAAACCCCTGACGGGCTGAATTAATCTGGGAAGTCTTAAATGGAAATACAAGAAGAACATTTGAGATGACCCTCATAATATTATTTTGTTTTTCTTTTTTTCTTTTTTCAAATCACAGCAAGAAGGAAATAACAGCTCTGAAAGCTTTTCTGCAAAATCTATCATAACTAAATTATATACAGAAAGCAAGGACAAAATTAACTGTGAGCGCCATGCATACTGTAATCCATGGATTTGTGTGGTGTCTTTCCTTTGAGCTCACTGCATTACTAAAAAAGCAGCACATAAAATGTAAGTGCACAAATTCAAACATAAGTAGAATTATGTGTAAACAATGTATATTAAGGATGGATATGGCCAATTAGATGCCACCTAATGGTTTCTATAGTTGGATGTTTGGAGTGACGTAATTAGCTAGTGCTAGTTAATGCAAGTTGCATTCATAAACTGTACAGACTAGAGATGGCACGATACCACTTTTTTATGTCCGATACCGATACCGATATCATAAATTTGGATATCTGCCGATACCGATATGAATCCGATATAGTGTATTTTTTAATCAACAAAACTGTTTTTTAACCCTTTACAGCCGATCGGAGCGGGCACGCTCCATTTTGCGTAACTATTTTTAAATCCCGGTAGCTCTGCAACCACGTAAGCTAGCGCAATAATTTTTTTTGCATATGAAACCAGAGGAGTTGTACTTACATCTTATGCCATCAGCTTGTCCTAGGTCACAGTTTCCTTCCACATATAGCTTTGCAAAAACTGCATAAAAATCACTTGCAGCAACAAAAACATGATATTCCAGAAACACGCTTCGCCGATCCGATCAGCTGTTTGTAACACTTCCTACGTCCATCAGCGCGAACTATCACATGACCGCATGACCTGCCCGAAACCGGAAGTGACGTCATTTTGCGGAAATGTAGTTTTTTTACGATCGGGGCCTTATGAGCCTATACTTGTGTTTTAAAAAGTTATGTTTGAGTTTATGACTTTCTGTGTCGTTTCTGGGATGCTTAGGACTCATATTGCACTGCTGGAAATAGTTTATTTTGATGCATATGCTGTTATTTTGCAAATTTGCACTATAATATTTATTTTCGTTTTTCCTTTTTTTTGTATTTACAGTTTTGAGGAATGAGCCTCTTAAATTTCTCTAACTAGAAATATATGTTAAAAAAACAAAAACGATTTTCAATTTTTTTGTAGTTTATTGCACTTTTTTGCAATTTATGTAATTACTATGCACCTAATGCAGACATATTATTAAAGTTTGGGCTATAATGGTTGTATTGATGTATAGCAACTTGAAATGCTCCCAAAAATGGCTCCACAGCATGTAAAAATATAATATAAGCTCTGGCGGACTTGGTTCTATGGTAGGTCTTAAAGGGTTAAATATCTTGCTGCATTTTGTATAAGTTCATACTCAAGTTTAAAACAACAACTACACTAAAGCTATTCTGTTATACCTATATGCAAAAAAAAATTTCATAGTTCAGCAATACTGATCAATCTAATAAACTTAAACCTACACCATCCTCCCTATTCTGGTATTTTAAAGAGTAGCGTAAATATTAAGCAACCTAACTAATAGGGTTCCAACTCCCAGCAACAACAAAAATAAATAAATAAAAAATAGGGAACCACCCCTCACGCTCCACCTCATGATGCTTAATCGACGTAATCAACCTCAATTTGATGCAGTGTGAAAAAAAAAATGCACAGAAATCAATTATTTTTCAAGAAATATTAAATAGATTCAACATCTTTCTTCAACAAAATTGCAGACTGCACAGATGGTACCTTCCCAAAGGAAAAAGTACTATAGCTTACTAGGGTATATTAGACTTAATAGTTACTATATACAGTAATTGACTTCTATTCATTTTACATCAAATTAAAACTTTGGGTGTCAGATAATTATTTATTAAAAGCTAGACATTTTAAATGAGAATAAGAAAGAAAAGTATGTCTTTGTGCCCCCTTTTCCCTGTTAATGCCCTATCGGCCCCCCTGGCTAAACTTTGCTAGATCCGCCCCTGCACAGTTACCAGCTGTCAGCTACATAGAAAAAGATCCTCGAGTAGAAAGTAATAATAAATAAATTCTAACAACAGCTGATCAAGCTTAAACGTGCTGCTGTTGTTCAGCCGCTGGTTTCCTCTTTCTGGTGCAAAGTGGACCAAAAACAAAGAAGAGAGACGGACTCGCGACAGAAAAGCCGATCAGCTGATCATTAAGCAGTTTCATGATTGAAGTAGCAGCAAGAAGAGGCAGTCGCTTGTTAAGCTTAACGCAGGAATGCTTTACAAAAATTCAGAGATGGACTTACACACTTGCTTTACTTCTCTCGGGATAACTTTGTCGGAGATGAAATGCTGGGTTGTTAGCTAAGCTCCAAATGCTCTCCAGACGCATGCAGGTCCCGCATGCCACAGCCGACGTGATGCATACTGCTCCGACGTGCTAACGTTCTGAGGTGAGTTATGGCGTGTTGCAAGTTTTGTGAGGTGCTTTCGTGATATTTAATGGATCGGATTACATTTTTTATTTTTCTCCGATATCCGATCCAGTAATTTAGGTCAGTATCGGACCGATACCGATACGTAATATCGGATCGGTCCATCTCTAGTACAGACACAAACTACAGACACACATAGTGGCTAATCAGTGCTAATTTACAGACTAACAACATTGTGCTTCTCGTTTGATGAGGAACATTCTACAAGCTACACAGTATATGTTTATTAGCTACATACTCAAAGTTATAAGAAGTGAACTGCAAATGGAAACAATATCTGGCTCTGGGTGCTTTTCAACAAACCTTGTGGTTATTAGGGGAAGGCAGCTTAATATAGCCTCACATGCCTACTGTAGGGTGTATGGTGTCTTGTAAACCTTGTGGTGTTATTCACAGAAATATATGAATTTACAAACTTGCTACAACTGAGGATAAACTATTAACTTAGTAATGATGGAAATAGATTAAAATATAAGTAAGTAATTCATAGAAAAAGAAAAAGAAAATCAGTTGTTGTATGCTAGCCTAAAATTTTATTTTGGGAATTTATTAAATTTGCAGTTTAGACTGATAAAGTCTTACTTGCGTGCTGTGCTTTGCAGTTTCAGTTTGGACCTAGAACATCAACATGTTAATGAAACCTTATTTCTACAGCTGAGCAGTATTCTGTCAAAGAATCCACAGTGAGACCACGAGAATGCAGTAAATTGTCTACCGTGAGGTTTTGGCCACACCAGCATAATCTTTGCTCACCACCTGGCTCCTGTGATTTTTGTCCACTTACCAAAAATGAAAACCCAATTAAACTAACTGCTGTTTTGAGACACTGGGTGGGATCCAGCATGCATTTTAGATGAATGCTGGATTCCAAGTGGAAGGGGACATAACAACAGGATTTTTTTTTGTGTGCTTTAAATAGCAGTTTGAGTTTAGAAACATTTGCTTTAAAAGGTTTGTGTTAGCATCTTTAAGCGTTGAAGTTATAAAATATGATGCCAATAAGGAACACTGTAAGAGTAATAATTTATGAAAAAGTGGCAATCATTAATTAGTAATTGACCGATTATTTAACCTGCTCCCGTTATCAGTCACTGGCATCTTATTAAACAGGACATGTTGCTCTAGAACAGTGCTTCCCAAACTTTTTCCAGCCACGTACCCCTTGAGACATGTCACCCTCAGCCGCATACCCCCTACTACGAACGACTCTTAATTAGTGTCTATAAATACATTGCAATATCGCATGCATAAAGATAAATACTGCACAGTCGATTATTTCTCACCACCAAATGAATTTATCAATATTTTTTAGTAATGACAGTTTTAATAACAAACTTTACTACTTAATACTAGCAGTGTATCAAAGGATTTATTAGAATTCACTTTTTTGTCGAGAGCATAAAGGCCATGAACTTTCATTAAACAGAACTTTATTTAATGTGATGGATGTGCTTGAGCAGAGGCACACAGCTCTTCAATGTTTGGCTCAATTTGGGAAAGGCTGAGTCTTAAATCGTTTTCCACACAAAGTCTTGCTCTGTATTTTGTTTTCATGTTTGTTAAAGCAGAAAATCCCTTTTCGCATAAGTATGTGGTGGCGAAAGGCATCAGAGTCTTGACAGCGCGCTTAGCCAGCGCGGGCTGTTCAGTGCGCAGCCCTATCCAGAAATCCGCCAGGTTCTTTTGAGCGTGTTCAACTTTTAGAGATCCATCTGTGGCGATTTCAATTAGGCTCTCCTGGTCAGACGGTGATAACGAAGTAGGCACGGCGGTGAACGGGTGACGTATCCAATCATTTGAGCCGTCCGTCTCTGGGAAGTATCGGCGTAACTGCACCGCCAGCTCCTCAAGGTGCACGTTACATTCGCGCTTTACACTTTTAGATAGTGTGAGATCATTAGAGCACAGAAAATCATGCAGCACAGGAAAGACTTCAGTGTTGTTTGTATCCAAGCAGTTCTTCCAAAGGTTTAACTTCTTTATCATGGCCTCAACTTTATCTTGAACATTGAATATAGTTGCAGAAACGCCTTGTAATCCGAGATTGAGCTCGTTCAGACGAGAAAATATATCACACAGATAAGCCAGGCAGGTAAGGTACTCTTCATCATGCAAATGTTCAGACAGCTCAAAGGGATGGTTACTGAAGAAAACTTTAAGTTCATCCCTCAACTCAAAGAAACGGGTCAGCACTTTCCCTCTAGATAGCCAGCGAACCTCTGTGTGGAGTAATAATGTCTCATGCTCGCTGCCCATCTCATTGCACAACGCAGCAAATAAGCGGGAGTTCAGCGGCCTGGCTTTCACAAAGTTAACCATTTTTACACTCGTGTCCAAAACATGTTTCAAACGGACAGGTATTCCCTTTGCAGCAAGAGCCTCTCGGTGGATGCTGCAGTGTACCCAGGAGGCATCTGGCGCGACTGCTTGCACACGCGAAACCACACCTCCGTGTCTCCCAGTCATGGCCCGTGCGCCATCAGTACAGATGCCAACACATCTGTCCCACACGAGTCCATGTGTGTTCATGAATGTGTCCAGCTTTTGAAAAATATCTGCGGCAGTTGTCCTTTGTTCCAGCGGTTTACAGAACAGCATGTCCTCCTTGATGGTTCCTTCATGAATGTAGCGCACATATACGAGAAGATGCGCCAGGCCAGCCACATCCGTGGACTCATCTAGCTGTATTGCATAACATTCACTGTGGCGTATGCGCAGAAGTAGCTGCTGTAAAACATTTTCTGACATTGCATTGATGCGCCGTAAGACAGTATTGTTTGATGATGGAATGGACTGTATCGTCTTTTTTGCCTTTTCCCCCAACATTGTCCCTACCATATCTAAAGCAGCAGGGAGAATGAGGTCCTCCACAATAGTGTGGGGTTTGTTGCTTTTAGCCACTCTGTAACTGACCATGTAAGATGCTTGTAGTCTGTTTTTATTCATAAGATCTGGCACCTGAATGCAGGTTTTACTTGTTGAAAGTGATTTTAGCTGTCGCTCAAAATATTCCCTTGGTTTATTTTTCAAATGGGGATGATTTGTCTCTAAATGTCTGCGCAAAAGTGAAGGTTTCATTGAGTTCTGAGACAATACTTTTGCACAAATAACACACTGTGGCCGGGGAAATCCACCAATATTTATACACGTAAACCCCAGCGAAATATAATTGTCATCATATTTGCGCTTCTTTGATGAGGTTGTGTTACAGTCCGTGCTGTCATGCTTTCTCCCACTTTGACGCTCCGCATCAGACACTTCATCACTTTCCACATGGCTGGCTCCAGCTATGCTAGCCACTTGGCTAGTAACCACAGATACATCCCTGCTAGCACTGCTAGCATCCAAATCTGACGAACACATTGTTGTTGAACAATCACCTGTGCGGTCACTGGAAAATGCATCTTCAGATATGAGCTTATTGGTTGTTGTGGCCGGTGTCTCTGTGGTAGGGCCTTTTTTTCTTGTTAACCACTTGTCCATTTTCGCGCTGCACTGAATGCTTGGAGGCAACTTCAACTGTTAGGTGTCAGTCATTTGGGCAAATCACGCCCATGTATTTTGTCAGAGCTATTTTTTTGCTGAACACCAGAGGGTGGTATATAGTCATGTATTTGACAGGCAAAAAAAACTGCATTAGCGCAAATTTCGGCTTTTAAAACTTTTGATCCCCACTCCAACCCCAACCCACGCGTACCCCCTACAGCCACTTGCGTACCCCCGAGGGTACGCGTACGGTAGTTTGGGAACTACTGCTCTAGAAGGTATTGTAAGAGGCAGCTGAATACAAATACATAAACATGCAACAACAGCTGTTCCTCAATGAATGCACGTGAGACTTAATACTCTTCACAGGTGCACAGTTGCTGGAAGACATACAATCTTTGACATAAAATCTGCATGTGCACATATACACTCCCACACGGTCGACTGTGATCACGTGGTGTTAAACTCTTACACAGTCTCCCCCTCAATGCACTGAGTACATTTCCATGCATAATGAGCCTGGGTCACATCTGAATAATTGATAGGAGAAAATGGATTTGGGAATCCATTGTAATTTCTCCTCCGAGCAAAATAACCACCTTCCCAAAACAAGACACTGATGATAAATTTCTACCAGAGAGAGGGTTTCGGGAGATGGAGAGGGTGTGTATGTGTGTGTGAGCAAGAGTCAACACAGTTAAGTGTTAATTAAATCAATATTCACATTTACCTGAAGCAACCCGTGTTGCCCTTCACACTTCCTACCTTTGCTTTTCCTCTGTTTCAAGTCCATACATCTTTCTCCATTATCTTTTCCTACCCACCTTTGTTCCCACTTGCTCCTTTCTTCACCATCTGAGATTCTGTTTTGCTCTCTGTAGTGCTTTTAACAGATTCTGCAGTTATAGACCCACAGTGCTCATCCAGGTAACTAAGGGTATGGGTAATATTTCAGGTCTGGAATTTTTGGGAGCCTTGTGTGGATATTAGCATTTTATATGCTGAGCTTCAGGCTCAGTTTGAGCATTCCTTTCAGTAATCAGTTATTCCCATGTAAATGGTTTGACAGCTGTGTGTGTGAAACAAACAAGCAGCCCATTTATTAGATCCTTGCAGTAGCTTCCAGTCAAATAAAGAAGTGAATTTAAGGCCCTTCTTATTGTCTCAAAGATCTGGGTCCAAAACATGCCAGCGATTTCTTTGTATAGTGCAAGCGTGCTAGATACCTCAGATCTGCAGAGACTGCTCAGTCAGTGTTGCCCAGAGATCAAACCAGGCATGTGGAAATGCCTTTCAGCAGTCTTCTGGTAATCTGCTGTAATCAGCTCCACAAGGAAATCAAAAATACACCAAATTTAGCAACTTAAACTAAACAAAAGACAGTTCTTGTTTTAAGAATTGTAACACAAGTTTTTATGATGCTTTTACTTACTGTCTGAATTCTAATATAAACTTGTATTTTATAGCTTTTAGGCTTCTTATCTATTGTCTGTAAAACTCAGTTTTATTAAGATTTTAATGACTCATAAACAAAAAGCATTTGGGAAAATGAAAGACAGGCTGAGACATGCATTACTGTGGATTAAGGTTAAAATGTTATTACAAACATAATTATAGTAGCACATCTTTTATGTTTTGGATGTATTTCAGAGGGAAAACTCTAAAGCACTTTATATTAGATCATAATGCAGGTTGTAAGCTTTGCAATATGTTACAAAAAGATTCAGCTGCATTGCAAAGGTCACCAAGGTTCACAGATCACAATGAAACATTTAATAAAATGTCTCATGTCCATCCTGCAGCATAATCAATAACAAACTTGCACAAAACATAGTGCAAACGTGCAAAGGTATATACTGCGTGTGGATATTCTGCAGTTCTTTATATTTGCTTCAATAACTTTGAGTAATTTCATAAATACACAGCTTATACTATACACCAACAATGAACTGCATTCAAAAATATTTAAACCCCTCAAAAGGCAAAATATTGTGAGAAATCACTTCAGCTAAAGAGATAAAAGATAAGGTTGTGTATAGCTCTATAGAGAGAACTTTGAGACCATAATATTGGGCTTTTTAAAAGCAATAAAAATAAACCCAGTTTTCTCCCAAAAGAAAGGCAGTAAAAAGAATTCAACCCGAAAATCAATGCTTTGTGGAGCATAGTTCTGTCTTTATGACCTAAAATAAATCTTTTTGGTATTTTCTCCCAAACTTTAATTTATTTGAAATTCTTGTCCATCTCTTATGAATAAAAAGCATTTAGCCTATTAATATTCTCTGGTTTCCATGGTGTCACTACTTTTTAATCAAATTGGATTCAAAATCAAGATATTGATTTTTGATATATGTTTGAGATTATCGTCCTTTTAGAAAGTCCAGCGATGACACAGTTATAGTTTACATACTGAAGGCAATACATTCGTCTTCATACTGGTCTGGATTCCTGTCTATGTCTATGAAGCTTTCCACATAAAATTCCTGCAGCAGGAAAACTACTACTGCTGATCTGGTACTTTGTTTTGTACAGGGCTCAAATCTTTCCACTTCTGTGCATTAGCAGTTATTGTATTAACTGTAACAGTGGTAGTAGTAGCAGCTTTAATAGATGTATTGTCAAGTATTAAATATCTGTTTGTATATTTGTATATAAGTGAGAAATTATTGTTTCATCTAGCAGAATGTAAAGAGTGTCTTGTTGAGTTTTGCTGGCTGATGAGCTGAACTCTTATCTGTCAAATACCTTCCTGGCCTGAAGACAAACTCTCCATCTTGTCAGGCTGAAGGCTTGTAGGCTGTGATCTTCCAGCTGCTTACCGAAATTATTCATTTGTGAGTTACACAATTATGCAGACATCACGGACATGGTGGAATCTAAATGAATAACTGCCAAGTACTGAAAGTAGGTAAATATTTTTTTACTCAACGAGTCAGTCAGAGGGCAGACTGAATGTTCCACAATTTGCCAAATGCTTCGTCTTTTTTTTTTCTTTTTTTGTGTCCCGTTTGGATCTTTAGCCATCAGAATTGTTGTCTTAAGGCCAAGAAAGATGCCAAGCGGATTTATTTTACCAAGTGGATCATCATGGCCTTGCCATATTGGTCCATTTGATTGAACTTTATAATAATTATGAATTTATTTTACAGTGGGGCAAAAAAGTATTTAGTCAGCCACCGATTGTGCAAGTTCCCCCACCTAAAATGATGACAGAGGTCAGTAATTTGCACCAGAGGTACACTTCAACTGTGAGAGACAGAATGTGAAAAAAAAAATCCATGAATCCACATGGTAGGATTTGTAAAGAATTTATTCGTAAATCAGGGTGGAAAATAAGTATTTGGCCAATTACAAAAATATAACTCAATACTTTGTAACATAACCTTTGTTGGCAATAACAGAGGTCAAACGTTTACTATAGGTCTTTACCAGGTTTGCACACACAGTAGCTGGTATTCTGGCCCATTCCTCCATGCAGATCTTCTCGAGAGCAGTGATGTTTTGGGGCTGTCGCCGAGCAACACGGACTTTCAACTCCCGCCACAGATTTTCTATGGGGTTGAGGTCTGGAGACTGGCTAGGCCACTCCAGGACTTTCAAATGCTTCTTACGGAGCCACTCCTTTGTTGCCCGGGCGGTGTGTTTTGGATCATTGTCATGTTGGAAGACCCAGCCTCGTTTCATCTTCAAAGTTCTCACTGATGGAAGGAGGTTTTGGCTCACAATACATGGCCCCATTCATTCTGTCCTTAACACGGATCAGTCGTCCTGTCCCCTTGGCAGAAAAACAGCCCCATAGCATGATGTTTCCACCCCCATGCTTCACAGTAGGTATGGTGTTCTTGGGATGCAACTCAGTATTCTTCTTCCTCCAAACACGGCGAGTTGAGTTTATACCAAAAAGTTCTACTTTGGTTTCATCTGACCACATGACATTCTCCCAATCCTCTGGTGTATCATCCATGTGCTCTCTGGCACACTTCAGACGGGCCTGGACATGCACTGGCTTCAGCAGCGGAACACGTCTGGCACTGCGGGATTTGATTCCCTGCCGTTGTAGTGTGTTACTGATGGTGACCTTTGTTACTTTGGTCCCAGCTCTCTGCAGGTCATTCACCAGGTCCCCCCGTGTGGTTCTGGGATCTTTGCTCACCGTTCTCATGATCATTTTAACCCCATGGGATGAGATCTTGCGTGGAGCCCCCAGATCGAAGGAGATTATCAGTGGTCTTGTATGTCTTCCATTTTCTGATGATTGCTCCCACAGTTGTTTTTTTCACACCAAGCTGCTTGCCTATTGTAGATTCACTCATCCCAGTCTGGTGCAGGTCTACAATACTTTTCCTGGTGTCCTTCGAAAGCTCTTTGGTCTTGGCCATGGCGGAGTTTGGAGCCTGACTGTTTGAGGCTGTGGACAGGTGTCTTTTATACAGATGATGAGTTCAAACAGGTGCCATTCATACAGGTAACGAGTGGGGGACAGAAAAGCTTCTTACAGAAGACGTTACAGGTCTGTGAGAGTCAGAGATTTTCCTTGTTTGAGGTGACCAAATACTTATTTTCCACCCTAATTTACGAATAAATTCTTTACAAATCCTACCATGTGGATTCATGGATTTTTTTTTCACATTCTGTCTCTCACAGTTGAAGTGTACCTCTGGTGCAAATTACTGACCTCTGTCATCATTTTAAGTGGGGGAACTTGCACAATCGGTGGCTGACTAAATACTTTTTTGCCCCACTGTATTTTCAGTTGCTACAAACGGGACAGACATGACTGGGGGATAGGACAGGGAGAAAGAATGAAAGAAAGAGAGGGAGAGAAAGAAAACCAAAGGGGAGAAGAGATGGTGAGAAGGGGGGGAAGAAAGAAAAAAAAAACAAAAAAAAACAAACACCTGGGTCACCTGTATGGAGAAAAAAAACAGAAGAGAAAGCAAACAACAAAGAGAAACATAATAAAAAAACCAGCACCATCACAATAAACTAGCTAGCAGTAGATATCAGTAGATACTAAATAATAAACGATATTGTGCAGTACGCAAGATAGACAGCGCACAATGTGCTT
Organism: Mchenga conophoros; assembly: GCF_057382185.1. NCBI lineage: Eukaryota > Metazoa > Chordata > Actinopteri > Cichliformes > Cichlidae > Mchenga > Mchenga conophoros. The sequence goes on along the minus strand of NC_140544.1, from coordinate 14,159,539 downwards.
TGAGGCAGCAGCCAAGAAAGCTGTAGTCCGCGTCTGTGAATACCCGTGTGTACACCTGTGTGCATACCTGTGTGGATCAGCATGCTTGCATTCCAAAGGTTTCTCCATGTAACGATCTGCTAGAGGGTGTGGGGAGCCACAGCCCCGTCCTCCAGTGTATGAAGCAGGTATGGAGGAGATCAAAACTCCAGACATCCAGAGGCCCCCAGAACACAAGAGACCAAGGAAGACCAACAGAGGGGCAGCCGCGCCACTGTTCCAGTGAGAGCTGAGGAGAGTCCCAGATGAGGGCTCACTCAGCAGCCGCGGAGCAGAAGCCAGGGGGAGTTGCAGTGACGCGCCCGTGAGCTCCGCCGGCAGCCAGCTGTGCCTGAGTGACCGAGCCCCAGGCCGAGAGGCCGGGGGCACCCCACCTCCGAAGTGGCCCGAGCGAGCCCCAGGCTCCAGGCCCCGATAAGCGGCCGCCAAGGAGTGAGCCGGTGTGTACCTGGACGCCCATCCCCAGACACAAAGAACCACCAACGCACCGATGTCTGAGGGAGTCCGCCACTGGCAGGGGAAGTGGTGGTGGGTGGAGATAGGCCTCCAAACCTTGGAGGGCCTGAGATGTCCCCAGAGAGGTGGCGTCTGATACCCAACCTGACATATAGACACAGACATACAGGCACACACATATACAAACATCCATTCCCACCCTCATGCTCTCATATACACTTACTCCACACTCAACCAACATGGAGACAGACATAAAGAGACGCTGTACACACGATCACACTCCCCAAGCGTACTCTACGAACCGGGTCTAGGTACCCTTGCCCCTGGAGGGGGGAACTGCACCCAGACCCAGGTGGTGTTACCCTTTTCCCTGCGGTGGGGAGAGGCAGACCGCCCCGACCCCGCAGCAGCAGGGAGGCCCCACACTCCAGACCGCAGTCGGACGGCCAACTCCTACTCCTAGCCCCCCCGCTCCAGCAGGCCGCAGAGAACGGGGGTGAGAGAAGACTCCAAACCTCCCTCCACCCGCTCATTGTAGTGTTGATGCATGTGTGTTCTAAGGTGCAATTAAAACCCAGGAGGGCATGGAGCTACCTGCCAGAGAGCAGCAGGTAAGCGCATGGTCCCTCCTGCTAGCCCTCAATGTCTACGTGTATTCAAAATTGAGAGGTGGGCAACGACGCCAGGGGTGAGGTGTACACCCTGATGGTAATTTGGACTCCGTGTATCGTGCCCACCCCCAAGATCCTATATGTATGTGTAATGAGAGTGTGAGTAATGTGAATGTCTAAGTTGTGGGATAAAATTGAGGCAGAGGCAGCCAGAAGGGGACAGAGGGGGGGGTAGCCTCCTCTGCACCCTGGTGACATACCCCTACTCCAAGGCCCTGCATGTGTGGGTGGTTGTGGTGGAGCGGGAAGAGGGAGGCAGCTGGAGATGGGGAGGGAAGGAAGGGAGGGGCAGGTGACCCCTCCCTGGGGCCAGCTCCCCCGCTGACCCCAGTAGGCACTCCCATACTCCACGACCCACCAGGGAAAGGGGGCCCAGGCCCATCCAGACCGGGGCCCAGCGCAGCAGCGCCCCCCGGCCCCACAGAGCCCGGGACAGTCCACCCAACCCCACCACAGAGAAAATTGCACCCACCCCACCATCCACTCATCTTCCAGACTACATGAGACAATAGACGCCCAGGCTGAGATCTTCCTCCACCTCTCCTGTATCTCTCCCTCCTGCAGAGAGTTCCTGAGGAGAGGAAAGCTCCTGCAAGATGTGACAATCTCCCCCACCAGTTTAAGAGCCCCCCAGGTGGCTCGATGCACCGGCGGCACCCTGCACCAGGGATGGGCCCCCATGCACCCACCCGCCCACAACCCCGGCAACACACAAACCAGGTCCCAAGGCCCCGAGGCCCGGCCAGGGCCCCAGCCCAGAGACGGAGCTCCCCCAGAACCTCACTCCCATCCCGGACCCACCCAGGGGCAGACAGGCTACCAGGCCAAATGCTTCGTCTAATAAAACCATTTGCCTGTTGGGCTCATTTGCATAAACAGCCTGACAGATCAAACAAAATAAATGTAATTACTAACCTGTAAAATACTGATAAAAATGATAAAAACTGATAAAAAAAAAAAAGCTTACAATTCTAGGCAGAAATAGATGACTTATGGAAAGTTCTGTGACATGCTGCCTGCTTTTGCTAAACGTGTGTGTGTGTCTCATATATATATATATATATATACACACACTAAACATGTTCTGACATTTAGACATAAGATTTGTGATTTTTTTTTGTTGGTATATCTGGAAAAACGTGCATCTCCCATTTTTTTGAAATTGCCGTTTTTATTATTACTATATTTATTATTATACATTTTTTTTCCTGCTTATCCAATTCAGCTGTTGTGGAGTGACAGACTGCTCTGTTGCAGAGCATCTGGAAAATCATGTGACTGCAGTAGGAGAAGAAACAGTAAAAAAGCTTAAACAAATTTATGTTGTAAAGTGTGACAACATTGTTCCGCTAGTCCGTTTGATCCGTTAGTTATGCAAGTTGTGAGGTGGGGCCTCCATTGGTCAGACTTGCTTTGTCCAGCACATCCCACAGATGATGAGAATTTGGAGAAATTTGGTTGCCAATCAACACCTCAAACTTGTTGTTGTGCTCCTATATGCCAATATAATACTATCAGCGTTTATAATGAGTGATAAATGAAAATTTTATAACAAAAAACCAGGAGAATCACCTTTCAATCGAGTTACGAGTGTTGATGTTACATAGACTGTCCAACAGAGGGCACTCTTCAACTTCTCAGGTGTTGACAAATGTTTGGAACACCACTCACACAACAATCAGCTAATCTGGTCGAGCAAAACACAAACGAGAAATCCTAGACCAGGGGCCCGTTCTTCGTACGTCGCTTACTACATCCAAGATCAAATGACACATCCAAGATCAAATCATCGCGCTAACCGTGAGCTCGCTAATCCGGTTCCCCGAACACACCTGCTGTTGACGATTACTACAGCTGGACGCAGGAATGTGACATCACTGGGTGTCGTAAAAGGGGCTACGCATTGATAGTAGAAACATTGATCGGCAACCCGCTGATTGGTCGGCGAAAATGTCCAAGGGGCGTGCTCGGTATTTTCCGGCAGCAGAGCAAGAACTCATGAGTGAGGGATTTCAGGAGTTTCAGAGTTTAATTAAAACGCAAGAGAACACTGCAAAGGCTGCAAAAGCAAGGAGAGAGGGCTGGCAGAAAGTTGCTGACAAATCAAACTCGTAGGTAATTTAATAATAATAATAATAATGGATTGGGTTTATATAGCGCTTTCCAAGGCACCCAAAGCGCTTTACGATACCACTATTCATTCACTCCCACATTCACACACTGGTGGAGGCAGCTACGGTTGTAGCCAGGCTGCCATATCGCGCCATCGGCCCCTCTGGCCAACACCAGTAGGCGGTAGGGTAGATCTATCATATGACACTATATTGTCCAATATCATATGGCATTATATTATATTATAATATGTTATATTATATCCCCTTTCACATTAGAGCCACAACAGGACCCACAAGAACATGGGAACAAGTAAAAGTGGAATACAGGAGTATTCTACAGAATGGTAATATTTATCTCTTAGATTGCTTTGCGTCTCTTGGCAAGGTAATACTGGCCTGTAATACTCTGTTAGTTTGTTCATAACAGCAACCAAGAAAAGGGCAGAGGAAAAAAAGACAGGTGGTGGTCCTGCACCCCCTCGTCAACAAGTTGGTTAAGTAAATAATACCCTCACGGGAATATCGATATCTCTCTATGAGCACACTGTCGCGCTGAGCTAAAGGATCCTGTCTGTCCCGCAATATACGCTGAATTCTGAGGACTCTCCTTATCAATCTTGCACCTTCCGCAATGGGTTGGTCGCGTATACGGACAGGACATGGCTGCGACAGGCTTCCCAAATCCACCTTCGCTTTTATAGCCGTGGTCTCTCATCTTGATTACACGAAGTAATTTACAATTACTACTCTGAAATATGAATTACATCTGTAATAATCACATACATGTAATAGAATGTTAATAGTACATTTCCCTTTTTTAGGAAATGACCTGTATGTATCTGTGTGACATCAATAAAAGGATCAAGTGCTGCATTATCTTTAGTTACATTGATAATATTTATTTATGGTGAAACAGTGGAAAAATATCGCTGTTGCTTTCGTATAAATGAAGCGGACATACCTGCGTGGCCGCGATCTAATCCTGTTTACATAAAGTAAACCTGCTCCCGAGCAGGTTTACGCTTACGGCTCTGTTGCTATGACAGCAAGTCCCGGATGAGCTTCGGGGAACCGACTGATCCAGGATCACGCGAAATCGTCAACAATCTAATCCGGCTAACCTACTTAGCGAGGTACGAAGAACGGGCCCCTGTTGTGACAAAACGAGATTATTTTAAACTGCACTTTAAAATCTTAGTTATATCTTAGCATGGACTCATCAATAACTAGACATAGGAAATGCCAGGACAATCTGTTTGTTTCATGTGTCTCAAAGATAAAGCAATTTTGTATATCGAATATTTAATAATAATAATAATAATGGATTGGATTTATATAGCGCTTTTCAAGGCACCCAAAGCGCTTTACAATGCCACTATTCATTCACTCTCACATTCACACACTGGTGGAGGCAAGCTACGGTTGTAGCCACAGCTGCCCTGGGGCAGGCTGACAGAAGCGAGGCTGCCATATCGCGCCATCGGCCCCTCTGGCCAACACCAGTAGGCAGTAGGGTAAAGTGTCTTGCCCAAGGACACAACGACCAGGACAGAGAGCCCGGGGATCGAACCGGCGACCTTCCGGTTACAGATACGCTTCCCAACCCCCTGAGCCACAGTCGCCCTAAATCTGATATTCACCAATTCACCAGATATCAATATGAGTCTTAAAAAATGTACATTGGTCATGGTTTGTTTTAGTCACAATGTCTAACTAGCACATGCTTTGCATTAATTTAATATTTACTGAATGTTAAATAAGTAAGCTGGGCAGCACGGTGGCACGGTGGTTAGCACTGTTGCCTCACAGCAAGAAGGTCCTGAGTTCAATTCCACCAGCAGGCCGGGGTCTTTCTGTGTGGAGTTTGCATGTTCTCCCCGTGTTTGCGTGGGTTCCCTCCAGGTACTCCGGCTTCCTCCCACCGTCCAAAGACATGCAACTTGTGGGGATAGGTTAATTGGATAATACAAATTGCCACTAGGTGTGAATGTGAGTGTGAATGGTTGTCTGTCCCTGTGTGTTGGCCCTGCGACAGACTGGCGACCTGTCCAGGGTGTACCCTGCCTCTCGCCCTATGACAGCTGGGATAGGCTCCAGCGCCGCCCGCGACCCTGAAAAGCGGAAGCGAATGGATGGATGTTAAATAAGTAAACCTTCCACCTCATTTTTATGCGTTCTCCTTGTGTTTTGTCTGCTAAAGTAACAATTTAATATGATGACAAGTGAGGATTCAAAAAGTGGATCCATCCCTGTCTGTGAGCTTTATTTATAACTGGAACAACATAGCATCACATTGATATTCCTTTAACATCACTGGTGGCATCCCAGATGCTATGCAGCTCTTGCCAATAACTGTTAACCTCTGGCACCCATCGCATGGAAAACACAGATTTCCTTTTAGAAATTGCAGATTTAAGGAGGTGACCCTTTCAATCACATTCTCATTCCTGCTCAAGCAGTCAAGTGCCCTGAATTATGTAGAAGAAAGTGACAGAGAGAGATAAAGTAAGGTGAAGAGAACGTGACTGAGCTGGACGTTAAGAGGCTGTATGGCTCGATATGCCCGGGAACCATGTTTAAATAAACATCAGACAGGCAGAAAAGGTGAGAGCCATGCACAGTCATACTTCAGGGATATTCTGCTCAGCCCAGTCATACATAATTCTTCTTGCTTTCTAGAATATCAGGCTGCCCTGTCCATGTGCAAGTGTCCGGAGCTACTGATATTCATGCATATTCAATACCAACTATAAATCTCTTCCACCCTCCCTTCTTTCTATTATTTCTTGAATCTGCCTACATGGGGTCTTGCTGCTGGATGTTAATCCTAATCTCGATTTTATTCCTCTCCTCGCTTCTCAGAGTTTAGCCGCATGAGGTCTGCAGCCAAAAGAGAAAGAGACTCAACAAAAGAACCGATCAGCCAGCCTCTCTTTTCAGTTTTGATCTCTATTCATTCGTATTACATCTTGTGAGGTCCACATGTAAATATTGATATATAAATTTTTGAAATGGCATTTTGAAACTCAGTGACAATTTGACTTGGCTAAATAAAAGACACAATTATTTGAACCAAGCAAGAAACGAAATTTTAAAATCATGAAAATACATTTATAAACTTCATTTAATGTTCAACTTATCCTTCCAAATGGGAAAAATGTGATTTCTCAGTGACTTTGAAAGTGCCCCGATTGTTGGTGTCAAACGGGCTGATCGAGTAGGCTATGTCTGAAACTGCTGATCTCTTGGCTTGTCATCACATCAGCCTCTAGAGAGAAAAACAAATCTTTTTGTTAGCTGTAGACCTGCAACTGTCAGCCAAAAAAAGGAAATCTGAGGCTACAGTGCGAACAAGCTCACTTAAGCTGGACAGCTCAAGACTGGGAAAACAAACCTGTGACTTAGTGAATCAACCTGCCCAGGCTCCTGCTGCTGGTAGTCTCCCAGTGTGTGGAGTTCCTCCATATGACTGTTGACCAGTTGCTTTTATTTAGGCCTCAAATGACTTCTAATATCAGGATAATGCACCAAATCAAACTGCTTTGATTTGGTGAATTGGCTGAATATATCCAGCAGACATAGTTACCCTATGTCTGCTGGATTTTATTTTTATTTTTATTATAGTCTCCCAAAGAATGAGAGGTATTCAGTGATTTGTTCCAACATGAAAATAGTCACCTTCAGTGGCCATGCTGACTTAATTGTCCTACAGTGGAGTCTTCAGTGGATGCCAAAGAAGAGTTTTCTTCTTTGGCATCCCAGAAATGATGTAAAGCTGAAAGAGGTAAGAACTACAGTTCAGTAATCATTTTATTTCTGTGGGGTTGTCATTTGTCATTTGATAATATAATATAAGATATATCTATATCTATCTCTCTCTCTCTATATATATATATCTAGATATATATATATATCTAGATATAGATATATAGATATATATCTATATATCTAGATATATATATATATATCTATATATCTAGATATATATATATATATCTAGATATATAGATATATATCTATATATCTAGATATATATATATATATATATATATATATATATATCTAGATATATATAGATATATAGATATATATAGATATATCTCTCTCTCTCTCTCTCTATATATATATATATATATATATATATATATATATATATATTCGATATTTTTTCGATACAAAAAAAATGTTCATGCCTTTTTAATTTGTCATTTATTAAAATTATAAATATAGATTTTAACTCAAAAGTACAGTTTTTAAATTTAACCCTAACCCTTGTGCGTGTTTTTTATTTTGACAGCGAATGCGCACCTGCGGACCACTTATGTGCAGCCCTGGTTATTTAGCTCGTCATATTGCAGCCACAGAAATTCTTTTGTCCATGAAACCATAAAGCTGAACTTTCTTTTTGCCTTATAGTCTGATTTGTCATAACTTCTCCGTGTTGTGTTCTTCACCCTGACCTGTCTTATTTGGCTCAGCAGAACTAAAATATATATACTGCTGCTTTTACACACGCACTCACATAAGCTCAGCGATTCTCTGCGCGATCAACCTCTCACATGTTTAAGCTTGCTGCGGGAGATTTCACTTGTCATGTTTGCATAGTAAGCTACCAATTAATAAGACAATGTCAGAGGAATTGGTGCACAAATTATCATCACTCACAGATCAGTGCTGTCGCTCTCTATACACAGTTCGCGCGATTGCAAAGTGAAAGCAAAAAAAACAAGCGCAAATTCAAACGCGATTTCAATATGTCACATATTGACAGTGGCTCACCGATGCCAATGACATAATTACCCAGCTACATTTCTGAAAGAATGCAAAAGCATTGACATATTTTTCTTCCTACAATAGCCCGACGGGCAGGGCAGAGATAGATTTTGGTAGCCCGACTAAAAAAATCGCTAGCGATATTGCGAGCCCTGTATCTGATTGAGGAATCACTCATCTTTGGAAAAGAGAGTTTATTACAGAGAAATGTCTCTTTCCAAAATAAAAGCTATACTATCCGCTTCTTCTGGGCTATATTCTCAGCAGCATATTAAACACATAAGGAGAATCATGTGCTAACAGCTGTCTAAATGACTCGGCTAAAGTTAGTAGCATGCGTGCTTGTTTTTTTTCTGCTTCCACTTGTCTTTGCACTAGGATGATGTCGGCGTAAATGTGCAGTCATATTCGTTGTGTTCCCACTAGTGCTTTCAGGTTAATCTCGTTGAAATGACCTTAACGCCACAACATGGCAAATCTCCGTTAACGAGCTACCGCCGATCGCCCCGTGCATGGGGCTAGACGGCCAACACGTTAACGAGCTAACTGCGCTAACACACTAGCTCCCACCCATGTAATTGAGCATTGCATGGCATATCCAACATACTGTTTTACTTTAGTCCATGATTCGCTTACCTTCAGGGTCATACGTCACATGAAAACCAAAATAATTCCAAAAGCCAGATCTGAATGAGGGTGGGGGAGGTCCATGTTGCAAGGAGAGCTTAACTTCTGTCTCGCTAGCTTGCCCTGCGCTCTTCCTTCTGACGATGCTGTCTGTGTTGAGCGCTCAGTGAATCTGCGTTCGACTACTCCGCCTAGGCTGCACTGTCGAGCCTAGGCGGAGTAGTCGAACGCGGATTCACTGAGCGCTCAACACAGACAGCATCGTCAGAAGGAAAGTTGATAAAATAAATAAAAAATTTTGTATTGTTCGATACATATGCGTACCGAACTGAAAGCACTGTATCGAACGGTTCAATATCGATACGAATATCGTTGCACCCCTAATATATATATATATATATATATATATATATACACTGACCGAGTGCTCAGTGAATACCTAAGGCAGCAGAAACCCAAGAAAGAGGAGGGAGACGAGGAACCATCATGGAAGGACAGGCCCCTGCACGGTATGTACCACCGGCAGATAGAGGGGGTGGCTGATATCCAGAAATCCTACCAGTGGCTGGACAAAGCTGGACTGAAAGACAGCACAGAGGCACTAATCATGGCAGCACAAGAACAAGCTCTGAGCACAAGATCCATAGAGGCTGGGGTCTATCACACCAGGCAAGACCCCAGGTGCAGGCTGTGTAAAGATGCCCCAGAGACAATCCAGCACATAACAGCAGGGTGCAAGATGCTAGCAGGCAAGGCATACATGGAACGCCATAACCAAGTGGCCGGCATAGTGTACAGGAACATCTGTGCCGAGTATAACCTGGAAGTCCCGAGGTCAAAATGGGAGATGCCCCCAAGGGTGGTGGAGAATGACCGAGCTAAGATCCTGTGGGACTTCCAGATACAGACGGACAAAATGGTGGTGGCTAACCAACCGGACATAGTGGTGGTAGACAAACAGAAGAAGACGGCCGTAGTGATCGATGTAGCGGTTCCGAATGACAGCAATATCAGGAAGAAGGAACACGAGAAGCTGGAGAAATACCAAGGGCTCAGAGGGCTCAGAGAAGAGCTCGAGAGGATGTGGAGGGGAAGGTAACGGTGGTCCCCGTGGTAATCGGAGCACTAGGTGCGGTGACTCCCAAGCTAGTCGAGTGGCTCCAGCAGATCCCGGGAATAACATCGGAGATCTCTGTCCAGAAGAGCGCAGTCCTGGGAACAGCTAAGATACTGCGCAGGACCCTCAAGCTCCCAGGTATCTGGTAGAGGACCCGAGCTTGAAGGATAAACCGCCCGCAGGGGCGTGCTGGGTGTGTTTTGGTATATGTAATACAACAAAATATAAAAAGGGTTTTGAAGGCAACTTGAGTGAGTCATAGCAACATCATCACAAACAGCTGATTTTCAGATGATCTCTTTCTGCCTCTGCAGTTTATACTCTCTCCCATGAACTCATATTTCTGTAAATATTCAATATCGAGACAAGTGTGTTGGCAGTTCAGCTTTCAAAACGTGACCACGATGCAAGTATGAAAAATATGGTGAGAAACTTATAATATGAACTTGGTATTTGAGATTCTTCTCTTCTCGAGTTGTTGTTGTTAGGACACTAACTGGCTTAACCTTTTCCATCTTCAATTGCATCTCTAATGCAGCGAAAGTGCAAGAACCACTCCAGTGTTGATTACAAAGAAATAATGAACTTTGATTTCCTCAAGGTCCAAAAGTTTTTTGAGGAACTTATTTTAGATGGTTGGAAAAAAAGGCAGCTTTCAAGGCCATAATTTTTTCCACCTGTCTTACTGGAAAGTAATTATCCAGTTCTTTCAGAGGCAAACAGATAGCAGTCTCCAGTGTTTTGGTAAACCATCCATCCATTGGGGTCTGTCTTTAATTGGAGGGCAGTTTCCTGGAGCAAAGTTCACATCTTTCTAATGAGCAAACATGAATTATTACAACAGATAGTTTTTAAGTCTCTCCTATGCTAATTACAATTAAAAGTTATAATTAATGTATAATTAATGTAATATTAAATGAAGATAAATGAAGATACTAGACTGAAATTGCTGTCGAGAGTCTCCTCTGTGTTGTCTCCTCTCAATAACCTTTAGAAAGGAAGCCAGAGAAAAAGAGATAGCAAGGAAGGAGGAAAAGACCAGGAGAGAGATGTGATTAACTGCTTTGAACTTTAACTGATGACAAGTTGGTCGTGTCTGCTAAGCATATGTATAACCTATTCTTTTCTCTAATAAAGCTCCTGTGTTGTTCCCCCTTTCTCTTAGCTCTCAGTCAGGGTGTTTCTGCACCATCGTCTTTTGAAATTGGTTTGAGGAATAAAATGCTGTGTGAATGATCGGCTTGTCTGTGACATGTGACAGTGAGTCACTGACAGGCTTGAAGGCAGATGGTAGCAACATCTGACTCTGGATTTAAGTGCTTTCTTTCATCTGCTTTACAATTTTCCTTGTGTTGAGGTATGTATTCATGACTGAAGCCCCATTTCCTCTACCTTGGACCAGTAGATCTGAAGGCTCAAGTTTCCAAACTACTAACCCAGACTCAGAATTACATGCACTTCTAAACCCATCGCTCTCAATGAGTTTTTTGAGTGCTTATAAACCGGCAGATATAGCTTAACATTGCCTAACATTGCATTTAGATATGTAGCCTAATTTATGGTGTGTTTTCCACTAATGCACTCCAGTCCAGTTGTCATAGCTGACCAAAGATCTAAAAGAATATATAACCCATCTTAAAATAATACAATATATTTACTTGACAGTATGAGACTGATCAAGCTCCTATTTTTGATGTTTTAAAAATGCATACATAATGCAAGATACAGTAAATAATAATAATAATAATAATGGATGGATATGTCACAGGTTTTTGACCCAGCGTTTTGTGTATTTTAGTTTTATTCTTTGATTATTTTATTTTCTCAGTGTTTCCTGGTTTCTTTGTCTTCTTCTTTGTCATTGTGTTTAGGTTCACTTCCCCTGTGATGTCGTTAGGTTCATTTGTGTCAGCTGTTTCCTCGTGTGTTTCCACTCCCCCTGATTAACCCTTGTTTGTATTTAGTTTTCACCAGTTTCATAGCCAGTTTCTCAGTTTAGCGTTTGTATCATTTTCACCTTAGTTTTCATGTGTGCGTCTGCCATCAGCCCAAATAAAGGTTTGTTTTGGGTTCAAATTGAGTTCCGTCTCCTGCAGTATCTGCTCTTGGGTCTGTTTAACAAACACATCGGCCCACCTCGCTGTGACGGTATATCCTTGTGAACAGAAAGCAAAAAGCGAGGCAGATTAAGTTCATTAAAAGGAAGTGTTAAGATATGTTGACAAGGTAGAGTTTCACCCCATTCTTTCCCCCAAGTCTATTTCCTGTAAAACGTATGAGTCTCTGTTAGCCCAAGGTGCTTTAGCTTTCCACTATTCCCCCTGAAGTTGTCTCCTGCAAACACAGAGAGAAGAGAAATGTGACAAAACACTGTGAGACACAATTACAATCTTGCAGAAAACTCTCGACTATTACCACATCTCACAACACCCCATTACTTTTGGTATGTTTGTTTTTAAGGTTTTAAGGTTGAAGTATTTTTTTGAAATGAAAGCCTATTTGTCAGATTACACTGCACAATGTGTCAAGAGAGCTGGTGAAAATAGACGCAATCCATTTCAGTTACAGTGGGTGAACTGATGGATTTTATCTAGCTCAATGGGACCAATACAGTTGCAGCAGCAAAGTCCTATGTTAGTGAAGTCAGACCACAGCAGACACTTAGAGTAATTGGATATACCACACTTTGTGTATTTTTGGGTGGGTGAGAGAGCAGATAGTAACATTTGAGCATAGACCAGTTCCCCCCCCCCCCCCCTTTTTTTTTTGGAATTTGTGATAATCCAGAATCAAAATAACATTCCATTCATTACTTCAAATTTGCTTTCATTTTTGAGTAAATGGGGGGGGGGTTAGACACATTAGTGTTATTGATTCTGTAAAGTAACAAATCACCAAGTCCATCATCTGGGAACTATCAGTTCCATTAAAAAGAAAACCAAAAAATATCAGTGCCTTTTTACGCAATTTCTGTGATAGGAGAAGAATTTCAAGCAATTCCTAAAGTTAACATGATTGATCTTCTTAAGTTCAAGTTCCTCAAAGTTCTTAAAAATCTTAAAATCCAAAAGGATTTTTATGACCTAACACAATCCTTATACCAGCACTGCCATTTCTAGAAACGACAACAAGAGCTCATATGATCAGACTCATTAAACTTCCATCCATTTATCCTCTTCCACTTTTCCAATTAAGGTTCACTGGGGGCCTGGACCCTATCACAGCTACAAACTTAACTTGTTTAAGCAAAATTTTTGTCACTAACATGTTTGGTCATTTTCCATGTCATAAAGAATATTTATAATTGGTATAAGTATTTTTTTAGAACTCTAATTTAGAAACCTCTGACTTGAAATGATGAGTTGTTAGCCAACTGAGAGATGGATCCCCAAGTCTTAGTGACATTTATTCTGTTTCAGGAAAAAAGTTCTTTTGCAGATTCAAGTCAGAGAATGTAGAAGTGGATAGTGGTTGAATGATAGATGAATTGAACACTTTACCGATCTGTCTAGCTGCCTGTCTGCACATACAATAGGCCTTGACTGACAGGGGGAAGACGAGCTACAGTGGAAGGATTGGGATACAGAGAAGGTTGCAATGATTGATGAATAGAACCAATACAGATGGTTCCCCAGGTTTATAGAACGTTTGGGATAAAAGGATTGGAAAACTGAGCGAAATGGATGTCGACAAAGAATGACTGACTGATAGGAATTCCAGAGAGGGCTCTGGTAGGTTAAGAACAAATTTTCATGAATGTGTCTACAAGCAACAGTTTTTGTGTCGATCAGATCTGTAACATTATGTGTTGTTCACTTGTCTCCATTTATCAACCATCAAGCCAGTCCATAACAGGCAGAACAACTACAGATTATCCCCAAACTAATTTAAAAGCATGGCCTGACAACACTGACTGGAAAGATAAGAACATAATAGGATAAAGTCTTGAATTTTTCACGTTGTTGTCAGTTTTTATTTGAAGTCTTGTAGTGACTTGACATGCAGAGAGAAAACATTGGCTATAGCAGGAAGAGATCCATATACCCAGAGAAGTTCAGATGCTCTGCAATCCCACAGCTCACAGCTCCGTGTTCAGCATCAGACATCAGAACACACAGTCTATTGTCAAGGGTAATGTTATCTGATGCTACAGTGAGTTAGCAGTTTCTTAATATGAGAAACTGATCATAACACTTTAATGGCATATAAGCAAGCATTACTTAAGACCTAATGATAAAATATTTTTGTTGGGCAAATGTAAATTTGCTAAATTGCTGCAAGAGTTTGCAGCACCCACTTACAGACACAACATCAGAACATAGCTCAACAAGGCAATAAGTGTGGCAACGTGTGAAATGGACATGTTGGACCAGCATGTCTGTTTAACACTTCACTGTGATATTGGGTTGAGAGCTTACATTTAAGCAAATCTGGAATATGAAGACCAAGTCATGAGAAGAACAAACTGCGGAAGCAATTGAGATTAAGTCAAGTCTTGCTCTAACATGACTTTTCTCTCAACTTGAAGACTACACATTTATGACAAAAAGTCCACAATTAATACAAACAATAAATCCGAAGCAGTTTTATAAAGTATATACATTAATGATTTGAAATACTGTAAACCAGTGGCAGGTTGTCGGGGTGCTTGAAACTCCATCAGCTTAATAACTTGGTGGCATAAACCATAAGGCACCTTCAGAGGTCTTGTACAGTCACCGCATCTTATAAGTCATATCAGTTCACTTTCCTTTAAATCTCACATCAATAATCTCACCCGCTCTGCCTACTTCCATCTACGTAACATTAAAAGATTGCTTCCTTCTCTTTCCACCCAGTCTACATCCATTCTTGTCCATAGTCTTGTTACCTCCCGTATTGACTACTGCAATTCTCTTTTGCATGCCCTCCCCCAAAAATCCCTCCATAAGCTTCAACTGGTTCAGAACTCTACTGCTCGCATTATCACCAGAACACCCTCCTACCAGCACATCACCCCTGTTCTTCAGGAATTTCACTGGCTCCCTGTGAAATTCCGGATAATTTTCAAACTTCTTCTGCTCACCTTCAAGGCCATTCATAACCTCGCTCCTCCTTTCTGACCTGTTAACCACCACTTGTTCTGCCCGTTCACTTCGTTCTTCTTCTTCTATCCAGCTTGCTGTACCTTCCTTCTGCCTCACCACCATGGGAAGCAGAGCTTTCAGCTGCTCTGCTCCCAGGCTGTGGAACTCTCTGCCCCCAGAAATAAGAAACATTGGTTCTCTCCCCCAGTTTAAATCCCAACTCATCTTTTCAAATCTGCATATTCACTGTGAATCCACTGTTTGTTCATTTTATCTTGTGCTTTTATTTTATTGTTCTTATTCTGCCATTGTTTTACTAAGTGTTTTATCCTATTGTAAAATGTCCTTGGGTGATTTGAAAGCCGCTCATAAATTTAAAAAAAAAATATTATTATTATTATTATTATTATTATTATTATTATTATTATTATTATTAGTAGTAGTAGTAGTAGTAGTAGTAGTAGTAGTAGTAGTAGTAGTATTATTATCACCACTATTCTTGTCTTATATGCTCTTGACTTACTAAACCATAGAAACCACAGCCCTCCTGACGCTTCCCTCTGGTTTCAGTCTTACTCTGGCTTTCACACTTGCTTATTTCTCCCACATAAATTGATATTTTCCTTATTTTCTTTACCTTGAAAGGCACAATTCTTACAAATTAAATCAAAACTGTTCTCTTGTCTCGTGAGTGGTCACAATTGTTTTCTTTATTCCACAGACAAACTGTGACCAATTATAAACAATATGCTGTCTAAGTGTCTGCAGCATTCGATGACTAATGACCTGTGTGTGCATTTTTTGTGTTATCTGGCATATTTGACCCATGGCACATGAAAACACATATTTTCTTCCACTCTTGATTACAAGACCCTTTTTTTTAAAGCTTAAACTGCATAAACATCAACCAGAGTAATCTGCAACCTTTCCAGAACATTTAGACTGAGAGGAGGTGGTGAGGGATCATCACTTCACTGGCAGGCTGTGAGCTTTACAGCATATCTTAAAATCCTTACAGCAAGTCATTACATGGACTTGCACTCTAATACCCAACCAATTTACTTCAACTTTACACTTGGCTCCAGCAATGCCAGGCTCTTAACCGTCCCTGTCATTTCCAAAATGTGAGCAGGTGGTAGGTCATTTCATTTTATAGAAACAGTCTGCCTTGCCATGTCAAGGAATTAGAAACAGTTTCTATTTTTAAAATGAGAAGAAGAAAAAAGCAAACGCCTGTTTTCAGACTTTGCCCTATACCTGACCCAGCCTCACATATCAGGTCTTTCCATCATTATCATCTATATATCAATAGGTAGGAGTGTATGCATTCACTTCTTTATTAATGACTACCTGCACTACTTAGCCAGTCATTAAAAAACAGCAGCATGAAAAAAAAAGATGGGAATGGGGGAATTCTATGCTAAATTAATCATTAGCTATATTTACTTCAGCTGGGTTTGATGGGTCTTCAGCAGCTGCATGTATTAGATTGTGAGACAAAAAGCAGCAGGATTTCAAAAATAATGAACACATAATTGGACATGAAATTAGCTTCAGTGTTGGAGAGATGGAGCAGAAAAGAATAGCAGATTGCTAACAATTTGAATATTTAAAGATAACTTCAACCTGCTAACCATCCAAATTGCACAAAAAACATTTTAAGGTGCAAAACAGTCAGGTCAAGACACTATCTGATGCCATTCCTGGCTATTAACAGACAAGAACTAAACATACAATAGGATAATAATCACTGTAGTTACTTTTGCCTGAGGATAATTGTTACTCTGAATAGTCATCCAATCTTCAACATGCAGAAGCTGCTTTTCTGACAATAAACATGGCAGACAGGTAAGAATGTAACATTTTTAGTGTTTGCACTGTTTTAAGTTAATTAAATGTCATATCCTCACATATAATACTGCTTATTTGCAACTGTTGATGTTGATGACTTAACTTATGATAATCAAATGACCAACACTGAATGAAAAGATGGCTTTGCCAGTTATTTGGAATTTGGGTTAAAATTGTGGTGTAATGTGACTGGAAACCTCATTGCTGGTCCTGGAAAAAGCTCTTCTGAGTTAGACTGAAATTCCTTTGATTTAGTGCTAAACATCATCAAGTTGGAGCACTAAAAGGTTTAAAAGACTGCTTTTAATGACAGTAAAATTAAAAAATACCCAGGGGTACATTTCCATGTAAATTAAACTGAACTGGGCAAAAAACAACAACAACAATTGAAATATGCTTGTTATTCACACTTTCCGAGCTGTTCTGTTATCCAGATATTAGAAGGTGAGTTGTTGAAATAAGCAGCTGGTGTTGCTTTTCCAGATGATTGTCAAGATGTCCCAGCTGAAAGAGCGCTACTCAAAAAAGTGACAATGAATATAGAAAATCTGTTTAATAATAATAATATATATTATTAATTCAAAATCATCCACGACTTGCAATAATGACATTTCCTATTTCCTTTTCTGGCATACGGCTTAAAGTAAAGAAACATTTATTCATTAATAATTCAATTCCTCACCTCAGGGCATTTCATTTAGTAGTAGTAGTATAGGAGATGTCTGCCAGGTTTCAACAAAGGACAGTACAATAAACTTGCTCTTGGGCAGAAAATGTAGCAATGTGTTAAAATGTAGGCGTTTTGGGGTGTTAATTAGTCACTGCATGAGAGAAGTAGCTCTAAGGAGGCCAAGCAGGACCCAGCAAGTTGGCCAGGCAGGAGGAAGACAAAGATACCAGTGTCTACTACCACCAGGAGGTGAGATCACTGTCTGTTTGCTAAGGGGAACGATGCATATTCTCATTTGGTCGGCACTCTGGGTGGTCCTACTGAGCAATGGTCATGTGAAAGCTGTGATAAAAGTGTCCATTCTATTAATAGAGATGAGCTGTCAGGCTTTGTGCAGTATGTCTGTTCAACAAATGTTAAGAGTAAAAAGAATTAGACAGTTAAATGAGATTAAATGTCAATGTGAATATAGAATGTATACTGCAGCAGAAAAAAAGATAAGAAGTGCATTATAAAAAGGAGGTAAACGATTTGAAAGATATAACAAAGCAAAAACAGGAAAAGACAAGAGAGTGTTGAACAACTCCTATCAGTCTCAGTTGCTGTCCAGCTGCTTACAGTAGGAAGGACTGCAGTGTCCACACACACAAATATGCACACACACCAGACATTCTGCCGATGGCTGACAGATACTGCAATGCAGAGAGATGAAGGGAAGGAGCCAGCGAGCAAACGAGTAGGGGGGAGAAAAAATGAAAAGAAGAGAAGAAGGGATCATACTGTGACTGAGAGGAGGGAGGGGGAGAAACAGAGTAGGGTTACTAAGGAGCTCTAAAGTGGAGAGGAAGAGTAAAGAAAACAATGAAAAGACAGTGGTTGACAGAGAGGGTGACAAATTAGGAAGGATGCAAGTTGGGAGGCAGACTGAGGGCAGCAAAAGGAGAAACATGGGCTCTGTTAATCAGAAAGTATTTATTTATTCAATTTTTAAGTTTGATTGTGACAATTTAAATAGATAAATAAATAGTAAAAAAAAAAAAAAAAAGTAGCAGGAATGCTTACTTTCACAATTTTGAGCTTCTTAATTGCCAAGCTCATAGAATGATCATCAACAAGAAGAAGCATGACTTGGTAATAAAATTGATGCATCCATATTAAAAAAGAGATTAAAAGAAGAGTCATAATTTTACTGTTTGTTTTTCTAAATTTGGCAAATTTAACAGATTACTGCCCTGATAAGGGTGTCCATCCATCAGAGCCAAAATAGAGAAGAGCCAACCAGAAGAAACCTTTCTGTGAATTGACTGTAAAGTGTGTAAAAGACATGCTTTGTCTCTCCTAAGCGTGAGATGGACACGCATGCAGAAATTGCATTACCAGTAGGGGGAGATAATATATTTAAAGCCACAAAGTCAGTAGTGAGCATAAAAAATATTAAGTACATTCCAGGAGCCTTAATTGTCTGAATCTATTCATCCCTTTCCCGTTATTATTTTCATGTTGGCTTAAAAATAGAACATCTCCCTCTGCTGTTACTGCAGATGACTGCAACTTCTGCATGAGTGTACATTTCATGTTTTGGAGAGGCAATGCATGAAATGGACACAGTGGACCAGCATGTCTATTGTGATATTAGGTTGAGGTGACCTACTACCTACTGGAGAGTTGTTGGTGTATTGTGTCATGTAATCACATTACATTTTTCAGTGTAAAGCGTTAGTGTACTTATCTGCACACCGGGCAATAGAAAAAAAAACCTAACACGCCTTTTCTTCTTCTGCTTTAGCAGTACAGTTATAGTGGGGAACAGTTTAAAGGAATCAGAATTTTACAACTGGGTTTGCTAACTTTGCAATCATATACACAAAGAGCATGCTAACACAAAGCTAGCAAAAATTCCATAATGTAAATACATGTATAAATGTACATCTAAAAATGTGTTGTTTAATTGATTAGTTGGTCAACAAACAACTGGAAAAAACAAATTGGAACAATTTATTTAGACTATTTTGTAATGTCAAAACAATTTCAGAATAATGTCATATCCATTTTCCTCGGCCAATTCATTAAACATGCCGCACTCAAGTAAATAATCTGAATTCACATTGATAATGTTATTTATTAAAAGAACTGGTAAACCTTTTACATGCATTGTTAGATTCCAGATTCCACTCAAAGAGCTAAAATAGGGTGCAATGAGTCTGTTTACTTTTATTATTAGACTTAAAGGAGCTGGACAAAATACATTTGATGATTTATTATATTTAGAAGAATGTAATTTCAAGGGAACTAAAAATCCACTTCTACTTATGAGAACGTTCTCCTATGAGGCGGAGAGATACAGGAAGCCCAAGGTCACAGCACTTAGAAAAATTGCTTATATCCACTATTTATCTACATCTTTTCCCCTTCCCTTTGTTCTTTTGCCTCTCATTATCTTGGTCTACCTTCCTTTCTCTCTTGCTTCCTGTTCCCTTCTCTCACATGCACATGAACAATAGCACAATTCTTTCCAGGATGCAGGATGATTCACAGATGATGCAACTCCTGCTATTCTGTCACATGTCCTTTTCTTTCTGTCCATTCTTTTTCATTTCTTTCTGTGCTCAGTAGAAAGAACTATCATCCCCATAGCTGCCGTGTGATGAACAATAATCTGGTGATAGACCATTATTTTACAGTGCTGCCATCACCATTGTTGTTGTGTAAGTGGATGTAGTTGTCTGGATATGTGGAATTGTCTCTGTGTGTGTGCATGCGTGCGTTTTTACTGGAAACTATGAGTTTGATTGATACTGTACCTTCCTTCCTCTATTATTGACACTAGTGTGTCTTTCTTCACAGTGGTAGCTTTTGTATGTGTCTGAGATTTATGAACTGCACAAGAAATACTGTAATAACCAACTTTACAATAAGAAAATCACAACAAACATTTATAGACTTGGATTTGTCTCCTACTTTACTGTAGAGCTGTTTAGCAACTTAAGAAAAATCAGGTCGTGTCTACAAGCACAACAATTTGCTATTAGTCTATAACTAACTGAAGACTAAAGTAATATGACAAGAGTATGCACAGAAAACAGTGTTGGGGAGTAACGGAATACATGTACCGCCGTTACGTATTTAGAATACAAAATATGAGTAACTGTATTCCGTTACAGTTACCGTTTAAAAAGGTGGTATTCAGAATACAGTTACTTTGTTGAAATAAATGGAATACACTGCGGTACTTTCCTGTTTCATTTTGTCGCGGGTCAGGACTGTTTGGGTTTTGTTTGACAGCTACGTTCTTTTGTTCCAGGCGGCAGCGTTACGGTTGCCATGGTTACAGGGCGACGCTCTCTCTCTCTGCGACTGTGTGTTTCCTGGGTGAGAGAGCGCCTTTTCGTTGTTGTGCTAAGCTAACAGGCAGAATGCTACAAGCATAGCTCTAAAGAATGTAGCATCATGTTCAGTGTAGTCCGTGCTGCTGGGAGAATGGACTGGCATACACGTTATGTGTCTGTGAGCGCTAGGAGGGAGAAAAAGGGGAGTGGAAAGGTACGAGCAGTCATCGAGCAAAAACGGGAGCTGGAAGCATGTAAATATAATAATAACCACTGCAGCCAAGAAGAGTGCCCAGTTGTAAGTAAACTATTAAGACTCGACTGTACACTGTGTTCGTGTTTTCCTCCGAAAACAACAAGTTCCGTTGGAGCAGTCTTTCAATGCCTCTCTCTGTCTGTCGCAAGAAAAGTTGACCCACACAACAAAGTAGAGCTATTTTTCGGCTACCAGCCGACAGGGACCCCGCCGTATTATGCTGGGCTTACACTGTGCGATTTTTTTTCAGTCGCACGATTCAGCTCCTGCTCAAACTGTACGATTGACTCGTAGGGGTTAGAAGTTCATAGGTCACGATGCAGGGTCTCACACTATACGGCCCGATGCTCTGATGCGACCTGAGTGCTCACACTGTGCGTCCATAAAAATGAAGGTTATAACAGAAATTCTGTCGCTCGCTCTCCCTCTCCGTCTTTCACTCACACAGACACACCACCACCATCAACTTTGCTAAATTGCTAATGAAAAACATTGGTCAGGCAGCTGTGATTGAGCAGCAGTGTCGATCCAACTATTTTCACGGTTGTTGTGGTCGTGATAATTTTGTGAGGCCACATCGAAAGGGCTCGGATGGTTCTACAGGTTGTGCCTCCATCGCTTGTGTCCAGATCACACGCTGCACTGCAGTGCTACACCGTCTTTTTCGCTGACATTTGTGTTTGCGCGTGCACAGTGTGGCAAACTGCGGTGACACCCTCACGACCAAGCGATTGATGATCGGGAGCTGGTCGTGAGGTGTCAATCGCTTCTCGTTACCCCACGTATACTACACGATGCACGACGCACGATGAAGGCCAAAATCGGGCCGATCCCAAAACGATCGCACGACTCAAAAATCGGCTCAAAATGGGCCAAAAATCGCACAGTGTGAGCCCAGCATTAGTCAGAGGTCCCTTTACTACAGTTCGGAGTCGCGGACCTTCAGTAATAGTAATAAATCACACAGCAATAGTACATTCACGTTGTTGTAAAAAGCATGATAATATTGTAGCGGGTCAGGGCTGTTCGGGGTTCTGCTTGTACAGTTATGTTTTGTGTATGTTGCCATGGTGACGGGTGACGCCCTCTCGATGCGACGGTGTGTCCTTCCGGGGTCAGAGGGCGCCCTATGTGTGTTGTGGTTGCCGCGCTGAGCAGTTAGCTAGTGGCAGTGTGTTCTTCTGCAAATGTAATAAACGGCTGTGCTCCCTGGCTAGCTCACGGGAAGCAAGACCAAACGATACCTCCGTCTCCTCCTTGTCTGAACTCGCCACAATATATTAAGTAATCCAAAGTATTCAGAATACGTTACTGTCATTGAGTAACGTAACGGAATAGGTTACAGAATACATTTTGGGGCATGTATTCTGTAATGGAATACATTTTAAAAGTAACCTTCCCAACACTGACAGAAAAAGACATTTGTTAGAACAGCTAACTGCTTTTAGTGAGATTTTAGAAAATGCAGTTTGCAGCTTTTGAACACAGGGTAATACAATACATCTAAAGATTTATTACTGGATTTTACATGGCCTGAAAATATCTTTATATTCCTTCATTTTGATTCACCTTCACTTTGGATTTACACATTTAGTTTTCTAAGAGGTTTTCCTGAGACCTGCTTTCGCCTTCTGTAGATACTAGAAGTGCAGAAAAAAATTCACAAAATGATTTTCAGTTATTGCAAATCAATTTTCATTTTAACACCCTCCCTGACCTTTTTAGATCCAGGGTTGCAGGAGTGAGAGGATGGTGGTGGTGTGTATGTGTCATATTTCCTGTCTATTTTTGATAGTCTGCATCCTACGTCAATATATCTAGTTTTACCTTCCCTCATCTCATTATGTCAGATTTGTCCCAGCTGCGTTTCTTCCGTTCTGGACTGGATTATAGATTGCAGACAGTTGATGTCGTAAACCACCGCCTCTGTTCAAAGATGGTCGCTCACAGTGGACATAGATGGCTTCTTTCACTCCTCTTTCAAACCATCTGTCCTCTCTGTCCAAAATGTGAACATTGGCATCCTTGAAAGAGTGACCTTTGTCCTTTAGATGCAGATGGAGTGGTGAGTCTCGTCCTGTGGAGGTGGCTCTTCTGTGTTGTGCCATGCGTTTGTGAAGTGGCTGTTTGGTCTCTCCAATGTAGAGGTCTGGGCATTCCTCGCTGCACTGTACAGCATACACCACATTGTTAAGTCTGTGTTTTGGAGTTTTGTCTTTCGGGTGAACCAGTTTTTTTCTGAGCGTGTTGCTGGGTCTGAAATGGCACTGGGATGTCATGCTTGGTGAAAACTCTCCAAGCATGACATCCCGGTGCTCCTTTGACTACGATGACCTGGATGACTGAGAACCTTCACAGACAATCCTGTGTTACATTTTCCTTTTGTTACTTTGGCTCCAAACTTACCAACAAAAACACTAGAAAACAAATGAATATATTTCATTTGCCATGTCATTTTTTGGCCCTGGCTTTTTGTAACTTATACTGCACGTAAAACAGGATAAAAAAAATTAAATGGTAAATGGCTTGCCTTACTAGTCCTTAAGGACCCCAAAGCACTTTACACATCCAGTCAGCCACCCATTCACACACTGGTCAAGGCTGGACTGGGACAAAAAATCGGCCCGGGCATTTTGACTAGAGACCGGCCCACCAGGATAAAAATTGAAAATGTGACATCATTCAGGGGTAAAACCGCAAAGGATTCTGGGAACTTGTGGCAAGAGGTACTAGCGCACGCAGGCTTTCAATTGAACTCAGTTACACAGCGATAAAAAGAAACCCAAAAAATGGCAAGAAGCTGTTGTATTATTAACTGCAATAGCCGGTCGCATGACAGCCACGGGAAGCCGACGGGTAAAGAGATCGTTTTTTTTTTTATCGGATTACGTCGTTGAAGAGAAATTTTTTAAGCCATGTTTCCGAAGTAAGAGCCGACGGATGGTCTGGATATACCAAATATAACGTCTCAGAACACTCCAGCTCACATGTTAGTCTGCTCCAAGCATTCCCTCAAAGGTCAGAGTTTTGTAGTAGTTAATACGTCATTTTTCTTAACATAATTGGTGATATAGGTTACAAGCAAGTTTGGCGCTGAACAGAAATTGTTGCGCTATGCTCCTTTGTTTATTGTGTTTATTGTGCATAAATAGTGAATTGTCCTGACACAATATTGCGTTTCGCTTCTGTTATTACCATGGTACATTGACAAAAATATATACTTTTATTCACAGGATAAAACAGTTGTTTTGTATCACTAATTGTCCAGTACGATTACAGCATACAATATTATTGTCACTGCTACATTTCTGTAATGCTACCAGAAATTATTTCCACTACTAATTAATTACCGTTGAGCTCAAAGGTTATATTAATAAACGGTTAACGAATGTGTATGTATGACGACGATTTGTGAGACTAGTAAACTTACCTTTGTTCGTACGATGGTCTTTCTTTCTACACGGTGCATTTCAAGGTCCTGTACTCATCCGTCGGTAAACTGTACCTGGGCTTGTTGCGGTGACCTGAATTTACTAAACTTCATGAGTGCATGCACTCACTCCAAGAACCGTATAATTATAAATATGAGCGTGGTGAAAGTTGGGCAGCACGCTAACGTCTTTTGTCCACTCTGTGTGCTCGTAAGGGTCTAACCCTTTCACTCCTTTGATTTTTTCCTTGTATCTTTTCTTTGTCTTTTCGTCGAGTCTGTCTTTGTACGGACCGGCATTGTTCTCCTTTTGTTTTTGTACATTCCTTTTTGTGCGTCAAAGAAAAAACAAGAAGGCATTGGAACCGGAGAATGAACGTTTTGCGGTGCTGCAAATGCTTGCATTTGATGCGGTACTTGGATTGTTTTGCCACGAGTTCCCGGCATGCAATGCGCGAAAATCACATGATTGCTAAACAAGGGAGAGGGTGCATCCGGCCTCCTCGGCTGTAATTGGTCCAGCCCAGAGTCGATCATGACCAATTGGCCAATCCAACACCTTTCATTATATATACCCTTCCTAAAAAAAAAAAAAAAAAAAATCCATCGGCCCATAAAAACAAAAAATCGCCAGCGGCCCACCGGGCAAATGCCCGGTATGCCCGATGGTCAGTCCAGCTATGACACTGGTGATGGCAAGCTACATTGTAGCCAAAGCCACCCTGGGGCGCACTGACAGAGGAGAGGCTGCCGGACACTGGCGCCACCGGGCCCTCTGACCACCACCTGTAGGCAACGGGTGAAGTGTCTTGCCCAAGGACACAACGACCAAGGCTGTTGGAGCCGGGGCTCGAACCGGCAACCTTCCGATTACAAGACGAACTCCCAACTCTCGCGCCACAATGGCCCCTTCACACCCCCCCCCCCCAAAAAAAAAAAAAAACAAAAACAATAAGCACCGAGACTAAAATGCTGCAGTACAACTGCAAAGTCTGGTGGTATGTTTCTGGTATTTAGTTTATCACAGGAAGTTTGCAGTAAAGATGCAGTGCTGATCAAGATCCACAAACTATGCATTATAATTGAACCTTTCACGCATTGTGGTCGCTACAGTGGACAGCTATTCAAAGGCTGTTTTCTTGCATTTGTGTCAGTGTTGATGGTATACTTGCACACAAACCACTACATCGGACACTGTGTCCCTCCATACCCTGCCACCCAGTCAAAATGTATGTTGTCCACCTAAGTAGACATGTAAAAAAAACTCTTTGAAAAATACATGTTTAAAAAAAATGAAGTTCAGAAATCTTTTTTTCATGCCTGAAGATAAATGAAAATACATAAAAATACTTAAGAAAAAAAACCTGATTGAGGTTGTCATAATTCATGCATGAAAGGGTTAAGCAGCGAAACACCGATTCCAAGTATGGTACAATCATTGCTGATAAAATCCAAAATTATTTTAGCCCCGTATATAACAGCACACAGCATTGTTATACAAGCATGGCCACATCTCAATACACCATTTATCACAGCAACTGCGGTTATTAAAGATGTCAAACTGATCTCCTGTGACAGATACGTTCTCATTAGATAGATTTCATATAATTTGGTTATCTTATCAAAATATTACTTCCTGGTTATTCCCTATTTTACTGATTGCAAAAACCTTTTAATAATATAGGGAGTGCAGAATTATTAGGCAAGTTGTATTTTTAAGGAATAATTTTATTGAACAACAACCATGTTCTCAATGAGCCCAGAAAACTCAATATCAAAGCTGAATGTTTTTGGAAGTAGTTTTTAGTTTGTTTTTAGTTTTAGCTATTTTAGGGGGATATCTGTGTGTGCAGGTGACTATTACTGTGCATAATTATTAGGCAACTTAACAAAAAACAAATATATACCCATTTCAATTATTTATTTTTACCAGTGAAACCAATATAACATCTCCACATTCACAAATATACATTTCTGACATTCAAAAACAAAACAAAAACAAATCAGCGACCAATATAGCCACCTTTCTTTGCAAGGACACTCAAAAGCCTGCCATCCATGGATTCTGTCAGTGTTTTGATCTTTTCACCATCAACATTGCGTGCAGCAGCAACCACAGCCTCCCAGACACTGTTCAGAGAGGTGTACTGTTTTCCCTCCTTGTAAACCTCACATTTGATGATGGACCGCAGGTTGTCAATGGGGTTCAGATCAGGTGAACAAGGAGGCCATGTCATTAGTTTTTCTTCTTTTATACCCTTTCTTGCCAGCCACGCTGTGGAGTACTTGGACGCGTGTGATGGAGCATTGTCCTGCATGGAAATCATGTTTTTCTTGAAGGATGCAGACTTCTTCCTGTACCACTGCTTGAAGAAGGTGTCTTCCAGAAACCGGCAGTAGGACTGGGAGTTGAGCTTGACTCCATCCTCAACCCGAAAAGGCCCCACAAGCTCATCTTTGATGATACCAGCCCAAACCAGTACTCCACCTCCACCTTGCTAGCGTCTGAGTCGGACTGGAGCTCTCTGCCCTTTACCAATCCAGCCACGGGCCCATCCATCTGGCCCATCAAGACTCACTCTCATTTCATCAGTCCATAAAACCTTAGAAAAATCAGTCTTGAGATATTTCTTGGCCCAGTCTTGACGTTTCAGCTTGTGTGTCTTGTTCAGTGGTGGTCGTCTTTCAGCCTTTCTTACCTTGGCCATGTCTCTGAGTATTGCACACCTTGTGCTTTTGGGCACTCCAGTGATGTTGCAGCTCTGAAATATGGCCAAACTGGTGGCAAGTGGCATCTTAGCAGCTGCACGCTTGACTTTTCTCAGTTCATGGGCAGTTATTTTGCGCCTTGGTTTTTCCACACGCTTCTTGCGACCCTGTTGACTATTTTGAATGAAACGCTTGATTGTTCGATGATCACGCTTCAGAAGCTTTGCAATTTTGAGACTGCTGCATCCCTCTGCAAGATATCTCACTATTTTTGACTTTTCTGAGCCTGTCAAGTCCTTCTTTTGACCCATTTTGCCAAAGGAAAGGACGTTGCCTAATAATTATGCACAGCTGATATAGGGTGTTGATGTCATTAGACCACACCCCTTCTCATTACAGAGATGCACATCACCTAATATGCTTAATTGGTAGTAGGCTTTCGAGCCTATACAGCTTGGAGTAAGACAACATGCATGAAGAGGATGATGTGGACAAAATACTCATTTGCCTAATAATTCTGCACTCCCTGTAATAATGGATCGCATTTATATAGCACTTTTCGAGACCTTCAAAGCTCTTTACAATTTTGCCATTTGGTCACATTTTACTTTTTTTTTTCCATCCGAGAAGGGATTTCAATATTTCATGCTTTAAACGGGTGGAGGATAGATTGACAAGTGTACGCCCAAGTTCTGTACAGTATTCGTCACATTGCTTTTAACAATGTTTTTCTGGTCTTAGTGCAAGTGACTAACAGCTATACATAACAACTTCTTTTGATCAAATAAATGTATTAATTTCCTTTGATTTAAATGGTCATTTTATATGGAACGCCAGGACTGCCATAATGAATTAATTAAATACACCATTAAATAATTAATTAAATGTGGCAATAATTAATTAAAATTGGAATTAATTAATTAAATAAATAGTTATGACACATGTAATTAATTAATTATTGACACATTTAATTAATTATTTAATGATATATTTATTTATTTCATTTTGGCAGTCCTGGCGCCTGGCTCTCATCATGAAATAATTTTATCTGTCAGCCTCACCCATCAAACTCAGGGGGCGGGGTTAACGCTGCCCATGCAGCTTCTCTAACAATTTATTGGTTGCCGTGCAAAGTAAGTCAAAACAGGTCGATCCTAGATAATCGATTGCTTGTGTAGACTTGGGGCAGCCAGGTATCCCAGAATGCAGATCAAATCACAGGCAGCAATGGTGGTGTAGTTTTAAAATACCCCGTTTTTCTGTCACCAGCTACACTTTTAACAGTGTTTTAGCCGCGAATGTCGCGCCGTATGTCTGGTCAGGTTGTCAACATAGAATATGTTTGCAAAAGTGCTCAGATGTTTTCAGAGATTTCACTAGCTCTGCTAACAGTTAGCATGCAGAGTGCACCGAGGGGGTAGTTAACCGGTTTGTTTACATATTCCACTCTCCGTGTTCCACATGTTGCATTCGCAGATTCTCATTTTCACCGAACGATCGTCTCTTTCCGCCTGGTCTTGTGTCTCTGTGCTTCTGTAACATAAAGAACGAGCTGACATTTTTCTCACGAAACCAGCGATCAGCTCAACAGACCCTCAGTTTACCTGCATGCATCCTCCTCCTCATCTGTCAGCTGTTTAACACCTGCTGCTAATTCAAGAAACACGCCTACGTTACCTGGTGATAGTCACAGTTTAACTGGGCAGCCGGTGCTCGATATAACGCAATGTCAGCGCATTTTTCTGCACAAGATAAGTAAATATAGTGTTTTCCCCGAGCGCAGAGCTGCTGGAGCTTGTTTCCTTACAGAGCACTTTATAGGCGAACAGCTTCATCAGCGGCTGATGTCCAATCACCGGCACACAGCTTTGAAACCTCAGCTGAGTTTTAGCTCTCAGTGGTTAAACGCTGGACTTCATTCACTCAGGTTCTGTCTGTCGGGTCACGTTTACTTCGCTGTTTTATTTACAACTGAACAAATCGGTTTGGCTGAGGTTAAAGTTACGTTTCATAACTGCATAGTTTCACAGACTTTTAATGGTTCACTGGCACATGTGTTAGACTGAACTATCATCTAAATATCATCTGTTTTTTAATAGTTATTCAACTGTATTCTAAGCACCAGCTGTCTGTTAGAATGTGATTTTTTTTTTCTCTCTCTGTTGGCAGAGGTATAAAAATGCGCAGGAAAATCTGACGTGCATGGCGAACTTCACCGACGATATTTAGGGAGGAATAAACACACATCAAACATAAATGAACCATTTGTCTGTCTCCATAATTGAGAGCACTTTCTCTTCTTATGTCAACACTCTCTCTCTCTCTCTTTTTTTTTTTTTTTTTTTTTGCTTTTTCGGTCATGTTATGTTTACCTGTCAAAGGCTTGTTACAAACTATGAAACACATGGTGCAGACTTCTGGATGTTAGAAGAAAACTAATACTGCTCATGAATGAGACTAAAGGCAGGAAGGTGTCCTTTAAAACTAAACATGTTAATAGGACCTCCCTATTTATATCATAGTTTATGATATAGCACGTGTATTTCAGTAATAGCTGAGGCCACTATACGTGCTGGCCTCATATCAAATGTGAAGGCAGACTGAGTCTATGTTTGACGTTTTTTATATCTAATCTTCCTTTTCAAACATTTAAACAGCAGCGAGTCTGCAGCTGAGGGAATACAAACTCAAATTGTCAGAACAGGTTTGCTCGTTTCTTGGATTCATTTGGTGATTTATTAAATCTATAACTGTTATTCTAATCTGCTGCTGAGTCTCTTACACTTTTCTTTATGCTGTATATTTTCACGTCTCTGGAATAGTTGGAAGTTAGATAGTCAGGTGGGAAACTTTGTGTTAACTCATGGAGCTGAGGATATCGTGGATATGCTGACCTCGCTGCGTGGTGTACAGAGCGAGGTCAGCATGATTAATATTCACAATAAAAATATTAGCCGAACATCATGAAGTCTGTATGTGTTTCATAGTGTCGAACAACCTTTGTACAGTTAAAGCCAGCAGTTACTACATGACGGAAACACCAACGTTATCTCTTTTATGCGTTTATACACAGGTCACGCTGATTACTGAACAAAAACCCAAAGATCAGATGTTAAACAGATTTATTTGCTCTCTCTCCTCCTTAAACATGTTTTTAATGTTAGTTATAATTCAGAATTGGCGACTGAAACACGTAGGACACATAAGAACATCAGGAAATAAAACACCGATAAATATAACCTCAGTAAAAGAAGTCAGCGGGGGTTACTACAGCTGTGTACCGGGGCCTGCGCTTTGTCGGTGGGATTGCTTGCGAGGCGAGCGGGTCTATCCCACGCTTTGCCGTGAGACTGGGCAGACATCTCCGAAATCATCGAAACACTTTTGCAAAGAGGCTGTATCTTGACAAACCGACCAGACACATGAAGATTAAACCACTACATTCTCGGCTAAAAAAATATTAAAACGGTATTTGGTGACACACAAACAGGGTTTTTCAAAGCTCAGTTCTGTTAGCTTCCACATGCCGGTTGTTGTGTGCTAGAAACAATGGCCACCAGGCCAAAGCAATCAGCGTTAACCCCGCCCCCTGAGTTTGATGGGTGAGGCTGACAGATAAAATTATTTCATGATGAGAGCCAGGCGCCAGGACTGCCAAAATGAAATAAATAAATATATCATTAAATAATTAATTAAATGTGTCAATAATTAATTAAAATGTGAAATACATAAATAATTAATTAAATGTGTCAATAATTAATTAATTAAATGTGTCAATAATTAATTAAAATGTGAAATACATAAATAATTAATTAAATGTGTCAATAATTAATTAATTACATGTGTCATAACTATTTATTTAATGAATTAATTCCAATTTTAATTAATTATTGCCACATTTAATTAATTATTTAATGGTGTATTTAATTAATTCATTATGGCAGTCCTGGCGTTCCATAATTTTAAAGGATTCTCTAAAAAGTTATTACACAGACCAAATCAAAACCCCAAACAGTAAGTAGCCGGACACGTAAATGAAGGACAAGCACTGCAGGGAATATAAAAAGGAAAAAAAGCTGCCCTGTGTCACAGGTGGAATGCAGGCAATCTACACTGCAGCCCTAAAGGGGCAAAAAAAGGATGTAAGAAAAGTCTTTGATGGCCAAGCAGAAATCCACAAGCAAAAGCTTGGCGGTATGTAAATTAAAGCAAGATATAAGCATACTGTGCAGGTTACCTCGAAAGGAATATCCCTCCTGCTCTACGATACAGCTGTCTTTCAATTATCCGTCTCCAGGTTAGAACTCCACTCTGATAAGTATCAAAAAGAGGTGGCACAGTCCACTACAGATATGGGGATCAAACAAAGCTTTCTCCTAAAGGGTAAAAACTGATTTTACCATCACACTCCACAGAGACTCGAGCAGAACATTTTTCTATAGCCTGCCTCTCCAACAGGGGGCTATGAACCCCCCACCAATCCACCTTTAGAAAGATTAAGAAGGCTAAATGCTACGACTCACACTACTCGCACCAGGAATTCCCGCACAAGACACAACAAGAGAAAGACCCTAATTACCTGCACCTGTGCTTATAAATGGGAAAACAACCCAGTCCTCCCTACAAGGGGCAATTCTCAGGCCCAGATCTCATCTCTCACAGTAAGAAATACTAATTAAAAACAAAGCCTTAAAGGTATGGGTTTACTGACAAATATTAAACTGTCTACAAAAAGTACGAGGCATCTCTTTGTTGCATGTTTAATGGAAAATCAGCCTGTAACCTAGACGTCCTAAAATATTACTCATTCCAGCTTTTCAAACTGTACTCAACAAAAGGGTTTTTTAGACCATTGTGGTTTCAACTGAATGACAAATGGAGGGAAATGATGACGAGAGAAACAGCTTTTTCTTTACTCTGGTCCACTCTTAAAACCACATCAAAATCAAAACTTGTACATGACATTGGTGCTTCCTTAAAATGGCAATATTCAGATGAATACATTTGATCCAGTGATTGGTTAGCAAAAACCGAATAGCCTTCAGAGTCTGGGTTGACGGATCCGTCTGATATCAGCCTAGTACTTTAAAGGTTTGTAGTCAAAGGAGGGTTTCTGAGGGTTTTGTTGAGTCACAAGCTGATAAAACATTCCCCACATCATTGCATCACCACCTTCAGCTGTCAGGACTGTTGAGAATTGCAAACTGTCAAAGCACAACCATCAGGTTAACTCTTGTTTCAAGACAAAAAAGTGCAAAAGAGCTATTACTGTGAGAACTACAATCTGCGCTTTCATGTCTATTATGGCAATTTCGTTTTGAAAACACTACAAAGTGGGAGAGCAATGAAATCTGATTTGAGTGTGAATAAAAAATGGAGGAAATGGTAAACAGATTCCTGTTGATGATATTTTAAGAAGAACAAGGCTGCCAGTTTTTCAGATGCTCAATTTATTAGAATGATTTACTGAGCTCTTGTACACAACTCTGACTCATTCACATTAGCAACTGCACACCTTAATAAAACCTTAGCTGGGTCAAAAAGGCAGCAATTAGCAATTTCAAAGACCATCTCATTAATTAGAATAGAGAATAAGGACACAAACACGTTAACAAACACAAAGTTGCCCTCACGCAGCATAAGAACACATGCACACATGCATTACAGGGATGATGAACAGTTGCTACTAATTACAGTTAGTGTTGGTTAGAAACACACAAGAGGGAAGAAAGAGACAGAAATAGAGGTTTGAAAGAGAAAGACAAATCATAAGAGAAAGAGTAGAGTTGGGAAGGTGTAAGCAATAAAAACTTCACCCACACAAGACATAGGAACAATGTTCCCTCTAAGCTGCAGGCGTGCGCAATTGCGCACTGCTGGCACAGTCTCTGCGCACAGAAAATCTGCATTGCACACACAAAAAAAATCTAACCTGAATTGAAATGAAAATAAATACATTATCAATTCTGTTTCGCAGTGTTAGTCAGTAAGTGACTGGCTGCTCCCGTATGGGATTAGAACGATGCCACCTTATCCCATAGGCCAGCCAATGATGCGAATCACATCCATATATACACAGGCTATGACAGCGTCCTTATGTGCCGACACCGGTGTTTTAGCTAGCAAAGTGGCTGATGTGGAGTGAAGCCACGTTAATGACAACGTGTACAACCATTGGAGATGTGAGCAGGACAGACGGAACAATTGACAGAAAAAGTGTGGACTTTATACCAGTTTTTAAATTGTGTTGATAGGCCACGTAAAACCAGAGTTATGATAAAAAAATATGTGCAATGGTTGGTTTTCTCCCTGATTACTATCGTTGTTTGTTTTCACCATTTTTTCCGCAGTACATAGCGTTTTATAAGGAAAACGGAAGTAAGGGGGGAAGTGTTAGGAGTGACGGAGGTGTTTTGAGATATGAGAGATTTGCAACGTTTAGCGCAAATCTTGTGTAGTTAGTGTGCAGTGTAGTCACTAGTTTTGTTGTGTGTGTCAGAGCAATGAGACGACTGCTGAATGTTACAGGTGTTACATCTCCTGTTGTCAGGCCTGCGGGTATCAGGCTGTTGTTCTCCTTTATCTCATAGTGGACAGAAATTATTTTTTGGAGTGGCACAAATCATTTGTGTGGCATCAGATTTGATGCAGAACAGCTGATTGTTCTGTGAATAGTTTGAAATGTTTGTTTAAAAAAACGCCTTGGCTGCATTTTTAGGTAAACAGCTGCAAAAAACTTTGTTACTTTTTTGAAGAAGTAACTACGGTATATCATTAATTGCCCAGCATTGGTCATTATTTACTGTATTTTGAAGACAGAGTTACAGGACTCTCTCCCAGACCACAGACTCATACTCATAATACAAGTCAGAGCTTTATAAAAAAGAAAAAAGAAAAAAAGAAAGTTGTGTTTTCAAGATTGGAGTTCAAGTTAATTTTACTTCCAATAGTGTTAACATGCTACACAGGTCATGAACAAGATTTTTTTTTAATTTTCATTGTAAGTGGGCTAAAGCAGTTAATTAAAAGTAGTCTAACATAAACGCTGTAATTTGATTATTTTAATAAACCATGTGACTTGGATGGATTCGATGCTGGCGTGACCATACTGCACACGTCTGCTGTTGCTCACAGTGGTCCAAGGGACGCTCAGGGAGTTTGTGTGTTCGCTCAGACACGTGAAAAATTAGAGGGAACATTGGATAGGAAGTCACAGAGCTAATCCACACACTAATGAGACTCTGTGTTAATTGAGGCTAGTAATTAATCAGTCCCAGTCTGCCATAATATCAGTTTTACAGTCATGCAGCCACCCTCTTTCTACACTGTAGACAATTGCATAAACCACAGCATATCCTGCGGTTGACATGATGACCCGTAGTGACAAACAAAGGCACAATTCAAAATCTTATCGACTCCAACTAATGATTGTTTCTGTTATCTCTTGGTTTCATGTTTCATTCCGTGCAATGCTGCAAAGTAAATCTGCTTAGAACCATGAGTCTTTTATTTTAGTGGAAAGGGTGCACTACACAACTATTTTTAGAAGTAAAGTAAAAAGTTTGCCTCATTTGATATCTAGACTTTTAAAACAGAGGAACCCAAACATCAGAACTGCTACAGAGAAGTCAAGAAACTTCTTGAAAGCCACTGAGAGCTTTACTTTGCTGCACTGTGTTCTTGTCGCGTTAACAAAAGATCCCAGCACAGTGGGATTCATGGAGGCACACGTCTACTGCCAGTTTCTACTTTACACTTGTTCATTTATGGATATAAAGTGGGTACAATTATGTGTTTTTATTTTTTAGGTTAACTGCTGTTGTGACACATTGTTTCAAATCAGTTTTTTATTTTATTTTATTAGTTTATTTTTTGTTTTCTCTGAGGCAGGTCCATGCTTTGCAGTAAAATGCTAAACACCTATAGGGTATGCCAATTTAATTGGGATAAAAATAACTGCCTGAAACTGTCTAAGGCAGCAGAAAAGAATTCCAGACAAAATCCTGTGAGAGTCGCTAATGATTCGTTTTGCACTTTGTCAAAGTTTAAAAAAAAAAAAAAAAAACAAAACAACTTTCCTCTGACAGTATAATAAGTTCTTGTCACAATTCATTTTAAGCCAGAAGATACAGCGCATATTCAGAACAGCAAAACACAGTGAGAGGGCCCACTAACAAGCACACTTGTTTAGAGACATAACAATTCAATTAAACTGGTGCATTAATTTTCTCTTTCACAGAGCGTAATAAATTAGCAGTGAATAATGAAATGCAATTAAATAATGTGCACTAGGACAGTGAATGACCAGGGCCTCAGTTTCAGCATTTCAGCTCTTCCCTTAAAGATATTCCTTTCCTATGTTCTAATATGTTCAAGCATTCATTGATTCATTATTTAGTAGTGGACAGTCTATGAAATGTTGCATTAGGTTTTGTGTAGGATAAGACTTTCAAAACAAAGGTGGAGACAAAGGAGAAAATGGAGAGCATAGGGACAGGAAAGGGAAAAACGCAGGGACCTGGACTACAGATGTATTACAGTTTTTTCTGAATGCTTAAACCCTAACTGTGATTCCTGTAGCACAATCTCTAAAACTATTCAGACTTATAGCAAAACCACTCACTGAGTTTGCAAAACTAAAAGCACAAAAACTGCTTTGCACTCAGTTTGCAATTTTGTAACACACACTTTGCAAAACTGTAGGCACAATTCACTGCACAACACTCAATTACCAAATTTCCAACACACTCCTAGCAAAAGTATACACATGTATGGCTATCATTAACACTAATTTGCCAACTGTCTGGCACACTTTCACATGTGAAAACTTTTTTAGATAATTAGTTCACTTTGCAATCAGCCTAAGCACTATAATACAGGTAAGCTGTGTGTGCGGAGTACAATGGAGGGAGCAGAAAGAGTGAGAAGTAGAGGAGGCCGAGGAAGAGGACGTGGAGGTGAAGAAGTAGGATGAAGAGGATGACAAGGACAAGGAGGAGCAAGAGGAAGACAAGGAGGGGGGAGAGGAAGATGAGGAGGGGGGAGAGGAAGGGTAGGAAGAGTAAGAAATAGAATTGCTGATGACATCAGAGCTACAATAGTGGACCATGTAATCAACCGTGGAATGACCCTGAGGGTAGCTGGCCAACGTGTCCACCCTAACTCGAGCCGCTACACTGTAGCCAGTACCATAAGGACATCTTGAAATGAGAATCGGTTAGTACAGTCACTTCGCACAAAGATTTGTAGCACTGCCATATGCCAATGAGAAACACACCAATACCATTGATGTAAAAATACTGAAATTGCTACTTTACAGAATTGCTAGATGACCAGATGCTGGGGGCAGAGGAAGCATGTTCACTGCAGACCAAGTAACCCATATAGTCATTATGGCGATTGCAAATAATCCTATACTTGGAAATAACCACTTGTGTTTGTTTTGATGTGTTTGAATAAACACCAGTACTTGAAGTTTGGATCTCTCTATGCTTATGGATCTATGACAGAAGTATGAGCTCAAACTGACATAGCCTACCTTGTGCACAGAGAAAGCAAAACCCAGATGTGTTTTGTATTCATACCAGAATACAAAACACATATAGAACCCTAACCCTTAATGCAATGGAGCTAAGGCTTCTTTATAATCAGAAAAGAAAAAAAAGAAAAAAAATAGATTAGGCTTTAGATTTAGATTAGGCTTTAGTCCACGTCTGTTATACTTCCTGTTTTACTTTGACGGTCCCTTGTCTCATGTCAGTGTTTCTAGTTTTCCTTCCCCTTGGTCTAGTCATGTTTGATTTCTCCCTCTTTGCTTTTAAATTAATGATATGTCAACGTTGTATTTATGTTCCTTTGCTTCGCCATGTCCAACCCTGATCAGAAAAAAGAAAAACACTGGTCTTTTCATGATCTGAGTAGTGGCAGGAATAAACTGTTTTCAGCAGACACAAATGCCTCAAAGCTAACTCTCCATGCTAATGAGTGTTCATGTTAATTGATGCTACTAATTAATCAGCCTCACTGCTAAGAAATCCAATTTGGTCCTCTGTTTCATTCTCTCATAAGATTAGCTTTAGAGAAATACATCCCACAGTCAGAGAGAGAGAGAATTCTAAAGCAATTCTATCCATGACCAAGCATGCTCTAAGATCAGGGTATTATATAGTTACAGTGAGACTCTCAGTTGCAGAATGTTTTCATACTTGTTTGAATCGTGTGAAGCAAAGTGTTACTGCATAGAAAACAAATTTTCCATTGTGAATTCAGTCCATTGTCTGATTTATAGTTGCAAATGAATCGATAACGTTCTGTGAAGTAACAGTGCACAAGTTGGGAAGGTTGCTAGAAGCAACTAGAAGGTGTAATGCTTATTACACACCAGCACAAGGATCATTAAATCGGAATTTTTATTCCGATTTACTGATTGTTCTTTAAGTTTGACTGTGGGAGAACAAATGGCAGTTATTGCAATGGACATGACCTATCCTCGGCTTCTTCTAGGAGCAGTTAATAAAAAATCAATGAAAAAAATCAATAGGTATGCAAGGCGAGACTCAAATGACAGACAGAGCTGGTACTCCTATGGTGATGTTCTGAAATATTATGAAAGAAAATGGTGCTTCAAAGTAGTTTTTTTTTTTATTATTTTTTTATTTGGATTCTCACCCAGACCACAACACAATTCATAATCATTGGGGCAATGTTTTTCCAGGCACTAGACACTTTTGAAACATTCAGTTTTCATATCTGCACTTTATCAGATACAGATACAACTTTATAAATAAAAGTTAAAAAGGCTAATTAAAAAGTCAAATATTGAAAGCCACTCAATTTAGTCTTCTTGGTCTATCCAAATTTCTCCCTATACTTCAATCTTCTACAATTCCTCCTTTTGAGCTGAATTAAAACTGGTAGAAGTGTAGCCCCAGCCCTTTTTAAGAGCCCTTAAGAGTCTCATGAATTCAAAGCCTGCTCACATCTCTTACACTCTTAACTTGCGTGACATACTCTGCTGGTGTAAATTGTCAACTTCCATAAAATTTGTAGTTGCATACTGTACTCAGTGCATAGAATATTCACAATGGATTTGAAATGCCACGTACACAGTACAGCAAGACAGGTGACAAGCATCCTCCTAAGCTCAGTTGGTACAGAGCACGCAACTTATTGCTGAGGCCTTATCACAGCATCCTAGCCCGTTGCTGCATGTCATACCCCAATATAGTGACCTTCTCTCTACAGGGGAAGCTGAATTCAAATAACAAATAATGAAATAAGGTAAGCTACACTTTCATTATCCCAAATTTGGGAAGTTCCTTTGTGTTTTCATATGTTTGTCATATAATGACATTTAAGCTTAGATTAATTTATCTCAAAACCCAACATTGCAAATCAAATCTCTTAATAGGGCAAAACTAATTTGGGAACAAAAAAAATGCAATAAATAAGAAAATTATCAAGTAATAACATAATTGCAAACTGAAATATGAATATGAGATAATAATGTATATGGCAGTAAAAAAGATCAATACAGCAAAACAGCTTACTAAATCTAATAAAAACACCACAATAAAATTAAAAAACAATAAAATGGCTCATTATAACAGTGTATAAAAAATGCAATACATGTGCTGCACTGTAGATATGACTTACATAAGATGTGCAAAATTTCCTGTTTCTGTTCTTGCAGCACTGAAGCTCAATCACTGTTAGAAAAAGAGCCACCTGCTCAGTGAGTGATGCAGAGTGTAGTCACGATTATCAAGAGGTGAATGACAGTTTAGTGCCATGCTCTCCACCATAGCTTCAAATGTATTCAGTTTGCAGCAAGAATTCCTCATCAGTTTATTCAGTATGTTAGTATCCCAGTATGTAAGAACACTGTGATAACAAACACACAGAAACAGATGAACATTTAAATGCAAATTACAAAGACTCTCAATCTCACTAGGAGATGCCCATCCCCTTTTGTATACAGCCTCTCTGCTGGTGTTTAAGTTCTCCTGTTGCTAGTGTGGGTGTCCATGTACTTGTATCCCTCCACCACATCAATATCTCCTCTCAAGAAATGGGCCATGTAGCTGTCCTTCTATCTGAAATCAGTCAATAGACATGTCACCATATCATGGTCTACTGACATTCCTCATAGCTTCTTTCTCAGTACCAGAGGTTGGATTGTGATGAACGCACTGGAGGACCCAAATAATTTGATTATCACCATGCAGACACAGCCATCCTGATGGGAGTGAGCTCTATGGAGTTCTTATGTATGTAATTGCAACATCCACTCCCAGACTTGGTTGATCTGCAAACTGCAGAGTGTATAGAGATTATTTCATTCTCTTGCTTCAGATACAGTTTCAGGCTATGATGGCCTGCAGCCTTGCTTTGGTGCAGTTTTTTCATCTGTCTCCTAAGCTGGTTACATATCTCAGTCAAGCAGGAGGTGTTTGTCAGAGTCAGACCCACAGATTTCATTTGGGGGTGAAGAAGAGGAGGAATGCAACAGACATATCGTTAGCTTCATAGCATAAGTGCCTAAGTCATTGACTTAGTCAAATGACTTAGGCAATTATGCTATGAAGCTAACGATATGTAAGACTGCTTTCTTCCATTTGTGCAAAAACTCTAAAATTAGAAATATCCTGTCTCAGAGTGATGCTGAAAAACTAGTTCGTGCATTTATTACTTCCAAGTTGGACTACTGCAATTCATTATTATCAGGAAGTCCTAAAAACTCCCTGAAAAACCTTCAGTTAATCCAAAATGCTGCACCAAGAGTACTGACAGGGACTCGAAAGAGAGAGCAGATTTCTCCTGTATTGGCCTTCCTTCAGTCCAGAATTGAATTCAAAATCCTGCTCCTCACATACAAGGTCTTAAATAATCAGGTCCCGTCTTATCTTACAGTTTTTTCTGAATGCTTAAACCCTAACTGTGATTCCTGTAGCACAATCTCTAAAACTATTCAGACTTATAGCAAAACCACTCACTGAGTTTGCAAAACTAAAAGCACAAAAACTGCTTTGCACTCAGTTTGCAATTTTGTAACACACACTTTGCAAAACTGTAGGCACAATTCACTGCACAACACTCAATTACCAAATTTCCAACACACTCCTAGCAAAAGTATACACATGTATGGCTATCATTAACACTAATTTGCCAACTGTCTGGCACACTTTCACATGTGAAAACTTTTTTAGATAATCAGTTCACTTTGCAATCAGCCTAAGCACTATAATACAGGTAAGCTGTGTGTGCGGAGTACAATGGAGGGAGCAGAAAGAGTGAGAAGTAGAGGAAGCCGAGGAAGAGGACGTGGAGGTGAAGAAGTAGGATGAAGAGGACGACAAGGACAAGGAGGAGCAAGAGGAAGACGAGGAAGGGGGAGAGGAAGATGAGGAGGGGGGAGAGGAAGGGTAGGAAGAGTAAGAAATAGAATTGCTGATGACATCAGAGCTACAATAGTGGACCATGTAATCAACCGTGGAATGACCCTGAGGGTAGCTGGCCAACGGGTCCAGCCTAACTCGAGCCGCTACACTGTAGCAAGTACCATAAGGACATCTTGAAATGAGAATCGGTTAGTACAGTCACTTCGCACAAAGATTTGTAGCACTGCCATATGCCAATGAGAAACACACCAATACCATTGATGTAAAAATACTGAAATTGTTACTTTACAGAATTGCTAGATGACCAGATGCTGGGGCAGAGGAAGCATGTTCACTGCAGACCAAGTAACCCATATAGTCATTATGGCGATTGCAAATTGCAAATAATCCTATACTTGGAAATGAACACTTGTGTTTGTTTTGATGTGTTTGAATAAACACCAGTACTTGAAGTTTGGATCCCTCTATGCTTATGGATCTATGACAGAAGTATGAGCTCAAACTGACATAGCCTACCTTGTGCACAGAGAAAGCAAAAGCCAGATGTGTTTTGTATTCATACCATCAGTGTGTAGTTGGCGCATTGTGTGCTTAGTAGATGATGGCTTGTGTGTACTGTTTGATACGGAAACACCATTTTTACGAAGGTGTGAAGAGTTAATCTAGCTGTGTTTGCTTTTGCAAGAGAACTACAATGTTTTGATTATTGGGTGACAGGTTTTCTTATTTGTGTGAAGAGTTTTGCAAAATTAGCCAATAGTTACAAAAAATGTGCTTAAGCAATCAGAAAAAACTGTAATGACCTTGTAGTACCATATCAGCCTATTAGAGCACTTCACTCTCACACTGCAGGCCTACTTGTTGTTCCTAGAGTATCTAAAAGTAGAATGGGAGGGAGAGCCTTCAGTTTTCAGGCCCCTCTTCTGTGGAACCAGCTTCCAGTTTGGATTCGGGAGACAGACACTATCTCTACTTTCAAGATTAGGCTTCAAACTTTCCTTTTTGCTAAAGCATATAGTTAGGGCTGGACCAGGTGACCCTGAATCCTCCCTTAGTTATGCTGCAATAGACGTAGGTGTCATGGTCTGGGTGGGTACCTTCAGGTCTCCAACAGCGGCTCCTCCTCCTTTAAGCGGAGAGTGGTTGCTCCTCCCTGGCTGACCACCTGTGGGCAATTATTCCGGCAGTATATCAGACCTGCGCACTCAACCGTTCACCGCCTGAGTATCTGCTATCCCATGTTAGTCAAGTGAAGAGAGATTGCTCTGTCCTGAACCCGTGTGACAACTCACCTGTCTTTCTTGTTCTCAGAGTTAGCTCCTGGAGGTTTTTCTGCGCGCCACTAGCGTGGTGGCGTTGTTTTGTGTTCGCTTTTGTTTACTGTGGGTGGAAATAAATCCTTTGTTCACTTACCGTCTCGCTTCCGGTTTGGTTTCTGCACTAGTGTCCATCTCCGTTACCTAGTGCCGCTGGGCCGTGACAGTAGGCTGCCAGGAGATTCCCATGATGCATTGAGTTTTTCCTTTCCAGTCACCTTTCTCACTCACTATGTGTTAATAGACCTCTCTTCATTGAATCATACCTGTTATTAATCTCTGTCTCTCTTCCACAGCATGTCTTTATCCTATTTTCCTCCTCTCACCCCAACCGGTCGCAGCAGATGGCCCCGCCCCTCCCTGAGCCTGGTTCTGCCGGAGGTTTCTTCCTGTTAAAAGGGAGTTTTTCCTTCCCACTGTCGCCAAAGTGCTTGCTCATAGGGGTCATATGATTGTTGGGTTTTTCTCTGTATCTATTATTGTACAATCTACTATACAATATAAAGCGCCTTGAGGCGACTGTTGTTGTAATTTGGCACTATATAAATAAAATTGAATCGAACTGAATTGAACATAAAGATAATGAGGGTATGTGGAGGCAGGGTGTTTGCAGCAGAGGGCTGTAAAATAAACCTGTTACCTTCCACAGCAAAACATAGACCACTGAGCTCCCCAGTACAGGGGTGAAGGCTTTAGGTCTCGCTTTAATCTGTTACTCGTAAATCTTACTAGGACAAACTGCATAAAATCCACAATTTTCAAAATGTTAAATTGCTAAATCACTTGACATTTAACACAATCATAGCTAAAGTTGTAGATGAACAGGTTAACTTGGGAGGCAGGGAGAATTTTTTTGTCTGTACTCATTAAATTATACAGTCACAGACAGGCATGTGCACTGACTCACATGCGCACGCACAAACACACACAGCCAGAGAGATGTTATGCTACACTACACAACGTTTCAGTGACAAAAGGAGACAGGTAAATGCAACTGGAAGCCATGTTGTCAACACTGATATTTCATTGTTGTATGTATGAGTGCGTGTATGTGACATTACTCATTTAAGAATTTACAAGAATGTGTTCAAAATGATTAATATGAGATGTTTAAGGTCACTGTGTGGGTGGATCCAATGAACATGACTACAGCCTTGCTGTACACATATACACAGGCAACACCAGAAATACTGATCTATAAATATATCGAGACTTATGCATATTTATGAGACTATTTCATACTGAGAACCCTGTGCGTGTCTTATGTCTGAGTCAAAATTGTACTTGTCATTTTTAATCTACTTCTCTAACTATTGCTAATCAATAATAAAAGAGCCACTCAGTGTTTGGCACACACAAAGCAAGCTGTTATGGCTTTTCTCAAAGTGCTTCTCACTCAGTTTATATCATATCGCAAGCATTTCCATAAACTTTTTTTGGGGTCTTGTCTTTCTTCTGACCTCTTTCCAAAGCTTCTCCAGCTGACTTATATGTCACTTTTCATTATTGTTAAATAAAGTGCCTCTAATGACATTTCTTTGGCTTCTCTTTTTATATTACGGTCATTAGCTTAACATAATGCGTCTGTAATGGCTGAACATTTGTATTTAGCTGACAGACTCAGTTGAGCTTTAATTTTACAGACAAAACAACTCAAGTAACACACTGACGGTAAAAACAAAACTAAATCAGCTTTCATTTGTAGTCATCGCAGTCATCTCATAAAATTTTCAAATCTGCCTTATCCATCCACCATTACGCCTCTGCACTCAGAGCACGTTTTTTTTTCCATGTGCAAGTTCCACTAATGTGTTGTTTGTAATTTGTGAGGTGACATCCAGTTTGAGACACAAGCTATTTCTGCAGTATACACAGAGGGTTGGTCAAGTCAGTAAATTTGTCCCGGATGAGTTGGCAGGCTGAGGAGTGACTGACTAACAGATTGAGGTCAAGAATGGACTTGTTTGAAAATTGTTCCTGTCTTTGTTTGTTCAAACAAATTTGAATGACAAGCATTAAGGACATGAGATATGGAGCTGCTGTTGTATTTGTGCTTCTGTTTGGAATGGATTAATGTCATTAAAACGTATGCATTCACACAATTTCATAATCAATCTAAATGTGTGTTTTGGTAGAGATTTAAGCATGGATACAGATTTGACTACTGAAATTTCCTACTAGAAATCAAATACTGAACATCACAAAGAACTGAAAGTCAGCATTTTTTTAACACGTGTAGAGTTGTTTAAATGTACCAAGCCCTTCTATGTTTATATTTTTTAAAAAGATTAAGCAATTCCTGTAACTGTTTTCCTTGTGCTTGCTATATCACCACTAGGAATTGCCAACATAAATTTCACAGTGAATTTGAAGGTACAATTCAAAATCTGTTTTAATCTTGAAAACTGTGACTTCCTACGATGCGCCGACAACTGGCGAGGGGCTCTAGATCCCTTTATTCCATAACTTTTAACATAACTTGCTCAGTTGCACATCTGTCAGACACTAGTGATGCATAACATCAAC
Source organism: Mchenga conophoros (assembly GCF_057382185.1). Taxonomy (NCBI): domain Eukaryota; kingdom Metazoa; phylum Chordata; class Actinopteri; order Cichliformes; family Cichlidae; genus Mchenga; species Mchenga conophoros. The sequence goes on along the minus strand of NC_140544.1, from coordinate 14,115,192 downwards.
TCAAAATCTTCCATCTTTGGTTCCTGAAAACCTTTATCATTTATTTTTATGTTGTCGCCTTCTGATCTTATGATAGTATGTCACCACTTTGACGTTTTCTTTTATCTTAACTATTTCAAAGAGACAACTACAACCAACACTTTCTTTTACTCTAAATAATTTATGTCATTGTTTTTGTTTTGTCTTTTTAGTAATTTATTGTGGAAAGAACAAATACTTTTTATCATTTTCTGAAGCCAAAGTTATCATAGTTTTTTTATTTACATTTATATCAAAAATAATACATGTAAATGATATTATAATCTACTAACTTACACGAAGGATCATATATGAGCAGATATCAGACAGCCTTCAAGTGATTCTGGCAAACCATCAGGTGACCTCAGGGAGGGGAACAAAGTTCCTGTCTACTGATTCTGCACATTTTTAGGTGCAGTCAAGAAGCAGAGGGTGACTGACTTGGTGGTCTCAGGAGTTTGTCTCTACTTTTTGCAGATGATGTGCTTTTGTTAGCTTCACTGAATGATGATCTCAAAGTGGCACTGGAGAGGTTTGTGGCAGACTGTGAAGCAGCTGGGATGAAAATTAAGACCTCAAACTATAAGGCCATGCTGCTTAGTAAGAAAATGGTGGAGTGGGTGGGAAATGAGTCACTGTCCTAAGATGAGGAATTTAAGTATCTCGGGGTCGTGTTCATGACTAAGTGATTAACTGTTGTATTGGATGTGGCATCAGCAGTGATATGGACACGACATCAGTCTGTTGTGGTGAAGAGAGTTGAGCATAAAAACAAACTTGCCAATCTACAATCCTACCCTCACATATCGTCATGCCCTCTGGATAGGGAGTGAAAGATGAGTGTGTGGATGTGAGTGGTGAAAATGAGCTTCCTCTGAAGGAGATAGGATGAGGAGAGGCTTGAAGTCGCTATGCTTTGCCATTGAAAAGAGCCAGCTGAGGGGGTTCAGGCATCCTATCAGGATTTCAACAAGTTGTTCTGGGTGCTTCCAACCAAGAGGAAGCTGTGGTGTAGACCTTGGACATGTAGGAGAGGTTACATTTCTTGGCTGGCTTGGGAAACACTGAGGGGTTTCCCCAAAAGAGCAGAAAAGGTGGATGTCAACAGATATGTCAGATATTAGTACATTGTTGTACTTTTCACTTGAAAATAATTTTAATGATAAATTAACTTAAAAGTGTAATGTTCTTGTATTTTCCGTTAATTTAATAATTATTTCAGCTCTACAGTAGTTGTCCATTTCCAGCTGCCCTGGGGAAATATTAAAATTACCATGTATAATAAGGACTTTAGTTATCCCCCCCTCCCCCCAGATAGATTATGATATATATATATATATATCCATAGGTCCCTCATCCTATTCATGTAGCCCCTTCCGCCGGGGTTACTTGCATAGTAGCATTCCAACAACGCCCTGTTTTCGTCCCTTGCCCACCGATGCCTTCTTGTTCCAGTAGCCCACTTTTCGTCAGGGTGCCCTGGTTCCTCAACACCTGACGCGGACCTTGTTGATCCGGGCGACGTCCGAGCCGGCATGCCTTCATATTTATCTGTCTCGCTCATGTCTGCGGTAGGCTTGCTTAGCATAGGGGGTCTAGCCTTAGGACCCTTACTGGATACAGATGCCCCAGGCAGGAATCGAACTTGCGATCCTCTGTTCCAAAGGCGTGTAGTCTAACCACTACGCAGATCCATAGAGGCTGGGGTCTATCACACCAGGCAAGACCCCAGGTGCAGGCTGTGTAAAGATGCCCCAGAGACAATCCAGCACATAACAGCAGGGTGCAAGATGCTAGCAGGCAAGGCATACATGGAACGCCATAACCAAGTGGCCGGCATAGTGTACAGGAACATCTGTGCGGAGTATAACCTGGAAGTCCCGAGGTCAAAATGGGAGATGCCCCCAAGGGTGGTGGAGAATGACCGAGCTAAGATCCTGTGGGACTTCCAGATACAGACGGACAAAATGGTGGTGGCTAACCAACCGGACATAGTGGTGGTAGACAAACAGAAGAAGACGGCCGTAGTGATCGATGTAGCGGTTCCGAATGACAGCAATATCAGGAAGAAGGAACACGAGAAGCTGGAGAAATACCAAGGGCTCAGAGAAGAGCTCGAGAGGATGTGGAGGGTGAAGGTAACGGTGGTCCCCGTGGTAATCGGAGCACTAGGTGCGGTGACTCCCAAGATAGGCGAGTGGCTCCAGCAGTCCTATATATATATATATAAATATATAGACATAGATATATATATATAGATATAGAGATATATAGAGATAGATATATAGAGATATATAGATATAGATATATAGAGATATATCTATATCTATATAGATAGATAGATATAAAATTTATGAGTGTAAGACTACTGTAGACTTGACATGTAGAAAAACTCTTAAGGTATGCATAGTATAATGTACGCTCCTTAACATAAGTGTCCATGTAAATCTCCAGCTGTCTTGTATTGTCCATTAACATGTACACTTTGAGGAGTGAAGGTGACACAAATCACTGAATTCAAGTTTGATAATAAAGTTCATAAATGATAGAGAAGGAGAGTGAAACACAAGATGTTGAAAGGAGGGAGAAAAGGACAGCTATGTGACTGACAGAGAGACAAAAGACGAGGAAGGCAAAGAGGAGTGTGAATGGCAGTCACAGAGGTGAGTAGAAGAGATTAAATGACTGGGTTACTGAAGTGAAGGAGGAGAGGTAACAATCATCTGCCTGCAGCTCTGCGAGGGACACAGATAGGACAAGAAGAGAGAAGCAGAGAAGGGACAGAAAAACAAGTAATACATCTCAAGAAATGTTTTTTGGTATAGGATTTATATTATCACATTACATAATGGAATACATAAGTCTGAGTTAAATCACAATAATAGTGAATGACATTAGCATTTTGTTGTTTATTATTTATTTGCACGGGCCAAATACATTTGGATTTGAGATTGTTCTTAGGCGGTGAATAAGCTTAAGTGCCTTTGTGTGTTTATAACCAGTGAAATATGAGCATTTTCATATCATTATTGTGTGTAGTGCTAGAATCAGAAGTGACGAATAAGTGACGATAATATTCAGATTCAGTTTTCAGTTTTCTGAATCCAATATCAACACAGGCATTGAAACAATAGTCTATTGGAGGACACGGTCCTCTAATCCAAATATTCGCTATCAAAAAGAACAGTTCAAAAATCCGTAATGACAGACTTCTGATCCCAGTTTGGTTGTTCAGATAGTTACATCATGTTCCTACAAACAAAATTTTTTTTAATCATTTCTTAACTTGCACATATATTTGATTCAATTGCTGATGTTCACTGTCCACACTCAAAACTTTATTACTTATACTGCAGTATTAACTATTCAGACAACAATGGGACTCATTTATACAAAGTGCATATGCATATTTTGTGCAGAGTCCAGTGTTTATTAACACTGCCATGATTGTGGTTTGGAAGACACCAAATATCTGAATTCTTTAGAAAAGAATCACTATGAGGCTAAAAGTTCAATGGGTACATGAAGCTTTAGCAACAGGAAGTTTTCAAATAGAGTCATCCAAACCAGCAGCATATTCACGACTCTCAGGTCTTTTCTTGACTGAGTTTTCTCTGTTCAGAATTTTTTTCCCTGTCATATGATTGCATCTTAATCGTAGCTCTGCACAAGTTTTTATATTAGCCTAACCATATGATGTATGAATGCGAGAGTGAATGAATAGTGGCATTGTAAAGCGCTTTGGGTGCCTTGAAAAGTGCTATATAAATCCAATCCATTATTATTATTATTATTATTATATCTCTGTAGCTAGCCACCAGGTAGCACCCCATTATATAGAAGTGTTAGCCCAACTTCAATAACCATACAAACATTGCAGCTCTTTAGTTTTTTGTCTTCATTTATGTCCAAAGTGATAGTAGAGCTGTTGTTTTAGATAGCACTCAGTTAGCTAACTTCCCCTTTTCGTGATGTTAAAAAGCAGCCACACTGATAAGTGAAGATGAAAGTATTTGGGCTATTCTTTAACTCTGTGATGGTATAGTGTTTGTTAGAGAACCAAAGAAGAGTTTGGACCTGGAAATAGCTAATGATGTCAGACTTAAGAGGCTAATACTTGGTATATTGAAACCATATCCATAAGTGCATCCTATCTTGTCATCCATTAAAAATTATTTCCGCTCTTCCTTTCTTTTGGGAGATCAGGTGCTCCTGGTAATCCACTTATTTTCTTCTTTGTGTTCTGGCCTGATATTCTTTATTTTTTCATAATAACACTTCCTACTTTGCTCATAGTGGCTAGAATGCAGGAAAGATTCTTAAGTCATTACTGCATTGTAAATAGTGTCTGTATAAGTGAGTTTGTATAACATAACACAAAATGTATAAAACAACTATAACTTTTTTCCCTATTATCTTACTTACTTCTATCCATTATCTTCTGCATAGGTTATACTGATGACAGGTTAAGCAGAGTATTCCAGATGATTCTCCCCAGATTTTCCTGTTCCACCTGGTAAAACCTGAGGCCTTCCAAGGTCAGTTGAGATATATAAACACTCTAGTGGTTTCTGTGCCAGTCTTAGAGTCTCCTCCTACTTGGGTATCCCCAGAAAAAATTCAAAAGGAGTGATCCTGTTTATATCTTAACCAGGTGATCAAACCACCTTACTTGCTCCTTTTTGTTACATCCTGTGAGGCTGTGGGCGTGTTGCCCTCTCCCTCTCCTCCTCCTTCTTTATAAATAATAATAGCTTTAAAATGTGTTCAAATGATTAAAAACTTGGTTAGTTGGCTATGTTTTTTATTCTCTTTTTTTGTGACAGCAAGTGACTCTTCACATTAAAGAGGATGTGAAAAGCTACACATATACATGTAAAGGTTAATTTACATCATGGAGCCCGGCTCTCAAAAACTGATGTAACACTGGGCGTGAAGCTGGATTTACAAGATAAGTGCTAGGTTTTTAAAATACGTGTAGCGCGATCTTCTGTTAGTACTGAACATTAAGTCATGTGGTTGGTTGGTGGTTGGGGCTCCAGGATGTAAATAACCTCTATATATGCAGTGTTTCATGTCCTCTTTAAATATCATTCAAGTGTGTGATAAAGTATTAACATAAAAAATATTTATTCATCCAGCTCACATATCTAGAAACTGGAGCTTTAAATGTTAATACCAGGTTACTGAAACCCAGGGCTTCAATTTCAGACCTGTGTGATAAATCATTACAGCTGAAGGTGCCAATAAATGTTTTAACATACCATTAATCCACATATACTTGACACTGACATGACACTTTTTGGTGGTGATTTATTTCTTTGTTTTTCCATCTGAGGACTGAGTTCTACTCATTTTCACTTGAATGCAGCGCAATGTTTTACTCATTGCACATATTTTTACATCTAGTTTTTATCACTCTGCTATTAAATACATAAGTCTGCAAACATATAATACAAAGATGTGCAGACACAGGCAAATTATTCTGTTCAGACACAAACAGCTGGCAGCACATACAAAATAAGACATGGTGCCATCCAGTCTGGTTAAGTATTGTTTGGATGGTAGTTGGCGTTTAATTCTCTCATTCTATTAAGTCTACACAGAGAGAGAAGGAGAGAAAGAGCAATTTAACACTAATCCTCACCAAATAATATATTCATTTGTGTGCAGAATGGGAGGATTTAACGCCAGCTCACAACCAAGCTAGACTTCAATGCAATGGATACCAAAATGACCACTAACACAGACACATGCTCAAAGGAGCATGTGTCTGTGTTAGTGACTCCATTACAGATGACAACTGGGGGAAAAAAAAAATCTCACACATTTGAAAGTGAGAGACACAACAGTTTAATTTACTGTGTTAATTTTGATACCTAACAATTTAAAATATGTGTGATAAATAAAAGATGCAGTGGTAGGTTGCCATCTCCTTTTTCAATGCAAAAAAATCAATTATCATGTCTAGGGACTCTGAAAGACTAGCTGTTGTAAAAGCAAGCCATTACTATACTGTATGTCATGCTGCTGTGACTTTTAGTCCACATAAATCAAAACACGCGCACAAACACACACGCGCCAATCATTTATGTTTAAAATTGTGTAGTTAATTAACACTGACATAAATTACATTAACAAAAGGCAGCAAGAAAAAAAGAAAAAAACTGTTTCTGTTTTAAATCAGACCAAGGGTCAGATTTATTAGCAGTCTGTGCCAGTGTAAAAGTGTCTGCTTTGTTCCTGCCAGCACAGTATTTATCTGATTCATGCAAACCTGATTTACTGAGGTTTGCAGCAGGAAATTGACTTAATAAAAATGTATGATCGTTAGCATCATGATTGCTTTACTTTTTCTTTTTAACGAGTGGTAATTAGCATAGATCGATGACTCAGACCTGCAAGAGATGTACCAAACATTTGCCTTGGTGTTGTAATGTCATACTTGGATGTTTAGAAGTCAGCGCCCTAAATTTCTTGTCTTCTGTAATACTCAGCTTTTGATGAAATGGAGCACAAGTTCTGTAAATGTTGAGCATGATATGGAACTGCATGGTTACTCTGATTACTAAAGACTGGTTAAACTTTCCATAACTTCTCTCTAGAACCAAATTTCTACAAGTTCACAATAAAGAATGTTTACGAGTTTACCATTTTGTAAACATTCTTTGTTGTAAACAAACATAATCAGTTGATTCATAATGTATGTTTAAAATAAGGCAGCCCCTCTAGTGAGCTGTCAGACCTTTCTGGGGATCATACACATTATTTATTTATACACAGTCACCAGTAATTTCTGCCGTCCAAATTTTGCTTTGAATCAAAAACATTTGGATTTGTCTTCAGCACCCTCTCATATCCTGATCTAAATTGTCATGTTTCCAGACAGAAAGTCATCCATAAAATTTAAAATGATTTTTTTGGTCCATTTTTCACTGACACATTAAGTCTGCTTGTTTTTGATGTACTAATTTACAGTGTTGGTAAGTTGTGTAGGTCAGAAATGAACTGCTGCCTCTTTGCTTTGTAAATTAACTGTCATGGTCCTGCGACCATGACTCAGTGACTTTGTGTTTGTGTTCTTTATGGGGCGATCGTGGCTCAAGAGTTGGGAGTTCGCCTTGTAATCGGAAGGTTGCCGGTTCGAGCCCCGGCTTGGACAGTCTCGGTCGTTGTGTCCTTGGGCAAGACACTTCACCCGTTGCCTACTGGTGGTGGTCAGAGGGCCCGGTGGCGCCAGTGTCCGGCAGCCTCGCCTCTGTCAGTGCGCCCCAGGGTGGCTGTGGCTACAATGTAGCTTCCCATCACCAGTGTGTGAATGGGTGGATGACTGGATATGTAAAGCGCTTTGGGGTCCTTAGGGACTAGTAAAGCACTATATAAATACAGGCCATTTACCATTTCTTTATTGTTATTATTCTCTTTATTATTCACGGGCTGTTTTGGGATGGTTTGTGTTTTGGGATTTTAGATACTGGGTTCTGGGTTTGTGCTCCCTCTGTTGGTCCCTGGTGTTTGTGTTCCCCTGTCTCGTCAGGTTAATCGGGTCCAGCTGTGTCTCCCACCTGTGTGTGATTTCCCAGTGTCTCTCTGTGTACTTATGGTGTGTGTTACCTCTGTTCCTCGTCGCGTCGTCTGTATTCATACCTTGTGAAATCCCCTGCGTGCTCTCCCTGCTGTTCTCCCTTCATGTTCAGGTTTGCCACTCCTTTGTGTAGTTTATCCCAGTTTAGTTCGTCCTTAGTTCTGTTTGCCATCTCCACTTTATGTCTGGTATTGTTAATAAATCACCCTTCACGTCTGAATAAGTGCTGCATTTGAGTCCTCCTTCCACTCTTCACACGGCCGCTGCCCCGAACCGTGACATTAACGCATTTTTAGTCGATCACCCTCAGAACTTTTCGTTCCCGTTAGAACATTTGTTGAATTTCTGGTGTTATGGTAATTTGCACTGCTAATTTGACCAAATTTTACAATTTTCTGTTTTTATTTTTCAGATTTTTAAATTTGTAATTTAAAAAGAAAAGAAAAGAAAAAAAAGAATATGCCAAAGAGAATATGCATAGCTCATCACTAACTGATAAAACTGTTTTCCAGGTCTTCAGTAAGATTGGTTCCCAAACCACATCCCTGCTCATCCTTGAAATCATACCAAAATAGCCTGTGGCATTATGCAAATGTGTAACAGTCAGGGAGAGATATCACGAAAAGAAAAACAGTCAGCTTTCCAGTTCATTCAGTTCAGCAACAGTTCTTTCTTTGAGAGATTTCTCTGTGTTTTAAAATGGTGTTCAGCCATTTTGGCTAATTAAAGTTTGTACTTGGTTCTAGATAACCAATCCAAACTCAAATTATCACCTGAGCTGCACAATATTTTCTCAAACTCCAGACATACCCTTTATTTTTTGATTCTGGTACACTGTAAAACCTAATAAGTTCACAGAACTCAAAAATTGTTGTGTAACAGATTACACAGCAATTTTTTAGTGATGTTTTTAAAAGTTTTAAGTTTAACTAAAATAAAAATTATAGTTGCAGTTGCCTTAAATTACCTCAATGTTAACTCATAAATGTTGATATTCCTCAACTTATAATTAGGGAGTAATAAACTCAAAATGTTCAATATTTTTCAACTTAATTAAGGTGGAAAATACACTCAAAATATTTTACATATTGCAACTCATACGATGTTGGAAATAAACTCAAACTTTTTCATATTTTCTAACTTATAATATGGGAAATAACACTTAAAATCTTCAATATTTTTAAAATACTGTGGGAAATACACTTACAAATAACTGTTTGCCCAGTAAATTATAATCAGCTAAAAGTGTTAGAAAACATGAAAGTAACAACACTACCAATTTAACAACTTTTTATTAAACACAATGTGCTTTTAAAAAGGCACAAACAACAGAGCTCACTCATAAAAAAGTGCTTAATAAATAAAACAAGAGAAAAAGACTCCAAGGGTCTCCATCTCAATTCTAAAATTCAATAACATTTTCAGTATTAACAGCAATTGCAGCTATTAGAACATTGAGGCATTTAACACTTACTGTACCTTGACAGCTGCAGCTCACTTTCTTTTTTAAAAATACATTAAAAAAAAAAAACAGTACTGGTTTCCACTGCTGTACTTATAGGGAACAAACATCAAGGCAGTGCATTTATGTATTAGGCAACAGAACATTAAACATGAATAGTGCATGAACTGAACAGTCATTCATCTTAAATGTGAGGTAGAAGAGGCAAATGGTAAAAAAAAAAAAAAAAAAAAATGGTATAAGTAAAACAAAACAAAAAAAGAAAAACCTTCAATACTTAGCTTAACAAGTTGTCTATTCCAAGTGATTCACTTGAACAAATTCTTCTGCATCAGTAAGCGACCTAACAGTGGTTTGTTGTATTCAAGGCACATCACAACCTTCTGGATACATGTAAATAAAAGCTCGAGAGTCTGCGTATTGTAGGTCTAGTGCACAGAACAAAAAGCAGGAGAAATGAGGCATCCAGATTTGTACTGGTTTATACAACTGTACATAACTGGGAACAAACATCAGGTAGTGCATTAAGGTATTAGGCAACACAACATTAAACATGAATAGTACACAAAATGAGCAGTCATTCACTTTAAATTTGAAGTAGAAAAGCCAAATGATTAGGAAAAAAAACAAAAAAAAAAAAAGCTTCCTCAATACTCAGCTCAACAAGTAGCCCATTCTGAGTGATTCACTCATTGAACAAATCATTCTTCAGCATCAGTAGATGCCCTTTCAGTGGTTTGTTGTCCTCAAGGCACATCACAACCTTCTGGATAAATGTGAATGTAAGCTCAAGTTTCTTTGGGTATTGTAGGTCTAGTGCATAGATGTACCTAAAGAGCAGGAGAAATGACTCAGCCAGATTTGTGGGACCATTCACAAGTATTTCATCCTCAACGACAATGCAGATGCTTTCGGGACTGAAGAGGGCCGAATCAGTAGTGTCATCCGTGACAACGGACAGCAGAGCCACAGGAGTGTCAGTGAGGTCTGGACCATCTGCTGACTGCAAAACAAAAATAATACAAGAATGAGTTCAGCCCCACAAGGACACAAATCATGCTATTGATTAGAGGTGTGAATCTTCACAAGTCGCACGTTTCTTTTAGGATTATAATGTCAACGATTTAATTTGATACATCATGATGCATTACAATAATCTTAATTTGGGTTTGGTTTCAAAACATATGTTTAAATAAATGCTTTCAATAATAAATATATGCCAAGATATTTGTTTTTGTTATTTACCAAACATTTCTGACCACAACATGGCACCTCCAAAAAAATAGAACACTTGAATTTTAAAAGGGAGTTTTTATCTGTGGATTTGTTTTTGTTTAATAATCTTTCAACTATTTTCATGTTTATGCGTAACAATCTTCTTGCAATCTTATTCAACAATAGTTGATATGTGGGAGAAAACAAGTCAGATGTTGAACCTCCTTCCTGATATACACCCTGGTTCTCCTTGAGTTCTGGGCGATGTCATATGTTCGACTGAACAGCTAGGCAAAGGGGTTGATGCTGAGGCCAGTACACTTACATCACAAGTCCTGAATAATGTGGAGGCATCTTCACGCAGGTACACAGGAAGTGCACGAAGGACGAGGGCCCGTCTTGTATTTACATCATGCTGTTCCTAGATGAACATACAATATCTATTAGAATAGTATTTACACAAATGCAGAGTAAAAACAAAGTGTTGGATAGCCATGTTCTGATTGTCAATGTTATAGATCAGGGGTGTCCAAACTTTTTGTGTAATGGGCTAAACTTGTCAATCTAGAAGGTTAACCCAAAAAAATCTAAAAATTTTGAATAATTCATGGCAAAATTCTCTAGTTTCTTTGCATTTATTTTTTATTTAAATTAGGACACAAATTATAAAACTCACCCACTGACAACTGGTGAAATGTTGACTCTGTAGCGCTCTTTGCAGTCTGATATCTGTAAACAATATGTGCACAAAGACAACTTATTAATGTTCAAAAACATTTTTTGCACAGCACACACACGTAGTCAGCTGATCTCATCTGATGCAGATCTGCTCCTTGATCAAGTGACATTTGTCCAGATTTTTGGCACGAGTGACGTCGAATCAGCATCGCAGCTGGATGGCCCGATTTACATACCCAGCGCATCTGATACTCACCACAATAATTTACTAAGATTATATGCACTCCTGTTATTAAGTCCAGTTCAGTCTGTTAATGTTAACCGTTTCAAACTAATGTTAATAGGTGTGTTGCTAAGCTTAATAACTTAAATAACAAACTTGAAATTTACCCGTCCTATTTTCCCCTTTATTGTTTTTTCCTCTGTGCTGTAAATCTTCTGTCTAAGAAGAAATCTGAGGCTGGTGTTCTGAAAATGAGCTACCAAAGCTTTTTTTGAATGAATCAATAAAGATCCATTTATGGAAAGCTGTGATGAAGGCAGTTTTGCCTTTAATTATATTCAACAATATAACATATTCGACCACTTTTAAGTGATTTTGTGATCTTTAATACACTTTAATACACTAAAGTTAAGGTTATTTACCTAATTTCTAGTAAGTGGCCCTCAGTGAAAAAAGTTTGGACACCCCTGCCTTACAACTGGTGTCAAGCCAGCCTCCAATTCGAGACTTGCAGTCAAACCAGCCTCCAGTTTGTTTTACGTTCCCTGTGTATTCAAAGTATTACGGGAATGGATGTGGAAACCGGATTTCAAAATAAAAGCCAACTTCGAGTGAATTAACAGATATGTTAAGAACATAATAACATATAATTTAGGCTTTTTTTTTTAATTTTATTTTTTTTTACAAACTCTAATGTTAGATCGATATGACACAGCCTTGTACCCTAATTGTGCCCTGTCACTATCAAGGCCATCTTATTTTGGATTTCAAAGTAAAAGCCCTGTGACTCTTCATTTTTGAACTACTCTTTCAATGACTTAATCAGAATCAGAATCAGAATCGTGTTTATTGGCCAAGTATATGTGCAGACACATACAGGGAATTTGGTTCCGGTAGATGGTAACTCTCAAGCACAGCAATGTAAATCTCTCTCACTCACACACACACACACACACACACACACACACACACACACACACACACACACACACACACACACACACAAGTGTCTATATATACACATTACACATACATACACAAAGCTGTGTAAACCAACTATAAATAACGAATCTAAACTTATATACATAAAATACAGAAATGAATGAGGTGGAATGAATACTACAAAATGTACATAAGGTGCAGTTGCAGTCTGGCAGTGGGAGCAGTGTGACAGGTCAACTGTTAAGAAGGGAGAAGGCGAGGGGAAAGAAACTGTTCCTGTGTCGGGTGGTCCTGGTCTGCAGGCTTCTGTACCGTCTGCCAGAGGGCAGCAGATCAAAAAGTCTGTGTGCAGGGTGTGAGGGGTCTGCGATGATTTTCCCTGCCCGTTTCCTGGTTCTTGAGAGGTACAGATCCTGGATGGAGGGCAGGGGGGCGCTGATGATCCTTTCTGCTGCCCGTACAGTCCGCTGCAGTCTGCTCCTGTCCTGTTTAGTGGCTGCTCCATACCAGACTGTGATGGAGGAGCACAGGACAGACTCAATGACCGCAGTGTAGAACTGGATCAGCAGCTCCTGTGGAAGACTGTACTTCCCCAGTTGTCTCAGGAAGTACATCCTCTGCTGGGTCTTTTTGAGGATGGAGTTGATGTTGGTCTCCCACTTCAGGTCCTGGGAGATGGTTGTACCCAGGAACTTGAAGGTCTTCACAGTTGACACAGGGCTGTCTGATATGGTGAGGGGGAGCAGAGTTGAGGGATGTCTCCTGAAGTCCACTGTCATCTCTACAGTCTTAAGAGTGTTCAGCTCCAGATTGTGCTGACTGCACCAGAGTACCAGCCGCTCAACTTCCTGCCGGTATGCAGACTCATCACCATCTTGAATGAGGCCAATGACAGTGGTGTCATCTGCAAACTTTAGGAGTTTGACAGCCGAGTTCTTGGAGGTGCAGTCGTTAGTGTAGAGGGAGAACAGTAGTGGTGAGAGGACACATCCTTGAGGGGCACCAATACTGAGGGACCGGGTTTCAGAGGTGATCTCCCCCAGCCTCACTTGTTGCTTTCTGTCTGTCAGGAAGCTGGTGATCCACTGACAGGTAGCTGGTGACACGCTGAGCTGGGAGAGTTTGGAGGAAAGAAGTTCAGGCACAATGGTGTTAAAAGCCGAACTAAAGTCCACAAACAGGACCCTGGCATAAGTTCCCGGGCGGTCAAGGTGTTGCAGGATGTAATGCAGCCCCATGTTCACTGCATCATCCACCGACCTGTTTGCCCGGTAGGCAAACTGCAGAGGGTCCAGCTGGTGGCCTGTAATGTCTTTCAGATGGGCTAGCACCAGTCGTTCAAAGGATTTCATGACCACAGACGTCAAGGCGACAGGTCTGTAGTCATTCAGTCCTGTGATGGTGGGTTTCTTGGGAACAGGGATGATGGTGGAGCGTTTGAAGCAGGAGGGAACTTCACACAGCTCCAGGGATCTGTTGAAGATGCGAGTAAAGATGGGAGCCAGCTGTTCAGCACAGGTTTTGAGGCAGGAGGGTGAGACGCCATCTGGTCCGGGGGCTTTCCTGGGCTTCTGTTTCTGGAATAGTCGGCTCACATCCTGAGTGTGTATTCTTAGTTTCAGGGAGGAGGAAAGGGGGGTGAGAGGTGTGGTGGAGGTCGTTGAGTCTGGATTGGGGAGGGTGGGGGTGGTCGTTGAGTCTTGATTGGGGAGGGGCAGGGTGAAGGGGGGAGAGGTGGAAGGTGTGTTGGGGGTCAATGTCTGAAGCAATGTCCCTGGGGAGGGGAGGGTGGGGCGTGGGAGTCTGTCCGTCTCAAACCTGCAATAGAAAGTGTTTAACTCGTTGGCCAGGTCTTTGTTTGCTTCAATAGTGGGTGGGGGGGCGTCTGTAGCTGGTGATTTCCTGCAGGCCCCTCCACACTGACGCAGGGTCGTTGGCTTAGAGCCGTTCTTCCAGCTTCTAATAATGCTCTTAAAAGCAAAAGTCGTATTTCCAAATACTGTTTGAACTTTATATCAACACTTTCCAACCACAGTCTTTTTCACAGTGATACCATATCAATATCAAGTCAGTCTGATTTTGCCTTTCATAGTAATGGCCCTTTGAAATTGCCGATATTTGACTTAATCTTCTAACGATTCAAAATGCTCTAAAATGAAAAATTCTTGTTTCCACAGGGTAAGTCCACTTTAGATCAACAGTATACAGCCCCACAGTGATACCATATCAATATCAAGTCATTCTGATTATGCCTTCCAAAATAAAAGCCCTTTCAAATTGAGCATATACGACCTACTTTTTAACGATTTCAAAATGTTCTTAAACAGAATTTTGCTATTTCCACAGGATGAATCCATGTTAGATCAACAGTATCCAACCCCACAGTGATACCATATCAATATCAAGTCATTCTGATTATGCCTTCCAAAATAAGACTTTTCAAATTGCCAAGATACGACCTACTCTTTTAAAGATTTCAAAATGCTCTAAATTGGAAAATTCCTGTTTCCACAGGGTAATTCCACCTTAGATCAACAGTATCCAACCCCACAGTGATACCATATCAATTTCAAGTCATTCTGATTATGCCTTCCAAAATAATGGCCTGTTGAAAATGCCCATAATTTACTTAACTTTCAGTGATTTCAGAATGCTCTAAAAATGAAGATTTCAGTTTCCACAGGGTAATTCCACTTTAGATCAACACTATACAACCTCACGATGTTACCATTTCAATTTCAAGTCAGTCTGATTTTGCTTTTCAAAATAAAAGCTTTTTCAATTTGCCCATATATGACTTACTCTTGGAGCGAATTCAAAATGCTCTAAGATGGAAAAATGCTGTTTCCACAGCATAATTCCACTTTAGATCAATAGTATCCAACCCCACAGTGATACCATATCAATATCAAATCAGTCTGATGTTGCCTTCCAAAATAAAAGACTTTTCAAATTGCCGATATACGACCTACTCTTTTAAAGAATTCAGAACGCTCTAAAAATGAAAATTGCTGTTTCCACAGGATGAATCCATGTTAGATCCAATAATAATTCCAATAATTTTTCCTCTAAATCAATAATATACTCCCTCAAAGTTGTACACTGTGAAAATCAAGTCTTTCTTGTTTTGGATTTAAAAATAATCGCCCTGGAAATGGTTTGCAAGCTGTTTTGTAATTTCTTTATTTAGGATGACATCTTTCCACAGACTTGAAATATGAGCGTACTATCAATTATAACTTACTGGCAATTTCAGCTTCCTTTTACATCATCTTTATGATTCAATTCTGTCATAATCAATTGAGTCTGATTTTGCTTTTCAAAATGAAAACCCAATATGTGTTGAAACAGCAATTTTCATTTTTAAAACATTCTGAAATAATTGAAAGAGTATATCACATATGGACAAATTCGACGGGCCATTAATTTGAAAGGCGAAATCAGACCAACATGAAATTTACATGGTTTTACTGTCGGGTTGGATACTGTTGATCTAAAGTGGAATTATCCTGTGGAAACAGCATCTTTCAATTTAAGAGCATTTTGAAATCGTTAAAAGAGTAGGTCGTCTACGGGCAATTTGAAAATACTTTTATTTTGGAAGGCAAAATCAGAGTGACTTGATCTTAACATCGTATCTCTGTGGGGTTGTATACTGTTGATCTAAAGTGGAATTATCCTGTTGAAACATGAATTTTTCATTTAAGAGCATTTTGAAATCGTTAAAAGAGTAGGTCGTATATGGGCAATTTGAAAAGGCTTTTATTTTGGAAAGCAAAATCAGAATGACTTGAAATTGACATGGTAACATCGTGAGGTTGTATACTGTTGATTTAAAGTGAAATTATTCTGTGGAAACTGAAATCTTCCTTTTTAGAGCATTCTGAAATCACTGAAAGTTCGGTCAATTATGGGCATTTTCAACAGGCCATTATTTTGGAAGGCATAATCAGAATGACTTGAAATTGATATGGTAACATCGTGAGGTTGTATACTGTTGATCTAAAGTGAAATTATCCTGTGGAAACAGCAATTTTCATTTTTAGAGCATTTTGAAATCTTTAAAAGAATAGGTCGTATCTTGGCAATTTGAAAAGTCTTATTTTGGAAGGCATAATCAGAATGACTTGATATTGATATGGTATCACTGTGGGGTTGGATACTGTTGATCTAACATGGATTCATCCTGTGGAAATAGCAAAATTCTGTTTAAGAACATTTTGAAATCGTTAAAAAGTAGGTCGTATATGCTCAATTTGAAAGGGCTTTTATTTTGGAAGGCATAATCAGAATGACTTGATATTGATATGGTATCACTGTGGGGTTGGATACTGTTGATCTAACATGGATTCATCCTGTGGAAATAGCAAAATTCTGTTTAAGAACATTTTGAAATCGTTAAAAAGTAGGTCGTATATGCTCAATTTGAAAGGGCTTTTATTTTGGAAGGCATAATCAGAATGACTTGATATTGATATGGTATCACTGTGAAAAAGACTGTGGTTGGAAAGTGTTGATATAAAGTTCAAATAGTATTTGGAAATACGACTTTTGCATTTAAGAGCATTATCAAGTCAAGAGTAGTTCAAAAATGAAGATTCACAGGGCTTTTACTTTGAAATCCAAAATAAGATGGCCTTGATAGTGACAGGGCACAATTAGGGTACAAGGCTGTGTCATATAGATCTAACATTAGAGTTTGTAAAAAAAAAAAAAAAAAAAAAAAAGCCTAAATTATATGTTATTATGTTCTTAACATATCTGTTAATTCACTCGAAGTTGGCTTTTATTTTGAAATCCGGTTTCCACATCCATTCCCGTAATACTTTGAATACACAGGGAATGTAAAACAAACTGGAGGCTGGCTTGACTGCAAGTCTCGAATTGGAGGCTGGCTTGACACAAGTGCCTTACAGGTTAGGGAGTATTTGTGATCCACACAGTCTGCATCAATGATTCTTTCTTAGCCTGGGAGCAGAACGCGGCTCTTTATTTTCATTTCATTTCAATTTATCTAGCAAAGATCGATAGGGTCTGGCTTAAAGGTGTCAAGGAGGCGCCTCAGTCTGGCTGGTTGAGCCTTGTCGAATTAGCGTGAACAATTTAGCTGAACTTCGTTCGTAGCACCGAGTTCGACCAGTGTGTAATGTTAGGCTGAATCAGGCGATGCATTTTTTTCGAGCTCGCTTAGTGGAATACCCCTCTAAACTGCTAAAAGGATTTCGAGATTATCTCACAACCACACATTTGAGACTACGAAAAAATACAAACGTGTCTAATTACCATCATGATAACACACTCATGTTGTTTATTATTGTTCGCTTCATGCTAGCACACACACACACACACACACACACACATAGCTCAACAGCGTAAACTACTGACTGTGTAACACGGACACTTATTGAAATAAGTATACTCACAATACGCACGTGCATTACCAGCGAATACGACAACCGGTAGAAATGGACAATAGAAAGTTTTAGTAGAAAGTTCAAACGCATGGAGCTAAAAATGCCACCGTCAACTTCCCGGGCAAGAATACAATGCATTATGGGAAATGTTGTCCCCCACCAAAAAGCCGTCAAAACCGAAAACCGCCAAAACGTTACACCATTCTAATTTGAAATAACATTACGTATTTGTCACATTCGAAAACTTCTAAAATTACAATTACTTGGATTCGAATTCATTTATAACAAACATTCACTGTGCACAAAGTACGAATATATTTCCAGTAAAAAATAAAAGAATGTTTATCGAAATTAAATTTAAACAAAACAAAAACACGTTAGACTTACCAAATTTAGAGCAGTTGATGAAAATAAATAAGGTGGTGGTCGTGGTGGGTTGAAGTTGGGGACTCTTAATCCACACGGGCTGGCCAAATCTTCCCGGTGTCAAGGTAAATCCAAGATGGCTGACTCAGCTTTCCTGAGGGAGCGACAAGACTCCACCCACCAGAACGTCACTAATATATGCTTCTTAAACTTATTGAGCGTTCCAAACAAATTAGCTAAAAGATATTGAGCCCTATTCAATTAAAGTTGCATAAAAGCCAACAGAGCTCAATACTTTATAGTTTGCTCAACTACAAAACGACATTTGAGTGTTATGAGCTTATTAGTTATGAGCTAGAACAACTGTTAGGGATTACAGTGTAACAGTACGTGAAATGTGGAGCCAAATTTAAGTGCCAACAAGAGTCAAGGTCAGCACCACAGCTGGAATAAAATGGATCCAAGTGCAAAAAAAAAAAAAAAAAAGGCAAACTGGCATGCTATAAATTAAAGATACTTCAACAATCTGATCACAAAAGCATAAAATACTGTGTGGTGTAGCTGGAAAAAAAAATCAAAATAAAGTTTTCCATTTAAATTAGCAAGAACTAATCAGAAACAGCTGGGAAAAAACAAACAAACAGGAATATTAAGCAACAGAGGAGAAATGAGGTAATGACCTGACTGATAAAAGAATGATTATATAAAAAGAGGAAGAAAGATAACTGGATAAAGGCAAGCTCAAGACCAAGAACAGAAGAGGGAAATACAAGAGAAGAAATGTATCATGCATGAAAAGGTAAAACTAATTTCAATGTCATTTTGTCTATAATTGTGAAAAATCTTTTTTGCTAAAAGTGGTCTGAAAGAGGACCTTACACCTTTTTGCACATACAGTAATATGCATGGAGGCTCTGTCATTCAGTGCCCACTATTTATAATTCATATTAGCACGTATGATATATGTTCAGATGTCTTTGACTTTTGTCAAATATGAGAAATTGAAGGGCAAATAGTGTGTGTGGCATACACAGCAAAATCGCTGGTGTGAAATTAACACTGTGAGTGTTAAATTTAACACTAGAAAAGTGTCTATATGTGTCCACTCTTTTGAGTGTTAAATTAACACTTTTCAAAGTGTTATATTTTTAACAATGAGCTAGTGTTATTTTAACACTGCACAGAGTTAAAGATTAACACTGAGCAACACTGACCAGTGTCAAAAATATTCTACACTGGTGTTAAGTGTAAAAAAATTAACACCGAATAGTGTTGGTAGTACTTTACACTAGCCCGGGTGTTTAAAAATTCAACTCTGAATAGTGTTAATTTTCTAACACTAACACTAGTGTCAGTCAAATCATTAATACCACCAGATTACAATAAACTCTCATTAATCTCTGATATCTCTACTGCTACAATTAACCCCCAACATCTACCCATTACAAAGAAATACAAGACATTAACGTTCCAAAATACTTTGTATTCAGATACACCACAAGTAAACAAGTTATACAAAATTACAGTATGGGACAATGTACATTTTGTCATCAGTGCCATTTGAAAATTGCCTATCATAAGGTCTATAGTACACCAGATCATCTACAGAGATCAGTCTAATCCATCCTCAATAACAAATGCATTTAAGTGGTCATTGAAATATCAAATCAAATCAAATCACTTTTATTGTCACATCACATGTGCAGGTACATTGGTACAGCACATGTGAGTGAAATTCTTTTGTGCGAGCTTCACAAGCAACAGAGTTGTGCAAAATACAATAATGTAAACAAGCAAAATACAAGAATGGCTACATCTGAAACTAATAAATATATGTACAATATATAATAGTATATGCATTTCTGGATGTGTATACTAAATATTTTTCTACGTGTGTGTGTGTGTGTGTACACATATTTTACAAATTAAATAGAGTAAACAATAAATAAAATATATAAAATAAAATATACAGAGTGAGACATGTGCAAAACAGTGGCGTTACTGTACAGTATGGAGTGCATAATGTTAAAGTTCCAGTAGTGAAGCTGAGGTGTCTATGAAGTGTTCAGCAGTCTGATGGCCTGATGGAAAAAGCTGTCTCTCAGTCTGCTGGTTCGGGACCGGATGCTGCAGAACCTCCTTCCTGATGGAAGTAGTCTGAACAGTTTATGGCTGGGGTGACTGGAGTCCTTGATGATCCTCCCCGCTTTCCTCAGGCACCGCTTCCTGTAGATGTCTTGGAGGGAGGGAAGCTCACCTCCAATTATCCGTTCAGAGCACCGCACTACTCGCTGGAGAGCTTTGCAGTTGTAGGCGGTGCTGTTGCCATACCAGGTAGTGATGCATCCAGTGAGGATGCTCTCAATGGCACAGTGATAGAAGGTCCTGAGGATGCGGGGGCTCATGCCGAATCTTTTCAGTTTCCTGAGAAAGAAGAGGCGCTGCTGCGCCTTCTTCACTGTTTTGTTTGTGTGTACTGACCACGTAAGATCCTCAGCCAGATGTACACCAAGGAACCGGAAGCTGCTCACTCTCTCCACAGCAGCGCCGTTGACGGTGATGGGGGTGTGTACTTCTCTGCACCTCCGGAAGTCCACTATCAACTCCTTTGTCTTTGCGACGTTGAGGGTGAGATGGTTGTCTTGACACCAGTGGGTCAGGGCGCTGACCTCCTCCCTGTAAGCCGTCTCATCACCGTTGGTGATAAGACCCACCACTGTAGTGTCGTCCGCAAACTTCACAATGATGTTGGAGCTGTTAGTGGCTGTGCAGTCGTAGGTGTAGAGTGAGTACAGGAGAGGGCTCAGTACACACCCCTGTGGAGCACCAGTGTTCAGTGTGACGGGGGATGAGGTGATGCTGCCCAGTCTGACCACTTGGCGTCTGTCAGACAGGAAGCTAAGGATCCAGCTGCAGAGGGAGCTGCTCAGTCCTAGATCCTGCAGTTTCCTGTCCAGCTTCGAGGGAACGATGGTATTGAATGCTGAGCTGTAATCTACAAACAGCATTCTCACATACGTGTCTCTCTTCTCCAGGTGTGACAGGGCAGTATGTAGTGTCAGGGCTGTGGCATCATCAGTGGACCTGTTGTGGCGGTATGCAAACTGTAGAGGGTCCAGTGAGTCGGGTAGTGCAGAGCAGATGAAGTCCCTGACCAGCTTCTCGAAGCATTTGCTTACGATGGGGGTCAGGGCTACAGGTCGCCAGTCGTTCAATGAGGAGATGGTGGAGGATTTGGGTACAGGGACGATGGTGGCCATTTTGAAGCAGGCTGGGACTACAGACAGAGAGAGGGAAAGGTTGAAGATGTGCGTGAACACTCCAGCCAGCTGAGCCGCGCATGACTTGAGGACGCGGCCGGGAATCCCGTCCGGACCAGTAGCTTTGCGTGCGTTCACCTTCCTGAAGCACCTCCGCACATCCTCCTCAGACACAGTGTGCGCACTGACGTCATCCGCGGTGCGCACACTGTCCGGTCTCATGGTGTTCGCTGTGTCGAATCTAGCATAAAATACGTTTAGATCCTCACACAGAGAGGCCGTGGTCTGCGGTGTGCTGGTTTTCCCTCTAAAGTCTGTGATCGTCTGTTGAGACTTTACAAGTTAGAAGATAAGCATTGCAATCTCTAACAATTATATTGACAATCTTACTGAACAAAGGCATCTCACTTGATACTTGAGCAATAACAGAGCTGCACATGTTCAGTATTTGCCTTTTTTCAACTGGAACCTGTGTAGTTATTGTCATGGGATGAGCCACATTTACAGGCTGTGAAACAGAGGTTCCATCGTTAGGTACAGGCTCAAAATTATTGATGACCTCAGAGTGAACGCAGTCTCCATGTGCTCGGAATAAGTGCCGCTTGTAACCAGAGTACGTGCGAAAGATAAATGAACATCCAGGCTCTCCACAGGTCAAACGTAAAAACCTTCCTGGGTACAAACCATGCTGGAACTTCAAATTTCTAAATAACACTGAGCAACTTGAGTGGTGTATCTTGCAAAAGTAACAGGTGAACATTTCCAGTCAAAGTGCTGAATAGTGGATATTTTTAAACAGTACAGTGAAGACTTGCTCTTGTTTCCCTGACCCGAGGACTGTCCTTCATGCTGCCAACATCAGTGCCATACACGGTGGTCTGGATGAATGTGTAGAAGTTGTCCAATGCCTTATCAAAGGACACGGCAAATAAAAAAATGTGCCTTGAAAAGTTTTGCCTTGTCAAAACCTGCATCTCCCATCTGTGTCACACAAGGAATGACCTTTTGATCTAGGACAATGTAGAAACTCTGGATGGTGTTCTTTCTTTCTCCAACACACAGGACGAATGGCTGAGTGGGGCCAGCCTTAAGAAAAGCCTCCGTGCTATCCCCCACCTGAGGGAGAGAAAGAAACCAAGTGATTCACATTAAACAAAATTGATAATCTGATGTTGAGGCATTGCTGCGTGAAGTTATGACAATATTAAAATGTTTCACTCCACGCACCCAATTATTTTTGTTTCAATGTGTACATTTAGTTTTAATAGAAACAATGACATGTCAGTCCTGCAACACCAGGCCTGTCTGGGATAGATACATCTGCTGCAGGTTGGATCACCTTGCCATCTTAAAATATCAGCCCTTGATAATTTGCATCTGTTCTCATCAAAAGAGAAATATACAATTCTAAAAATCATACCTTGATGAATTTCATTAGGTGGTGAGCAGCATCTGATGTGCTAATCTTTGAAGATGTCCTTCCCTTAGATGTTGGACAAGTGAAGCAGCAAAAGATGGCAGCCGCCTCGCAGTCCCAAACTACAGAATAGGAATTAAGATCACAATTACTGTCATTTAAAGGACCCCAGCAGCCATTTTTTCCACCTTATGTATGTACATTTTAGACACCTGATAATTTTTCAATAAAGGCAGTTTACCAGTGCCTTGGTTTAAATTTCAAATATTGTATAACAAGACAAAACTGCAAATATGAACGCATTTCCCCCCCTCTCACTCTTAACTAACCTTTAATTGAACTACAAAATTAACACAATGGTCCTCTCTTTCTGGTCAGACACTTTGCAGCACTTCTGCTGTAATTTTGTTCATATTTAACAAAATAAAAATGCAGAAATAAGTGTACACATTAGTTTTTGACTCTCACTGAATTAACAAAGCCAATCCCTCCACATGTTTGTACTCTCTTGTTACCTCGGCCAGGTCCGCGGCTCTGAACCGTGGTAATGACACCTCTGGCTAATACGTGGGGTTGTCAGTGTACAGTCGAGTCTTAACAGCTTTCCTACAACCAGGCACTCATTTTGGCGGCAGTGGTTATTATTATATTTACATGCTTTCTTCTTCCATTTCTCCTCGGTAACAGCTCCTACATTCTCCCTCTCTCGCGCTCAAACACACAACGGGAGGGGCAGTTCCACGTTCTCCCTGCAGCATGGACTACGCTGCCCATGAGGGCCCGTAACACTCTGCCCATATTGCCTTCATATTAATTTTGGCTAATGACAAAAAAAGTCACTTTAAGGGTCAAATTGCATTATACTTCTTCACCTCACCTGACGTGGGCCGCAAGTGGCCTCTGGGCCGTGAGTTTGAGACCACTGACCCTAAGGCTTTGACAAGTAATATTCATTACAGCCTGCCAACAGCCAGATTATGCTAAATGAATATTAGGAAAGTAACTGGTACTTTCTAGCTAGCAGTAGTCTAGCTTAACAAAAAGAGTTAAAATTCAAATATGACACTTAAAGATGATGTATTTTGATATAAATACTATTTTTTTTACTAGTTATCATGTTACTTGTTCTAACATCAATCTAAAACTTAATATTTAACCGAATAAAACTTACCGCAGCAGCAAGAAAAAATGGCGACCGAAGATTCTGAAATGCGGAGCTCCACAGGAAATGAAGGTGTGGTCTAATTTAACACCCACAGTGTTAAAATGCAGTAACGACTAAAATCCACACTAACACTTTTCAGGAATCAACTCTCGATGTGTTATTTTAACTCGATTAAGTGTTGAAATAACTCGGAACTCTGTTGAATTCTACTAACACTGAAAAATCCACACTGGCATTTTTGCTGTGTAGTACGCGCTTGAGGCAGCTGTCATGATTTAGTGCTATATAAATAAAATTAAATTGAATTTAGCGGACATTTTCCAGAGATTCAGTGGCTGAATCATCCTCCAAGCATGCTGAAGTATCCTCGGACAAGATGAGGAAATGTGACCACCCCCCAATGCATCCATTGGAGTGTGTGTGTGTGTGTGTGTGTGTGTGTGTGTGTGTGTGTGTATGCAATTGTTAGAAAACATACAGATAAAAGTGCTGTATGATTGTGTGAATGAGACTTCCAGTAGAAAGTGCTTTGATTGCCCAGTTGAGTAGAAAGGCACTATATGAGTACCAGTGCACTTACCATTTATTTTGTTTTCTACTTTCATTTTTTTCGACCAATCCTCAATACTAGGATGTAGAAATCGTCATGACAGACAATCCAATCTTCCCAGTATTTTACATGTTTGATTAATGTGAATGTGACTTGATTTTAAAGTAATTTACAGCAACTTTAAGTTTCAAGAAAACTTGAGTTTTACAATGCTTGAGCTCAGGATCTAAATATACAGTATACACATTTAAATTTCAAATGTAATATCTTTACATAACCATTATTATAATTTTATTTCTCATATGAATGCTGTTTATTCAGCTTAGTTCCTTCTCCCTCAGTTCACAGCCTATCTCTGTCATGGCCCTTGGGTCTTGGTCCCAGGGTTTTGAGTTTTTTGTGGATTGATAGTTATTTTGGTTTGAGTATGATTTATGTTTAGGTTCTTTATAAGTTCTTTTTTGTTGCTTTAAGCTAATCTCTATGGTATTCCTTTGCACATCTTTAGTTGTTAGTTTTAGTTCCAGATCGTTTTGTGGAGTTTGTTTCCACTTACTTCCATTTTAACTTTCAGTCCCTATTCTGTCTTTCAGTGTTCCAAGTGTTAAGTTGGGTTTTTTTTTTTTGTTTTTTGTTTTTTTTTTGGGGGGGGGGGGGTTGGTTGTTTTTCTTAATCCTATTTAGTTATGCCGTACATCCCATTTTATTCCAGTAGCTTTGGTAGCTATACTTTTTGTTTCTTGTGCTGAATTTTACTTCTGTTGTCATTTTCTTGATTAGTTTCAGCTGTGTCTTTTTACCCCAGGTGTTTCCACTCTCCCTAATTCCTTCTTGTGACACTTCAGTAACTGCTTCAGTCCTCAGTCTGTTTCCTCTTTCCTGCTTTGAAGACTATGGATTTTCCATTATACTCATAGACTTCAATATCCTATATAAGGGTTGTTTTTAGTTCATTATTGTGCATCTGTGAGTCCTTAATTTGAGTTCTTCCTGCCCACCTGTGACACTTTTGTTGACATAACATTATGTCCATAGCACATTTATCTGATCTTCAGCTCTATTTTACCCATTAACAAAACTTGAAAATAGCGTCCTAAATGCAGGAAGTCGGGGCACACAACCATTCTGCTGTTCTTTGTGGTTAATTATTGAGATGGTAGCGGGATGATGTTTCTAATTGTCTTTCATGAATTAACCACGACAGACCAGATATTATCACTGAAGATTGAGAAGGAAGAAAGAAAGATTGTCTCAGCTGCAAAATATCAAAGTATTCCTACTTTTGAACTTTTATTGCCAAAAGGAGAAAGCAAAGCTTTTAAACTATATCAAAATTTGGCGTGTGTGCGTGTGTGTGTGTGTGTGTGTGTGTGTGTGTGTGTGTGTGTGTGTGTGTGTGTGTGTGTGTTCGTGTTCAAGAAATTGCCCAAGCAGAGCAAAGGAAAGCCTAACCTTCTTCCTCATGGTGATGTGACAATATTAATAAAATCCAGAGTTTCTCTTGCTGATGCTCAGGTGTAGACCAGTAAGAAATAAGTGAAGTGGTGCTTGAGGTAAATAAGGTAGAACAGCTGCTCGGTAGATAAGCCTGCTGTTCACACATCAAAATGACTTCAGTTCATTCCTACATTCCAAATAATTCCAATAGCCCTCTTTCCATCTGGTATTAGTGTGCAAAAAGTCATTTCAATACTGTTCAACCCGACAATGACTGTAACTGTTGCGTGCATAGAAAGTATAAAACATGGACATGGCTTCCAAAAAAGGGAAAATGAAGCCAGTGCGGAGATACCTGATAGCTTCTATGTGAAGCTATCGCCAGCAGATTGCAGAAGTTGTGGTTGCAAAAAGACTCTTTCCTGTTGATCTTATAGCACCAGTGACTCAATTTAGACTATACGAATAAAATGAAGTAAGTTTTGTCAGTATTCGTCATACCATATTTCAAAATGGGCAGTTATCTGTGGTGTGAAACTGCATGGATGTACCCATCTCTATGTGCTTTTACAGTCAGTGCCCTTTCTTATTACATACGTTGTTTTTGTAACCAATATGGTAATGACTGTAAGGCTCATCTTCCGACTTCAAAATGGGACTTCAGAACCCAATGGCAGAAGTCATGGTAGCTCAGCAAGGTTCATCTTTTATATTGTCTATGTTTGCACACAGTCATTTATATTGACGACAGACAATCATGTTTCCTCTGAGTCTCATACCAACACTAGCTACTAGCTTCTTTTAGGAACCTAATTTAGCTTCAGCTCAAGTTACATTCTACACTAAAGAATAAAAAGACTCACAATGACCCTGTAAGCTTGTTCTAAATAGGGAATGGAAATGGAGCACAACAATCTTATGTCTATTTTAGAGATAATACTACAGTATTTAAACCCATTAAAATCAACACTTGAAAAAGAAATACAGAATAACTATATTTATGTTTGCATGTTTTTTATGCATTTACTTTATCAATGTAAAATACATTTAAATGATCTATTTTCCATATCCTTGAAACTGAATAAATAAAGAAATGTAAAGCAATTAAATGTTGTGCTTAATTGGCAAAGAGAGAAGGGATAAGCAAAAAGTTAGGAAGTCCCAGTAAGTAAAGGGATGGCTGGAAAAGTGAAAGAAAAGTGAATTTGAGAGTACATGCAAGAGTCACCATGGGCAGTAAAAAGAGATGTGAACAAGTGAGGAGAGGAAAAGTGTACAAGGGAAGCATGGACTGATAACTAGATGGATGAATTGAAAAGTGGGAAAATTTCAGCATGACAGCACAAGAGCCGAAATGGCTGAAAGTTATGGGCAGAGAAAAAAAGAGACACGCTATATGAAAATGAGAGGAAAAAAGTGACAGGCGACAGATGAACAAAGTGAACATCCTCTGCTGCAGACAGAAATCCTTTATTAAAGACAATAGCAGAAAGGGAGGTGAAGAATGAAAAAAGGAAAAAGATGAGGATGCAGTCAAAAATGGGTCAAGAGAAAGATTACGAGACAGCTCTGCAAAAGTGGAGGGAAAGTGTGTTGAAGTACTGATGGGGAACAGAAGAAGAGAATGACAAGAAGTTACAGGGAGGAGACATAAATACAGGATTAGAGCTGCAATGGATGAGATGAGAGGCGAGGTAAGAAGGAGAAGGAGTTGCTTTTCAATGGAGCTGCTGATGATTTCCACTTGATAGATCTAATCAATCAGCTTGTCTCACTACCCGTTCATCCTCACACACACCTTCTCTGACTCATGCTCACTGTGGTGTGCCGCACACAGATTGATGGTCCATAGACGAAACAATGGACTCCCTTGTTTTTTTTCTTTGCCACCCAATGTGTTATGAAAGGTAAATGGTTCAGGTGCTTTTCTTGCCCTTGATTTTCCTTGCCAGGGGGAACACAATTAACATAAGCATCCATGCATCAAGGGTTTGGACGGGTGAAACTACCAGAAGGACATCTCATGTGCGTTTTCAGGCTTCCTGGATATTGTGTAACTGACACAAAAAAGCGGTCAAAAAAACAAAAGAAAAGATTATTTAACACTTCTGCTTGGCAAGTCTATTGACACAGGATATTGCTAGCAGTGATAGCTAGTCCTTGCATCTGCTAATTTAATTTTAACATCTTTATAACATTTATTGAATGCCACACTTTCTTCCAGTTATATAATATGTACATATTAAAAAAGCAAAAGAACAAAGTGCAGTAGTTATTATAAAGTTATAAGATATCATTACAAATTACATAACTGAAGATACAGAATTGTAATGACTGGCCATTTCTAAACGTATGTGTCTCCATCATGACTTTGACTTAGGGATATAAATTCATGTGGTTTGGTACAGGTGTCATGGTCCGGCTGAGTGTGGTGTTTTTCCATAGACCTGGGGCTCCACCTCTGGGAGGAGTCTCCATTCAGCAGTCTCACCTGTCTGCAATCAAGCTAGTGGTATTTAAGACCAGCACACTCAACAAGTCTTTGCCACATCTACAGTGAACCGGTGTTAGGGTTTGGCTCTCTTGTGATTTCATTGAAAGTAGTATTCTTACCATGTGTCTTTCTGTTCTAGTAATCCAGCTGGTCATCACACTTCCCCTACAATACTTACAACAATACTTACCTTCATTAGGACGCCAGTCTTCCTGCAGTCACGCAGTCTGGTTACACTCGCTTCCTCTCTGCACACCGCCTGCCTGCCTCCCTGTTTTAGCTTCTGGAACTCATTTGGTACAGTACGTTATGGACTCACCCCGGATTGGAACTCTCCCGGATCCCTTGGACTGTCCTCCCATGTCATTCCATGCCTGCAAAGAGTAAGCCATTAGAAACACTTCAAACCGTACTTACTGTTAATCACTGGAACCCAGACTCTGTCTCCTTTCATTGCAGTGACTCTGCACACCTTCACCCGAGCCACAGTCCCTCCTCCCCTTGGCCCTGTTTCATGGACTTCAGTATAAACTTTAGCTCACAGATTAAGCTTCACATTTTGACTTTTCAGGTTGTCTCATTTCACAGTTCATAGTCAGCATCCAAAGGTTTTGTTTCACTTTGTAAATAAAGCACTGTCTCCACTTTAATCTGTGCCTCTGTCTGTGTTTGCATTTGAGTGCTCTCACCTGGTCTGGCCTCTGGGCTGTGACAACAGGTGACAAAAGATTTGACGCAAATGCACATATGTGTGTACACATGCATTCAAATATAAAAAGAAAAGTTATGAAGTTTTTAATTCCAATGTTTATGCTCCACATGCAAGACAAAAAAAGAGAATAAGAAAAAAAAATGATTTCAAAATGAAAATTTTAAGCTTTAACAATAGGACCTAATCAGTACAAAACTCAGCTAGACGCCTGTTATTATTTTAGTACTGGTGTGCATAATGTATTAATATTACCAATTCAGAACTTCACATTGTTGCAAAGGCAATTTCATCATGTATCAGCTCTGTTTAGAACTCAGTGCAATTTCTCTCCTCAATTCTTTCACTTCATTTGTTCTGTTTGTGATTCTGAACGAGGATAATTCAAGGATATTGGAAGCAAGGACTGTCTTTTTGTGGTTCAATTAAGGCAAAAAGCATTTAAAAAGTTGTATGGAGGTAAAGAATGAAATATGAAGATAAAATATATGAAGAACACAAATCTAAAACTTGTATTGTTTACTTGTATTTGTTACTGGCTGAAAGAGGTATTTGCATGGACAGAAAAAAGTAGAAAGGTATGGTTACTGGTACAAAACTGTCCTTCCACAGGTTGTTGGTGCTGTGGCTCTATCAACTCTATAGGTGTGCAGCTAAAATAAGTATTGAAGAGTATTGAAGAGGTCACCAGTTTAGTTTTGTCAAAGTGCCTTTTGGCCACTATTACTGTTTTCTTTTAAACAATTGTACCTGCTGATTCCAGAGGGTACAGACTCGTTACACTCATTTAGTAAGCAGTATTTTGCTGTCTTTTTATTGACTATGTATCAGTGATGTGTTGATTCAGCTTCATGATTTTATTTAAATATAAATATATTTATAATATAAAATTTAAATTTGATATTAAACAGTAAGGATACTGACAAATATAACAATCTTTATCCCAAAAAAATAATATTCTTCATGCCTGCATTTAGATACATAGAAAAAACTGAATCCTGTTTGGAAAAATAAATTGATTCCTCTCCCACATATTAAAACAGCTGGAGGCTACAGCTTCAGAAAGCTTAGAAGGACCTTTTATTTGAATTATCTGTCCCTTCTCCACAAACATTTTGTCACTCACATACAGAAAATAAAGCTATAGATCATCTCG
Organism: Mchenga conophoros; assembly: GCF_057382185.1. NCBI lineage: Eukaryota > Metazoa > Chordata > Actinopteri > Cichliformes > Cichlidae > Mchenga > Mchenga conophoros. The sequence goes on along the minus strand of NC_140544.1, from coordinate 14,085,101 downwards.
AGTTAGTCCTCTTGTACATGAGCGTGTGTGTGTTTGTTTGTGTTAAGACCAGTGATGGGTAACTGAAATAAATGGCCGCAGTCAGCAGAGGGGCTGTTCACCTACTGTTAAGTGTCTGTCTGAAAGTGTGTGTGTGTGTGTCCGTCCTTGAAACAGTGGCCATTTGGACAACAGACAATGCCATCAGATTTCTCTCTCAAATACACATCTCTTACCAGACAGCCTGTAGAAGGGACTATTCCTCCTTAGGTGTCTAGAAGAATAGAATGGAATTGGACAGGCACTGATATAGTGCTTTTCTAGTCTCGCTGAAACTCAAAGCACTTTACACAACAAGATGAAGGCTCTCACATCCTCCAGGCCTCATCGAGTTTTGCAGGCCACTTCAGGACTGTCAAACCTTCTCCAATCCTGTCCTCTGTCAGTGGCTAATTTATTAACGGCTTTCGTGATTATTAACAGCACATTGCATAAAATATTTTAAGAACTTTTAGAGAATGAATAAATGTGTAAAGTCAGATGTTTTCTTTGCTGATGTGGAGGGTTAAGGCAACATTGTAGTAATCAGAGCACTTGTGGCAGTGCTCCCCAAACTGGGTGAGTAGCTCAAGGAGCAGTCCTGAGACAAAGATACTGTACAGGACCGTAAAGCTCCTCCCATATAATCTTCCAGTATTGCTCTGTCTCCTGCTCTGATGGGGCGGTTCTCATATTGTTGTTGCTCATGTTTTTATTGTTGAGCATACAACTTGGATGGTTCAGTGGAGAACAGCTGGTTTATTCTCCTGGCTTCTCTTTGTCTGGTATACCTCTGGTTTCACACCTTTCTGCAGCTGACTTTCACCTGTGCTGTCTATATCTTGGCCTCTAGTCTCCTTCTCCATGAAGGATCTTGTAGCTGTTCATCTTGCAGCGAAGTATCTCAAGGATAGCTCTGCTGTGGTGTAGGTCAGCTGGTTGGTTTTACAGATCATTGCAGTAGAGATTGTCCATAATGATGTGTTCACATATTCTAGTAGAATTTAAGGGGGTACTTTATTTAGTCTCTCTCCCTCTCTCTCTCTTTATCTATAGGATGAGGAATAAAAATGGGGAATGATGGACTGGTGAAAGCCTCTTAATCAAATTTGATTGCTGTGGTTTTCACAGGCATGGCCAGTTGAACAAGTGAAAGGTTTCACACAGCTTCACCTTCTACTGCCAAGTGCATCACTGTTGCTGCTTTGCTTTCTCCCATTGACATACATGCTATTGAGTGTCAATCAATAAACAAAGGCTGTAAAGACACCTGCTATGAGAGAGAAGGGCACACTGGCATTAAACATTATAAACAATCACTCGAAGACTCTCTACACCAGTAATTGACAGCATTTCAATTTTGCTTTTAATACTGTCTTCCTCTCTGTGGGTGCTTTGAAATGAAAATCAAAATAGATTGTCATGAAAAAATTTTTTTTGTACCTTCTGAAAAACACCTTAATGTTTTTCCATCATTTCTTTTTGTCATGACATGATGACAGCCTGTAAATGTTGTGTAGCGCTGCTGCTCTTAAAATGAGAGCCCTGCGGAGAAGACGAGGACCTAGCAATCCCTGTTGACTTCTGAATGTGTATTAATGGTGGGAGGAAGTAACCAGGCCAGATAAGTTCTGTTATTAGCTGTGACTAGGAATATGTTTTCAGCCAGTATATTTAAAAAAAAAAAAAAAAAAAAAAAAAAACCCCAAAGAAACCACCCAGCACGCCCCTGCGGGCGGTTTATCTTTCAAGCTCTGGTCCTCTACCAGAGGCCTGGGAGCTTGAGGGTCCTGCGCAGTATCTTAGCTGTTCCCAGGACTGCGCTCTTCTGGACAGAGATCTCCGATGTTGTTCCCGGGATCTGCTGGAGCCACTCGCCTAGCTTGGGAGTCACCGCACTCTGTCTGTCTGTCTGTCTGTCTGTCTCTGTATAGTTAAAATATATATTATTACACCCATTTTCTGTGCTGTTTGATTATTCCCTTTTGCTACACTTCATTCACTCTGTATATGGGTAGAAACTCCCTTTTAACAGGATGAGATCTCCAGCAGATGCTAATAAAAGTGGACCTACCCCTGAGGAACTTGCACAATATATATCGAAACAGGTTGATTTGTATTAACCTTTTTTTGCAAATTGCTACATTTTTCCTAAGTAGCTCATCACGCTATTCAGCCAAACCCCTCTGATACCTTACCCTTTTCAGTTTGCTGACTAATATGTCAAAAGGGTTTTTAGGTCAAATGTTCCTGCTGCATAACATTTTTTTTCTTTTAAATCAATAGAACAGTTGAGATTTGTGGGTTTTTAAAACTTTGTTTGCACTACGCAAAGTTGTTTGTTTTTTTGTTTTGTTTTTTTTTTTTTGTTTTTTTTTAAAGAAATCTATTGTGTACGTCATTGATAGGCACTTAAGAGAGATGTGGTCTGATTTCCACCAACTATTGAGAGAATTACAGTAGCTAAGGCAACAGAAATTCAAAGCACAGAATGTAGGCAGTGGCATGAATGATCAATTTGACCTTTCCTAAGGTTAAATGGTTCAGTTTGCATGTTTGTTTCTTAACAAGATTACTGTAAGTTTTTAATTAATTATCATGAAAATTTTTACAGAGATAGGGCTTGGGGAAAACTTTGAATTTGGTAAAATTTGTAGTTAATCGTGAACCAGAGCTCCATGCATGGTGTGGGCTGACTTTATCTCTGGAGAGTTGTGGCCATCTAAAATTTAAAAAGGAAATATAAACTCTTTTGATTGTTTATCAAAAATTATGAGAATCCAAGTTTTCTTGCGTTAGGCTTAATTTGATTACAGGAGGTTGAGCTTTAATTGTGGTGGCAGAACTATCTATAGATAAACTATAGATGCTTTTCTCTCTCTAGGAATTTACATCCTTGTGACAAAGATCACAAGACTTAAGTGGTGGGAAGCACACCTGGGGAATCAATAGTCTAAGATAGCAGAGTTTCTGTAAATGGACCCCAAAGAAAGGACAAATAGGGAAAAGAAAATGGGCTCTAATTACAAGTCTTGTTGTACTCCGTGGGACGAGGTGTAGGAAAAAAAGAACATTTCATCCAGCCTCTCTGTGAGCTGTCTTGAAGTTAGTAGGTAAACCACAGAAAGGCTTGACCTGAATGCCAACAACATGCAGGAGAATTGTAGACTAAATTTCCTCAACCTTTGTAAAGTACTGACTTTAAGACATGTGCAATCAGTTCTCATTTGTTAATATCTATAAACTCACCTCAGGGCAGGCTGAAGGCTAAATCAAGGTTTCTCTACCAGGATATGCTGCACCAGGCTATTGTTAATTTGTACTGAATTCAAATGCAACATACTGCTTTTTAAGCCTATGAGTTCTGCCCCACAGCTTTGTGTCAATTCTGCCTCGCCAAACCAACAGCTGCGCTTTGATAGTTCAGTCTAACTAAATTAAATTAAAATAAAATAAAGCAACATTGTGTGCATAGAGCCCTTCATTTCTCTGTTGCTAAGAAAATGGAAGGTGGAGTGGTTCATTGAAACATTTGCAAACAGACATGGAAATAAAGCATATAAAGCAGTCTGTGTAATTCTTACAAGCTTGAAAGTCAATATTTGGTATGACCACTTTTATTCTTCAACACAGCTTACCTAAGAGATTTCAGGCTTTCTTATAATATCTTTAAGTAGTCTTCTTTTCTTCTTGTTGACTGCCTTTTGCTCTATTGTCTTACAAGATCCAGCTTCAATAATGTTGAGGCCCCAGCTCGACAGAGGCAATTCCACTATATGCTTTCTAGCCAGGTATGCTTAAGCTGCACTGGCAATGCATTTGGGATCATTGTCATGTTCAAAAATGAAGTCATCTGAAAAGGATCTGATTGGCATCTCCCCTGACCTTCATCCATTAGTAAGAATTATTTTCACGGATTTTCAGCCAAGTTACTGTAATTTGAGATCTCTCCTCCTGGTTTCACCGATCCCATTTGGGATGAGACTCTGGGTAAGAGTAAATTGATTAACTGAAGATCCAGGTATTGTACCTGATTATGATTTAGGATTTCGGCACACTGTAGCAGTTTAAACGACTGTTAGTCCAAGAGCAAACATAAGTGTGTATTAATAAACTTGAGGTTTATGGTGTAGGTCATTGTTCCTCATTACTTGTTGACTCACTGACTGCAACACTGTGTTGATAACACACCTGCACACACTGTCTATACCACTACTTTGATTCATCCCTTGGTGAGTCGTATATTCTAATGTTTATACAGGACATGAATAACATGGTTGGTCTCATGGATTGCTTTCACAGCCTTGTAAGCAAACAAATTGCAGGGTTGAAAAAGCATAAAAAAGTTTATGTGAGAGGCAGCCCCCTGCAGAGTGCTCCCTCCACACGGTCTGCAGTTGCCATTAGCATCAGATGCTTACTGCAGTGTGAGAAGTGTTTTATTTATTTATATATTTTTTAAATGGATATTAGTGACAGATTCTTATTAGATCAGAAGCAACAACAACAAATTTCCATCCTTCTCTTAGCAGGTCCTCAAGCTAGTGGAGCCTGTAGCCATTATGATGTGCAATGCCAAAAAGGAGCACTGCAAATCATGACTTTACTGTATTTTAGCATTGCAGCTTAACACAAACATTTATAGTAAATAAATGGTGAGCAAATGGCAGGGAAGGACATTTGGGTTTGTTTGCTATTAAAATTGTACAAACCCGGTCAGTTCTGAAGGAAATGGCTTCACAAAATCTACTAGGTCAAAAGCCACATATCTGATCCCAGGTTCAGTTATGTTTTCTCAATTCCTACCATAAAGTGAAAATTAAACTATAAAAGGCAAAGGAGCTAATGAGAGCTAAAAAGAAGGAAACACAGTCAAAAGGAAATTCTACAGAGACTTTGAGTCTTGAATATGGCAGGGTTGATCAATCCATGTAATACCAGGAGAGACAAACAGTCACTCTCAATGGAAGTGTCAGAGGACTAGATGAGAGAGGACAGTTAGCCAAATGTGTGTTGTGCCAGCTGTGTATGTGTGGAGGCCTTGGCTAGCACAAAGTCACTGTGGGTTTATAACATTTTGCCAAGGACATGTGGGGTTTCTATGATGCCATGTTTGTCTCACACACAGATGGATCAAATGAAAGATGAGTGAGTACACAAAACATCACTTATGCATTTTTGGCATTGAAGGGCAAACTGGGAACAACATTGATGAAACGCACTCATGCACACTTGGCCTGAGGGGAGGAGGACTGTGCACTGGACTAATACGTTACATCAAAAGGCACTGGAGAACAATTTCAAAACATTTAAATGGCAAATAATATAAAACCTTTAAAATAACCTTTAGCTTACTTTGAAAATAATTTTAATGACAGGTAGGGTAATTTCATACCGTATAACCCATCTCTCAGATTTGTGAGACAGACAACATAATCATGTCAACACAGCTGAAAGTGAAAAAGAAAGTTTTCTCAGGACTTCATACTGCTTCCATTAAGAGGCCAAAGTATCACCACCTTCATGAAAACAGACGTGGATCGTTCACATTCACACTCCTTATTTAGCTGTCACAATATTCCCAGATGCAGACATCTCAGCAATGTGACCCCAGTGCTCAATTACAGGAAAATGGTCAATGCAATGCTCAGAGAAAAAGAAGCAAAAGACACGAGAGCTACATTTTGGAAACAGCATTTTGAATGTCAAACTTCATGTTACTAGAATTAGCAAAAGACTGAAAATCACAGCTTGTTTTGAAGCGTTGCCAGGTAAAGCATCTTCTCAAAAAACAAAAAAGCATGCCAGCATGCAGGGCTGGACTGGTGAGTACTGGGAATATGCCCAGTGGGGTGACACACATCTGGGTCAATATATTTTTTTTTCTTTGTCAATATAATTATACAGGTTACAGGCAGACTTTAAGGGCTGCTGGGCACCAGCCCTACAACCACTGACACCACATTGCCCAATCAAATCTCTTCTAACCAGCACCTTTCCTGTGCACTCATGCAACTTGTAGAACAGAGTTTATTGTGGAAAAAAAGGTTGATGAAGATAGACAGACAAATAAAATAAAAAAGGTGGAGCTGAAGTGCTATAACAAGAAATAGAACAAAATCTGTAAAAATAATCAGCATGTCAGCTGTCACCCATATGGAAAAGAAATAGTAAAAACATATATGATTTACTCATGAAAGTGGCCACTTTCTCATTACTTTCATATATTTTTTGAGTAAGTATACAAAACATACAAGTTTCATTATATAATTTTTCAAGGGATCTTATATGTGTTTTCACTCTTGTATGCTTTTCATACAAGTTTCATACAAGACAGATAAAAACTTTATAATATTTATATATATCTTTTCCATATGGGCAGGGCTGCTGCAGCTGCACCATCAGAAGTAGCAGCAACTAGTAATTTATTTTTTCACAATTCAGTTTATATAGTGCCAAATCACAACAGCAGTACTACCACCAGTAGCATATTAGTCATTCATCGTTTAAAAAGAAAATAATGTGATTAATTACTATATATACTTTTCACATGTATAGCTTTTTCATTGCTTTAAGTGTTTTGACCAATCATGGTTGGTACCTTGGACCAAAAATGCCTGAGCCAATTTTTTTTTTTTTTTTTTTATCCCACTCGAGACCTGGAAGCATTTGATAAAATCACAAGTTTTCTGGAACGGATTCAGATTTAGAGATATGGAACCAAAGAGGATGCATAGTGCCACATATAACAAAACGTAAATGCAGCATTTACTTCTGGTTTTGGTAACAACAGCACCTGGGCATTGTACAGTCAGAGAACAGACCATGTGGCTCATCTATATACCAAAGTATTGTAGAAACAAAGCAGAGGCTGAAGTATGGATGAAACTGGGTCGTGCAACAGGACCATGATCATTTGGAAAGAATTGAATCTACAACAGGATGTCTGAGGAAAGAAGGTGTTGCAGTGGAAATGCAATCAAACTCCAGAACTTTGTGGCAAGAGCTTTGTGAGAGCTGTGCTTAAATGAATGCTTATAGTACTCTTGTTATTGACACATCCTGTGTGTGATGTCATTTTATTTTTCCTTGAAAGCTTCATATTACAATTAAGCATACAGCTATAAGCAACATCAGCAGAAGATTTGTTTGCTGATATATCTCTGTAATAGAGCTACACAGTGTTTACTCATAGTTCTAAAAATCTCTGCATTAAAAATCTTGAAAATATATTTTAACTCCATGTCACAACTCATGTTACCTGTAATGATTACCTTTTTACCCTCTTTTGAAATCCTGCTTTGAGTTCAATAAACCAGCAGGAGTTCATCCTTTAGCTCCAGAGCTCAGCAATCAGGAATACTGAGCTGATGTAGCATGGGTCACATCTGCCACAACCCCACTTTAAACAGTTATCTGATAGCCCATCTGGTTTTGATACTTCCGTGTTATTCCCCAAGTGCAGCTTGAGTTTAAGAAATGTGAGCTGGAGATGCTAACATCCCAGACTAAAATTAGCTAAAACTGGCACTAAGAACTGATTATTAATAAATGACCCAAACTACTCAGCATAGACTTGATGAAAGGGTAATTGTATTTGGTAAAGGCAGAAAGTTCCCCGTCAGACATGTATTATGTAAATATAAAAATAAACATCCCACAAAATTTTATATTAAACGCAATCTGACTTGTTTGTTCAGGACACTCATTCTGAATAAAGCACACACGCATACTTTATAACGTTATCCAGCAGCTGTTTGAGAAATCATTAGGGCCCATATTCACAAAACATCCAAGTTTTGCTTCTGATGAAATTCTAAGAAAAGTCTTAGAATCGTGATGTTTTCAAGAAGTTAAAACCAAATCCTTGTGAAGAATTGTTAACTGTCGGGAGCAAGAGGGAGATTTTTTAAGATGGTGAAAATCTGCTCAAGTGTACGGAGAAAGAGCAGAAAAACAAAGTGAAGTGTTTGGGGATCTGTCAGCCTCAAGTCCTGTTCTATCACTTTGGACTGGTGTCTCCATGATATACAGTGGATATCTTATATTGTCAGTTTTGGGAAGTGGGCAAAGTTGAGTGGTCCAGGCTAAAAAAAGAAAAAGAAGAAATTTTTTTTTTTTTTTTTTTTTTTTTTTAAACTGTGCTCTGAGCCGACAAAAGATAGCATGATAGTTCACAATGCAATTTAGGTGCTTTTTGACTCTTGTCCCTTCAATGCCTTGGGACGTCAGAGTAGAATTCTCCCTGGTGGACAAGTTAACATTGGACAACCCGATAAATGTTCGGAAAAAAAATAGCCGAACGTGTTTCTGGTCTCATCCCTCACCCAAAGTGCTGCCTTTAAGCTTGGAAATTGTTTACTTCTCAACTGAAACCTTTTGAAAACTGCTCAGTTGTAGCTGTGGGCCCAGCTCTCTCTCACCAGCAATGATCCTTCGCACGGAATACAGGTCAGCTTGAAAGAAATTGATGATTCAGCGATGAAGTGTGCAGTGCAAGCAGTCAGGACTGGATTTGCTGGGAGGAATCTAAAAATAGAAGCAGCACCACAAGTTATCTGGACATGCCTGAAAGATGATCTAAAATCTGATATCAGCCCAATTTTTATGGATCGATTTGTATGTAAACTTGTCATCATGAGAACAGTGATTATATAACTCAACTCTGCATTTATATTCTGCTTTTTAAATATATTAATGAATCATCATTTCTGAAGAACCTGTATACTGTCTAATGTAAGCACCTTAATGAGGCCACTTTGGTTTTAGTAAAACACACAAGTTTGCAAGGGTCGCCAAGGGCATTAAAATTCAGTTTGAGAGCAGACTTAATTACTTGTAATACATTTTATAACACTGCAGTTGTCAAGACATTTAATTCAAAACTTCAAATGTCAGCTTATCATCTAGCGCCCTACTGGCTGACTGAAAGAAGAGCAACAAGAGTAAAAAAGATTAAATTAATTAGTGGCACATCAGTGAGGCAACTGGAAGCCTTTGTGGCTAATTGGTGCTCGTTTATTTACCAAAGAGCTGAGGGGAGGAGATGACTCTAATTACTACGGCTCCGTTTCCACTCTGCTTTCTGTCTTTCTGTCTTGACAGATTTTCATGCTATCAATCTTTTTTCAATTCTGTTTACTGTTTACACCCCCCACACCACCACCGCCACCCTCCAACAATGTCTCTTCATCTCCTCCTCTGCAGTTTTCTGGTTTCTCTATTTCTTTCCATCTTCAGGATGGTTGATCAGCAGCAGAAAGCTCAGCTCAGCATGAATGTTTCTCATCCTGTGATAATTATTCAATAGTGCAATATTTAAATAGACTTCTCTCCCACACACACACTTCTGCAGTTTTGCTTTCAAAGATTAGATTGAATCTAAATTTCCCTGATATAACTCAGCATTTAAGTCATTCCTCTACAGTCATGCTCAGCAATTATATTCTGAAACAATGCAGCAAAGTAGTTGGTTGCAGGCAGCTGTGAATCATTAAAAACATCTGTGTTGCAACTCTTGCAACAGATGCTTACGCTGTGGCCGCTAGCAGTGTTTTAATGGCATGACACCTTTCCCAATTATTCTGCTGATGCATTTTGCTCCTGGTTCATGAGTCACTTGTGTGCAACAGCCTGTTTGACCAAAAATGGTCGTAACTGAAGAAACTGAGCGTCCCCAATGTTCATCAACATCAAGATGCCCTTCAGTGATGTTCACATGAATTCAGACTGTACACCAGCACAGTTAAACATAGTCATGAGGTTCACTCTATCCTCTTGTATCAAGGCAGTCCCTTTGGTAAAGGGTAATTTCATTGCATTTTCAACAAGCTTTTTATGAAGTTATAACAGGACTTCCACCACGTACTGTGTGCTTGTACATCTAGTAACATGTTTCTCATCTAGATAACTATTAATTACAATTACTACAATTTGTTGTAATTTTGCCTGTGTACACCACCATAGTGGATATTAAATCAAACAATCAAGATGTGACTGACTGCAAATTTTCATTTTTATTATAAAAGGTTTGCCTCATTTGTGCATTCAGGTTCATGTCTGGGCTCTGACTGGGCCATTCAAGGACATTCAGAGAGTGCAATTCTTTGTTATCTTGGCTGTGTGCTAAGGGTCGTTGTCCTAATGAATAAATACATTTGGACAAACACTTTGTATTTTCTCATGGAAGCTAGTTTTAACAGTTAATTGACCACTGACCTGCATGAGAAATCTTTACTTAAGAGAAAAAAATAAAAAACCTCAATCACAGCTACAGGTCAGACATAATATGTAGACATCTGCATTGCAACTGTATTGAATGTAACATGTAGCCTAAACCATCTAGGGTTCTTGTAGGCATACGTAAGAGTTTCAGACAAGGTTCAGTCATGATACATGTGTTTTTCTGTTACATAATCTAATAATTTGGGCAGTCTATAATAAATTAGTCGACAGCAAATCACAGCATTGACATAACCATATTCTCCAATACCTATCAAACACTGATATGGCATTTTTTTACCTGGTTTTGAAAAGTCCTGACCACTTACACTCCTGATAACAGGTCATACAAATCAGAAGAGCAGTTGACTTGTGCCATGCGGTGTCATCTGCAAATTCTATGGTTTCTCTCTAATCTGTTTAACCCTCTTATGAAATTCATTTTAGGCCTAAGGGCCGTGCGTGAGATGCAATGTCTGTCTCAGCAGCAGATTGTAAGAAAGAATGAACGTCATATTTGGTGGAAACCTGAAAAAACAAACTGATGGCTCAGTTTTTTTTTTTTTAACCCTTTAAGACCTACCATAGAACCAAGTCCGCCAGAGCTTATATTATATTTTACATGTTGTACACCCTGTTCGAACATAAGAGTGTCCATAAGTGCACGTGGCACCAGGACGCTCTAGGCCGTAGGTCAATGATCGATTTTGTAATCGTATCAGCAGACCTGCGACCATATGTTCTGGACACTCGGGTAAAGAGAGGGGCTGAGCGTTCAACTGATCACCACCTGGTGGTGAGTTGGATCAGGTGGCGGGGGAGGACGCTGGACAGACCTGGTGCACCTAAACGCGTAGTGAGGGTGTGCTGGGAACGTCTAGCAGAGGCCCCAGTCCGCGAGATCTTCAACGCACACCTCCGGCAGAGCTTCAACAGCATTCCGAGGGAGACTGGGGACATTGAGTCCGAATGGACCATGTTCAGCGTCTCCATTGCCGAAGCTGCTGCATTGAGCTGCGGCCGCAAGGTGGTTGGTGCCTGCCGTGGTGGTAATCCCCAAACCAAATGGTGGACACCAGAGGTGAAGGGAGCCACCAGGCTGAAGGAGTCCTATCGGGCTTGGTTAGCCTGTGGGACTCCGGAGGCAGCCGACAGGTATCGACAGGCCAAGCGGAATGCGGCTCGGGCAGTGGCTGAAGCAAAAACTCGGGTGTGGGAGGAGTTCGGAGAGGCCATGGAAAAAGACTTTGGGACTGCCTCGAAGAGATTCTGGCAAACCGTCAGACGTCTCAGGAGGGGAAAGCGGTGCTCTACCTGCACTGTGTATAGTGCTGGCGGAGCGCTGCTGACGTCGACTGAGAAAATTGTCAGGCGGTGGAAGGAATACTTCGAGGACCTCCTTAATCCCACTGACACGTCTTCCGAGGAGGAAGCAGAGTCTGGGGATGAGGGGAATGACCCGCCAATTTCCGGGGGCGAGGTCACTGAGGCAGTTAAACAACTCCTTGGTGGCAGAGCCCCTGGTGTTGATGAGGTCCGCCCCGAGTTCCTGAAGGCTCTGGACGTTGTAAGGCTGTCCTGGTTGACACGCTTCTGCAATGTTGCATGGAGATCAGGGGCAGTACCTGTGGACTGGCAGACCGGGGTGGTGGTCCCCATCTTTAAGAAGGGGGACCGGAGGGTGTGTTCCAACTACAGGGGGATCACACTCCTCAGCCTCCCTGGGAAAGTCTATGCCAGGGTGCTGGAAAGGAGAGTTCGTCCGTTAGTCGAACCTCGGCTACAGGAGGAACAATGCGGTTTTCGTCCTGGTCGCAGAACACTGGACCAGCTCTTTATCCTCTCCAGGATACTTGAGGGTGCATGGGAGTTTGCCCAACCAGTCTACATGTGTTTTGTGGACTTGGAGAAGGCATTCGACCGTGTCCCTCGGGGTGTCCTGTGGGAGGTGTTGCGGGAATATGGGGTGTCTGGCCCATTGCTACGGGCCATTCGATCCCTATATAACCGTTGCAAGAGCTTGGTTCGCATTGCCGGCAATAAGTCAGACTCGTTCCCGGTGGGTGATGGGCTCCGCCAGGGCTGCCCTTTGTCTCCGGTTCTGTTCATAATTTTTATGGACAGGATTTCTAGGCGCAGCCAAGTGGCGGAGGGCTTTCGCTTTGGTGGCCTCAGAATCTCATCTCTGATTTTTGCAGATGATGTGGTTCTGTTGGCTTCATCGGGTGAGGGCCTCCAGCTCGCACTGGAACGGTTCGCAGCAGAGTGTGAAGCAGCGGGAATGAGGATCAGCACCTCCAAATCTGAGGCCATGGTTCTCAGCCGGAAAAGGGTGGAGTGCCCACTCCGGGTCGGGGATGAGTTCCTGCCCCAAGTGGAGGAGTTCAAGTATCTCGGGGTCTTGTTCTCGAGTGATGGGAGAAGGGAGCCGGAGATCGACAGACGGATTGGGGCTGCAGCTGCAGTAATGCGGACGCTGCACCGGTCCATCGTGGTGAAGAGGGAGCTGAGTGTAAAAGCGAAGCTCTCAATTTACCGGTCGATCTACGTCCCTACCCTCACCTATGGCCACGAGCTGTGGGTAGTGACCGAAAGAACGAGATCGCGGATACAAGCGGCAGAAATGAGCTTCCTCCGAAGAGTGGCTGGCCTCTCCCTTAGAGATAGGGTGAGAAGTTCGGCCATCCGGGAGGGGCTCAGAGTAGAGCAGCTGCTGCTCCATATCGAAAGGAGCCAGCTGAGGTGGTTCGGGCATCTGACAAAGATGCCCCCTGGGCGCCTCCTGGGTGAGGTGTTCCAGGCATGTCCCACCGGGAGGAGGCCCCGGGGCAGACCCAGGACACGCTGGAGAGATTATATCTCTCGGCTGGCCTGGGAACGCCTTGGTATTCCCCCGGATAAGCTGGAGGAGGTGGCTGGGGAGAGGGAGGTCTGGGCCTCTTTGCTTAGGCTGCTGCCCCCGCGACCCGGCCCCGGATAAAGCGGATGAAGATGGGTGGATAGATGGATGTTGTAGAGCCATTTTTGGGAGCATTTCAAGTTGCTATACATCAATACAACCATTACAGCCTAAATTCTAATATTATGCATGCATTAAGTGCATAGTAATTACATAAATTGCAAAAAAGTGCAATAAACTACAAAAAAATTGAAAATCGTTTTTGTTTTTTAACACATATTTCTAGTTAGAGAAATTTAAGAGGCTTATCCCTTAAAACTGTAAATACAAAAAAGTTGCACAAAATAGTTTCCTACCACAGGAAATTTATTTTGAGTGTCTTCATAGTTTTATTTTTGAAATACACCAATTTCTATATACTGCAGGAAAAAACGAAAATAAATATTATAGTGCAAATTTTCAAAAAAGCAGCATATGCATCAAAATAAACTATTTCCAGCAGTGCAATATGAGTCCTAAGAATCCCAGAAATGACACAGAAAGTCATAAAGTCAAAGATAACTTTTAAAAACACCAGTATAAGCTCACGAGGCCTTGATGGTAAAAAACTACATTTCCGTGAAAATGACGCCACTTCCGGTTTCGGGCAGGTCATGGCGGACATGCGATAGTTCGCGCTGATGGACGTAGGAAGTGTTATGAACAGCTGATCGGATCGGCAAAGCGTGTTTCTGGAATATTATGTTTTTGTTGCTGCAAGTGCTTTTTATGCAGTTTTTGCAAAGCTATATGTGGAAGGAAACTGTGAACTAGGACAAGCTGATGGCACAAGATGTAAGTACAACTCCTCTGGTTTCATATGCAAAAAAAATTATTGCGCTAGCTCACGTGGTTACAGTGCTACCGGGATTTAAAAATAGTTACTCAAGCGTGCCTGTTTTGACCGGTTTTAAAGGGTTAATGTTATTTTGTTACTCTACCTTCTCAATGTAGTGGATTCTACGACAAGGATGCAGAAAAATTCAATTCATCCAAGATTTTTAGAAGATACACCTGTGGTATCAATTTGAATCTCCTATATCACCTCATTCTCGAGTTATCGCATTCACAAACTGAGGTGTCCATGTCCAACACCAAGACTACGACAATACCCCACCATGTATTTAAATGGAGCTACAGAGGGAGAACAACAGTCAACATTACAGTAAATCCTCTGAAAAACAAAACCATATATTTGCAGAATCTCAGACATTGTCTCATCCAAGGAGGAAATTATTTTTCCAAGCAATATAAATAAATGACCCTCCAATAGAACTTCTCTGCAACACTGTCGAAGATACCTCTAGTATCAGCAGTTATCTTTTGCAGGTCTGCAGGAGACAGTGTGGCATGCAGCTAAAGTTTTTTGACATCCATAAAGGCTTGAAGCCTTTTTTTGCTACTGGGTCAAACTGTAAGACAGGCTCTACCTCTTCTCCATTTGTAGGCCACCATTATGTCTCATGTCTCTACCCCCTAACTCATTTAAAGGAAGGAGGGAAAGGTGACACTGGAGGGTGACAGAATCCTGGATCCAGGAAAAAAAAAGCTGTCAAGAACATTTGAATTGAACCTTATTCTTCTAGCAACTGACTGTGCTGGAATTACAGAGGTGATGTGGATTGCAAAGTTTTACACCACCTCATCATGACACCCAACTCTATCTGTCCATGAAGCCAGGTAACACACATCAGTTAGTTAAACTGCAGGAATGAACTAGATATGACATGTGATAATTTTACTGCAGGAATGTCTTAAAGACATAAAGACCTGGATGGTCGCTAACTTTCTGCTTCTTAATTCAGATAAAACTGAGGTTATTGTACTCGGCCCTGAAAATCTTAGAAATATGGTATCTAACTAGATTCTTACTCTGGATGGCATTACCTTGGCCTCCAGTAACGCTGTGAGGAACCTTGGAGTCATTTTTGACCAGGACATGTCCTTCAATGCACATATTAAACAAATATGTAAGACTGCTTTCTTCCATTTGCGCAACATCTCTAAAATTAGAAATATCCTGTTTCAGAGTGACGCTGAAAAACTAGTTCATGCATTTATTACTTCCAGGCTGGACTACTGTAATTCATCATTATCAGGAAATCCTAAAAACTCCCTGAAAAGCCTTCAGTTAATCCAAAATGCTGCACCAAGAGTACTGACAGGGACTAGAAAGAGAGAGCATATTTCTGCTGTTTTGGCTTCCCTTCATTGGCTTCCTGTTAAATTCAGAATTGAATTCAAAATCCTGCTCCTCACATACAAGGTCTTAAATAATCAGGCCCCATCTTATCTTAATGACCTTGTAGTACCATATCACCCTATTAGAGCACTTCGCTCTCGCTCTGCAGGCCTACTTGTTGTTCCTAGAGTATTTAAAAGTAGAATGGGAGGGAGAGCCTTCAGTTTTCAGGCCCCTCTTCTGTGGAACCAGCTTCCAGTTTGGATTCGGGAGACAGACGCTATCTCTACTTTTAAGATTAGGCTTAAACCTTTCTTTTTTGCTAAAGCATATAGTTAGGGCTGGACCAGGTGACCCTGAATCCTCCCTTAGTTATGCTGCAATAGACAGGCTGCCGGGGATTCCCATGATGCATTGAGTTTTTCCTTTCCAGTCACCTTCTCACTCACTATGTGTTAATAGACATTGAATGCATTGATTAATATCTGTTATTAATCTCTGTCTCTCTTCCACAGCATGTCTTTATCCTGTTTTTCCTTCTCTCACCCCAACCGGTCGCAGCAGATGGCCGCCCCTCCTTGAGCCTGGTTCTGCTGGAGGTTTCTTCTTGTTAAAAGGGAGTTTTTCCTTCCCACTGTCGCCAAAGTGCTTGCTCATAGGGGTCATATGATTGTTGGGTTTTTCTCTGTATCTATTATTGTACAATCTACTATACAATATAAAGCGCCTTGAGGTGACTGTTGTGATTTGGCGTTATATAAATAAAATTGAATTAAATTGAATTGAACTCATCTAAGAGTTGTTAATATATTCCCTTAATAAATTATGACACTAGAGACAATTTCAAAGATTTACTACTACTAGCAAAATTTACTCTCAGGGAACCATGATTTTCATGCAAATGCATCCAGTGTTTATCGGTAGTACCAGGCCCGGCCCTAACCAATCTGGCGCCCTAGGCAAGATTTTAGGTGGCGCCCCCCTACATCGGCAGTGTAGTGTATGTACTCACAAGAAACCGAATAGCTTTGTCTTTGACCTTTTTTTTTTTTTACTTAAAGAAAGCAAATTCACAATCAGAATAATTAACAAGATAAAAAAATATATGAATAAATAAATGAATACAAAAAATAAAAAAATGAATATATGAAATATAATAAATTTTACATACATAAACACAATAAAACGTGTCAACAAGTTGGATAAAATAAATTAAAAATACAATATAAATAAGGCAACAGGAACACCGCTTGATGCTGCTGCAAAACTGGTGGGTTGTGCTGCTGAGGTGGAGGCAACAGGAAGACCGTAATGTTGTAACAAATAATATTTCTATTAAATAAGCTTTACTTTGCATTTTAATTAACGTGGGATTATTTTTTGTATTTAGAAATAATAGTACCAACTTTTTTTTTTCTTCTCAACATTTGTGGCACTGGCGTGGCGCCCCCTGATGGACGGCGCCCTTAGCATTTGCCTATATGGCCTATGCCACAGGCCGGCCCTGGGTAGTACTCTTGTTCAAGTGTAGTGGACAACCCCTAAAACTGTAATGTACAAAACGCTTGGAAGCAATTTACATAGACCTGTCCAACACCTGCCAATCTTGCTTGTTAAACTAAAAAAATTTGTATCTATTTAACGACAGCCTGACAGCTTTAATTGGAACCAGAAACAAACGTCATGAGCGTGGCAGCTCTCAAATTTAACCATAATGTAATCTATTAGTTCTACCAAATAATAAACAGAGGAGAAACAAATGTGCTGTCAGCTGTATTGTCTGAAATATCACGTTTGAAATGACAGATCGGTATGTGATTAAAAGTTCACTTTGTTGTCTTTTGACAACTTAAATGCAGTGGTGTCATTGTCAAGACTCATTAGCTGTGTCATATTTTAGTGTCAGCTTTTCAAAAGGGCATTCTTTCCAGACAGACGTTTCTGCAAGAACTGCTTTCAGTAAAAGAAAAAAGATTTACAATAACTTAAATAAACCCAGTTACTGTTGGTATTGTACTGTTAGTGGGTTATCTGTAGTTAAGGATTCAAGCACAGCAACACCTACTATGAACACATGGACACACATTCACAGCTATCTACTACACTGACGTGATTTGACAATGACAGCCAATTACAGAGACAGTGGTGCTTCTGAAAAGAAGGGCAAAGAGACAAAAAGTACTAACACAAAAAGGTGGGAAATTAAAAGCAATACAAAGGTTTCTATGAAATGTCCTTTGTGGGTGTCTATTTGTACATTTTGTTAAGATTGGGTCATTATTCTATATGTTCTGCTCCATTGGCCATCGTCTTTGTTCTTTCCATCTCTTTTTACAGTCAAATGTAATTGGATCACTTTTGCAGTGGAATCTACAAATGGTTCTTTTTTTACTAAAGGTATAACAATTAATATAAAGTATTCAATAAAGGTAAAATACATCAATATATGCATTAATATAGTGTGTATTTTATTGTTTTTTTTTTCTCAACATATTTCTATCAATTTCCTGACTGAGTCTGAGTCACCAGAACTAATTGCTTGTACCTGAATGACGAGGGTGTGATGGACATGCTTTAGATTTGAGTTATTTATAGAACTGTGAGTCTTTTGTCTTCACAAAGTGGTGTGTTTTTATTGCAACCATATTCTGACTTTTTCTAAATCTTTCCTGTGACAAATCTTCTTCATCCTCTAATATTTAAAAAAAATGAAAAAATACCAGTGAAACCAAAGGAAAATAAACCACAACTAAATATGTTCAAGCAATAAAAACTCAAATAAAAATGAATTTATTAACTTAATAATAATAATAATAATAATATTATTATTATTATTATTATTATTATTATTATTATTATTATTATTATTATTATTATTATTAACAACAAAAATTCAATAACTTTTCCTTGGTGCTTAGGCCAGTAATACACTGACGGAAACCTGGAAGTAAATGTTAGCTGTCACAGTCACATAAACTGTAGATCAGGGGTCTTAAACTCCAGTCCTCAAGGGCCGGTGTCCTGAAATGTTTCCATGTGTCCTTGTTGCAACACACCTGAATAGAATTAGTAGGTCAATAGCAAGAGCATAGACCTTAACTGCATGCTGAAGTGGCAGCGTCTAACCTTACTCAAGTAAATTTAAGTGTTTAGAAAAATGTACTTCTGAAAGTACTTTTGTTGCACCATGTTCATTCACTCATGAGCTGCTGTAACATGAATCAAATGGCTTAATTGCCACACAGAACTACATAAAGTACAATGTACAAAAAACAAAACAAAGACAGTGCAACACCAGACAGAACAGAACAATACAGACACAAGACAGTAAAATGTGCAAAAGACTGAGTATTGTGCAAAGTCACTTGGTGTATGAAGCCCTATGTGTGTGCGTGTGTGTGATATAACAACCCTTATTGTGTTATAGCACCACTAGGGGGAGTTGACCTACTATTGTAGTAGTTGGGGGAGTCTCCTAGTGGGTGTGTGAGTATAGTGGCAGCCATTTCATGCTGCTCGTGTGTCTGTTCCAAGAGAGACCTCACCATTGTAATGGGCTGGAACCGGCACCTACCCATCCCAGCACATGTATGTATGGACGGAGTAGAGGTGTTGAGACCTGGCTTGTATGGTCTCACGTTGCTAAGGTCAAATGAAGGTCTGCTGTTTGATTTAACTTACTGGCCTCAAGTTATCCGGCTAACCTCCACACCACATGCCCGCTGGACCTGCTAGCCACTCCTTCCTCGCCAGACTGCCGTTACAGTCTGTATGAGATTCTGCAGATAAGTGGCTAAGGTGATAGAAAGCACCAAAACACAAACAAGGCACCATTCTGATCCGGAGTGGCCACTGTGTGCTGCTGCCACGCTGCCGAGTAACTGTGGATAACCGTGGACTATAAAGACACTTGAAGACCTGCTAGCTTAACAGGTGTTAAGGTTCAAAGTTGAGGAAGGAGAGTACACACCACCCATGGTCCAGTAGGTCTTTGGTCAAACAATGATTTTAATGAACACACGTGTGGGAAGACACTCTGTACGCAGACAGCCAGTAGTCCTCGACTTAATCAAAGCATGAACAGATATTTTATAGCATCAGGGTTTGTTTACTGACGCCCCTTCATGCGTCACCGGTACATTTTATACATAGATCAGATCAACATCATCATGACTTTTCACCCAGAAAATCATCTTCTATTTTCATGGCGTGGTACTTTCCGTTCTTATCTTAAGGTGAATTGTTCCTCTTTCTTGTCTAGACAACAAGGACGGTTCCTCTAAATAAATTTAACTAATGTGTGTGTATGTGTTGACCTCACATGCTCTTTGTGTCACCTCTTCACCTACTGTCTGTGTCTCGTCCTCAAATGCTCTTTCTCAATTCACCTGTTGCACTTCTGACCTTTTACCAGACCAGAGGCTCACTGAGACTATGTGTATGTCTTCTACTAAATAAATGTTTTAATCAAGAACCTCTACTTAAACCTTAATATAAAATGACCTGATATAAGTGTTTTGTAAGCATGTATTGCGATTCCTTCTATGGCTCCAAGTCACTTGCACAATAGATTGTCCGAACATCGCGCCGAACAAAGCTTCCGACCCCCAATTAATTGACCGAGCTCCAACTCTTTAATAAGCACAGATATGCATTGTGTATAAAATAGTCATAACTGCTTAAGGCCTTCTTAAAGCTATCTGTTACATTGTTAAAGCCTCGTCTTAGCCTGCGGCTCAAAATAACTATCTGCTTTCACTTCTGCATACAACTTCCTGTCAGCCTGCAACTCAGTCTTTCTGAAAGAGACACTGTTTAAACCTCTGAATGCAATATCCATGCTGCAGATTATATTATTAATGCAATGGTAATAATGACAATTATTTAACAATAGCAGTAAAATAATTTCCCTTCTCCACACTCCCTCTCTTGACCTCTGGAACACCAGAGGTCACAATACATTGTGTCCTCGCTCAGACCCTCTCTGGTGGTCTCTGACCTCGAGATCTCCAGGATCCTCGCCCCTCCTGTGGTCGCCGAGATCTTCTGCAAAGGAAACAAAACACCTTTTCCTGCACCTCCCTAACCTATCCTATCTGGGACTCTTTAATCAAAAGCCTGATCCTAATTATCTTCTTAACTTATTGACTTGTATTTATGTATACTCTTCAACGTTCCTCATCACTTTAAACTCTTTAAGCCCTGCTTTCACGTCCAGTTGCTCGCTCTATTTTCCCTTATCTGATCATCAACATCCTGTATACATTTCATCATAGCTAAATGCTGCCTTGAAACAACTCCTGTGTGTTAACACTAACTTCATTTTAAAACCTCACATTACCTATGTTATCACCTGTTTTTGGTATAGCCTTTTTATTTCATTTGCTCCCTTTAATGTAACAATACCTTCTAATTCTAATTTATCAGACTTAACCAAAATATATGCTTTCCTTACTCTTTAGTCCTTCTTTAAGTTCAGTCAAAAAGCTAAATGAATTTGAGGCCTTTTGCCTGGAATCAATACTGTCATGTGTGTTTCTTAACTCTGTGTCTGTAAGCGTGCAATCCTTCAATAACTTCAATAACTCATATCAAAAAATGCAATATGTATAAAAATCATTTCTATTTATAAGCTCCCCCTTTATCCTAAAAATACCTCCTATGTAATATCTGTATGTGTACGCCTACATTATAACCACTTCTTCTAAAAATCAAAAAAGAAATCAAAGCTGTTCTACCCCTTCAACCCTCACTAATTTTCCCTCTAAGAATTATTCACAGCTTTGAAAAACCGGCATTGTATCTTCTAAACAGGATTCAGTTCTGTCATGGTCCTGGGCCATGCTGGCCCAGTATTCTTGGTTCCTTGTATTTTCGTTCCTTATTTAGGCCAGGTTTTCTCAGGTGTCCTGTTGTGGTGTTCCCTAAGTGTTTTTTCCCTTTGTGACTCTTACCCCCTTGTGCCCCTCTGTCTATTTATGAGCGCTCGTCTCTCTTTGTGTTTATTCCATGTTTTCCCCAGCCTGTTATGTCTGTGTTCTCCCCGTGCTCTCTGGGTGTATTTAAGTTGTGTCTTCTGTTATGGTAGTTGCTGGTTTGTCTGTGTTGTTTCCCCTCGGTCTCCCTGCGTCTCTTGTGTATTTCCCCGGACCTCCCTGCATCCTCGTTTCTGGTTTGTGTTATTAGCTTACCCAGTTTAGGTTTCCGGTTTCTTGTTTTTCCACCAGTGCTGTTTTGTGCCCACCGTTGTAAATAAATATTCACCTGCACCAGAGCTGCCGCCTTTTGGGTCCTTTTCTACAACTCCACACGGCTTGCCTCGCAAACCGTGACAAATTTGCAAACAAAAATCACCCCCTTTAACATACTTAAATTCAGCATAAAACCCCCTTGCGACAACGTATAATCACTAAACTATAAACTATTTCCTACCCAAATCTATACTTCTCTTGTCTGCCATGCTTCCTCGTCTGAAAGTCACTTCCTCAGTCACACACATACAGGAAGCTCCTACGTCACCACTCACTCCAACTAATTTGCATACTGAATCATCTCTCAATGAGTTGCTGTAACAACAGAAACATATGTTTAAACATCACCAACTCATTAAATCATTTTATTTCTTCCAACAGTGATCACTAGTGTTGATCACTCAGTACGAGAGCACTCCTAAGTCACTCTTTTTAAAACTACTTTAATCCCTTTTTTGTTTACATAACTCACTCCCTTTGTCATATGGCTTATTCTATTCCTCAATTACAAACTCAAATGTATTTTATTAAACATTCACACCATTGTATCATTCATACAAAATAGCAAGCTGTTCTTCATTGCATATGTTTGTGTTCTTAGCCAGGTTTAATCAGTGTCTATGCATTAAACTCCATGAGCTTGTCTTGTCTTTATAAGTTTAATGCATTTTCTGTTTGTGTGTGGGAATTTGCATATGGTGCTTTTGCAGTGTGTCAGACTCCTTCATAATTTTGCCTTTAAACAGTCAATTTTCTCCTCCCCAAATTTACTAACCCAAATTCTGATTTCCTACCTTAAATAGCAGCATTCCTTGTCCTCAGCCAGAAGGTAGGGCTCCACTTGCCACTTACCCCCTCTGCCTCAGCCCAGCGGCCTTACCCGTCAGGTCCCGTCTTCTTACTGAAGCCGAGTAATCGTGACTGTGCCTGCCTTAGGTTGTCCCAGGGTTTCGAGGTGGGATCTTACCCGTCATGGGCTATCCAGCCTTCCATACTCGCCTGATACGGGGCCCAAGTGGGCAGGGGAGGGAACACACTGGCTCTGGGAATTAAAGGAATGTAAGCTGCTTCCTTCATTGCATCTTATATTAAACTATCTCACTTCTGACTCCTTCCTAGAATAATTTCACCTATGGCACTTTGTGTATGTGTGTTTTCTATTCTTGTTTACCTCTTTGTTTGTGACGGTGGACATCTCTAAACCATCATGAGTTCAGGCTTCACTTTCAGTCCAATTACACCCTGTATTCTCACAGTCGAACTCGTCCTGCTTCGCCTCTCACTGGTCACTGTCCTCTTCTCTCAGTGTCCTTTTGTTGTCTTGAATTCCAGCAAACACAGTCTGTTTCTTCTCTGTTTCTCTTCAGTATTTTCCTTTTGGATCAAGTCCCAGCCTGGCAAAATACCACATTCAGTGCCTTTAAACAGTCATGTCACACTGTTCTTACCAGCCTGCTGTCCACCGTGCATGTTTCATCACGTGGTTTCTTCTTTTCTGTTGATCCTCTCAGTCATCTCTTTCAAGATTACTCCAAGCATGGCAAATCTGACAATCAATGTCCAGTGCTTTACCACCGTTCATTATCCCACTGTTCAACTGCCCAGCCTGTAATTTACAGTACATGTTTCCACCTCATGGTTCCTTACATGCTGCTGCTGGTGTCGTCAGTGTGGTTTCCGTTGCACTGTCTTTTGCCTGCTATTAATTCTTCTCAAGTCCACGATGTTCTGTCGGTCTTCATCAGGAGATTAACTGTCCTTTGAGCTTCTTCTCAGGATGGGGACAAGTGCGAGGTCAAGCTGTAAAATTTTAAGCCAAAATCTGGCCTGTTTTCTCCCAATTATGCTACTCTAGTGGTTTTGGCGCCGTACTCAAAATTCCAGGTTGAGAGAAGTCCACCTTTATTTATCTGTAATCTGTGTTGACACACTAAAACATACAATTAATATCCTTTTCATTTCTTTTCTCAAAACCTCCATTCGCTTTATCTGCCTAGAGTTTAGCTCATCTGTTTCTCTCTCTGGGTGCTCACTCGTCACCTTATATGGGCATGCAAACTTCCTGTCACCCACACCATTTCCTGTTACACACACACCGCACGCAGCTGCTCAGAGCAGCTCAAGCTGCTTTGCTGTTTCTCCAGGCTAATCAAACTTATTTTGTATTTACAATCTACAAACCCTCTGTAATTCTACTAACTTTTGATCTAAAATGTAGCATCATTCACACAATGATTTCATAATCCTCTCACACACACCTTTTAAATAAACTAAACTCTTATAACCTCACTCATGGATCTCTTAAATTAAAAACACTTTCAAACTTTAAAACATCCTACTTTACATCACCAAAGAAATACCTCTCACACCTTTATTCATCATTCAAAACCTTCTAGTCACCGCATTCACACTTAAACTGTGACTAGAGTTGAAGAATATAACTCAAAACACAATTTCCTAAGAGTATTTTAGACATGCTTGTCATAATCAAAAAGAGCAAGTAAAAAACAAACAAACAAAAAATTGAAACCTCCATTAATTCTCACCGCACACACAAGAAATTAAAAATAAAACACACCAGCAACTAATGCTGGAGAAAAGTTACTACTGAAAGTGATGTGTTCGTCTTAAGTATATACAGTGCACTCAATATATTTATATATCTGCATCCAAACTCAGTCAATTACTATACATCCACTACGGCAACTCAAAACTTTATTTATAGTCCTCTAATAAACATAAATGGCATTTTAAACACACACTCAACAATGTTTGCAGCAGTATTTGTAAAACCAACTGTGGTTTAAACAGTTCACTGCTTACTCATTTGCATTTTCACACTCACACACACCGTCTAAAAATAGCAGCAGGCAGTCAGTGCATTACTGACTCGACACACAGAGATCTCTCACACCAAATTTTCTTCTTCTATATTACAACGACGTCTTATATTTACAACCACTGTCAGATCTGTCAGCTTTAGCGCCTATCCAATTTCGACAAATTTAAAATAACCGCCCAGCGGATAAACTCCCTGAGTTTTTTGCGACCAATTAACCAGTATCAAGACTTTAACTGTTTCTGGCCTCATCTCTAAAATCCCTAACTCAATTTAAAAGCGTCAACCAACCCAAACTTTGAAGTTTTAGGTTAAAGTTACACGCCCGAAGTCCAACTTCTTCTGACCAAAAAAGCGCAGGTACCGTTCCAAACGGTAAGGAGACTCTAACTCCTAGCTATTTTGGAGGTTCCCAAGTTCTCCCCGGTTGCCAACCGTACTAACCCTATTCGCCGATAGGTCAGGGCCAAGCGTCCTTGGCCGGGAGGGAGCATTACCTCCGAGAACTGCGCTTCCTAGCAGACTCGAACTGCCGTTCTAGAATAATTTATAACACTTTGAAACAACAATCAACACCCGAAACAAGTGTATAACTGAGGCAGATCGACCCTGATGGACAATGGGGACTCTAACCCACAAATTGACCCACAAAGGTCTGACCTAATGACCAACCGGGACTTTAACCCACAAAATGACCAAATACCCTACCAAACTACTTGAGACTCTAACTCAATTTCTTTGGGACTTCAACCCAGTATTTAAACTTTTCCTGGCAGACTCCAACTGCTTTAGCAGACTTTACTGCTTTCATTTCTTCTTAGCAGAACTCTAACTGCATCAACTCATGAGATTTTCATCAAAATCAAAACAGACATCCACCAGTAACTTCAGTGAGTAGACTTAAATTTTATCATGTCCAATTTGGCACACTTTGGAAATAATTCAACAGGTAGTGCCTTACCTTTTGGATAAGCCGGCTTATGCCCACTCACTTCGACCACTGGAATTCATGTCTGCCCGTCAGACCACCTAAGACCAAATTTCTCCATCTACACCTCCAATCCTCCCTCCTCAACCACCGGACGAAGCCCCCAAATGTTAAGGTTCAAAGTTGAGGAAGGAGAGTACACACCACCCATGGTCCAGTAGGTCTTTGGTCAAACAATGATTTTAATGAACACACGTGTGGGAAGACACTCTGTACGCAGACAGCCAGTAGTCCTCGACTTAATCAAAGCATGAACAGATATTTTATAGCATCAGGGTTTGTTTACTGACGCCCCTTCATGCGTCACCGGTACATTTTATACATAGATCAGATCAACATCATCATGACTTTTCACCCAGAAAATCATCTTCTATTTTCATGGCGTGGTACTTTCCGTTCTTATCTTAAGGTGAATTGTTCCTCTTTCTTGTCTAGACAACAAGGACGGTTCCTCTAAATAAATTTAACTAATGTGTGTGTATGTGTTGACCTCACATGCTCTTTGTGTCACCTCTTCACCTACTGTCTGTGTCTCGTCCTCAAATGCTCTTTCTCAATTCACCTGTTGCACTTCTGACCTTTTACCAGACCAGAGGCTCACTGAGACTATGTGTATGTCTTCTACTAAATAAATGTTTTAATCAAGAACCTCTACTTAAACCTTAATATAAAATGACCTGATATAAGTGTTTTGTAAGCATGTATTGCGATTCCTTCTATGGCTCCAAGTCACTTGCACAATAGATTGTCCGAACATCGCGCCGAACAAAGCTTCCGACCCCCAATTAATTGACCGAGCTCCAACTCTTTAATAAGCACAGATATGCATTGTGTATAAAATAGTCATAACTGCTTAAGGCCTTCTTAAAGCTATCTGTTACATTGTTAAAGCCTCGTCTTAGCCTGCGGCTCAAAATAACTATCTGCTTTCACTTCTGCATACAACTTCCTGTCAGCCTGCAACTCAGTCTTTCTGAAAGAGACACTGTTTAAACCTCTGAATGCAATATCCATGCTGCAGATTATATTATTAATGCAATGGTAATAATGACAATTATTTAACAATAGCAGTAAAATAATTTCCCTTCTCCACATAGGTAAACAGGACTGCACAAAATTTCATATCATTTCAATTTCCATCGTTCGGGATAAAAATGGAAATTGTCTAATCCCCAAATATAAGAAATGAAGAGCTTAAAATATATATTTTAGAGACTAGTAACTTTACTTAGTTACAAGTACAGACATTGACCAAGCAACAGAGAAGAGAAAGAGAACCATGGAAGCGACAAGCATCAAATTTAAAACAGCCTATTTCCATGAAAATTCCCCCATTAGTTCCACTGCTTGCAGATTTTTAATCTAAAGTAATATTTACAACACCTCATGACCTGCTACATCAGGCACAGCACAGATTGTGCTCAGTCCCCCTTTTACCTCAAAAGAATCATCTGTTCACCCATCCTGTCTCTCTTTTTCCTGTGTCCTCCATTCTTGACATAATTTATTTGGGCTTTTATAGAGATGAGAGCAGGCTTAATTAAGATAGCTCTATATTTCTGCACAGAAAAAGCATTAGTAATACACAAACTTGCATATGTCTGACCAAAATGGATTTTGAGTGTCCTGGAAGTATGACAGAACAATATCGACACCTTCCTACACCCTCAGTTTGTATTAGGTGTGGGTGAAGAGAAAATGAAAGAGAGAGAGAGAGAGAGATGTGGGAAGGAGGCAAGAGGGAGCTATGTGGAGAGTAGAGATAAGAAGTGAGAGTGGGAAGAAGGTAGGGAATTGTAGAATAGAATGTAAGAAAGTAATTAAGGTGGGGAGAAGGGGGCCCAGTGGGAGCAAATTTACAACTGTTGTCTGTTTTCATAGTACAGAAGGAATGCATGGAGATTTGGGAAAGGCACAATAGAATTGGCATTAGAGTCACAAACCAAAGAAAGACTAAAGAAAGGGGGTGGGGGATATGTAATGCAGGCAAAAAGCCATGAGAGATGAAGAAGACACCAAGTAGGAAGGCCTTATGGAAGCACTTGTTTATTAGTGTGGCATACACTTGCAATATACAATATCATATTCAATAAATTCTTGCGAGTTGCTAGGAGCACACTGATAAGCAATGATTAGGAATTTAATTCCACTTTCCAAAGTTTCTAAACTTTGGAAAGTTATATTGCCATTAATGCAGTATCAACATCAGAATCACTGCTTCTGTAAATAAAAGAAAAGAGTCATCATTTCAATATTTTGCAGTAACTTGAGGTAAAGTGAGACATTGAATGCATTTTCAGGGTAATTTTTTTGTACTTTTTTCTCTGTTAGAAGCTGAGGAAACGAACCACAGAAAACATAACTGCACACCTTTGGAATGCTTTTAAAACTTTATGAAAGAAACTTTTCACTCAGCAATTAAAAAAAAATCCAGACAAATGGACATGGATCTAAAATCCATAATATCGGTAAAACACAATTGCATACCGTGTAAAAAAAGGGGCTCTTTATTAGGTACACTTTGACAGTAACAAGTAGGACCCTTTTTAAGCTTTCAGAAATAGGTTCAGTCAATCAGTTAGTCAATCACTCAAACCTTTTATTTTGAACAAATAGCAGTTATAGCATGGTTATTTGAGTTAATGTTGCCTTCATAGCAGCTTAAAGCAGTCTGGTTTGAATAACAGAAAATATCCATTCTCCCAACCCAAGAGATGGTTGTCCTGAAAGATCCCAGTGGATGAAGAGTGTCTAAAACACCTCAGAGCTGCCCATCTGGCACCAACAACCATACCAAAGAATCATTTAAATCACCTTTCTTCTGCATTCTGATACTCAGTCATCTTGATCATGTCTACATGCCTAAATGCCTAAAAGTTTTTGCCATGTGATTGGTTGATTCGGTATATGTGTTAAGATTCAGTTAAACGGATGTATCTAATAAACTGTAGTTGAGAGGGTTATAAGTGAATCCTTGTTTTTCATGTTTTTTTACTGGATTAGTTTATCAAACAAGGGCACGTGTGTGTATGCCAGTTCCAGTAAGATTTATAAATCCAATCCTACCTGGTCCTGAAGAACTACACATACCAGCTATCAGTGGTCATAACACATATGACACCTCACTGTCTAAGACTACTGTTCCAATGTGTCTCAAGGTGTCCACTATTGTCTCTGTGTCAAAGGCCTTGACAGTGTCCTGTGTCAGTGAGTATCATCCAGTCGCATTTACTCCAGCAATGATAAGTACTTCAAGAGGCAGGTAATGACACACATAAAGAAGTCCATTGACATAACAGCTGACTCTCACCAGTATGCCTGTAGATGTTCCACGCTGGATCCCATCCCTGTTGTGATCCATCAGTCTCTCACACATCTAAAGAACAAGTACTCTTATGTGAGGCTTCTCTTTTTTGGATTTTAATTCCACTTTTAACCTCTCCCACACACTGGTGAAAAAACTGTCAGGACTTGGAATAGCCCCATTACTCAACTGAATTTTGGACTTACTGTCTAATATACTCTGTCTGTTACGATCAACAACATCACGTTCTCGTCCATTGTCCTCAAAACTGGCTCCCACCAGGGCTGCATTGTGAGCCCACATCTCTGGACACTGCTTATATGTGACTGTAAATCAATTACATTTTATTAATATATTTGTATTTATATATGATTGAGGAGTACACTCACTGTCTGCATCATTGTGTGGTAGTGCAGGTGGTTAAGTTTGCACAGAGGACCTTCCGACAAAGCTCACCCACCTCTTCTTTATATTTACACCAGCTGATACAAGCATAGAGCAACCTGCATCACAAGAGACTCTAGTCACCCTGTGTGGACTGTTTTTCCCTCTCCCCTCAGGCCAGAGGCTGTGCAGCAAATGAAAATAGGTGTTTCTCATCCCATCATTTCATCCTAAACCATCTCCATTGGGTGACTGAAGGCCAGGTCATCTGGCGCAGCACTCCATCACTCTCCTTCTTGTTTAAGTAGCCCTTACACAGCATGGAGGTGTATTTGGGGTCATTATCCTGTTGAAAAATAAATGATGGTCCAACTAAACACAAACCTGATGGGATGGCATGTCAATGCAGGATGCTGTGGTAGCCATGCTGGTTCAGTGTGCCTACAATGTAAATAAATCCCCAACAGTGTCACCAGCAAAGCATCCCCATACCATCACACCTCCTCCTCCATGCTTCTCGATGGGAACAATGCATGCAGAGACCCGTTCACCTTTTTTTGCGTCGCACAAGGACACGGTGGGTGGAACCAAAGATCTTAAATTTTGTCTCGTCAGACCAAAGCACAGATTTCCACTGGTCTAATGTCCATTCCTTGTATTTCTTAGCCCAAACAAATCTCTTCTGCTTTTTGCTTTTCCTGGTCAAATAGCTGATAAGAAGCCATGACTGATTCCCACAGACTCCTCTGAACAGTTGATGTAGAGATGTGTCTGCTACTAGAACTCTATGTGGCATTTATCTGGGCTCTAATCTGAGGTGCTGTTGTGGAAATTTGATTACCAAAGCCTGCAGACACGATGATCAGCTATCTCATGCATAAGGAGAAACGTCAGTCAGGGGGCACTGAAAGTCGTCTCTGACAATGAACAGTTCAGGTCCCTTTTAAACACAGTCACAGAACAAAAGGCTTTTACAGTTGCAGTTCACACCTTGGCTCTAAACAGAAAAACTCTCTATCACCTGTGTGAATCTCCCCCACTCTGGGGTCAAGCCTTCCTCAAATCAGATCAAATCACTTTTATTGTCACATCACATGTGTAGGTACATTGGTACAGTACATGTGAGTGAAATTCTTGTGTGCGAGCTTCACAAGCAACAGAGTTGTGCAAGCTTCTGTGTGAGCTTCTGTCTCCTGGCTTCCATCTCCTGGGAGACATTCACCAGTTTCTCACTGTCTGTTTCCCAGAGTGAATGAGGTGTGAACCAGACATACTAAACTAAGTTACCTCAAAGCATTTCATCAAGACAATACATTAAAGGACAATACATTAAAGAGAAATCCCACAACACTGTAAACTTGTTAGGCTGGTGACTCGGATGAATTCATCTTCAGTAGCAAAGGTGACAATTGGTCTTCCTAAATATATATTTATATATCCATCCATCCATCCATCCATCCATTCGCTTCCGCTTATCCTTTTCAGGGTCGCGGGGGGCGCTGGAGCCTATCCCAGCTGTCATAGGGCGAGAGGCGGGGTACACCCTGGACAGGTCGCCAGTCTGTCGCAGGGCCAACACACAGGGACAGACAACCATTCGCACTCACATTCACTCGCACATTCACACAATGGCAATTTGGATTTTCCAATTAACCTATCCCCTCAAGCTGCATGTCTTTGGACGGTGGGAGGAAGCCGGAGTACCCGGAGGGAACCCACGCAAACACGGGGAGAACATGCAAACTCCACAATGATTTTTATATATATATATATATATATATATATATTTTAAAAAAAATACACATGACATATAATTTAATTGCAAGGAGGTATTTCTGTAGTCTATTGATACTAGATTGTGGAAAGGGGGTGGGATTAAATAAGCTTATGCTTCTTCCTGCTCCTTTTTGAACATGAAAGTTATTTGGAGTTGTGGTTGCTCGTTTTCCTTTTGTTTTCCTTTGTTCATTTGTCTCTTTTAATTCTATTTTGTTGTACTTTTTCAACATGTTCAAAATATGACTGTGACTTTAGCAATCATTTTCTTGCAACTGCCAGCAACCTCTAGCAACCAATCGCAACTAGATGGGGGATACTAATTTTGCAGACCAGTCTCTAGGCCTGTGTGACTGAGACCTTTTTCACTTGATCCTATATTGTCACCATGATTGTCAAATGTCCAAAATGGCAGCTACCTTAATGTCATGTGGTCAGTGACATATGTATAAAACCTATAATGCAGCAGACACATTCAAATTCATTCAACATGTTCTTGAATAATTAACAAGAAAATACAGCTAACAGTTGTTAGAAGATACTCAACTGATGTAGCCATTCCAATCGTATTGTTTAACACCATTATTTCTTCACTGCTTCAAATCTAACAGTAGCTGAAAAATTTCTGTGCCGTAATTCCATATTTTTCCCATTTTTCCACTTGAGACAATGAGGCCTCTAACTATTAAGGCAATTGTTTCCGAAAAGTTCTGATGAATCAAACACAGCCAAAAATGAATCCCTTCAGCATCATAGAAACTTCAGAGCTGAGAAATTGCCATCTCTCAAGGGTCTTAAAAGTCTGAAAAGAATAAGTTTAAATCTGTTAAAGAAGAAAAACAAGTGGAAGAAAATAATGTCCCGACAGCAGTTAAATATTAAGAAGGACGAGAGAGAGAGTTGTGGAGGAAGCTATAAGTGTGTGTGTGTGCGCGCTCAACTTGTTAAACCTCTGTTAAACCTTGCCACGAATCTCCATTTTCAATATCACTGATCAATAATAATAATGGATTGCATTTATATAGCGCTTTTCAGGACCCCTCAAAGCGCTTTTACAATTCCACTATTCATTCACTCTCACATTCACACACTAGTGGAGGCAGCTACAGTTGCAGCCACAGCTGCCCTGGGACAGACTGACAGAGGCGAGGCTGCTATATCGCGCCATCGGCCCCTCTGGCCAACACCAGTAGGCGGTAGGTGAAGTGTCTTGCCCAAGGACACAACGACCGAAACTGTCTGAGCCGGGGCTCGAACCGGCGACCTTCCGATTACAAGATGAACACCCAACTCTTGAGCCACGAATGTATAACAATCCTAGAAATACCTCTCAGGGGGGGTTGTCTGTCTCTCTTCGTGTGTGTGTGTGTGTGTGTGTGTGTGTGTGTGTGTGTGTAAGACAGATCTAACACTAGGGGTTTATTTTGCTGTTTTTTGATAAAGCAGGTTATGGATAAACTGAAATGGAGGTCATGAGAGGAAGTGGATGACTACAGTAAGAAGAAAGATGATTTATTTTTAGAACTTTTCAAGGCAAATGAAGAGACTTTTATTCAGCATTTAAAATTGCACGACATGACCAAATTCAATTAAAGAAGAGGTTCCCAGAAATGTTCCTCTCACCAAGCTGACACAAATTAAACTTCTCATTTGATGAAACATTGTCCTATTTATGAGCTTTTTATTGGATTTATTATTTTATTCTTTAGTTTCAAAATTGTCTAGATAATGGCAATAATGGTGGTACTGCTGATTAAAATGCTGCTGCTCACGCAGGAGGAATAAATTAAGGTGAATGTAATACAAATACAAAACTATTCATTTTGCTTCACACCACATCAAGTACCACAAAAACCTGGTTTAGTGAAGTCTGAGTAGTTTAACCCTTTAGAGCCGATCGGAGCGGGCACGCTCTGTTTTGCGTAACTATTTTTAAATCCCGGTAGCACTGCAACCACATAAGCTAGCGCAAAAATTTCTTTTGCATATGAAACCGGAGGAGTTGTACTTACATCTTATGCCATCAGCTTGTCCTAGGTCACGGTTTCCTTCCACATAAAGCTTTGCAAAAACTGCATAAAAAGCGCTTACAGGAACAAAAACATAATATTCCAGAAACACGCTTTGCCGATCCGATCAGCTGTTCATAACACTTCCTACGTTGGAATAGACGTCAGCGCGAACTTTTGCATTTCCGCCATTACCTGCCCGAAACCGGAAGTGACGTCATTTTCACGGAAATGTAGTTTTTTTTTACTATCAGGGCCTCAGGGCCTATACTGCTCTTTTTAAAAGTTATGTTTGACTTTATGACTTTCTGTGTCGTTTCTGGGATGCTTAGGACTCATATTGCACTGCTGGAAATAGTTTATTTTGATGCATACGCTGCTTTTTTGCAAATTTGCACTATAATATTTATTTTCGTTTTTCCTGCAGTATATAAAAATTGGTGTATTTCAAAAATAAAACTATGAAGACACTCAAAATAAATTTCCTGTGGTGGGAAACTATTTTGTGCAACTTTTTTGTATTTACAGTTTTGAGGGATAAGCCTCTTAAATTTCTCTAACTAGAAATATATGTTAAAAAAGCAAAAACGATTTTCAATTTTTTTGTAGTTTATTGCACTTTTTTGCAATTTATGTAATTACTATGCACTTAATGAATACATATTATTAAAATCTGGGCTATAATGGTTCTATTGATGTATAGCAACTTGAAATGCTCCCAAAAATGGCTCCACACCATGTAAAAATATAATATAAGCTCTGGCGGACTTGGTTCTATGGTAGGTCTTAAAGGGTTAATAAATATAGAAAGAATGATTGTGATATCTGTTGCTCAATAGCATGTCATGAAAATGTGAAATGTAACTGTGCCTTTGATTCTACATTCCTTTTGGTATCAAAACAAGCCTGGTACATTGTTATAAAGCCCAGAGATGATCTCTGATTTCTTCTGCTGTTTAACTTGGACAAGTAAGGACATGCTTTAAAAAGCTCACAGTACTGATGTTTACTCCAAAGTAACACACGCAGTGTAACCATACTTTGACAGATTGTACCGTATGCTTGTGAAACCTGCAGCCTGCAGGCATATATTACCAGACAGCTCATATCAGTACATGAGACACGAAAGATAAAAGGATACTGGGGGTGGTTTGCACAAAAGCAGCCACAGAGCCATCACAAGCCAGTCCCAAGCCTAGAGAAATGGAGAACATTGTGTCAGGAAGGTCAATGACCCTAACAATCTTGGCCAAATTAAATATGCAGATCATCAAGAATGACATTTCCAAATGGGAGCAGCTGCAGCCCAGGCCAAAAAGGACTGCCACCAGTGCTGTTGATGTGCCGAGCTGCTACTGGAAAAATGTTACTGTAGGGTGAAGACAAAGGAGGTGGAAGCCATCTTCAGACAAAGTAGGAGTGTGGAGATTAGAGTATAAATGTTTAAATGTAAGGAGAAGATAATGGATAAAGTGAAGGAGGACATGCGGAGAGTTGGTGTGAGAGAAAGTGATGGAAACTAAAGAAGCCAAATGATCTGCTGTGACCACCCAAAAGGGAGCAGCCAAAAGAGGAAGTACGAGTGAATTGCACCAAAGTGTAGTTAGGATGTCATACATTTTCACAACAGTCAGAATACGTTATGGTTTGGACTTTTTGTTTTTGCTATCACAACACAATGGGACAGCTAAAAGAGGTAACAAATGACATTTTGAAAGTCCTTTGATATTATGATTATGATAACATTTTTTCAGTAACAGTAACATTATTGTGGCTGTCTCTTAGACACTCTTAGTTGGAAATTGGAAACAAACAAACAACAAAACAAACACAAACAGCTGAAAGTTAAAGGCAAAAAACTGAAATGACATGGATCATCTTATTCATAAGACTCCACTACATTTAGTGAATTATTGTCTGCTTTTCTTGACATTGGGCTCTGTTATTAGTAAAAATGCAAAGACTGTTATTTTTTTTATGTAGGATATGATCTTTATTAAATAACTGCAAACCCTGAAATCAGTTTCACAGCTCAACAGCTGCTAGATGACAGATAAATCATTCTTTCTCTCCTTCTCTTTGTGAGTGTATACAGCTTGTATAGCTAACAAAGTGAGGACCAATTTCAGGTTTTGATCATCAAGTTTGGACACATGTGTCCTAAGGGTAGGTGAAGGAGGGGATAAAAGACACTTCATGGATGTATGAACAGATATGGATAACCATGCCCATTGTTAATATGTGCATCCATGTGTTTCTCTAATTCTTGAGGAATTACTCCTAAATGCAGAAAGATTTTCTACAACAGTTAGAAGTTTTCATTATGTTTGATCAGGGTTTGCAGTCTGACACACATGAGAGGTGGACGACATATTTACTGTCCCGTTCACAGTTAGCTCATCCTTCTCAGTGGCATCTATCTCCTAACATTTGTTTTTAATCTGTGTATCACTGATGGTTGGTTAAATCTTAACGTCACAATTTAGTTCAGACAGTTCAACTTTTTTAATCTCACTTTTGAATAATGTTGCGGTTTCTGTAGCATAACTTCTTTTTTTTTTTCTTTTTTTTTAGAGGGTGGGGTTGCTAGCCCCACGCCCAACCCCCCTCCTCTCTCATCCTGGACTTGGGACCAGGCAATGGCGGAGTGGGAGTGATCCAAACAGACGTGGAGAAGATCTGTCGAGAGCGAAGTGAAGGCTGCCAGAATGACATGGGCCAGAACAGAGTCCGTTGGCATGGTGTTGTTGCAGCCCACCAGGACTCTACAGGAAAATTCATTGATTGAAGCAGATTATGGTCGGGTCACATAGTTTGCACTTTACACACTTTCTTTATTCCAGTTGTTCCTTCTTACAACTCACCGCCGCAGCTTTTCAGCTGCGTCCCGCACAAAAAAAAAACCAACATCTTGGTCCCTGCACATTTAATACAGGGAAGACATGATGAGCCAATGGAGCTCCTGTATGCCAGTCTCCCCTGCAGCCACGTCATGAACCACACCCTGCCCTCAGTCAAGAGGATGTGCTAGTTCTCCTTGTATTTAGGTAGTTTTTACAGCCTGGCTGCTACTGTTCACTGTGCTGCAGGATCTTTAACAACCCTTAAGCCATTTAAACCTTATAGATCCAATATTTTTACAGTCAGCCGTTTAGACAGAAGCATATTTATCAACACAAAAGGCAGGAATAAGGAATTCGAGAACCTCCACTAATGTAGACGTGTCTCCTATAATAATATAAACAGTATTTTGTCTCACAGAATGACATTTCAGTGCTTTTGCAACTGAACTGAATAAAAATTAACCCACCTGAGACAGAGAGAGAAGACAAGAGATTGCTGCCAGTGATGCTAGCGGACTGTGCGATATTTACCTCCAGGTTAAATGGAGGTGAAAACAGTTCAGTTTAACAGAAGCTTTCCAGATGCTTCACAGTCAGACTGTGTGTATACATGTGAAAAAGACAGACAGAGAGTGTGTGTATTTAGACAGAGAGGTTGATGAGGTTCTAAAGGTCAGCTTAAAAGTCTGGCCTTCAGTCTGAATGATGCAGTTGGCATTTACACTGACATACACAAACACACAGCAATTACAGATGCAAGTTCTTCAGTAGAGCAGATAACAGTGAACAATCAGGCAAAAGGACTTCATATAATGCGGTCACATATTTTCCTGGAAAATAATAATGTAAAGAGTAGTGGTTATAATTAAGGTAACAACAAAAACAGAAATAAAAAGGACTTGAAACTGAAAACTAGCCAGTGTGATATTATTTCTTGTAAGGCTCACCTGACATTTTCAGATCAGAACTCTGCCTGTTTATGCCTTCAGAACATTAACAATAATGATTACTTTTTTTTTTTTTTTTAAGAAAACAGGGTGGAAACAACACACATTAACAAAGTGATCAACTTTACAAGATGAGAAGTGGGATGTGGGAACAAGTTATATAGAACAAGGACTATATAATATAATACATGGAATTGACAGAATGCTACTATGTCAGCTGACCCAATGCGGTACCAATAACGAGTAGTATGGATATAATGAGCCAGTCCTGGCAGAAGACTGAGCTGACAATGAAGACTGGCTTGACTCAAGGTCGCCATACAAGGGCATAAGTCAGTTTTGTGTTTTGACATCAGTGGCTAGACTTATTACGCAAGGTGGGTATCTGGTGCATGTGATTACCAGTAGCGCGTGTGTTTTAATAATTTTATTCCCATTCCTGTCTTTGAGATGGCTGCTGAGCAAATACACCTGATTAACTGAACATTAGCAAGTTTCTCCACCTTATAAAAGCAGACATTTAGGAGTTTGTTGGTTGGGGCACTCAAAAAGGTGTTATCACAATATCACAATCTTCCCAAGACTGAACATTCAAGCAACTTTACCCCAAGGTCATTGCAGTGCAACGCTCAGAGAAACAGCAGAAATCCCAAGAGCTACATTTCAGACTCTACAGCCCTCAATTACCATGTAAAACATTAAATTTAAATTTAAAAAAAAAATACTGGCTTGTGACATCATAGCAGGGTTTGGGTTTGCAACGTTGCTTCTGACCAAGTCACAAGTTTTCTACAACAATGTTCTTTGGACAAATGAGACTAGAGTTGAGATGTTTGGCTATAATGCACAGTGGGACACAGTTAGGTCATATACCAACAACATTCCTAGACTAACAGAAAGAAATCAAGTTGTGTAATCTCACATACTGGGCAATGCACAATTGGGTCAAAAATGTAAAATATATACAGTGGGGCAAAAAAGTATTTAGTCAGCCACCGATTGTGCAAGTTCCCCCACTTAAAATGATGACACAGGTCAGTAATTTGCACCAGAGGTACACTTCAACTGTGAGAGACAGAATGTGAAAAAAAAATCCATGACTCCACATGGTAGGATTTGTAAAGAATTTATTTGTAAATTAGGGTGGAAAATAAGTATTTGGTCACCTCAAACAAGGAAAATCTCTGGCTCTCACAGACCTGTAACGTCTTCTGTAAGAAGCTTTTCTGTCCCCCACTCGTTACCTGTATGAATGGCACCTGTTTGAACTCATCATCTGTATAAAAGACACCTGTCCACAGCCTCAAACAGTCAGACTCCAAACTCCGCCATGGCCAAGACCAAAGAGCTTTCGAAGGACACCAGGAAAAGTATTGTAGACCTGCACCAGACTGGGAAGAGTGAATCTACAATAGGCAAGCAGCTTGGTGTGAAAAAATCAACTGTGGGAGCAATCATCAGAAAATGGAAGACATACAAGACCACTGATAATCTCCCTCCATCTGGGGCTCCACGCAAGATCTCATCCCGTGGGGTCAAAATGATCATGAGAACGGTGAGCAAAGATCCCAGAACCACACGGGGGGACCTGGTGAATGACCTGCAGAGAGCTGGGACCAAAGTAACAAAGCTCACCATCAGTAACACACTACAACGGCAGGGAATCAAATCCCGCAGTGCCAGACGTGTTCCGCTGCTGAAGCCAGTGCATGTCCAGGCCCGTCTGAAGTTTGCCAGAGAGCACATGGATGATACAGCAGAGGATTGGGAGAATGTCATGTGGTCAGATGAAACCAAAGTAGAACTTTTTGGTGTAAACTCAACTGGTCGTGTTTGGAGGAAGAAGAATACTGAGTTGCATCCCAAGAACACCATACCTACTGTGAAGCATGGGGGTGGAAACATCATGCTATGGGGCTGTTTTTCTGCCAAGGGGACAGGACGACTGATCCGTGTTAAGGACAGAATGAATGGGGCCATGTATCGTGAGATTTTGAGCCAAAACCTCCTTCCATCAGTGAGAACTTTGAAGATGAAACGAGGCTGGGTCTTCCAACATGACAATGATCCAAAACACACCGCCCGGGCAACAAAGGAGTGGCTCCGTAAGAAGCATTTGAAAGTCCTGGAGTGGCCTAGCCAGTCTCCAGACCTCAACCCCATAGAAAATCTGTGGCGGGACTTGAAAGTCCGTGTTGCTCGGCGACAGCCCCAAAACATCACTGCTCTCGAGAAGATCTGCATGGAGGAATGGGCCAAAATACCAACTACTGTGTGTGCAAACCTGGTAAAGACCTATAGTAAACGTTTGACCTCTGTTATTGCCAACAAAGGTTATGTTACAAAGTATTGAGTTGTATTTTTGTTATTGACCAAATACTTATTTTCCACCCTGATTTACGAATAAATTCTTTACAAATCCTACCATGTGGATTCATGGATTTTTTTTTCACATTCTGTCTCTCACAGTTGAAGTGTACCTCTGGTGCAAATTACTGACCTCTGTCATCATTTTAGGTGGGGGAACTTGCACAATCGGTGGCTGACTAAATACTTTTTTGCCCCACTGTATATCCACCATCCCTAGGAGTACTGGCAGCAGCCCACTGGTAAATTCTTTTACTGATCCTAGATTGGACGACCAAATTTCATAACACCACTGGCCCCTCCCCTGCCTTGATAAGATAGAAGCTCATGAACCAAAAATACCAGAGCCGATTTTTTTTTACTTTCACCGTTGAGCTTCTCTGCAGTTTAAACTGACTCTGATTCGGTTAGTTTTCTTAGAGATGTGTTCCTATTGCTCTGGTCACAGAAGGGTTAAAAACTTTGGTTGTTTGTAGTGTTGAATATTAAACTGTTGTGCTAATGGTAAGTAGTAAATAGTAAGTAATAGTAAGTAGTAGGTAGGTAATAGTAAGTAGCTGTGAATAGAATCAACATATAATCCTGTGATACTAATATGTTTACACATAAAGGCAATAATTGCTTTTGCAAACTGGAGCGATAGGCAAAGATAACTTGTTGATAATAATTGATAAACTGCAATAATTAAAGGGTGCATTTTAAAGCTTTTGAAATCATCTGCCTTTGTACGTTATTTTCTAAATCATTATATTACATGTTCAGCATGTTGGTCGTGCCCTTATTTATTGCATATGATTGCTGATACCATTCACTGTGAAGCTTTTCTGTATTGCTGTGAATGATATTAACTTAATGAATCCCTCCATGATTCAT
Source organism: Mchenga conophoros (assembly GCF_057382185.1). Taxonomy (NCBI): domain Eukaryota; kingdom Metazoa; phylum Chordata; class Actinopteri; order Cichliformes; family Cichlidae; genus Mchenga; species Mchenga conophoros. The sequence continues at coordinate 14,045,161 of NC_140544.1, read as the reverse complement.
GTCATTAGTCCAGGTTAATGGGGTCACTGCAATGTAAATGGAATTTCTCCTGCTTTCATGTTCCCCGTTTTATTTGTACTTTATGGTCTGACACAAGTTAAATTAAAATTCATCATTTACATTTTATATACATATAACAACACAAATGTGTTACACAAATGCTAAATAGAGCCATAATGCCATTAAAATCAGCCCATTGTGGTTTAGCATGTTATTTGGTGTTTTTGTTAATGAGGAATCCTGCTGTTACAATGAAATACAGATAATTAAATTCCAGGATGTTCTTCGGGAGTGTGCCTGACCTGTGCCAGAAATGTGCACGCAAATAACATTTAGGAATAAAGAGATGTTGCGCTATTATTAACATGTGGGGGTTGGTGAGGGCTGAAGCCCATCTCAGTTGCCATGCGATATACATCATGGACAAGTCACCAGTCTGGTGCAGGGCTAAACAAATGATGCTTATAAGAATCAAAATAACTCGCGTATTATATCACAATCACAGTCTACCTGTTTTCATTCTCTTTGCAAATTTATCAAGTTCTCTAAGGTATTTCCATATCAAAGGGTTGGATTTATACATGACTGACAGCTGATGTCTCAGCATTCATACATTCAGCACCACACCTCACTAGAGATGTGACAGAAATCGTATTAAAAGCATAGCCAGTATTTGTGACTGATGTAAGACTGCAAATTTATATGAAAAAATGAAATGTACTTTTTTGATGATGCAAGTCTGTCACTGTATTAGTATGCAGGAGGATTGGTAAAATTATACTGTGATGTCAAAGTCACCACAGAGGCATACGGCACCTAGAAGAAGAAAAAAGATATGTTAAATTACCAGTTCATGTAATTTTAGACAGACAATGTGCTTAAATGTGATAAATAAATAATACAGTTCACTTAAGCTTTATTTATACAGCACCAAATCACAACAACAGTTTCCTAAGGCACTTTACATTGTAAGATACAGACCCTACCATAACCCAGAGAAAGCCCCTATACTTAGCCCCATATTAGTAAGCATTTGGCAACAGTGGGAAGGGAAAACCCGAACTATATGCATTATCAAAAAGGAACATTTTAAGCCTAATCTTAAAAGTAGAGAGGCTATCTGTCTCCCTAATCCAAACTGGGGGCTTGTTCCATGGGAGAGGGACCTGAAAGCTGAAGGCTCTGCCTCCCATTCTACATTTAAATACCCTAAAAATCACAAGTAAGCTTGCAGTCTGGGAGGAAAGGGCTCTATTGGGGTCATATGGTACTATGAGGTCTTTAAGATAAGATTATTCAAGACTTTGTATGTGAGGAGAAGGAATTTAAAGTTGATTTTGGATTTAACAGGGAGCCAAATAAGAGAAGCTAACATGCTATCGGTTATAAAATAGACAAAAGTATCAACAGCCTTTCACTAAAACCAAATTAGTGAAAATAGACTATTTTTTTAATAAAAAATTCCCATTATCTTTAATGACATGTGCATCTTGGAGTCCCCGTCTTTCTTTCTTTGAAAAGCTAATTTGGAAACACAAACTCAAACAAGGGGGTCAGGAATTAAAATAGATCTGTTGTACCCTTTCTCCTATTTTCAATCTGCTAGCATTGCATATTCTCTCAATGTGATTATTAGCTAAGGCTTTCCCAGACTGAGCCACACAGAAAGCCTTTCACACGTGACCAACTTAGCCCTTTTATGTCGTCAGAAGGCCAACATGTTAGAGAAGCTCACATTATCTGACTACAAAGGCTCGACCCTGTCAAAGAATACTGATCACAAAGAAACAGAAGCATAAACAGCTTATTAAGCGTGGCTGAGATGACAGAGACAGAAAGGATGTCAGCAAAGCAAGGATATATTTGTCTTTGCATTGTTATCCAGCTACAACGGATACAGCTTTAGACACACAGCCAAAGGAAAAGCTAAAAGATTACAGCTCAATGGAGTGGAAGTAAGAAGCAGAGTATGCTGCTGTTTGTCTTTCAGCATGTGCCTGCTCTTACATTGCAAGCCAGTTCAAAGTGGTGATGATGGCCAACACAAGCTGGGAAATCCCTCTGAAAATGATATATAAAAAGTATAATGTTTATCCCAATACAAATGCATTGTAAGTGAGTCAGTTATGTGTTAAATAACAGGAATAATATAAGTAAAAATAACATAACATAATATTACAACTTCAGAATGGTTCAGTCCCATCACCGACAGCGTGATTTGTTGCCTTTCATATGGGAATAGTTTTTGGTATTTTAGTTTTTGCCAAGTGACACGTGGAAAGCTTCCAAAAGTAAAAAGAAAATGCATAAAAATTGGATACAACAAAGGACAAGATAAAAAAAAATTGTGCAACAGAATATCAAAAAATGATATTTTAGAGCAAACTGCACCTGAATAAAAACAATGCTGGCAACATATCGTCTGGCATACAACATCAGGTCGAGTGCAGACTTTTATTAAATAAGGTCATATATATTTTGAGCAAAAGACCCTGAATTTTGCTTTCTTCTGAGTTTGACCTTTGTAGTGTTGAAATTTATGTTTGAATTTATTTTACTGACCTATGTGCAGAATACACCCTTTTTTAGACAGGGGGTCAACCCGTGAGGAGAAACAGAACAATGAAATAGCTGAATATGGGCCTATTGTCCCAAAAAACAGTATAAATAAATCCTGGCGAAACACAGATGTGAACCTTGTGGAAAATCGGTGATTGGACTTTCTTCTGGGCCAGATTAGAGGACATTTATGAGAAAATATCAACAGATAAACTCAATAAATCAGCCTGTACATGGTATATGTCTGTGTGGAAGTGGTACAACACTTTGTCTCACAAAGGTTCTATGTTAATAACACTGTTACCATGGTGATTCTACCTCCCACCCTCAACACTCTGTTCATATTATGTCAAAGAAAATAAAATCCATGAACTACATGAGTATTCAGAGAGTGCAACTGCCCCTGAAGTGACAGGGCTATATTAAAACTATGACATTCCATTAAGTTTTTGTTACAATATAATGATGTCAGCCTGTCATGGCTAGGGATGGGTATCGTTTAGGTTTTATCCGATAACGGTGCCGGTGCTTAATCAGTGCTCGAACCGGTGCTTAAAGAATGGAGAACACAAACTTTGTCCAAAAACCTCTTGTGTTTTTATTTTTAGCAGTCTTTTTTTTCTGCAAAATGATAACCAAGTTAGCCTTTTCTGTAGATACAACATACCTCATATATGGTATCACTCTATCAAACAAGAAGACAGCCGCATGTAATTACGACGGTGTTTGCTAGTTTACCTTACGTGCATTAATGTAATAACGTGGTTAGCCTACTCAACATAAATTACACACGAACAACATTAAGCTACTCATGCAGAGAAGATGGCTGCACCGAAATAAACCACCGAAATGTGCCATAATGGCACCGGATACCGGTACCCATCCCTAGTCATGGCATAGTTGTGACATCGTAGGACGTCGTATTAAAGAAAGTAATAACTGTGTTGTAGCTCTCTCATATGATATATTACTCTACATGGTTCCGTAAAAAATTTTAAGGTCATCTTTGAGCTCAATCAATGAAAGTCAAATGCTTATGCTTATGCTCATGTCCCCCATGGCCTAATATATTATTGTGAAATTTGAAGATGATCCATAAAAAATTGTGGGTAATATAAGGTCAATGTCAATATCACACATTAGTTGTCTTGACCTTGATTTTTTTCACCAAATTAAGCCAGCTCAAGCTGTTATATCTACCATCACACAAAGTTTGAAAATAATATCATGATAACTTTGGAAGCTAGACTGTTAGCTAACGGCACTGACTGCATGCTCCCTCTCTTTGTAGGAGAAATCCACAAGATCTCAATTATCAGAACATTTAATCTGGACAAACAGGTCATTAGTAATAACTAAATAATGAGCTCTAGCCCACACATTTAAAAAATACGCACTGAAATGTTTTCTTTAAAATGTTAAAATTCTTTAAATTTCTCTCAAAATTTAGATCTGTCTCTTGTTTCTAGCACAGGAGATGCAAAAACATGAAAAGTTGACCACTATTAAATATTTAACCCTCTATTTGCTAACATAATTCTTATAACAACCTGTGTTTCCAGTAAATGATCAATTTTGCAATTTTCACCTCAAATATTTAGTGGTCTCTCTCTCTCACTCGCTCTCTGTCACTTGTTGTGGATTGATGACTCCTGAGCACAGCTACATGTTCCTGTGTCTTGAGGCTTAACTGTGTGAAGCTTCCGTATTATATCTGCAGGCTAAAGCAGGTTTACAGGCACACACCAAAAAGTAACAACCTGCAACAGCTCAATCAGTTACATAGCTGACAGCGAGGGTGAACTCACAGAGACAAAAAAAACATTTATATAGTCATGTGGCACAAAAAGCACCTCATAGAAGACAAGAATTAGGACATACACACTTAATCGCTGTAACATATAGGGTGATCAATCAGAGTGGAGGTCTCTAATCAAATTTCAAGGAGAGGCTATTAAATGGAGGCAGGAAACCAAAGGGCATTGCTCTTTTCTTTCTGACAGAAAGAACCCAAAACAAAAACACCTATACCAGAACACACAAAACCATTCATTTCATTTTGCATAATTTTATTGCTTTTTGCATTAAAAAGAAAGGCTTTAACATCTTCCCATGGATTTCTTTTATTCATCTTACTTGCTATGCACAAGTGATGACAATATGAAGTTATCAGCATTGATAGATGAGACCGTTTTTGCAGTAGTTCAGTGCCAATCAGAATCAGTTGTTTTTTCTCTAATAACTCACATATTATTCTATGAATTTATTGCATACTGGCGCTGTAAATTTCCACTTCATTTTACCCCTAAAAACCAGAAGCTGAATAAGAATAAGAAAAAAGAACATCTTGCTACTTAGTACACTGTTACACAGAAAGGTGTAGTGGGGAAAAACAGGAGACATTGCTTGACTAAACAGCAGCGTCAGTTTATTGTCTTCTAATCATTACACAAGCGGCAACCTCCAAAATGGCAACTCATACACTACTCTTGCCAAATCCAGCACCATCCACCTATATACTTTCAGGCCCTGCCTTTTTACTTCAAACTGGACTATCACATAATAATTCCAGATAGAAGAAAGAAAAATGAAGGAGTTTAATTTTCACAAATAACCACAACATTATTAACCATATGTCAGTAATGGAATACAAAGCATACATGTCATGTATACACAAACACAATTTATTTCACACATTTACTTTGAATTTCCACAAATGGTCGACCAACCAAATGCCTACTCTTGCCAGCTCACATTCCGCATTTGAGGCAGTCTTCCTGTTTACCTAATAGGCAAGATGGCTGCCACAGATGTTTGAACTGAGTAACTTAAACCAAACATTTTGCTTTTTGCTGTACATTGTTTCTCGTTTTACAACATTTAAGAACCACTGGGAGTTAGGAAAGAACTTAATACTTCCTAACATATACAGCATAGCTAATAGGAAGGATATGGAAGGATAATGGAACTTTATCATCCCGTAGAGCATAAACACCGTGGCATTGAGCTCCTAGCAACAGAGAAAAACGTGAGCATGTCAATTGTTATTTTAAAAACCTGAAGTATGACAAAAAAAATTCAAGGATCTTTCATGTGAAAAACTTCTTGTTAAAACTGTCTCTGCCCTTAAGCATTGAAAAATTATTTCCCCTCAACAAGAAAAACTTTACTCTTTATTTCACTCTTGTATATGCCATTATGCTCACACAAGACCTCTCAGTGGCACAGAAGATTTAGTTTCATTCAGGATGTCACAGGACAGGAAGATTCTTTTGTAAAATTCCTCATGCTCCCAATAGGAAAAGGCAGCTGCGAACAATGTGACTGCATCAAGAGATCGGAGTCGAAGCTGCATGGATAGAATGATACTCACATTGCCCGTGGGGATCAGCCGTGGAGAAAAGGGCTGAATTTCGAAACAAAAAAGGACACTTAAGGGAAAATAGCTGTAAATAGGAGAAAAATGTGTATCTTACTCTTGACAGGGGATTAAAGATGATAGTTATGCATGTTTACTCCTCAGTGCAACATCATTTAAAACTGCACTAGTCAATATATTTTTACATTGACAGTGAATCCATTATTCAAATATTATTCTTTTTTGGTCAAGGGCTCTAAACTTTCTCTAGCTTTGTATCTAATATCACCAGACAAGGCTAACAACTAACTAGCAATAAAAAAGTGGGTAGAGATGTAGGTAAAGACCAAAAACTGAGCTACAAATGGAGTAAATTTTACCATCCACAAGCCATCCAAATGTGCCAACGTCTCTGATTATCTACTGATGACAGATTTCATTTAACTTTTGGATGCTCAAGGTATGACTGTGTTGTGAGTACATGCTATTAGGTGACATCTTTATAGGCAATAGTGCACTAAATAACAGCTGTGATATGTTTGCATGAAAACAAACATGAAATGAAAGTAAAAGCTGACTGACACTGTGGCTAAATTTCATCTTTTTTGCTGTTTGCAATTATGATTTAAAATTCATCTTTTTTTGGGGGGGGGTATCTCTGGTCATTGGTCACAGAAATAATGTGTGAGCCCTCCTGTGGACGTTTCCTAGGTTTAGGTTGGCTTCTATTTATAGCCTTGTTATGTGTGTGATTTGTTAGTTCCTCTTATGTTTTGCTATCTTTCATTCTTATTTATGATAGAGTTCATCTGACCTAATTTGAAATTGTTCCCTTAGCCGTGTTATATTTGAATTTTGTGAAACTTTTTGTACTTATAAAATGTTCTGTTTAAATAAACTGTGAAGCCCTTGGCTTTTCCATTAATTTAAAAAGAAACCACAAAGAATATTTAAAATATAATATTTATATTTTTTATACCGCACAAATTTTCCAGACCTGCATAGGTGAACTGATAGACAACAACTTTGAATGTAAGCAAAAATAAAAATAGATAATCCTCTTGGCTGAGCTCTGACTCACTCTACTATCTGTATCTCAAATAGCTAATGACATAATGACAGTGTCCTTGTCAGCTGTATTACTCCGAGCTGTATTCTGTCTAGTTTCCTTTTGCTGCTGTGAGTTGTGACTGTACATCAAGTCCTCTTTCCAGGTCAAGGTCATCATCATGTACAACCACTTAGTGTTTGAATTTTGGTTTGCTGTAAAGATCATGCTGTTTATCTCATAAGCACCATCTCTGAGTTCATTTATCTGCTGTAGAGACAGCGATTCTAGACTGCAACTGTTGCAGCCAAGACACTTGTGTATTCCTGATTAGTCCCTGTGGATACTGGTCTCAGTGTTGCTGTGTAGCTCACACTGCACCACTTGGCAGTTTCACACTACATAGCTCTGTAGTTGTGATAATCACAATTTCAAGTGTCCAGATTTCCAGCAATTAACAGCTCCCTCAAATGGTTTCTTCCTTAAAAGACATACAGTTGAAGCACAACATCAAAATTAGCATTGCTTTTATTTTATGACAAGCACCAAAAGACCCCAACTTCAACTTGAGATTTAATTTCGAGTAATAATTGCTTATCAACTATACCTGCTAACTTTGCAAAATAAAAACATGTGCTAAACAGGATATAGTGCCGTATAAGCTATAGTAAACTTGTTTCCCTTTAAGTAATGAAGAAGAGTTTAATCTTAACATAACAATTAACCTGAAATTTAAAAAGTTGAAAAGGAATCAACGTCACAAGGCAAGCACTGGACTGGAACCCACAAGGAAAAAGGAAAGTGGGGAGACCCAAACAGACGTGGAGAAGATCTGTCGAGAGCGAAGTAAAGGCCGCCGGAATGATGTGGACCCAGCTGAAGAGAACGGGCCAGAACAGAGTCCGTTGGCATGGTGTTGGTGCGGCCCTATGCTCCATCAGGAGGAGGACAGAATTTCTCTGCTTTGATAAAGCAGACAAATAATTTGAAAATGTTTCCATTGAAAGGGATAATCTGTTAAAATTCTGGAGTTCCCTACCCGTGCCCTAAAGTGACACAAACCCCTGCTTATATTTATACAACATCGTCAGCTCTAGGGCTGCTCGATTATGGCAAAAATGATAATCACGATTATTTTCACTGAAATTGAGATCTCGATTATTTGACGATATTTATTTAACAATAACAATGTATTGAATAATGACTTTAAAGATTGTTAAAAATAATATAAAATAGTGTGCAAATACTGATAACAGTGCAAATGTTTGCAATATAAAAAATAAATGAAAAATGAGTTCTGACTAATGTTTCCACACCACTGAAGTTTTTTTTTTACCTCTCTTTTCAACCAACGGCTGTCATTCTCCTCTCCAAATAACTTCTGCTTAGCTTTCCGAACTTCCCTCGGGTCCTCTTAATCAGCGGTCCCCAACCCCCGGGCCTCGGACCGGTACCGGTCCGTGAGTCGTTTGGTATGAGAGAATTGAAGCTCAGGTGTGAAATGTATAGTTTTCAGGGTTTTTATCGGTTTTCAGCGTTATTTTGTTATCATTTTTATCGTTTACTCGGTTTTCCTTGGTCTTTTCACATGTGTTATGAATAAATCTTCTTTTTTTTCGGTACCGGTACTAGTTTTATTTTGTTGTATTTATCCGCGACACCTTAAAGGCCGGTCCGTGAAAATATTGTCGGGCATAAAGCGGTCCGTGGCGCGAAAAAGGTTGGGGGCCGCTGCTCTTAATTGTTGTGACACGTGTTCGAAATGCAGAGAGGTGCGCTCGATTTGCCACACGGAGCAGCGCGAGAGTAAAGCACAAGGGAGGGGCTAATAATTGGCTCAGTCATTTTTAATGATCGTTGAAAGCCCAGATCGTAATCGTGATTAAAATTCGATTAATTGAGCAGCCCTATTCAGCTCTGCCTCTTAATATAATCTGCCCAAAACAAACAAAGCATTACAGTTTTGGTCAGTGCAATCTACTCTTATAATGGAAAGAGTAAACATGTCTACCCCTTAAATTGTTCATGCAGTGTAGAAGATCATTGTGAAAAAATGATTTGATAGAACTTTTGTGGGTGGAGTAGTCGGTGTTTGTTTTCTTCATCTTGTGTGCTTCAGTCTGTCTGAGACAGTTGGGTGAGCGTCCCTCTGCCTGACCCAATCTATCCCAAACTGTCAGACAGATGGACACTCAGCTGTGAATGGATATTAGCACCACTTTGGAAGTTGGTTATGACGAGGCGTCTAGAACCCTACCTTTGGTTGAATTCCATTGCAGATAATGTAACCTGGCACTGGATAAGGGAGAAGAACACATTATCTGTGGCATTTTGTATTCATACTTTTTGCTGCGAGTCTGAAACAAAACTCTTTCAAAAACACATTAAGATGACATATGTGGCAAGCATTCATTACCATCAAGTCTGCTACTATTCATGCTAGAAACTCTTATTTTAAATTAATGAATGCATTTTTCTCATGTTAGTGTCTGTGCTTCTGGCTGAAGTTTTTCTCTTCCCCCTTCTAAGATCTGTAAATCAGTTTAACTGTTTGACACCACATTCGGTGTTGTTGAACACACTGTAAAATGCAGTGGCGAGGCTTGCGAAGAATGCCAAACTTTTCAGCAATGGCAAGTTATCTTAATTATAGTCATTTTTCAAGTGTCAAATATCCTCTGATTCTAGTTTCTCAAATGTAAAAATGTTTTCCTTTTGTGGCTACAAATGACTTTACAGTGAACGTCTTTGGGATTATGCGTAGGATGAGTGAAATGAGGTCCTGGAATTTATGAACATTTTTCATTATTGTCTAATATTCTTGTATACAAAAGAACTAATCGAGGAAATGATCATCACTTGGGCCTTACACATGTGGAAGGATTTCTCTGATTTCATTTACATATTACACATACTCTATAATACATACATTAATTGTCGGATGTAGAAGAGAATACACTTTTGATGAAATGTGTAAGAGTGAAGAAAAGGCTTTGCACCGGGTAGAAACAATAAAAACAGCCATATAAAGAACAGTTTTTCTCAATTTTGTCTTTCTCCTAAACTGTCACAGTTACTCAGTCCATCACACCATACCTCCTATACACACAGTAACACACAGTTACAGAGTTGCTACAGTGTCTGGCTGCCAGTGCTAGGCGACTTTCAATTAAGTCTTAACTAGACTTTTAATGAACTCTGTCTGCTTCCATAAAGAGATTGAGCCAATGAGAGGATGGCGTCAAGGTGCCCATCAAGCCAAACCAGAGAAGGACCCGTAGAGCTTAACTGACTCTTTAACAAGCTAATCAAAGCTCTGAAATGGCTTGTTAACTGAAGGGCTGATTGATGGAGGCAGGAATGTAAGATCCTGGTTCAAACACACACACATTTTTTTCAAGAATGATCTCCGTTGTGTGTTATAATACATTTGTGTCCATATGAGTCAGGTGTCCCTATTTTCTTGCCCTATTGTGAGTAAGTAAAAAAAAAAAGTACATTTTATTTGATCTGTTTTCAAGTTGTTAAAGGTTTAGTTAGCATGAGCAGCTTTTTACTTCAGATGTCTTCCTCAAACAAAGGCTAATTTGGGTCAAAACCTCTATGGTGAGTTCTAATATATTGTTCAGTAAGGTAGAGTAGGTTTTCAATTTTGAACTGTGCTGTAAAGTACACATAGCACACTGCATTTATTTGTTTTCTGTTTTTAATCAAGGTTAAACTGGTTAAACCTTTTAAAATCATACATGTTGCCTCCTGTGAGATTCCTGACACCCCTCCCCCACCCATCACCTTCACTCAATACCAGGTTGAGATGCAAATGAGGAGACTTCACTCAGGCAAGTCTGCTGGACCAGACGGAGTGAGTCCCCTTGTCCTCAAGGCCTGTGCCCCCCAGCTGTGTGGAGTCTTTCATAAACTGTTTATGCTGAGTCTGAGTCTGCAGAGGGTCCCGGTGATGTGGAAGACATCATGCCTCGTCCCTGTACCAAAGACGCCTCGTCCCAGTGGCCCCCAGGATTACAGGCCCGTGGCACTGACCTCCCACATCATGAAGACCCTGGAAAGGCTCATCCTGGACCAGCTGCGACCCATAGTAAGACCACATCTGGATCCCCTTCAGTTCGCTTATCAGCCTCGTCTCGGAACAGAGGACGCCATCATCTACCTGCTCAATCGTGTCTACACCCATCTGGACCAGCCAGCGAGCACTGTGAGGGTCATGTTTTTTGACTTTTCCAGTGCTTTCAACACCATCAGGCCGACCCTCCTGGGTGATAAGTTAGCAGCGATGCAGGTGGATGCTTCTCTGGTGTCCTGGATTGTTGATTACCTGACAGGAAGACCACAATATGTACGTCTCCCACAGTGTGTGTCTGACAAGGTGATTAGCAACACAGGGGCACCACAGGGGACTGTCCTCTCCCCCTTCCTCTTCACCCTCTACACCACAGACTTCAGCCACTGCACAGAGACCTGCCATCTTCAGAAGTTTTCTGATGACTCTGCGGTGGTTGGATGCATCAGCAGGGATGATGAGACAGAGTACCGGGCTGTGGTCGACTCCTTTGTCACATGGTGTGAGCAGAATCATCTGCAGCTCAACGTGGCAAAGACCAAGGAACTGATCGTGGACTTCAGGAAGACCAGGAAACACTTGACCCCTGTTTCAATCCAGGGGGTCAGTGTTGACATTGTGGAGGACTATAAATACCTTGGAGTACACATTGACAATAAACTGGACTGGGCTAAAAACACCACAGCACTTTACAGGAAGGGCCAGAGTCGTCTCTATTTTTTGAGGTGACTGAGGTCCTTCAACATCTGCCAGAAAATGCTGAGGATTTTCTATGAGTCTGTGGTGGCCAGTGCGATCCTCTATGCTGTTGCATGCTGGGGGAGCAGGCTGAGGGTCGCAGATGCCAACAGACTTAATAAACTGATCCGTAAGGCCAGCAATGTTGTGGGGATGGAGCTGGACTCCCTCAAGGTGGTGTCGGAGAGGCGGATGCTGTCCAAGATAAAGACAATGTTGGATAACACCTCCCACCCACTCCATGACATGTTGGTCAGTCACAGGAGCTCGTTCAGTGAGAGACTGAGATTACCGAAAAGCACCACTGAACGACACAGGAAATCATTCCTGCCTGTGGCCATCTCCCTGTACAACGCATCCACTTAACACACTGTTTGCTGCTACAACTACACATGTTTCTTTTCCAACTATTTATTTATAAGTGACTTATGTATGTATGTATGTATATATATGTATATATTGTACTATTCTTAGTTAGCGTATTGTCTGTCTTGTCTTAATGTTGGTTTAAAATGGAGCACTGTAACAAAAAATAATTTCCCCCAGGGATCAATAAAGTATTCTGATTCTGATTCTGATTTCTTTGTGTTATTTCTGTTCCAGTTATTTTAAATCCTCCAAGTTAAATCACATAGAAACTGTTTGAGACACTAGATTTTCATCTTTCACTAGATTTGTGTAATGTAACTAGTTACTTGTTTACAATGGCATTATGTGGTCACATTCTGTAGGGGATTTTTCTGATATTAAAGATAAAGGTAGTATAATTTATTTTGAAGCACATATTAATCAACCTTATACCTTACTTAAGCTGGAGCAAAACTGCACTGCTCATTTTTCATAGCAGACATTTTGACTTGTAGTAGCAAAAACATATGCAACTGCAAACTGTAGGACAGTGAGCCACCATGCAGTATCAGGAAGCTGAAAACCCTGGCAGCTAAATCCAACTGATTTTTTTTGTTATGATGAATTTTGTGACTTAAATCAGTTTTTGTCTTGCTGTCACAATTTCTTCCATGAAAAAGTGTTAGAGAAAAACAAAAGCAGGAAACAGGACATGACATGCAGCCTGTGTTAGCCCAAAGGCAAAAAACAGGATGTGTAAATTTTAAGGTAACCTTAGTGCTACAGTAGCTGTTTTAGCAGTTTTCTGTTAAACATGCTGCACATCAATTCTAGGATTCATTCAAATTTTTGTTACACTTAATATCACAAATGACAGAACAACATCTACTGTTTAGTCTGTCTCAGATTCCACCGCTAATTACCTACTGTTTACCTGCTAGTCACTAAAATGTTCTGGGGGTTATTATAGAGTTGACTGATAAATACACAGTTCCTTGGATATCCCTGTGCTCAAGCCAACCGCAGATAATGCTAACAGCCCACATGTGACAGGACACTGTCTGCATTGTGATATGGGTTTGTGGAATTTGCCTAGCTACCTTTCAGGATGTGGTGGACATTCAGTCGTGTGAGAACTGTGCTGACAGAGCTAAACAGACCAGTGGAACATGACTGTAACATCCTGCATTTCCCAAAACTGAGTCATGTGGTGTGTGAGTAAGCTGTCACAAAATGCTTCATGAAACTGGATGTGGATGCAGTTAGAAATGAGTTCATCAAGCACCAAGTTGCATGAAGAGACAATTTCATTATAAAGTATAAGACTAGTGCCGGAGGTGAGTAAAATAACTAGAACACACACTGGTAGAAACATAAATTGACACCCATGGTATTAAGATGTTGCTCTTAGCAATATCTTCATAGCATTATCAGTCATGATTCATTTATTTGGTTTAATGAAAGTTTTCAACTTGTCTGAGAAACACTGAAGTTTTTACAGCCTTATTTACATTCAGCTTTAATTGCAAACGAAATGTCTAATTATTTCATTGAATTAGGTTTGATCTGTTTGCATAACACCAAACACTTCATGTTATGTTGATTTGTATATGGATATAAAGCTGTCTCAGGAGAAAAAAAGCAATGTTAAGTCTCAACAAAATGCAGAAGAAGGAAAAACAAGAAATAGGAAGGCATGAAAATTTCATTTATAATCCTGAATTGTAGCAGCTCCTATGAACATGATAAATCAACATTACACCAACAGCTGTTCATATTAAAATGTTATACATTGTTGCTAGAAGTGGTTGTGACCTGGCACTTTGGAGCTGGTTACTTCGTGCACTGCGGAGGACACTGTTATGATTAAATCTCTCTGCTTGTATTAATCTTCCTATTTATCTCTTTCTTCTGTCTGAGCTTCCTCTCATTACATTTTCCTGTCTGTCCCAATCTACATATTCTGCTGCAACATAAATCAATAACTGCATTGGGACTACAGCACAGATCATATAAAAAGGACGTGATAAAACACACACTGGGGCACACACAGACAGGGGTGTAGTTTAACTATCCATTGTGGTTGTAGGAAACAATGTGCAGCCATAAATCAATAGCAGGTGTGGAGGCAATGAGGCATAGACTAGGACGCCAGGAGGCAGGGTACAGAATAACTGGACAACAGAGACACACATATACACACCAAGATAGCCGAATTTTGTAGTATTTTTTTGTTATAATTCATGGAAAACATTTTGATCCATTGAAGCTGGTTTTCGGTGAAAAAAAATGTTTAGGATACTTAGGAAATAGTTTAAGTTTGTGGACTCTGCTGCCTCAGGGAGACTGTCAGGTCAGTGCAGTAAGAGGTTTGCAGTAAAATATGCTGACATAATCTTAATTTTAAATTCTCTGTATACATCCTTGGCCTAAAATCATCCATGACCACAAGGCAGGTCTCCAACTCTTTTTTCCCCTCCAGCACCAAATAAATAGTCACATTTGGCAGCCGTGTCTATTTGTGCATTTGCACCTTGTAAGGTTGAGCAATATTGTCCTTTTTTGTGACACTAAGCAGTGGCTCTGTGACACATGACTGTCCTTAGGCTTGTTCTGTGCTCCCACACATACATTTGTGTTCGTTTCCATGTGACATCATTCCTCAATAAGACTAATTTAAGGTTAAAAATAGGCATTTAGACTATTGGTGAGATGAAGAAACAGGCAAATTAATGTGACCATTTTCTGCCAGAAAATATCTGTAGCTTTACAGCAGAGTGTATGTGTGTTTCAGAATGCAGCCCACATCACCTCTTTCTCACATTACCCAATCAATATTAACAGCTAACACGACTTATAGGGCCATCTTTCTCTCACACACACAAACGCACACACACACACTTAGATGACACATAGATGACCTCCAGTACGGGTCCCTCTCGTCCAGGCCAGTTAGCCCCTCGGGGAGGATCAGTGCCAGGCATACATATTCAGATGGCGCTGGAGCTCTGACAGGCCCTGCATGGTGATGGCTTGTGTTGGAACAGAAACTCAGAACTACATCTCTTTCCCTGAGGGGCTGTTCTTTTTGATTCACCATCATTCATAAACCTACTGGGCCATCCTATCCAAGAGGGTGGTGAAGGTAATGGGGCAGTCACTGACGTCTTAAACTGACATATCGCATTACTTTATCATTAAGCACATGCCTTTTTTTTAAACAGTCATGTTGGAGAAGTGATGTATTTCACAAGAAGCGGCAGCGTGTTTATCTCTTTATGGTATAGTATTAATTGAATGCTTTGTTCTTTTCTTTTCCAATGGAATAAAATGCTGTTTTTAACCACCGAGGTGCAATAATTGTGTTGCACACAGTTCTGAATACACCGTATGCTTGGTGTAGCCTTTTTGATCTGTCAGTGCTAAGTTAGGAACAAACTCTAAATGGAGCCCCAGCAGTCTGTCACAGAACTGTGCTACAGCTCATCAGTATCTGGTCACCCTCATGCTGTTCAGCCTGCTGGGTGTACTGTAGCATTGTAACATACGAAGTTAAAAGCTGTGGAAGAAAACGAATGAATCCTGGCAGGATTTAAAAAAAAAAAAAAAAGGGCTGGCAGTGTGCAGCCACACTAGCAGCTTTGAGAGGATGCAGTTCAGTGTTGGCTTGAAACGCTCATGCTGCCGTGACAATTCTAACACGCTATGTAGCAGGTGGCATGTCTACGTGTTCACACACAGCATGATTGTCAGATGCAAAAAACCCAGCTGTATATTTCACTACAGTCATTTTGCTATTTGCATGTGAAGGAGTACTTCACACTAAGTGCATTAGAGGCTTAACTGTTACAGTTCATCAAATATAAATTTTACTGCACGCATTTTGTGACGTGCAACAGCCATGAATTCATCATATAAACTGTCGAGCGGTACTAGCACTCCAGTCATTAGTGTTCATTGTTTAAGGAAACCTGGATTTAAACAGGTAAAATGTGCAATTTCATCTGAAGGTAAACTGGTGTGCACTCATGTAAAGTCAGCCACTGAAGTAAACGCACAAAGGCTATTTGTGCCAAAGCCACAAGATTACCGCTCACTGTTGCCAAGAGCCTGGATAAAAGAACTAACACAATCAATAGAATGACCTGCATGCAGATGCAATTACCCTGTTGCTTTGAATGTAGAAATACATTGTCTGCAATTTTACCAATGTCCAAGGCCATAAAAAATGTATAAATAGGAATAAAATGGAGAAAAACTGATAATGTGCCAGGTAATTAATAAAGAGGCAGCATCACCAAAGACAGCAGATCGTGAATAGTTCCATCATACTCAAAATTGTTTATTTAAAATTGTGTTATGCTGCTACTACACTTTAACAGACATGAAATTAATAAGTCATAATCAATAAATCATGATTTTTCAATTAACAAGTAGCTCTTAGTTTGCTATTTCTTGTATTATTTATCTAATTATCGTTTACTAATCACCCATTAATATCTGTGTTGCATATCTGAATAATTAATAATAATGTTAATGTTACAGTAGCATTCCAGTGTGAAGAGGGACTGTGTACTTGCATATATTTAACTGTATCAGTACTCCATAATTAAGTTCAAGTAGTAATCAGTTCTTTCAAATGAGAATTTTTAGTCTCAAATCAGCATCTTTTTCAAACCTAACAACATACCAACATTGTTTGATCATCATTAATTTAAAATAATCATCCACAGAGACACACTAACAAAATCCAGAAATAGCATTGTACATGCGGTCCAGTTGACCACCTTCACATTTTTTATCATATTCCTAGAAGCACAAGTTAAGTGCATTCCATGTATGAGTATGAATAGTTTTACCCACATATTTTAGGACAGTCTGCCCACAGCCAACTGGGAATCAAAGCCAAAGTGCATATCACACTTGCCTGAAAGGCATAATATTTCTCCAGGGAAATCTTCCTAAGCCTTTACACTCAAGGGCCCTTGGTGAAAACTGTCCTTTCTCATTTCTCAAAAGGCTCTTAGAAACCCTATTTTCTGTGGGCTTGTTGGTGGCCAGTTATTTCCATACAGTGAGGACTGACTAGTCTCTGCTCTTGTTGATATGATTTCATTGAGACTAAATTCTGAGTGTTGATGTGATTTGATCACTAAAGTGAAGCCTTCCATTCAGTGGGACACCAATCAGTTCTGCTTAAGATGGTAATTTTCTCTCTTTTAGCGATAGCAATCATTTCTCACTCCCTCTGCTCTGCCAGCGACAATTTGTATTCTCATCATCTCTCCGCTGTGGCTGTGACAATTATCCCCATCTCCAATCAGACAGGGGAGTATCCAATGAGAGAAATCTTGTTAGTCTGATTCAGGAAAGCCTCTATTGACTGTAAACACTGTGGGGAATATAAACACACAGCAGTAATTCTGTCAGCTGTTAGGAATCTTTTTTTTTTTTTCCGAACCAGTAGCTTTTTACATATTAACTCACAATACCAAACACTTAGACTCTGGCTTCTAGACCTATTGCACATTAAGAATACATACAGCAGCGCATCTTAAAATCTAAACACAACATTTTTACCTCTATGGCTGTGTGTAGCTCTGTTTAAAACGGAAATTTGGACATTTTATGTACCATATACTGCACCTGTCAGGCTGAGCAAGCTCATAATAAAACAAAGTCTGAATCTAATAGAAAGTGAACATATACATATTAACTCCACTTGCCATTTGGAAACCATTTTTTTCATTTAACAGACCTCAACTCTAATCTAAAGGGAATTTGATTCTGAATACAAGAGATATAACACACATTATATGTTAGGAGATTATTTCAGGTGTTACAACAAAAACTATATACATTACAGCAGTAACTATTTGCTTTCTGGCCACTAGGAGGGAACACAAAATATTTTAGCTACAGTACAGCGGGCTTATCGGGGCTGCTTGCTGACAGAGGAACAGAGACTGAATCTAATATAAATGCTGAAAACAGTAAAATTACAGTAACACAGCTGCACAGTTGAAGAATAATCATCTAGTCTTTTATTTATTTATTTATTTATTTTTAACAGAAGATCACTTGATGGTTACTGGATCTCTATAGTTTTTCATATTTATATCCTGTTCATAGCCTGTACATAGCTTGTACTCACTACAGCCTGTACATACTTATAGTTATAGAATATTCACAACATACTTCATACCGTGTACATTATAACATACCATAATAGACCCATTTCTGTAATATACTCACATATCTATATTATTGCTAATATACATTGTAATATATCTATATCACTAAAGCACTTCTGGATGGATGCAAACTGAATTTCGTTGCCCTGTACCTGTGCATGTGCAATGACAATAAAGTTGAATTCTATTCTATTCTATCTCTTTAGTTTCCAGGTTTTGAAGTCGAACCTGTTGCCTTCATTGCAAAACTCACCTCTAAACTCCAACTGGTCTCCTTCTGCTTGGGAAGAAAACTATTACTTACCACTACTCATCACTGCTCTACATCACTTCATTTCTCTTTGAACTCCTCTTGTCAACTCCTCGATGTGGTAATTGTATGAGAAATAATGAGTAAGGACTCAAATCTGTTTGCTCAATTCCATGAAACAATGTATAATACTCACCTGGACTCGGATTGTTTGTCCCCTCTTTGGCAGAAACTCCCGGCCCTCTCTAGCTGTGAGATTATTCATCCTGCATTAAATGAAGCTCTGAGTTCTTTTCTGTTTACTATGACAACTGTCACACCTGCTGATTTAAAAAAAAATCCATCCCCAGCTGCCACTTCTAATTAACTATTATAAATTGGAATAACCCCCCCAATTAAAAAATACACACATTTTGTTGGCTAGACGATATCTAAAGTGAGTACACCCTTGTGCAATATTACTTAAAGGTCAAATGATTTAAAATAGTTTCATCTCTTAATATTAGCATTTTTTCTACAATGACATCTGGGGTATTTCCTCTTATGAATAATCATTTAAAAAGGCTGCAGTGTATTTAAATACAGGCCCCAAAGTCAAAACTCGCAACAGAGGTAAATACAGAGATAAAACGAACATACAAATAAACAAAAAAAAACTGGATACATGTTTGAATCGAACACCAGAACTTTCTTAGTTTTGGGCCTGTGGGTTGTGCTTTTCTACATCATGGACATGCAGAGACACACTGAAAAGAACTGGTTGGGAAATGAAAAATCTAAATACCAGACTTCACAAAGATGGAAAAGAATATGGGTATATGGCACCAACTAAAAACAGATTCTGGCACAGCTGCAGTTGTAATCAAGAGATACAGAAAAGGCCATAATACATCTAATCTTAGGTGCAGCAGCCCTACATAGCAAAATTACACCCCAGACGGTATACTACCTGCACAATGTTTAGCTCTGCAAAACAGAGGAAAAATGCTTTGGCACAGGGGTTATCAGTGGGAATCTGCATTTCTGTGACAGCACCAAGGACATTGCATAATGTTGGTGTCTGGCACAAAACTCTAAGATTAACTTTGCTTAAAAAAATCACGAAAAGAAGCCTGATGAATATTGGAAGCACATTCTTATTTCAAACCAGATAAATTCATACGATAAATTTGTTTGGTTGAGGTAAAGTCCAGCATTTTTTATGAGCCTCGCCAGGACAGCCACAGTGAATACAGTCCCGACAGTGATGGGCGGAGGTTGGGGTCTGACAATATGGGGTTTGTATGCATGAGTGCAAAATGTTTTGGGGAGATGACATTTATAGATGATACCATGAATCCCTGTGGATATGACAACGCAACTCCCAGGCTCCAGAGGCTTGCCAGGAGAGAAATATTCCAACATCATAATGATCCAAAACACACTGCCAAAAAAAACCAAAACACAAGAAGTAAAAAGAAACCTGAAAACTTTGACATGAGAGTATGTACCTGAATTGAATCCAACAGAACACCTTTGTGGAATTTCACAGAGAGATGAAACAGCAAAGGTTTTCCAGCAGAATAAGAGTGTCTTGGTATTGGTATTCGCAGAACATCTGCTCAGAAATTGGCGCAGCACTCCTCTCTGCTGAGAATGACCGACAAACAAAATCAATGTGGAACTACAACTTTTTTTTTTTTTAAGTTTTGAATCTCAAACAAGAAGTTCCTGTTTTGGGGTGTTTAAATACAGGTACTCAGAATACTTAGTTTGGGGTTTGATGCTCCGAGAATCCTTTCCCTGCTATTTGTACATAATGTGGTTTTGTTGACTTCATGAAACAGTAACCTGCAGTGTGTGAATGTGAATTGAGTGTAAAGTGGCAGAAATGACAATTAGCAATTTTGGAGATGAAGTCCTACCTTAAGAACGGGGGTTCAAGGATCTCGGGGATTCCACAACTTGTTCACAAATTGTGGAAGAGTGAGCAGGAGATGACACTGTGTGCTGTGATGTGTTATATTGATCGCTGATTGATTGATGCTGTATTGGTCTGTTGTGGTTTAAAGACAGAGCCCTACCATTGGTGCACACCAATGTCCAGGATTGGGACATTATTATATGTGTTCATCTTTGCTCTTAAGTTTGCAGCATAAGGGATACCTCCCATACAACCCAAGGAAGAGTGAAGTGGTTTTGTATGGCCTTGAGTACTGTCTTTGCTCAATTTAAGGAGGTTCTCTTGTCAGTATTGTTTGGTTATTAGCTTGTACATATGGAAAAAGGCATATATCAGAGCTTTATTTTGTATTACATTAATTAAGCTGTCAGGAAAAGCTTCAGTTATTTCATCATTTTATATTCATAGATTTCAGAGCCAATATAATCAAATAAAAATCACTGATGTCCAAATGCTGGCACATAGAGCACTACATTCTCCAGCCAAAGGACTAAAATTGGATCATTATGCACAAAAAATTCTGTGTAGTTGTGAAAAAAAAAATTAATGAAATAAAATCTTCATCCTGCTATAGTTCAGATCGCTTTGGGATTTTCAGCTAAACCTTTGGCTTCCTTTCCTTCAGAGCAAAGAAAACTGTTTTTAATCTTGTCCTATTTCCTTCCTGAAAACAGTGCTGAAGACAACAAGGAATAAAACAGAACTAATAATCTATTTATAGTTGTCTCACAGCATCTAATTAGTGTGATTTTGTCTGGAGTTTTTTGCAATGTCATAAACCTTTGAGGACACACAGCTGGTGCCATGTCAAAAGACTTCAAGCAGCCACGGAAATAATGCAATATGATGTCAAAATTTTGCAAAGACTCGTTAAGTTAACATAATCAAGAAGCAAGAAAAAATGTATTTTACTTGGTATTTTTTGTAGCAGTTGTTTACCTAACAAACCAAAGCATCCTTGCTTTGTAATACAGTGTCAACTACATTTTGTTTATTTAATTCATGAAATCCAGGATGGGAAACAAATTAAGACCAAAAATTCTGTCAAACTGTTGAGGCCAAAGTGCTTTCCCATCCCCCTAAGTGTACAAGTAGACCCAAACCATGATGGTTTGGGTCTACTTGTACACTTAGGGGGATGGTTCAGTACAAACACATATTCTTTTCTAGGACAACAATCCAATGATACGAAAAAAAGTTTGCTGCTTCACTTATCTCTGGCTTCACCTTCACCATGGCCTGTCTCTTGTACCTGCCCTCAACCTGCCTGCCCACTCTTCACCCGAGAATCTCTGGAAGCCAACCCACTGCTCCCTCCCCACTCAGTCTCCATGCTGCAGAAAGTAAGATCACATGAATGAACAATAAACTCAAATGGATCAAAGTCTCTTGGTCACCTCCACCCCCCAATTCACATTACAAATTACTCAGTCTCAATAAGCATCGTGTTGCTGAGTCGCTTGAGTCTGCTCTGGGTTCTGCCAGAGAAAGAATCTTAAGTCATAGCCATTGATGTCACCAGGTCCAACCCAATTCAACTTTAAATAATAAAAAAACACAGTCATCTGCACATCTTATAAACCCATGTTTTATTTACAATAGAAATCATATCAAATATTTAAACTAGATTGTAACAAACACATTTTGAATTCAAAGATAGCATTACATTTCAAAAATGTCAGAGCCATGTTTACCTCTGTGTAGCATGCCCTCTTCTTTTAAGAACAGTCCATAAGCATCTGGCAACTGAGGAGACCAGTTTCTGGAGTTTACAGAGATGAATGGTGCCATTTTTGTCAGAAATAGGATCTACTTTGTCGATAGTCCGTTGTCATCTTTGTTTCCCACTTTCTTGTTAAAGGTCTGGAGCTGGTCAGTTCATCATATGGACGCTTTTACTACGAAGCCATATATCTTTATCTTTTTCAGCATTCGTGGTGCCTCTGGATGTGCAACCTGCTAGTTCCATAGGAACCGATGCACACCTCATACCCCTTAACTGCCAGCCTTTTTACCTGAGCACTAATAACATGCTTTGATTTGGCTGATCAAAGAACAGTTTATGTCAGTATTATTTTATTATTATTTCAATTTCTTCATAATGACCTAATAAATTAACTATGTCTCTGCAAGCTTTTAGGGTAAATGCTGCCTTAATTAGCTTAAACCATGTGATTCAAATGACTTAAAGCTGTGGTGGTGTTATGTATGAGTTTGGTTTGTGTATGTTTTTTAAAACCACTAATATTTCACAAAAACTTTCGGGATATGAAAACATCACAGTGCCTAGGAGCCTTTGATAACAGGGAGAGTCTGGCTTTTGCGATAACTCCATCTGTGGCTTCTGGGAGATTTTCACACACATGCATAAATACAATTAGGCCACATCTCTCTATCTAGGAGTCAACAACACTTACAGTGGGGCAAAAAAGTATTTAGTCAGCCACCGATTGTGCAAGTTCCCCCACTTAAAATGATGACAGAGGTCAGTAATTTGCACCAGAGGTACACTTCAACTGTGAGAGACAGAATGTGAAAAAAAAATCCATGAATTCACATGGTAGGATTTGTAAAGAATTTATTCGTAAATTAGGGTGGAAAATAAGTATTTGGTCACCTCAAACAAGGAAAATCTCTGGCTCTCACAGACCTGTAACGTCTTCTGTAAGAAGCTTTTCTGTCCCCCACTCGTTACCTGTATGAATGGCACCTGTTTGAACTCATCATCTGTATAAAAGACACCTGTCCACAGCCTCAAACAGTCAGACTCCAAACTCCGCCATGGCCAAGACCAAAGAGCTTTCGAAGGACACCAGGAAAAGTATTGTAGACCTGCACCAGACTGGGAAGAGTGAATCTACAATAGGCAAGCAGCTTGGTGTGAAAAAATCAACTGTGGGAGCAATCATCAGATAATGGAAGACATACAAGACCACTGATAATCTCCCTCGATCTGGGGCTCCACGCAAGATCTCATCCCGTGGGGTCAAAATGATCATGAGAACGGTGAGCAAAGATCCCAGAACCACACGGGGGGACCTGGTGAATGACCTGCAGAGAGCTGGGACCAAGGTAACAAAGGTCACCATCAGTAACACACTACAACGGCAGGGAATCAAATCCCGCAGTGCCAGACGTGTTCCGCTGCTGAAGCCAGTGCATGTCCAGGCCCGTCTGAAGTTTGCCAGAGAGCACATGGATGATACAGCAGAGGATTGGGAGAATGTCATGTGGTCAGATGAAACCAAAGTAGAACTTTTTGGTATAAACTCAACTCGTCGTGTTTGGAGGAAGAAGAATACTGAGTTGCATCCCAAGAACACCATACCTACTGTGAAGCATGGGGGTGGAAACATCATGCTATGGGGCTGTTTTTCTGCCAAGGGGACAGGACGACTGATCCGTGTTAAGGACAGAATGAATGGGGCCATGTATCGTGAGATTTTGAGCCAAAACCTCCTTCCATCAGTGAGAACTTTGAAGATGAAACGAGGCTGGGTCTTCCAACATGACAATGATCCAAAACACAGCGCCCGGGCAACAAAGGAGTGGCTCCGTAAGAAGCATTTGAAAGTCCTGGAGTGGCCTAGCCAGTCTCCAGACCTCAACCCCATAGAAAATCTGTGGCGGGAGTTGAAAGTCCGTGTTGCTCGGCGACAGCCCCAAAACATCACTGCTCTCGAGAAGATCTGCATGGAGGAATGGGCCAAAATACCAGCTACTGTGTGTGCAAACCTGGTAAAGACCTATAGTAAACGTTTGACCTCTGTTATTGCCAACAAAGGTTATGTTACAAAGTATTGAGTTGTATTTTTGTTATTGACCAAATACTTATTTTCCACCCTGATTTACGAATAAATTCTTTACAAATCCTACCATGTGGATTCATGGATTTTTTTTTCACATTCTGTCTCTCACAGTTGAAGTGTACCTCTGGTGCAAATTACTGACCTCTGTCATCATTTTAGGTGGGGGAACTTGCACAATCGGTGGCTGACTAAATACTTTTTTGCCCCACTGTACAGTGCATCCTGAAAGTATTCACAGCTCTTGTTCACATTTTGTTGTAATGTTCCACTGTTTCACCTCAAAATTCTACACAATATGCTATAATGACAATGTGGAAATTTCGCTTTAAATTCAAATGTATTAAAAATAAAATTGAAACATAAGATTAAAGATTTGCTCAGTACTTTTTTGAAGAGCCTTTGGCAACAATTACAGCCTTAAGTATTTTTTGAGTATAAAGCTACAAGCTTGGCACGCCTATTTTGGGGCAGTTTCTCATATTCTCTTTGCAGAGCCTCTCAATCTCCATCAGTTTCGATGAAGAGCATCTGTGCACAGCCATTTTGCCTCAATCAGGTTGAAGTCTGGGCCACTCAAAAAGCATTTAGACACTGGTCCTGAAGCTACTCCTTTGTTATCTTGGCTGTGTGCTTAGGGTTGTTGTCCTGTTTGAAAATGAAATGAATGAATCCATTTTGCAATAAGGCTGTAACATGATAAAATGTGTGAATATTTTCCTGATGCCAGGGTTTCTATGTGGTCATGTGTTAAGTGCATGTGTGTGCAGAGGAACTGCTTGTCACCAAGCAAGGCCGGGAACTGACAGTGACCCTCACTGGCACCTCAGAACAGTGGGGGTCACCTGAAGCATGACAGTTTAAACTACTGCAGTGGCAATGTGCTGGGAGGCCTGACCACTATAACGGGCCCAGTAACTCTGAAACAGAAACTATAAATAAGTGCTCCAAGTCTGTCCTTAACTGTGAGGGAGAAACACTTGAATATTATTTATATAACTCTTTTTTAATTTACTTTGACATTTTTAAAAATTGTTAGCTGGTTGGACGCCCCCTTTTCACTTTAAGCCCCAACACCACTCTGTGCGTGTGTGTGTGTGTGTGTGTGTGTGGGGGGGGGGGGGGGGCACATAGTTACTGAACAGCTACAGCCAGATTGGTTCTTGCTCCCTCATTAGCTGGAGAACATACTCCATAATTAATATCCACTAATATTCCAAACACATACCTCCTACAGATTAAGTAAAAATGGGTCACATTAAGGAGTAATGACAAGACATTTTTAAAGTTATACTATTACAGAGCCAGTTAACTTCTACTTTTGTTGTTTGTATCATCAATTTGTTACTTGCCTTTAAGAAAATCTACTTTCATACAATCACTAGCTGTTGTTTTTTATGGTATGAATACAGTACAACTGCATCTAGAAAGCCAATTTGGTAAGCTATGTTTTAGTATATATTTTTTTCAGACAGCAATATATACAAATTTTGAGTCTGCAAACTCCAGATTTGCAGTCAACTATGTAATTGTTGCATAATAAATCAAAGCAGCTGAAACATGAGCAAATAACTTGGAAAACAAAAGAAAACAAAAGTTTCTTCCTGGTTATCCTGGCATCAAAAATACCCAAACACCAGATAATTAGGGCGTCTTACCCCTCTATCATTTTTAATCACCTTTATGCATTTAAACACTTTGCATGTCTAAAGCACATAAGTGACCAATAATCATATTATAACTACAGATACATGCAATTTGATTAAATAGTCAATAATCCTGACTAGTTGTCATTTGCAAATAGTATGGAAATGGCTATGTGTGCAGGTGCCTTATACAAGTCACAGGTGGATATGAAGAAGATGCAGTCAGGTGTCAGGGGAGAATATGGCTAGGCAGCATCGGATAGTAGTCTGTAGTATAGCTTTGGAAATCAAAGAGATGAAGTGAGCCAACGTAGAAACAAGGATTAAATGGTTGACTGGTAAAAATGCAGAACATAGAAGTTCAGTGTACAAACAGACAGAGGGTGTGCGACTTCGCTGTCTACTAAGGGTGTCATTACTACACTATCATTTACAGGGAGTGCAGAATTATTAGGCAATTTGTTTTTTTGAGGAATAATTTTATTATTGAACAACAACCATGTTCTCAATGAACCCAAAAAACTCATTAATATCAAAGCTGAATGTTTTTGGAAGTAGTTTTTAGTTTGTTTTTAGTTTTAGCTATTTTAGGGGGATATCTGTGTGTGCAGGTGACTATTACTGTGCATAATTATTAGACAACTTAACAAAAAACAAATATATACCCATTTCAATTATTTATTTTTACCAGTGAAACCAATATAACATCTCCACATTCACAAATATACATTTCTGACATTCAAAAACAAAACAAAAACAAATCGGCGACCAATATAGCCACCTTTCTTTGCAAGGACACTCAAAAGCCTGCCATCCATGGATTCTGTCAGTGTTTTGATCTGTTCACCATCAACATTGCGTGCAGCAGCAACCACAGCCTCCCAGACACTGTTCAGAGAGGTGTACTGTTTTCCTTCCTTGTAAATCTCACATTTGATGATGGACCACAGGTTCTCAATGGGGTTCAGATCAGGTGAACGAGGTGGCCATGTCATTAGTTTTTCTTCTTTTATACCCTGTTAAGATTCAAAGTTGAGGAAGGAGAGTACACACCACCCATGGTCCAGAGGATCTTTGGTCAAACAATGATTTTAATGAACACACGTGTGGGAAGACACTCTGTACGCAGACAGCCAGTAGTCCTCGACTTAATCAAAGCATGAACAGATATTTTATAGCATCAGGGTTTGTTTACTGACGCCCCTTCATACGTCACAGACACATTTTATACATAGATCAAATCAAAACCACAACGACTTTTGACACAGTTTAAAAGAACAATTGTCTCCTATCTTCACAACAGGTGCTTCCTGTCACTGCCGGATGCTCGCAGCAGTTCTGCGACAAACTGCTCTTTGCAACATCAGCAAAACATAATTAAACTTTCACCTATAAATGATTCTCTAACTAAGTGTGTGTCTGTGTGCTAACCACAATTGCACCCTGTTTCACCTCGCAACTAGCTCCTGACCCCTCACCAGACAGAGAGACAGAAACCACTCTCGTATGTGTAATAATCGAACTGAAACTATGGATATGACTTTTACTAAATAAATGTTTTAATCAAGAACCTCTACTAAACATAATAACTGTGTGCATAAGCATCTTAAGGCCTTCTTAAAGCTATCTGTTACATTGTTAAAGCAATGATCATACTGTTGCTTAAAATAACTTCCTGCTTGTGCAAACTCTCTGCAAGCCTGTTTCCTGTCAGCCTGTGACTTTTAGCCTTTCTGAACGACACACACTGTTCAACCCCTGAATGCAATATAAACTCCAGATTATATTATTAATGCAATGGTACTGATGACAATTATTTAACAATAGCAGTAAAACAATTTCCCTTCTCCACACTCCCTCTCTTGACCTCTGGAACACCAGAGGTCACAATACATTGTGTCCTCACTCAGCAAATCAGACAACCTCATGTCATCTAATTGGTCCGGTAATAAACACCAGCTCCCCTTCGAGAACACTCCATGTGTAAGCTTAGGTTTTCTCGGTCCCTCTCTGCAGGCCTCGAGATCTCCAGGATCCTCGCCCCTCCTGTGGACGCCGAGATCGATCTTCTGCAAAGGAAACAAAACACCTTTTCCTGCATCTCCCTAACTTATCCTATTTGGGACTCTTTAATCAAAAGCCTGATCCTAATTATCTTCTTAACTTATTGACTTGTATTTATGTATACTCTTCAACGTTACTCATCACTTTAAAACTCTTTAAGCCCTGCTTTTACGTCCGGTTGCTCGCTCTATTTTCCCTTATCTGATCATCAACATCCTGTGCACAAATTGTCGCTGCTGCAAGTTCCTCTACTCCAAAAGAAAACAACCACTTTAATCAATTAAGTTTAAGCATATAAGCAATTACTCCTGTATACATTTCATCATAGCTAAATGCTGCCTTGAAACAACTCCTGTGTGTTAACACTAACTTCATTTTAACCTCACATTTCCTATGTTATAACCCATTTTGGTATAGCCTTTTTATTTCATTTTGCTCCTTTAATGTAACAATACCTTCTAATTCTAATTTATCAGACTTAACCAAAATATATGCTTTCCTTCCTCTTTGGTCCTTCTTTAAGTTCAGTTAAAAGCTAAATGAATTTAAGGCCTTTTGCCTGGAATCAATACTGTCATGTGTGTTTCTTAACTCTGTGTCTGTAAGTGTGTGCAATCCTTCATGAACTCATATTATCCTCACAGTAGATTGGCTAATCATAGCGCTAGCCAAAGGCTCGTGACCCTCCAGAGACAAATTTGAGCCACAACTCCTTTAAAAGCACAAATGCAATATGTATAAAAATCATTTCTATTTATAAGCTCCCCCTTTATCCTAAAGATAAACCTATGTAATATCTGTATGTGTACGCCTACATTATAACCACTTCTTCTAAAGATCAAAAAAAGAAATCAAAGCTGTTCTACCCCTTCAACCCTCACTAATTTTCCCTCTAAGATTTATTCACAGCTTTGAAAAACCGGCATTGTATCTTCTACACAGGATTCAGTTCTGTCATGGTCCTGGGCCATGTTGGCCCAGTATTCTTGGTTCCTTGTATTTTCGCTCCTTATTTAGGCCAGGTTTTCTGAGGTGTCCTGTTGTGGTGTTCCCTAAGTGTTTTTATGAGCTCTCGTCTCTCTTTGTGTTTATTCCATGTTTCCCCCAGCCTGTTATGTCTGTGTTCTCCCCGTGCTTTCTCTCCTCCTGTCTGAACCTCTGTGTACTTCCTGTTTTACTTTGACAGTCTCTCGTCAGTATGCGTAATGTTGTGTTCACTCCTGCCCTGTCTCGTTATGTTTATCAGTATCCCCTGTGTTCCCCACCTGTGTGTAATCTCCCTGTGTTCTCTGGGTGTATTTAAGTTGTGTCTTCTGTTATGGTAGTTGCTGGTTCGTCTGTGTTGTTTCCCCTCGGTCTCCCTGCGTCTCTTGTGTATTTCCCCGGACCTCCCTGCATCCTCGTTTCTGGTTTGTGTTATTAGCTTACCCAGTTTAGGTTTCCGGTTTCTTGTTTTTCCACCGTTGTAAATAAATATTCACCTGCACCAGAGCTGCCGCCTTTTGGGTCCTTTTCTACAACTCCACACGGCTTGCCTCGCAAATCGTGACAAGTTCACTTTTAATCCTTTAACCTTAACTTAAAAATAACAGTTTCAGTTTTACCATATCCAAATGATCAAAAACCCAAAAGGTCCTAAAATGATCCTAAATTATTAAACAATTAAATTATTAAACCCTAAACCCCCCTTTATCTTGATACATTTCATGTGTCAAGATACTATACAAAACTTAAAATGCTCAGTTTTCCCCACTCATGATCCAATGTATGTCATAAAATAAACTTAAAACAGAACAGTTATCAGTCATGTGTTTCTACAATTAATGGTAACTGAGTTACATCAAAAAATATTTCCCCTTTAGCATTTGGCATTCTCCCAACAATATACTATAATCCCATAATCTAACCCCAGTCAACAAAACAAAATAGAAATTTTCTCTGGTAAAAACAAATTGTTTGTCCACATTAATTCATCCTCACTCACATGCAGTCACACATTCACTCACATGCAGTCACACCATGTATTTGCTGATAGTGGAGCTTCCCGCACGATCAGATACTCCACCCTCAGCAAAATGAGCTCAGTCATTTTTTATTTTCCATAGGAAAATATTTCTTTATGCTTTTGGACTGGATTGACTCGCATAAAATCCTTTTTACAGGGACTTACGACCTTGATCAGTCCCCACAGGTAGCTCTCCTCAGCCAATTGTAATCTGGAAAGCCGCCTTATATTTGCTCTTCCCGAGAATTTTCAGCGCCGTTATTCACTGTTGCAGGCCTGCTTAAAACAGAAATGAAAAATAGAGCTGATTGTTAGCTCATAAAAACAAAACAAAATCACCTGACAGATTTTCTTTAAGTGCACTGTTACAAAATAATGGGCCCCTCCCAGACATGTCCATGTTTCCTAAAACTCCCTCTATTAAAAACAAAAATAACAACAACAACCTACCTGACAGAATCAACCCCTCACCACAACAACCTTAAACACACAAGTCTTGCCACCACATAATTTCACCTCCTCAATACACCAAAAGTCTCATTAAAACCACACAATTTGCACACAAAAATCACCCCCTTATGCTCTGTAACATACTTCAATTCAGCATAAAACATAACCCCCTTTGTCATATGGCTTCTTCTATTCCTCAATTACAAACACAAATGTATTTTATTAAACATTCACACCATTGTATCATTCATACAAAATAGCAAGCTGTTCTTCATTGCATATGTTTGTGTTCTTAGCCAGGTTTAATCTCTATCTCTGCATTAAACTCCATGAGCTTGTCTTGTCTTTATAAGGTTAATGCATTTTCTGTTTGTGTATGTGAATTTGCATATGGTGCTTTTGCAGTGTGTCAGACTCCTTCATAATTTTGCCTTTAAACAGTCAATTTTCTCCTCCCCAAATTTACTAACCCAAATTCTGATTTCCTACCTTAAATAGCAGCATTCCTTGTCCTCAGCCAGAAGGTAGGGCTCCACTTGCCACTTACCCCCTCTGCCTCAGCCCAGCGGCCTTACCCGTCAGGTCCCGTCTTCTTACTGAAGCCGAGTATTCGTGACTGTGCCTGCCTTAGGTTGTCCCAGGGTTTCGAGGTGGGATCTTACCCGTCATGGGCTATCCAGCCTTCCATACTCGCCTGATACGGGGCCCAAGTGGGCAGGGGAGGGAACACACTGGCTCTGGGAATTAAAGGAATGTAAGCTGCTTCCTTCATTGCATCTTATATTAAACTATCGCACTTCTGACTCCTTCCTAGAATAATTTCACATATGGCACTTTGTGTATGTGTGTTTTCTATTCATTAATGTAATTGTCAGTTATTTTCTCTCCCGGTCAGGGAACCACATTATTTTCTCTCTTCATTTTACCTTCTTTTGTTTGTTTGTAACGTTCTACTTTAGTTCTACTAAACCTTGATGTAAAAACAATACTCCCTTATTTCACGCACACACTCTGCATTTTGCCTACGCACACACTTCTCTCTCAGACTTCCTCTGTTCACACATCACCTTGCACTCACTCTACTATCAACTTTCATAGTGTTCTTATTATTTAGTATTTTGTACACCTCACACAGAATCATTCAAATCGAGTACTCACAGCATTCACATCACAACCTTCAACTTTCACTTTCAATCCTGCAAGACGCAGAGATGGACATCTCCTTCACCTAACATAAAACTAAATTACCATATCAACATACAATTACTGAAATTCAAACTCAAATACACCGTTTGTTTTAATAAAGTCAAAGAGTAAACAGGTGTACCAAGTGTATGTACTTATGTGTTTTAAACTGAAAGAAAAAGAAACTCAAACTCTTATAACATCACTCATGCATCTCTTAAATTAAAAACACTTTCAAACTTTAAAACCTCCTACTTTACATCACCAAAGAAATACCTCTCACACCTTTATTCATCATGTCAAAGCTTCCTCCATTTTGCACAGCCTGCCACATGTTTAACAAAAAAATCGCTGCCCGAGAAGGCTCCCACATATCAAGGTGGTCGTTCTCACAAATTTCCAGCAGACCCTCAAATAAACAAAAACAACGACCCAGTCAGGCTTCCAGTTCAGCCTCCTCAATTTCTATGCACACCGAAAACTCATGGGGAGATTCTTCTGTCTCCCCGTGTCCTACACAGTTCACCTCCAAATGATCCCCTACAATTGAAATTTCAGTGTGGAATGACGCAGAGATTAACATTCCCTTATTTATTTACTATATGTAACCTGAATTTTTCTCTCTCTTATCAAATAACAAAGGTTATCTTTAAAATTTGTTATTGAACTACTAATTAAGTTGCTTTTTATGGTATCAATGGTAAACTACCCCTAAAAAGTCCACTTCATTGCGTGTTCATTGAGATACTTCTATTAAGGCTATTTAACAAGTTCAATTTACACATATTCATTAATCTGTCACGCTTATTAGTGGCTCATGGTTACTTAAAACCTATGTCTGACTTGACCACAGAGTTAGAGTATCATTCAATCCTCTCAGGATGACCACTCCACTTACTCTGCATCCAGTCAGCTCATGAATTAACAACACTTGCAGACTGTAACCCTTTTATTTTTTGTTTATGCCTTCAAATCCACCTTAAATCTTCTTACCTAAACGTTGGTTTTAAACACAAACAATTCTTATATTCTATTTTGAAACGCTGTCACCATTCATATATTTACAATGTTATTATTTACTAAGCCGGCATTTTAATCGCAGACATTTATCCACATTTGCAAACAATAGTTATAGGACTGAATAATCACACAAAACCGAAAGCATAGTCCTCTCATGCGCTCTGCATCAGCTGCCTCATTTGCATGCACACACACTCTTCATCTAAGAATAGCAGCAGGAAATCAATGCATTGCTGACTCGACCCACAGAGATCTTTTTTTATTACAGAGACGTCTTATATTTACAACTGCACAGATTTTAAACCTTTTAACACCTATCAAATTTCGACAAATTTAACATAACAGTCTAACCGATAAACTCCCTGAGTTTTTTGCGATCAATTAACCAGTATCAAGACTTTAACTGTTTCTGGCCTCATTTCTAAAATCCCTAACTCAATTTAAAAGTGTCCAACACCCAAGGTCCAACCTTTGCTGCCCAAAAAAGCGCAGGTACCGTTCCAAACGGTAAGGAGACTCTAACTCCTAGCTTAATTCCAGGATGCCCTGTACCCCACAGTTAAGCCACACTGAACTATCCCTCTTCGCCGAGAGGTCAATGTCGCGCGTCCACGACAAGGAGGGAGCGTAACCTCCGGGCTCTGCGCTTCCTACCAGTCCAACTGGCGTTCTTGAGTAATTTATAATACTTTGGAACAACAGTAAAACACCCAACAAAGTGTAAGACTGAAGCAGGTCCAACCTTATAACCAAAAAATAACCAAATTCCCTAACATACTAAAATCATTTCCAGCAGTCCAACTGCTTTAAATCCTCAGTACTGTCATGAGATTCTCATCAAAATCAAAACAGACATCCACCAGTAACTTCAGTGAGTAGACTTAAATTTTATCATTTCCAATTTGGCACACTTTGGAAATAATTCAACAGGTAGTGCCTTACCTTTTGGATAAGCCGGCTTATGCCCACTCACTTAGACCACTGGAATTCATGTCTGCCCGTCAGACCACCTCAGAGACCACCAAATTTCTCCATCTAAACCTCCAATTCTCCCTCCTCAACCACCGGACGAAGCCCCCAAATGTTAAGATTCAAAGTTGAGGAAGGAGAGTACACACCACCCATGGTCCAGAGGATCTTTGGTCAAACAATGATTTTAATGAACACACGTGTGGGAAGACACTCTGTACGCAGACAGCCAGTAGTCCTCGACTTAATCAAAGCATGAACAGATATTTTATAGCATCAGGGTTTGTTTACTGACGCCCCTTCATACGTCACAGACACATTTTATACATAGATCAAATCAAAACCACAACGACTTTTGACACAGTTTAAAAGAACAATTGTCTCCTATCTTCACAACAGGTGCTTCCTGTCACTGCCGGATGCTCGCAGCAGTTCTGCGACAAACTGCTCTTTGCAACATCAGCAAAACATAATTAAACTTTCACCTATAAATGATTCTCTAACTAAGTGTGTGTCTGTGTGCTAACCACAATTGCACCCTGTTTCACCTCGCAACTAGCTCCTGACCCCTCACCAGACAGAGAGACAGAAACCACTCTCGTATGTGTAATAATCGAACTGAAACTATGGATATGACTTTTACTAAATAAATGTTTTAATCAAGAACCTCTACTAAACATAATAACTGTGTGCATAAGCATCTTAAGGCCTTCTTAAAGCTATCTGTTACATTGTTAAAGCAATGATCATACTGTTGCTTAAAATAACTTCCTGCTTGTGCAAACTCTCTGCAAGCCTGTTTCCTGTCAGCCTGTGACTTTTAGCCTTTCTGAACGACACACACTGTTCAACCCCTGAATGCAATATAAACTCCAGATTATATTATTAATGCAATGGTACTGATGACAATTATTTAACAATAGCAGTAAAACAATTTCCCTTCTCCACAACCCTTTCTTGCCAGCCACGCTGTGGAGTACTTGGACGCGTGTGATGGAGCATTGTCCTGCATGAAAATCATGTTTTTCTTGAAGGATGCAGACTTCTTCCTGTACCACTGCTTGAAGGTGTCTTCCAGAAACTGGCAGTAGGACTGGGAGTTGAGCTTGACTCCATCCTCAACCTGAAAAGGCCCCACAAGCTCATCTTTGATGATACCAGCCCAAACCAGTACTCCACCTCCACCTTGCTGGCGTCTGAGTCGGACTGGAGCTCTCTGCCCTTTACCAATCCAGCCACGGGCCCATCCATCTGGCCCATCAAGACTCACTCTCATTTCATCAGTCCATAAAACCTTAGAAAAACCAGTCTTGAGATATTTCTTGGCCCAGTCTTGACGTTTCAGCTTGTGTGTCTTGTTCAGTGGTGGTCGTCGTCTTTCAGCCTTTCTTACCTTGGCCATGTCTCTGAGTATTGCACACCTTGTGCTTTTGGGCACTCCAGTGATGTTGCAGCTCTGAAATATGGCCAAACTGGTGGCAAGTGGCATCTTGGCAGCTGCACGCTTGACTTTTCTCAGTTCATGGGCAGTTATTTTGCGCCTTGGTTTTTCCACACGCTTCTTGCGACCCTGTTGACTATTTTGAATGAAACGCTTGATTGTTCGATGATCACGCTTCAGAAGCTTTGCAATTTTGAGACTGCTGCATCCCTCTGCAAGATATCTCACTATTTTTGACTTTTCTGAGCCTGTCAAGTCCTTCTTTTGACCCATTTTGCCAAAGGTAAGGACGTTGCCTAATAATTACAGTATGCACACCTGATATAGGGTGTTGATGTCATTAGACCACACCCCTTCTCATTACAGAGATGCACATCACCTAATATGCTTAATTGGTAGTAGGCTTTCGAGCCTATACAACTTGGAGTAAGACAACATGCATGAAGAGGATGATGTGGACAAAATACCCATTTGCCTAATAATTCTGCACTCCCTGTATTTATCAGAGTCACATTTCGTCCCCCGTAAAGTACAGAAACCGTAGACGCTATCTTCACTGCAACTAGTTCACACACAATGAATAATAATGGATTCACGGTTTCCCGTGTCCGTATCCACAGCAACCACAGCTGTATTGTCCTGGTTACTGATAGTCAAGGTTATGAGCAGGCATCACCACATCACATAGTCAAAATGATAAGAACACGGATGTTCTTTTGCAGATATCGAAAGGCCCATCAGCTTCTTCACAAAGACTTATCCAGAAATGTTTGTACCTTTCAGATGATACGCTCTGCACTTCTTTGTAAAAAAGTTTAACCTTGTGTTTTTTGGTGTTGATCCGATTTGGTTAGCAAAATATCATTGATCTGTGTCCGCCAGATAAGTCAGTGTAGATAAGCAAGACTGCTGAATGTAATCAGTTGTTTACACAGCAGTAACACAAAATCTACAGGTCCTTCTCAAAAAATTTGCATATTGTGATAAAGTGCATTATTTTCTGTAATGTACTGATAAACATTAGACTTTCATATATTTTAAATTCATTACACACAACTGAAGTAGTTCAAGTCTTTTGTTGTTTTAATATTGATGATTTTGGCATACAGCTCATGAAAACCCAAAATTCCTATCTCAAAAAATTAGCATATTTCATCCGACCCATAAAAGAAAAGTGTTTTTAATACAAAAAAAGTCAACCTTCAAATAATTATGTTCAGTTATGCACTCAATACTTGGTCGGGAATCCTTTTGCAGAAATGACTGCTTCAATGCGGCGTGGCATGGAGGCAATCAGCCTGTGGCACTGCTGAGGTGTTATGGAGGCCCAGGATGCTTCGATAGCGGCCTTAAGCTCATCCAGAGTGTTGGGTCTTGCGTCTCTCAACTTTCTCCTCACAATATCCCACAGATTCTCTATGGGGTTCAGGTCAGGAGAGTTGGCAGGCCAATTGAGCACAGTAATACCATGGTCAGTAAACCATTTACCAGTGGTTTTGGCACTGTGAGCAGGTGCCAGGTCGTGCTGGAAAATGAAATCTTCATCTCCATAAAGCTTTTCAGCAGATGGAAGCATGAAGGGCTCCAAAATTTCCTGATAGCTAGCTGCATTGACCCTGCCCTTGATAAAACACAGTGGACCAACACCAGCAGCTGACATGGCACCCCAGACCATCACTGACTGTGGGTGCTTGACACTGGACTTCAGGCATTTTGGCATTTCCCTCTCCTCAGTCTTCCTCCAGACTCTGGCACCTTGATTTCCGAATGAGATGCAAAAGTTGCTTTCATCCGAAAAAAGTGCTTTGGACCACTGAGCAACAGTCCAGTGCTGCTTCTCTGTAGCCCAGGTCAGGGGCTTCTGCCGCTGTTTCTGGTTCAAAAGTGGCTTGACCTGGGGAATGCCCACCTGTAGCCCATTTCCTGCACACGCCTGTACTCTCTCTGGATGTGGCTCTGGATGTTTCTACTCCAGACTCAGTCCACTGCTTCTGCAGGTCCCCCAAGGTCTGGACTCTGTCCTTCTCCATAATCTTCCTTAGGGTCCGGTCACCTCTTCTCGTTGTGCAGCGTTTTCTGCCACACTTTTTCCTTCCCACAGACTTCCCACTGAGGTGCCTTGATACAGCACTCTTCGAACAGCCTATTCGTTCCGAAATTTCTTTCTGTGTCTTACCCTCTTGCTTGAGAGTGTGAATGCTGGCCTTCTGGACAGCAGTCAGGTCGGCAGTCTTACCCATGATTGCGGTTTTGAGTAATGAACCAGGCTGGGAGTTTTTAAAAGCCTCAGGAATCTTTGCAGGTGTTTAGAGTTAATTCGTTGATTCAGATGATTAGGTTAATAGCTCATTTAGAGAACCTTTTCATGATATGCTCATTTTTTGAGTTAGGAATTTTGGGTTTTCATGAGCTGTATGCCAAAATCATCAATATTTTTTTTTTTGCCTGTCCCGTTTGGCTCTTTTGCCATCAGAATTGTTGTCTAAAGGCAAAGAAAGATGCCCAACGGATTTACTTTACCAAATTGACCATCCCAGTCTTGCCATAATGGTCCATTTGATTCACCTTTTATTGTTTATTTTATTTTCACTTGCTGAATACGGGACAGACTTGAATGGGGGAAAGAAGGGGAGAAAGAAAGAGGGAAAGAGAAACAGCTGAGAAGAGGGACGGGGGAGAAGGGCAAAAGACAAAAACCAACAGAATGGGCAGCAAAAAAAAAAAGAAAAAGAAAATTCATATATCGATCACCTGGATCACCTGTTGAGAAAGAAAAAAGAAAACAAGCAGAAGAGAACAAGAGTAATAGAATAAACAACATCACAATGATATATGGGAATATGACAGTAAATACTAAATATTAAACATTATTGTGCAGCACGTAAGATCGACAGAACACAGTGTGCTTTGAGGTAGGAGCCAAAAAGGGTGTAGTTTGTGGGTGTGATCACCTGTGTGTACACCTGTGAGCATGGACGCGCTTGTTTTTTTTAAAAGGTTCCTTCATGTTATAATCTGCTAGAGGGTGTGGGGGGGCCACAGCCCCGTCCTCCAGGGCATGAAGCAGGTATGGAGGAGATCAAAACTCCAGACATCCAGAGGCCCCCAGAACACAAGAGACCAAGGAAGACCAACAGAGGGGCAGCCGCGCCACTGTCCCAGAAAGAGCTGAGGAGAGTCCCAGATGAGGGCTCACTCAGCAGCCGCGGAGCAGAAGCCAGGGGGAGTTGCAGTGACGCGCCCGTGAGCTCCGCCGGCAGCCAGCCGTGCCTGAGTGACCGAGGCCGGGGGCACCCCACCTCCGAAGTGGCCCGAGCGAGCCCCAGGCTCCAGGCCCCGATAAGCGGCCGCCAAGGAGTGAGCCGGTGTGTACCTGGACGCCCATCCCCAGACACAAAGAACCACCAACGCACCGATGTCTGAGGGAGTCCGCCACTGGCAGGGGAAGTGGTGGTGGGGGGAGATAGGCCTCCAAACCTTGGAGGGCCTGAGATGTCCCCAGAGAGGTGGCGTCTGATACCCAACCTGACATATAGACACAGACATACAGGCACACACAGATACAAACATCCATTCCCACCCTCATGCTCTCATATGCACTTACTCCACACTCAACCAACGTGGAGACAGACATAAAGAGACGCTGTACACACGATCACACTCCTCAAGCGTACTCTACGAACCGGGTCTAGGTACCCTTGCCCCTGGAGGGGGGAACTGCACCCAGACCCAGGTGGTGTTTCCCTTTTCCCTGCGGTGGGGAGAGGCAGACCGCCCCGACTCCGCAGAAGCAGGGAGGCCCCACACTCCAGACCGCAGTCGGACGGCCAACTCCTCCTCCTAGCCCCCCCGCTCCAGCAGGCCGCAGAGAACGGAGGTGAGAGAAGATTCCAAACCTCCCTCCACCCGCTCATTGTAGTGTTGATTCATGTGTGTTCTAAGGTGCATTTAAAACCCAGGAGGGTATGGAGCTACCTGCCAGAGAGCAGCAGGTAAGCGCATGGTCCCTCCTGCTAGCCCTCAATGTCTACGTGTATTTAAAATTGAGAGGTGGGCAACGACGCCAGGGGTGAGGTGTACACCCTGATGGTACTTTGGATTCCGTGTATCGTGCCCACCCCCAAGATCCTATATGTATGTGTAATGAAGCCAGAAGGGGACAGATGGGGGGGTAGCCTCCTCTGCACCCTGGTGACATACCCCTACTCAAAGGTCCTGCATGTGTGGGTGGTTGTGGTGGAACGGGAAGAGGGAGGCAGCTGGAATGGGGAGGGAAGGAAGGGAGGGGCAAGTGACCCCTCCCTGGGGCCAGCTCCCCCGCTGACCCCAGTAGGCACCCCCATACTCCGCGACCCGCAAGGGAAAGGGGGCCCAGGCCCATCCCGACGCCCTAAGCCTGTCCCTTCCCCTAAGGGGGAAGTTGGAATATTACATTTCAGACACTTCGATAAGTCTTCACATATCTCGCGCCAAAACTTCTGAACTGGTGGACAGAACCAAAGAGCGTGGATATAATTGTCCGGTGAATTGGTTTGGCAGTGTGAGCAGTTGTTGGTAGACGTAAAGCCCATCTTGAACATCCGATGACCTGTATAGTGCACTCTATGTAATATTTTGTATTGAATTAATTAAAGACTGGAATTTCTAATTAGATGAAAGGTTTTTAAGCAAATCTGAGACCAGAAGTTTAGGTCTAAGTTAACTGATAAATCCGCTTCCCATTTCCACTTCCCAGTGATATTGATTCATCTGTTTTAGAAAGCATTCTGTATATTTTGGATAGTAATTTGGGGGTTTTAAGAGTAAGAAACTGAACCACACTTGGTGGTTCAACTTGCAGTTCAACTTGACCCGGTTTAAATTTCTGTTTTACTATGGATTTAATTTGTTGATATTCTAAAAATCTTTTCTTGTTGATCCCATATTGTGTAACTAGTCTGTCAAATGAAATAAATTCTGTTCCTTCTAGTATATGTTCTAAATATTTGATTCCTTTACCACTCCAATCTGAAAAGTTTATCATATTATTGTTTTGTAATATGTCAGGGTTGTTCCAGATAGGTGTACGTTTGTGTAACAGAGGTGGAAGGCTGGTTTTACTTCCACAGTGGGTTTTGTGCGAAGGAAGAAAATCTTCCTCCAACCGGATTGAGCAGTGGAGCCGCCAAGGGAAAGCACACGATTAAAACTGTATAATTAAAATATAATTTATTATATTTAAATAGTTAAAAATGTAAAATGAATTAAAACAACCTTGGCCAAGGGGTAACACAATAAAAATCAATAAAACACAACATTAAAAGTCCAGTGGGCTGCGCCACGACCTAAAAGTCCCAGGGAGCTAAGAAATCCAGCAAAGTAGTATAAAAAGGAAACCCAGCGGAGTCCTCTCCTTCCTTTCCGCATTCGCGTCCCGATATGCCCGGGTGGGCAGAGCTCTCAACTCCGCCCACCGCTTCTTTAAAACTGCAAATCGGCACAGCCGTCTCGTGCCTTCCGCTGGTGCTGTGCTGTCTCCGCTCTCCCCGCTGGCGAACTGCGCGCTGGTCCTCTGTGCGCTGGTCCTCTTGGCGCTGGTGCCCTTCGCGCTGGTGCCCTTCGCGCTGGTGCCCTTTCCGGTCTCATCCGTCTCGAGCCTCCAGCCCGAAGCAGAGGCCCTCAGCCTCTAGCCTTCAAGTGCAGCCATCAATCACAGCTCTACAGCCCAAGCCTTCTCTCCATATGTCTGGCTCGGCTTCTCAGTCACTCCGGTCACTCTCTTTCGTCCCTTCCGCTTCGAGCCTCCAGCCCGAAGCCGAGGCGCTCAGCCTCTAGCCTTCGAGTGCAAATCCTCAAAGCAAAGCTTTCCTTCCTCACTCGTCCTCAAAAAGCGCTCCTCTCTGTCGTCTACCCAGCCCTCTTATTGGCCTCGCTGGTACCTCTCAGGTGAAATCAAGTTAGTAATCAGATAGGGGTGGAGTCTTTACAGGACAGTTGTTCAATTAAATAAGATAAAAACATGCGATAGAACTCATACAAACAAACCCAATATACAATATTAAAATATTAAACAGATAAAACATCGCAAAACATGCACAGTAAAAACTCCAAATAACTTGTCCCGTTTCACCCCGTGACATTTGCATGGGATTAATGAAGACGCCGTCAATTTTAGAAACTCCCACCATGCTGTCAGAGAAGCGCTGATGTTGATGCTTTTAAAGCATTCATGTCGTTGGATGTTTGAGCTGATAAATGGTAGGTCTGAGATCTCTAGATTATTGCAAAGTGCTTGTTCTACATCTAGCCAAGGTTCATCGAAGAGGGTATGTTTTAGCCATCCTGAGATAAACTGAACCCTGTTGGCTAAGAAGTAGTTCAGAGAGTGCACTGAAAAAACTGTGAAAGAATGAGGGATCATCAACATTTGGACCATATACACTTGCAATACATAGCTTTTTATCAAGTATAGATAGTTTAATGATTAAGAATCTGCCCTCTGGATCTATAACTGTATCGAGTACTGTGAAATTAATATTTTTATGTATTAAAATTGCTACTCCCATTTGTCTAGAATTATAACAAGCTGAGAACACATTAGGAAACTCAGGTGTTTTAAGTTCATTCGAACCTCTAAGAGGTCTGTGGGTCTCTTGTAAAAGGACAACATCTGCCTGGAGTTTTTTGAGTTGGTTAAATATTTTTAACCTCTTTACTCTGGAGCCAGCTCCATTTATATTCCATGTAATGAACCTCAGTGTACCCATAGATGTTTGTGTATAACTAGGGATGTATGCTGTGTGCGTCGCTTAGACAGGTGGAGAGAATACGTCACTTGTTCATAAATAAGGAGAAGGAGAGAGAGAAAAAATGTGTGGCGAGATGCTCCCTGAGTCTGACTTTGTGTATGCATAGTTACTAATATGAGTAGGCTTGGCTTAAGTGTGTGTATCCTAAACGACTGTGTGCGCTGTCTGACTGATGTATATGTGCTGCCGTTGAGCGCATGGTGCGCATG
The DNA here is from genome assembly GCF_057382185.1 of Mchenga conophoros. Classification (NCBI taxonomy): domain Eukaryota; kingdom Metazoa; phylum Chordata; class Actinopteri; order Cichliformes; family Cichlidae; genus Mchenga; species Mchenga conophoros. The sequence goes on along the minus strand of NC_140544.1, from coordinate 14,003,063 downwards.
TGTCGAAATAAAGGATGTTTGTGGATGAGTGTCGAAGCAGGTGATCGAGGCAGTGAAAGGAATAAAGAAAGAAACCAAGGACAGGGGTGAGCAGCATAAAACCAAGAGGGGGAAAAGAGAGGAAAAAAAAACGAGAAGAAAAAAACAAAAAAAACAAAACGTAAACATTCCAATTAAATCACTGACGGAGAGTGACGGTGTTAATTCTGCTATGAAATCACGCTTTAAGATGCGATTTGATACCGGTAAGTTAAACAGATGTTAATGCAAGTTAGTGTGAGTGGATAGGGAAAGGGTGTAGCTGATTCTTATCTGGTGTGAGGTTAATACAGCCACGGAGTGATGTTGAGGTCTCGGTGGAGCTGTCCGTCCACGTACAGCCAGTCCACAGCGATGACAGCGCGGGAGCCCTTCTGGATGAAGCCGCGTCGGATTGGGAAGAGGACCCTGCGTCGTTCCAAGATCTCTTTGGGGAACTGGTCGTTCAGGCTGAAGTCCGTTCCTTTTAATTCCCTGCCGCGGCTTTTCACATGTTGCTTTTGTTTGAAGTGGCCAAATTTGGCCACGATAGGACGTGGTCTCCCGGCCGTAGCCCGAATGGGGCCGAGGCGATGTACCCGATCGAAGACGATGTTCTTCACAGTGTCCTCCGGCAGCTTCAGGTGGGTTTTGATGAAGCTTTTTACCGTGGTCTCCCCGTCCTCTCCAGCGGCTTCTGGAATACCAGAAAATACCAGATTATCACGCATGCTACGAGCTTGTAGATCGATAACAGTTTCTTTTATTTTTTTATTTTCTCTATTGAGCTGGGTAACATTATCTGGGAGACATTTCACAAAATCATCAATATTAAAACAATGAAAGGCTTGAACTACTTCAGTTGTGTGTAATGACTCTAAAATATATGAAAGTCTAATGTTTATCAGTACATTACAGAAAATAATGCACTTTATCACAATATGATAATTTGAGAAGGACCTGTATAGACTTATCTACTGGACCATTAAATACTGTATCTTCATTGAGGTTTCTTTGATTTTTTTTTTTTTTTTGTAAGGCTTGGTAAAATTAACATAATCCATTTCATTTTTTTCAATTTTTCATCATGCTATGATATATTTTCATCCATAATTTATTCAGCAAGCGAAAGAATGACTATAGCTAACACCAAAGAGAGAGACATTAATTTTCCTTCCATCGTCTGTTTTTGCCTGTGTTCCTGGGTGTTAGGTGGGCTGGATTACACAGATGGATTACGTGGCAGAAACACACACGGACGCAGAATAGTTAGTGATGCAAGTTTTTATATACACGAGTAAGGGGGAATATTTACAAGGGAAGGGGCTATATACAGTGATAAATAAAAATGTGCCAGGAGGTAAACACCGAGGCGATGAGACGGAGCCGAAGCATGCAGGTAGGCAGCAGACGCACCGGAGCTACCTGACAACAGGGAACAAAACAGGGCTTATGACATACCGTTGATAGCCGAACGTTAAACACAAGTGGACGGAGAGAGTTGGAGAGCTTACTTGACCACCCAAACCACAGCCGCTGCGGTGAACGCCGCCTGATGGTACGTAGCACTCCGTCGCGGATCCACAATAGTCAACACAAAATCCTAGGTAGGCGGGCAAGCGATGGAACAGGCTAAGACAAAGAAAAGTAGGCGAAACGTGGATCCTTTAAAACATACAGCTCCACAGCGTAAAATCAACAGATGCAGCCTGTGCTGACTAGTTACCACTTGTGACAGCGACAATACTCCGACACCAGACGTCCGTGACTCAGCTCCCTAAGAGCGCTCACTGATGACGTCCGATGCGTCGCAGGTGTGTTGGAATGCCATCAAGCCCAGCCTCGCCTACCTATAACCAAAAAGGAAAACAAAACCCAAACAACAACAATACACCTACCCACCACCTCCTAACACTGGGTGGGACTGATTCTGGGTCCACCACCTGTGGCCTGTGTTGACTGTCCTTTTTGGAGCAAATCCCAAACAAATAATAATAACAATAGATGCATGCATGCATGTATATATATATATATATATATATATATATACACAGGGAGTGCAGAATTATTAGGCAAATGAGTATTTTGTCCACATCGTCCTCTTCATGCATGTTGTCTTACTCCAAGCTGTATAGGCTCGAAAGCCTACTACCAATTAAGCATATTAGGTGATGTGCATCTCTGTAATGAGAAGGGGTGTGGTCTAATGACATCAACACCCTATATCAGGTGTGCATAATTATTAGGCAACGTCCTTTGGCAAAATGGGTCAAAAGAAGGACTTGACAGGCTCAGAAAAGTCAAAAATAGTGAGATATCTTGCAGAGGGATGCAGCAGTCTCAAAATTGCAAAGCTTCTGAAGCGTGATCATCGAACAATCAAGCGTTTCATTCAAAATAGTCAACAGGGTCGCAAGAAGCGTGTGGAAAAACCAAGGTGCAAAATAACTGCCCATGAACTGAGAAAAGTCAAGCGTGCAGCTGCCAAGATGCCACTTGCCACCAGTTTGGCCATATTTCAGAGCTGCAACATCACTGGAGTGCCCAAAAGCACAAGGTGTGCAATACTCAGAGACATGGCCAAGGTAAGAAAGGCTGAAAGACGACGACCACCACTGAACAAGACACACAAGCTGAAACGTCAAGACTGGGCCAAGAAATATCTCAAGACTGGTTTTTCTAAGGTTTTATGGACTGATGAAATGAGAGTGAGTCTTGATGGGTCAGATGGATGGGCCCGTGGCTGGATTGGTAAAGGGCAGAGAGCTCCAGTCCGACTCAGACGCCAGCAAGGTGGAGGTGGAGTACTGGTTTGGGCTGGTATCATCAAAGATGAGCTTGTGGGGCCTTTTCGGGTTGAGAATGGAGTCAAGCTCAACTCCCAGTCCTACTGCCAGTTTCTGGAAGACACCTTCTTCAAGCAGTGGTACAGGAAGAAGTCTGCATCCTTCAAGAAAAACATGATTTTCATGCAGGACAATGCTCCATCACACGCGTCCAAGTACTCCACAGCGTGGCTGGCAAGACAGGGTATAAAAGAAGAAAAACTAATGACATGGCCACCTCGTTCACCTGATCTGAACCCCATTGAGAACCTGTGGTCCATCATCAAATGTGAGATTTACAAGGAGGGAAAACAGTACACCTCTCTGAACAGTGTCTGGGAGGCTGTGGTTGCTGCTGCACGCAATGTTGATGGTGAACAGATCAAAACACTGACAGAATCCATGGATGGCAGGCTTTTGAGTGTCCTTGCAAAGAAAGGTGGCTATATTGGTCGCTGATTTGTTTTTGTTTTGTTTTTGAACTTGCCTAATTATTCTGCACTCCCTGTATATGCATATATATAATAAAACAAGAATCCTGCTACCTCCTCAATTAACTGTACAGAAAACTAACACAACTGAAATTAATAGATCCCTGTGCAAAGGCCAGCTGCTACCACCAGACAGCCAAAAGCTTAAAGGCATTTTTACAGATTAAGAAATTCTCCTTGGCCTTTTCCTCATGATAAAGCTGCATATTGCTTCTATCAGCTGCTTGTATTCAAGCATTACAAACTGTGTTTGCTAAGATTTTGCTGGAAAGGTTTTAAACTGCTTAAATGTGTTTGCATGCACCGCACAGCATTGTTATCCTCCAAATCCAACAATTAATCAGCTGTTTTCTCTAAGGTACCTTCCGTGTGTGTGTGTGTGTGTGTGTGTGTGTGTGTGTGTGTCTCTCTCTGTCTGCTTGCGTTTTAATAACGACAAATTACATACATGTAATCACCATCGCTAACAAATGTATTGTCACAATGCTTTGGGATGGATACATAATGACTTTATCATAACTGCCTAATAAGAAAGCCGATTAGTATAATTCACAGCTTAATTCCAAATTAATGGAGGTTGCACAAGGAGACCGGATATGATTGCCAGAGGTCCAGAGGCTGGAGACCCATGGGGAGGTGAGGATGGGTTAATCAGACGCTATTGTTCTCTTACACACCCACACAGATACACTCACACACATTCAAGCACCACAATTTAAGCTACCAAGTGTAATCAGTCCCGGTTTGAAGCAACAGGACCACTCAAATGATTTCCTACGGAACTTTTTATCACTGAACTCATCGCTTTCTTTCGTTTTTAGTAAATTATTCTATTCTTTTACACTTCATTAGTCCGTCTTATATCCTATGAGATAATTTCATGTAATCATCTTAAAAATGATTTCAAGTGCACCTGAAAATGAATAATATACTTCCCCTAATGACTGACATAGTGTATTGTAGATATAGAAAAAAAACAAAACAATCAGTTACACCCTTATCAGATTTTCATGCTTTCTTCAGCTGGAGACTTTGTTTCCAGTCCATTTTGCTCTGTGATATCAGGGACAGCCAGAACACAGCCTCCATAGACACAAATCTTATTCTTATTTGAATAACAGGGCTAATTCACATTATACCTATCACGCTTCATTTAATGATATAATAAACACAAACTATATGGACGGCTATAGCATGAAAGTTGATTATTTACTGTGTCAGACTATTTAAAGTATTTAAGTACTGAATTACAATTTGCTTAACATGTACAAGAAACTGAACAGAAACCAAAGACAAGAAAAGTAATGTAACATTACTGTTTGGATTTTGCAAACTCAATATTTTCTGCTTCTGCACATGATACAGCCAAAACACATGACACCTTTTAAAAGAATGCACCTGCACATTCATTAATGTCCAATTTGGCAAATCTGCAACCCAATTTCAATTTTTGTTTTTTGCTTAGATATTTTAATCATGTGTGCATATGTTGACAAATGAATCACCTTCAAGTAAAGGCATGTATCTCTCAATGTTTTTAAGTGTATTGTATTTTCACATGTATTTAACCGATTGATTGAGGGACTGTGGTTACGGAGCTGGCTTATCTGACCAAAAGTGAAATGATTGTACTTTCATGATTACAGCATTTGCTCACATTGATCCTCAGACCAATGAACTGAAACAAATGCAACTTGTGCGTTTGAGAAAATTGCTTCCAGATAATTTGGTCATTTGTTCCAGAGTATTCCAAGAATTGATTAAAACTCCCTTTCAAACCCTCAAATACCTTCCCCAGGGATCAGAGAGCTTCATTAAATGAAACTTGTAATTCCTCAAGTAATGAAACTGCAGTCAATACTGCAACTGGGGTGACAAAGGCAACACATTGCTCATAATGGCACTCCTCTTTCACTTTTATCATAAATTCACATAGATTTCTTTCAATTTTAATTGTGCAACTCTATTTTATGATCTGACTTGACTTGGACTTGGACTTTGGCTGCAGTTAGACTGGGTTAGACTCCAAGCAAGTTTCAATGTCAATATTTGATCTAGTTGGTTAGTTTATGTTGCATAATGTCATCGGATCAAACAAGCAGCCATAGGTGCTGTGGCTAATGTTATGTAGCAAATTTGATTTTAGGGTAATCCTGTATTGCCGACCAAAATAAAATGTTATTAAAATGTAATGGTCTAGCTGCTATAAGACATTTAAATGTGTAAATGTAACCTTTGAGTCTACACCAAAGTTGTTTATGAACCATCCTGCAAAATGGAATTGTTATCTGCACAGTCATGTTAATAATACTCTCACAGACTGTAGACTATACAGTCTGGAGTGGAGTGTAACGTTGAACCTAAAATGCAGACAGAATGCAGTTGAGGGTTAACAAAAGGTGAGCCAATGACAAACATCCAAGTCCAAGGACTAAAATCAAACAAGTGCATAAAATAAGTATGTACTAGTGTGTATAAAATGTATAAAAGTCCTGAAGTCAGCATTGTTTTCATGCTGCTCTTTGTAAGATAATAATCATGGAAAAGATGCAGGTTTAAAAAAAAAAAAAAAAATCAAAACTCCGCTGACTGGGTTCATGAGAGAGGTATAATGGAAAAATGGCTTTGTGAGGGTACCGGGAAGCATCTCCATCACTACGGTGAAGCAAACACTCACAATGTCTGATATGAAGTTTTGGTTTTGTTATGCTTTGATTTTGAAGTCCACTAACCACTCTCTGTTTTAAGGTCAACTTCCTCAAGGCCTGATTCATGGAGTGCACACATGATTAAGGACTAATGACATTCACCTGAAAGGAATTCCCTAATTATCCACTGTTAGTGGGGTAAACCATTAGATGAGAGCTGAGGGTGGGAGAGGTTTGAATCTTCAGTTTGACTTGATTTAGTTTGTATATTATTTAGCTGGGGTTTGTTTTGTAGTCAGGTGCATGTGGAGTGTGTTAAAATAAGTGCAGTACTTTACTGTATATGTTTATTTGTAGCTGGAGTGTGAAGGGGGGAATCTCTTAAATTTTATTGGTGGTATGATCAGTGCCTATTTAAGAACGGGGGGGCTGGGATGCTCATGTTTAGATGTGTTGCTGGTGAGAGTGTTGAACCTTTGGATCTTTGAGAAAAATATAGTCAGAGTTCTGGAAAATGACTGACGTCTGTTGTGGTTGTTTTTCTCTCATCTGGTCCTCTTCACATTAATTCCCGACCGTTACAGGCTTACAGAGTTTTTTGTTTTTTTTTCTGTCTATGGATAATTTATTTTTTGATTTGGCTGACAAATATTCACTTTTTTAAAAGTGCACATGTTTGCACTGACTTTAATTTTTTATCAGCTATAACGAAATTCAAAAAGCAAAACTGAATTTAAAAAGGCTTTTTTTTTTTTTTTTTTTTTTTTTAACTTCATGAAAGGCATGCTTCTGGGAGAGTGTGAGATGTTTGTTCACACTGACACTGTATCAACCTTGTCAAATATTCCATTCTGTCAGACCCCAAGTAACTTGAGACATCTGACACATTAAAGGAAAACACCAGGACTTTTGACTCCTACAGCGATGTAACATTTAGCTGTGTTTCGATGTGGGAGACATTTATCTGCGGTGAGCATTTGTCTGGCAATGTTTGGGTCCATTTCTCCCCACTGAAGGACAGATTACTTGTATTCAATACAAATGTGTACTAACTAAAGCATCAGTCACTGAAACAAATCTAATGGGATTTGGATCTAGGATTTATAGGTGATCCACAGGGCACAAGGATTCATTAATAGTATGATGAGCATGAAAATTATGCAACTTGTATATGCTACCAGAATTTAACTGGACAATAACGATATGAGACTTTTTAGAGCCATCATCTTTAAAACTTTCATCTTTAAACCACTGAATGATATGTTTTGTATGTGGTTTTTTTTTTGTTTGGGTTTTTTTTCCCCATTTGCCTGTCTCCCATGCCTTCAGCATAGTATTTGCTATTGTGCTATGAATTCTAAGATGCCCTGAAATTGTTCTGGTAGCACTCATCTTCCATTCTCTTCCATTGTTGGAGAAAAAGTGAAACTCCACATTCATCTACAGAACCTGAAAATTCAAATTAAGGTTGGTTTTTTTTGGGGGTTTTTTGTTTTGTTTTTTCTAGATTCACATCCCGACTGACAACTTGGAAATTCTGACTTTTGTTGACTTTTTCATGAATGCATCATTACTGGTATTTACCTAGCTAACACAGTTTATGATGTTCTATTCTTGACTTTGTAGTTTGCTTGTTGTTTCAGCTTGTTACATTTGTTTTCTATATTTGTAACGATGCACTGCAGTATTGTGTGAAGGAGTAAATATCCTTGAATTTATATTCTTTGCTGTGTATCTGTCTGAATAAGGTGAGTGTACTGCTTGAACTCAGTCAACCGCAAGCTATCCACAAACAGTAGGCACACCATATGTTTTCACTGGACTGTTGCTGCATGGCTAACACAAGAATTAACTTTACAGCTTTGTGACAGTGATTGACTGTGAACATAAAGGCAACAACAGCGCTAATTATGATGAAGCTGATGGCGATAAGCGTTGTTAATGGAAGCAGGCAATTAAATGAAGTTCACTGTTTGAACCCATCTTACTTCATTTGTGTTGCACCAGTATCCCAGCGCTAGACAGCTGCTTCCATGAGCAATAATGACCAAACACAGTGTGCAGCCTTTTCTAGCTCTTTTTTACAAGGATGACGCTTGCTGAAGGCATTTTGACATGTCATAGAATTAGAAGCTCAGGTATGACTAGTAACCTTTATAACAGCTGAATTTCTCCTACTTCTAAGGTGCCTTGGCTTATTGGGGCAGTGTGGAGCCATGCCAGCATTATTAATTGCATTTTTCACCAATGTGACAGCCTGTTGTGCTGTTGTGTGTTCAACCAGATGAACTAAAAATCAGTGTATGACATCAAGGCACATTTATTTTAATCACCAATCACTTCTGACACCAATTACTGGGGTAGCAAGTAAGGGCAATTATTGTTTCCCCTGTGTCATGATAAGCCAGTAATTCTGATGTGCATAAAAACACAAAAAAAACAAACTTGCTGTCAATAACTAGTGTTGGTGGTAACGCGCTACTGTAATCACATTGCATTTTTTTTGTTGAGGTAGTAATGCAATGCATTAAAGTTACAGTAACACTAAAGTGACTTGCATTACAAAGGTTCTTTAATTATCTGCAAAACAATCATTTAAACAGTTTATGGCATCTGTCAACTCGGCTTGTTATCATTTTTATCATATTATGGCTAGTTAAATTAGCCAGCTAAAACTTACCTTATGTTTATTTCTGTTGTTTAAGCTATCTCAGTCTTTCTGCCATTTTCATGCACTCAAAATGCCAGAGCACACTCAGAGCACATTTAAAGGTCATTAAAGTTACTACTGTTTATTTTATAAACTATGAATCCACACAACAATTAGTTCAACTTAATTCTGCTCAGTATTAATTTCCCCTTTTTATAAAGTCTACAGTCCAAGTTTCTTATTTGGACTCTTGTGAAATTACATGAAATTTGGGGTGGGTGATTGAGATTACCCACCTCAAATTTTAAATATCCAACTCCTCTCTTTTCGTGCTTTCATCTATGTTGTGTATATATTACACTTTAATGAGAACACTATTAGTTAATGTTTATTGAAGAAAATAGAACGCTGCTTCATGTCTCAGACATAGATACAAACACAAATCACTTTTTGTCATGATACTGGGGCTGTTACCCTGTGTGTGTGTGTGTGTGTGTGTGTGTGTGTGTGTGTGTGTGTGTGTGTGTGTGTGTGTGTGTGTGTGTGTGTGTGTGTGTGTATAGTTTCTGATTGTGTTTCCTTGCCTTCCCTCCCCTTAGTGTGTATCACATGTTTCCTGTTTTATTTTGATAGTCCCTTGTCCCATGTTCAATCTATTTAGCTTTGTTTCCTCACTGTCTCATTAATTCTATTTATTTCCAGCTGTGTTTCCCTCCTGTTTCCCATCCCCTAGTTATCCTGTGTGTATTCAGTCCTCTGTCTTCCTCTGCCTGTTGTTGGATTGTGTGCTCATCTCTGATTGTGTTTCCCAGTCTCAGGTTTTTCATGGTCCAGGTTTCATGTCTTGGGTTTCTGGTCTTGCGCTTGGGTCAAGTCACTCTCCACTTTCAACTGTTGTGACATGTGACACCTTTATAATAGCTTCAGTTATTAGTACATCATGATTCATCCAGTCCTAAAACTTTGATGGCATCAGTGTGAACAGTATTTCAGCTGCTACCTGTACACCACCTACCTGTGCTCTGTTGGATTTTTATTGTTTTCCTGTCTACGTCACTTTTCATTCGTCTCCCTGACACTGCTTCTTAGCATTCAGGAATCACTAGAAGTTGCATTAAAGCCGATTAGTATCTCCCACCTGTGCCAGAGACTAATCCAGCAAGTTCATCTGCAACATCCTCTCTGGACTCATTCTGTGCCTCTAACTCCCTGCTCTGTGCCACATGTACCATTTCATGCCAATGATCGATAGACTTTGTTTCTCTGTTGAATTCTGTTGTTCCATTTAGAAGTAAACACTCTGAAGGATATGGCCCTAAAAATAAAACTTAATTTACACTGGACACTTTACCACCACAGCTTGTTAAAGAGCATTTGACACAATTGAGCCAATAACTATTAGCAGTCTTGGCTTAAGAAATGTCCCCGGGGCCTTTAACATGCTCTTTGGCAGCCTTTGCTTAAGAAAACCAACTTTTTCATTTACACTGAATATGTCTGTACTCTTGTTTTGAATCGTGAACCTTTAACATCATTAAATATTTATTTTTAAAATATCTGGTTGTGAGTTTGTTCATGGAACCTGAGACAACTAGAGATCACCTAACTTATCAAGGCTAGTTTAGTGCTTTTTATGATTGCTTCATAACCTGTCCTGTCTGGCAGCTTTAGCATTCAGAATTCTGATCTGAATACATGATGGTGACAAACACATTTTGCTTGTTCAGATTAAATGGAACAAGATGGAAAGCATTAATACATGTTCAAAACACAACAGCTTTAATAAACGCAAAATGGTTTGGACCCAGAAGTAGGGTTCATACGTCATCACTTAAGAACCAGATAGGCTCCTCTTGTTCATGCGAACCTTTTATCTGTTTATTTATTCATTTCTTTTTGTGATATTGCAGATTTTACATTACAAGTGGAATAGTATGACAAAGACAAGACAGGCAGAAATGGGGGGATAGAAACAAATAGAAATGAACAATCCACATCCAGTCACACACCCCGAGACCAACAAGCACCCACGTCCCAGGGAGGGGCAGAAGCGTCCAGCCAGGAGCAGTAACATGTCCCACCAGGGCCAAGCCCCAGCAAGCCCCAGACCCAGACACCATTTGTATACTCACTCTCACCCACCCAGCAGTGACACACAGAAAGACAAAGACACATGTGCACACCCTGAACCCTCCCTTTCCCGCCTTGTTACGAGCAGATGCTGCCCCAAACCAGCAACAATTTACAGTTTATTTTTCCATAACAAATTTGAAATGCTAGAGTTTAGCAATCTACACCAAGTAAGAGAGGGTTCATTAGGGATTACTGAAAATAAGCAGTTTATTTTCAGTAGAATCATCATTTTAATGATGGAAACTCTTCCCATAAGTGATAAAGTGGTAAAGTTCTCCAACATGTGAGATCATTGTCTACTGTTTTTAATAAAGGAATATGATTCAACCATGATTCAACTCTGAGAGCTTGGTGAAAAATTTTATACCTAGTTATCTAATGTTCCCAGACTTTAGTGGAGAAGGGGTAGTGTTATGAAAATTACAATTTAGAGGCAGAACTGCTGATTTACTTCAGTTAATGGATGAAAACATATCTCTAAGTGTGATCATGGCAGAGTTCATGTTTGGAGATCTGAATTCCTCTCTCGTTAAATCTGTTTGTTTTATTATCATACCCTTAAACAGGGAAGCTCCTTCATACAGTGGGGCAAAAAAGTATTTAGTCAGCCACCGATTGTGCAAGTTCCCCCACCTAAAATGATGACAGAGGTCAGTAATTTGCACCAGAGGTACACTTCAACTGTGAGAGACAGAATGTGAAAAAAAAATCCATGAATTCACATGGTAGGATTTGTAAAGAATTTATTCGTAAATCAGGGTGGAAAATAAGTATTTGGTCAATAACAAAAATACAACTCAATACTTTGTAACATAACCTTTGTTGGCAATAACAGAGGTCAAACGTTTACTATAGGTCTTTACCAGGTTTGCACACACAGTAGCTGGTATTTTGGCCCATTCCTCCATGCAGATCTTCTCGAGAGCAGTGATGTTTTGGGGCTGTCGCCGAGCAACACGGACTTTCAACTCCCGCCACAGATTTTCTATGGGGTTGAGGTCTGGAGACTGGCTAGGCCACTCCAGGACTTTCAAATGCTTCTTAAGGAGCCACTCCTTTGTTGCCCGGGCGGTGTGTTTTGGATCATTGTCATGTTGGAAGACCCAGCCTCGTTTCATCTTCAAAGTTCTCACTGATGGAAGGAGGTTTTGGCTCAAAATCTCACGATACATGGCCCCATTCATTCTGTCCTTAACACGGATCAGTCGTCCTGTCCCCTTGGCAGAAAAACAGCCCCATAGCATGATGTTTCCACCCCCATGCTTCACAGTAGGTATGGTGTTCTTGGGATGCAACTCAGTATTCTTCTTCCTCCAAACACGACGAGTTGAGTTTATACCAAAAAGTTCTACTTTGGTTTCATCTGACCACATGACATTCTCCCAATCCTCTGCTGTATCATCCATGTGCTCTCTGGCAAACTTCAGACGGGCCTGGACATGCACTGGCTTCAGCAGCGGAACACGTCTGGCACTGCGGGATTTGATTCCCTGCCGTTGTAGTGTGTTACTGATGGTGACCTTTGTTACTTTGGTCCCAGCTCTCTGCAGGTCATTCACCAGGTCCCCCCGTGTGGTTCTGGGATCTTTGCTCACCGTTCTCATGATCATTTTGACCCCACGGGATGAGATCTTGCGTGGAGCCCCAGATCGAGGGAGATTATCAGTGGTCTTGTATGTCTTCTATTTTCTGATGATTGCTCCCACAGTTGATTTTTTCACACCAAGCTGCTTGCCTATTGTAGATTCACTCTTCCCAGTCTGGTGCAGGTCTACAATACTTTTCCTGGTGTCCTTCGAAAGCTCTTTGGTCTTGGCCATGGCGGAGTTTGGAGTCTGACTGTTTGAGGCTGTGGACAGGTGTCTTTTATACAGATGATGAGTTCAAACAGGTGCCATTCATACAGGTAACGAGTGGGGGACAGAAAAGCTTCTTACAGAAGACGTTACAGGTCTGTGAGAGCCAGAGATTTTCCTTGTTTGAGGTGACCAAATACTTATTTTCCACCCTAATTTACGAATAAATTCTTTACAAATCCTACCATGTGAATTCATGGATTTTTTTTTTTTTTACATTCTGTCTCTCACAGTTGAAGTGTACCTCTGGTGCAAATTACTGACCTCTGTCATCATTTTAAGTGGGGGAACTTGCACAATCAGTGGCTGACTAAATACTTTTTTGCCCCACTGTATCTTCTAGGGCTCCTTGACTTCTATGTTCGAGCCAGATCACCCAGACTGTCAATGAGAGGTAAAACTTGAGGGGATAGGGACAAATAAGTAAATACTTCAGCCTACTCCTTTTCAAACAAATAATGGAGTGATATTTTGTAATGATTGTGAAGGCACATATTTGAAATGTTTGAAATAAAAATGAACTGAACTGTCTGACCAGGTAAATTACCTGCTCCCGATGGTTCATAAATCTGAGGTAAAATAAAGAGGATTCATGCTTTTTCAGTTGCCGCCTCTAAGCTTTGGAACAGTCTACTGCTTCATGTCAGAGCTCCCAAAATATTTTCAAGTTTTAAAGTCCTAGAACTTCAACCTTCTGTAGAATCCAGTCTTGAGCTAAGACGTCAAATTTTTTATCCTAGTTAAAAATAAGCCACAGCTTACATTATTGATGCATTCTCACTGTTGTCGATAGTGATCGTTTCCTATACAGAACTTAGTCTATTTTTCTCTTTAATCAGCTCTGTTTTGTTGTTATAAATATGTTCTATAAATGACCTCTACCTGATTGCACTTTAATATATGGAAAGCAAAAAGTAAAGATAAAACGCTGTAGCTCGTTTGACTTTTTGAGCCGGGCAAACACTTGAAAATTAAAAACACACTGCTACTCTGGGGACTTGAGGTTTTCTGCCACTGAGCCTGCATGTATCGTCAGGCTTAACTTCTCCCCAGTCAGGATAAGCTTGCCTTTGTCCACAGTTTCAACCTGACTGCCAACATAAAGGTCAAACAATTACTGGCCCACCTCTCTGTTTCGCATTGCTCTTTTCAGCTTGCCGTGTGTGCGTACGTACAGTCTGGTTGAATGTCAGCATGTAGGTCACAGATTTTGGTATAACGGGATTTTAAAGTGGCCCTTTTCCACTTCACGCAGTATCTCTATGCATCTCTAACGTCTTGGCTGTGTCACAGCATAGTTCACCTTCAGGCCAGATGTATGAGGTACGGAGCAACATTCATTTTTTTGTTATCTTTATGATGTTCAGTTGGGAGAGTAGCAGGGAACACAAAGCAGAGAGGGGTGGCACTGTAAATAATAATAATGTCTTCAAGAGAAAACACTTAGTATCAAATACATTATATAACTATGAGATACAACATGCAAAAATCCAATAAATCCACTGAAAAAAGATTTTACAAAACATTGAAAGCAACAGCTGTTAATAGAGGTCCTGATGAGAGTCCCACTGGCACAACAAAAGCAGGGGATAGTGCTATGATGGTTTGTCGAATGTGCCCAGTATTCAAACAGGTTTGCAGGCTCAAATGCCAGGAGCATATTATGTCCACTGGCAAAGCTGTGGCATAAATGTGATGACGCGTGATGTCACTGAAAACAGTCCCGCATGTCGTAACTTCATGTCACTTTAGTGATATCATTTTGTAGAACATTTATCAGAAATCTGCCGAAGGAAGTCACCTGGTTCAATGTGTGCAAAAACACAATCTCTCTAAAACCACTGGTTCCAACTACAATACGATTCTGAGGACCTGTTTTCCAATGTAAAAGATCATGCTGCATGCAAAGTATATGGTCTTTTCTTGCACTTGCAGAAATTTAACAGTAAATACTGCATTTTGAAAAGAGCCAGTTGAACCTACAGAAAGCTGAGCAAATGGTTGATATATTCAGAGAAGACATGAAGTGTCAAAGGGAAAATTTGGAAAAATACTACTACAGGAACCCAAGACCTGAATTTCGAGAGCACAGTTGTGCCAAGTCCAAGAAAAGTTGGCCTTGGAGCTGTCCAGAGGGTAGTGGTGGGATTATAAACCGAGCACCAAAGCAGAAACAAAAACTGCATGTGTGATTTAGATTAGGATATGTACTACAAAAACATGTTGCAGGAGATTTTCAATCTCTCTTCTTGCCCATGTCTTCTTTGGAGACATTCTCTACCCTTTGAAACAAATAATGAAAAGGGAGATTAAAGACTATGGTTATTAAAGTCTAATAGAATCAGAGTAGAAACCCACTGCAACAGCATCTCATGTTGCAAACTTCATTTGCATTTGGCCAGACAGCAAGTGTAACAATAACTAGAAATCAAACTGCACTAATAATCAGAATCAGAATACTTTATTGATCCCTGGGGGAAATTATTTTTTGTTACAGTGCTCCATTTTAAACCAACATTAAGACAAGACAGACAATACACTAACTAAGAATAGTACAATATATACATACATACATACATACATACATACATACATACATACATACATACATACATACATACATACATACATAAGTCACTTATAAATAAATATTTGGAAAAGAAACATGTGTAGCTGTAGCAGCAAACAGTGTGTTAAGTGGATGCGTTGTACAGGGAGATGGCCACAGGCAGGAATGATTTCCTGTGTCGTTCAGTGGTGCTTTTCGGTAATCTCAGTCTCTCACTGAACGAGCTCCTGTGACTGACCAACATGTCATGGAGTGGGTGGGAGGTGTTATCCAACATTGTCTTTATCTTGGACAGCATCCGCCTCTCCGACACCACCTTGAGGGAGTCCAGCTCCATCCCCACAACATTGCTGGCCTTACGGATTAGTTTATTAAGTCTGTTGGCATCTGCGACCCTCAGCCTGCTCCCCCAGCATGCAACAGCATAGAGGATCGCACTGGCCACCACAGACTCATAGAAAATCCTCAGCATTTTCTGGCAGATGTTGAAGGACCTCAGTCGCCTCAAAAAATAGAGACGACTCTGGCCCTTCCTGTAAAGTGCTGTGGTGTTTTTAGCCCAGTCCAGTTTATTGTCAATGTGTACTCCAAGGTATTTATAGTCCTCCACAATGTCAACACTGACCCCCTGAATTGAAACAGGGGTCAAGTGTTTCCTGGTCTTCCTGAAGTCCACGATCAGTTCCTTGGTCTTTGCCACGTTGAGCTGCAGATGATTCTGCTCACACCACGTGACAAAGGAGTCGACCACAGCCCGGTACTCTGTCTCATCATCCCTGCTGATGCATCCAACCACCGCAGAGTCATCAGAAAACTTCTGAAGATGGCAGGTCTCTGTGCAGTGGCTGAAGTCTGTGGTGTAGAGGGTGAAGAGGAAGGGGGAGAGGACAGTCCCCTGTGGTGCCCCTGTGTTGCTAATCACCTTGTCAGACACACACTGTGGGAGACGTAAATATTGTGGTCTTCCTGTCAGGTAATCAACAATCCAGGACACCAGAGAAGCATCCACCTGCATCGCTGCTAACTTATCACCCAGGAGGGTCGGCCTGATGGTGTTGAAAGCACTGGAAAAGTCAAAAAACATGACCCTCACAGTGCTCGCCGGCTGGTCCAGATGGGTGTAGACACGATTGAGCAGGTAGATGATGGCGTCCTCAGTTCCGAGACGAAGTAGATGACGTTAATGTTGAGTAGCTTATCTTTAATGTTTCTCAGGATTCAAAGTCGTGCTGGATTATATTTTTGCAATTCAATCAGGTACCGGCACACCAAGTGAATGTAATCAACCTTTATTTTGCCTGAGTGCATTGGCCTCTGAATACCAAACAGCTTTGTATCTATAACATCGAGTATAATTTCAATTTGTTACACCCATGTATTAACAGATTATGTGTGAGCAGTGGACTGCATGGAGATTCATTCTTTATGATGACCTTTGAAAACTGTGTACGTGGATATATATGCCTTCAAGGCTTTCACTTTGCAGTCGGTGAAGCATGGAATTTATTGGACTTGCTAAATTAAGCAGGGCATCTATAGAATCACTATATCACACACATACTTACGCACCATAGCCCTGTGCTTTAATGTGTAATTGACTGACTGGTTGGTTGACTATCTGAGGCAACTGTTTGGCTGAGTCACTGACTCAGCAGCTGGCTGGTCCTCTAATTGAGTAGCTCTGTGAAGGACTGACTGGCTGGGTAAACGATTTAGACACAACTGGATGGTGGTGAGACTGACAGATTGAATGCCAGTGCTCTAAACATATAAATAACTGTCAACCAAAACTTTACGATTTGATGGCTTTCTCTTTTTTTTTTTTTTTTGGCTTGCCAGTCATTCCATTTAATATATAGGTTATAAAAACATATGTGAACAAAAGTAGGTAAAAAGCATCTTATTGGCAGCGGCTTCATTTTTAAGCAAGAATCATATAGACACTGTTTTCTGTTTCTATTTCTATTTGCATATTTTCCCAGTAAGATATAAAGACATGACATCATTTGTTATTGATTTATTTTAATATGTTATTTTTAAAAGTCAAGATGTAGCTGCATGTTTCTAAGCTCATGAACAAAAGCATTTTCAGAGATATGTGGTCTCCACAGGAAAGCTACTACAAGCATATAATTTATGGAATATAATCTGGACATAAAACAGTGTATAAAGTATTTAAAATGAGCAAAACTGACTGACTGCAGAAAACGGTCATTGATCTGCAGCAGTGAAATGGATCCTTTTAAAGCTGATGGGGAACATTTTTCTGCATAGTAATTTACTTTTATGCACATGAATACAGTTGTGTGTGTAGTGGTGTTTTCATAGTGTTACGTATATATATTATCTTACAAAAAACTGACGTTATAGAAACTATCCGCAGGTAAAATCACTCATATAGCCACAAGAAAATGCTTTGTAGGTAACAGAGTGAAGGAATTAGTAATTTTGGGATGCAAATTAATAATTCATACTATAGGAAAGAATAGTCTGAATAATAATATGACTGGTTCACTGATTGAATCATGCTTGACTAACAAAGGATTTAGACCTGAAGTCCTGTGTCTTTTTATGATTTCCCATTCAGATGTTCCAGCTGAGTCATCTGGATGCCATTTCATACAAAAACCTACTCTGATTGGCTGCTATTTTATTGTAAATGGTGGACACTTACTGGTTCGACTTTTTACCCTGAACAACAGGCAGTGATTGGTGAGGGTGCTGATACCGGTACTGATTTTGGGCAGGCTGAGAAATAAATACACACACACACACACACACACACACACACACACACACACACACACACACACACACACACACACACACACACACAGAGTTTGTATAGCCAATCCATTTGCGCACACACAGGGTTAAGAAAAAAGTTCTTCCAACTTAGCTTTAAATGTATGAAAATGTAAAGGAAAAAAAAATTAAAATATTATCTTCTATTAAATTTAATAAGCATAAATATTCTTGTCTCAAAAGAGCCAGCAACTGTTTGATTAAGTAGGTATTAGCTTGTATGCAAATTTAAGTTTGTAGACATTGCAACTATGTGTTTAAAGAAATGTTAATAGACTAAGAACAAACAAGTGTGTGCAAATATTTAGTAATATTTAGTAACCCTGCTTTGTCACAGCCTACACTATTTATAACCATCTAACAGTGTTTCTTCATTTAGTAATATTCAGCAGATCTCAGAGTTCATTTCAATTCATGAAATATTTCAGTGTCTTGGAGGCAGATACTCACCTTTTTTAAGATGTAACCGAATACTTTTTTAATGATGCTCTTGCCTGGGGAGAGTAAAGTCATGCATCCATGCTATTCAAGAGTCATTCAAAGTCACTGCATTGGCTCACAGTGGCAAAAAAATCTATTCGCTTATTAACTTAACGCATGAAATTTTAGATGAAAATTAGTGGAATGAATTCATTAATCCTTCCGTGTGATACACACTGTCACACTTTCCCAAAACAGAATATTTTCATCTCAATAATTAAAGTTTCCAATACTATTTTTACTCCTCAGGTTTGGCGACCAAAGAGCTGAATTTAAATTATCCACAGCATTTGCCTCCAAAATGAGTCTGATTTATTCAGATGTGCAGTCCTGTGAAAAAGTATTTACTCTCTTCCTGATGTCTTAGTTTTGCTACACTTAAATATACTAGGTCATCAAGCACATTTTAATATTAGAACATAGATAACTTGAGTAAATACAAAATGATAACTGTGAAAAATATGCTTTAAAAAAAAAAGAAATCAGACAGGAGGAAACACTTTTGCAGACCTCAGGTGTTTCAGGTGTATCGATGAATCCTGTATGTAATCCCTGTTGATACACATATGAATAGTGCATTCTGACTTTTATTCAAGTTTCCAATGGGCATTTTTTTTTCTAATGATTTCTGTAGGATGATAAAATAAAAATAAAAAAATAAAAATGCTGTTTTTGCCCGCAACTAAATACACAGATGATTGGCAGATCATCTCCCCTGCAGACCTTTTTGCTATATAACATGCCCGCATTCACATTTAGCATTTAGAAACATTTGTTATTTGTTTTTTTTTCACTACAATTTGCATTTCTTCATTTTAAGAGATGAAAAGAAAAAAAGGAGCAGATTTGGGAAATAAATGAAGGAGCTGATTTGGTATGCAAGTGCAACAACATCACAACAGGGAAAAGCCAAATTGAAATGTCATTTTGTATTCATCAGAAAACACTGGCGTGTGTGTGTGTGTGTGTGTGTGTGTGTGTGTGTGTGTGTGTGTGTGTGTGTGTGTGCATGCGGTGTGGGTGGTGTGGGGAGTGCTTGAACATGATGGGTGTTCAGTCTGTGCATACGTGTGTTGGGTGTGTATGTGTGCACATGGAGCCAGGCGAAGGGATGGAGGGACTCTTTCTACCTGCTGTATAAATTATTTTTGACAGCAAAATTTTTTATTCCATAAAGTCGGTTGTTACCTTCCATACTTTTCTTGTTCTCTTTTGTTCATTATCGCATATTTTGGAAAAACGATGAAGTAGTCTTTTCACGTGCAATAACGGAAACATTATTTTTACAAATTTATAAAGATTTGCTCCTTGGGAAGTATATTCTGACAGTAAATAAAAAGGTTAATTTACACTCTGAGAATAACAACATTACAATTGTCAATCTATGCAACAATAAAATATTAGGACTTTCAAACTTTTTAAACTGAAGCACTGACTCAGCATTTCTGACATTACTGGACTGCTTGTCCCACAGCACTGGAGAAAAAGAAAAGGGAAAGTCTCCCACTGTTTCACACCCTCAGGACAATTGATTCTCCGATTTGAGGGGTCAGCCAAATCCCTGAGGGTAATGAGGGTAAACTGATCTAACAGCATGGTGCAGATGAGGGCTCGGGTGAGGGTAGAAGTGAGCCAGCAGGAGTAATTGGTGGTTTGTACGGTTTCTGTCTTCTCAACATTCTTTACAGACCTTACACTTAATTGTCAATTTGTTACTTTTGATGAGGATTTCTTAGACTACTGTAAATGGTATATCTGTGATAGCTTCTCGTTTTTTACTGTATTTGGTTTTACTACTGTTTGTTCTGTCTTACTATGAGTTTGTTAGTCATCTATAAAGCACGTTAAACTAGCCTCGCCCACTTTATGCTTTTCATATAGTTAAAGCAAGAAACTTTGCCAACTTGGACACCGCCATGACTATTATTTACAGTGTCTAGATTTCCACCAGTGTTGCCATGGTTCCCATGTACTCCGGACCGCCACCCCCTCGCTCTTATTCACGAATTAATTACTCACCTGTGTCGAGCCTGTTGATTACCAGAAGCTCCTTAAGGATTTCCCTCAGTTAACATGATATTGTTGCATTGCTAAATGTTAGTGTATTTTGGCTTATCTGCTCTGTGCTCTTGTTTCTGTGTGGAAACCTGTTTTGTTTTCCCAGCTCTCCACTGTGCAGATACCAGAGGCCTTGGAAAACCCTGGGGTGGGAGACCTGCAGAATCAAGTTAACCTGTATAAGAGAAACTGGTTTGGAGGAAAATTTCCCTTTCGACTACCCTCCCTGTTATGGAAGAAGATACCATACAAGCTTCTTTCCCAACCTTTGAGTGTTTACAATCTGTGCCTGTAGTAAACCAGCTTCATTTTTGTTTCTTTGTCTCACACTTGGGCTCAGCAAGTACAATACAGTAAAGCAGGGCAGAGCTGGACATAAGTTGATCCCTCCTAACCCCATTATGAAAATTACCAAACTGTGAAGTTGATACAGTAGCAGATCTGCCTGCTATTCACTGTTTTTCAAGTTTAAAAAAAACAACCTTATTTCACTTATATTAGTATTTCCTTATTGGCTCCCTCTTCTTGTCACATCCTAAACTATCAAACCCGATCTAAAAAATGTCTTAGCATAATCTTTAGCCCGGTAGAGTACCTTACCTCACCTATGTTTTGAATTTTTTTTCTCCTTTTACCCCCAAATGGTTTCATTCGCTGGATTAATTTCTTTATCATTTTATCATTTCACAGTATTCACTCTATTTACCTTTTCCATTTTTAATGAGTGTCACAGGCCTGTGAAAAGTGTGAACTGCCACATGCTTTGTCTAACACACAAGGCATAACCAGTCGCTTCTGGTGTGATCACCGCGTGGTTCTTAATAGCTTACCACGTGGACGGATAGCCAGTTATCACAGAGAAACATGCATGTTAGCAAGAGGTAACACTGCCAGCATCTTGAGATTGTATAGGTAAGATTTTTTTGTCCCTTTGCCACCAGCATGCAACCAATGCAGTACGTCACGTGCCGCACATTTGCCCAGGTCAAATCAACCACCCACCAAAAAGGCACAAGCTGTTCAGCGTTTTGAAAATATCGCTGCTCATCAAGAAACTTTTGCTTTACTGGCACAAAGCAGTCCCTGGCACAGGGTGCCTGCATGAAAAGAGGGCCCAAAGGTCTCACTCTGAAAATCCCAACTCAACAATAAAGATCTCAAGATATTAAGATCTCCCATATGGAAAAGATAGATATAAAGTTTGTATCTGTGGGGGAGTCGTGTTCTCTCTCTGCCTTTTCTTAGTCGTCACAAACCAAATGAAATACAAAAGCAGTGTAAGCATAAACACAGCTCAGCTATTTTAGTTCTCAGACATGATGAGCACTACTGTGTCGCCATCACCATGACAGGGAATTGAACATTTAAGAAGCTTGTCGGGTGCATTAAAACAAGAGGGAATGAAAACTTTGAAGTCATTAAATTTTATACATTAAACATATCTATTTGTGTGTGTTTATTTTAAAGATTAATGTTGGATATCATTCTTTTTTCCCATCTTAAGTCAAAGGGAAGTTTTTTATGTTTGTCATTTCTTTTTCAGATCAAATAAAAAGCTAAGAGTAGAAGCAGAAGCAAAAATCCATATTTATCTCAGTTATTTGCACATTAACAGAAGAACTCACATGATTTAATCACGTGATTACATGTTTTAGTGCACACACATCTTTCTAATCAAAAGTATCACATCACCTTACATATTTATGCTGATATGTATAAAGACAGGATCATATATAAAAGTAATCACAAGTCCAGCATCTTCAGCCAGCACTATAATTATGTCACTGGTATTTAACAGTGTAACATGAGCGATCTATTAGGCAGAGAAAACACTGACCAGAGAAGGCTTCATGAGTTTTAGAACGAGGGCATGATGTATGGTTTATTTGATGCTTTTGTTACACTCGAGCAAAACTAGGATGGCAGGCTCCTTGTGACTAGGAAAAATCATTTGATGTGGAGTGTTTGCATTGCATGTTATTGCTATCTGCACCTGATAGCAAGTAGTTGCGACAACCTCTTTTGATCACAGAGAGATTGCAGAGGTTGCCTGGTGGGAGCCAAACTGTCTCCAAAAATTTGCAGCCTGACTCGGTGAAGGTTTGCAAAAAATTGTCATCCAGTTTGTAACACATTGCAGTCAACTGTAGGATACTGATTGGTTGCAAATTAATGTATAACTTCTGCAATGCAATTTTCTAAATGCATTTCCTAAATTATATTAACACTCCACTCTGGGCAATTTGGAGAGCCATGATGTGATGCTGAAAACCTCAAAGCTTAAAGGGAACCAAAATTAAGAGTCAGGCTACACCTGAATAAATACCTTTGAACATGTAAACATCAACAGGAATGATTTTTATTTATATATCACATTTCTTTATCTCCATATTATCAAAAAAAGACTGTACAGAATTGCAAACTTGACCAAAACTGACAGCAGACTAACTTGGTTTTCCATAGTGACTAAAGCACGAACAACCAAGTCTTTCACTTGAGATTAATCAAATTCAGATTCAAAAAGGTTGATTTATACTCAGAAATGCACAATGTAGGACTGCCTTTTTCATGCTACTAAGTTAAGATTTAACAGGCATACAGTTTAATTAACGTTAACTATAACCTGTCTTAGTGGGGTTTTTTTTATCTACAGTGGGGCAAAAAAGTATTTAGTCAGCCACCAATTGTGCAAGTTCCCCCACTTAAAATGATGACAGAGGTCAGTAATTTGCACCAGAGGTACACTTCAACTGTGAGAGACAGAATGTGAAAAAAAAATCCATGAATTCACATGGTAGGATTTGTAAAGAATTTATTCGTAAATTAAGGTGGAAAATAAGTATTTGGTCACCTCAAACAAGGAAAATCTCTGGCTCTCACAGACCTGTAACGTCTTCTGTAAGAAGCTTTTCTGTCCCCCACTCGTTACCTGTATGAATGGCACCTGTTTGAACTCATCATCTGTATAAAAGACACCTGTCCACAGCCTCAAACAGTCAGACTCCAAACTCCGCCATGGCCAAGACCAAAGAGCTTTCGAAGGACACCAGGAAAAGTATTGTAGACCTGCACCAGACTGGGAAGAGTGAATCTACAATAGGCAAGCAGCTTGGTGTGAAAAAATCAACTGTGGGAGCAATCATCAGAAAATGGAAGACATACAAGACCACTGATAATCTCCCTCGATCTGGGGCTCCACGCAAGATCTCATCCCGTGGGGTCAAAATGATCATGAGAACGGTGAGCAAAGATCCCAGAACCACACGGGGGGGACCTGGTGAATGACCTGCAGAGAGCTGGGACCAAAGTAACAAAGGTCACCATCAGTAACACACTACAACGGCAGGGAATCAAATCCCACAGTGCCAGACGTGTTCCGCTGCTGAAGCCAGTGCATGTCCAGGCCCGTCTGAAGTTTGCCAGAGAGCACATGGATGATACAGCAGAGGATTGGGAGAATGTCATGTTGTCAGATGAAACCAAAGTAGAACTAGTCATCAAAGGCATTGTCACTTCACATGGGAGGAGTGTGAGAACAATTCTACGTGACATACCATCGCATGTGAAGGAAACAAGATGAAACAAAGCAGAAAGAGTTTGCTTCCTCCAGACAGCTGTGTAAAATTAGATTTTTTTTCTTTGATTTTAATCTCCTCCTTCGTGCCATCCTCTTTGCCCTGCATCGTTTTGCTTCCTGCCATTTAACATATATGACAAGTTGCAAGCAACTCTGAAACAGTAGGAGACGGAACTCCACAACCTGGCATGTCAGAAAGAAGAGAGATCAATAGTTAATACAGGATGGGAGAGGAAAGAAATTTCACTTTTGTTTCTTCCATTGTTCACAGTTAAATCTTAAATGCCAGTTGGGGATGACTTAGTAATTGGATGAATACAAATTTTAAGTTTTCAAAGGAGGGCGGGACCTTTCTGTTACTGTCACAAAGTCTTTCCAAAAACTAAGACTGTAAACTATAAGGCCTGAGTGTAAGGAAGGGGTGTAGCTTTTTTCACAAACCTCCCATTAATGAGATTTTTATTTACCACAATTTTATTAGAGGTTTGGAGTAAGAAAGTGAAAAGTTGTAAAAACAGGCAGACTATCCCAAATATAAGTGCAAGTAACTTTAACTGAGAACCTTCACAGACATAAGTAACTTTAATACACTGGCACAGAGTCTCCAGAGGTACAAATGTTGTTTTGGTCTATTGTGGTGAAGTCAAAGCTGTCGAATTGTGTATCTGTGGCTATGAACTGTGGATTTTGATGGAAAGAATAAGATTGTGGATAGACTCTCTGTAAAGGGTGTCTGTGCCTTAGAGATGGGGCAGAACTGCTGGAGCTAGTTTTGGTGTCTTAGGGTTGAGGTGTTTAGCGCATGTCCAACTCTGAGAAGAATGTGAGGCGGAATAAGGACATGCTGGAAAGAATATAACTTGGGTAAGTTGAGGATGCATCAATATCCAACAGTTTGCTTTTATAACTTGTTTCCAGATACGTGTTAAAAAGTGGATGGATGGCTTAATTATGGTTAAAGAAAAACGTTGTCCATTATAAGTGTCTCTAAGCATATGCATACGTTTTGGCACGTTACCATTAGAAGTGTTTATTAATGTAGATATGCTGTACATGTTGCACTTTTTAGACTACTTTTTCCGATCAAACAAGTCAACAGAGGACATGAAATCTGCAGTTCTAGCTCCGCGGGACAGTTGGATTGTAGAGACAAGAGCAAATGCCTGTTTGGTAAATGTTCAATACAGTGGTTCCTCGCTATAACACGGTTCACTTTTCACGGCCTCGCTGTTTCTGAGAATTTTTTTTTGTGGAATTTTACATGCTTTTTTGTTTGTTTGTTTTTGGTTTTTTACAGTGCATTGTATTCTGCATCCTGATTGGCTGTAGGCCATTGTCAATCAATCTCCTCCGTGCTGTGTCTCCTGTACAGTACAAAATGCGTTCAGCTTGTCAAATTTAAATAAAGCTTCAATTGCTAGCAGTGTGACTCTGAAGTGCTGAACTGTATGTTTGTAAGTTTTCTCACCAACAAACACAACAGTGTCGACGTAACATTTTGCACTGTCAAAGGTAGCACCCAAAAGATGGAGGAAGATGCTAACATCGCACAAAAAGTTGGACATCTGGACATGCTAGAGGAGGGAGGGTAGAAGTTACCGTATTTTTCGGATTATAAGGCGCATTAAGTGAAACCAAACAGTCAGCTTGTCTGTTTCCATGTTCTGGACCTGAAAACAGGGTTTGATCTTTTGTTTCATTCGATAATACTGAACTTATTTTTCCATGAAGTACATTTATAAAAAATATTTATAAATGCGCTATATGGCAATGCAACTTTGCGAACAGTCTCAATTCAGCTGAAGCTGAAAAAGGGTAAACAACCACTGAAACCTAGACGCCACTCTAAGATGCTGGACTCTGGTCTTCTTTATGGACGGTTACATAAACTATTTTTTAGTTTATGTAAAATCCTTTTTAGCATGTCTGCACAGTCGGGGGGAGTACTTTTTTAGCCAGGAAAAACATTTCACTGTATGTTGTACCAGCTATAAGTACATGTGACAAATAAATAAAGAATTGAATTGAATTGAACTTTGAGGGTGTTAAACAAGAGAGAAAAGTATGAAAATGTCCATGCCTGTCTGAGGAAAGTGTATAAAGTGTGTAGCCTTAAAACATCTATAATAATTATAAAAAAAAAAAAAAAAAAAAAAATGAAGCTGGCTACTTAATGGATTTCACCTATCGCGGGTTATTTTTTGAACGTAACTCCCGCGATAAACAAGGGACCACTGTAGTGACAATACAATGGATTTGAAGTAAACAGCTTTTAATAGCACAGGAAATACAGTATTTGTTGGCAAACAAATCAATTATTAATATTTCAAGAAATCAACTCTTGTATTTTAAATGGTTTCTTACTGAAGATTTTTCTTTGATGGCATTTGAATACATTTGAAATTGACAATAATCTCGCTATAAGGAAGTCTACATTATTAGTGGTACAGTTTCCATTCCCACATTCCTGTAAATTCAAATAACCTCTTCTGAGTTTTTGGTCGGTATAGCATTAGAAGGTATTATCGGGAGCTAACATGTTATTTATACCTATCTCTGCTTTCTACATGAATGCCCAAAAGATAAACATCATAAGCTCATGCTTACCAGAGACTGAAATGTTCTTCATATTGATAATTTATAATATGATGCTAATTGAAGAAGACCAATAATGTCAATAGTTTGCCTATATTCTTTTTGTTTTGTTTTTTTACATTCACTATAGACCTAATTAAGCAGCTCTCTTAACCGGAGCATAAATATAGTAAAGGACCCTGGGCCATGAGGTGGTTGTCAGCCAGCACAGTGCAGTCATTCACAGCTGTTGCATTAAACAACATGGCAGAGTCAGCTGACAAAGCAGAGCAGACAAGCAGAACATACTCCTGAGCTGAACCACAGGAGAAAATGTATTATTTTACAAGAGAAAATGGTATCTAAATGCTTCCAAGTGAAACATACAGCTGCACCACCGCCTCACTTGGCTCTGAACAGCTGAAGCTAATTTCTTGTGCAACTGTGGCTTGTGAAGATAATAATTCTGCTGTAGATGGATCCAATATCACAAGAGCTTGCATGTAACCCATTTAATACTACAATAGACGCAACCTTTTTGGTTGGGGTCAGCTTGGAAACAGTGAATTAACCCTTGAAAGCTCGAGTTCAAGAATGGATACTTGCACAGATTTGACTTAGTGGTTTTAACTTATTTTGGCTGTAGTAAGGGTTTGTCTATAACACAATCAATACTTGAATAAAATTGCACAGTAATTCCTGTAACACAACACAGGATGACACATGTGTAGATGCTGTGCATGCAACTTTTTCTTTAATTGGTGGTGTTTTAAATGCAATCTATCCTATATGTGCACGAGTAAAGTGGTAATATCCACATTAGCAGCCAAAAGAAAACTTTTTCAGAAGAATACAGTGGGTTCACTGGAGGTCTTGTTATGTAAGTTTGTTTAGCATGCTTTTCTTGATGCTTTGTTAAATGTTTCATTTGAATTCCCATCAGATTTGATCTTGCTTAGCTTTCTTTTATTTACATATTTCATTTTTTAGTGCACTTGCAGTGTATTTGTTTGTTATTCAAGAAAATGTATTTAAAATCTTATGCCTGCATATGTGTTGCTCCAAAAGGACCTGGTCATTGACTTTGTTTCATGCATTGTGGTTTTGGAACAGTTTATTTAATTTTATTTTGAGGGTATTTTTCTTCAAACACTGCAAAGATACACTAAGGGACTGCCTACCAGGTTATTGTCCTACAGAGGTGCCAACAAGTAATTATTAACTAATGAATTTTGTTTTGTTAGAATCTGCATTAATTACATTTTCTCCTAATATTTTCATCCTTCTGTAACTTTGTGTTTAACATCACAATGCTGTAAAGTGTGAATAACTCCCTTGGGCATGGCAAGTTTATATACAGGCCTCCAAATGTCATTTGACATTAGGACAGCCCTAAGCCCTCAAGGTCTCTGAAGGAGTGCACTTCAAAGTGTGTAAGTTGGTACACTGGGACTGCGCACGCACGCACGCACGCACGCACGCACACACACACACACACACACACACACACACTCTCATCTATCGTAGAAACAAGGCAAGGTGAAAACAATCAAGGAGTCACAGGAGGAAATAAAAGAAACAAAAGAATGGATTAAATTAAGTAAGACACAAAAGAAAAAAGAATTACTCAAATACAGCAGGAAGTGGGAACAAAGGACGACTAGTTACTATGTTAGAGACAAGAAGGGGAAGAGACAAAGAGACAAAATTAAACTACAGCAAAACCAATAAACCAAGACATATAGCATTTGTAAGCAAGCACTGGGTTCATTTATATGTTTCTGCATGTCCATTAACATTAAGTTTGATCTCCAAATCAAATCTGCAGTTAATACTGAAGCTGTTGACTCAAATCATTAATTTGACAAAATGCACAGTTAATAAAAAAGTAAACTGAGGACATTTCAGACCCTAATTTGTTATAAGAACCTCTTGGTTCAGTTTAATGTAATACCTGGCCTGATTTTCTTTTTTTTTTTCTCTTGTTTTTTTTAACGCTGCAGTCTGGCCAAAGAAAAAGTCACAAGAAAGCAATTAAAATATATGATTCATATCAGTTCACGGTGACAGATTTGGCTTGCGGGCCCTGACTTTCAATATTTCTGGGAGAATTCACTGCATCGCATAACAACATGACCCTGAGTTCAAACTTCCCTGTAGAGAATGAAAGGATCCTCCTGGAACCAATTGGATTAACAGGAAGACAGGGGATTACATTTTCTTAACCAGTGAAACACCTACAAAACCCGTTTTGCATACAGACGTTTATAGGAGCGTGAATAATGTTTCATAAGCTCCCCATAGACTGCTTTTCTCAACACAGAACCACGTTTTGATGTCAGTGATTTAGTGGGATGTGGACAGCTGATCTGGCAATGGTAGCATGCTATGAGCACTACAGTAAGACACACACATACTTTAAACTAAATCTGTCTTATATTAGTTCTTTTTTATTCAGATTTAGGTCAGAGGTTTAAATGCTTGTCAAAAACCAATTAAATACATCAGGATAAAACATAAAAGCGCAAAAATTAAATAAAAAATAAAAACATCAGCATTTTTCATCACATCAATATAGGAATATTATTTTATTGACTCACTCAAGACTTTAAATATCTCTAAGGTAGGTCCAGAAATTTTGTTCATGCCAATACACAATGTACTGTACACAATTCAAGACTTTCAAGACTAAGAAATTCTGAAATGCTAAACTCTTTCCAAACTTGGAGTGATTAATACAATTATCTTTAATACTCACTGAGAGAAATACTCAAACATGTCTTTTCTTTGACCATTAAAGCATCAGTCCCTCACCTTTATATAACATCATATAAACAAGTGAATATTAGTTGCTGAGCTCACTACAAAGTGAGTCAATGACTTGTACACTCAAGTGTTACTCATGTGTTTACATCCTGATTTAAAGCACCTTTGGCTTTTGACAGTACAAAAGCATGCCAGTGTTCAATGGTGACTCTTATCTGATTCAATTATCACCAACTAGGCCTGAAATTTTCACAAGAGCCAAACTGTTTCTCACATCACTACATGTGCAAACACAGAGACACACATTATATTAGAATAATGCCAATGTTTATAAGCCGCACAAAGCTCACATGATGTGCATGACAATACCTATAGCAGCACATAAAAGACAACAACGGTGTAACCAACATTTCTTCATTTTTAAACAGACGAAAATGCAAAAACATCCAAAACTAAACTTTTCTGCAAGCAGGAAAAATCATTAAAATAATTTAACCATAAGACATGAAAATTCGAATAACAGATGTGACTGTTTTTGAATGTTTGATTGCAGACAAGTCATCGTTCTAAGAGGAGTTTTGAAATACCCTTGAGGTAGCACTGATTGCATAGGTTTTAATGAGCGCTACTTCACTGGTGAGTAGTGACTAACAGTGGTAGGTAAGGATGGTTTGGAAATGTACATATCTCGACATTTCTAAACATCTGGATGTCTCACTGATGGATTTGTCATGACACATCTGATACGGAAAAAACTGTTTTAATTTATTTCAGCTGCAAAATTTGAAGAAAGTGAAATAATGAACTGATCTTTAGGCAAATGTTTTAATTTATTGTATTCTTTTCCTGTTGTTTATTTCTTACTCTACATGAACTTTAACTCTTTGAAGATGACATGTACATACAGTAGTGTCATGGTTCCTCAGCTCTCCCTGGCTGACGTCATCAGGTTTTCTCTTCCCTTACTGGTGATCATTTGTTGTTGTCTGGGCGGGACTCGTTCTGGGTTCCCACACTTGCCTCTACCCGCCTGAGGAAACCACCCCACCTGTCTCCAGTGATCTCATCAGGAGCCACTACTTCTCTGAACTTTGTTGAACCACCTTGTTAGTGAAGCCCTGGCTCTTTCTACTTGTGTTTTGCTTCGAATACTTACCATGTGTTTTTCTTTGTACAGAGCATTCCTGGATTCCCTCCCTGGAGCCTGACTGAGTTGTGAGAGAGTGTATTGAGCTGAAGAGAGTTGAATCCCTGGAGGCCCATTCCCCTTGCATGTTGTAAATAGCATGTTTTGGTGACCATTGAACTAAATACGTTGTACTCTGATTCATCTGAGTCCTGCTCTTGAGTCTACTCCTTCCAGTATACGTGACACGTAGTGTGCATAGAGGCTTTGTCTGGTCTCACCTGACTTGCTGGTTTGCACATGCAGATCAATCACTCTCCACTGGTTCATCCAACCACTCTTCATTAGATGGCTGTCTAGTTTTTATTTAACACTAAATTCTCCTTAAGATTTCAGCTGTCTTTATCTGTAGACCTACCTGTGGTTTGCTCCTTCTGCTTCAAATCTCTTCCCTTGAGCCATCACCAACCTTTTTTCTTTCTGTCTGGATTACCCTGCCTAGTCTCTCTACACCCTTTTTCTGACTGGGATAAGTCAAGTGCTCTTAAACCCCTTTAATTATTCAAAATGGGGTACCATGTATGTGTGTCAATTAGCATCTTATTCGTTGCTGTTCCCATCCTTTATCATGCTTACGGCATAGATTTTGCAGTATTCATATATTGCAGTAGCTGCCCAACCCACTAGACTTCATTGTGAAATAGCACTTATAGGACAAGCTTAAGAAACTAGCCTACAAACAACTAGATGCTCATGTGGAGCTACACTGAATGAATCAAATGTGCAAAGCAGAGACGAGCAGCAGCGTGTGAAATGAAGCCAGCACCTGACGCTTAGCTGACTGAATTGGTTAGAGAGCTAAATCTTAAAGGGCTGAGTGAACAGCATGACTACTCATCTGTAACTGGCACCAAGGTTTTTCCCCACCACAGAGGATTTTGACTTTTTTTTCTTTCGTAGCTGTCCTAACATTAAATTAACAAGCTACTTAAAACTGGCTCGTAACTGATTTGCTTCATCAATCCAAGCACTCCAGAATTACTGGGTCTACAATTAGTTTTTTTTTTCTTTAAACGAGCATTTGTTTATGATCTAAGTGTTCAGGTTTAAATGTCTAATAATAATCTGTAATTGGCACCTGCGCGCACACAAATATTCTTAAGTCATAGACATTTTTATGATTATTTCCACATGATGCTTCAGCTCTTAAAATCACAGGCGCCATATCATCTCTTTTCGTTTAATTATCAGAGCTGATTTAACACTAGCATTTACAAAGCTGTGCATCCTGCAGAGTTAATTTCCCCTCAGAACTATTATAGTGTCAACTGTGAAAAACTTGTGTTTTGATTAACACTTTTCAGCAGTGCCACTAATATCATCTGCTGTTAAAACTAGGAAATGCATTTGTTATGCTTCTATTTACCTTTTAAGACAAATACTTTGCAGGGTTCTAAAAGGAGAAGTTTCATCTATTACTAGTTATATTTGGATTAGAGGTACAAAGGTTTAGTTTTAGTGAATGTCAGAAATGCTACACTGCAGAGAGTGATCATTTGTGTAAATGGAGTATTAGAGGATAGATTCATTAAAACAAGTCTAACATAATTTAATTTCTGAAAGAGGAGATTGCATCTGTGATTCAGTGTCTGCGGCATGCAGGTGTGGAGTTTGCTGCATGGCTATAACAGAAAAATGTCTGTAACGCACTTAATCGAGGCTGTGTTACTTTAACACCACAATCTAACAGGAGATGTTATTGAGGGTAGTTTAGTTTTCCCACTATAGTACTATTCTCACATAGTGTTTCTTTCAATGTCCTTCTGCTCCATTAAAGACTTAAAAGACCTGGGTGACCTTCAATTTCCAGCTTCTGAATTCAGCTAAAACTGAGGATATTGTACTCTGTATTAAAACTGTTAGAAATATGGGGTCTAACCAGACACGTACTCTGGATGGCATCATCTTGGCCTCCAGTAACACTGTGAGGAATCTTGGAGTCGTTTTTGACCAAATATGTCCTCTAATGTGTATATTAAACAAATATGTAAGATGCTTTCTTGCATGTTTGCAGTATCTGTAAAATTAACAACATCCTGTCTCAGACTGACGCTGAAACTAGTTCATGCATGTATAACTTCTAGGCTGGACTACTGTAAATCATTATCATCAGGATGTCCTAAAAACTCCCCGAAAAGCCTTCACTTCATCCAAAATGCTGCAGTGAGAGTACTGACAGGGACTAGAAAGAGAGAGCATTTCTCCCATATTGGCTTCTCTTCATCATTTTAAATCCAGACACACTGACATACAAGGTCTTGAATAATCAGGGCTCATCTCAGCTTAAAGACCCCACAGTACAACTCCTGCATCTAATACACTGTAAACACTGCCATAGTTACACCTTTTGGCACATGCTCTTTTCTACTCTGTAATATTCTTGTCAATGTTCTTGATATTTGAATCATTCTTGAATCTCCTCTGTTGATTTTTGATATTTATAATTGAGTGATTTGTATATATTAGTGCTACTTCTTAAATAAGATAAGATAAAACTTTATTAATCCCTCGGATGTGGGTTCCTCTGGGAAATTTGGTTTCCAAAAGCACAGCACTGACAGAAGTTATAGAACGTGAGCAGAATATTATATATATACACACATACAGAGACATATATAAATAAAATATACGAAAGGGATAAATAGAATAAATAGGAATAAGAATACAAGGGAATTGCACATTTCAAGTATTGAGGTCTATTGCACCGTTGACTATTAACAAAAAGTATTGCACAGTGAAGTGAAGAGAAGAGGCACTACAGCTTAGTTGTTCCCCCTCCTTTGTCCTCCTGTTTCCCCTCTCTTTCCCCTCCAGAGAGGAGTTAAACAGTTTGATGGCGTTTTTAAGTTTATAAGTCTGTTGGTTCTTGTCTTTGGGAGAAGCAACCTGTCACTGAACAGACTCTTCTGGTTGTTTGTGGCCGTGTGCAGAGGATGCCCAGCATTGTCCATAATGTCCAGCAATTTTCTTTAGTGTCCTTTTCTCTGCCACTGTCACCAGAGTGTCCAGCTTCATGCCGACAACAGAGCCAGCCTTCCTGATCAGTTTTTTCAGTCTGGATGAGTCCTCCTTTGCTGTGCTGCTCCCCCAAAAGTATTCCACCAACTACTGACTGGTAAAACATCCTCAGGATCTTCCTGCAGATGTTAAAAGACCTCAGCCTCCTGAGGAAGTACAGTCGGCTTTGGGCTTTTTTTATACAGGTGCTCTGTGTTGCATGACCAGTCCAGTTTGTTGTCCACCCACAGCCCGAGGTACTTGTACTTGTTGACCACCTCCACCTCCTCCCCCTCTATTTGAACCGGCAGTGGGCCTTCTCTGGACCTCCCGAAGTCCACAATGTGTAAAATCTGTAACATATTGTATTGTTTTAATACTTTAGTCTGTTACTGTTACTGTGTTGGAGCAACTGTAACCCACATAATTTCCTCAGGGATTAATAAAGTATTCGGATTCTGATTCTGAGTACCGTGTCACCCTTCGCTCTCACACTGCAGGCTTATTTGTGGTTCCTGGGATATTTAAAAGTAGAATGGGAGGCAGAGCCTTCAACTTTCAGGCCCCTCCTGTGTGGAACCAGCTCCCGGTTTTGAAAGTCAATCTCTACTTCAAAGATTATCAAAAAAGAAAGTTTTAATCCTACAGCATATAGCTGGATCAGGTGACCTAGAATCCTCCCTTAGTTACGCTGCAATGTGCTGGGCGCTTCCCAGGATGTTTCTTTACTCACCTTTTTTTTTTTTTTTAACTTACTGTGTTTATACACTCCGCATTTAATCATTAGTTTTTTTAACTTCTCTGTCCTTCAAAGTGTGACTTTTGCCATGTGTTTACAAATTGTATTGTATTGAGATTTTACACAGACATTTATTTTGTTCGCAGGATTAATCCTAATGACTATTATGCTCTAACTACTAATGTAATAACAGCATAACAACATAACAAAAGCATTTATGATCCTGTGAAATATCTCAACATCTATGATACAAAACTTTGATCAAATCATGATACTCAAGAGGATGGAGGTATTACGCTGACTTTTCCTCCAATACCTTGAGTGTCATGGTCCTGGGTCGTGCGACCCAGTGTTTTGTGTTTAACCTAATTTTAATGATTATCGTTTATGGTTTGTTTAGGTTCACTAGGTAGTCCAGCCAGTTGTATATATTAAGTCTCCCTTGCCCTTCGTGTGTTTATGTCTGTGTGTCTTGTATTGTCAAGGTCATGCTGTCAGTTATGTCATCTCCCCTGTACTACGTCTCCCGGGTCATGTGTCATGTCTAATCTCCATGTTTCCTGTTTTACTTTGAAAGCCTGTATTCACTGTCAGTGTATTCAGTTTCACTCCTCCTGTCCTGTCATTAAGTTCATGTGTGTCAGCTGTGTTCCCATGTGTGGCCACTTCCCCTGATCATCCCTCATGTGTATTTAGTCTCTGTGTTTCATACAGTCTGGGTCGCGTCGTCTGTGTTCCCACCCCCTGTGTTCCGTATCTCCAGCCATAGCCTTTCCATAGTTTATGTCCAGTTTAGGTTTCTGTTGAGTTATACTCTTATGCTGCCCTCACTCTGGTTTGTTCCTTTTCATCAGCCATAATAAAAGGCTCGCTTTTGTTTAATCCACTCCTGTATCTTCGCTTGTGTTCGCACCTGGGTCCACCACACACATTTCCGCACGGTCTGCCTCCGCAGATCATGACATTGAGATGAGATGAAGATTTGTCATTTTGACAGAAAAATCATATTAATTACTATTTTGTTTGCATTTGGATTCCCAAATTCCACTGTGTCTCCTAACTTGGTGTTTGAGAATATGTTTCACTCCTGCGGTTTGCTTAGAAATCCAAACATCACCTAGGTAAGTGTGAACATGAGTAGTGTCAAGGTTGAAATTATGCAGGCTGAAGCTGTGAAACAGTGCTATCGCCCAGTTATTATAGCCAAAGTAAAGTGCAGCTTTTTCCTTCATAGTGATGCTCTTAGGAGTGTATACAGTACATACTGCACTAAATGCATTAAATGTCTGCAAAGGACAAAATAATGTGAAGCAGTGAAGACCCATTTGTTTCCCCTTGTGTTACTTGAATTGCTTGCTATCGCTCAGAGGCCTGTTATCCATGTGTGTAAAGGAATACAAGGCCAGTACACAGCAAGACATACTAAACAACATTTTGTTTGTCAGCTGTCTTTTTAATTTTGATATGATGGGTTCGATATATTCTTCCTGACAGAATGGCAGTGTGTTACTAATTAAGTCCACACAAATAGACGTATTGAAGCTGTTGCAGATCCAAGGCCTTCTAAAATTGACTCCATCACTCTCAGTTTGGTCCTTAATCCAATGGACAAGAATCTGTTCAAACATTATAGTAAATGTTCAAACATTATAGTAAATGTTTCGTTTTGGATTGTTTTGGCATTGTCATGCGTGGTTTTACTTTTGATTCAAATGTTGTACAACAGTAATACAAAGGCAAAACTGCCATTGCTTTTATAAAAGTTTCCAACTTCAGAGCAAAGTTATGGTTGGAGTTCAAGATCAATTCCTTATCCAGTCTCAGTGAAGCTTTTAATTCCAGCATGTATAGTTCAAAGATAAAAAGGGAAGGAATTCAGAAAATCATCGTTCTTCAGTTAGTTTTAATGCAGGTAGATGAATTCATTTTAACAGCATGTGCAACCTGAACATATGTTTGGCTTATTAATGACTGATATGCTGAAATAAACTGACCTTCACCCCTGAGATTTCTCAGGATTTCTCATGGGGAAGTCCCGGTTAAAATTAGTGACCTTAATGCTAATGCTGTAGTAGAATACAAATTTGAGACCAAAAGTTTAACTGAAGCCTGAATTTTCAAAACTTCTGAAATCAGCTAGATTGTTCTACTAGATCAGATTCAGCACTCCATGGTTCTATAAGAACAAGGTTTATTGATAAACTGTTAATGTTATATTTATGGGTCCGAGTAACGCTAAAACTAGGAGCGTCAGTTCTTAAAATGTATATATAACATTGTACTGCCAAAAAATAAAATCAGGAAATAATAATAAATCAACTTCATTCTTTTGTGCCTTTGCTTGTTTGTATGATGTTATACACTCCAGCCAATTTTTGCAAAATAAGAGATAGTAGATTGAACTAATATCAAAAAATCCCCAACTTTTTAGATTATCTGCAACTTAAGTTAGAAGTGATGTCTTTTTGTAATGATAGTCTGATGTTAAAATATCTTTAGGTTTCTGCAGTTCCCTAGTTTTTCTTGTCTCAAGTGAATGGAAAAATTCAGCTTTACAGCACCAACAATGCTGACATATGATTATGTTTTTATTTTGTTTGTTTGTTTGTTTGTTTGTTTTTAACAGTGGTACGTAAACAAAATAAAATCCAAGTTATCTTTAAGTTAAAGTGACCACTTCCTTAAGGAATTCTGTTTTCATAGCATATGTAACCTGGGTGGTGCCTGTACAAAATCAATGCAATTTTAGTGTCAGTGGGATATGAAAAAGATATAAACCTGTGGATATCCAGTGCTTAAACGACAAGATCAGGGCTTGAGGTTAGATTGTGAGCATTCATATATAACCGGCTTCTCTCTCACACACACACTTTAAAATCTCACTGTAATTATCATGCTTCTCTCAAACACAGTCTCTGCATAATCCCTTCTCTAGTGGACTTATGTGAATTAATTTCTAATATAACAGAATAAAAATGTAAGTTAAGCTTATGTTTTCATGGACTTCCTGAGATATTCTTGAACAAACACCACTGGCAGCTTCATCGGCCAGATTTGCTATGGAATGAGGTGAAACCAAAGCAATAAAGGGCATTTATGTGGGGTGTATCCTCCTTTTTTTCTCAAAATTGCAAAGCTCTGGCAGACACACAGTGTGATAAGAGAGTGATACATGTAGAACTGAAGCACGGCTCTTCAGCAAAGACCATTAAGTGTGCACAATATTACAAAAGCCCTGTAATGTAGAACTTGGACATCTTTTGTAGATCGCTTTCTTTCTACTACTTTCCAAGTGTGCCACTTTTGAAACATCCTCTCTAGGCAGGACAATTACCATAAAATAAGAGTTAGTTATTCCACTTTTAAAAGATATGGGGAAAATGAAAGCTGTGAAAAATTTGCTACTGAAATTTCCTACTGCAAAACTAAGATCACTTCACGTGCTTTACTCAATTTGTTGGAGCTGAATGAGAGTCTGTCACTAGAGTAAATATCCCATAAAACACCCCAGTAACAGTTTATTATTTTTAATGTGTTCTCCAGTTAAATAACTTGAACCTGTCACAATATATAGACATTTGACATTTTGTATTTAGCATAGTTAACACAAGAAAATGACCATGATAAGTGTTTTGAAAGAAATATTAATTTTAAATTATCCCTCAATAAATACAGAGTCCAAACTGAGCACTAGGACTATAACTATCAGTTGTTTTTAAATTCAACTTATTAATCGTCATAAATTGTGGAAAAAAAAATATCCATAAACATTTTCCATAGTTCAGAGTGAGCTCTTAAAAGTAATTTATGCAACATGACACGTGAAGCATTAAAAATTCAGGATATGATTGATGTATTGATGTTATAAAATAATCTACACCTTCCCTTATATTCCTTGTTATGGTGAGTCTGAAAACATGTGCACATATAAACCTGAACCCAACTCTAAAGATCTGCTGGAAAAGTTTCCTGCACTGTTGAGAGATGTCTCAGTGTGTTCAGTATAGAGATAATAAAGAACAATGGATTTTTAGTGAGAACAGTGTGCTGACAGTATATTCTACATAATCTCTGCTGGATTTCAGTATCTAAACAAAACAGTGTTGGTTTTAGCCTGACCACCATGCATTTTGGAGTTCATCCAGTGGCTTTGAAGGCGGTTTTATGCACCCGCAGGTCAGAGAATTTGTCACAAACCATAGAACCATGTAATCTGTTCACAGAATTTTCTTACCAAGCCTGAGCTGTAAGCCTGCCTGAAACACTTCCATTGCCTATTTACGTGCAAAGAGGGTGTGCTTGTTTACTGAGTGTAGACAGTTCATGTGTGGTGGATGTGTCTGACACTGCCAACGCTTATAGTCTCCAGAGCTCCAGTGACAGAATCACTTCCAGTAATTTATAAGGTCAAATTAAAACATGTATCCTTATATGTTTTACTTCTGTTCAATTCTGTGAAAAGAAAACAGATCAAATAAATTTAAGAACTACTTAGTGAAGTTACGATAATTACACATTTGAACACTTGAGTCTCAAGGCAATTTAATGGAAATTTAAATGTTTTTACTAAAGGATTATCATTTACATGTGCAACCACAATATTTGGACATCAACTCACAGCTCACACACAGGTTATTCTAATGTGTGATGGACAGAAAGGAAATTGAAA
The DNA here is from genome assembly GCF_057382185.1 of Mchenga conophoros. Classification (NCBI taxonomy): domain Eukaryota; kingdom Metazoa; phylum Chordata; class Actinopteri; order Cichliformes; family Cichlidae; genus Mchenga; species Mchenga conophoros. The sequence continues at coordinate 13,964,022 of NC_140544.1, read as the reverse complement.
GTGTTGTTGTCACTGGTTGGCTGTAAACTCAGTTCAAGAAAGCTCGCATTCATATCCAAGACAAAGTGATCCAGTTTTAGTGAAATCTGACTGCTACTGTTACTGAGAGGTGACGGAGAAGCGTAAAGCTACATAACCAAAAGTAAATTCTCTCTCATTTTAATTTCTGAAACTCTAGGAACCAAAGGTAAGCAGGCATTTGGAGAAAGTTGTCTATAGGGATAATATGGTATTATGACTTATGTCTTTAAATTATGATGGAACCTGATTATTCAGGATTTTGTATATAAATTTCATTTTTAATTTAACTGAAATTTGCTGTCGTTCGAGTCACAGTTAATGGTGTTTTAGATCAACTAAAAGCTTGTTTTATTCAATCCAATGCAATTTTATTTAAACAGCACCAAACCACAGCAGCAGTTGCTTCAAGGTTCTTTTAGGTAACCTGATGATAGAGCAACAATGACTGAGGCTCGAAGTAAAAGTATTTCGAAGTATTTCTTTTTTTGTTTTCAGCTACACTCTGAGGGAAGATGTTCCTCATTTTGGCAATATTATACAAAAAAAGAGCCCAAAAATATTTTTAATGTCAGAATAAAAGTGCACATCCTGGTCAAAACGGCCTCCAATGTTCCTGCAGTGCTGCAGGTAAAGTAATGCCCATCCAGAGTAAACTTCATGTTAGACACAATCTTTCAGTGGTTTTCAGGATCAAATAGATTAAATTTAATCCTTAAAAAGTAGAAAACTTTTAGATTTTCTTTTTAAATAACACTGCATAACAGATGCTTATATACTATAAAATGTATAATTTGTGTGCTCTAAAAGAAAAATCCTCTTTTGGCATACTTTGGTAAGGTATAAGTTCTGATCATTAAGGACTTTGTATGTGAAAAAAGGGGATTTAAAATTCAATTCTAAATGAAGGGTAGGGGGCAAAATATGAGAGACAGATATTACTTTATTAAATTTCAGGCTTCATGTCTTTAGGACATGCCTTTACTTTAACCAGTTATGTTATGTGGTATCAAGGATAAAAAGAACTGGGTAATATCTACACATGAATGGAAACATATCTTCTAATTGCATTGCTTATAGGAAGCATATATAACATGAAAAGTATCACTTGGAATCCTGGATCAGAGGCCATGAAAGCATCATCAGACTTCACTAATGCTGTTTCTCTGCTTTGATATCCTGACTGAAACTTTTTAAATGAACCATGTCTTGGCAAATTTTCACATTTGTTACAATTATTTTTAAATCCATCCATCCATCCATTCGCTTCCGCTTATCCTTTTCAGGGTCGCGGGGGGCGCTGGAGCCTATCCCAGCTGTCATAGGGCGAGAGGCAGGGTACACCCTGGACAGGTCGCCAGTCTGTCGCAGGGCCAACACACAGGGACAGACAACCATTCGCACTCACATTCACACCTAGTGACAATTTGGATTATCCAATTAACCTATCCCCACAAGCTGCATGTCTTTGGACAGTGGGAGGAAAGTTTTAGTAAGTAAAGGTGAATGCTTGGACATGAATTGAGCTGCGGTTTGGGGAAGGCCTCGAAGGGGACTGGCAACGAGTTAAAGAATTGAGAGCAAGGAGGGAGGGAGGGTGAGGCACGTAAACGAGAATGAACAGTTTGCAGAACTGGGGGGAACCTATATCAGAGCGTGTTTGGAGGCGTGGTCCCGCTCCTGAAATTCCGAAACATAATTTCCAATTAATATGGGTGTTAATTAATGGTGAGACAGTGTGGTAGAGATGTATGGCGTTATTTTTGTTCCACTATTCTGAGCACATGTAAAAAAAAAATTGAGCGCACGTAAAAAAAAAAATGCAGGTGCAAGAGTTTATTTTGAGCGAAGAAAAGCTAATTTGAGTGAACAAAATTCATTGCTGCATGCAAAAAATGTATTTCAGTGTTTGCTATTACACACACACACACACACACACACACACACACACACACACACACACACACAATAGCAGCCAGTGTTGGGGAGTAACGGAATACATGTACCGCCGTTACGTATTTAAAATACAAAATATGAGTAACTGTATTCCGTTACAGTTACCGTTTAAAAAGGTGGTATTCAGAATACAGTTACTTTGTTGAAATAAATGGATTACACAGCGGTACTTTCCTGTTTCATATTGTCGCGGGTCAGGACTGTTTGGGTTTTGTTTGACAGCTACGTTCTGTTGTTCCAGGTGGCAGCGTTACGGTTGCCATGGTTACAGGGCGACGCTCTCTCTCTCTCTCTGCGACTGTGTCTTTCCTGGGTGAGAGAGCGCCTTTTCGTTGTTGTTGTTGTGCTAAGCTAAGAGGCAGAATGCTACAAGCATAGCTCTAAAGAATGTAGCCTGATGGGCAGTGTAGTCCGTGTTGCAGGGAGAATGGACTGCCACACGTTATGGGTCTGTGAGCGCTAGGAGGGAGAAAAAGGGGAGTGGAAAAGTACGAGATGTCATCGAGGAAAAACGGGAGCTGGAAGCATGTAAATATAATAATAACCACTTCAGCCAAGAAGAGTGCCTGACGAGCCCAGTTGTAAGTAAGCTATTAAGACTCGACTGTACACCGTGTTCGTGTTTTCCTCCGAAACAATAAGTTCCGTTGCAGCAGCCTTTCAACGCCTCTCTCTGTCTCTCACTAGCAAAGTTGACCCACACAACAAAGTAAAGCTATTTTTCGGCTACGAGCCCGACAGGGACCCCGCCGTATTAGTCAGAGGTCCCTTTACTACGGTTCAGAGTCGCGGACCTTCAGTAATAGTAATAAATCACAGCAATAGTACATTCACGTTGTTGTAAAAAGCATGATAATATGTTAAGTAATCCAAAGTATTCAGAATACGTTACTGTCATTGAGTAACGTAACGGAATACGTTACAGAATACATTTTGGGGCATGTATTCTGTATTCTGTAATGCAATACATTTTAAAAGTAACCTTCCCAACACTGATAGCAGCCCCTGTCACTCAGTTTTTGCATTTGCGCTCGCTCGCAATGTGTTGCTCGTGCTCTCAACATTTCTGCCTGTGCGCGCTCAACTCTTTCTGTACACCGTTATATTTGTGCCACAAAACCAGCCAATCACGGACTTGGATGCAAAAAAAATCTGATTGGCTGTTTTGGTCTCCAATCAGCTCGAAATGACGAAATGCAATATCCCAGAATCCATTTCGTCCAAAACTCAAACGAGGCAGTGGCGGAGGAACACAGAGTGGCGGAGTTTGAAATATTACTCTTTCTGGGTCACAAAATAAACTTTTAAGATATTTGATTCAGGTGTGTTGACCCAGGGTGAGATCTTAAACCTGCAGGACACTGGCCCTCGAGGCCTGGAGTTGGACACCCCGTCTTACTGCAATCTTTTAAACCTTCTCTTTCACTCTTACTACAATCCATGTGTCTTTCCCTCTCTTCTGCACCGTCCTTTGCTCTGGATAGTTGATTCCAGGTATTTAAACTCACCACCTTCTTGCAGCTTTACTGTTACAACTGTCTCCTTCTCAGTCACACACATGTAGCCTGTGTTACTTCTACTGATTTTCATTTCTTTTCTCTCCAGTGCATACCTCCACCTCTCTAGGCTCTCTTCCACCTGCTTCTTACTCTCACAGTAAATCACAATGTCTCCATCTCATAGTCCACAAACACTCCCGCCTGACCTAATCTATCAGCCTGCCCATCACCACTGCAAACAAGAAGCTCAGAGCAGATGCCTTATGTAATCCCACACACATGTTGAGCCCATCTGTCATTGCTACTGCACACCTCGCCACTGTCTAGTTGTCCACATGCATGTACATATCCGGCACCACCCTCACATACTTTTCTCACAATCCTGACTTTTTCAGCATTGTTCCTCTCTTGGCATCCTATCATATGCTTTCTCTAGATCCACAAAGACTCAGTGCAACTCCTGACCTTTTCTACACATCTGCATCAACACTCTCAAAGCAAACATTGTGTTTGTAGAGCTCTTTCGCGGCACGAAGCCACACTGCTGCTCATTGACCTTCCAACAAGATTTGTCTGTCATTATTTTCTCCCTTAATGTAGCTAGAGAAACTCTTTCCCGTATTTTTATAATATGGCTCATCAAATGTATCCCCCTGTAGTTACTACAGTTTTGCACATCACCTTTGCTCTTGACAATCAGTATCAGTAGACTTCATCTCCATTCCTCTGGCTTCCTCCCACTCTCTAACATTAGGTTAAATAACCAGGTTTAAAAGTCCACCTTCATATATCAACAGGCAGTCCACTCATCTTATTCATAGCTCCTTGCCAACTGTACTACATCCATCCCTCCTCTTTCGCTCTTTGACTTTCCACATTTATTAGCTCCTCAAAATACTCTTTCCATCTTCTCAACACATTCTCTTCACTTGTTAGTACATTTCCATCTCTTCCTTTACTCCATTACTCTGACCTGCTGCACATCCTACCCAGCTGCCACAAGTCCTTTTAATAATCTTACTGTATTTATTTTTTATCATAAGATCCTTTATGATGGCCTGGATGTCTAACTCGATGCTTTGTGTTTCCGTGAGTGGTGCAAAATCTATTTGAAATGTCAGTGTGCTGTTGATATACTGTGGTCTCCATTAAATGAGCCAGGCTTAGTCATTTAATGGAGTGATAATGAATTTATTTATTTTTCCTCTGCTACCTTTACTAGAATTAGGGTAGACTGCTCTTTACACAGAACTTGTTTTGTGTTGTAAAAAAATTTTTTAAAGTGTTTTAAGCTTTTCTAGGTGTCACTACGGGTGAAGAGAAGAGTGCATATAAGAGACAAAAAATCTATTAAATGTTTCTTTGTTGAATCACTCTCTTTGACTGACGGCACAATATGGAAGCCGTTTTTTGTGAAGAACTTTATATAAAAATGTCAAAGTGACATTTTATTGCATCCTTAATGTGTTCCTTTAGTGTAAAATTGTGAATAAATAAAAAGACAGCTTCAGACATGTCGTCATCCTGCACTCAGCTTATTTAATCTGGGATGCTGTTTATTCTCGACCACAAATGTGTCTGAGCATAGACTCTACATCCCCATTTGTGTGTGTGTGTTTGTGAGAAAGCAACTACACAAGCAGATGAATAATTTATTAGCCCTTCCAGTAAGATTTGTCTGTCATTATTTTCTCCCTGTAACAGAATCTTATACATAAATGGTCCCTGCACATAACCACTGACTAATTATTTTTTGCTTTATGTATTTATGATTAAACCTTTTAGCAAGTTTCCTGCTTTCCTAAGTTGCATCTGATGCTGTTTAAATAACTCTCAAAGTTCAACATATTAGTTTAAAGCAATGCATTCATTTCAATTAATTGCTTTCTTGGGAAAAGTGCAAGTTTTAGTCTTCTCTTTGGGGATCTGCTATTTTGTCATATTTATACTATTTAAGTCTCCAAATCTGGGCAATTTGTTGTTTTTGTTTTCAATGCATTCAAATTTGTTTAAGAAGAAGAATTTCAAAATACCTTATAATCCGGGTCCAGACAAATCTACAAATGACCACATCCTAAGTCAGATATTAAGAATGATCATTTATAGGGCTTTAAATCTCCTGGGAATGTAGCCACTGTACTGTGGGTGAGGCTGTGCTCAGATTGTGTGACACCCCCAGGGAGTTGCACAGCATTTATAAATTATTCAGGTAAGACAACAGTGACAAAGAAATCAAATTTCCTGGAATATAAGACATAAGCCAGAAGACCATGTTTTGGATCGAAGTCTAGGTGTCTTACCTTGAGTTCAACTTATTATTTATAGACTCTGTACTGATAGTCGCAGGTGGTTTTCAGTTTACGCCTGCACAGACTGTATATCAATACTCTTTTCTTTTTGTCCCAAGACAGACATGACCATATTTGAAGAAGAAGGAAGAGTCATCTTCTGATACTAACTCCGGTATCAAGGCCTTCAAATTGCATCACATATCTGCTACTTTTTGCATGAGCCTTAAGATAATAAAATGGGTGAGTTTGTACCAATTTTTTATTTGTAACATTAATACTATTAGCATCAGCTAGGAGAAGCTAATATTCAGAGGTACAGGCCTGTAAAGGTGTTCATTGTTGCTCTAAAGCTTTGAATTTTAACCTGCAAGTCAAAGGGGAGGTGCCAATGTGACATGAATGGTTGTCTCTCTCTTTGTGTTAGCCCTACAACAGCCTGGTGGACTGTCCACGGTGTAACTTGATATTTCCATTTTCTCTGTTGCAAAACATTCTTATTGCTTCTGTTTCTACTAACATGATTCAAGACTTGGGAAATTGCTGCTTGAAATTAAAAAAAAGTCATAAATTGCATCAATTTCATATCTAGCATTTTTTTTTTTTTTTTTTTTTGGCCTATCCCGTTTGGCTCTTTTGCCATCAGAATTGTTGTCTAAAGGCAAAGAAAGATGCCCAACGGATTTACTTTACCAAACTGACCATCCCAGCCTTGCCGTAATGGTCCATTTGATTCACCTTTTATTGTTTATTTTATTTTCACTTACTGAATACGGGACAGACTTGACTGGGGGAAAGAAGGGGAGAAAGAAAGAGGGAAAGAGAAACAGCTGAGAAGAGGGACGGGGGAGAAGGGCAAAAGACAAAAACCAACAGAACGGGCAGAGAAAAAAAAAATGCATATATCAATCACCTGGATCACCTGCTGAGAAAGAAAAAAGAAAGCAAGCAGAAGAGAACAAGAGTAATAGAATAAACAACATCACAATGATATATGGGAATATGACAGTAAATACTAAATGTTAAACATTATTGTGCAGCACATAAGATCAACAGAACACAGTGTGCTTTGAGGTAGGAGCCATGGGCTCCTTTGATCAGCTCCATCACCTAGTGGGGGTGGGGGGTCATAGTTTGGTCCCGCCTTCACTGTTGTGATTGGTGTGGGGGTAGGGACAGGCTTAGGGCATCGGGGGGTTCCCCGGAGGCATCTTCCTTGGGGGGCTCAACCCGGGGTAGCGGTCATGTCCGTTTAGGGGCTCTGTTGGCTCTCAGGTGACTGTTTCCTCGCGGCTGCGTGCAGCGGGGCTAGGGGAGGGTCTGTGCTGACGGACGTGGGTTACTGACCTGGTAGCCTGGCTGCCCCTGGGTGGGTCCGGGATGGGCGTGAGGTTCTGGGGGCGCTCCGTCTCTGGGCTGGGACCCGGACCGGGCCTCGGGGGCTTGGGTCCTGGTTGGTGTGTTGCCGGGGTTGTGGGCGGGTGGGTGCATGGGGGCCCAGCCCTGGAGCAGGGTGCCGCCGGTGCGTCGAGCCACCTGGGGGGCTCTTCAACTGGTGGGGGAGATTGTCACATCTTGCAGGAGCTTTCCTCTCCTCAGGAGCTCCCTCTGCAGGAGGGGGAGATACAGGAGAGGTGGAGGAAGATCTCAGCCTGGGTGTTTATTGTCTTATGTAGTCTGGAAGATGAGTGGATGGTGGGGTGGGTGCAGTTTTCTCTGTGGTGGGGTTGGGTGGACTGTCCCGGGCTCTGTGGGGCCGGGCGGCGCTGCTGCACTGGGCCCGGTCTGGATGGGCCTGGGCCCCCTTTCCCTGGCGGGTCGCGGAGTATGGGGGTGCCTACTGGGGTCAGCGGGGGAGCTGGCCCCAGGGAGGGGTCACTTGCCCCTCCCTTCCTTCCCTCCCCATCTCCAGCTGCCTCCCTCTTCCCGCTCCACCACAGCCACCCACACATGCAGGGCCTTGGAGTAGGGGTATGTCACCAGGGTGCAGAGGAGGCTACCCCCCCCGTCCCCTTCTGGCTGCCTCTGCCTCAATTTTATCCCACAACTTAGACATTCACATTACTCACACTCTCATTACACATACATATAGGATCTTGGGGGTGGGCACGATACACGGAGTCCAAAGTACCATCAGGCTGTACACCCCACCCCTGGCATCGTTGCCCACCTCTCAATTTTAAATACACGTAGACATTGAGGGCTAGCAGGAGGGACCATGCGCTTACCTGCTGCTCTCTGGCAGGTAGCTCCAAGCCCTCCTGGGTTTTAAATGCACCTTAGAACACACATGCATCAACATTACAATGAGCGGGTGGAGGGAGGTTTGGAGTCTTCTCTCACCCCCATTCTCTGCGACCTGCTGGAGCAGGGGGGCTAGGACTAGGAGGAGGAGTTGGCCGTCCGACTGCGGTCTGGAGTGTGGAGCCTTCCTGCTGCTGCGGAGTCGGGGCGGTCTGCCTCCCCCCACCGCAGGGAAAAGGGAAACACCACCTGGGTCTGGGTGCAGTTCCCCCCTCCAGGGGCGGGGGCACCTAGACCCGGTTTGTAGAGTACGCTTGGGGAGTGTGATCATGTGTACAACGTCTCTTTATGTCTGTCTCCACGTTGGTTGAGTGTGGAGTAAGTGCATATGAGAGCATGAGGGTGGGAATGGATGTTTGTATCTGTGTGTGCCTGTATGTCTGTGTCTATATGTCAGGTTGGGTGTCAGGCACCACCTCTCTGGGGACATCTCAGGCCCTCCAAGGTTTGGAGGCCTATCTCCCCCTACCACCACTTCCCCTGCCAGTGGCGGACCCCCTCAGACATCGGTGCGTTGGTGGTTCTTTGTGTCCGGGGATGGGCGTCCAGGTACACACCAGCTCACTCCTTGGCGGCCGCTTATCGGGGCCTGGAGCCTGGGGCTCGCTCGGGCCACTTCGGAGGTGGGGTGCCCCCGGCCTCTCGGCCTGGGGCTCGGTCACTCAGGCGCAGCTGGCTGCCGGCGGAGCTCACGGGCGCGTCACTGCAACTCCCCCTGGCTTCTGCTCCGCGGCTGCTGAGTGAGCCCTCATCTGGGACTCTCCTCAGCTCTTACTGGAACAGTGGCGCAGCTGCCCCTCTGTTGGTCTTCCTTGGTCTCTTGTGTTCTGGGGGCCTCTGGATGTCTGGAGTTTTGATCTCCTCCACACCTGCTTCACGCCCTGGAGGACGGGGCTGTGGCCCCCCCACACCCTCTAGCAGATTATTACATGAAGGAACCTTTTAAAAAACAAAAAACAAGCGCGTCCATGCTCACAGGTGTACACACGGGTGATCCCACCCACAAACTACACCATATCTAGCATTATTAAAACTTTACATTTTCAGTCTTGCTGAATTTATTTGAACCAAGTTTATTAAAGATGCTCTGCTCTGACCTGCTGTTTAGACTTAATGAGGATGTGTGCGGTGGGGAGACCCATGTAAGGCAGGATTATCAACCTGGCAAAGCTGGCAACGTGCCCACGGCAACAGGACTCCAGGGACCACGAAAGCCGCAGGCTTACTTTTTGAAAATTTGTTTGATATGTATACTCCACTAAAGCACAAGCTCCACTGTGATGATAAGAGCCTCAAGGTAGAACCTGATGTACTCTCCTCATCTGGAGTAAAATGTCAAAATTTGTAGTTTTAAAACATGTAGTTAGTTTAGTGATATTACTATTCTTAAATGTCAAATCTGGTGTTTGGTAGAATTTAGGAACTGAAATATGCTTGCTGCACACTAAGAGGATGCAAAGAAGAGGAGGAAGACCTCATATGTCACATGGTTGTTGGTGCCAAGACGGGCTGAGGACTTCAGAGCTTGCTGATCTACTGGAATTGCTCCACACAAGCATCTGTAGGGTTTACAGAGAATGATCTGAAAAAGAGAAAAGGTTCAGTGAGCACAGTCATCTGGGTGAATTTGTCTTGTTGTCAGAGGTCACAGTATCTTCCATTCTCCAATTTTGGACAGAGAAATAAATACCATCGCCTAGAATAAACCAATAACTACAGCTGCAAGCTGTCAAGATGATTTCTTTCTGGTGTAAAAGTGAAAGTTTAAAATATGATTCTATGAGGACTGACTGACGTTTGGAGAAAGACTCGAGTAGCTATTTGAGGAACTTAATTTGAAGCTTTATTTTTCGTCACTGCTTAGTCGTCAGCATGTAAGAATCTATTAGAATATAGCTCAACATTGGTGGACACAAAATCATGAATTTGCCCACTTTCACAGAAAGTATGTGTTACTTCTCTTTATAAATCAGGTTGCTTTAGCCACCACCTCAGCCGACCCGACATGGATAGAACTCTGATGTAGGAGCGAGGCTTATTTGTTGCAATATGCCCCCACATTATCAGTCACAGAACAGGGTTGTGTGTGTGTGTGTGTGTAAAGCCAAGAGTATTATTGACAGGCTGGATTTGGCTCTGAGACAAAGACAGAATTCAAAGGCTTTAGAGTCAAAGTGCTAGCCAGGGTGGGATTTAGGAGAGGAGGACAGAGTGAAGATGGGCGGTTTGGAAGAAGGGAGGAAGGTGAAGGTTGGTTTATGTATTATTTTTAGACTTAGGAGGACATGAATCGGTCACGAGGACATGCAGAGGCAATCTTGGTCAGGTGAATAAATATGTTTGTTTGGTTTTTTTACTAATTTGAGATGCTGAGAAAATGCCAGAAATACAAAAACTGAAAAGTGATACACAGCTGTCTGTATGCTGTTAATTAAAATGAGCATAACGTTAAGCCAGAAAATGCTAAATAAAGTTGTGAGATCTGACTCAGATGCTTCTACCTGTGAACTTCTCGCCCACCACTTCAGTACCCATCTGTGCTGTCACTGTAGGGGTGGGAGAGTGACTGATCTCTCCCTGCTGGTTTTTATTTTATTTGTTATTATTACTATTTTTCTCTCTTATTTTTGACTGCAAAACAAAGCCAACAACAAAACCTTAAAATATTATTGTTTGACACTGTATACATTTTCATGTTTGAGGTTTGAATTGTCTGAAACCCCCAAAAAGTAGGAAAGCTGTAAATATTCACACAAACAGACACACAGAGTTGACTTTCCCACACAGAAACTTCTTGTGATGTTTTTTTTTTCTGTGTCTGGTGTAGAATCCAGAAATTCTAGGAAGTATAAAATGAAGGTCGGGAAGAGTTCAGTGTTTTTATAAAAGTGTTGTCATGACCAGGTTTCTTGACATTCTGGTTTAGAAATACACTTTCAGGAGGAAATACTTGAGATCAAGTAGAAGAGAAATGTTAAAACACATGTTAAAACCTCACAAAAATGTCCTAAAATTTCCGTGAAAGCTGACAGGGACAAAAAGGTGAGAGCATATTTCTCCTATTTTGGCTTCCCTTCATTGACTTCCTGTTAAATCCAGAATTGAATTCAAAATCTTGCTTCTCACATACAAGGTCTTAAACAATCAGGCCCGATCTTATTTTAATGACCTTTATTGTCACGGTCCTGGGTCTGTGACCCAGTGTGTTGAGTTGAGTTGTTTATTATTTATTTGTGCATTATTGCTGTCTATGTTTTGGTTTTGTATTTCCAGATCCTAGGTTTTGGTCCCCTTGCCCCTCGTGTTAATCTGTGCTCCTCCTTCTGTGTGTAGTCATCCCTGCCTGTGTTTTCCCTCTGTTCCAGTTTAGTCAGGTCTCTGTGTAAAGCCCGTGTCTTTGCATGTGCGTTGAGTTTCCTGTCTTATTGTGAAGGTCCATGTCTTATGTCAGTGTATTTAGTTTGCATCCTCTCTGTCTCATCATGTCAATTAGGTTCAGCCGTGTCTCCCTCCTGTGTGCAGTTTCCTCATTTCCCTATGTGTATTTATAGTGTGTGTTCTCTTGTGCTCGTCACTGGTCTGTCTATGTTACCTCCCTCTGTTATTCCGTGTCTCACCCAGGCGTTATCCTGCATATCACCCCGGAAGTCATGGTATCAGGTTTCTTTAGTGAGTTCTTCCCAGTTAGGTTATTTCTTAATTCCTGTCCTCGCCACCTCTGTGTCACTCTGTATTTCACCTTGTGTCAATAAAGCTCACCCTTCTCATCTAAGTCAGTGCCTGCATTTTTTGGGTCCTTCTCTCACTCAACGCAGCTTGCCTCGCTAGCCGTGACAAGTACCATATCACCCCATTAGAGTTCTTCGCTTTTGCGCTGCTGGCTTACTTGTTGTTTCTACAGGGAGTGCAGAATTATTAGGCAAATGAGTATTTTGTCCACATCATCCTCTTCATGCATGTTGTCTTACTCCAAGCTGTATAGGCTCGAAAGCCTACTACCAATTAAGCATATTAGGTGATGTGCATCTCTGTAATGAGAAGGGGTGTGGTCTAATGACATCAACACCCTATATCAGCTGTGCATAATTATTAGGCAACGTCCTTTCCTTTGGCAAAATGGGTCAAAAGAAGGACTTGACAGGCTCAGAAAAGTCAAAAATAGTGAGATATCTTGCAGAGGGATGCAGCAGTCTCAAAATTGCAAAGCTTCTGAAGCGTGATCATCGAACAATCAAGCCTTTCATTCAAAATAGTCAACAGGGTCGCAAGAAGCGTGTGGAAAAACCAAGGCGCCAAATAACTGCCCATGAACTGAGAAAAGTCAAGCGTGCAGCTGCCAAGATGCCACTTGCCACCAGTTTGGCCATATTTCAGAGCTGCAACATCACTGGAGTGCCCAAAAGCACAAGGTGTGCAATACTCAGAGACATGGCCAAGGTAAGAAAGGCTGAAAGATGACCACCACTGAACAAGACACACAAGCTGAAACGTCAAGACTGGGCCAAGAAATATCTCAAGACTGATTTTTCTAAGGTTTTATGGACTGATGATATGAGAGTGAGTCTTGATGGGCCAGATGGATGGGCCCGTGGCTGGATTGGTAAAGGGCAGAGAGCTCCAGTCCGACTCAGACGCCAGCAAGGTGGAGGTGGAGTACTGGTTTGGGCTGGTATCATCAAAGATGAGCTTGTGGGGCCTTTTCGGGTTGAGGATGGAGTCAAGCTCAACTCCCAGTCCTACTGCCGGTTTCTGGAAGACACCTTCTTCAAGCAGTGGTACAGGAAGAAGTCTGCATCCTTCAAGAAAAACACGATTTTCATGCAGGACAATGCTCCATCACACGCGTCCAAGTACTCCACAGCGTGGCGGGCAAGAAAGGGTATAAAAGAAGAAAAACTAATGACATGGCCTCCTTGTTCACCTGATCTGAACCCCATTGAGAACCTGTGGTCCATCATCAAATGTGAGATTTACAAGGAGGGAAAACAGTACACCTCTCTGAACAGTGTCTGGGAGGCTGTGGTTGCTGCTGCACGCAATGTTGATGGTGAACAGATCAAAACACTGACAGAATCCATGAATGGCAGGCTTTTGAGTGTCCTTGCAAAGAAAGGTGGCTATATTGGTCGCTGATTTGTTTTTGTTTTGTTTTTGAATGTCAGAAATGTATATTTGTGAATGTGGAGATGTTATATTGGTTTCACTGGTAAAAATAAATAATTGAAATGGGTATATATTTGTTTTTTGTTAAGTTGCCTAATAATTATGCACAGTAATAGTCACCTGCACACACAGATATCCCCCTAAAATAGCTAAAACTAAAAACAAACTAAAAACTTCTTCCAAAAACATTCAGCTTTGATATTAATGAGTTTTTTGGGTTCATTGAGAACATGGTTGTTGTTCAATAATAAAATTATTCCTCAAAAATACAACTTGCCTAATAATTCTGCACTCCCTGTAGAGTATTTGAAAGAATGGGGGGGAGGGCCTTCAGTTTTCAGGGTCCTCTTCGATAGAACCAGTTTCCAGTTTGGATTCAGGAGACAGACATTATCTCTACTTTTAAGATTAGACTTAAAACTTTCCTTTTTGCTAAAGCGCATAGTTAGGGCTGGACCAGGTGACCATGAATTCTCTCTTAGTTATGCTGCAATAGGTGTAGGCTGCCGGGGGATTCCCATGATACACTGAGTATTTCTTCTTCAGTCACCTTTCTCACTCACTATGTGTTAAAAGACCTCTCTGCATTATTATTAATCTCTGGCTCTCTTTTATCCTGTCTTCCTTCTCTCTCCCCAGACTCTTCCTGAGCATGGTTCTGCTGGAGGTTTCTTCCAGTTAAAAGGGAGTTTTTCCTTCCCACTGTCGCCAAAGTGCTTGCTCATATGGGGTCATATGATTATTGGGTTTTTTCTCTGTATGTATTATTGTAGGATCTACCTTACAATATAAAGCACCTTGAGGCAATTGTTGTTGTGATTTGTGCTGTATAAATAAAACTGAACTGAATGTAAAACATATGATCGTCCAGTTCTAATGGTTTGTTCTTTCACAGGGAGAATTGTATGCTACTGTTTGGGAACAAACTCATCTGGTATGGCATGTAAATGATTTTTTTTGCCACCGTTTCCTCTTATGCTAGATGTGTCAGCTGATATGCAACACCAAAGAAAGATTTAAAGAGTACAGGCTCTATTCCTAATTTACAACTCTCTTATATATAGTAAAACACTGCTTGGATCAAGACAGGATATAAGAGCAGGCTGTTTGATCTTCTTAAGGCTGCAAATAATTCTTCATGTCTCTGGCTTAATGTTTGGGTGCTTTGTATTGATTATCCTGTCCAAAACCCTGACTCATATTGCTTAAATGCAATCCCAAACATGCGAAGAACCTGAAGCATGTGTCACTTTAGCATGCACACCTCGCCTCGCTCTTATTCAACGAATGCCTGCTCTTAGAGCCAAATATTTAATGTTGTAATGTTGTGTCCAGAACATTTGCTGTTTTGTGACCCCCATTTCACTTCAGTTGAATATTTTTTATATAACACCAGTTTACAATAACAGTTATATCTGGGTTTTTATTCCATGGTTGCATAGCAAAAAAAGGAGGAAGAAATCTCTATCAGAGACATGCTAAGGAATGGATAGCCATCTGCTCTGATTAGTTGTAGATTAGTTGGGGTGAGGGGAAAGCAGAGGGGAAAGAAGAGGATGCTGAAAGGTCCAGGTTGCTGGGGTTAGGAACTGCTGATATGGACCAAGAGAGGACGAAGAGGTTAAAGGCGTGAAATAGTGGCATATAAATATAAGGGGAGTGAAGGAAAAGAGTAGATGTGCTCGGTGCATTAAAAAATTCCCCCTGCAGGCTGAGCCTATAGCAGCATAACTATGGGGTGGTTCAGGGTCATCAGATCCAGCCCTAACTAGATTTTATTCTGTCAGGTAAGTCCTTAAGCTTTGCTGCTCTTTAATATGAATTGCTTTATAGCTGCACATCTTTTTTTAAAGTCCACTTCTGACCAGCTTTCTCTGGTGTCCTGATATTTTCTGCTGCCTCTGAGCTCATGGAAAGTTTTTAAAGGAAAGGAAATTCACCAAATTTCACCAAGTTTCTTCAGCCCATCACTGTTTTCTCATTTCTGCAGAAACATCTAAGGGGCACATAGAGAAACGTCTGTCCTTGTCCAGGCCTTGCTAAAGAATAATGTAAATTCTTCAGAAACCTTTTCAGCTTTGTTCCTCATAAATGGCTGCTACTATAATTCAATCTAAAGATTACACATTTGTTCAGTGATAACTGCTGGCTGCTCCTGTTAACCTTTAAAGCCTGAAACAGCTACATTATAGACTAAGTGAATATTTTTTATCTCCAAATTTTAAGTGGTATATTTCACCTGTGGAAGCTGCCAGTCATAAAGCTTAAAATATGTATCAAGAAATTCTCACCAACATCTCAAACTCTATTGTGCAGTATGGCCCCAAAGGCTTTGATTGTTATTTGGTATTATGCATGCCAAGTTAAGCTGTTAATTTTGAAGTGTAGTTTTGTTGTGTTGTCTTGCACAGCTGCTGTACAGACTGTGAAGTTCCTCACAGCCACACGTACCACAAGGAGACAGGAAGCAATGAAAAATTACTGTAATTCTGTGAATTGTGAAGAAGCAATAGTACAACACAAAGTGTGTGAAACAGGCAAGTGTAATATCCACATAGATTTTCCATTTGAATAAAAAAAAAGAGCATTAGCACGTGGTTGAGAAAGTGGAATATTTATTTTCTTAAGAGAAAATATTTTGTAAGGAGACAGAATCTTGATCCAGCTGGCAGTGTGGCATAAGAGGTTATGTATTAACTTCAAGGGTACCAGAATAGATGCTGTTAGGCAGCAGGGAGTAACCACTTGCTGCTTAAAGACCAAAGAAGCCTTTTAAATTACATTTTTTTTCTCTGCCTAGCTAATAAAACATAGAAGAAAAGATACTATACTGACATTTTACAACAATAATATTTCCATTTGAGTTTTCATAATACACAAGCTAAAATTCAGGCAACATTTTTAAATGTATTTTGCCTGCTAACTTCTATTGCCCATAATCAAATGTCCAACATTAGTGACATTACCATTAAAAATGCTAAATATGGCATTAAGTAACAAATCTGCAACAAAAGCATTCTGTTCCTGCATGACAAAAAAATCACTTCTATGATAATATTAGCTAAAATATAATATTAGAGCTATTAGTTTCCCTCAGCAACCAGCTGCATATAGACACTCTTGAATAGAAATGAAGTAGTGTAAATAAATGTATACTTCCTAATGTGTAATGTTCCTAATGTGCTTTACAATATAAAATAAGACACAACAATTAAAATGGTATAAATAGATATAAGTAAAAGAAAGCCAGCACAGATAGGATTTAAGCTTCTTTTTGAGGTATCAACAGTGTCCACAACCTTCGAAGCACAATCCCCTTTTTGTCTTTAACCTGGACTAAGGTACCACCAGCAAGTATTAATCGATTGACCTCAAAGACCTCGGAATCACGAATGGATGTAGAAGTTCTCTAATACGTGGAGACATCTGACCACAAACAGCTCTAAAGCCTTTACCATAATCTTATATTGAACTGTAAACATCATGGGGAGCCAGTGTAAAGAGGACAGAGCTGGGATCACGTGGGACCTTTAGAGGAACTGGTGAGAAGCTTTGCAGCAGCATTCAGGACCGTCTGTAATCACAATCAGGCTGTAACAAAATGTTAAACAAGCATATGTAAAATACCACAACACCTCCAAATATTATGACGGATTTCCCACTTTCGAGTTTTGTACCGACTTTATAATCAGTTTCATTCTTTAGCACACTGTGATTGCTTGTCCCTGCTCAGGGTTTTGTGAGTGTGATATCAAAATAACCTTTATATTAAAAAAAAAAAATTTGACATTATGATATTCTAATTATAAATTTGCACTCACTTTTCTGACAATCCGTCAGAACAAAGAAAGTGAGAATGTTGAATGTTCTCTCAGCTGCCTTCTGCTTGTACAAAAACACTCGTGGGCCTTTCACCAAACATCAAAAACGTATTATTCTCTTTTATTTTTATTTTTTTTAGCTTAGCGCTTGGTGAACAATATATAAAATATAAAAAAAAAAAAACATAGCTTGAAACATTCAGTGCCAAATGCATGAAATAGCAATAAGATTACAGACTAGACAAAAATAAGTTAGTTCAACAAAAATAAGTCATAATCTAAGTAGGACACTTGCTGTCTGATTAGTTGGTACAGACGTGACTGGTCTGCACACTTTCAGCTTTAGTTCAAGATGTTTAGTTCACAAAAGCAAAATTTAAACATTGCAGCCATTTCTATAAATATTTCCTATTTATTTCCATTTTTAATACTTAAATGTAAATGCGTTGTTCCATCTATTGAGATGCTCTCCCAGGCCGTTACTGCAGCCACGTTTAGTTGCAGCTAATTTGGAGTCGCTCTGCTTTCGGTATCTGAAAACCATGCTCTATCTTGTTGAGATCAGTTAACTAACTTGGTCACAGAAACTTCTGCTACTTATATCAGTAGTAGTCACATCATCAATAAACACTAGTAACCCTGTTCCAGTGACAGACACACATGTCTGTCCCATTGCCTCCACCATATTTGACAGATGATGTGACATGCTGCTGATCATTAGCTGTTTTTTTTTTCTGGGAAAATGTTGTCTGTCCTTCCTGTTCTTGAATGCAACCAGTTATTTGCACCTTGCTGTAAACCCTCTGTATTTCCATACATGAAGGTATCTCTTGATTGTTGACTTTGAAAGTCACAGGACCACTAACCTTCTCAGCAGTATTCTTGACTTGGTTAACTGATGTGGAAGATCACAGAAATCTTGCCTTGCTTGTCTTCTCTGGTATTCCAGAGGCATCTGCTGTGCCTCAAGGATACATAGCGCTAAATGTAAACATAACGAAAGAAAGCTTTAATTTCAAGTTGAAAGAATAACAATAAATGTGTAAAACTGACACCAAATCCAAACTGGTGAAAGAAAACTGTTACTTTGACTGTACTGAACATTTAGCTGTCTTTTAAATAAACACCACACAGATCAAACTAATTCCTAAATCACAGATGTTGTGTGGAAGCTCTTCAAGGGAGTTTTTTAATTGAGTTCATTTTTATTTCTTCAATATGTGCAATTACGGTGTGATACAAACATAATAAATTCAATAGCTACTTATCATCATAACTGAAAAACAATGTGATTTTTTTCTAGATAGTTATATCACCTCAAATTGTGTACAAATATAGTTTTGCCATTGCAAGAGTAAATTCAAATACTTCTGGAGGGTATAGTTCAACTTTCTCTAGTATATCTGGACTCGAAATTTCCCAAATTAAAAGACCTGCATCTATGTATAGCCACTACTTTGTCAGCCTGGTTATTGCAGTAATCACATTATTTTAATGATTCGTGTCATTGTTAGTTAGGAGAAAAAAAGGAACATATATTTTTAACTACAACAAAAAATTATCGAGAGATTCTGAATAGCCATCTGTGGTCTTCCCCAATTGTTTGTAAATGGCTGCTGCTGGTGTTAACTATAGAGAATAGGGCAAATGTGTCCTATAGTCAACATGTGGTTCAATTTAATGCAAAATATCAACTTTTCCTGATTTAATTTTTTTGCCACAGAAACACTGTTGCATGTAGTTTCAAGGCACTTCACTGTAAATTGGCTGTTTGACTCCCAAATAGTTACAGGATTCTGAAGTTGGAGGAGTGGTTCCCAGTTTAAACCACATCAGACAGTAACAATCAGACACATTTCATTGAATTTGCTTTTTTGTACTTTCTTTTGAATATCAAGAAGCAGAGTTTTAAAAAAAAATGATGAAGAACATTTACAGTATGTATTGAGCTGAGATGATGTTGTAGTTTTCAGAGCTTCACTAACAATATAGAAACAGTTCAGCTCCTGTGACTGTTGCTCCACTGAGGATTCAACGTCATGACAAGCGAAGGAAGATGAGAACAGAATACAGACAATCCAGACTTTACCCCTTGGTAAAGGGGGTCTCATTAGTTTGTAAGAGCTTCGTTTTTCTGGTTAGCACTATCTATTTCTAGCGTCTGTGTCAGAGAGAGATGGCCAGAAAAGGAAGCTGAATTAGGAAAAAAAAAAAAACACAGCAAATTAGAGGAGAAAAGTAAAGGTGGATGCAGACAGAACACCTGCTGGTTTGCTCTGAGCTATAGGTCAGTTTTAGGTCTCTCAATTTTTTACTACCTGTCTGCTGGCTATAGTTTGACTGGCAGGATCCGCTCTCCCTGGAACATCACCTGCCCTTAACTTGTCTGACACATATTTGTACTTCTTTCATGTGTATTCTTTGTAACCACAAAGTTTATTTCATTACGTATCCCGTTACCCTAACACAAATCATCACCAATAAATATCCAGCCATAACCCTAACCTGAGACGAAGTCAGACCTCTGTCATTTCAAGGTATGTAAAAAAGTAAGGGTGAATTGCCTTCTTCTCAAGGTCAAAGACTCAAAATGGTCCTCACAAAGGCAAGAAAAATATACACACACGTCTATAACAGTATGTCTTCCAAGCTTTGGTATTTTCTTTAATACCAGATACCTGAAGGCTCTTACAGTTTTCTTTCTCATTTTCCCTGGCCTTTTTTCCAATCCGAATTTAAATTGCAAAAAGTTTAAAAATAAATAAATAAAAGGACAATGACAATGTGATGTCATTTTCACTTTAAATCCTGCTGGATTCAGTTGAGGGTCAAGTAAGGTAAAGCTAGGAGAGTAAAAGTAACAATTTAAATGGGCATTGTAATGATCACTTCATTAACCTTCAAAGATATTTAAAATGCAATCGCTGAAAAAAAGCTATAATGAGTAAGGCAAGGTTATAAGTATGTCAAGTGGTTGTGCTCTTAATAACTTGTTCTAGTACATCAAGTCTGGTGCTTTAAAAGCCCATATAGCCTGTATTTATTAATAAATAGGGGCTCAATCAATTTGCCTCCGTAACTCCCTTCTATAGTAAATCTACAGTGATGAAAGTTTGAGTTGTCAACTTTTAATGGTTCATGCAAAAAAACTCAAGGACAGGACCCACTGAAAAATCATTAAAAGGTTTTGCTGAACACTTTGAGACTTACCTTCGCTTCCCACATGCATCAGTGAGCGTTACCTTTGTTCCAATGCGTTGTGGGTTCAGGTAATCAGATATTGCTTTTACAGGGGAGGTTATGGGTGAATGTTCATTGCTTTGCACAGGCAGAGATGCAGGTAAGGGTACTCTGTTTCACCACAGCCTTGAGTGTTTCTTTAGAAGTATATATAAGTAAGGATTAAGAATTGTTGGTGATTGTAGATGAACACCAGGCATGCCAGTGAAATCTGGGGCACCCACACCTACTTCTGGGAGGAGATAGACATCACTAACTCAAATACACCCACACACATATGCATACAACAGAGCGGGAGAGATAGAGCGGGCATAAGAGAGAGAGCAGATCTGAACCTGAGAGGACGAGGGGACGGTTACACAAATTCTGTCTCCTGGATAAAGCAGAAAAGTAATTTCTTTCACACTGACTAACAGAGCACGTTTTCTTTCTTGCAATGTGTCACTCTATAATTTACATTACAGACTTATTTCATCGTGTTTTTATGTTCCACCTTCACAACAGTATTTTTTACATTTGTCACTGTTAAGGATTCCAGATACACTCAGACATTTTTTTTCTCCTCACAGAAAATGTATTCAATTTGTATGAAAAACAAGAATCCATCCCTCTCAGCCTTATCTAAAAACGGAAATGTAAAATTTTCTAAAAGGGCTAAGATGAGGAATAGAGAACTTAAGCTGACACTCTCATTTCTCTCTGCTTCTTCAATAAACAGAATGAAATGGAATAGAAAGGCTTGGAGCAGACAAGGGCAGTGGATTACAAAACTGGGATTGTACACCTTAGAGTGAGTCCACAGTAATCAGTACACTGCTTAAGACATCAAAACTACAAAATAATATGCAGGATTGTCAATAATTATTATACTCCACCGCTTGAGCTTTGGTTTCTCCTTGTCTGATGTTCAGACGTTACAGATGTTCAGTTTAAAACCGACCACATACATACACCCGAATGTAAGCAGATTATTCGGGATAATTGTTTGGCCTGCTGTGGCACCTCTGCTCTTTCACGTTGGAAAAAGGACAAAGGTGAAGTTATGAGATCAAAAAAACACAAAAGAATAAAGGGCAACAACCTTGGTTTTCATCTGAAGGTGCTCTCTGTTGTAGCAGATGTGATGATTGACACATGACATATACTGAGTGGTAAACAGAGACCTCTCCTAGTATCAGAGGCATGCTATTTTCATTTTTGCTTTGTTTCTTTAAGCCCACACATTGCTTGTCTTAATTTTATGCCGAGGATTTTAGGCCACCACTGCTATGTTTCACAAATATTTTCGCCTGAGGTTACACTGAAACCTTTGAATGGCTCGGCCACTTTTACACTTGCTTGGTTAATTCGAGGCTGAGAAAAGTTTCCTGTGTCTGGGAGCTTCTTGGATCCTGGATGAATGGATTAGACTCCATGGTAGCTTACATAATTCATAAAAGTGTAAAATATGACTGTAATCATACTCAAGATGGCAGTGAAGACCATATCATTTCCAGATGTGGGAAAACAACCATTACTGTTTCAGCAAAAGCTACAAATCAGGCAGAAATATACCGACCGAGTGCTCAGTGAATACCTCAGGCAGCAGAAACCCAAGAAAGAGGAGGAAGGCGAGGAACCATCATGGAAGGACAGGCCCCTGCACGGTATGTACCACCGGCAGATAGAGGAGGCGACTGATATCCAGAAATCCTACCAGTGGCTGGACAAAGCTGGACTGAAAGACAGCACAGAGGCACTAATCATGGCAGCACAAGAACAAGCTCTGAGTACAAGATCCATAGAGGCTGGATCTATCACACCAGGCAAGACCCCAGGTGCAGGCTGTGTAAAGATGCCCCCAGAGACAATCCAGCACATAACAGCAGGGTGCAAGATGCTAGCAGGCAAGGCATACATGGAACGCCATAACCAAGTGGCCGGCATAGTGTACAGGAACATACACTATGAGTATAACCTGGAAGTCCCGAGGTCAAAATGGGAGATGCCCCCAAGGGTGGTGGAGAATGACCGAGCTAAGATCCTGTGGGACTTCCAGATACAGACGGACAAAATGGTGGTGGCTGACCAACCGGACATAGTGGTGGTAGACAAACAGAAGAAGACGGCCGTAGTGATCGATGTAGCGGTTCCGAATGACAGCAATATCAGGAAGAAGGAACACGAGAAGCTGGAGAAATACCAAGGGCTCAGAGAAGAGCTCGAGAGGATGTGGAGGGTGAAGGTAACGGTGGTCCCCGTGGTAATCGGAGCACTAGGTGCGGTGACTCCCAAGCTAGGCAAGTGGCTCCAGAAGATCCCGGGAATGACATCGGAGATCTCTGTCCAGAAGAGCGCAGTCCTGGGAACAGCTAAGATACTGCGCAGGACCCTCAAGCTCCCAGGCATCTGGTAGAGGACCCGAGCTTGAAGGATAGGTGCCATTCATACAGGTAACGAGTGGGGGACAGAAAAGCTTCTTACAGAAGACGTTACAGGTCTGTGAGAGCCAGAGATTTTCCTTGTTTGAGGTGACCAAATACTTATTTTCCACCCTGATTTACGAATAAATTATTTACAAATCCTACCATGTGAATTCATGGATTTTTTTTTCACATTCTGTCTCTCACAGTTGAAGTGTACCTCTGGTGCAAATTATTGACCTCTGTCATCATTTTAAGTGGGGGAACTTGCACAATCGGTGGCTGACTAAATACTTTTTTGCCCCACTGTATGTATGTATATATATAGTGAAGGAGATATAAATTGGATACACTTTCACACACTTTTGTACATGCAGAAGGTCATTTAAAGTACTATTACAGTGTCCAGTAGGGACTATCTAAAGCACTGCAGGCCACTGAAAGCTGTTGATGCCCACAGCAACTTACCCAGTTGGTGGGCTATCTAACAGCTGGTTGGGAGAGATAATGGAAACTGTGTGTTTCTGTACATTTCTAAGTGGACCTCAGGCAAAATTAATGTGCACAGTACCTCATGACTGTTCTGATTTACTTTCCCCCCCTCACACTGGATTGGGTTTCTTCAAGTTAATTAAGGATTTTTAGCTATAACAAAAAAAAAGTTTGACTGTATGAAAACAGCTGGGGAAACTCGATTTGTCACACTGTATTTCCTCAAACTCGTTGGAAGGTACCTTCCAAAATCAAAATGTTCCTGTGTGCTTCCTATGGTTAGACATAAAATATGCAAAAGTGTTGTCCACCTTCAAAAAACAAATATGTCATATTTGCAAAGTGATATTGCAATATAAATTTATGCTAAACCAATTACCAGCCAAAGACAGAGACATTTTCTAACATTTAATGTTTGGACACCGCGTTTTAACCAAAATTTAACCATGACTGAAACTGAAATTTAAGAGTAGTCTCAAAAAACATTCACACTTCATTTTTCTGGTGAAAAATCAAATGTGTTTGACCCCCCTCATTTATTCATCGCTCCTATAATGCATTTGTAACTTGACTAATACAATTTTAGGCAATTCGAGTGCAATTTAGTTGCAAAAATGTAAATTCTAACAGAAAGGGTTCAAAATTATAATGCAGGATGTTGCTGCTAAAACTCAGGTATTTCAAACCATTAAGTTTTCTCTACATGGACGATATTAACTATGTTTTAGAAAGTAGTGGATAAAACCATTGACCATTAATGTTAAAATATCTCCCATGGAAACAGAGGAAAGAAGAAGAAAGCATTCAATTTTTCATGGCATGTTTTGTTTTTCAGTATTTCTGCTTCCAGATTGTACAATGTGGACATACTTTATGTTTTTACGCCTTGCAGAAGCTTGGAAGCAGCACACACTATTTGTCGTTGCTGAATGAAACCTACACTCTGCTGACCAGTATATTTTATTCTGCTGCAGGTATATCTGTGAGCCATAACAGTCACCCATATTTCTCTCAGAGGTTTTCCGTGGCACCCATGCAAGCTCTGCACCTCCAAGGCTGTTGCTGTTTTGGTGACTCCCCCTCTGCATCCCTCTAAAGTACATCGTAAAGACTTGATTTACACCCTTTGTCTTCACATTGTTCTCATTTCTTCCCCTTTTTTCCACTCCCTCTTTTTGTGTTTTTGCCCCTGCTCATTAATTCACAACCTGCAGCCATGTGGGTAACACTTATCCGAGAATAAAGAGCAGGAAACAGGAGAAGTGAAGAAGACAGAAAGTTCATGAGCCGAGGGCACATCAGAGCATTGTTGTGGGAAAGCCACAACTTTGCTGTCATTCTAACTTTCGGACATGAATATTAAAGGATTCCACCACCTTAGGGGTTGAGGCACACTTCATAAAAAATGAAAGAATGTGCCATTCAACATTAGCAACAATGGAATGAGTGTCCAAGTGCATTCCAATTAAAAACTTAAACACGAAACAAAAGAGTAAAATAACGCAAAGAGATGTGATCTGGAAACCAAGCTGATATGTTGCAATATGTCATCAAACCGTACTATTTAGACCATTAAATGACCATAATAATGACATGACAGGACAATTTTTAAATTGTGAAATCATGTATGTTCAGGATCAATCAGCAAGGCTCAGTTTAATTAACGCTGGTTCATTAATGCAGTCTCATTCTGCAAATGGCAATGGGCAAATGTCTAGTTTTACTCAATAGAAACTGTAGATCGAGTATTTTTTTGCATGTGTTTAAACCATTTAATGATTTTGAGGCTACAGCTGCCACCACTCTAATTTCTTCATTCTGTGGTTATCCATCCATTTTCTTCTGCTTATCCGGTCCAGGGTCTGTGAGAGACACAGCTGCTGGGAAACCAACCAGACAAAGTAGTAGCTGACAAGGAACAGAAGACCTCAGTTGTTATAGATGTAGCGATACCAGCTGATTGCAACATCGGGAAAAAGGAGCAATAGAAAATAGAAAAGTACCAGGGGCTGAAGATACAACAGATGTGGAAGGTAAAGTCCAAAGTGTCCCGGGGTAAAAGGAGAATTAGGAGCTGTAACTCCCAAACTGGAAGAGTTTGTGCAGGTTTCAAGCACAACATGAAAGTTAAAGACTTGAGGGTTGTGTGCAGTATGTGACCACATACAGTAATATCCTCTCAACTGATAAGATGTGTTTTTTCTGTGACCAGCAGAATGTTCCTATGTGCCATAGCACTACTAACAAAAAGTATTAGTTTACAAGGAAATTAACATAACTTATTGTGCCAGGCTACCACCATGTAGTATAAATTATAGTCATAGAGCCATTCCAATTATCTTTTATTTTTAAGTTGTTTGTCACAAATAAGGCCACTTTAACCTGTAGAACATTTTAATGAGTATTTCAACTTCTCACAAAATTTCAACATTTCACTAAGACTTCATAAATAACTGATTGACTATGTAATTATTGGCAAATCAATTCATAATAAAATGAACTAAGTGGCGGGTGTTTTGTGAAACAGTCAAACCCAGCAAGGGACACGATGCTGCAAAGCAAAGTCAGACTTATAGTGAGTTGTACCTGTCACTGCTCCAGGATTCTGAATCTGTGTGTGACCAGTGAGACTGCAGGAAGAGAGAAGGATGGCTTAATTTATGGAAAAGCACATCTGTTCCTAATTAACAGTAACTCGTGTTCAAGCGCCCTCATCTAGACAGAGTGGCAGCATGAGCATTAGCAGGACCCAGAAAGTGAAGGAGCTGAACAGAAGTCAGTCATTCGTTAACTATTTACACACATCCTTTTCTTTACTTCACATGTGATTCATAACTTTCCTTTCTGTATCAAAATAGCCACAACAACAAAAATGCAAAAGATCATCCTCTAGCAAGAGATTTCACTTGAGCAAGTAAACGCACCAGCATATGCACAGCTTTGCAGACCATCATCTTTGTGTTGTTGCACGTCATAAATTACCAACCTTAGTGCTTGTGTACAACGCTAGTAGTCAAAAGTTGTGTGAAGTTATGTGAGAAGACCTAGTCTTAAAACTTGGGTTGAGTGTCTAGTCCAAGTCTATTCCAAGGAAGAAGAAAAACACAACACACAATATAACTAGGCTCCATATTAACAGCCCAGCATGCTGGTTGATATAAATCCTAGTACTACTGCCCTTTACTGAGACAATGACATTTAACTTGGAGCTTGCTGATTAGGGATTCTTGTGCTTGATGTGCTCTGAGGCGCTCCAATTAGAGCAAGCACACAATTATTTCTCCACAAAATGTTGCCAATAGTCCTTTAGCAAAACAATTTAATCTCAAAATATAATTACCTCAGGCACCCTTTCAGTGCTTTTAGAACAATTCACCTATGAGAGCTAAAAAAAAAACCTACTAGGTTTCTGTCACTGTATAATAATGTCTTTTACCCCTACTGTACCTCCACAGCTTACCAGCTTTAGCCCTCGAGGTACACGTTTCCTAAATTAGGGAAAGTGACAGTACAGTTGAGTCTGTTTTATCCTTCAGCGCCAGAGCATACCTCCGGGGTATAGTTCTTATTATACTGAGAGGAAAATGGCACTGTTTGTGAAATGAACTGTCAACATTACACTGCTGATTTGCCATACCCTTCACTAACTGCACATCTAAAATTAGCTCATTTAAATTTGTTTACCAGTGTTGTTGGAACTGGACTGAAAAATCAAACAGGTCATCTAAATGCTTTCAGACAAACAAACATAGTTTTGGGTGCTTCTGCAGCAAATACCCATTCCCCACATGGTTTTTGTCAAAAATGAAAATATAGCTAATATCGAGCCAAGTATGACCTCATATTCAATATTGTTTACTCTAAATATTTTCAAGTCATTTCTTTGTTAGGCAACAATATGCATCAAAGGTGCTGTGTACCCATGTTGCCTGTGGTTTGTTCAGTAAATCCAGTAAACTCAAATGATTATTGACCTGCTGTGTCTACACAGCTCTTGTATTGACTAAACTCTTCTGTTTCTGATTCAAAATTGGATTGTTCTTGGGATTGTTATCCTGTCTGAGCTCCAGAAATCCTCAAACCTAAATCATTAACATGCATGTAAAACAGACCAGGATCCTGTCAAAATAGGATTCTGCAAAAAGTGAAATGGAGGTGGTCTTGTTGTGCATAATAATGAGGATTATTAACATTCAGGTTAAGTTCCAGGAAGTTGCGAGAGAATCCCTGGAGGATTTAAAACTCTCTGGTTTCATAAGTTTAAAGTGACTTCGCTTTGAGGTTTTGTATCTTAAGCCTTAAAGTTGGCAAGTCTGCAAACTGGCATCACATGCTGACTAACTCAGTGCAAAGCTGGTTTTCCGTGGCACAGAAAGGGCTGCACATACAGCTTACCTCCAGAACCTGAAAACTGATTATGTGCCTGTCACATGTACTTAAATACAACTATGCTGTGTAGAGCTGTTTACCACAAAAAACTTCACCAGATCAGATTTTTGGGTTTTTGGGCCAGTGATTGATGTGCCCAATTGATCTGCAGCTCTAAACAGGAAGTAAATTCACTTAGTCAAGAAGGGTTGATTTCTAGTTTCTCTTTTCTCTGTGGTTGAAGCGTCAGATTACCCATTTAGAATGCTAATTTTCAGTTATCTGCTTTTATCCTTCCTTCCGGCTCTTTGACACAGAAGCATGCAAAACAGAGTTACAAAGAAGAGTTTGTTTTTAAAGATTTGAAACAATCTTTGTTGGGTGTAACTATCTGAGAAATGGTTCATGTGCTGCTACACTGTTAGCTGAGGCTGCTGAGCAGAAAACTCAGTCCATCAAAATTACAGCTGACAATATGACTAATTGTCACAAAGTATGATTTATTCATGTTTTTAAGAAAACATAGGTGTGCGTCCTTTAGCACGTTTAGAAACACTGCTAAACCTTTTATTGCTTTTTTTGCAGGGGAGGCAGAGGGTTACTTTTGGAGGCTAGTGACATGTTTAACTGGCCAGTTCTGGGCCCTGAACCATATTTTTCACAAAATTGCAGTTGAAAAAATAGAAGAAGTTTCAGGAACTTAAAGAGGGGAATTAGACACTAATTTATATGCTGCTGAAATAGTACATGGACTAAAAGAAGTTCACTCAGAATAACATCACTGAGCGATGCAGTCGTGAGTTCTCAGAATCGGCTATCTGAGCACAGGAACTGAACTGCATGCCCGTCGTCCTCATCGGGGTCTTGACCTGACTCCAGCTCGTCGCCGTAACAGACTTGTGTGGGCAAATGCTCACATTCGATGGCGTCTGGCACGTTGGAGAGGTGTGCGCTTCACGGATGAATCATGGTTCACATTGTTCAGGGCAGATGGCAGCTGAGAATGTCCCAGTTCTTGCATGGCCAGCATACTCACCGGACATGTCACCCATTGAGCATGTTCGGGATGTGCTTGACCGGCGTATACGACAGCGTGTACCAGTTCCCACGAATATCCAACAACCTCGCACAGCCATTGAAGTGGAGTGGACCAACATTCCACAGGCCACAATTGACAATCTGATAGACTCCATGCGACGATGTGTTGCACTGCATGAGGCAAATGGTGGTCACACCAGATACTGACCGGTTCTGGGTCCCCAGACCCCCAATAGCGCAAAAAACTGCACATTCCAGGGTGGTCTTTTGTTGTGGGCAGTCTGAGGTACACCTGTGCACTACTCATGATGTCAGATCAGCATCCTGATGTGGCACACCTGTGAGGTGGGATGGATTATCTCAATATAGCAGATGTGCCCACTACCACACATTTGGACTGATTTGTGACCACTGTTTGGGAGGGATGGTTATATTGTGTATCTGGAATGAATTTTAGGTCTCTACGTCCATCCCATGGGGAATGGGAGCAGTAACAAAGGTGTTGCGTTTATATTTTTGTTGAGTGTATATAAATGGCCCACCCTGTATAGGTTGTGTAATGCTAACAACCTGCGCAGTGACTGCATGTAAGTGAAGGCAGCAGCATCCTTTTTCTTGTTTTATTTGTTTATAGCTCTATTTTTAATAGTCTTTACTGAAGAGAACTGTGGTGCACATTTTCAGATTAAAAGGGAGAAAGGATGGGAGGAAACAAAGACAGACAGCCACATCCTCATCCTCTCTGCTTTAACTCCTACAAGAGTCTGCTTCCTTTGATTAATGAACTCTCCAGCTCAAGGATAAATTTATGTAACTCACACAGATTTATCTCATTTCTTTCTGCAGCAGTGCCCTAACCCAAGCAGAGCACATTTCCTGTGTTCATTGTGTTCCTTGTTATTCAGTATTTCAAAGTTATTCCATTCAGTCATGGAAAATTAGATAAAATCCATCAATCACTTTCTCAAGGTTTGTGAAGAACATGTCTCTGTTATCACCAATCAACTGTGGCATCAGAGTCTTGGTTTTTTATGTCAAGTCTTGATAATTAATGTATAAGTTAATAGACATCAGTGCGTTTTTATATTAGGATAATCGATCTTCAATCATTTCTAATTAAAGGAGAATCCTGGTGTTTGTCTACCTGATGTGGCTACCATGAAAGCAGACGGAGAGCTTCATGTGCCAGTGTGCCACACACACTGAGGCTGCAGAGCAAGACAAGGACTATAATCACCAGCTGCTCTCGAAGACACTGAGTCTGAAGTTTTAACCGTGTAATGAGAGACCCACTGGTTTACTTGTCATAAAGCGAGCCTACACATATCTGCAGAGGAGTAGCTTTCATACAGTGTTATCCATCAATCCTTGATTCTAAGAAATCATGGATGTGGCTCCTTGTGCACATGCACATTGTTTCAGCCCTAGCAGGCCTACTGTGTTTTTCTGCATGGGTGTGTCCTGGTTTTCCTAACTCAGCTGCCACCTCATTTCTCCTGTGGAGACAGTGCACAGCTGACTCCACTCAGTAATCAGCACTGAGTAGAAAAGCTGAGGAGAGGAGTCAACCAGCCCCAGTGGGCCAGCTTCAGCGCTGTGTTGAGCTGCTAGGCAGTAGTTATGTTCTCCAGCTAACGGGGGAGTATTAATTTTATTTTGGTAATTCTGTGATTTTAACTTTTTCTTTTTTTTTTAAGAACCAGCACTCTGGCTTTGTTGATCTGTTTCTTTTGATTTTATCGAAACAAGATTATTTATCCCCCTCACTTTATTTTCCTTTTCCTGGAGTGGAACACATACAGACAGGCACAACTCCCTGCCTTACAGCCACAAATAACATTTCTGTGGAAAACCTTTCCTCTGTTCTAGAGACTCTGGAAAATGAAGAGTGATACGAATCTAGGAAAACTTCCAGCTGGTCTAATCATCTGCTCTTTCTTTTGTGCACGCTCAACAGTCTCAGCACTTTGTGAAATAGTCACAACTTTTCATTTATTGATTTGTTTTTCTGGACGTCAATTTTCACACATTGCATGTTCCTGAACTTAATTTTTCATCTTACCCCTCTTTGATGTACTCATTTACAGTCACTGACCACTTCATTAAGTACACGTTTCTAGTAATGAGTTGGAACATCTTCTGCTTTAGAACTGCTTTAATTCTTGGTATAGAGTCGATAATGTTTTGGAATCATTTCCGAGACTTTCGTTGGTATTGACATGATGGTGACATACAGTTGCTTGAAGATGTTTCACCTCTCATCCGAGAAGCTTCTTCAGTTCTAAGGTTCAAATGGTGGAGAGTCCCAGATTTAGGTGTGAAAACGGGTATGGGTCACAATCAGCCAGGGTTTCGGGTGAGCTCATTGTGAAACCTGGCCCCACCCTATCATGTGATTTCCTGAGGTCAGATGACCCAGGTGTGAATGGACGTTAAGGCGTCTGGGAGGGGATCTCAAAAGTGGATTATAGATGGTAGACAGTTGGTGTCGTAAGCCACCGCCTCTGTTCAAAGATGGTCGCTCACAGTGGACCTAAATGGCTTCTTTCACTCCTCTTTCAAACCATCCATCTTCTCTGTCCAAAAAGTGAACATTGGCATCTTTGAAAGAGTGACCTTTGTCCTTTAGATGCAGATGGACTGCTGAGTCTTGTCCTGTGGAGGTGGCTCTTCTATGTTGTGCCATCCACTTGTGAAGTGGCTGTTTGGTCTCTCCAATGTAGAGGTCTGGGCATTCCTCGCTACACTTAGACTACGTTGACCTGGATGACTGAGAACCTTCACAGATGTACTCAATCACAATTGCACAACCTTCCCCAGGCCATCCTGGCCATGTCTATTAGCCAAAATGGAAAAATGCAATGTAGGTACTGAGTGACACACCTTCCACTTTATCGCTTAAAAGTCCACATTTGCAGGTTGGAATCATTGGATTGTGTCCATAAACACAAACAACTTGCATTTTCATGATATGACAAGTTTTGCTATAAGATTGAGCTGGCATGACAGTTCATCACGAGAAATCTCAACTGTGAAACAGTCAAATACCATTACTGAGAGCATTATATCTGCTAACTTTCACTTTGTAATATATACTAAATCCCAAACTTGAACTCTGCTGGATCGCTTTATAGCTGTTAATTTATGGAATAAAGTAGGACGGCTGTTGAATATTTTCCATAAAACTGTCATTTAAATAAATGATAGAAATTTAATGACAAAAGTGCCAATATATTAAAGTGAATACAAGTTTTTAAGTTTATTCTAAATCAATAAAAATAAACAGACTACCACTGGTGAACAATCCAAACCATTAATCATGTCAACCATTTTTTTTTTTTTTTTTTTATTCTTTTTTTTTTTTTTTTTTTTTTTAACTTAAGTTATCCTTGGTAATGGAAAATAAACATTTGACAGTGATTTATAGTTTAGAACTGATACAAGCAGCAGGTTTAATTGCACTCATATATATTTGATATGAACAGAACTAACAGCTCCTTAAAATGTAGCAATTCATTAAAATTGGACCCAGTGTGACACACTGGGTCTCATAACTGAGTTTGTCCACCTTCCTGATGAGGTCGCTTCTCATTTTCACGCACTGCTGTCACATACATGCAATTATTCATTGTACTTTTGGGCAGAACAAACATGTCCATTTTTAAAATCTAACGCTACGCTGTCGCAGGGTTTGCAGCATCAGTAATCACGATAACAGTGTACTTCACCATGCTGCACTCTGCACTGGCCTTGTCACACAGAGCCAGAGCAGAGATGATTTATCATCCATGACCCGATACAGAAACAGCCACTTAAAGTCCCAGGGGAGAAACTTCACGTGTCTTCATATGGACAGATCCTCATCCACACAAATCTCCACCATGACTGCAGGTTTGAAATGGAGAGAGTGAGCTTAATCTTCAAAGTCAGGGTGTGATAGGGACAGTTCATTATCCGCTTCAAGAAGAATTACATTAACAGAGTGTTAATGAGATACAGCTTAAATATAGGATAGAAAATCTTCACACTGCTGTAGAACAGTCTGTGACTTATACGCCAGGGAGAGACAATCCTGCACTATAATGTTTTCTGTGTCACCCCCGGCATGCTCAGCAGCCTTTTCAGCGTCGCACTCATAGCAAAGCAAAAAATGAAAACTAACGAGCCGTGATGAACAAATAATCATGACCTCAAACTACTTGAGGAGGAGGAATTTTGGAATCAACATTACAGATGAAGAAATGCATCATAAGAAACATGAATTGAACATTGTTTAATCCTTAAACAGATGCATCGTATGGTTTGTATTCCAATTATTCAAACAAATAACATGCCAGTTGTAATTTGTTCAGAGCTGTTTGTTTTCTAAAAGCTAGAGGCCTATGGGTTGGGATTAAAGTCAGCTTGTTCCCCCACATAAGTGTACAGTCATGGTAAAAAGGCAGAACAACGTATTTAAATGCTAAGATTTTACTTCCAAACAAATGGCTAGTCCCTACAGGTCTTAAAAATAGGTGTACACCCAGAGATGATGATGATGATGAAATGACAAGAACAAGAACCACCACCACATTATTCAAATGAGTGAGGCTGGTCAAAATTAGGTTATCCAACAACAACAAAAAACAACTCAAGATCTTAAGCACATCAGAATCCCTGAAAAACAACAGGATCAAGATCTGGCAACAGCTCAGTAAAAGTCCAGTCCTGAACCTGACTCATCCGTGATGCTGCGGCCGGACCTTAAGAGAGCTGAGCATTACTGAACGCTTTCAAACATCACTGAACTGAAGCAACGATGTGAGAGTGAGTCATACAGAATACAATTCAAATCACTTGGAGTTGCTGTTGTTTAAAGGTGATTCTAGAAGGTACTGAATCATGAGATGTACTTGGTTTTTCACACGGTGCTTCTGAATTTTGTCAATTAGGTTGTTGTTGAACTGAGGTTGCATTATACCTGATTTTTATACCTTACAAAAATAATCTTTCATGTCTTTTATGTTGCTACTACATAAAACGTATTTATCATTTATAACATTGAGATTACTTACAATTTTTTACCTACGCGTACTTTCCACAAGTTACAATGTTGTGTGTTTGGTATTGTGTTTAATCTTTAGGTTTTATAGTAATAAATGTAGTTCTCTGCTTTTCGGAAAATAAACGTAGAATTCATCTCTTTTTGGGTTTTTTCATTATATTTCCTGTTTTACTTTGATATTTTTATGGTTGTATTTCCTCAGCTGTTAAAGCCTTTGTATTGTTTCTAGTTGTGTTGTATTAGTGTTTGTTTGTTTCCTGTATGGCTGCCTGTGAGCTCATTGGACTTCTACACCAAAATAAAGTCTTATTCTTGTTGATTGAAGCCATCATCCGAGTCTGCATTTTGAGTCCACACTTTCCACTACAATATGAGATGTTTTAATTAGTCAGTCACCACGGGTATAAGCATTTCAGCATAAATTCATCTTTGCAGCGACAGGTCAGCCTATGTTATTTTAAATGACTGCTCTAAACCTCTAATAGAAAAATTACACTGCCAACTTGACATCCAACCTGCTATTGATATAGAAAAAGGGGACACTGGCATCAATTTTAAAAACACATGCAAGGAAGCAATGTTTGTGCACGAGGGACAATAACATTTTGTTCAAGTCATCTTATATTCTAGAAGACATTTCAGTTACCGGCATGTTATGTGACGTTTCCAGACACTGTGTTTTGTAAATCCTCCATTTTATCTTTTATTTCTGGACTTGAAAGATGCCATGTACGTATTTTGTTTCATTGGGACACTGGAAATCCCTGTTCATTTTCTTTTGTGGTTTTCTGATTTGTGAGGCAAATTAACTGTGAAATGAACATTAAGAGAGAAATAGAAGCATCTGTGATAAATCACCTACTGGCTCTGTCCTTGTGTCAATGTCATTACACGCGCGCGCACACACACACACACACACACACGGGAACAGAAAACGCATACACATGTGTCTTTATATCAGAGACCACACATGTTTTTATGATGTGTCCAATGGAGGAACAGTGAGACAAAACACGTTGCACGATGCAATTACAGAAATGTCACATAAATGGCATGCAATTATAAAAGTGTCTGTTTGCATGTGTGTTTGATTGCACGGGAGGATATGTTCAAATATAACTCTGACTTGTACCACATGCAAAGTTATTCTGTTGTGTTGCCAATAACAAAGCGCACAAAGAGGCAAGAGAAGGAGAAGACAGACCGTGAAAAATGAGGGTATGGAGAAAATATACATAATGGGAAAACAACAGGAAGATCTTTGCTAACAAAATTTTCATGTTAATATTTCTGGACACCTATTGCACTTTAATTTTTGTCTCATTTGCTGAAACAATTAATCAGTGAGGAAATAAATGAAAAAATTTCACAGCAAATGTAAGGAAGGCAATTACAGGAAGAAAACAGGAAACCCTGCACTACATGTACCAACATCAACACACGTTCTTGCACTGAGCTAAAAAAGGGCTTTTTTTTTTTTTTTTTTTTTTTTTTTTTACAATCAATAAGATTGACTTTCCTTAAATAAAGTTTTCAGAGATTTTTAATCAAATCTTGACATTTCATGAATACAATTTTATTTTATGATCACTCGCCAGCATCTCAGATCTAATAAAAGGTGCTTAAAGTTAAAACACTGTTCTTTTTGGGGTAGAGTGGATGCACTTTGTTGGTGTTTTTTGTTTGTTTGCTTGCTTTAATTTTATTTTTATTCCCACAGAGCCATTCTGCATTGTGGCTTGCTTTTAGCAGCATACGCTAGAGCTGATCCCAGCTGTATAACTTGAGACAGTGTCTGTCTCCTGAACCCTGATACTTGAATACTCTCCTATTCCAGTTTTTAAATTTCTATGGCCCACAAGTAAGCATGCATTCTGAGATCAAAGTGCTCTTTTACAATAATATGTTAACAGAGATGTACTTATAAAGTCTTTTTGTAACCATAGCTATCACCATCTGGTGCCATTTAGATAGAAGCCGGGTACCCCCTATACTGGGGGCAAAATGCAGTTTCACCATTTGAAGTCAGGTCTTTTATGTAAATACAGGCATGTATGGTATCCACAAAAGCTTCCAAATCTCGACATTTTCAGCCCAGTAGTGGACACGTGACTGGAGGAGGGAGTGACATAAATTTAGCAGCACTTTCTCACTTTGTACCTTCCAACTAGTGGAACTAATGTAAACAAGGTTATGTTCGTGTGATTCTATTGGCTTAAATTATTAAAAAGAGGGGTCAATCATGCAAATTGGCCAATAGAAGCCAAAGTTACGGCCCCTCAGAGTTTAAAGGGAAACGGGCTATTTAAAGAGACTGTGGGTAACTGTGCCAAAAATATTCAAAAGACAAGCATTTGTAGGCATGTAAATACAGTTAAATAATTTCTGCTGTTCAATACCTGTTCAAGAAATTTCCACTCACAGATGGTGCCAAATGTCAAAAGACTTCAAAACCATTGTAACATTTGTGTTTCACTTCAGCAGCATTCATCCTTGCACAGATAATGTTCGTATGTTGATTGAAGATACGCTTCAGTAGGCAATAAACTCCAGAAAACCAGCAAAGTGGTTATATGCAAAAATAAATAAATAAATAAAACATTGAAGAAAAATAAATCTCCCTGATGATTTTGTAAGTAACAAATAATCAGTCTCTCATGTTTTATGGTAGTTTAATTTTAATGAAAGACAGAATATCAACTGATATTAACTAACAATTTTTCTGGATTTAATTTATTTTTTGTTAATATTTTGTTAATATATTTCCATTAAAATGAAGCTACCCTTAAAAATTTGACTATTCATTTCTTTGTAAGTGAGACAACTTAGAAATTCAGCAAGCAATTATTTCCCTCCACTGTATCCTTGTTGTCTGTTTCATTATTCTGTTCTGTTACATTTTGGATTGGATCTACTGATAAAATTTATGGGAGCTTAAGAGTTAATTTAATTTAACTAATTTAACTTTTTGTTTAACAAAAAGACAGCATGGAATGATTTTCAGCATCGCTCTGAGACGGGATGTTCCTAAAGGCAAACAGTAATGTGAAGATGAAAAATGGCAGTCCTACAGAGAAAAGTAAACAACAACCAAATAAAATTATAAAACTTTCTGCTGTTTTCTGTCTTCATCATAAACAACAAAAGGTTGAGGGGTTTGAACTGTTGGTACAAAAACAAACTAGCAAGCATATTAGAACTGGTACAAATCCAGAAATAAGAAAACATCCCCAATTTTTTGGCATTTTCACATAAACTGCCAAATTCTGTGGACAAGTTCAAAAACCTTTTCTCCCAAGCTTCTAACTAATCATATAAACTTGGCAAATGATAAACCTGGCAGACTTGTCTCCTTCATCTGAGTCTTTCTTTTTGCACCATCTCTCCCTTTCTGCCTTCTCTCCATCTCTCACTTTCGACATCTAGTTAATTTCAGGGACATGAAAGGT
Organism: Mchenga conophoros; assembly: GCF_057382185.1. Classification (NCBI taxonomy): domain Eukaryota; kingdom Metazoa; phylum Chordata; class Actinopteri; order Cichliformes; family Cichlidae; genus Mchenga; species Mchenga conophoros. The sequence continues at coordinate 13,926,940 of NC_140544.1, read as the reverse complement.
TCTCGGCAGAACAAAGTCAGTCTTTTGTTTCCTCACATCAAAGGTTCAAAATCTCCTTTTAAGCTGCTTGATGACCGACTTTTAAAAGAGAGGGGTAGGTGGGCTCATCTGAAGAACAGAGAGAAGAGTTGACACTGGAAATAGATCAGAAACAATGCTCCCTCTCCATCCCATCGCTCTTCCTGGTAATTCTAATTCCAACATCCAGAGAAGTTTTGTAATGTCAACTTCAAATTAAGAGAAGGAACAAGTGAGGAAAAAGGCAATAATGAAGACAGATGGCAGTAAGATAGAGGAAACATATCTCTGTATATGTCAAGGTGACATATACAAGTCATTTACATTATTATGATACTGCCATCATCACCAGTGAGCAGGAGGGCAGAGCACCTGTTTCTTTTGAAGCTTTGCTTGTGTTTCCCTGTTTTGTTTCTGTAACATAAACAATTAAACACTGTCATCTGTCAAACTGAAATTGTTCCAGATTATAGAAAAAAGTGTCTTATATTTGAGCCAGCATGCATACTAGTTTCTAATTCAGTTGGGCTAATGATCCCTTCATTATCGTTTTACAGGCCAACTGAATTTTATACTTTGTTGATGGCCAATCAGCTGTCTTCCACTGACTAGCTTTGAATCTAATTTAGATACAGTTAAACTGCAAGAATGTCTTTTGTAAAAGAGGAACTGGGTAAAATTATAAATATGAAAAAAATATATATTAAATATTAAAGGAATCACACATGCTGGATGCATGGAACAGGCTGGGAGCACAAATGGCTATGGCAGTGCTTACACGTGTTATAGAGTTAAGGGATATTCTTAAGCATTCTGAAATGACATTTTCACTTTGGCAATGTCATGTATGTTAAGGTGAAGGTTTCGCACAAGGTAATGTATCACTAGCTCTTTTTAGGGCCATTTTTGTACATGTAAATTGAGTTGACCATGGTTCAGATGTTAGAGCAGGTTCTCTTGTAGAACTTAACAGCCTATTTTTAAAAAACTTTATTTAGGTGGGGATCTGAAGTCCATAAAAATCTAAACAGGGAATTCATAGAGAAGTTAAAAATCTTCTTTAACCTGTTAGCAGTCGGACGTACCGCCCACGGTACATTGGATGGTTTAGGGGACTAATTGGTTACGTACAAAAACTTATCAAAAAAGAAGCTAAACATGTTATATATATTTGGAAAGCTGAGATTCTCGTGATTCGAACGATGTAAAGCATTTCAAGATAGAATCAACATAGCAGGTACAATTAGTGTTTATGTCAGGCTGCCAACATCGAAAAAAAACAATAACAATAAGGTCTGTACTCACATATAAAGCACCTGTTAGTCCACTGGTTCATAATATTCCAACAAAAACGGTGTAGTTAGACTGCCAAGAGTCCAGGCAATCCAAATCAGTCCAATATTTAGTCTCTGAGACATTTATATGTTGATAAACATCCACTGAATGTAATAGTATTGTTTCAAAGTAGCCGGCGAATAATCCTATTTTCGGTGCTTCCTGAAGCATTAGCAGCTCTTGACATGTAAATATTCCGGGTATTTTGATCTCAAAATGGCCGCTGACCTCTGCACTTTCGATTGACACCTCATTTGAACCAATGGGTGCTTCACACAGGTGTGAACAAGCAGCGATAGCCAAACACAGCTGGTGGTCAGCGGTCTGGCCAGCCCCCCTTTGATGGGCAGTAACTTCTTCCAATTGTGGCAGAGTGTCAAAATGATTGGCGTATCAGATAGCCAATGATCTTTAAAGAAGATTGATATGCAGCTTAAGGGGGAGGACACTTGTTTTCCACCTTTAATTTGCATGCGCAAAAGGTTTTTGTCACTCGTGCGCTTTTGCGTAAACTTTCATAGCGACGACAGCGTCTGTGTTCATACAGCATTTTGAGAGAACTTGCGACCAAAGGAGCTTTGTAAGTACAAAATGGCAAAGAGGAAAACTTACTTCTCACTGGAAGAAGTCCTCGAACAATGCACTCGGCGTGACAGTGATCAGTCGGAGGAAGATATTTCCGAAGAAGACAGTGATGTTTCCTTTGTTGACTCGGTAGCAGAGGATATTTTTTTGGATGGAGGAGACGCTACTCTCGACATGTAAGTGTTTATTATATCATACAATGATATTACTGTTTGTATGTGTGCCTTTGTGTGTGTGTGTGCGCGCGCCTGCTCCTCTGTGTGTTTGATGCGTTTTTACTAACTCCTGCTGTGTTTATATTGTTTGTTTGTGTGTGTGCATCTTTGTGTTTTGATTGTGTTCTTACTAACTCACGTCGTGTGTCTTTATATAATGTGTGTGTGTGTGTGTATATATATATATATATATATATATATATATATATATATATATATATATATATATATATATAGTGTGTGTTTTGAGGTGTTCCTGCTAACTTATATCGTTGTTGTTTTTTTGTATATCACAGACAATCATCAGAATCAGATGAACTATGGGAGCCAGCCAGTAAAAAGACAAGTACAGAGGAACACGATGACAGCATTTCGTCAGAAGAGGAGCCACATCCTTCCACTTTCCAAAGAGTTTCTGGAAGCAGAAGGCCAAGAGGGAGGGGGAGAGGAAGAGGAAGAGGGAGAACTGGCAGCAGTCAAGCTGAGATGCCAGCCAGTACATCTGAAGAGGGATGGAATGATACAGATGCTCCAGACATAATACCACCACAGCCCACCTTCAGGCCCATCAAATCACCGGGACCACAGATCATACCTACAGCTTCATACACACTTTTACAGCTTTTTCAACTTTATTTCACAAACTCCATGTTGCTGACAATAATTAAAAACACAAATGACTTTGGATCAACATGCCACAAGCCCTCTAACCCATGGATTGACTTGACTTTACAGGACATGTATGCTTTTATGGCCATGGTGATTTATATGGGTCTGGTCAAACTCCCTGCAATCACTGATTACTGGCGAGGTAGTAAACTGTACAGCCTTCCATTCCCTAAAAAAATAATGTCTGGTAAGAAGTTTCAAAGGATCTGCCGCTCCCTTCACCTAAGCAGTTTGGAGGACAATGCTGCTAATGAGCAGAGAAGAGGTACGGCAGATTTTGACCGTCTCTGCAAAATAAAACCATTATACACGGAGATGAGGGAGGTCTGTAAAATAAACTATAACCCTGGCCAAGAAATTTCCATTCACGAGCGAATGGTTGCCTCCAAAGCACGTATTGGAATAAAGCAATACATGAAAAATAAGCCTGTTCGCTGGGGATACAAACTTTTTGTTTTGGCAGATTCGAGCAACGGATATACATGGGACTTTTTCGTGTATGAAGGGAAGCTGCAGGGAAACAGTGGCAAGGGACTAAGTTATGAATCCGTGATGGAGCTTATCGATACACGGTTGCTTGGCACAGGATACAAACTTTTTGTAGATAATTTTTATAGTAGTCCCTCCCTTTTCTGTGACCTCCTTCAGAAGAGGATCTGGGCATGTGGAACAATACGAACAAATAGAATTGGATTTCCAAAAACCAAAAAAAATTGCCTGGACTCTAAATCTCCCCGTGGCAGCATAAGATGGATCCGAAAGGACTCCCTTCTCTTCGTTCAGTGGCGAGACACAAGGGATGTGTTCCTGTGCTCAACCCTCCACACAGCCCATGCTGGGGACACTGTTCAAAGGAGAGTTAGAGATGCAGATGGACACTGGGTGCTGAAAGACATCTCTGTTCCACCAGCAGTGAAGGAGTATAATCGGTATGTATTTTATATTCAACAATCTATATAACTATTATGTTATTTATTTTGTTTTTTGGAAATCCAATTTTGTTTGTTCTTGTTATTCAATTCTGTTTGTTCTTGTTTTTTCTGTCAATGCAGGTGCATGGGTGGGGTGGACCACTCCGATGCCTTGATAAACTACTATAAAGTCATCCACAAGACTCAGAGGTGGTATAAGACATTTTTTTTATCATTTTCTGGACATTGCTGTTGTGAATGCCTTCCTGCTTCACAAGAGCATCACAAAGGGTAAAGGAGAGGTACCCATGCACCAAAAGGCTTTTCGGGAGACACTTATTGAGGAGCTGGCAGCGGCAGCTGGCAGCCTTGCTCCATCGCCCGCACCATCACCCTCTCCAAACAGAGCACATCACAAGCCTGTGCATATCAGTGGACACAGCACCACAGGTCGTCTGAGGTGCAGACACTGCCAGGCAAAGACACCAGTAAAGTGCTCCTCCTGTGATGTGCCTTTGTGCTTTTTGCCAAGTCGAGATTGTTATAAAGACTGGCATGATGCCAATGATCTCTAAAAAATATAATTGTAAAAATACATTTGTGTGAAAAACTATATATATATTTATACACCCACAGATGCATATACATAATGTGTATATATAGTGAGTTTTAATGCCATAATACTTTTTTTTTCCCTTTACATTTGTTTCGAAATTGAAAAAAAAACACTGTATAATGTTTATGCTCCTGTAATTTTGTAAAGTATTGAAAATAAATCTGGATGTAAGAATAGCTCTGAGTGTAACCTTTAATTAGAGACCAAAATTAGGACTGTACATAAAAGCATTCAAGAATTACAGCCTTTTATGTGTTGATTGTTACAAAGGGCCATTTGGAGTCTCCAAGTGGCCTTTTTTGGGTAGCGCCTATACATAGACCTAAATAAACTTGCATAGAACACTCATTTTCTAAGATATTGTTATCAAATTTGAATTGTGGCTTGGTAAGGCTTCATGCTTTGATCCTGTTGTGTTTTCCAGCTAATACCTCACAAGGTAGGCATCTGCATGCATTCCTTACAAAAAAAAACTTGGGCGGATTTTTTTTCTCTCTTTTTTAGTGTGTTCAAAGTTCTATTACTCAATAGCAGTATGACATAAAGTGATTCTGACACCTCAGGAACAAACTACAGATTGTCTCCTTTCAAAAGAGACCAAAACCATGCATATACTCCAAATGGTTCAAGAGCAGCATGCAATTTATTTTGGATATGCCTTTTTCACAAATTTTAGGCAAAATTTGTAGGACTGCTAGAAAGAAACTGGAAAAATATGCAGATCTACAGAACATGGGTTAGAAACTAGTTAATGAGAACCGAGTGGAAACGCCTGGGGAACTGCATGCAGCTGAACAAGATTCGATAAGGGGCAATGGGAGAGTAAGCTTAAAAACAAGGCTCTCAAACAAATGACTTTCAAAATAAAACATGAAGTAACATAACAGAAAAACAGCTATTGCAGAGTTGAACACAAAAGTTTAATGTGGATGCTTGAAACTCTAAACACCAACAGAAACCAGAATGGAGAATAAAAGGACAAAAGACTAAGAAGGATACAAACTAAAGATAAAATACAAGCCTAGTGATCGCAGGAATCGACTAGAAATAACAGACAAGAAAACATGAACCTTAAACCATGAGACTAAAGATGTTACACACTGTGTGTGTTGTGTAAAATATTTACACTGCGGCTTTGTGAAAAGTTTGTCCTCCGAATCACTGGAAAAAAAAAAAGGTTTGCATCATGTGATGATGAGCTCATCCCGATGTTTCTAAAAAAGAAAAGGAAGAGACAGAGATTCTGGGTTCAGCCAGTTGTCACGAGCAGCGAGCAACAAGGAGAATTTCCTGGGTTGATCCAGGAGTTGAAGCTGTATCATGAAAGCTTTCATACATATTTCAGAATGTCAGTGAGGCAGTTTAAATTCTTGTTGGCAGAGTTGGGACCACATCGGAGGAGGCAGAGAAATAATTTCAGAGAGCCGATTGACCCGGAGCAGAGTCTAGCTGTGTGTCTGAGTTAAAACAGCAATATTTTACTATTTCAATATCACTGTATATTCAGTACACTTGGGTACATAGCCAAGTGTTGTTGTATGTTGTTGATGCTGTGGTTTATTTGAAAAATCTGAAAAAACTAATTCTGCAAATATGTTCTGCAACATTATGCGGTTGGTGTGAACAGTGCATCTAGAATAGGTGAATCAAAATAAATATTTGCATAGATTTTCTTTATCTGATGTGTAAAGTACAACGGAGCATTAGGGCCACATTAAGAAAAAAAATATTATTGATAATCTTGATGTATTGGTGTTGTATCACAAGACACAATAAGACGGCTGACCAATTTGTTTGACTAACTCGTCATAAGGCATTTTGTAGAGGATATCGGAGCCATGGTAGTTTGTTTTAAAACAACTGTAATCTTCACATTTTGCTCAGAATCAAATTTCGACTTTATTCTCAAAATGATCAGTTTTTTTTGTTTCCTAATGTGGCACCAATACTTGTTTATAATAAAGGCCTTAAGGGTTAAAGAATAAAGAAGACCTGGACAATAAACACTAAACGACTGAGCCCTGACCCCCATCGTGAGCAAATGCTTCGAGAGGCTGGTCAGGGACTTCATCTGCTCAGCACTACCCGACTCACAGGACCCTCTACAATTCGTATACCAACACAACAGGTCCACGGATGACGCCATAGCCCTGACACTACACACTGCCCTCTCACACCTGGAGAAGAGAGACGAGTATGTGAAAATGCTGTTTGTAGATTACAGCTCAGCATTCAATACCATCATTCCCTCGAAGCTGGAAAGGGGAACTGCAGGATCTGGGACTGAGCAGCTCTCTCTGCAGCTGAATCCTTCACTTCCTGTCTGACAGACTCCAAGTGGTCAGACTGGGCAGCATCACCTCATCCCCCCCTCATAATTAACACTGGTGCTTGACAGGGGTGTGTACTGAGTCCTCTCCTGTACTCACTCTACACCTAGGACTGCACGGCCACTAGCAACTCCAACATCACTGTGAAGAATGCGGACGACACTACAGTGGTGGGTCTTATCACCAAAGGTGATGAGACGGCTTACAGGGAGGAGGTCAGCGCTCTGACCCACTGGTACCAAGACAACCATCTTACCTTCAACGTTGCAAAGACAAAGGAGTTGATAGTGGACTTCCGGAGGTGCAGAGAAGCACACACCCCCATCACCATCAACGGAGCTGCTGTAGAGAGAGTGAGCAGATTCCGTTTCCTAGGTGTACACCTGGCAGAGGGTCTCACATGGTCAGTACACATAAACAAAACGGTGAAGAAGGAGCAGCAGTGACTCTTCTTTATCAGGAGACTGAAAAGATTTGACATGAGCCCCCGCATCCTCAGGACCTTCTACCGCTGTGCCATTAAGAGCATCCTCACTGGATGCATCACCACCTGGCATGGCAACAGCACTGCTTACAACGGCAAAGCTCTCCAGAGAGTGGTGCGGTGTGCTGAAAGAATAATTGGAGATGAGCTTCCCTCCCTCCAGGACATCTACAGGAAGAGGTGCTTGAGAAAGTGGGGAGGATCACCAAAGACTCCACTCATCCCAGCTAGAGCAGGGCGATATGACCAAAACTATTTATCACGATATACATTTGAAAATTTGCGATAACGATATAACTGACGATATAATTGACACTAGACAAAATACTTTCCAACTCCACAACTTTATTAGTGCAAAAAACCCCATCAATGTATTTTCACTTAAACAAGCAGCTGTTTTTTATGTGCATTAAAGTTATATAAAAATTTAACAGTGCAAATTCCTTGCTGACAGTTTAACCAAAAGGCATTTCCAGTGGAAATTGGCTGACATATCCTCAGCATAACCATGTATAATATCCACAAAACTTAAAGAGGTTATACACACACAATATGGTAATATCATGTTGAAGCACAGTACGTATCATTCCGCGAGGCTCCTGCCTACGATAGCCGTAATGCTCCGACAATCCATCAAGCGGTGGCTTCGTAGCTTAGCAAAGTCGTACTAAAACATTTGACAGATTTTCGAGCACCGTGTACATAAAATCGTTTCGAGGTCAGTAAACACAACCAGAATTCATACATAAGGCGCACGGGATTATAAAGGGCACTGTCGACTTTACAGAAAATCAAAGGATTGATTTTATGTGTGCCGTATTTTCCAAACAACACATTAATAACGACGGCCCGCTAGCATGCTCTACCAAAAATAGTGCTTTGTTGTGTATCTGACGGACAAAAGCTAAACTAGTTCCACACCACTGAAGTTGCAGCATTTTTACAAACCAATTCTGGTTCGTCTGTTTCATTCAACGATCCACTTTCACTCTTCTCATTCTGCGTAGCCGCCATGTGCGTACGTAAACATAGGCACTGCGCATGCGCGTTTTACCCATATTCTATCGCGATATTTCATTTTCCCATCGTTGCCCAAAATTACACCGGTATTACCGTGAACGGTATGATATAGCCCAGCCCTAATCCCAGCCATAAACTGTTCAGACTTCTTCAATCAGGCAGGAGGTACTGCAGTATTCGGTCCCAAACAAGCAGACTTAGAGAAAGTTTCTTTCCATCAGGCCATTAGACTGCTGAACACTTCATAGACACCTCACCTTACTGGAACTTCATCATTATCGTAATGTTATGTGCACATTGAGCATTTTAGCATCTCCTAGCACAGTGGTTCCCAAACTTTTTTTGCTGGGCCCCCCTTTGTTTTATATGAAAAATTTTGCCCCCCCCCCACATCCTCCAACCACACACCCATATTTTGCTTTATTGCGGTTTATTTCACACCTCAAACATTTAGTAAACAATTAAGCAAATAAAAGTAATCTGCAATAAATTACAGGTAGTAAGAAAAAAAACTACTAACTCTTTTACGCTACGTCCACACCTACACGGATATTTTTGAAAACGCAGCTGTTTCGTCCACACGTAAACGCCGTTTGAAATCACCGAAAACGGAGATTTTTTAAAACTCCTTTTTTGCTTTTACGAGAATATAGAGTTCGTCACGCAATGTCAAAGGTATGTGCCTTTTTTCACGTCACGCTGTGCGCCACATTATTGTTTACATGAGATGAATTGCAGAATGGCAGATAGAGACGAAATACTGTTACTGTTAATCTGACTGTCTTCAAGTTTTATACACAGTTACTGTCCCTCCATTTACAAAGGCAGAGGCGTCACGGTGTGATTGTTTTACGTGTAGCTGTTTGTTTTTCCTGTGTAATAATATTCAACATTGCTATCAATACATTTTTTTTTAAAAAACATAAACAACTGAGAGATACTGTTTGTCCGTGATTTGAACCGAGGGAACAAATTTGGCAGGATCAGCCTGATATTATTTTTATCCCACTGTAACTTTACTGTATAAAGAGCTAACATCTCCAAAATGTCAGGAAGTTAGTCATTACAACAAGTGTTTGTGAACTAAAAATCAAGAATGTGGGATACTGTTTGTCCGTGATTTGGAGAGCCCAGCGCGCGCTCCCGACGATGGGAAAACCAATTCTGCAGGGGAGACCTACCTTTGCACTTGTGCAGGTGAAATCAAAGGGAAGATTTGCTTCACCATATTTTCTAGTCTTTGGCTTAGAATGAAGTTGGTTTGGAAACATATTCAGCTATGCTTCATCTCCTGCTTTGCGTTTCTGTGGGCGCCCCGTGCTAGCAGTGTCAAAGCGTTTTGTTTTTTTCCTTTTCATACCGCGCCCCCCCTGCCATGACTCTGCCCCCACACTTTGGGAAGGTCTGTCCTAGTGGTTAGCTTGGAGACTGCGTCAAGTGAATTTTTCTGTGGCTTGGCTTGTATTCTTTCCTATTGGATGTTTAGGGTCACATGAGTGGGGTAATGCAGGAAGCCATTTTAATATTGGGATTTGCACAATGAGGCGAACCAGAAATCTCCCTGTTTAATCCTTCAGCATCCATCTGTGTTATGCCATTGAGAAGCTTTGTTTGTAAGTTTAAATTGTGTTTCATCTTTATGAGTAGTAAGTGATGCAAATTTTTTTGTTTTGATGCATATTTGGAGATATATAAAAATGCCCAAATCTGTTCGCCACGTGTAGCAAATGTATAATTCTTTATTTTCCTTTAGTATATTTCTTTTTTGTATTATTTTGTAGTTTCAAAAGTTCTGGGAAAGCACTGTAAGATGCATGTTGGTGAAGACAAACAAGCAAACAGCCCTCAACTTTACTTTCACGTCTGACTCATCAGTCAATGCTTTCAGTGCCTACTGCATATGTTTAGCTATCCATCACTTCGTGTACCAGAACCACGCACGCAGGGGACAGAATAATTATGCACTCCATACTGTACATAAATGCCACTTGTTTTGCACAATTTCCAACTGCCGACCTCTGTATATTTTATTTTCATTTAATTTTACACACACACACACACACACACACACACACATATTCAATAATGCACATACACTCTTATATTTGTACATATATTTATTCTTATAATTCTCGCATTCCTATTCTTATGTTGTTGTATTTTGCACACCTCTGTTGCTTGTGAAGCTCGCACACTTCACTCACATGTGCTGTACCAGTGTACCTGCACATGTGATATGCCAATAAAAGTGCTTTGATTTGGTTTGATTTGATAAACTAAGGACTCTAAACTGCCAAAAAAAAAGTTTAATAATAAGGAATTCTAAAACACGAAACTTAAGAACAACAACCAAACAGAGTATATTGAATGGTGAACATGAATTTAAAGTTCAAAACACAAAACCGAATACATATCTATTGATTTTAGAGTTGGCAGTTTAATTCTTGGCCCCTATTCATATGCCTGAGTGTCTTTGGAAAAGACGCTGAACCCCAAGTTGCTTCCAATTGAGTGTTGCTTCCAGTATGTTGCATGGAAGCTTTGGCACAAATATTTTTAGTTGTATGTGTGTTGTAATTACTGCTTGTGTGGAATGTGGATCTAGCCAATTAACAAGACAGCTACTTTAACAACATCCTGCACATTCCTGTTTGGATCCTCTTAATTATGTAATATTTAGTCACAAGACTTTCATTAGTGAGGCACAAAAAGAGTGTGTGTCTATGTTGTTGTTTTTCTGTTTATAGATGCGAACAAACACACACATACAAACACATGCTGTAAAACTGAACACCCTGCAGAAGTCCTTTATAGAAAAAATGCTGTTAAATCTGGAACACACACACACATACTCGTTTTACCTACATCGTGGGGTCCACTGCGTGACAGGTGCCTGATGAGATCCACCCTTTCCAAAGGGTGTAAAGACACGATTTTCACTCCTAAATTCATAAGAAATTCATCTAAACTTGAAAAGTCAAACTCTCAAATTTTAAACCTGAATTTTTGTTTTAATGGGGACCAGTTATATTGTGTGTAATTCACAGTTGGGACCAATCAAATGTCTATGAGCATACAGTCAACAACACTGAACCATGAAATTTAACCTGTGTTGGGTAGAAACCTTACTATCAGATTACATATATTTTAAAAAAATCTGATTCTAAAATATTATGAAATTACACAAACACTATTTATGAAATTTAATAATGTTGTAAAAGCTGAGCAAAAGGTAACATTTTGTCTAGTGTTTTACTTTGTAAGATTGAACATATGCAAATAAAATAATTTTAAATCAATTCAGTTTATCAGTTAATTTTCATCACATATGAAGAACCAGATCTGCTTTAACAGAAAATGGAAAACAACATTTTTACTGAAACCACCACATTCAATGTTTCCAAACCACATTTGATGGTTAAAAAAAGTCACCTACTGTACAAAATGGGCAGAGAAACTGAGCTTATGCATTCATGTAACATTTATTTCAGCCTTTGAAAAGACAATCAGCCCCTTACGCCCAGCAAACATCACATATCAGATTGTTTGAACTTGTAGCTCATCCAGCTCATGATCCATCACATTTCACAGTTAAATTTAAGTGCAGAAGAAAGCAATAAATTTCTGTGTCAATGATTGGCTATATTTCCACTAATAAGAATTAAAATCCATTGAGAATCACAAATGTGATCTTGGCCTCAAGCACAGTTTTGTTGAAGCCCCATTAGGTGATCATTATGTTTATATTTGATGGTCATAAATTGTGCTGGTCAAAATGTTTTAATTTTGAGCAGTACTGTAGGAATAGCAATTCTTGTGAATGGTGACTGGATGGATTGACAACGGATGTCTTGCCATGACATGAGCTCATCAGTCCTTCATCCAGATGAGCTAAAAACATTTTTTACTGCATTTTCAAGATGTGGTATTTTAAGAGATTTAAAATTGGCTGACTCCGAGATAAAATTGGTTATCAGTACTCACTGATAACCAATTTTAGATATATCAGTATGGGAATGCCTTTTTTTCTTTTCAAAACATAATTAAAACAGTAACATGAATTGCATTTTTTCCTAACTTTTTTCTTGACCTCCAAAAACATTGGTCCAGCACAAAATGTAAAAATAAATGCAAACGGGCAGACAAAGCATAAATAAACAATTAAGAACAAGTTCAGGCTGTTAAACTCTTTTTGCAGCTCTATGCTGCATTGCAGTGATTCATTTTTTTACGTAGAACTTTACCGCTGTCCAGCTTCTATTTTTAAGTGCTTTCGGTGAAGCCTCAATACAGGGAACACACTCTGACTTTCCTGGTACTTTACCGGACTCAATGAGGGACATTAGTGTCTTTTCCACAGCATGCACCTCAGCTGATGTCCAAGTCCTCTTCTTTGATGTTCCTAAAATAGAAAAGAAAGTGACTTAATACGGTTTTAATAATTAATTTAAGATAAATTAAGACAAACGAAAAGGGTAGAAACTGTGGTTTTATGGTAATCACTTTCAAATTTTGAACGGTTTCCTCTTAGCTGTTGAGAGTCTAGTTAAATCATGAATTTTCAGATTAATAAAAGAAATCTGTCAGTGAATTGGCAAATTATACATTAGGTGCTTTATCACAGTTATATGTGGATACATCCTAGTTCCCTGAAACTGCCTACACTTTTCTATCATTTGCATCTTTTTGTTGCTTCTTAGTACCTCCCAAATAGGATGGAGGATAGATACAAGAAAATGTAAGGAAACATCCCTTTCTGACAAGTGAGGTAGCCGATCACAGCTGGATCAGTTGTCAGTCAGCTTTAACAGTTGAGATTAATCCTAATAGAGACACTTGAAAGTGGCATTGTTTTCTCCCTGTAGACTGCTAGCAGTTTAGCACCTGTACATATTTGTAAATTAAAAAAAATTGTTTCTGTTCTGTGTCCTGTTCTGTGTGTTTGTTTGTTTGTTTTTCTGCTGATACAACCAGAGCTCTTGAAGGAAAAAAAACCACAAAGTTTGAAGCAAACAATTTTACTCAATCACGGTTAGAGAATTAGTGCTAACTGAACTGACGTGGCTTGAAAATAAAATGGTAGGCAAGCAGCTAGCAGCAATAGAAAAGCTAACAATTATAAGCACACAAGGGTACAAAGAAGGTTACACAATACAGGCAACGACAGTGCTGCCAGGCTCTTTAGTAGGTGATACTCAAAATGATCAATCTAAAAAAGTTCTAAAGTACATTCAGTACATCCAGTTACCATTACAGAAATTATGTTTTTCTTGTGGATTATTGAAAATCTGCTCTAGATACCAATCAAAAAGTTTTCAGGTTTGCACAACTGAAATAATACAATTTATTTATTTATTTATTTAGGACAGTGCATGTTAATGAACATAAATGTAAAAAGAATTACATGAATGTAAACATGCCAGATTATAGCCAAAGGCTAATTTCCATCTGTTGTCCTTAAACATAGAAAAATAGACATAATAATTCATAAAAATTCATCATTCATTCATAATAAAAACTCCATCACCAAACTTACTCATACACACCATTCTGTTCCCAAATAAAACATTAAAACTATACAACTCATACATGATCACACACTTGATTTGTCCATAACCAGTTTTTAACCTTTGCCTTAAACAAATTGAATGTCGAGCATTCTCTAATGGGTTGAGGAAGACTGTTCCACAGATGGCCACCCTGGACAGAAAGGACGTTCTGCCCAAATGCTGTCCGTCTGTAGGGTATAAACAAGTCTCCTTGGATTGTAGCTTGAGTGGTCCTGTCTGAGCTTTCTTTATGCCTAATGAACTGCTTTAGTGGTGGTGGAGCAAGGGAGTGTAAGACTTTATATATTAAACACACTCTTTTAAGTTTCACTAAGTTATTGAAGTACAGTAATTAACTTCATAAATATACCCAAAAAAAGAACTTCTATACTCTCTGTGCTCCTGTTTGGTTTAATTCTATCCAATTTGTAAAAGCAGGTTTAGAAAAAGAAAGGGGGGCAAAAACTTAAAGTTTTGTAGTTTTTTTGCAAATTACCCATTTTAATTAGTGATGGGATTTCCGGCTCTTTTTACAGATCCGGCTCTTTCGGTTCGGCTCACTAAAAAGAGCCGGCTCTTTCGGCTCCGAACCGGCTCTTCGGGTTGTTTTGTTGCTTTAATTAATTTATTATTAACAATAATATAAAATTATGCACAAAAGGAATTACTAACGTAAAAAAAAGTGGTTTTATTTATATATGTTTATATATAAATATATGCGGTGGCCCCTAGAGACAAAACACGTACAAACTCCAAAACACAATTCTAGCATGAACTGAACTTCCAAAGCAGAGCTACTAGATCACTTAAATTACACAATTGAAAGCATGTGTGTATTGTTTGTGTATTTATACACAGGCACTCATATATATTCAAATAATTTAAAAAAAAGTTCATTTACCTGTTACTACCACACACCAAATCCGGTCGTTGGTACTTGCTGGCTTGTGTAGCCACAAGATAACAAAGGCTCAACACTGCGCCCAGCATCCTGGAGCACTTCTGTTGTCTTTTGTACGTGTTTTGAGTTTTTATGTGCTTCTGAGTTTTTATATGCTTCGGAGTTTGTACGTGATTTGAAGTTTGTATGTGCTTTGTCTCTAGGGGCCACCGTAAATATACTTTTATTTATTCACTCCACATAAAATGTAATAAATAAATCATATAATACAAAAATCAACTATTCACATTTCAACTTTTAACTATTTAAATTTTCAGCTTTTTCCTTTTACAAATTTAAAGTGAAAAGAACACAAAACACTGCAAACCACAACACAATTAAATATAAATTATAATATGAAAACAAACAGAAGATGCACATTCTGTTATATGGACCTGCATGAATAAACTTTCTGAATCCTTTATCATCTGCAACCGAAAATAGTTGTGGATGATTACTATACCTTTCTAATGTTGTTGTCCCTGCCTGTCTTTCTCTCTCTCTGGCTCTGTTCCTGTGCTACTGAGTGTAACTACCGCCCCTCCCCCTCTGCCCAGCGTAAAGCACAAGGCTTGCGTGCTGAGTGAAGCGGAAAAAAGTGCGAGAGAGAGGGTGAGAGAAAGGGGGGAGAAAAAAAACCCACGTGACAGCTCGCGTCGTTCACGTCAAAGAGTCGGCTCTAAGAGCCATTTCGTTCGCGAACGACCCATCACTAATTTTAATGCCATCAGTGTCAGATTCAGTTTCCTTTGTTTTAGTTCCTGTTCCAAATTGAGATAGCACAGAATCAAAATTCTGTAAATTTTCTTTAGGTTTTTGTGAACCTTGCTTAGAGGCTTAATTAAGACAGGTACCTGAGACGCAACAGGGTGTGCGGTAGGTGTGAGAAGTACCCGCTTTAGGGTCATCAATGTCAGACCCAGTCTCCATTATTCTCTCAGGTGTTAAGGATCCTTTTTTTAATTTCTGTGTTTTTAAAAACCACAAAAGAATAAAAACAGGTACCATCTAGTTAGTCTGCTGGATACCTGTGGGTGTTTCATCAAACTCATCTGTGGTTGGCTGACTTTTCGATCTTTGGGATCCTTTGACAAAAAAGAAGACAAAGTCAGTAATGGTATATGGTTGACCTCAGTGCCTATTCAGCCTTCACACTACGCAACGTATTTTTTGTGAGACGTATTACAGTGGGGCAAAAAAGTATTTAGTCAGCCACCGATTGTGCAAGTTCCCCCACCTAAAATGATGACTGAGGTCAGTAATTTGCACCAGAGGTACACTTCAACTGTGAGAGACAGAATGTGAAAAAAAAATCCATGAATCCACATGGTAGGATTTGTAAAGAATTTATTCGTAAATCAGGGTGGAAAATAAGTATTTGGTCAATAACAAAAATACAACTCAATACTTTGTAACATAACCTTTGTTGGCAATAACAGAGGTCAAACGTTTACTATAGGTCTTTACCAGGTTTGCACACACAGTAGCTGGTATTTTGGCCCATTCCTCCATGCAGATCTTCTCGAGAGCAGTGATGTTTTGGGGCTGTCGCCGAGCAACACGGACTTTCAACTCCCGCCACAGATTTTCTATGGGGTTGAGGTCTGGAGACTGGCTAGGCCACTCCAGGACTTTCAAATGCTTCTTACGGAGCCACTCCTTTGTTGCCCGGGCGCTGTGTTTTGGATCATTGTCATGTTGGAAGACCCAGCCTCGTTTCATCTTCAAAGTTCTCACTGATGGAAGGAGGTTTTGGCTCAAAATCTCACGATACATGGCCCCATTCATTCTGTCCTTAACACGGATCAGTCGTCCTGTCCCCTTGGCAGAAAAACAGCCCCATAGCATGATGTTTCCACCCCCATGCTTCACAGTAGGTATGGTGTTCTTGGGATGCAACTCAGTATTCTTCTTCCTCCAAACACGACGAGTTGAGTTTATACCAAAAAGTTCTACTTTGGTTTCATCTGACCACATGACATTCTCCCAATCCTCTGCTGTATCATCCATGTGCTCTCTGGCAAACTTCAGACGGGCCTGGACATGCACTGGCTTCAGCAGCGGAACACGTCTGGCACTGCGGGATTTGATTCCCTGCCGTTGTAGTGTGTTACTGATGGTGACCTTTGTTACTTTGGTCCCAGCTCTCTGCAGGTCATTCACCAGGTCCCCCCGTGTGGTTCTGGGATCTTTGCTCACCGTTCTCATGATCATTTTGACCCCACGGGATGAGATCTTGCGTGGAGCCCCAGATCGAGGGAGATTATCAGTGGTCTTGTATGTCTTCCATTTTCTGATGATTGCTCCCACAGTTGATTTTTTCACACCAAGCTGCTTGCCTATTGTAGATTCACTCTTCCCAGTCTGGTGCAGGTCTACAATACTTTTCCTGGTGTCCTTCGAAAGCTCTTTGGTCTTGGCCATGGCGGAGTTTGGAGTCTGACTGTTTGAGGCTGTGGACAGGTGTCTTTTATACAGATGATGAGTTCAAACAGGTGCCATTCATACAGGTAACGAGTGGGGGACAGAAAAGCTTCTTACAGAAGACGTTACAGGTCTGTGAGAGCCAGAGATTTTCCTTGTTTGAGGTGACCAAATACTTATTTTCCACCCTAATTTACGAATAAATTCTTTACAAATCCTACCATGTGAATTCATGGATTTTTTTTTTTCACATTCTGTCTCTCACAGTTGAAGTGTACCTCTGGTGCAAATTACTGACCTCTGTCATCATTTTAAGTGGGGGAACTTGCACAATCGGTGGCTGACTAAATACTTTTTTGCCCCACTGTAGCTGTATGTAAAGATGAATGGCATGTCTCCACGTCTTTGCACTATTCAAATGATAAGATTAAAGAAAAAAAAACAAGCACAGACATCTGTTACTTGTCATTTGGATCAAGAGTCTGCACAATAGTGATGGGGCAGTGCAGCAAGGGATATAGTTCTTGTCCATCCACCTGCCAGAAACAAACTGAAATCAGCTGTCAATAATGACAGCTCACAGCCTTTTTATAACATTGAAGTACACTTCAAAGCAAACTGATCAGAAAATTTAACAATTGAACATACATTCGCATGATAAGAAGTAAGTAAAATGAGAGAAACTCTATCAGAACAATTTATTTGGCATGTACTTTGAGGTTTTAGTTTGTCCCCTCTGTTAACAGTCTGCCACCATAAGATTCCACATTTAAGCTGCAAGTTTAAAAATTATCATGTCATCTATTTTTATATACAGTAAATGGCTGGATGCTAAAAACAGTTAAATGCGTCGCCTACTCGATGTTGAGGAACTGAAAGATGAGTCCAATGATACATCTGTCTCTGAAAGATCACTGTTCACATATTTCTGCATTTCTTCTGAAAAGCAGTGATAAGAAAAACACATAGCACAAAAGACATTTACTCTAAAATAAATACATAAATAAGAATATTGTGTTTACTATTGGGATTCATTTGGATTTGACCGAGGCTCATTCCCTTGAAGTCTTACAGTCTGCCTTGTTCTAGGGGTAGGGAACTCCAGGCCTCGAAAGCCGGTGTCCTGCAGGTTTTAGATCTCACCCTGCGTCAACACACTTGAATCAAATGATTAGTTCATTACCATGCCTCTAGAGAACTGCAAGACATGCTGAGGAGGTAATTTAGCCATTTAAATCAGCTGTGTTGGATCAAGGACACATCTAAAACCTGCAGGACACCGGCTCTCGAGGCCTGTAGTTCCCTACTCCTGTTCTAAAGCAATGAGCACTTTGCTGACTTTAGCCAACTCAAGTGTTCCTTCAGGCAGTCTATAGTACTCCCTATGGACTATTATATCATGGCCTAGAAAAATTGCGAGGATGTCCATCTCATTGTCTCTCAGGTTTAGGACTGTGGACACATGCTTTCTCAACTTAGTTGAGGACAATGTTTCTGTCTGATGGCATTCGATCCCCTAAAGTGAGTGTCTGCTTTAGGTCTAGAGAAGAAAAAGGGATTTTCATCAGACACACCACAGGCCCGCCGATGTGAAACCAAGGCTTCTGTTGAGGACAGCATGTCTGGTGTTAAGAGGATAAGAACTTTTCTGTTTCTTTTCCCTCTAATTTTGATGCTGTGGAAATGCAGACAAAGTTTTTGTTCAAACTCTGAAAGTCCTACTGCCAAATCCGAATGGCCTTCTGAAGTATTTCGCAGGGTGAATGCAGTTAGTGGCATTTTTGATACCTCACCCTCTCTCCTGCGGTTAAACAGTATCACTTCACAAAGAGTCAAATTGGCCAGCATGGACCAGTTCTTCCCATTGGGATCACTGGCAAGTCTGGCTTGGTATTCTTTTCTGTACCTATCAAGATACATATGCATGGTTTTTACATCCTCAGTGAAAGGGAGGAGTTGAGGAGTGTTCAATTTTCCTTCTTTTAGAGTTTGCAGGGCAGGAGATGACAAAAACACATGCCATTTTTTTCTCATAAAGATCCCGGCTTCTGTTCAGAATCTTAAGAAATTCCTCATTGAGAAAATCTGCCATCTTTGCTTCACAATCAAGAATATCTGCGATCTTCTTGAGACTATGGCCCAGTTTCAGAGCCAGTGATGGAGCTCTGTAGTTGAAGCAGTCAAGGATGTGGCTGGCTTTGATGAAGACAAAAACATCTACAAAGTTGAAGTTGGAAGGTACATAGAAATCCTCCATTTTTTTTCCAGTCTCTCTGCTTCCCATGAGCACAGAAGTAATCATCCTATTTCTCCCATTTTTTGTCTGATGTACTTATGTTTGGTCTTGTCATGTCCATGTTTTGAATACAAGTGTTCTCCTAGTCTCAAGATATTTTTCTCCTGTCTGATGATGTTTCTGACTTCATCCCGATGCATAGCATTCACCAGTTCCCAAACCTTTCTGCTGACACCATCTGGGACAGGCTGTACAAAGGCACAAAGTGACTGGATCTGACTTTTGCCTGGTTTTGCTGTTTGCACCTCTGTGAAATATGTCTCCATAATGAATGCCTTTTCAGCAATGCCTGGCAGTTTATGCAATGCATGTAGTCATTGGCCTTCACTGGTTTACGAGTTTGCTGATTTGGGATTAGTGTCCCACAGCCAGCTTTCAGAACCTCAATATTATGAGCATGGTTCCCCTTGTTTCCAATGAGGTCAAAATGTAGTTTTCGCTCCTTTGATTTCAAAGGAAAACTGATTGCTCCTGCTATAGCTAGTTCACTGCTGTGCTTGTGTATTAAGTGACTTACTATTTTATGGCACTCCTGTGGACGGTATAAGCAGTGATGCTTTTTACTGTATACTCTAGTTCCATCCTTCTTCTTTTTTTGCAGCTTCATCACAGAAAAATTTCCCTGGTTAGGTTCAGAGCTTTCACTTTCTCCTTTCTCATGGTCCTTATCCAAAGATGTACTTGGGAGTGCTTTTCTTCTGTAAGTCTTTTGTGACTTCTTTGTTTTCTTGATTTTGAACAATGGGACCCTGTTTGTCAGATCCCTCTGAACTGCTTTCATTCCTTGAGTCTGTTGATGGAATATATTCATCATCAGTGCTTTCAATATAACTTCTAGAAGCTTCTGATGTGTCATCCACCTTAGAGATTGACTGATACAACTGACAACCAAATGTCAAATGTTTGTGTCAAAAAAGCTGTAAAATGATTATTGAACGGAGCTGTTCAAATAATTGGATGTGAACTCCTGTATTTTTTTCTTCTCTCTCTCTCATTACTTTACATTTTTCCTCCAAGGAGGCAGACTTTCTTGTAATTTCTAAAGTGCTCTTGAGCAATAGTTCTCCAGACTTCGGAAGGTCTTTTAAAGTTTTTCTTTGGACATTGGCTACCACACACACACATTTTTACAGCACCATCTGGGCGTAGCATTTTCAGTGAGCACAACATTAAGTTACTTATCCAAGTGACTTCTTCAGGCTGATCTTCTTTTTCAGACACCAACTAGGGAGGATAAGATAGACAAACGCAACAATGTCGTCATCTCCTATTTCGCCGGTTTATCAGAAAAACTCAGTCTTCTCCAAGCATCCGAGTGTACTTCAGACCCAGCCACACACTCAGACAAAAACTGGCTCATCCCAAAGACAAAACTCCTAAACACAAACTTGACAATGTAGTGTGTGCAGTACAGTGCAGTGAGGAATGCTCAGACTTTTATCTTGGAGAGACCAAACAGCCACTTCACAAACGCATGGCACAACATAGAAGAGCCACCTCAATGGGACAAGACTCGGCTGTCCATCTGCATGTAAAGTACAAAGGTCACTCTTTCAAGGACGCCAATGTTCAAATTTTGTACAAAGACAGATGACTTCTTTCATTCCTCTTTCAAACTATCTATGTCCACTGTGAACGACCATCTTTGAACAGAGTCAGCGGCTTACACCTCCAACTGTCTTCCATCTATAATCCAGTTTTGAGATCCCGTCCCAGACACCTTAACACCCACTCATATTCTTGAGGGACACTCCAATAGGGCTTAAAAATCTGGGACTCTCTGCCAATTGCTCTTAGAACTGAATAAGCTTCTCAGATGAAAGGTGAAACATCTTCAAGCAACTTCAAGAAGTCCAGACGCTTTTCTTTCCAAGCTCCTTAGACCACGATGACCTGAATGACTGAGAACCTTCACAGACATTTTGGAACCCCTGGCACACCCATGTTTCTGCATGTGGTACTCAGCCTTGTATGGGAAATAGGTGGAATTAAGACACAGTTCCAAAAGTAAACACACTTGGTTGGTGTTGAGAGTGGTGCTGTTGCTGAGGTTGGGGTCATCCTGTAATCTCTTACGCACTACCTCCAGCAGTTCAGTGACTGGAATACAAGTGAAGAGAGATGTAAAATCATACTTACCTGGATGACTGTGCATGCATCAAGACAAATTTGAAGGTAAATAATTCACCTACTGAAAAAGTGGGCACACAAATTGAGGTTATGTTTTCACATAACATTTATTTCAAATAGCCTTTGAGTTTTTGATGTAAGGGCTGAGTGTTTAAATTTCAAAAGCCAGAATGTCAGTGAACTAGCAGCTCACACAGCTCATGATCCATCACAATTGACTGCTAAATTTGACATGTTGACAACAGAGTGAAGGCAATAAGTTATTGCTACTGTTTTTGCTTGGCTATAACGTACAAACAAATTAAAATGCACAGAGAATGACAAAATGCAAACTGGACCTCAGGTACAGTTTGGATGATGACCAATTAGGTGCTCAATATTAACAAATTTGACAAATTTTTGGTCAATACTGTAGGAGTAGCTGTTCTAGTGAATTGTGCCAGGATGGACAGGCACACACCTTGACAAGACCTCACTTGCCCTATGGCCAGCATGTAAAAATGTCTTTTGCATTAATGAACCTATACAAACATATTTGCTGATAACCAAAATCTAATTAATTATTATAATAGCTAATTATTATAATCTGTATCCAAGTTAGTTCTCCAATTGGAATGTGTGACATAAAAGCGAATGTAAAAGAATCTCAAAAGATTCTATTTAAGTGCTTCATATAGAGAATGCAATCTTATTTATTATTATTTTTTTAATCTAAAGAAAAAACATCTTGGTCCAGCAGAACATTTAAAACAAAAACAAAAAGTCAGGTGAGGCATAAAATTAACAGTTGCAGCCTCAGACTTTGTGAAGGCCTATGCTGGAGGGCAGTGATCCAGTTTTTAACAGAACTGCATTTAAACATGCTGTTCAGCATTTAAAAAATGCATAGAAGCGTGTTCAGTGTGTAAAACTACAAATTTGGAGTTATTACATTTAAGTTGTTCATACACTTCTTTTCTCTTAGCATTCATGGTTTTAACTGGACCCTTAGCATTGCACAGACTCACTGTCTGCTGCTCTTGCACGGACGCCATTCACACAATCTCACCCTTCCATGATGCATGCTATGGGAAAGGAAAGGAAGGGGGGAAAAAACACACTTTAGCCATTTCTCAGAAAATTTACGTTATTCATTTAGTTACTTTCCAGCTGAAGCCAACTCCGAAATTAGTCCCCATGGTGTACTGATATGTCAGGTCATGGTCCCCACCAGCATAGGAAAACAAACACACACACACAGAGCTTGTTTAACCTTGATAAAATGGCTTCAATCAGGTCTCGTTCTTCACTTGGTGAGAATTGTTGTCCTAATAGCACAGTTTTACAGCTCATTAAAATGCAGTGTTAATGTTAAGGGCATGGCTGAGACTCATTTAGCTTACAGAAGTCCAAAAATCTCTTTTTACAGGGGTTTTGTTGTCTTTTTTTTTTTTTTTTTACAGTTTTCAAAAATCTCTTTTTACACTTAGATAAGATAAGATAAGATAACCTTTATTAGTCCCACACGTGGGAAATTTGTTTTGTCACAGCAGGAAGTGGACAGTGCAAAAGTTATGAGGCAAAAATTAGAATACAATAAGAATAAATACAGTACACAACTGTACAGAATAGAATAAAATACTATATACAGTAGAATACAATAAAATAAATATACAATAAGATAAAAATAGAATACAAATACAAATACTATATACAACTGAGTAAAAATACAACGATGACAGAAAGGATTATTGCACTTAGTATTATTGCATATGTATGGATGTGTGTGCTTGATCAGTTAAAGTCTTTATTATGGAGTCTGACAGCAGTGGGGAGGAAAGACCTGCGAAATCTCTCCGTCCCACACCGTGGGTGCCGCAGTCTCCCACTGAAGGAGCTGCTCAGTGCTGTCACAGTCTGCTGCATGGGGTGGGAGATGTTGTCCAACAGGGATGACAGCTTAGCCGCCGTTCTCCTGTCACTCACCACCTCCACTGGGTCCAGAGGGCATCCTAGAACAGAGCTGGCCCTTCGGATCACCCTGTTCAGTCTCTTCCTGTCCCCAGCAGAGATGCTGCCGCCCCAGCAGACCACACCATAAAAGATAGCAGAAGCCACAACAGAGTCATAGAAGGTCTTCAGGAGTGGCATGTCAAGCATGTGCTAAATAACATTTACACTTTGCACTGAAAGTACTTGAGTGTATGCCGATCATGCTGATAATTTTTGACTATTTTTAAAACCGTTTTGGCACAGGAAGTGACAGTCCACATCAACTACCAGATGGTCTGTGTCTCCATACTTTCCATCAGTGAGATTTAATTAAGTCAAGTCAAATTTATTTGTATAGACACCAGGCACCAGGTTATTCAGAGTGCTTGTACTGCACAAGGTGGCAAAGTACGGAGTCAGCTAATTCTGGACAGGCTAGTTTTCATATTTGTATAATGTGAAGAAATCATGAGGGGAAGTATACACAAAGCAGACTGCAAGTGAAGCAACTTCATCTGACTACCACAATTATTTATTTATTGATCATCATTAAAGCACAATTTGCACTGTAAATGAGGTAACTTTTCTAAACTTTCATTAAACTTGACAGCAAAAGGAAAGATAATGAATGAACTCTTATGAACTGCACTTGTATTGGATCAGGGCAGCTGCTGTGCTGGTAGATGTTCAGTATAAAGGCAAATCTGTCAATTTACTTTTAATATATGTTTATACTTGACCTATGGCCAATGACCAAAAAGACTGGCTTGCTAATTTAAGTGGCTGAAATGAGCTTCCTCCTAAAGGTGCTCCTTGGAGATAAGGCGAGCAGCTCCATTGTTGTGGCTCAGAGTAGAGCTCACTGTTTCTCTGCACAGGTGTGATGGGTGAAGGATCTGGCTTTGGATGCCTTCAGGAGAGAGCTGGGCATATCCAGTAGGGAGTAGGCCCCAGGCAGATCCATGACCAGATGGAGAGATTATGCCTCTGGAATGACTTAAACTCAAGATGCAGTGGCTAGGAAATATTTGTGTATTGTGTGAATATTTATATAGCCATTATAATATTTATAATATTGTGTAAACATTTGTGTATTTTGAAACTAGAAAAACCCAAACAATTTAAATGTCCTCATTCCACTGACTGTACTTAAATCACCAAGCAATTAATGTAAATCATCCTCTCCAGACAATAGAGTGGTTGGTTCTAACTGCAGCACAGTGATAATGTATACATAACGGCCATATGCGCCCACACACACCAACAGAAACGCAATAATCCTCAAAGATACTCTATACCAGTTGTTGGCATACTGCGTACCCCATGTTATAAAATCCCTTTAAATCTCTTTCTAGTTTGATTCCATGGCACGCACACACACACACACACACACACACACACACACACACTAAGTGAACTGTACACTTGAAATTCTCCTTGCTTCAATACATGAAACCTGTATCGGATCATTTTGTATTCTTTGTGTATGTGTGTACTGTTATACAATACTACTTGTTGTAAAAGAATGACATAAAATAGTTGCCATTAAAGAATGAACGTCTGTGAGCATCACTGTCAGTGGATATCAACAGCCAATCTGTTTCATAGATGAAAGAATGACTGAGGAATATTGTATCACTCTTTTTCATGCACAATTCACACTGCTATTCCTGGTTAATTTAGCCATACAAAAGAAGTGCAGTTTTATGCTACAGATCCTGGAATTCAGCTGCTTTGTAAGAGATTTAAAGTTCACAGTACAGCCAAAAAACTAGATTATTTTGCTTTGGCAGAGGTAATTGCTGAGTGTCATTAGTGCTGTCTGAAACCTCCTGGACAAGTAGAAAATGAGAAAAGGAAGAACTCTTAAATTATTGGTGTTGTTATTTAAAACTGGTCTTTGCAGACCATGCATGCTCTGAGTCCCTTTGTTTTTGAAAGAATTCAATCAGTTAAATTGTTTTGGGTCATTTTACGTCAGAGATTAACTTATGATACAGTGTGCTGACTCTTCTGTGACAACTTTTATTGTTTTAATATTGATGATTTTGGCATACAGCTCATAAAAACCCAAAATTCCTATCTCAAAAAATTAGCATATTTCATCCGACCAATAAAAGAAAAGTGTTTTTAATACAAAAAAAGTCAACCTTCGAATAATTATGTTCAGTTATGCACTCAATACTTGGTCGGGAATCCTTTTGCAGAAATGACTGCTTCAATGCGGCGTGGCATGGAGGCAATCAGCCTGTGGCACTGCTGAGGTGTTATGGAGGCCCAGGATGCTTCGATAGCGGCCTTAAGCTCATCCAGAGTGTTGGGTCTTGCGTCTCTCAACTTTCTCTTCACAATATCCCACAGATTCTCTATGGGGTTCAGGTCAGGAGAGTTGGCAGGCCAATTGAGCACAGTAATACCATGGTCAGTAAACCATTTACCAGTGGTTTTGGCTCTGTGAGCAGGTGCCAGGTCGTGCTGAAAAATGAAATCTTCATCTCCATAAAGCTTTTCAGCAGATGGAAACATGAAGTGCTCCAAAATCTCCTGATAGCTAGCTGCATTGACCCTGCCCTTGATAAAACACAGTGGACCAACACCAGCAGCTGACATGGCACCCCAGACCATCACTGACTGTGGGTGCTTGACACTGGACTTCAGGCATTTTGGCATTTCCCTCTCCTCAGTCTTCCTCCAGACTCTGGCACCTTGATTTCCGAATGACATGCAAAAGTTGCTTTCATCCAAAAAAAAGTACTTTGGACCACTGAGCAAGTTTTTAAAAGCCTCAGGAATCTTTTGCAGGTGTTTAGAGTTAATTCGTTGATTCAGATGATTAGGTTAATAGCTCGTTTAGAGAATCTTTTCATGATATGCTAATTTTTTGAGATAGGAATTTTGGGTTTTCATGAGCTGTATGCCAAAATCATCAATATTAAAACAATGAAAGGCTTGAACTACTTCAGTTGTGTGTAATGAATCTAAAATATATGAAAGTCTAATGTCTGTGAAGGTTCTCAGTCATCCAGGTCATCGTAGTCAAAGGAGCTTGCAAAGAAAAGCGTCTGGACTTCTTGAAGTTGCTTGAAGACGTTTCACCCCTCATCCGAGAAGCTTCTTCAGTTCTAAGGTCAAATGGTGGAGAGTCCCAGATATAAACCTAGTGGGAGTGACCCCCCACAGAGGGACAAAAGGACCCCCTGATGATCGTCTAATCGCCTGAGCCAAGGTGTGAAATTGGGTGTGGGACCCAATCAGCCAGAGTTTCGGGTGTGTTCATTGTGAAACCTGGCCCCACCTTATCATGCGAATTCCTGAGGTCAGATGGCCCAGGATGTGAGTGGGCGTTAAGGCGTCTGGGAAGGGATCTCAAAACTGGATTATAGATGGCAGAGAGTTGGTGTCGTAAACCCCCGCCTCTGTTCAAAGATGGTCGCTCACAGTGGACATAGATGGCTTCTTTCACTCCTCTTTCAAACCATCTGTCCTCTCTGTCCAAAATGTGAACATTGGCATCCTCGAAAGAGTGTCCTTTATCCTTAAGATGCAGATGGACTGCTGAGTCTTGTCCTGTGGAGGTGGCTCTTCTATGTTGTGCCATGCGCTTGTGAAGTGGCTGTTTGGTCTCTCCAATGTAGAGGTCTGAGCATTCCTCGCTGCACTGTACAGCATACACCATATTGTTAAGTTTGTGTTTTGGCGTTTTGTCTTTCGGGTGAACCAGTTTCTGTCTGAGTGCGTTGCTGGGTCTGAAATACACTGGGATGTCGTGCTTGGAGAAAACTCTCCTGAGTTTTTCTGATACACCGGCTACATAGGGGATGACAATGTTGTTGCGTCTGTCCTTCTTATCCTCCTTCGCTGGTGTCTGGTCTTCTTTTCTGTGCCTCTTTGCTGACTTTAAGAACGCCCATTTAGGATAGCCGCACGTTTTGAGTGCTTCATTTACATGTCTGTGTTCCTTCTTTTTTCCTTCAGGCTTAGAGGGAACATGTTCTGCCCGGTGGTGTAGGGTCCTAATTACTCCAAGTTTGTGTTCCAGAGGGTGATGGAAGTCAAAAAGGAGGTACTGGTCCGTGTGTGTGGGCTTCCGGTAAACTTCGATGTTGAGTTTGCTGTTCTCTTCAATGTGCACAGTGCAGTCCAGGAAAGGCAAACAGTTGTCCTTTGTGTCTTCCCTGGTGAACTTGATATTTTTATCCACAGCGTTAATGTGCGCAGTGAAGGATTCCACTTCTTGTGTCTTGATTTTGACCCAGGTGTCGTCCACATATCTGTACCAGTGGCTGGGTACTCGTCCTTTGAAAGAGCCAAGAGCCTTCCTTTCCACTTCCTCCATGTAAAGGTTGGCTACAATAGGTGACACGGGGGAGCCCATGGCACAGCCATGTTTTTGTCTGTAAAAGCCTTCGTTGTACTTGAAATATGTAGTGGTGAGGCAGAGGTCTAACAGTGTGCAGATCTGATCGGGTGTGAAGTTGGTCCTGTCCTCCAAGGAGCTGTCTTCTTGTAGTCGTTTTCTGACAGTCTCCACGGCCTCCATGGTGGGTATGCCATTTGACCTTAGAACTGAAGAAGCTTCTCGGATGAGAGGTGAAACGTCTTCAAGCAACTTAAAGAAGTCCAGACGCTTTTCTTTGCAAGCTCCTTTGACTATGAAAGTCTAATGTTTATCAGTACATTACAGGAAATAATGAACTTTATCACAATATGCTAATTTTTTGAGAAGGACCTGTATTTTAGAATTTCTCTTTGAGCAATGATTTCAGTTCAACTTGGAGACCACAACCACATTTACTTTCTCTAGTGTTGCCAAAGGATGACCTGATGTCTTCTCATCTTGTGAGGTGGTTGATGTTTACAAGTGTGAATTCTGGCAAATGTATTTTGTCTTTTGCTCTCCACATTTACTGTACCTGTATTCAACATCAGCCCAGATTGGTCAAATGAACCAGATTATGTATTTTCATACGTTATAACACTGGTATGATTTTTATTTTATCCCCCCCCCCCCCCCCCATTTTTTTTTAAATAAATGAAGTTGTAATTAAAAAAATTTAAAAATGTGAATTTTTTTGTCTAGTAATTCTCAGAAATCCAGAAATGTTTTCACTTATCAAAGTTATCTCAGATAAGAAAATTCCTTTACAAAAGTGAAACTATGTTTAATTACTTCTGTACAGGAATGTGAACAGACTCAAACTTTAATTACACATTGTAAGAATAAGAAGAGGATGAAAACAGACTGACTGCTACTGGGAACAAATAGATGAGCAAATAAAGATGAACACAATTATTATTTTGAGGCGGGGGGGGTCTGTCATAACCCTGGGGCTACAGACTACAACATTTTTTATCCTCTTAAACAGAATTTTTTCTCATCTGAACAATTCTTGTTTCTTCTTGCTTGCTTCTCTTTTGACCTCCACCATGTATCACCTTCTGTCTCTTTATCTTGGTAATAACACCAATTCCAAATATTTGCTGACCAGTGTGATTCTAATTGAATGCAACTCCTGGAGCTATAACCTCTCACGATTCTATCAATCTAATCAAGTGGACTTTAATCTCATTCTCTATTTCTTTTCTTTGCGCGTTGTTATAGCCAATAAGGGCAAGGACGTGACAGCTGCATAGGAAGGCTAATTTGAGTCGCCTTTTAATGAAACGATTTAAAGTTGAGTGTGAGTGGTGCTGCTTGGACTGAATGACGGATTTCAAGTGAAATGCAATCTTTATAATGCTGCCAAATTGCACATCACAGATATTTTTTTTTCGGTGTAATGTGCCTCATTTTAATCACAGAGGACAAAAATAAAACCCATTGTGTTACAGAGGTGTACAGCATCAAATATAACAATCAGTGTAGTGTTATGTCTTAATCCAAACCTAGTGCAACATTTCTTTCACTGCACAATCAATGCGCTCCTGAAAGATGTTTCTTCACTTTCTTCTGTTCATGTTGTGAGATTTATTGTAATTTGTAATTGTAATTAAATATTTGTTGGAAATATGGGAAAAGAGATTCTTTAACAACCTGACATGCCACGTTGATGTCTAAAAATGTTTCGTTTTGAACCGGCTGGAGTCACAGGGAGCGGATTCCTCTGTGAATGAGTCACTTGATTTCTCTTTACGCCACACAGGTGCCCGTTAATGGACAGTCAAGATTTGTTGGAATGGAATGAGGGTGGCTAGATTGGATTTCCAGGGGATTCTCATTTCAGTCAACTCTAATCTGAGAGAGAGAGAGTAAGGAGGGGGAGGAGTACTGTCATTATGTGTGATGGAGCAGTCCAGGATAAAACATCCCACTGTGAAGCTTTTAAATTCTGCCACTTGGAGAAACCACTTCTGACTGTGTGTGCGCGTTTGTGTGGAAAAAGTGTGACCCCCCTGGTTTTTTAATTAAATATGTAAATTGCCCCCAAACCCCCAACCTACAAATCAGGAATTATGTAAACTGCAAACTCACAGACAAATATTAAAAAATAATCTTACAGTGTGTAAAATCTCACCACTAGAAGTCAGTAAATTGCAGATTGAGTTCTGTTTTCTTACAAGCGCATAATTTTCGCGATGGTGGCTGCTATAGCAACCATGTTTTAGTCAGTCGGAATAGATCAAAAAGAATTTAGTCGGTTGCTGCTGTTAGCCTCTGTTAGCTGCTGTTAGCCATCCATCCATCCATCCATCTTCATCCGCTTTATCCGGGGCCGGGTCGCGGGGACAGCAGCCTAAGCAAAGAGCCCCAGACCTCCCTTTCCCCAGCCACCTCCTCCAGCTTATCCGGGGGAATACCAAGGCGTTCCCAGGCCAGCCGAGAGATATAATCTCTCCAGCGTGTCCTGGGTCTGCCCCGGGGCCTCCTCCCAGTGGGACATGCCTGGAACACCTCACCCAGGAGGCGCCCAGGGGGCATCCTTGTCAGATGCCCGAACCACCTCAGCTGGCTCCTTTCGATGTGGAGCAGCAGCTGCTCTACTCTGAGCCCCTCCCGGATGGCCGAACTTCTCACCCTATCTCTAAGGGAGAGGCCAGCCACCCTTCGGAGGAAGCTCATTTCTGCCGCTTGTATCCGCGATCTCGTTCTTTCGGTCACTACCCACAGCTCGTGGCCATAGGTGAGGGTAGGGACGTAGATCGACCGGTAAATTGAGAGCTTCGCTTTTACGCTCAGCTCCCTCTTCACCACGACGGACCGGTGCAGCGTCCGCATTACTGCAGCTGCAGCCCCACTCCGTCTGTCGATCTCCGGCTCCCTTCTCCCGTCACTCGCGAACAAGACCCCGAGATACTTGAACTCCTCCACTTGGGGCAGGAACTCATCCCCGACCCGGAGTGGGCACTCACCCTTTTCCGGCTGAGAACCATGGCCTCAGATTTGGAGGTGCTGATCCTCATTCCCGCTGCTTCACACTCGGCTGCGAACCGTTCCAGTGCGAGCTGGAGGCCCTCACCCGATGAAGCCAACAGAACCACATCATCTGCAAAAATCAGAGATGAGATTCTGAGGCCACCAAAGCGAAAGCCCTCCGCCACTTGGCTGCGCCTAGAAATCCTGTCCATAAAAATTATGAACAGAACCGGAGACAAAGGGCAGCCCTGGTGGAGCCCATCACCCACCGGGAACGAGTCCGACTTATTGCCGGCAATGCGAACCAAGCTCTTGCAACGGTTGTATAGGGATCGAATGGCCCGTAGCAATGGGCCAGACACCCCATATTCCCGCAACACCTCCCACAGGACACCCCGAGGGACACGGTCGAATGCCTTCTCCAAGTCCACAAAACACATGTAGACTGGTTGGGCATACTCCCATGCACCCTCAAGTATCCTGGAGAGGATAAAGAGCTGGTCCAGTGTTCCGCGACCAGGATGAAAACCACATTGTTCCTCCTGTATCCGAGGTTCGACTAGCGGACCAACTCTCCTTTCCAGCACCCTGGCATAGACTTTCCCAGGGAGGCTGAGGAGTGTGATCCCCCTGTAGTTGGAACACACCCTCCGGTCCCCCTTCTTAAAGATGGGGACCACCACCCCGGTCTGCCAGTCCACAGGTACTGCCCCTGATCTCCACGCAACATTGCAGAGGCGTGTCAACCAGGACAGCCCTACAACGTCCAGAGCCTTCAGGAACTCGGGGCAGACCTCATCAACACCAGGGGCTCTGCCACCAAGGAGTTGTTTAACTGCCTCAGTGACCTCGCCCCCAGAAATTGGCGGGTCATTCCCCTCATCCCCAGACTCTGCTTCCTCCTCGGAAGACGTGTCAGTGGGATTAAGGAGGTCCTCGAAGTATTCCTTCCACCGCCTGACAATTTTCTCAGTCGACGTCAGCAGCGCTCCGCCAGCACTATACACAGTGCAGGTAGAGCACCGCTTTCCCCTCCTGAGACGCCTGACGGTTTGCCAGAATCTCTTCGAGGCAGTCCCAAAGTCTTTTTCCATGGCCTCTCTGAACTCCTCCCACACCCGAGTTTTTGCTTCAGCCACTGCCCGAGCCGCATTCCGCTTGGCCTGTCGATACCTGTCGGCTGCCTCCGGAGTCCCACAGGCTAACCAAGCCCAATAGGACTCCTTCTTCAGCTTGGTGGCTCCCTTCACCTCTGGTGTCCACCATTTGGTTCGGGGATTACCACCACGGCAGGCACCAACCACCTTGTGGCCGCAGCTCAATGCAGCAGCTTCGGCAATGGAGACGCTGAACATGGTCCATTCGGACTCAATGTCCCCAGTCTCCCTTGGAATGCTGTTGAAGCTCTGCCGGAGGTGTGCGTTGAAGATCTCGAGGACTGGGGCCTCTGCTAGACGTTCCCAGCACACCCTCACTACGCGTTTAGGTGCACCAGGTCTGTCCAGCGTCCTCCCCCGCCACCTGATCCAACTCACCACCAGGTGGTGATCAGTTGACAGCTCAGCCCCTCTCTTTACCCGAGTGTCCAGAACATATGGTCGCAGGTCTGCTGATACGATTACAAAATCGATCATCGACCTACGGCCTAGAGCGTCCTGGTGCCACGTGCACTTATGGACACTCTTATGTTCGAACAGGGTGTTCGTTATGGCCAAACTGTGATTAGCACAGAAGTCCAATAACAAAGCACCGCTCGGGTTCAGATCAGGGAGGCCGTTCCTCCCAATCACGCCCCTCCAGGTCTCGCTGTCGTTACCCACGTGAGCATTGAAGTCTCCCAGCAGGACAACAGAGTCTCCAGGTGGAGCACCCTCCAGCACCCCCTATTTGTCATAGCTGGGAAGGCATCACTTGGATGAGTGATGAAATGCATTTCCCACTGAAAATGCTGCGTCCTGAGATGTTAACCAGCTGTTATTGTTTAACCATCTCGTTGTCAGCTGAGTGGAGAAGGGATGTCTAACCTGCTGACAACAAGTAATTGTGACAATATCGGAACTATATAAGCAAGTTTATGAGTGGTTTTGTGTGTGTGTGCGCGTGTGTGTGTTAGAGCACCGACTTCACCGCAGGAGATGATGCTTGAGGTTAGGAAAATGCGATTAGGCAAATGGAAAATTCCATCAATTCTAAGTTTATGTGAATGCATCATTACTTGAGTAAAATATTATTTTTCTTCCTATCAAATAATCTCAAAAATGATGGAGTGTACCTTTTAAATAGCTTATCAAGGACCATGAAGTCTGGGCTGATGACACAAACAAAGAATTCAAAAGTGATTAGAGCACTTGACACTTTTTCAACAACAAGCAAACAACTATGCAGTCACTCTGTTGTGTTTACTGTTGGGAATCTGATGTTTGCGCTGATGTTACGAGTGGTTGCAAATGAGATACAGAGATGGAGAGTGATCAAAAATTCCATAGTGCCTTACTGCATCAATCTGCTGAGTGTTTGATGGTTAGATTACCCCTACTCCAGAATATAACCATGATTAAACTATCACCAGAAAGAGCCTCCTCTCATTTCAGCTTGCTCTATCGTCAGTCACTTCAAATGGTTCACACAATAGGACGGTTTCTCTCTCTTATTGTTTTGGGTATTTAAAATTTAAAGGTTTTAAAGTAGCATCACCTCAGTGGACAATAGATGCACATGAATTACACGTATATGCTAGTAATGACACATAGAAAACAATGTCATAAACATTGTTACGCTGCATTATTGTATTCTCCGTACATTAAGCATCTTCTGTGTAGTGCCTATCGATGTTAAAGGTTATTCAGTCAGCAAACACGAAATGCTCCATTTCTTTTTAATGTTTTGTATAAAGTTAAGATCTTTTACTCACTTATGTCTGAAGTGATTAGCTTTGTTCTACGAGCTTAATTGGAAAAAAGAAATTGTGCTTTCTGCGTTCACAAGCAGCACAACATCAAGATCGCAGACACCACACAAACATAAAACCAAAGCCAACAAGCAAAGAGATTAAACTGTTGCCTTTATTGCCAAATGTGGCCCTTGATCTTAGCAGATTGGATCTCAGAAGCAAAGAAACAGAAATATGGAGGTTGAGAGAGAAAAAGTGGGAGAAATCACTTTACTTTTTTTCTTTTTTTGCAGCGGTACAAAAATGAGCTCACATCTTTATAGCTGCTGGATGAACAGAGAATAAAAAATCTGAGTACAGAAGAGGAGGAAAAAGGGAAACAAGCGGAAGGCAGGGAGGGAG
Organism: Mchenga conophoros; assembly: GCF_057382185.1. Lineage (NCBI taxonomy): Eukaryota > Metazoa > Chordata > Actinopteri > Cichliformes > Cichlidae > Mchenga > Mchenga conophoros. The sequence continues at coordinate 13,892,801 of NC_140544.1, read as the reverse complement.
AGTGATTGCACAACAGAAAGCTATAAAAGTCCCATTAAGCTCTCAGCCTTGATTGGTCTACAATTAAATGTCCATTTTCTTTGCCTGCATAGACAAGGTTGGCAACTTCACTTCGGCAGTTGGTTTACTGTGTGTGTGTGGGGGGGGGGGGGTAAAAGCCAGCTATTTATTGTTGAGTCTAAGTGGTGCTGCTACACAACCACACTTACCTGTCCAAGATCCAGGAGCCTGCCAAATTGATTTCAAAAATCAGTTAATTGAATAAAGACGCAAACAGTATCAGAGTCCAAAGCCGTGCCTCTGTAATCATGGTTTGTTTGTCCTGGAAGTTCACACGAGAGGGCCGTTAAACAATGTTTCTGTTTGACAGGGTGGGAAAAAAATAGGAAAGCCTTCATATAATATTACATCAAGAAAATCTGCTGTACTGGAGTGTAAATGGATGATATTTAGCCAAGCATGTACTGGAAAGCACTTGGAAAGCTGTAAGCAGTGGTTATGTTTACACCCATGCTCTGGATCGGCTTCTTTTCCATCTGCACCTTTCAACATTTCCACAGCATCAGGCACCTGCCTGCACTCCTGATCTATACATTGCGTTTTATATATTAAGTTTCCCTTTAAAAATGTGTTGCATCAATATATATTGCATTTTTTCAGTTTAAAAAAGTCAGAGGTTGAAGATTTGCATAAATGTACTCAGAGTTAGCCGTTTGTGGATCTAACTGCCTAAAGTAATTAAAATCTTTGCAGCCTTGGCTTCAAATACATTTCTCTCATGAGGCTGCACTGATACTGATCAGTATCAGTGAATCAGATCCAGTGCTATGCTCATGTACACGGACTCCTTAATCATAAAATTCATCTGCTCTACAGCAATCACATTAACCTCACCTCAAGCAATGACACAAGTCTTTTCGGTCTTTAGAGACCAGTGGCAAAAAAAACATGCGCGCTGGCTTCATTAAAAATGTAGCAGGCACTACTGCTACAGCAATGCACTCTTAAAGGAAAGAAATTTCTCCCCAAGTCCCTTTTGCTTTTTTTTTTTTTCTGAGACGCTTTATTTCAGCATGTTTTAGTCTGTGCCTCTGTCCTGCAATATACCTGCTGGGGGGAAGGAGACACGGAAACAAGTGCAACAGGACACTCCAAAGGGGCGATTAATTCACCCAATATGTGTCAAGACCTACTCAAGTTAAGTGTGTCTCCTAAAGCAGAACACCTCTCACAGCTCATCAACATCAGGGGCACTGCAGAAAATGGGACCCAGCAGTCTGATAGTCAGGAGAAGTGCACCAAAAATCCATCAGCCACAGCGAAGCCCTGGGTTTATTATGGCTTATTGGTGGTTACAAAAGTTTCCAGACTAAGAGGGGCGCAAGATCCTTCATCTATCAGCCTTTCTTTTGAATCAACTTCAACATATTTTTTTCCTTTGATATGGTGCCTGTAAACCCAACTTCTACTGGCCAACAAAAAAGCAGCTGAATAGAGGTTACTATACAAATGCAGGCCATTTACCATTTACCATACACATTATCTGGACTTCTCTTTTTTCTTGTTTGTGAAGCAAAATGATCATCATTTCTTTAGAGGAATTTAAGAATTAACTAAAGCTCAGCCAAGACTCATAAATGTATTTAGTTAAGTGGAGCTATGACAAAACATATTTCAGCTGGAACTCGAACCAGCACAAAGAAGTTCATTTTGTTTGGCTGTGCAGTTTAATTACTGAGGTTCGGGTAAAAATAAGCCACAAAAGAAATGTAAAGTGTACATTTTGCTAATTGCACAAAATGTGCATGTAATTTTACCTTTAGTACCAGATTGCACAACTATGGATGCAGACCAAAGTCGAGTCTTGTTCTCTCAGAAACTTTGTGAACAGCTTGCTGCAGTGATGGTGAGTCTCCTTTCTCGTTTGCATAATGAAACCAGACAGCAGCACTAATGGCAGCACGACAGTTACTGCAGTTACATTAAAGCAGAGCTCTAAGAGGTTCTTAAATGTTTGAGTGAGTTAAATCCAATACAGCTACTGATTTCAGTGTGTGTGTGCATCAGTTTGAGTCAGTCTCAATATATTGTTGTAATCACAAGGATCTATAACACCAAAAAGCTCATCAAGCATGTCATTTCTTGACTTTTCTATGGAAAGTATTAACATTTATATGCTAATGCTCAATGTAAACGTGCTATTATTGTTGGTAGAAAGTGTCCTGTTATTGTTTGGGGTGGTTGTTGAGTGGCTGGAACAGCTCTCTGTCATATCCCTGTAACATGTTCCCTGGAAGATCCACTTTATGAAGTGCTACTGAGTAAAATAGGTACTATGATTCATTATAATAACTTAAGTGTTATACAAGGATTACCATGCAAAAAGTATTAATTTTTTCAATATCCATTGAATCTACATTCTAAATTATTATCCTACTAAGCTATACTTTCTTTTTGCTATCTAATTTCAGCATGTTACCTTCCTGAACAAATACCGTGAACAAATTAAACATTACACCCACCTAAAATCAGCATGATGGCATTGTCAGTGTAGTCATACAAACAAAAACTCTTGCAACAGAAATTATGCACAAGTACCCTCCTGCAGGGCCACAGGCATGGCTGTGGACTCCAAGAGGATGATTATTAATCCTGAAGTTTTTTGAGTTTTTTTACTGTTGTGGAGGAAAAAAACCTTTCCATAGAAAATCATTTCAACATAGTTGACCAAGAAAACATTCTCTGAAAAAGAATCTGCAGATTTACTTCAACAGCAGCACAAGGAAAATTTGCTTTTTCTATCATTTATTTAACAAAAATATCAAGTGAAGCAATGTCTTTTCATGGAAACAGCCTCAGAAACTACTGTTGCTTCTTACTTCTTGTGGGTGTTTTGCATAATTGTCCATCAGTCTCTGGCACTGATTTGCTGTAATTTTTGTGACTAATCTCCCCTGCAAAACTCCTTCAGTGTCGAGATGTTTTCTTGCATAAGACTGCCTGTTTCTAATGTTCCACAAGCTCGTACGTATTCTTTTTGAGTCATTCCATGATGGATTTACTAGTGCACGTGATCATTACAATGTTGAAAGGTCAACTTCAGACAGATGGCCTCTCATTATCTTCAAGCACTCTTTGATATTATGCGGCATTTGTAGATGAATCAAAGAATGAAGGCTGTGGATTCCCTGAGAATTGCAAGCTCTCGCTGTCTTTAGTCTGCATGTCTACTATTATTGCCAAACAGTTCTAACTTTGATTTGATTGTGCAAATGTTTGGCTGTATTTCACTAGCAGACTGTAGTTTAGCTCTAATTTTCTCTGTGAACAGCAAAAGCTTTATTTCAGCACAGCTGCTATGCAGATCCAGCGGTTTTAAGCGTTACCTGGGTTTAAGTGTTTTTTTTCCCTTTGCAGTGAAATTGTTTAAAATGTTTTAAAAATAATCTGTAAATCATTTTCAGAAAGCCTGCAAAACTTACAGGAATCCTCTTTAGAGGGTGTTGGCATGATGATCACACACACTTCAACACATTCCAACAGCAGACACCAGACCCTAGATGCCAGATGGTAAAGATGACAGGCTTGAAGAATAGCACCCTACGAAGGATTTAGGGTTGTACTTACTTGTGAAGATGACTACCAAATTTTAATTTTGCATGATTAACACCTTTATTGTTAGGTTCTTCAAAGAGAATCAACTGTTTGCTTGTTCAACTTAGTTTTCACATGACAGCTCCCTGTGTGCGTACCAGTCTATTTAACATTTAAAAAATAACCTGCTTTAATGATGAAGAGGACTCCTGGAAAGTAACAAAATATATTCAAGTGTTTGATTCCTTTATCTATGTTTTGTTTGTTTTTGTTTTCTTTTGCTGCTGAGCTCATTTACTGGTTCAAGAGAAGATAAGTTGGACCTGAAACTGTGTATTTATCCCACAGGAGTAAGCTGTGCGATAAAATGCTGTCAGCACAACAAGAAAATCTGTGACTAAATGAGTAAGTGGGCAAAATTGGTGCTTTTGACTAAAGGAGTGTTTATTTCTGTAAACAGATGCTATGGCCCATTCAATAGTCATTACTGGTTATCTTAGCACACAAAACTAGACTTGCTATAATGAAAGGTCAGAAAAAACACGCAGAGAAAGGAAATAAAGGATGAAACATATCTGTTATACATTTTATTGTATTATTACTCAAGTTAATTTACTGTATTGTGCTTTTGAGATTTCATTAAAGGTTTTTTTCTTCATTTTTTGTACTTGTAATGGTGGATGCTCATATAAACTATGACCAAAGATTCAAATACTGAGGTCAGTCTATGCTTAAATAATAACTGCAAGTAAAAAAAACTGCAGTTATTTTTTACTCTTGGCTCTGTGTCACTGCATGAAAACATCTTTGTAAAACTTTTGGTCTATCTCACTCTTATACCTAAATTATGCTGATTTGCAGATACAGACATGGACAACTGAAAAAAGGCAAATGCCCAACTGGACATTCGAAGCTGAGCTTTAAGTGTGTTTTTAAAAGAGACATAAGGAGCACTGATATACACACTTACTGTTGGGAGGAAATTTCCTATTTACACTGATGTAAATACTGTTGTCCGTGAGGAAGTCCACAGGCCTGCCTTTCTTTTCTGACCACGTGGACTACAGATAATTTCAATTACAGTGCACCAATTATGCAAGCTCCCCAGGCAGCAGACTTTAAGTGGCTGTCAAAGTATAACATGAATGACTACTTTGCCTGTCCAGTTAGGTACTTGCCTTTTTTCAGATCTCAATAGTAAAGGTCTTTTAGGATCCATTAATTGAGTACGTGGATGTTAGTGGATGTTCTGGCAAGTGTCTCCATGTTGGTGACCTTGTGTTTGTCTTTCTAACAGGAAAACACAAAGTGTTTAACTTGTTGTCCAAGAGTGCTTAAAGGTTGTCCAAGATTGGCTGCCATAGTGTGTCACACACACGGTATATAGTAAAAGTAAGTTTTTATTGCAGCAACCAACAGGCACAATGTACTTTCACCTCTGCAGGATGAGCAGTTGACAAGTGTTTGTATGTCAACATCTTCCTCGCAAACTACAGGTGAGCACAACAATCTGCTGAAACCACAATCACTAGAAGACTTTTGGTGCAAAAACCTCTTTGGAGCCTCCACCATTGACTCACCATGTATTCAGGGAATGCTCATTTCCCTAGTGAGCGGGGATTGTCAGGGAGCTGGCAACAAGTCTCTGGGTCTGTGTGACTGAGTCCTAAGATAAAGATTATACTGTTCTGTGAATCATCCAAAGCTACTCTAGTAGCTCTATAAAAATACAGATTTGGGAGTTTGCATAACAGGTACCCTTTAATAATGAGTTTTAGGAGCAAAAAAAACCAAAAACATGAAAAGCAAAGATTTGAGAGATCATGATTAAGCTCATTTGTTTTTGTTTGTTTATTTTACCATAGGTTTCTCCTGAATACAAAAAAGAGAGACCTCAAAAGGTTTTTTTTAAAGCCAGTTTTATTTACTCAAGGATATTAAAAAGCAAGTAGGTATACATAACAAATGCATAAGAAAACGTTTATACTATTGCTTAGTAAGGTAAATATGCAAACCTGTCACAATTGCCCCCAAAGGTCCATTTTGAGCATCTGGTAGGGTCTAGTACAAAGTCTAGTTGGTTTAGATACAATGAGTGTCACAAGTTACCATTTAAGTTTTCTCTAAAGAGACTGAATGACTCATTAAGCAGATTGCCGCCATTTGTTTAAGACACATTCACTGTTCTTCATTTACAATATCCTGCTCAGTCATGACCATTTCATTCCTGTTTTAAACTGATCAGTTCAACTTCACATACGTACACATTCATACAGCAAACAGAAAATCTCTGTTTTAGAAGAACATATTTTGTCTTTCTTCATCATGTTATTGCTGTATTTTACAGTGCTGGAACAACCACACGCAACCAAAGCTATAATCACATTAAAGGACAACAGTTTTATGGTCATAGTAAACATATGTTGTCGTGATTTGATTTAAATCTCCCTTCATCCCCATTTCCCCTACCCCTCTTGTCTCCTCCTGTTTCTTTGCTTCTCTCTGTCTTTCTCCCTCATGAATACTGAGCAGCACATCAAATATTCATAGCACACAACACACAATCAGCCATGCACTGGGGCGCGCACACACACACACACACACACACACAGGCTTCCATATGGACTTTTAACAAACGAACTTCACGCACGCTCACCCTCGCCCACTCTGTCTTATGCACTTCAACGCACACGTTCACACATATACGTACAGTGGTGCCTGTAATTTACATGCTGCAAGAGAAAGAACCAGCTCAAACCAAGCGGCCATGAAAGTTTAATACATACAGTGTCCAATGGATTCACAAACAGACACACACAGAGCCATGAGTGTGTGCTAGTATAGACTCACCACATCTCTTTCTATACTCACACCTATTAAAGTTTAATCTCCAGGATGTCAAGTGGGTTCTTTTATTGAGCTGTTTGTACCACCTGTATTTTTAAGAGGTCTTAAATAGTTGAAACATTTTCACATTCTATGATACTACCAACATCATTATCATCATCATCATCATCATATGCCTACTGTTAGTCTGGTGAAGCCAACAGGACCACCATATGGATTCATATTCATCATTAAGGGAAAAAGCAATGTGCTTTTTATCATAGTATTTCCTGAGCTGCGCCAGCTGTTAACGTCTTTTTGGCTCTATGTGCTGCACAAACTGTCAAATGATGTGAATAAATGTATTCATTTTCTATGAGAATGCATTATATTTCTAAAATTTGTATTATGTTAGAGTTCATCAAAGAAAAACGTTGTTTATACATAAAAATCATCCCATCAAAATATTCTGGTCTACTGTGATTCTTGAGGTGGGCAGATCAATCCAGATATCAATAGCTTTTATTGGTATTGGATCGCTTAATAGTTGAGACTTTGTTTCAAGCCTCTAAGTTCAATATGCAGTCCACTGAATTGTGGTACTGTCTTTTTGGGGGAAATAAAAACTATACCTCAAAAATATCTATCTGAGCCTTTTTGTATTGACTGTCATAGCTCTTTTATTTATAGCCTGTGGCACATTTTAACAACAGAAGTAAGTAGACTCAAAGTCCTTTATAAACATGCACATTCCAGGTTTCCACAAAACATATCGATCGATACCAAGTAAATACTGGGACATGCACTTACTGGGTTGGCTGGTCGTTCTAAATTATCCATAGTTGTGCATGTAGGTCTAATTGGCTGTCTGTCTCTCTGTGTTAGCCTTGTGACAAATTAATGACCAGTCCAGGTGTACCCAGGCTCTCGCCCTATGGTGGCTGGGTTAGGGTCCACCCCCAAGACCCAGAATTGGATAGATGGAAAAGGATGGTTGTGTTCATGGGTAAGGACTGTTTGTCCCATGCTTGAGACAGACAACTCTATATTATAAACTACAACTATCTGCATGGCTTAATATCATTGGCTGTAATTTGGGTGTACTTGGCCCTATAATGGTACATCAGCTAGTGCATCTCATTCATGAAAAAAAAGTGCAAGTACTAATAAGGGCTGCAATAAGCACTTTCAGTTACCATGCCCAAACCAAACACCATATTGTCTGTCCAAGTTTCCCTGTCCTGACATGCTCTTGACATAAAAACTTAGCCTTGACCGTTCTGGAGGATGTTTTTGTTGCAACTCTTGACCTACAGCCTCCTGTAGGAAGAAGGTGAGCACACATTCTTTGGGGAATTAAGAGTATCACTTAAGAAGGAAGCAGGTTTGAGAGAGCCCTTGATTAAAGTGAAAGAACATAAGGGCTGTAAATGCAGGATCAAAGTCATGGACGTGTCTCTTTCTGAAATGAAGAGGCAGAATGTTGCACAGTCAGAGAGAGCAGTGTAATCAAAGAAAGAAGACGAAGACTGAGGCAAGAAAGAGAAATGAAATGAAAGGGACAATATGTGAGACTGTAACAATGGTTTCAGTCTAGCCTGAGCAGTCACGCTTGTGTAATTTGAGTGCTTTCATAAATGGTCAGTAGATGGTCATAGTGTGCGGACAATTGGCCATTCTACAAACTAATTATTGTAGAACATCTAATCCTCAAACCAAAGACTTCAATCTGGTAACATTCTCCACTTCAGACTTTGTTCTGGTTATTTTCTAAGGGGTTTCCTTTAATTGCAACTAAGCACCCCAAAGTACAAGAAACCTCACCTTGTGCTACCACAACAGCCTTGAACCATGGAAGCATTGACTCCAGAAGGCCATGAATGGAGCCTATAGTGCAAAGGAAAGAAAGGAAGTGAATAACTACAAAAAATGTTTTTTAAACTGTCATTGTCATTTACTGGGAAGCTAATTCTACTGCCAAATAATTTACGGTTCGCCAAACTGGGTTCAGGACCTTGGACAGCGCTCATGCTTCACACAGGAGCAGCATCAGCACAACATGTGGCCCACAAAGAAAACTAGAGAAATACAGTAAATATAAATGTAAATGCAGCATATAAGACAAAAACAGAGTTTTTTTTCTATAAATCAGTGAGCTTGAAAGTCAATATTTGTTTTGGCCACCTTTATTCTCCAACACAGCCTGAACTCTCTTCGGCAAACTTTTTAATTTCCTACACTGCTAATGATCCCACACTGATTCAGTAATATTGAGGTCTGGGCTCTGGGGGACTAATCTATGATAGTGTTCAATTGTGTGTTTTTATTACACTGTCAGTGAGTTTGGGATCATTGTCACTGTGATGCTCAGCTATTTCTGAAGGACATTCCTTTCAGATATAGTTCATCTGCTGTAGATAGTTCTTTAGGCCTGACACTTCTTCATTTGTCCTCCACTTGTCCAGTTTATTTATTGTGTTTTCTGAGGACACAGTGGACACCACACTAAGATATGCCAAGTTTTCATCTAATAGCTCTTTGGGAAAATGTCATTTTATTCCTGTCAAACTGTGTTATCTCTTCAGCCTTTTTGTGGATTTGCTAAGTTGTCTGTTATGCGTAGACACAACACTGCTTCATATGCTCATATGGTCAATACTGCTGCACATGGTCATCCTATTTCATTTTTAAAACTATTTTTCAGTTTTCTCCTCATTTCAAGGAGACAAACAGTTCCCTATAGAGAAGAACGGGTAGATGTTTGATAGCATGCCTTCCTCTCTCTTATTTTTATCTCCCTTTCAGTCACATTTCTTCTTCTAGGTTTCAGACACCCTGCTCTTCTATTTTTCTCTCTATTACTGTCACTGCTACTTCCGTCATATTTCCTGTCCCTCACTTGGCAAAGTGAAGAAAGGCACCTCTGCTAGGATTACATTGCCAAAGGGGCACTCTTGAAAATTACAAGCTGATGGTGGCCTGATTGGGACTGTGTGTAAGAACATTTATCCTTAAAATGCAAATGTAGCTCCAGACCAGGGTCATATCTTGTACCTATAGCCTCTCATGTTTAAACATGGTTCAAGCCTGAGAGCAGTTTTCATCTTTTTGGCATTAAAAATAATGTATCAATGTTTTCCCATCATCTTTCAGTTTTGGTATTAAAAATAATTTTGTTTGTTTAGGTTTTTAACAGCTATGGCTTATAAAATGATAATAGTATCATTTTAGTTTTATATTTTCTGTTAAGTGTTGTCAATCATACCTCTCTTATTTTAATAGAAAGTGTTAATGTAACAGGACAACACAATTATTTGTATTTAAAAGGTGCTGTGTTTTTCTTAGAATCCCTGAAAGGAGCTGAGAAAAAGCACCTTGACAGAAACAATGGCAGCCTGTAGCTGAATACATTTGCATGAGGCAGTATTGTTTGAATCTCTATTTTTAAAAATGTATGCCCCTTCATTTTGTCATTTTTCCCCCCCTTGGTGTCAAAAAGGCATTATGTATTATTTTCCTGGCTATTGGTGTCCGGTTTGATATTCTAGTCTTGTGACAGCCATAATATGAACACAAAGTGACGATGAAGTTCAACCTCGCCTACGCCAGTGCTGCTAACACCACATCAAATCTTTCAAAGCAGCTGCAGAATATAAAGCAACGAGCAGGAAATGCAGAATGAGGTGACAATAAGTGTATTTTGATCCCAGTCAAGCAGCCAAAGTTTAATTTTCAGTATTCAGTAAAAGCAGGGCTGAGCAGCCCAGCCTGTTCCAAACAAGCCTCCATAGCAGTTTTTACAGCAGAATCACATTTCTGTGCTCTGTAATTGGCTGATTTTCACCACTTTTGCTCTTGGCTTTGTTAAAACACTTAAACACCAGAAGAAATCTTCTGTGTGTGTGTGTCCTCAGTATGATAGGGATTTGTGTCAGTGTGTGGGTATGTGGCCTAAGGTCGAAAGTGTTAATGGGTAATTATTTGACAAAGCATCTTAGGACTAAAGCAAAAGTAATATAAGGAGTAATCTGTGCAACAAATTACATTTAAAAGGAATAAATAAGTACTTTATATAGCCATGGGACATATTTTGCATTTGATTAATGTGCCATCCTGAGGGTAGCATTCAGATTAAAACATGGTCATTTAGGGCAAATTGAAATAAAATTCAAGGTCTGATACCTTTACTATAAGCAAAGAAAGTCTGGAATTGGAAACACCGGATGTCAGTTTGTTTAATATCCACAGTGATCATCCCAGGTTCCCAAAAACACACAAACTATTAATGCTATGGTCTGTAATCAGACGAGGGATGTCCTAGGCACAGTTTATAAGGGGTCATACAAAGGCCACCTACAGCACTGCTGGATAAAACTGTTTTAATGTCCAGAAGGGTCATTTTGAGGGAAGCCTGGGTTTATCATCCAGGGATAGGCCTAGGGTAATACCTATAGGAAGAGTCATTCTAGAGATTTTACTATCCAGAGGATGTGTTGAACTGCCTATGGGGCCCACCAGGTTCTAATTAATATTACATCTTTCATACAAGGCCCACTGTGGGCTAAAAATGAACTGGAAAAAGAAAGAGACAACTAGGCACAGTAAAGGTCTTTATACTTTGTATCTCTCCATTTTTCTCCATTCCTGGAGCTGAATGGGTGGTCTCGGGGGTGCTGACTATTAAAATTAATTTAAAGTTATCACTGTAATCTATCATTGATGGAAAACAGACATTATGGACCCACCTTAAATGCAAAGTTAAGGGTCTTCAGAGGGACATGCAGGATATGAGAGTAAAGGGGGGCCGGGCAGATGGTGAGAAAAAGCAGAAGAAAGCAGAAAGTCATCAAATGAACAGGAAGGATGAGAGGTAGTGTAGACTGTGTGAAAAGCATTTATTAGCTTTTTTCTGTGTGCTGAACTTGACTAACATTTTAAAGGCCTTGTTTCTTTGCTGACTCTTGTTTAGTTCAAATTATTTGCTGTATAAAGTATCATAAGAACACACATGTCAGCTGCAAAACAGTTTAAATTCTGCCTTTAATATTAACAAAGCAAACTAAAAACATTTTATCCACAACACTCGTACACTGTGACTCAAATCAGGTAAACCAGATAGAGCTGCTTTGGCTTATTTTGGCTTATTTTAGCTGAGGTAGATATCGGGTAAAATTGCCTTTTACAGCCTGCTGTGAAGGAATACTGAGCAAAAAAAAAATCAGTGAAGCACAAATTTACAAATTCTTCTTATGCAAGAAAAGGGATGGGAATCGATAATAATTTAGAGATTCCGATTCTATTATTGATATCAGTCATTGATTCAACTAATAGCTCTTTGGGAAAATGTCATTTTATTCCTGTCAAACTGTGTTATCTTCAGCCTTTTTGTGGATTTGCTAAGTTGTCTGTTATGCGTAGACACAACACTGCTTCATATGCTCATATGGTCAATACTGCTGCACATGGTCATCCTATTTCATTTTTAAAACTATTTTTCAGTTTTTTTCAGCCTGCTGTGAAGGAATACTGAGCAAAAAAAATCAGTGAAGCACAAATTTACAAATTCTTCTTATGAAAGAAAAGGGATGGGAATCGATAATAATTTAGAGATTCCGATTCTATTATTGATTCTATTATTGATTCAACTCCCTATCAGTTCTGTTATCCATTCTCATTGGGTTCATTGTCTCTACTTTCCATGTACATATTGTCTTTGACAAATTAATTGCATGCTGTGTGGTCAATTGTTTTTGCACGTTGGAGGTATTTCCCCTCTTTGTTAGGATAAGTATTGGGGTTGTTCCTCAAAAAAGTAATAATTTAACATATAACACAGAACACTTTTCTAAAAAAGAATGCTGTATGTTACTTAATTACTCCAAGAAAAAAGTAATTCACTGTACTACTCATTACAGTACTTTCACGTTACTCTGTAAAATAGCTGAAACACACTGTCTCATAACTACCATTTAACGATACTAATCTGAAGCTGCAGCCCCACACACCAACACAAATCCCTATCTTGAGCATGATCTTTCTCTTGGTATTTAGGTATGATCACAAAGGCAAAAACACAAAGCATCAGTTTGTTACCTGTTGAAGTTCAGGCTGCTGGGCTGGGGTTGGCATTCACCTTGCTTTCAGCCTGGGTTTTTGGCTAGCTGAGCATTAGCACGCTGTTTGTGCAGGTGCTTGCAAAGAGGCGAAGTTGTGTTAGCAGTGTAATGCAGCTGTTTCCACTTTACTTTACTTTATGCAGTTTCTCATTCTTTTGTGCAATAAAAATATAAGACATCTCCGTATCCACGCTATAGACTGCACTGCTCCACAAATTGGAACCAATACACAGAACTGTTAGCACGCTAACAAGTCTCTCTTGACTCCTGTCCCTACACAGAAACCAGAAACAACTGAAAATTTTAAAATAACAGTAACTGGAAAATCTCTCTGACATGTGGAAATACATGGATTTAGTCATCTGCTTCAGTTTTAAAAATGTTTGGAAGAAAGCCAACGGCAGCAGTGTGAACTGCTGGAGTGAACAACGTGTATCAGAACAGGTTGTTTCATGTGTTTGCTCACTTACTGTCATCTTTAAGGTTACACGAAATAAAAGGTCCCGAGTTGTGAGGAAAACACAAAGTGAATACAGACAGGGATTTTGTCAGTCTCACTTATTCTGCTAAAATTGTGGGTGTTCTTTTTATTATTCAAGACTTTACTAGAAGATATTTCAAATAATAAGAAAAATAAGCAAGAATACGAGGATACATGATTGCTTTAATGAATTATAGTTAACGGCTAAAGGTAAAAGCAGCAGAATCACTGTTTCAAGTTCCAACAAAGGCAGTGGGTGACATAAAGCAGTTGTGCTTAAATAGAATATATTGTTTCTCACATAGTAGCCTATCCCTCTCCATTTGTCTTCAACACCAGGGTGATTTTAAACTAAAAATGCAAAGAGTGGGCTATTATCTCATTATGTTATCAGTGAACATAGTATGTCACCCACTGGTTTGTGGATAACCCTTCTGAATCCTCAGCTTGACCATTCTGACCACTTCCATCGGTGTTGAGTTGTAATCAGTGTTGGGTAAGTTACTTTAAATTAGTAACTTAGTTACATTACTAGTTACTTCTATCAAAAGTAACTCAGTTACTTCAAGTTACTCGTTACTTTCAGAGTAACTCGTTACTAGGGAAAGTAACTTTGGTTTTACTCAGAATTCTCTTGTTAATGTGTTGCTTCCGTAACTGGATACCCAGCAAGATTGCCAGTCTTCTAGCTTGCTTACTTGCCACAAGTGCACTGTGCCACCTACCAATAGAAAGGAAAAAATAATGTGCACATTTCCACGAGAGAAATCCCACGCCTGATTCTATCCTAGCCATTCTATCCTCGCTTTTTACATCCAACACAAAAAATGCAGTCGTGGTGCTTTCGATTGTACTCAGAACTCAGAAATTCTGCCTTCTGAATAGGAAGATGTAGGCAACACCAGACTGCAGATGAGCTGCATACAGAGCTGGACTGGGACAAAAAAAATCGTCCCGGGCATTTTGACTAGAGACCAGCCCACCATTATAAGAAAAATCATAAAGCCTTTGAATGAAAATAAACACTGTTGTGACAGTGATGTACACTGTTTTGATGGTATATATGCATCAATCTATCAATTGTTTGTTGCAAGACTCAGATAATTATTTTTTTAAAAGTGAGACATTTTAAATGAGAATAAGAAAGTATTTCCTTGTGCCCCCCTTTCCCTGTTAATGCCCTACATGGACCCCTGGCAACACTTTGCTAGATCCGCCCCTGCACAGTTACCAGCTGTCAGCTACCTAAAAAAGGATCCTGGTGTTATTTGTCTCTCAGAAACAGTTCATAACTTCCCTTCAACTCATTCATGTCACCTAAAAGGTAAACCTGTTTCTCCATCACAGCTCTGATGATTCAGTAAGGACATCTCCTGGTTTCATCTTCATGTTTCCCTCTCACCAGATAACCAAACCATATCATGACCAGCAGGTTTACAGCTGTGGCTCCAGCCAACATCAGCTGATACTAGAAATTAATATTAAATAAATTCTAACAACAGCTGATCAAGCTTAAAAGTGCTGCTGTTGTTTACCGTGACATCCGCTGGTTTCCTTTTTCTGGCGCAAAGTGGGCGATAAATAAACAAGAGAGAAAAGCCGATCAGCTGATCATTGATCAGTTTCATGATTGAAGTAGAAACAGGAGAGGGAGGGTGAGAGGATGAGAGAAGAAGAGGCAGCTGTGCAGCGTAAACACAGAATAACTCCAGCTTTGTGTCTTTTTCATTGTAGCTGAAACACAAACTGTGTTCCTTTTCACCTCAATACGAAACGCATGATATTTTCTCTGAATACGAGACGATTCCGTTTTTTACGGGACGGTTGGCAACTCTAATTAACCTTATGAACAAAATAAAGTTCAACATCATTAACTTCATAGCACCCACCCAGCTGTATAGAAACTCCGTCATGCTAGCTAGCACGCAGTACGAAAAAGTCAGCATAACGAAAATAAACTCCACCTAAACTTGGTTTATATCTGACCCAGATGGACTGCAGGTTATAACTTCTTACCTGAAGTTCAGTTCACCTGACACTCTCGGACCAGCGGCCGCTTCGGGTCTCTCCTCTTGCCTCCCTTTTCCTTCATCCACTGCTGGCTTCCACCACTTGCTAATGTTATTGAATCTGTGGAAGCTCCGCGATAGCCACCACACGAAGTAACGAATAACGAGCCTATCTAAATCCCAGTAACGAGTAACGCGTTCCCGGTTTTGGCATAATAACTAGTTACCGTGCTCGTTACCACAATAATAACATAGTTACTGTAACGCGTTACTTAATAACGCGTTAGTCCCAACACTGGTCGTAATAGACATTTTTGTTTCTGTCCTGGACCCAGATTGCATTTTACCATCGCACTCTCATCCTGTCATACAATAAAAGTGAAGTAATGTCCATGTGTCCACCCCTTATAACTTTTAGACCAACCTCCTCCATACAAAGTGAAATTAGATGGAAGAAAAACATATATATTTTTTCTGTCCACCTGGTATGCAGACAACTAAAGAATCTTTGGAATCCAAGTAATGATGAAATTGTAACTGCAATATAAGTTACTGAATTTAGTTCAGTAACTTATATTCTCAATATAAGTGATAATAGTAATGTGTTATTGTGGAATACATTACACCCAACACTTGCCTCCATGTTGGACTTTGAAACCTGATGTCATGAATGAGGGTATGCATGATCATGTGGTAGTGCCCTGTCACGCCCCGAAACATATTAGTGATGATTTCTTAGGCTATACAATGTGTTCACATCAAAGTTTATGCATGGCATGCTCATGTGCAAAGTCCCTACAAACTGAAGTAAACTTGAACAGTGCTGCAAATAGAGCTCTTGATTGCACATCTGAAGGTTTGAAAGCATTTGTACTTTAGTTTAACTCCTTTGACCAATGTTTTTACAATCTTCTATTGTCCAGTTTAGGTGCTAGCATTAGCTCAGTTTCCTGTTCTTACCTGAAAGGAATGGCACACTGTGTGGTCTTCTGCTGCTCATCTCTATCAAGGTTCACCAGGTTCTGTGTTCAGAGATGCTCTTCTGTGGAGCTCAGTTACAAGTGGTTATTCAGGTTATGTTTGCCTTCCTATCAGCTTCAAGTAGTGCAGCCAGTCCCTAACAAAGTAACCCCTTTGTTTGGCACATCAACAGCAGCTGGATTTGGATCCACCTTTTAAACAGCAAATCTGTGGATGGGCTGAAGAACAACATCCAATCTGACCAAGAAGCAGCTGGGACCTCAGTGGTCCGGCATCAAAAAAAGGGATCGACCATTAAAGCTGAAGACTCAAACCACAATGGGAACACAAGTGAGCTGAGGATGAAGACTGCAGCCAGACTAAACACACAAACACCCGCCAGCTCAGTGACAAAGTTCCAACACAATGCTTACATACATTATCACAGCCCTGCACACCATCCCCACGACCAGCATCACAGAAACCAGTGAAATGGCATGTGCCACTACAACAGCAATCCTCAAGATCAAGAATGCTACATGCAGAGAGAGCCCCCCCATGGAGAAGAAGGTTGGAAACCAAGATCCAAAGAGGTGTGTTCCTCAACTAACAGAGGTGCAGATCTTTCTACTGTGTGGAAAAGAAGTATAACAAGATGTCACACAGAGAACAGAGAGCTGTTCATAGTGTTTTGTATTATTTTATTTTTAAGGCAGTAGCTGTGATCTCAGAGCAGTTTTCAAAACTATTCAAACGTTAGCGCACTCAGTAAACTAAAAGACTCCCATATTTCCTTGGCAGACAACTGAACCTCTTAGATAACATAGTCTGGAGTTGACCAACTACACACCTTTTAAAAAAAAAAAAGTAGTTGGCAGATTTCAATACTATACTTACTTAACTGGACATTATAGTTATGCATGACTGCCATCTTGTGGCAGCAAATGATACTAACACATGATAGTGATATGTGCAGTATACCAAGAATGTTAAGTGGGGTTATCATTTCTTCATTTTGTGTGTTGAAATAACTATTTGAGGAAATCAGAGTGGGACTGTGGTTTACAGGCCAATGTTTCTGACTGTGGAAATGGTATCGTCTGAACTTCTACTGATCTATGCAGTGCTTATCTGCTTTCACTTGTGAATAATCAATGCAAGGCTGGTGGCCAACAGGAAACCTTTCATCTTCAGTGATGTTTTTCAAGGCATAAACACTGGACACACTTACAGATACAGTTATACAGATGAGTATTAGCAGCAGGTTCTCTCTTAAAACTTGTGAAGTTATCTGATTACAACAGCTGTATAATTGAATCCTAAATCGCACACTCCCAGATGCAGTCCCTAAATGTGTCTTTCATGTATGTGCTTGCAATGGCATTTCATTATCTTTCCTTTTATAAATCCGGTTTAGTCACTTCAGTCTAATTACAGACAACAATCAATGTTTTCCGGTTTATGTTTCCTCTCATCTCCAAATTTCAACATATTTCTATTTACTTATTCACATATGTGAGTTAACTTTTCACAAAATGCTTCCAAAGGAAAAAGTAACTATTCCAGTCACATTTCTGCCTTCGAGTTGAGGGGAGAAAGTCTACAAGAGGCACGGGAAAAGCGATGACGAAGGAATAGAAAAAGCACTGGGTATAGACGTGGAGGAGAGAATGACTGAGGCACATGGGAAAGAGAGTAAAAAGACAGACAGAAAAGGGAGAACCAGCCGACATTTAGAGAGCAGTTTTCATTCCCCTGAGAACTAATTACACCATCACCACAGAGCTCAGTTCAAGGCCACTTTAAAAAACTAATGTTGTTTCTTTTTTCCTCCCCCTTTTTCCTCAGCGGCTGCAGATAAAAAACACACAGCTTCTCCAAATACATCCCATGCTGCCATCTAGTGAGAAGCATGGATTTGAACAGCTTACAGAAGGATTAATGAAGCAAAGTGAGTCTGGCACATGTCCTCAAGTGCTTTCTGTTATCTAAACCCAGAAGGTTGTTTTCACATTGATCTACTGGGGTGGGTGGACTCACCTTTACACTCATTTTAAAGGATACTGATGATGCAAGGACAAATATTTTGGCAGCCAGTCCTTGTAATTACAAAGCCCCTTAAAGAGGACCTATAGTGCTTTTTCCCAGCTCCAACATCTCAATTCCTCTCTGCTTGTGACAGGAAGATGTAAACAAGCAACATAGAGGGCAGCCATGTGGATCAGCATTGCTGGTGGTACTGCACTATACTGATGTAGAAAATGAATACCCGTATAGTGGCTGTAGTCCAATCCAGTCGCTGATGGAGTGATGCTTAACCCCGTTCCAGACAGGCATGTGGTGCCAACATGCAAGGAAATAAATAATTCTGCTGCTACTAGCACTTGTAATGTTAGGCGCCCTTGGCAGATCAATGAGCTGACATGATGATTATACAAGATAAAAATCCAGGATAAAAAAAGAGTGTTTAAAGCAGTGTGAAGCCTGAGCTTTTTGGCTCATGTACAAATGTTGAGCTCATTATTTGAAACTTTAGCCATGTTTCATATGAACAGCTACTATTATAGCCGTATACATACATGTCAGAAAGTTTAAAAAAAATGAATAGTTGACCTTTAGGAATCACGAATGGCAATATTCATCTAGACTTTTACTGTGATCCTGATCCACATGAACAGCTTATGTGTTACAAGTTATGTGGTAAGATAATGTGGCATTTATTTCTCATTGTAAAAGCTGCTGCATGAGAGCACAGCAGTTCTTCCTGGCTGTTGTTTCTTGTAGCTCTATGGTGTAATCTATGCTGTTGTATGCATGCCTACCCGTACTGCTATCCGAACCTACAGCGCTTCTGTGACAGGTGTGTTAGCAATGCACAGCATAAGAGCGCACACACAGCTCTTTCAATCTAACACTCACCCAACCCAACCACCACTGCATATGCACACACCCATTAACTCCTGTGTCAAAGCCAAAGTTGTAACAGCCAAAGCACAGCAATGACTGGAGCCATAATCACAGTGACAGCTATATGTCATCCAATAGCTGCAGTAATAATCACTGCAGACAGTGAGAAGCTGGATGGACTAGCTGCCATTATTTCTGAATGCTGTGCTACAGGCTGAGCACACAAAGCTGAGGGTGCCCTGAATTATGCTGTGCTAGCAACCAGTGCAGCCTACTCCTTTATACATGATGCCATCAAACAGCTCAGCCAATCATTGCAGGTGAGAGGAAATGTAAAATGTACTTAAAGCTTTCCTCATCATCCTTAATTGAGTATTTAAAAAGAAATGTGATACGGTAGCAGCTTCCAACATGCATACTGTATGATTAGAATGGACTTTGTGGTGATACAAGAGGCCTGCACGCTGGTTAAAGTCAAATATTCAAAGATACAAAATCATAGAAACATGTGCTTTATTTTTATTTTTGAAGGTTTTTAATTGAAAAAAACATTTTAATGTCTCTTATCTACAGCGGAGTCCTTAAATATCATAAGGCAGAGATGTCAAACTCATTTGACATTGTGGGCCACATAAGACCCACTTTGATGTCAAGTTGGACCAATTAGATTCAATTTTATTTATATAGCATCATATCTCAGCTGTTGCATCAATGCTCAACCAGTGAAACTCCTCTTTCTGTCAGTGTAAAGCTTAAGTATAAATTTAATTCTGACATATCTTCAAATAAGAAAGCGAAGTGAACTTTCAGCCACAGGTCTTAGTTTTTCTACATTATAAACAAATGCTGCTGTATTAAATGAAAAAAAATATGTCAACATGACTCTTTGGGCTTAAACTGTGATAAGCAAAATTGCAGGAAAATTTTCACGTAGGTCATTATGCAGACTTGTTTTTCTTACTGGAAAAAAGCAAAAACAAGAGTTTTTCTGTAATTTAATTGTTTTTCTATTATTTAATTACTTTGGTTTAGTATAAATGTAGCAAAAGCTGTGAAATAAAAAAAAAACAGATAAAAGTCAAGATAAATTACATAACATTGTGCCTAATAGATAAAATACACAAACTCCAAAGTCCATAGGTCGACACTGGCACTGTTTGGCTCACAAATATGACAATAAAATATAATGTCCAATCATTTTATTGAATCACTGTATTTTGGAAGAGGTAACAATTTCAGTGGGTGTAATGATGCTGAGTTTGGAATTCCATGACTGTTTTCATATGGTCTGTTTTTTATTTCCTTTTTTTGCATTAAATGTAACAAAGGTAGAGGAGTAGAAGAAGAGCACCGGTCTGAGATCTCACAAACACTGATGCTATTGCCGGTGTCCTTTTGTGCTAGCATCCTTCCCACTTTGAAGCGGGCCTTCCTCCATGCATCTTTAACGTGCTTGGTTCCTAATAATTACAAGGCCTCATTTGATGGTTGTTGCAGTTCTTGTTGCCACGTCGAATGTTTCCTTTTTTTGACTTTAGGTATCCAATCACCATAAACACAGCTTTGGAAAATGAGACCAAGGAAACAACAGCAGCCATTATGCAAACAGCAGCCCTCAGGTTCGTCATAATGGCATCAGTGTCGTGAACCTTAACAAGGTACTGAGCAATGGTTTTTCTGTGGACTCTGCCCTTCACTGCTTCTACTGTCTCACATCTGTACAGTCCAGCATCAGAATAGGAAGGTCTGATGATGAGACCCAGACTCAATACAGTGAATTGTGGACCAAAATGAAGGACGTTGTGAGAAAAGTACCAGATGATTGGTAGGTTGGTGTCAGGGGAACATGGGAGGAGCTGAGATATGTTGACGTTGAAGTAGACAGTGACAGGTTTCTTTTTTGCTGAGGGACAGATCAAACAAAACAAAAGCTCTTTATATCTCCATGTTGTTGTAAATGGTAAAAATTAGTGATCTGTTTTTGTCAGCCTGCACTTGCTTGCACTGCAAGAGAATGAATGCTGCACTTACACTCAGAGGGTGGGCACATCGTGATGTCTCCATTACTGAGACTCTGAATCCTAGAAGGAGGGAAAAACCTTCATTTAGTCCAAAGCTTAGCACTCTCGCTCTTTAGCATGGTCAGTAATTTGGCTTACATTGATGAGTTTGATGCACCAAAAACCGATGCACACTGGCTTCTGATCTGGTCCCAGCCACAGTATGGATCTCTGGCAAGAAGGCAGTCATCACATGATGTGTAGCGGCTACAGTCTCTAAGATTAATCTGAACAACTGCATTACTGGTGCCACTGTACAGATGGCCCTACAGGGAAAAAACAAACAAACAAAACGAGTTTACAGCCATCTCTTTACAAGCATATTTAAATTACTACTGCTCAGAGCTGAGTAAGACAGCCATTAAACTCAAGTTAAAGATTTCCCAGCTTAATTTTGCATTTGGACAAAATTAGTGAACCTTACAGTCTTGGAGGAAAGCTGCAGGAAATCCACAGGCTGAGGCTCTGTAAACAGCTGCAGCTCCTCAATGATACGCCCGTCCTCACCTTCAAACTTCACCGCCTTCTGCAGCCAACCAGTATCTGTGGGAAAGAGAAATGAATCCATCATGGAGCTTCATCTGTCAGTGTGATTCATCTGTCTTGTGTGATTTTGTTACTGGCATGGATGAATGTGCACCTGTGCCGACGAACATAATCAGGTGCTGTTGTCCATCCAGTGACGTGACTTGGTCCACTACAATGTTCGAAAAATGCGTCATTGGCTTGAAAAGCAGAGGCTTGCCAGTCATTGGTGAAACCACACCCTCCATCAGAGGGTGGTTCTTTACAAACAACAGCGTTGTGTCTGAGAGGTTCAAAGAGCTCGTCAGGCCGCTGGCACGCATTTCATCATCAATGCACTGAGTATATGACAGAAAGCAAGTCAGATTATGTTGTTTTTTATTTAAAAGGAAAAAGTCAGTTAATATATAAAGTTTGGCTTAATACTCACTGAACCAGGGTAGGGGGATGGCTCCTCTCCTGTGTATATGTCCCAGTTCCCAGTATCCAACTCAGTCAGAAACCTCCCACTAAACACCTGGCTGATGTCTGACAGCTTGTATGCACAGACAGCAGAGTGACTGCAATCACAGGAGGGCTCCCTGCAACAGATACAAAAAAATCCCTACAGCATATATATGACTGCTGATACACTGCTTATACCTGTACTTGGTATTTGTTTGCAACTTAACACAAAATGTTTTATCTCAGAAAATAATTCTAATATTTCACTTGAAAAAGCTGAATTAAATTTATTTTGGTATGTCTCATTTTGTCATGTAATGACAGCAGCTGTTTTAGCCCATATTAACCACATTTTCCCTGCAGACTTGGAAAATGTTCCAAACAGACTCTTGTAATGTCAGGAATGCTTGGCCGCCTTAATTTAGTGCTACAGAAATGTTCTTTGAAGCTGTTAGGTGTGGTTGGGCCAATTATCCCTCTTCAGTAGTTCCACTGTGGTGTCACTCTCTCTCTTCTTCATCTCTTTACATGCACCCTTTTCTTAAATCTCTAACCCTGATTCATCAGTAAGTAGGGGTTTTCTATGATCCGCTGTGAATGGAGATACATCTTCACCCACTGGACTTGTTTCCTTTTCTGATAGCTAGTTTTGAGATACTAGACCTCTGAGATCATTATCAGCCAGCTTGTGGTATCTGTTGTTGTTTATTGTCTCTTGTGTTTGTTCACTTTTACTCTGCCTTGTGATTTAATCCTGAGATTATTTACTAGGTGGCTTTGTGACAAACTACAGAAAGTTCTAAGAGAAACATGGTGCACCACCATATTTCTAGCAGTGAACAATTGCTGCAAGCTATGATGAGATGACCTGAGCTGTCGTGCAAGATTTTGATTAAATTAATTCACTTTGACCTAAAAATGGCACCTTTTATATATTTATCTGGACATCCATCACCCAGTCGCAAAAATCATTTAATCAAACTACACTGGAACATTGAACTCATGAAGTCATTACAGTATACTGTTGCTTTGGTTTTATCAGTACTGTACATGCAAAATAATGATGCTATAATACAAATTAACACAGCTTACGAGTTGGAGATGAATGTGGCGTAGAAGACGCTGTTCCTCCAGTCATTCTCGTCTGAGAGGAGAAAAACATCCTGGACCAAAGATGGTGAGCCAACATCTCCAAATGGACAGTTCAGTCTGGCTTTCAGGAAAGAAGTCCACTTTTGCTGTAGTGTCCTTTTGCCCCCCAAGTCGCTCTAAAACCAAACCCATAAACAATTGTAACATTTGTGCCACGTTACAAAAACATTTATTGCACACGAACATGGCCTTGATATTTTCTTTATCAGATGAGTTTACAGTAGCTACCTTACACACACGAGCAATCCTGGACACTGGGATGCTGCCGTGAAGTTCCTCCACAGCATTTTCATAGAAGAACAGAAACACGTTGCCATCTTCACCCTTGCTGCTATTTTTGCTTGCTTCAATGAGGCTTATGGAAATCATGGTGGGATCTGGGTCAAACCATTTACAATATGAGATCAAATAGTTAAGAGTTTTACAAGGTGGAGCTATTAAGGTCTGTCTCAGGTATCTGACACCTTATAATGAGGTACATAATTGGGTTACATGTCCAGAAAGATGAAATTACCATTTAACCAGGAGCGTTTTAATTCAGTCTTGACAGGGTTTAGTCCGAATCTCTGGAACACCGATTCTGTACCCAGAAAGTTTGTCGAAGCAGCAGAGTACAAAGTATCACCTTTTGAGTGGAGAGGAAAAAGCTTTAGCTTTCTGGAATCTCATCTTATGCCAGACTATTATTCATCAAAGGAAGAAGAATACATACAGCTACTCACCATCCATAAAGGTCGCAAAGCGTTGGTAGGGGTCAAAAGGAATTTTCCCCCGACCTGTTTGTGTTTTTCTTTCCAAGGAGAGAGTTCCGTTTGTTAAAGTCTGTTAAAAGATTAAATCATGTTTAAGGGTCTCACGTTATTAATCAGTGTGGACAGTGTTTTCACTACATGCTAAACTTTACAAAGTACTATAAGCTGTTACAGTAATGGCAGAGTTTGGTGTAGTATTGCATTTTCTTGTCATATTTTTGACTTTTGTTTCTTGTTTTCATTTTTATTTTTTCAAGCTGAGTTTTTGTGTTGTTGTTCAGGTGCACACATTTGTTCTAGTCTCCCGTGTGTATAGTATTTGTCCTGCTGGTTTCCTCATGTGTCCTGCACTTTCTCTGTGTGTGATTGTAAGTAACAAAAGTAATTAATTTCATGCCAAGTGAACTAGCATGCCTTATTCATTTTCATGCCAAAGGGTAAATAAAAAAATCGAAACAATATCTCTGACTCTCTATTACTAAAATACCTAATTATGAACTGTAATAAGGTTAAATAACCTTGTTCTGCCAAACCTTTTTTAATAGCCTCCGATTTCATCTAAAGATCACCAACTAGCACTTCATTTTATATTTCCTTAATAAATAAATCAATAAATATAATGCTGCAAACAATATGACTGTTTACAATGATGGTACAAACAGTTAGGCTAAGATTATCTATAAAGCTATTTAGCAACCATAGATGACAGGTCAGTCCCTGAAGTTTAATATTTTACTGTTGAAGATGTAAAGTAATAAAATAAATCCCACACTATATAAAACGGTGTCTGTTTGAATATTATGCATTATTTCCACTAAATTGTTAATTTTATATATTTTTGCTCTGTTGCTCCAGCTGCAAATTGAAACACAAGCCGATGCTTGTCTTTGGAAATATATTCATCATCTCTTTTCCCATTTCGGATATTTTATTTTCCTGATTTAGTGGCATATCCATGTCTTTACGTTTGGTCCTGTGTATTCTAAGTTTGCTTTTACAAAGATACTTACCATATAGTCACACACAGGGTTGAAAGCGTTTGTCCCACACACAAGCATTTTACTGTCCCCCATTGTGTGCAGGGTCCTGATAAAGTTATCACATTCCTGTTGGAAGACCATACAAAAATAAAAGAATAAAGTCCCAAACTGTAAGTTGTGTTTGGGAGTGAAAACCTCCACGTAGAGCTGATAATATTTGCTAACTTTTTACTATACCTCAGCACTCTTGCCCTTCATCTGACAGAGGTCTTTATCTGCAGAGCTCACAGCCCATTTATTCTGGAAGAAAAAACTACTGGTAATGACCAAGACTCTTTTATGTTTGACAAGCTTCTTATGGTTCTCTATTTGAGTATTTTGAAACCTGCAGATTAATTCTTTCACATTAAAAAGGGGTCGCCATTCTGAAGTAGAGCACAGCGGTCTACTCAGACAAACAAAGGTCATACCTCGCTGGTCTGTTTGGTGATGTCATCCAAGCTAAGGGTGAGCACTTTCCCTCTGGCACCAAGGACAAGCTGACCAATGTCTTCTCTTACCATCAAAGAGCTCAAACTGTCAAAGCCAGACTCTTTGAACTGTTTCAAGTTTATGTCTAGGGCAGACAGGTGGACAAGGAGCTTGAGGTTATCATTCAAACCCATGCATTTTAATAATGTCCGCTTCGATGTGTTATGTTGCGTAGTCTATCAAGTTTTCAACAAAAATGCATAAATGCCTGTTTTATTATAACTGTGTGCTTTGATTTAGAATATTCTTAATCATATATATTGTAATATATATGTATATCAATGCTTTGTCGAAGGTGACCCTACAAATATTTGCCTAGGTTAGGTCAAAAAGCTGAATTTTAGCTGCATAATAATGGTTATTATAATAATAATAATAATAATAATAATAGTGACATTGCTCCAGAAACCAATTAGCATGACTGTTAAAGCATGATGGTGTATGCAATGGATTTGAAGGAGAAACAAGAACCCTTGACACCTAAAGTGAGGGGATCCAGTGGCTCTGATATGCTCTGGCATGATGTGGGTGCACTGTTACCAAAAATAAAAGGTCACTGCATAACAATAGAGGATTATTCTGTGATAACCTTTCATCATGTGATGAAATATTACAATCGTGATAGAACTGGTGTCTAGCAAGATGACAGCCAGTCTATAGAGACAGCGCTTCAGATTATAAAGTGCTGCAGAAAAAGTGTTCGCCCCCTTCCTGATTTCCTGTTATTTTGTATGTTTGTCACACTTAAATGTTTTAGATCATCAAACAAATGTAAATATTAGACAAAGATAACACAAGCAAGTTTTTTAATGAAGGTGTTTATAACAACATCCAAGGAACTGCAGGTCCCACTTGCCTCAGTTAAAGTCAGTCAAGACAAAAACCACTGCTAAGCAAAAGGAACATACGGGTAAAGGCTCATCTCAGTTTTGCAAGAAAACATCTTGATGATCCCCAAGACTTGGAAAAATACTCTGTGGACTGACCAGACAAAAGTTGAACTTTTAAAAGGTGTGTCTCCAATAACATCTGGAGTAGAATATATTTGTCTAATATATGCTATGTTATGTTATATTTGTCTAATATTTACATTTTTAAATTAATTTTTAAATGTATTTAAATCTGTGTGACAAACATACAATAAAAGGAAATCAGGAATGGGAATAACACATTTTTCATACCTACTTATCCGATCACCAAATCTAGACCTGGACTGAAATGTTAGGCAGTGATCTCTGACACCAACTTTAAAACACCAACATCTTCTGTTAATATTTTCCATCTCTCCAGCAGAGCTCCTTTAGTGTTATATATATATATATATATATATATATATATATATATATATATATATATATATATATATATATATCACATCACACTGCATAGTATATAAAATAATTTGCTCTTCATTAGTCACTGTGTACTGCTGTTAGGCTCTCTTTCAAACTATCATGTAAATAAGATGTCTTACCTTGGAAGGGAACGCTCCTGCGGGGTGTGTTGCTTGATGCAAGCCCTTCACTCATGACAAGGAAGCAGTAAAAGAATGTGATAGGATGCGTCATCGTAACCTATCAGACAGGGAGAATAGCAAAATGGCCATCAAGTTGAAATGACACAGATTAGGTCAAACGTTCAGTGTAATGCATGCTGCTTATTTCCCACTGGCACGGGAGCTCATTTCGGAGAAGAAAATAGTGAGGAAATCACAGTTTCTGTTGTAATACATAGTCATCACAGGCTCACTGCAGTTGCTGGTGTGTGGCAGCCGAACCAGAGGAATCACAAATGCTCCACTACCATAGAGGAATCATTGTAATCACGTATTTGGAACTTATTTTGATTATTTTTTGCAGGTACATGCAGTTACTGACATCAATAGTGCAATGCAGAGTGATAGTCTAAATGGTATACCATGTCAGGGCCTTGGCACCATGTTTGTCCAAATGAAATCATTGGGGAGAGACAAATGACTGACAGAGAACATTAGGTCATTAGTGGCAATAATCAGCATTTAATTAAAGCCATGTGTTGTTTCCTTGTAACCATCACTCAGGTGCAATGCACGGTCCGAACACTTATAATTAGAGACTGGGCACATTTCAAAGTAAATGAAAGATATCAAATTATTATTATTATTATTATTAATAATATCATTAATATCATTATATTGTCTGGCTCTTCAATTAGCAGCACCCAAACTCTATCAACATTTTCATTGACATTTGTTTTCCTGACCCTTTACTATGTGTTCCTGAGGCCATCAGTCTCAGGTCTTCAGTCTTTATTTTTACACAGCAATTTTCACTTGTTGCCATTCCAACCTTGCGCCACAAGAGGGGGTAGCTAGACTGTATTTTCAGCAGAAATGATCGCAGTCACAAGGACAGTGAGTCAGAAAGCTGGTTTGATGCTTAACTCGTGATCTTGTAGAATGTGTTCTGAAAGCCTTTAACAGGGCAGTGCAAAGACATGAATCCACAAAGAAATCTGAGAGAACTTGCACCACCTTTTATCTCATATTAAGTGGATGATTTTTTTAAGACTTGTGAGCATGTTCGTGTTTCTATTTGCACACATATGACAAGCCACAGTTCCATAATTAGTTAAAAATCTGATACGACACATAAGAAGATTGCTCCATATCATTTATCAAGCTCATTAAAGATTTCTTTGCGATTTGTAATTGTGTTTATTAAATCTGGGGCTGCAGTGGAATAATAAGCAGCTTACTTAATGGGAATTTTTGCTCCTGTGCCAACAAACAGAATACGTGCCTGAAGATATGCTGTTCAACCTGAACTCAGACGACTGGGAAGTGTTTTCAGCTTTTTCTGTTTGTCACTGTGTGTGATGGACTACAGACAGATGTGACACGTGAAGGAAGGATAAACACGGCCAAGATTCAAATTAAAGTCTAGTGTTTTGTTCTTTTTTCCGTCAAACACAGAGTTTTTTATTGTTTAAAGAATGTGGTGCCATTTGATATCAAACCATCTTGCACTTGTGACGCCATAATAAGTACCTCCACTAAGGGGGGGATGTATTTTTCTGATAGCATTTGCGTACGTGCATGGGTGCAGGCATGTCATTCTGTATGTAAATACAACAGCGGGAGAGGTTTTGAATGAATTCTGATAAAACTTGGTAGGAGTGTAAAGTAGAGTCATGTTAACAAACCACTGAAATCTGGCTTACATCCACCAGGGTCTTTAAGGTCAAATCTATGATTTATTGGAAGAAAATTGATCCCAAAAAAATGTCTTATAACTATAAACTGTGATTTTTACAAGTGCACCGTATAAAGGTTTAAAATATTAGGTCACATTTGACCTCTGACCTCTCCTTCAAAGTCAATAGATTGATTTCAATGTCAAATTGATATTAAACATATATATATATATATATATATATATATATATATATATATATATATACAACTATTTAAAACTATGTTTCTTGCATATAGGTATACAGGGAATAATTTGTGGGGATTCTAGTGAAGCTTTCATAAAATGTCTTTTTTATCTTCGAGACTATGCTCACAATTCTACGGCCTTTAAATATCATCTCACATTTGACCTTTGAGTTAACATTTACATTTCACCTTGCTTTTCTGTCAAGTTGACCTGGAAAGTATATATCTATATCTTTAAAGATAACACATACGATAAGATAACACTATAGAATAGTAGTATATCATTATATCATAACCTCAAGTTATTCATTTACAGTTATTTGCAAATCAATACCTATTATCTACATAATGTTTATATTCAAAGTGCAGTACTATTTCCAGAAAATAAGGTGCCTTCACATGTGTGGACTTTATATTAGAATTTTGAGAATAGTTTTAAGGGTAGGGTTAGGGGGTTAAAATCACCCTTGATTAGCTTCTTAACTGCTGTTAGTGTTTTAAAGCTGCTTTGAAGTTTTCAGTTTTTCTTTCCCTGTTTGGAAGTACTGTTTGGAAGTACTGACGAAACGTGATGAAACTATGGCGATTTTACCCCCTCATGCTAATCATTTCAAATTTATTGTGAAATATTATAAATATTAACACTTTAAGTTTAGTTTTTAATTGTATATAATTTCTGTTAATCCTCCTGAACCTCATGTACTTATGACTAATTTGTAATATTTTATTTATTTATTTATTTATTTTAAATGACATCAAAAACATCTGTAATGAGTTGTAATCAAATGTACATAATTTAAGCCACGCCTCTCTGTAGACATTATGGCCCCGCCCCCACCAGGACAGGCTTCGGTTTACATTGGTTTACGGGGCGTTGTTTTCCGGTATTGAGTATCTAGATTTTCAGGTTACACAGGGAGTGGGCTGTGCGTGTGATTGCTGTTCGTGGATGTGAGCGTGTCAGGGAGTTTGTAGTGCGTGTGCTTGTAAACGTTCACTGCTCGGATACTGTCACCGCTTTGCACCGCGGGCAGGCTCCGTGTTCCTACATGCAAGTTACTGTGGCAGCTCCACCATTCCTGCCCAGCAATGACCGAAAGCCCCGAGACCAAAGCAGCCGACGACGAAGTGTGTCGGCGGGTGAAGAACGGGCTGAAGCCGGAGAGAAACGGTTTGGCAAAGAGCCTCTACCCCCGCCCCTGCCATGAGCGGCCGCCCAAGAACCGCTGCCACACCGCCGAGGAGGAGGTGAGGCCCGGGATGGGACGGGTCGGATGGGTTGGTGAAGCCGGGGAAAGCATCCACTCTGTGGACTCGTGACACCGAAGGATGCTGTTAAATTCCCGTTATTATGATAAAGTCCTGTGGTGTTCGGGTAGGACAGCTGACCGAGTCCTGCTGCTGACAGCAGTCTCACAGCATGCTGTCATCGAGTTCTGATGTTTCCCGGCTCCTGTACAAAGTAAACGCCGAGCTCCATTTTTTTTAAAAGTCCACTTTAAAAAGTTTCAGCTTATTTGTCAGGTTAGATACCTCGTTTTTTCTCAATGACTTACAGCAGCGTTTTAATTCCCCATTATAATATTTTTATTTTTTAAATCAAAGTCTAAACTTTGAATGGCTCCTTGATGCTCTCCAACCCATTTTAAGAGGAGTCCAGGTTTGTGACTTTGATCAGAGGCTCAAACTGGGAATGGAATAACTCCAGACAATTTTGAAACAAATCTAAAACTCATCCACTCAGTTGATTGTTCTTTAGGGAGATTGTTGTGTTTATTTCGTGCAATATGTCAGCTTTTTCTTTCTGTTTTAGTTTTAAATCTCGTTCTTTGGCTCTGTTCATCTTGGCTGTACTTTTCTCTCACTTGTTTGGCAGTAAAAGTCTGGAAACATTTCTCTTTCATGAGGCGGTTGGCTTTCATTTGCAATCCACACTGAAACTGTGATGAGTTAGTGATTAGGGAGACACTGAACCAGTGCGCCTGTTCACTTCAAGCTGTCCGCTGAGACTTGAGTGCATGCTGCAAAACAGCTCTTCCCAAATAGGCTAATGAAATTTCCACCCTTGGGTGCATCTTCTGTAGCTGGCCCAATTAATGGGCCTCCTCTGACTGATTAGGTGCTGCTACACACACTGGCATTGAAAATACAGAGAATTTTTTCCCCTGTTGTTTGAGTCAGATTAATATTTCTTGAGAGGAAAGTAATCCCAGTTTTCTCCAGCGTGTGGTTCTTAAGTAAAATAACGTGAAGCACGTTGCTGTTTATTATCTGATTATTCTAGTCACTAAAGAATTTGGTACAAATTGCACAGAGGGTTTCTGCCACACTTGCTTTTCAGGCTAAGAAACTGAGTGCCTGCTGACTAAACCTCAGCTGATTAGGGTTCATGCAGATGTCAGCATTGCTATTCTGTAAGGAATTTGAGGGAAAGGCATGACCGGTCACATGCAATGCCCTAATAGCCATGAGCGCGATAGTGAAGTGAACTGCACAGTGCCCATTAGGTTTCATTGTCTATCCAATTACTTATCAAGATGTAGAAGAAAAAACATTAGAAAGTGAATTCTATCTGTTCAAGTTTATCAACACAACCTTCTCCTCCCTTATTTGGCAGTCAAATCATCGCTCTCCCTGTTTACTTCCCTGAGTACAGAGCTGAACCAGAACGTAATAGTTTGGTCTTATCTTCCTTTTTCATACAGTCTGGCTTTAAATAAGTACCTCTAAGTGAACCATCTAAATGTCAGCCAATAAAAACAAAAGTTAAACCACTTTTTCGTAAATAAGACAAAGGAAGAGGCGAAGTATATTGTATGCACAATGACATGGAAGTTTATTCCTTTTAAAGTCTTAGTTAGGAAATGTTGTGAATCTCTTTTTAGGCTAGGTTTGCATAAATACAGGTAGCAGCGGTTGGGTATCACTGTAACATAATCCTGCGTAGTATGGCTTCAGCTACTGACTTTTTTTATTTTTAAGTAATCAAAGGATATTTTTCACTCAAAGGTTTCATATAAATTGGAAAATGGTGAAGAAATTGAATAAAATGTAGTTTAGCACCAGATATGACAAAGACGACTATATTTGAAGAGCAGCAAATCAAGTTTGTGTATTTTTTTTTGTTTGTTTTAATTTTCAGCTCTTTGATGTTACACAGCACAAAATATCAGCCACTGCCATTATTAAGATACTAGCGAGCTAATTTCAGTCAAGAAGGTGGATAAATCGGTACATCTCTACTCAAAATATGTTTCAATTATCAGAGCACTCCCAGGTTAATTTCAGCTAGATCAGCAGATTTGTCAAACATATTGTTGCAGTTTGATTTCCTCATTTCTTTTCACTTTGTTTTTTACTGGCACTTTGGCTTTCAGAGTATCATCAGGTAGACACCCTGCAAGCTAGCAACGCTGGTCTCGTATACTAACTGTCAAAAATATAAGTCTGTTTACCAGCATCTATACAAACACCATTCACAATGAACAACACTGTGCAGAGCTGAGTTAAAGACTTTCAAAGGTAAAATTACAGTGACATGGCAGGGAAAGATGAGCCAATATGACAGGCAAACCTAACTCTGAAATAATTCAGTGGTAATTCTCCATATTAATGCAGACTGATATCTTATCCGTGAGAAGCTCTTCCACCATGGTAGCTTAGAGAAGCAGGGCTTATTGCAGAAATAACCAATCAAACTGAAATAGGGACTCACTGCTGTCAGAGCTGCTCAGAGTTTTTTTTGATTTTACGACTTTGAAACACAGGGCGGAGGCTTCAAGCTCAGATCACAGCACATCACAGTGAACAAAAAGAGATGATATCTCAACACATTATAAACATGCAATGAGAGCAACCTGCTACGTGAGTGACAGAAAAGGCTGCATTCAATATTATGGAGTGTTAAAAGTGAAGCGACCTTTCTTTGTACTATAATTACAAAGTGTAGTGTATACGGTACCTGCGCTTTGCTTGTATGAACTCCTCTTGAAAACTGAAGCGTTTTAAGCTCTTTTTCCTGCTTGACTCTACTCTGAGCACATGCTCCCACTTACATTTAAAGTTGTTATTTTTTAAATGTGCTGTTTGAATGTGACAGATTCAAGTATAAACACAATTCTTCACAGCTTCTTAAGCACCCATACACATTGAAAGATGCCTTTTGCCACAAGATTATTATAACAGATTAAATTGGTTATTTTTATTCAGCAAAGTTTTGAATCAGTTGTCACGTTTCATTGCATAACTTGTATGACCAAATGTAAACCATGGAAGCCATGGATGCACTGTGGGCTGCAGTGTGAGCCTTGTTCTATAGCTTGGACTTAAGAAACGTCCTGTAACATTTACTGACAATAAACTACTTTATTGTTTGTTTGTTTTTTGCATTGGCTCCAATTACACACAAATAGTAACACAGCGTGATGTGAAACATGCTAGTACTACATATTGATAAGTCACATTGCTGCCACTTGCAACACAATCATCATTATGCCAAACTTGTATATATTTTATTTAAAAAGGGAATAATTTAACCAAAATTTCAGCATTTTTTTTGTACTTCTTTACCACTTTTCTCTGTTCAGCAATGCAGATGATAATGTTTCATGAGTCTTGAAGTTCATTTAGTGTTGTAAAATTGTTGTGATTGTATTGTTTGGATTGTTTTAAGTTATTTTGTGATTCCTAGTTTGCATGGCAGATATTATTTCATGTCTTTCATTAAAATAATTAAACCACTTGCTTCTGTACATTTTCTGATTTACATAGGTCTATGCAGCGTCATACAACAGCAGGCTGTACAGCCGGCCCTTCATCGAGTACTTTGAAGAGACCCCCATGATGGTGGCAGTGCTCACATACATGGGCTACGGCATCCTGACCATCTTTGGCTACCTCCGTGACTTCCTTCGTCACTGGAAGATTGAAAGGTGCCACATCGCCAGAGAGAAAGAGGAGCAAAAGGTAGGATGAAAAACAAATGCAACAGTAAATTTGCAGGAACACAAAATCAATTGATCTAAAAGGTGGTAATCAAAGTTAGGGCTCATGCTAAGAAATTCCAGATAAAGGCAGCAGTTGAGAAACTTGGCTGCCCTTTACCTAAACGCAGTAGCTGTAGCGTTATGATTGCTTCTGGCAGGGATTCATCTCGCATTTCAGGTGTTGAATGGTTCTTATCTGGGAGACTGAGCTCTAATTACATGTTGCCTGGTGACCAAATTGTTGCAGTGTTTGTGCGGGAACAGTAGTGATAACAAAAAGGGGGGGGGGGGAACCTTTTGTAGTTTCATTAATCAAAGTAAGCCAATGTGATATTTGCACACTACAAAGCAAGCATCCATCCCAATCACTAGAATCTGCAATGTAGGTTGTCATATTGCAAACATTTTAATCAGCATTGCTTGAAGCTTGGTGTTTTTTAAAGAAAGCAAGCATCAGTTGTTTGAAATGAACCTGTCAGCTGTAATTATGTCCAGCTATGGGGAACTTTACATAGAAATATTCTTTGTTGCCTTTAATCCAAAGTGTGCATGCTTAAGATTGCATTTTTGTTAGAGGTGGAACATTTTTAGTGAGTGACACTCACTTTTGTTTCCAACATCTTATGTAATGTGTGAAAGTAAAGCCCATTGTTCTCAGAATTTAGTTATGTCAAGGAAAGGAAGCCTTTCGTGGGGAAATCATTAAATGGGCCCGACGATATCGGACGGATGTTTTCCTCCATGAAACAAGGAATATCAGCTCCCTTGATCATGTGTGTTCTTTTAAATGTTGTTGTAATGCTTAAACTGGATGAGATTAAATTCTTTCCTTGTGAGCTTTTGAAGAAACTTGAAACTGTGAAGATCTAGATATCGTTACAGGAAATACCAGTGATGTAGGAGAAAATTCCTATATGTTGTGCTGCTTTTTACTTTCCTTTATTATCTACCTTTTCATCCATGTGTAGGATTTTGTACCGCTCTACCAGGATTTCGAGAACTTTTACACCAGAAACCTCTATATGCGGATAAGAGACAACTGGAACAGGCCTATATGCAGCGTCCCGGGAGCCAAGATGGATCTGATGGAACGAGCCACCTACGACTACAACTGGACTTTTGAGTGAGATTAATGTAGCTTTCATTCAAGAGCGCAAATATTGTTATCATTAAGCTAACCTTAAGGATTTCAGGCACACAATAGCAATGGGAAGTAT
Organism: Mchenga conophoros; assembly: GCF_057382185.1. Classification (NCBI taxonomy): domain Eukaryota; kingdom Metazoa; phylum Chordata; class Actinopteri; order Cichliformes; family Cichlidae; genus Mchenga; species Mchenga conophoros. Next base: position 13,857,841 of record NC_140544.1, on the reverse strand, counting down.
GCTTTATAACTGCTATGTTACCAACATCACACAAAGTTGGCCAGGTTCCAGACGTCTCTCACTGGACACGGCTTTTTAAAAGCTCCGGCAGGCCTTTCCATTACCCCTGATTAAATAAAACACGAAAACTAATGTACAGTACAATAGCACTAGACTGATAAATCAGCCAGATATCAGGTGACATTTGCTTAATGTGTTTGCATAATAGACAAAAAACTACCTTATTTGAGTTGTGGAATTCAAAAGATGCTGGAAACCTGCCTTTGAGATTGACGTGGTTTTCATAGAAATTTTTCACCTGGACATTAATATTAATACACATCCCCAATATCCCCTGATATGATACGACTGTATGACTGTAATAGGAGTTTTGGTTTGTGACTTGGTGCATTAATTTGGAACAGAATTCAAGATTTATAAGACCAGGTTTACAAAGGTTGCTTTTCCTTTTGAACTGTCCTCTTTTGACAGAGTCTGTGCCCACTCCAGCCTTAGCTTTCTGTTGAATTTCTCTTTTTTTGAGCACAAAGTAATAAAAGAAGCTGTTCACTGGAGGTTTGTTACTTTTGTTTCACACTAAAGGCTGTTGTGGTGAAAATCCTGTTTTAGCTGATTGAATAAGTGACTCAGAAGGTGTAGAGTTGTTCCTAATAAAGTTTATTTCTCTAGATCCTAATAAAAGTAGAGAAATCTTGAACACATTTATTACAGCATTATATTGCATAGAGCAGGTAGGATTCTCACCTTGTTTACCTCTGTGTATAGTATGTAAATTCTATGAACAGACAGAACATGTGTACTCAGACAATATAAACATAAGACAAGATAAGACCAGAAGCTTGTTGTTTAGAGTCCATTGATCACTAATCCTTAAGCAGGGTTTGGTTTCATGCACATGAACAGTTAAGGTGGACAGGGAAGGTTGGATTGCGTTTTTAATTTGTCTCGTGGTGTGCTTTGGAAATCATCCTGTTGATGCAAAAAGAAATAAAAATGCTATTTTTTTTTTTTTTTTTGCTTGTCAGACTGTGTTACCTTTGACCTTTTTGTAGATTTAACTAAAGAAATGTGAACAAATTCTGTGGTTTTGCAGCACGGTGCTAATAACAAAGCTACAGTTTAATAGTTTAAAGTTGGCTCTTTGCCAAGTTGTCTGTTTGTGGAGACACAACACTGGCTCATCCAGCGAGTTAGGTGCCTTTTTTTATGCTTAAGTGTTTATATTTCAGTGTTAAGTGGCTTAACAAAGAAGGCATGTGTCTGAAAATGTTCAGGTACAAAGACTGGACTGGAAATAAAAACCATTGAAAGACTTTCAGGAAGCCTGGACAATTGTTCCTCAAGACAACTTTAAAAATTGCACGTCATTCTGGTTCTTGGCTGCAAAATATAAAAACATGTTGAATGGCTCTAAGACTTTAGTACAGAATTGTATATGTAGCAGTTTTGTACTATATATATATATATATATATATATATATATATATATATATATATATATTCGCACTCTTTATATTATGAAGGTGATAACCCCAGAATGAACAGCCATGTAGCGTTCATCTCATATTAAAATCGGTCCAACTTAAGATCTATAATGTTCGTGAAGTCAAACAAAACACACAAGTGAGAAGATGTGGGAGAGACAGACACCAGAAAGATTGGAAAAACAAAAAAGAGCACGCTGATGCTATCAAACCTCTCAGTCTAGTTTTTAATTACTTCTACCAATCATTACTATTAATTATACCAATCTGTTTCCCAAATCATTAGTTTCTTCTCATTGATTGTTTCCTGTGTCTGTTTATCTTCTCCTCTCGCCCTCTCTTGCAGATACACGGGTCGGGTAGTGCAGGATGTGATTAACCTGGGCTCGTATAATTACCTCGGCTTCGCTGAGAATACAGGTCCATGTGCTGACTCCGCAGCTGAAGTCACTATGAAGTACGGTGTTGGAGTTGCGAGCACGAGGCAGGAGATTGGTACAAACACATGGCAAAACACAGACACACCCGCTACCTTTGCTATCACTGCTGGGTCTTAAATGGCAAGACTGAGCACAGCTGAATTCACCTCGGTAAACAAAATGTCATAAACCAGTTAGTTTAGTAAAGCTGTGGGAACTAGTATGATGATCATCTGTGCGCGGTGTTTGAGCCAATTGCAAATTACCGTGACTTTTCTGTCTTTACAAATGCTTTCAAATAAGTCTCACTGACCACTTTGTAAAGTACATTTTAGGCATTAGTCTGGTGTTGGAGCACCTTTAACCTTAAGAAAGGTTTTAATTCTTCTTGGCAGAGATTCAGCAACATGCTGGAAACATCCAAACACATCTATGATGCAAATCTCTCCCTTGGTTGTAACGAGTAGTTATTTGAGTTACTGTTGCCTTCTTATCAGCTTGAACCAGTGAACTGCTGCTCTCACTGGATCTTTTCTCTTGTGTGGGAAAATCCCAGTAGATTAGCAGGTTCTGAAATGCATCGGGCACCATGCCACATTAAAAGTCACTGAACTCACCTTTCTTCCCCTTTCTAATGCTCATTTTATCTTGACTATGTTTACAGGCCTAAATGTGTTATCGTTGCCATTTAAATAACTGATTTAATATAGTTGAACACGTCCCTAATAAAGTGGCTGGTGAGTGTAGATGGCTGTAATGCTTATGTACACTATAGGAGTTTATGTCCAACATATTATGTTGTTTGTTGAAAAATATTTAGTCATAATTGACCACTTAAGTAGAGCTTGGATCTTGGATTTGTACAAATACTGGAAATGGAGCGAAACACAAAATATAACAGTTACTGGTTAATGTTGCAAACATGTTGTATCCTGATTGTTTAATTCATACAAAAGCAAAGAGACAATATTTAAAGTTTTGATAACCTCACAGGATGCGAAGAAGTCTGTGCCTCTATGTGGGAAATACTACATGTATCATAATGAAATCCACAACTTGATGTCTTTACACTTGGATGTTATATGATCTGGACAAACAAGATATATCATGTGAACTTTAAGTATCTGAGTATCGACAGGTTCCTTTTTTAACTCCCCAGACAGAAGCACAAATTTATTGGAGCAGAATGCGATCAGTGCAGTTTGTCAGTCAGCACGATTATGCAAGAAATCTCAAGGTGAAAGTGATTAAACTTGGTGGAGAGGAGAAGCATGGGCAAAGGAGGAAGCTGTTCTACTTGGTGAATACAGTGGGGCAAAAAAGTATTTAGTCAGCCACCGATTGTGCAAGTTCCCCCACTTAAAATGATGACAGAGGTCAGTAATGTGCACCAGAGGTACACTTCAACTGTGAGAGACAGAATGTGAAAAAAAAATCCATGAATTCACATGGTAGGATTTGTAAAGAATTTATTCGTAAATCAGGGTGGAAAATAAGTATTTGGTCACCTCAAACAAGGAAAATCTCTGGCTCTCACAGACCTGTAACGTCTTCTGTAAGAAGCTTTTCTGTCCCCCACTCGTTACCTGTATGAATGGCACCTGTTTGAACTCATCATCTGTATAAAAGACACCTGTCCACAGCCTCAAACAGTCAGACTCCAAACTCCGCCATGGCCAAGACCAAAGAGCTTTCGAAGGACACCAGGAAAAGTATTGTAGACCTGCACCAGACTGGGAAGAGTGAATCTACAATAGGCAAGCAGCTTGGTGTGAAAAAATCAACTGTGGGAGCAATCATCAAAAAATGGAAGACATACAAGACCACTGATAATCTCCCTCGATCTGGGGCTCCACGCAAGATCTCATCCCGTGGGGTCAAAATGATCATGAGAACGGTGAGCAAAGATCCCAGAACCACACGGGGGGACCTGGTGAATGACCTGCGGAGAGCTGGGACCAAAGTAACAAAGGTCACCATCAGTAACACACTACAACGGCAGGGAATCAAATCCCGCAGTGCCAGACGTGTTCCGCTGCTGAAGCCAGTGCATGTCCAGGCCCGTCTGAAGTTTGCCAGAGAGCACATGGATGATACAGCAGAGGATTGGGAGAATGTCATGTGGTCAGATGAAACCAAAGTAGAACTTTTTGGTATAAACTCAACTCGTCGTGTTTGGAGGAAGAAGAATACTGAGTTGCATCCCAAGAACACCATACCTGCTGTGAAGCATGGGGGTGGAAACATCATGCTATGGGGCTGTTTTTCTGCCAAGGGGACAGGACGACTGATCCGTGTTAAGGACAGAATGAATGGGGCCATGTATCGTGAGATTTTGAGCCAAAACCTCCTTCCATCAGTGAGAACTTTGAAGATGAAACGAGGCTGGGTCTTCCAACATGACAATGATCCAAAACACAGCGCCCGGGCAACAAAGGAGTGGCTCCGTAAGAAGCATTTGAAAGTCCTGGAGTGGCCTAGCCAGTCTCCAGACCTCAACCCCATAGAAAATCTGTGGCGGGAGTTGAAAGTCCGTGTTGCTCGGCGACAGCCCCAAAACATCACTGCTCTCGAGAAGATCTGCATGGAGGAATGGGCCAAAATACCAGCTACTGTGTGTGCAAACCTGGTAAAGACCTATAGTAAACGTTTGACCTCTGTTATTGCCAACAAAGGTTATGTTACAAAGTATTGAGTTGTATTTTTGTTATTGACCAAATACTTATTTTCCACCCTGATTTACGAATAAATTCTTTACAAATCCTACCATGTGGATTCATGGATTTTTTTTTCACATTCTGTCTCTCACAGTTGAAGTGTACCTCTGGTGCAAATTACTGACCTCTGTCATCATTTTAAGTGGGGGAACTTGCACAATCGGTGGCTGACTAAATACTTTTTTGCCTCACTGTATCTGTCTCACCATCTTAACCGTGAAATAGGGAATTGGCTTTGGCAGTGGATCCTTGAGTTCTCTTGTTTTATTTAACCTGAACAAAGCTGGGGTAGCTGTTTCCCTCCATCTCCAGTCTTTATGCTTATTTTATTGATCTTCTGTGGTATCATCTCCCAGGAGAAGCAAGTAAATAAACAATACTAAAAAAATCGATGTCAGTTTTAGAACTTCAAGGTGTTCAGTGGTATCCGTTTATTTTAAGCTCCCATGTTTTTTGTGGGTTTTTTTCTTTTAATTCATGTATTTATTTATTTTTTGTTCCTCAGGTAACCTGGACAGACACGAGGAGATGGAGAAACAGGTGGCTAGGTTCCTGGGTGTGGAATCAGCCATGGCGTTCGGCATGGGATTTGCAACTAACTCAATGAACATACCAGCACTCGTTGGCAAGGTAAGACCCCAAGTGACACAGGGGACAAGGATGAGCTTATTTTTAGCAAGATATCCTGGATGTTCATGGGTCTTTTCTAAGTATGTTTACTTAATAGTACGCTATTGTAGGTCACCAGTTACACCAAGCACCTTATCTTATATCAGGAAGAAACACTTGCTGGTGACTGGCTGGTTGTGTGTGTTAAAGTGAAAAAGGAGCAAACTAAGGAAGTGAAAGCCAACAGTGGTGAGACTGCTAAAGACTTCTGCTCTAATAAAATGATTCAGACCTGCTGGTATAAAGGTGTAGGGTTAGACTCAGAGCAGTGAGGTATGAAACAATGCAGTTCTACAAAGCAAGCTGCATTCTCAGTGTAATTCTCTCAGCAGAGGTTGTTCTATATAATTGTAAAAAAAAAGGATTCTCCAGCCTCTCACCAGCCAATAAAAACAATGTTGACTAAAAAAACGTAGCAGTCCATCTGCTATTGTGTGCAACAAATCCTATATGTGTGAAATATTAATGCTAATTAATCTTCTGCAGGGTTGTCTAATCCTGAGTGATGAGCTGAACCATGCCTCTCTGGTCCTGGGAGCCAGACTATCTGGGTCCACCATCAGAGTCTTTAAACACAACAGTGAGTCTCCTATTTGTTCTTATCCATCTGCTTCCTATTTGCATTTATTCCCATGCATTAGCCATGTCGTAAAACTTCCATTGCTTCTCAAGGTCTGTAATTATAGCGCTTTTTATTAGTTTGATTGTCTGATCTAATGTTTGCCAGCTTTAAAACAACGTCAGTGGAAAAGAGAAAGCATTTTGATGTAGAATACAAAGGAAGACCACTGCTAAAACCATAGCTTTCATTTTGAATGTTAACACTTCAAATTTTTGTTTTTTCCTGTCAGATATGCAGAGCCTTGAAAAACTGTTGAGAGAAGCCATCGTTCATGGCCAACCCAGGACTCGCAGACCATGGAAGAAGATCCTAATAGTGGTTGAAGGCATTTACAGGTACTGCTTTGATTTCCTGTATATGTCATACATGACTTCATGGGGAAAATAAATATTTAGAACGTTTTAAGTCTGTTAGATGTGCTTATTTAATCTATTGGGAGTACATTTAAATCTTGTCTTTGGTAGGAGAAAGTCTCAGCGCTGAATTTATACAATTTTTGCAACTGTGCTGAAATTGTCTTTGGCCTTATGCAGTAGAAAAAAAGGAGTTGCCCACTTTTAAAATTCCCTTTATTTTCCTTCCTAGTTTCAGGTTGAGCAAGACCTAAAAACTTTATTGCATAAGCAGCAATTCCATCTGTGGCCAAAGCCCCTGGGCGGATTATTAAGAATGATTGTTGATGCATGTGCTTAATGCATGTATGTCTTTGCACCAGAAATACAAGAGCAGGTTCAGCTTCCTCTGATGGTTTATTCAGGTTCAGCACTTTAAACTGTACTGAGAATGTGTCAGTGCTTAGTTAGCTAACCTGATTCTGTCTGATGGGGTGCTACAAAAAGCATTTGCAACGTGCAGTTTCTGCTGTCTTTTTTGTTTTTTAATAAGTTTAACTTTTTTTTTATTTGAGTCAAAAGTCATTTCAGCTGTTTATTCTATGTTGACAGCTGTTGGGTGGATAGTTTCTGGTGCAAAAGCTGAATTTGTTGGGAAAAACAAAGCTGTAACACCTCAGGAGATGTAATGCACCTTCCACTCTGCCGGTTTCCTCCCTGCAGCATGGAGGGCAGCATAGTGCGCCTGCCAGAAGTGATTGCCTTAAAGAAGCGCTACCGGGCCTACCTTTACTTAGATGAAGCCCACAGTATAGGGGCCCTGGGTCCAAGAGGAAGAGGTGTGGTGGATTACTTTGGCCTCGACCCATGTGACGTGGACGTCATGATGGGCACTTTTACCAAAAGCTTTGGTGCTGCAGGTGGATACATCGCAGGGAAAAGGGTGAGCTTTATCTCTTTGTTTATTTTTTGATTTTTTGAAGAAAAAAAAAAGGGGGGGGGGAAGAGTGCATTTTCTAGCATAACATCAGTTTAAACTAGGGCTGCTCGATTATGGCAAAAATGATAATCACGATTATTTTCACTGAAATTGAGATCACGATTATTTGACGATATTTATTTAACACTTTAAGACCTACTATAGAACCAAGTCCACCAGAGCTTATATTATTTTTTTTACATGCTTTAGTGCCATTTGTGGGAGCATTTCAAGTTGCTATACATCAATACAACTGTTATAGCCCATATTTTAATAATATGTATGCATTAAGTCCATAGTAATTACATAAATTGCAAAAAAGTGCAATAAACTACCAAAAAAATTGAAAATCGCTTTTGTTTTGTTTACATATATTTCTACATGGAGAAATTTAAGAGGTTTATCCCTCAAAACTTTAAATACAATAAAGTTGCAAAAAATAGTTTACAACAACAGGAAATTTATTTTGAGTGTCTTCATAGTTTTATTTTGGAGATACAGCAATTTTTATATACTGCAGGAAAAACAAAAAACAATCCTATGATGCAGATTTGCAAAGAAAACAGCATGTGCATCATTTCACTGTGGGAAGTGTTACGAACAGCTGATAGGAACGGCAAAGCGTGTTTCTGGAATATTATGTTTTTGTTCCTGCAAGCGCTTTTTATGCAATTTTTGCAAAGCTATATGTGGAACGAAACCGTGACCGAGGACAAGCTGATGGCATCAGATGTAAGTACAACTCCTCCGGTTTCATATGCAAAACAAATTATTGCGCTAGCTTACACGGTTCAGGTTCTACAGGGATTTAAAAATAGTTACGCAAAACGGAGCGTGCTGCTCTGACCGGCTTTAAAGGGTTAACAATGACTTTAAAAAAATAATATAAAATAGTGTGCAACACCACTGAAGTTTGTTTTTTTTAAACTCTCTTTTCAACCAACGGCAGTCACTCTCCAAATAACTTCTGCTTAGCTTTCCGAGCTTCCCTCGGGTCCTCTTAATCAGCGGTCTCCAACCTTTTTTGCGCCACGGACCGGTTTATGCCCGACAATATTTTCACGGACCGGCCTTTAAGGTGTCGCGGATAAATGAGGGAGGGGCTAATAATCGGCTCAGTCATTTTTAATGATCGTTGAAAGCCCAGATCGTAATCGTGATTAAAATTCGATTAATTGAGCAGCCCTAGTTTAAACTCATAGTTTTTCAAGAGTGCACTGATGCATGGACTCTCTAAGCGTCACTTGTTGCAGACACGAGTGCTAGTCATTGCAACAGTGCATGTTGCATTCTTGACAACAAAGCTTGCTTATCGAGATGGTTATCAAGATAAGACACTTTGTCTAAATCATCATGTAGTGGCGTCTTAGAACTGCCGAAGCCCTCAAGCAGAACAAAGGAGTCGGAGAAAATTGGTCATGAATCACTTAGGAATGTGTTAACAGGTTACAGGATGTAGCTCACATTATGCTTTTAATGACTTTCATATCCTTCTAAAAATGTAACGGGCAGATTGACAGGTTTGAGAGCGCAAAGCGAAATTCAGTTCTCACTTTGTGCTTATCAGACTGTTGAGGTTTTTAATGTAAATCTGGTGCTTCTAAAAATAAAATAAAAACATTTTCACATATTCGTGAAAGAGGGAAGCAACAAGCAACGTTGTGAGGGACTGAGAGACTGCAGCTGTTCATGCGTATCTGCTTATGTCTTCTGTGTGTCTCCTGGGTTTAGGAGCTCATCGAATACCTGCGCTCCCATTCCCACAGTGCGGTCTACGCCACCTCCATGTCTCCTCCTGTGGTGGAGCAAATCATCACTTCTATGAAGTGCATTATGGGAGAGGATGGCACAACAATAGGTAAGCCTCAGTCCAGATTGTTCACTTTTTTATATGTGAGAAAACTGCATTTCAAGATAAAGTTTAAAAATGTTTTGCTTTTAAGGAGTCATTATGTTGGATGTTGAGACAAATCTCACTTTCCACTTGCATATAGTGCACTCCACATGCACTGCAGTCCATGACCACATCTGAATCTGATTGGTATATAGGCACACAAAGATGTTATGTTGAGGTCAGAAAACTTCCTCTATAGATTGATCAAAGAGTGATAAACAACTAAACTCTGCAGCAACGTCAAACTGCAAAACAGTTTCGGATTAAAAATGTAAAAGTTAAACGGCCAGTTTCAGCAAACTTCAGGCTGTTCTTGCATATTTACTATAGTGCATAATGGTGCAGGTCCTTGGTTATTTGTTTTGTTGCATTATGTTTATAATTTGGTGACGTCTCCACTTCTGATGATTTTATGTCAGCAGTAATTGTTATGATGGGCCACCAGGTGTCACTGCAAAGTTAAGAATTGTAGGACTGGAGCCAGCCTCTGGTCTTTTTCACCAGATGTTATATAAAGAAAAGGAGTAGAAGGGGGGGGAAGAAGGATGTCCAGTTATAAATATGTATGTATTTTTTTTTTTTTTATAATGGTTACTTGATTTAATTAAAGAGGTTAAGGAATATTTTATGATGATCTGTGTTTATAGACGAGGCAATTCTATCTCCTCTACATGGATTGTTTAATCTAACTTCAACCCTTTTGCTAGAACAGTTCAAGATGTCGCTAAGCAAAATCTAAAGTCCACAGTACACAGTTTGATTCCAATGTAGACGTGCAGAACGTTTCTTTTTCATCTTTGGAAAGCATCATTAAGAGCTCATTTTTATTTTTTGCACTTCAGGAAAGTCAAATTTAGTAAAGAGTAAACAGCCCTCGGTAAGAGAATCACCTCTAAAATTGAGTTGCAATCAGTTGCAACCAGTGACTGACAAAATGTGGATGTAAAGAAAAATTATTAAAAACCCACAAGAAAAAATAAATCCAGACGAAACTAAATATGGGTAGATAAAAGATGAATGATACAAGCATGACACAATTTAAATCATGCAAATGCAGATTTACACCAAACAAACTCGTTATTATAAACAAATAATAAACTTGTTTGTTAACAAACCCAGACCAACAATAAAAACAAAAACATTTAACTGATAAAGCAGTAAATGCAGCCAGGCTTCATTAATGAGTTTGCTATATCCAGTGAGTGTGAGTAACAAGTTACACTAAGCAGAGATGAGTGGATATCACAGCGCTCTGTGAATATTCACATATTGTCCATTAACACATCAGGATGTGATGACTTGTGTGTCTAACACGTTAAAGTTGCAAAGCAAACGGCTGTCATCACACTGCAAAAAACAAAACCTAGATGATTAGATATAGATGATCTTAGAACGCAGGACATCCGTGTGATTAACTTCCATCGTGCTTCCTATCAACTCTGTCTCCAAATTTCTTCATCATCCTTAGGCAGTGAGCGTGTGCAGCAGCTGGCAGAGAACACGGTCTATTTCCGCAAGAGGCTTCGAGAAATGGGCTTCATCATCTACGGCAACAACGACTCTCCCGTCGTACCCTTGATGCTCTACATGCCCGCCAAGATAGGGTGAGCCTCCATCTTTGCTGTTTACTACTGCTCTGATTGCTGGAACTCTTAATTGGAGCCTTAGAGCAATACAGTGTGATCAATTATATCATTTGTTGATGGGTATTGGGTTTTTCGTTTTTCCCCTGAAATATTATTAAGGTAACAAGTTTAAAAACTCTGTTATAGCAGTGGACAGTAGACAGTGTCCCAACGTCACATCACAAGAGCTCAAGGTGTTAAACTGACTGCAGAAACTGAGTCTAGGTGCACACATGCTTTAGTATCAGTACAAGGACTGTACCTCTGCAGCTTTAATTAATCCTGCTGTAAATATCAAGCAAAACACTGGGACCAAAGCAGGTTTGGGACCATTCCTTTTTTCTTCTAATGAAGAATTTGTCTGTCTTCGTAAACCTTCTGCAGACATGTTTTCACAGAAGACTTTACCCATCTTTTTTTGTCTGTCATACTCTTTATTAAACCTCTGCGGTTATTTTTGCTATTCAGTTTTTTTAATTCAATTCAGTTTTATTTATACTGCACCAAATCACAACAGTTGCCTCAAGGCGCTTTATGTTATATGGTAGACCCTACAATAATACGTACAGAGGAAAAACCCAGCAATCATATGACCCCCTATGAGCAAGCACTTTGGCGATGGTGAGAAGGAAAAACTCCCTTTTAACAGAAAGAAACCTCCGGCAGAACCAGGCTCAGGGAGGGGCGGGGCCATCTGCTGCGACCGGTTGGGGTGAGAGAAGGAAGACAGGATAAAAGACATGCTGTGGAAGAGAGACAGAGATTAATAACAAGTACGATTCGATGCAGAGAGGTCTGTTAACACAGAGAGTGAGAAAGGTGACTGAAGAAGAAACACTCAATGCTGGGAATCCCCCAGCAGCATAACTAAGGGAGGATTCAGGGTCACCTGATCTAGCCAGCTTTGTCTCTCCCACCAGAGCGTTTGGCAGGGAGATGCTGAAGAGGAACATTGGCGTGGTTGTCGTGGGCTTCCCTGCTACACCCATCATCGAATCGCGAGCACGCTTCTGCATCTCTGCCGGCCATTCGAAAAACATGCTCGACCAGGTAAACACACACTTAAAAATATCTTCAAGTTCAAGTTCAACTTTATTGTCACTTCAACCATATACAGTTTAAAAATACACAGTGAGGCGAAACAACGTTCCTCCAGGAACCAAGGTGCTACAAGACAAGTTAGTGCAAAAAAAAAAAAAAATATATAATATATCTAGTAATAATATTGTGCAAAAGAGCATTTACAGGTTGGTGTGTGCGATGGTTTGGTGGTGTAGGTCAGTGTGTTTGCGCTTTGTGTTGGTTAGTCAGTCCAGTCTCAATGTTTTGAGGTATTTGAGTTAAGCTGAGTGATAATGTTAGTGTATGTGTGTGTGTGCGTGTTTATCAGTCAGTCCCTTTTTGCTGAGGAGACGGATGGCTTGTGGAAAAAAGCTGTTGCACAGTCTGGATGTGCGTGCCCGAATGCTTCGGTACCTTTTTCCAGATGGCAGGAGTGTAAAGAGTGTGTGAGAGGGGTGTGTCCGATCAGCCACAATGCTGGTGGCTTTGCGAATGCAGCGTGTGGTGTAGATGTCTTCAATAGAGGGTAGAGAGACCCCGATGATCTTCTCTGCTGTTCCCACTATCCGCTGTAGGGTCTTGCGGTCTGATATGGCACAGCTCCCAAACCAGACAGTGATGCAGCCGCTCAGGATGCTCTCAATAGTTCCTCTATAGAAGGTGGTCAGGATCGGTGGTGGAAGCCGGGCCTTTCTCAGTCTTCTCAGAAAGAAGAGACGCTGTTGGGCTTTCTTGTGCAGGGAGCTGGTGTTGAGGGACCAGCCGAGGTCCTTCTCCAGGTGTACACCCAGGAATTTGGTGCTGTCAACGATCTCCACAGAGGAGCCGTTGATGCTCAGCGGTGAGTGGTCGCCTCGTGTCCTCCTAAAGTCAACAACCATCTCTTTTGTCTTGTCAACATTCAGAGACAGGTTGTTGTCCTTACACCAGTCCGTTAGTCTCTGCACTTCCTCTCGTTAGCAAGACTCGTCGTTCTTGCTAATGAGACCCACCACGGTCGTGTCATCAGCGAATTTAATGATGTGATTTGAACTGTGTGTTGCTACACAGTCATGAGTCAGCAGTGTGAACAGCAGAGGACTGAGCACACAGCCTTGTGGGGCCCCAGTGCTCAGTGTGGTGGTGCTGGAGGTGCAGTTCCCGATCCGTACTGACTGAGGCCTTCCGGTCAGAAAGTCCAGGATCCAGTTGCAGAGGGAGGTGTTCAGGCCTAACAGGCTCAGCTTTCCGATCAGTTGTTGGGGGATGATCGTGTTAAATGCTGAGCTGAAATCTATGTACAGCATTCGGACGTGTGAGTCCTTCTTGTCCAAGTGTGTCAGGGCAAGATGGAGTGCAGTGGAGATGGCGTCGTCCGTTGAGCGGTTATGGCGGTATGCAAATTGCATTGGGTCCAGTGAGGGGGGCAGCAGGGTCTTGATGTGTCTCATGACGAGCCGTTCGAAGCACTTCATGATGGTGGGTGTAAGTGCGATAGGGCGGTAGTCATTGAGACAGGACACAGAAGACTTCTTGGGCACGGGGACGCCTTAACACGTGTTTAGTATTCAGCATGTCTCATTTAACACATTCTAGATATGATATTCTTTTATGGTAATACTCATAGGTAAAGGTCAACAATGATTTCTCAAAATGGGACAATTTCTTTCTTTTTTTTTTTTTTTTTTTTGGTCTTTAAGACCAAGAAGAAGCTGTTACACACCACTGTGTGACATTAAATCCTGCTAAATAATGACCACTAAAAATACTGTTCTGCTCTGTTCTGATGTCTGATGATGGCAGTTAATTGGATGTAATATTCTGCAGCTTGTACTTAGTATGCAAAAGCTGTCAGGTTTTTTTTTTCTTTAAAGAAAGACTGCAGCACCTACAGCTGCAGATGTATTGATGCTGACTAGTCTTGCGTATCCACTTCTCGCTGTCCACATAGGCGAACGGTCAGGCTGAAGCCATTACATTTCAGTGAAAACATTCCCCGAATTCCTCTAATTATTCAGAATTGTTAGACCCGAGCCTCTATGAACTAAGCTCACTGGTGTTTTGCTAAGTGTACTTTCACAGGGGTTATGGCTAATTACTGGGCCTGCACACAGATCAGGTTTTTGTCAAAGTTTTTCCAGCATGTAGCTTGTTAGCTAGATTTGCCGGCAGGAGTTCACAAGGAGGAGAGGGGTGCAATTACTAATAGTCTACCAGTGGCAGGCTTATTTGAGTGGTGCTGGCTGCTACTAGCCAGGCCTGATTTGTTTAGTTATACTCTCTAAAGTTTGTTCATTCCTGTTTCACAGCAGTGTAATGACCTTTGAGCTGTTTGAAACTAAGTGGAGAAATCTAGTTGGCATTAAATAAAGTGGAGCAGTCTAACAGGGGCAAACACTGTCTGCAATTTGAGGGACGCTGATATGATCTCTTTTGACCTCAAATGTCTACCTATGCCTTGAGTAACTTAGAGCATGCCGAGTCCCTTGCAGCTTAATGTCTGACATCCCATTGCCAGAAATCCATCAAAGGACAAGAATGCCTCACTTGGATTTAGAGAGTGTCAGGAAAAGTCTCCCAGAAGAGGCTCCATATAAAAATAAAGTGTCAGCTGTATCACTCTGCAGGTTAACGTACTGTTTGTTCCCTGTGTTTTGAGTGTAGACCTCAACATTGCTCTTTGTGTTGGCCTGTGTAAGTGCAGACAGTTCAGCTTTGATTACAACACATCTAAATCCGCCCACTCTTCACAGCGAGGGCTCTTCTGCGTTGCTGAAATGAGCTCACTGCAGACCTGTTTGCTCTTCACTACGTGCCACCGTCTTAGATCCTCCACGGTTCTTTTCTTATTTTGACACTAATGTAAATCCTCTCACACAGAGGTTGAGCTTTCTCCTGTGCTTCCTGTCTAATGTGTGTAGCTCAGTTGGCGCAGATACAAACTGTGTCTCCAGGAAGTTTTGTATATCCAGGGTTATGGTATCTTCCTATTATTCTCGGTGCACTTCAAAAAATTGAACAAAATAAGCTGAAGACAAGGAGTGGGAGTACTGTACCGTAGTGCTTTTATCTGTCATGGTGTAAAATCTGTCTCCGTTAGTCTTCCTCTCTGTATTATTCTCATGCACTTTGAAGTGTCATCTTGGTTTGTGTTTCTTTTATCCGCTGGCGAGCTTTCAGAGTATTATCTTTTCACTCTCTCACACCCACACTTACATCCCGACCTAAATCCTTTTATTGCCATCGTTATTTCATTCTACTGACCGCAATAATCTGTCAACCTTAAATGTCAGGTTATAACTAATGTATCTGAAAATGTGGAGACGGTTACAAAATTGTCCACCTAGTGTTGATTTGGAGGAGCTACTTCGACATCTGATGGCTCAAAATGTTAAAAGCATCAGAGGTAGAATAGTGATTGATTCTTCCATGAAATATATTTTTTTTTATTTCATTTTATTTTTTTTTCTAGTCTACCTGAAAAGCCTTACTTGATTAAGGAGATGAACCAACTTAATATTTGGCCGAAACGACACAGAAAGATACTCATGATTTGACTGCAATAAAGCATTTCAGTTCCTTTTATACTTTAAGATGTGATACAAAGCCCATCTGTCATCCTCACAAAGCTTTACCATAAACAGAAGGTATATATTGCTTTACTGGCAACCTACACACATTGAAACACTGAAAAACTCCTCAAGCCCCATAAATAGTCACTTATCCAAAGTTGCATAAGTCCAGGAATTGGTGAATAAACATCTGGTGTAATGGGAACAATGTACTCCATGCATGCATGTTACTCCACAGCTCTAATTTCAGAACAAAAACGCGTTGTATAAGGTTTTGACGCACTGGGAGAAATCTAACTTTACTCTGAATTTTTGGAAATTCTCCACTCTTTTTTTTTTTTTTTTTTTTTTTCTCTTGTATTTCTTTTCCAGCCTGTTACTTTATTATTCCTGGTTAATGTCACCAGTGTGAGATGTGCGACAATAAATCTCGTTTCCTATTTCAGAAAAGCAGCTGTGTGCTGCAGGACTGAGGGATTTAACAAATAGCTGGTGAACAAAATGTAGCATTTGCAATCTTGAGAGAGAAATATTAATTTTAAAAAGGAAACTGTAGATTCATAAAAACGGGAGTCCAGATTTATGCCAATTAATCCATTAATGTGCTTTTGAGCTGACAGTATTGAATCTTAAAACTTTTTAAAAGGTTGTTTGTTCTGCAGCTTGTTGCTCTGACCTCAAGTGAGCAGAAATCTACTGATGAAGCTTAAAGTTAAAACTGATGAAACAAACATGCATGATGCAACAAAGCAAAACCACATTAAAATTTCAGCAATATATATACTCATCCCTACATTGTGTAATTATTGTCGACCTTATGCTATAACAGCTTGAACTGTAGCACTTCAGTTGCATTAACCAGAGCTCATGCGCTCAGAGTGAATATGTCCCCCTTAGTTGTAGGGCTTTAGATAGAATGACGATTTGCTGCTGTTTGGAAGACGTGTCTGTATGAACTCATCACTTTGCTCTAACACCCAGGTAATAGAAGTGAAAAATGTAAAAGTTCAAACCAGAGATCTTTCCTGCTTCGGCCCCAGTTTACAATTTGGTTTTACGAGGCTGGTGTCTCTGCATCTGTAAACGTCCTCGCTCTTCATGTTGGCCTTCAGACTGACAGCATTTTTTTTTCTTCTTCATTGTATAAATGTCTCCACAGGCGCTGAACGTCATCAGTGAGGTTGGAGACCTCCTTCAGCTCAAGTACTCCCGTCACAGACTGCAGCTGTCTTCTGCGCGGCCTTTTGATGATGATGTGTATGAGGACATTGACGACTGATGAATCACTCTGCTGCTTAAGTGGCGTGAACCAGAACAACCCCGGAAAATACAGAGCGGGTCGGTCAAGATGGATCACAAGTCTTCCTTAAGGAGAAACTTGTGCGTACGTGCCCCCTGCCATCATGTTGCCAACTCATAACCTCCCCAGACGAAAGCAAAACGCTTAAAAATACCCTCAGATTTTATTTTGCCTTACTACACATGCAGAGATTGTGAACAGTGAAAATGGCACCTCTGCTTCCTGTGTCTTTTATCACTTTTTTTTTTTTAAGATTTTTTTGTTTGTTTGGTTGTGTCTTTAGTATTTGTGGTTTTGGCCTTTGTTAAGCTTGTAATTACAGATCCAGTGTGCACGTCATCTTTTTGTTTTTTCTTCACTTATGACATGAATCTGACTTAAATCGAAAATGTAAGGAGACTAATAAGGAGAACATCGTTACCATCTATCAATGAACGGTCCTTTCTTCCACTCCTTTGAAAGGAGCCGTTATTGTCATAAGTAGAAATCACTAGATGCATTTCCACAAGACCTAATTCTTCACCACCAGGAGCCTGTTGGCGTGCAAACATGACATGACTTACAGCCAGTTCCTTCCGTTTTTTTCGAGTAATGTAACAGGGAATCTGTCAGTTTAGAGCTAATTACCTGACAGCTTTCCATTTAAAAAAAAAAAAAAAGAACATTTTGACATTTATTGCTATTATTTAGATGTTTAGATGGACAAAGTCAGCCTCAAGTCTTAAAGCTAAGCTCACCGTTTGCTAACTTTCACTTCATATTTTTCCTGCTGCATAGCATAGATCTGAATTTAAGCAACAAAGCAGATGAGCGCATTTCCCCAAATCCCAAATACTGTCTTTTATGTATCTCCAGTAAAGTGAAATATCTGTCTTCAGCAGTAAGATGAAGGTATTGCCATAATTTTGCGTTTGAGAATTTTATTTGCCTCCACTGAGATCAGCTCTGGGTCAGTAGAACAGTGCCAAAGTGAACAGAACAGATTATCTGTGATGTTTGTATGTGTGAGGAAATGCATGGCTCAAAAGAATAAATGTTTAATATCCTGTTCAAGGCTTCAGTAAAAATCACAAGTTGAAATAGAAATCAAAAACTAATTACTCTTTCAAACATTTGATTTTATCTTTTTTTTCAGTAATGAAATGATTGCAATGATATTACATGTTTTTTTTTTTTTTTTTTTCATTTTACTTAAGGAGGACCTGCTCTCTGTATTGTTACTGTTAAACTCTTATAGAGTAGCTTTGCATTATTCACAGTTCAAAATAATCTTTATTTATGTGATACTGAGCCTTGGAGCCGCCTCTCAGTTCATCTCAATTTGTTAGAAAATGACCCATTTTTAGCACCCTTTCATTGGAACTGACTTTCTTCTGATTGGTCACACCTCCCTAAGTGTTTGCTGATAACAAGTGGGCGTGGTTTCTTCACTCAGAGCGACACTCATGATGATTATAACAAAGACATCTTCTCTAAATGAGACGAGCCCCAGGAGTAGAAAATCCTTTTGATAACTGAACATTCAGAGCAGTCTAACGCTGAGGTTTTGGCTCACAGAGATGACGTTTGCATTCGCTGACATTTTTATTTGAAACTTTGGGTAGAATTATTCTAAATATCCACTGCTGTAGCGATTTTATATATACAAAAAAAAAAGGAAAAGCTTAAACGCGCCGCTTTAAGTGAATAACACTTTTATAATAATCAGTTTTATGTTGCAAAACTATAAACATGATTTCTTTCTTTGACAGAACTACCACTTTCCATTTCAGAAAAAAACATTTTAAAAAGCCATGTTGAGATTTAAACACACTTGAGTGCTGCTACTGGAGAAAAAAAAATGGGGAATTTAACCCTAAAACATAATACACATTATACAGTCAGCGTCTTTTCCCCCCACCAGGACCAGAATTACTGGGACTGTGTTTGTCTTCCTGTTTGTTACGGGGGGGGTTCCTCTTAAGTCATGTGACGAGGTTCAAACTGAAGAATATCTATTAGCGCAGTTAAACTAGTGTGGACAGGATCCAGCTCTTTGCTGCTTTGTGCCTGATAATTGTTTTGCCTTGAAAAACAAAATGCTTTCTTTGTGCTGAGACTAATGAGTCAATAATGATGTTAACAGTCTTCTTAGGATAGGCGAGTGTGTTTTGCCTTTACGTTCTTCCACATAAACAGCAGCTGTATTTGGAAATGTGGGCATTTACATTGTACTACTGAGCTTTGGGACAGCAGCACTCCTTAGTGAAGGGAACTCATGTCCCACGTGTATATGCTACCGCTTGCATGTGTGCACACTGACGAGTGCTGTGCAAGCGCTCGTCCTTCATACTAATGCACACACAGGAAGAATTCCTCCCAGAAGCTGCTCTGCACCAGAGCTGGTGGTGCTCAAAGTGACACATTGTTGCTGTTTTTTTTTTTTTTTTGTAACCTACTACATTCTGTCTTCATGTCTTTCTGGGGTTGCTGAGTTGTTTTATTTTTTTATTTTTTGGTCCATCTTTGCGGATCTTCTGATGTGTAATGTGGGATACTTGTGTAACACGTCTTATGTTATCCTTTTGGCTTCCTTTCTGCAGAGAATCGATCACAGATGGTCGTTCGTGAGCTGAAAGTTTGGTTGCAATGTTGTTCATACAAATACAGAATGTATCTATGTATTTTTAATTATGAACCGAGAGAAGCTGTACCGTTATACTCACAGCAAATATTTAAACATATGTTTACGTTATGTAAAGATTTTATGTCCTGACATTTTACTAAGGAGTTTCTGAACATTAATTAGATCAGTTTCCCTTCAGTTCATTGGTACTTCTCAGTAGTCCTCTGCAAAGACTGCATCTGGTTTCAACCATAAAAGCAAAATAACCTCGTTGTTTTTATTCTTTGTTTTGGTAAAACGGCATGAAATGCTGTTATGGATGATGGCTCGCTACAAAGTTTATATATTGTTTCATTAAAAATTAGCTGTTGGGACGGATGTGTGAGTGTAAGTTACCACACATCAGAGATCGTTGTTCTCTGATATAAAGTAGTTCCTTTGAAGCAGATTTTCTTTCTAAGAATTCTGGTTCTACTCTCATAACTTCAGTTGTTCATCTTTGAACATCTTAATTGTTCTCTTCAACTACTTAGTCTTCAGCAGTACTCGACTGTATAATTAGCACTGTGTGATATCCATGTTAACTAATTTCTCTGCATTTCATCATAGAAAATGCACTATTTCAACATATCGGTAAAAAATTTAAAACGTAATGTTTCACCCTTGTCAGTTACACGAGTAGATGAATAAAAGAGTTTAAAATATTTGGAATTTTCTTCATTTTTTTTTTTTAATACCCCAATGTAGTGTGTCATGATTGTGTGTTAATTTGGAGGGCAGACTTTCTATTTTTTTATTTTTTTTTTTAAATGTTTTTGTCAATAGTTCTGCAGGTTTCCTGAAAAACTTTTTAAGTTGTTCTTTTGGACACTGGTGGCTTTTTCACTCATTTTCAGTCCTAGTGCTTGACCATTTTCAGAAGAGCATTTTGTTTAAGCCACTTGATCCATTCCAGTTTTTCTTTTTGTCAGATCAGCAAAAACAATGCCAAAGACAACTGTTTGACTGCATAACAATAGTATTCTTTGCCGTAACAAAGTGATTACCAATGTGTTTTAGTCCAAATCCTGGTGTATTTCAGCATGATTTGCAGTGCAAATTTGAAGAAGTTGGTAGTGGCAGGGTTAAAAATTACCTCCAGTCAATGGAGTGTATCTGGAAGTCTGAAAGCAAAGACTGCATACAGGAGCTGATGCATCTGATCTTTCAGTTGATCAATCTGTTATTGACTGAAGCCTTATCAGAAATCGTCTCAGTGTAAGGTTGGCTGTCAAGATGCTAGTCTTAAGGAAGGGAGACAAGTTTACTTAAAAGAGAGTTTATTAAACTACCCCATCAGGAGACAAACATCACTGATGAGTTGGTGGCCAGTGAAGTGAAACAGAGATGGAGCAGTTAATCTGGGGCAGCCTTTACTGCCTAGAAGTAAGAGGTAAGCTGCATCAAGTGCTGATCTTCCTTTGGCAGCAAATCAATAACAGTAGGCTGCAACTAAGAAAGCAGCGCGTGCAAGTATTATCTGCGCCAAATAGCAAATCCATTCTTGCAAATGGGGTCAACAGGAAATCATTTGACCTTACAACATCAAGTAAAAATCAAAGTGTTGTTACTTAAATGTACACCCGACCTCATCACATGGCCTGCAGCAACAAACACACCACACTGCTTCGCAAAATCTTTAGTAGTCAGAAATCAAAAATCAAATTAAAGCATGAGAATCAGCCATAGTAGCAAAACAACCAAAACATCCAAGCTGCCACCAAAGAGGGAACCAACCAAATTCACGCCAATTCAAAGCTCAGTCAATGTTGTCTACACCAAAGCTGCCAGACCAAACTACTAAATTTAAAACATAACATTATTCAAGTCATACCAGTTACACTTGTGGCACAGTTATGCCACAACCAATTGTGAAAACTCAAGCCATGTGTTTCATAAGGCCACAAACCACAAGAAAATGACTTCAACCACATTTTCTGCCAGACTAAAGAGAAAGCATGCTCCTCTGTTGAGGTCAGCCACTTAAGCCTATTAAAGGGGATGCATGGCTCATGAAGCTAAACTCATCCCAAAATACAGGTGTTTAATGGCCAGGCAAAATGGTGACTATTGTTGTTCTCCTCCAGCATAAACCACAGAACAGCTCAACCTTAATGTAACCAATCCAAATCTTATCTTATGCGGAACTTATTAAGATATTGTATCGGGCTGTACTCAAAAAGCAGAACAGCTTTAAGCTATGTTAGCAAACAAGTTAGCACTGACCCAAACTTTAACCTTACCAATGGACTGAACATCTCCCATTTGTCACAACCTCACTCAAAGTGGGTGACAAAGGGCAATTTCCCATAGTTCACATAAAAACCTATCATAATATAACCAAGTGGCAATTTGGGTGCTTCCAGGTAGGGTAGAGTAGAGACTGGATAGTACATCTAGACCAGCTTTTATAGCCTGGAAGACCCATGTGAGCTGCATTAGCTGACTATGCTCTCATGCCGGCCAATCACCAATAAAAGCAGGTCAGGACTTTCTTGATAGTGGGAAGGTCATCACAAGTCACACATTAGAAATAACGAAATGACGTTAGCTCAGAGTAATGTGTTTGTTGTTTGATTCCTAATGACCAGATTTGTTTCTTCATTCCCCCAGGTGAACAGTTAGAGCCCATATTTACAAAAGGTCCTGTTCAGGTGCAAAAAGAAACTATTTGGAAAACTTTGTGCCAACCCCACAGTATGCTGTTGGTGTGAAATGCATTTTGCTTGCAGTTAAACTTGATCATAACTGTATCTTTTTAAGTTGCCAGCTGTTTGTGAGGTGATTGTTTCACAACCGTTGGAATACTCTTAAATAGTTGGGGGACATTTTAACAGGGAACAACAGTCCTGAACTTTTCTAGATATAATGTCCAATTTAGGGTTTGTTTGGGTTTTTTTGGATGACACCGGAGGCACGCTAAAAGTATGGAATGCTGCTTTTAAGTCTAGTGATGAGGCTGTGTTCAAGACAGCTAGAGCCAGCCTGAACTGTGCATTTATGCTGGAAGGTTCATTTCTTCTGTGACCCTATAACACCAGGTGCATGTGGCAGGAGATTCAAGCAATAATAGCTTATAAGGCTACTCCTACACTGTATGACAACAACCCACACCTCCTCAACGACCTCAACAAATCTTTCTGTAGATTTGCAACAGACAACACCTCTGCAATAAAAGCCAGTCTTCACGCGGATGAGAAAGCGCTGAATCTCAATGCGGATGATGTCTGGGAAAACACTGGGAAAAGTGAATGTACGGAAAACATTCCAGGATGGGTACTGTTGGAATTTATTTTGATCTTTAAGGCTAATATCTCATAATTAGTATCACATATTTGTGTTTTGTCCTTTGTTGCACACAGTGTAATGTAGGAGTTTTGGAAGTAGACTTTTACTCTGATACTAACAGAGACAACACTTCCTCACAACCCCCTCACAGGAATGTGGCCTTGATCATAAATCTGCTGTTATGGTATGCACTTTACACCCCTTCTTTAACTCTACGGGGCTGACCGGAGAACAAAACGTGGTTTCATCGTAACGGGAGTGTTGCCTGCAAAAGGGCGTCCCCAAATAAGGAGAGGTCCAGAAAGCTGCAGAGCTGGTGATTGGCCGTGAGCTGGTATCAGACCTAAGGCCACTCTCAGCTCTTTCGACCAACCATGTCAACATTCAGTTTCTGTGACCAGCAGTAAAAAGTGTATACTGCCTGGGTGCGGCAGCCTTTGAGCCTGAGAGAGGCCTACAACGCCATGTAAAACTAATTTAAAATTTTAAATGTTTTATTAATTATCTGTGAAAACTTATAATTGGAGCATATTTGTCTTGTCTCTCATAATAAAAACCCCAACAGTACTCGGGGAGTGCGGTGACCAGCTAGCAAACGTCCTTAGAGATATCTTTAACAACTCCTTGGAGCAGACTGTGGTTCCATCATGTTTCAAGTCTGCCACCATCATCCCTGTGCCCATCACGTGTTTTAATGACTACAACCCTGCTGCACGAACTCCCATAATGATGAAGAACTTCGAGAAGTTGGTAAAGGACTACATATCTTTAATGCCTCCCATATTTGACCGATTCCAGTTTGCTTACCAGCCAAACCGCTCTCCAGAGGACGCCATTTCCTCTGTTCTCCACCTGAGCTTGGTACATCTGGAGTAGAAAACAGTCAGCACTCCCATGGTTAACTGGCTGCTGGACTTCCTCACCAACAGACCTCAGTCAGCGAATGGGAAACAGCATCTCCATCTCCATCGGCTCCATCGGCTCCACTCAGGTCTGTGTCCTGAGCCCACTGCTGTTCACGCTGTGACACATGACTCCAGTGCTGCATCTGCTTCTAGTCACATCATCAAGTATGCACATGACACAACAGTGGTGGGTCTCATTAGGGACAACAGCGACCTGTCCTATAGAGATAAGGTGAAGCCGTGGATCTGTGCAGTGCTAACAATCTGTTCCGAAACGTCAAGAAGACCAAGGAGATGATCATCGAATTCAGGACAAAACTCTCATCAATGACAACAGTGTTGTTGCTGTTGAGGTAGTCACCAGGGATTTTCTGGGGGTACAGATAACTGACAGCCTGGACTGGAATGAGCTTGAGAGTTTGTAGCAAGTTTTATTTCAAGGTCTTGAGAAGGGTAGTTGATAATTATAAAGTTTATGATGGGAGTTCTCTCAAAGACTTGTATATTGACCTTTATCTATATAAGACTAAAGGGCTGATGCAATATCTAGAACTGTTACTAAAGTCCAGTTACATTGTACACAAATCCAAAAGATAACATTTCTAATGTGCCAACTTACTGTTACGCACCTGTGATTGTACAGTTGACTAAGAAATCATCTGTCAAATTTCCAAACTGTGAATGTGAAGCCTGAGTGCCACCGAAATCTTTCACCTCCTTGACATACTATATAAAGTTTTCAAAATTATAGAACAATTCAGTGGATTTGTCATTGTGATGATTGTTGTTGAGTGTCATAAACTGTGTAATTATAAAGAAATAAATGTAAATTTTTATGCCATTCAGCATAAATGACTCACGATGGCCACTCAAACAAAATAACAGAAATACAGCGTCAGGTAGCTCTGTAAGTTGTCATAGTTTTTGATAAACGCAGTACAAAAGTGAGTTTTTCCATGATTTATTATCATCTGTGTTGACTGTGGGTTGTTTGTGCAAACATAGCAGCCTCCATATCTATTCTCCATATGAGTTTAAGCAAGGGAAGAAGAAAAAACGTTTTCAGTTTGCAATCATTGAAAAGTCCCTGCCCATCTGGTGGTTGCATAACTCCCTCTCCAGCTGTAGTATTTTAGCAGCAAGTCCAAGCAAGTTTCTCTGACTCCAGTCCTGCAGCTCCTGTTGCTTTCAACTTTTTTGTGACTCTGTCATAGTTGCAGAAATGTCCACCGCTGGTAAGGTAGGTACATAATTCCACATGGGAGGCCTCATTTACAGCTTTAATGTTTTAATGTGGTTTTTTTTGTTTGTTTGTTTTTTTGTTTGTTTGTTTTTGTTGTTTCAAAAAATTTTGTTGCAAACCTCACATTAAAATATTGTACTTGGTTGAAATGTATTTTGCTGTACCTCTGTGTCTAAATGTGGGTGGGTGTGTCATGAACACTGTAATAGCCGAAAGTGTTACAGATAAGGGTTTCAGGGCAGTTGAGCAGTTGTTAACCTATATCCTTTTACACATGCATGTTTATTCCACTAAGCCCAGCCTAGAGTTACTACTTTGATTGCAATAAAACTGTGATGAAATACATCTGTGAAATATTGCGTTTCCTATTTTGACTTGGAATGCACTTTCAAGCCATCGAGACAGTTTTGTGCAACTGCAAATTTTGGCAAGGATGCTGCTGTGGAAGGCCAAAAGAAAAGTATGGCGCATGCCCAAGAATTTAGTGCAGGGAATTCAAAAATAATGACCAAAAAAGCCCCTTTATTTATGTAATGTAACAACATGTGATTTAGTGAATGGTTTATTTTGTGTTATTCAATTTCCAGAGTCTACATTTACTACATTTGCTAAATGAGACATGGACTTTAGACTGTTCCTTGTCATATGATGTTTGCCCTTCTGCAGGAAAAGCCTTATCTGAACTATTAAAACCAATCTGCTGTTAAACAGTGGCTCTTTTGCACAAACTCTTGCTTGCACCAGTTGAATAGTATAATTTAAAGATGTTTGAAATTTCTCGAGTTGTGCCAGGCAGGCATTAATGCACTTCAAATTACAAATGCTACATGAGTAGGTGCTTGTCATAACTCTCCAGAAACCCATCTTGGTATAGTTCAGCAGCACCCCAAAAATGTGACATTTCACGCTGCCACTTTAGGTCATCAAGTGCAAGGCAGCAGTGGCCTGGGAGCCAAACAAGCCTATGGTGATTGAGGAGATTGAGGTAGCCCCACCTCAGGCCAATGAGGTCCGGATCAAGGTGAGAATCGACACACACACATTCACAGATATCTCTTAGTGCACTTGTGTTGGTGAATGAAAGGAATCATAATAGTGGGTTCTAATCTAAGCAAAAGTTGCAGGAAACTGTTTCTCATGGTGAAACACAAAAAATGGGTAATAAGGCAAAAGTGAAAAATCTGAAAGATAAAAACTCGGATAACTAAAGAGCAGAATCTCCACTTCTTAGCTAATATTCAAATATTCAAATCAGCTGTAACCTGACAAGGACAAAGTGCAGGTGACAAAAATAGACATAAAAAAATATACAGGGTGGGCCATTTATATGGATACACTGTAATAACATGGGAATGGTTGGTGATATTAAAGTCCTGTTTGTGGCACATTAGTATATGTGAGGGGGCAAACTCCTCAAGATGGGTGGTGACCATGGTGGCCGTTTAGAAGTCGGCCATCTTGGATACAA
This sequence comes from Mchenga conophoros, assembly GCF_057382185.1. Taxonomy (NCBI): domain Eukaryota; kingdom Metazoa; phylum Chordata; class Actinopteri; order Cichliformes; family Cichlidae; genus Mchenga; species Mchenga conophoros. The sequence goes on along the minus strand of NC_140544.1, from coordinate 13,831,639 downwards.
CTTTTGTTTTTTCAATAGGAAGAGGGCCATGTGACACATCAAACTTATTGGTAATGTCACAAAAAAAACCAATGGTGTGCTTGGTTGCCCCACCCTGTAGATCAGACAAATAAGACAGTGTTTACTTGCGGACGTATGATGTCAGTCAGACCCAGTGAAATTACGTTCCTTTCAAAATGTTGCTCAACATTGTTTAGTGACATGTCAGCACATTTCAATGTGAAATGCAGTCAGAATACCATCAGATGCTCTGCAGACTGTTTGTAAAATAACTCTTAGCTCCTTTTTAGGATCTTAAAGTAATTCCAGGCTCATCTTCTCCAAGATTTCATGTCCAGTTGACTGACAAGAGGCACAGAGATGCAGAGATGAGACCTACAATGTCACACAGTAGATCTTGCCTTTAGGTCTAATAAAGTATACTAATGCAGCTTTTTATCAGCTATCATTAGCTAGCAAATGAGGCTATCATCTAAAAACTGAATCTCTGATGGGAGCAGATATGAAAAATATTGTCTTTCAGTAGTACTTGTTGGTTCTATACCATTTAATACTGTTCAAAATGATTCTAAGGCTAAAAGCTGTAGGCGACAGTGAGCAGTTTTTTTTTTAACTAGTCATTATGGAATTGCAGTACACTATCCACACAGTATGACAAAAGAAACTGTGGGACTTGGACACCTTTTACCACAAAGAATAACCATGTCTGACCAGGTTTGATGGGGTGTAGCCACTGTATTTAATCTCTAAAAGTCCATGAAA